>NC_133661.1:134930401-136385401 GCF_037893015.1 Macrotis lagotis | reverse complement strand
GCACTTAATTTTGTATATGTGACTCATTTTTTAAGGGGATAAAACAGGGAAATTATCTCTTTGGAACCATCTGATATCTTTGAAACATTTAGTATCTTCCCAACCAAGAAAAATATTTTAGATCTTTGGAAAAGTCACTTAGTAAATATAAAAGAATGTATGTGTGCATATATATATATATATATATATATATACACATGTACATTTACATATACTCATGTATATACACATACAAATATTTATGCATATCTCTATCATCAATCAAGTTTTGCATATCTAGGAACTGAATACAAAGGTCACTGGATATTTTCAACCTACTTATTTTCATGATATAAGCATGCCTTATAATATAAGGAAGCATGGTATAGTAGAGAAAAAAACAGAGTTGGGAATAGGTATACCTGAGTTCTAGTCCCAGCTTTATCACTAAATTTTGTTCTGTGATCTTGGACAACCTTCTCTGGGCCTTGGTTTTCTCATTCCTAAAATGAGATTTGGGATGAGAGAATTTCTAAGGCTCCTTCCAGTTTGATGATTTAAAATGATGATTATTATTAATAGAATTTTTGGACTGAGGGAAGGACACTAAAGATTGATCAAAACCATTTTTCAGGTGGGGAAACAGACCCAGAGAAGAGTAGTGACCTACCACAGATCACAAAGTGAATTGGTGGTTCAGAGAGAACTAGAATTCAACTCTCCTGAATCCTATTCCCATGATCTTTCCACTATTATCAAACATTTCTTTAATTATAAAAAAATTAATTAAAATAGCATTTTGACATGAAATATTAGAACATTTTCTACTTCATTATGTGATAATTTTGGTTGAGTTATTAGTCATTATAATTTATAATTTTACTATAAGTTCCCATTAAGAATTTAATAAACTTCAACAAAATAAAAATGGTAAAGAAACAATGATACAGCAGTATAGAATTCAGCATCAGTAAGAAGAATCTTTAAATTTCGCTTGGTTACTATGATATTCCTATCTGTATTTATTGCAATCTTATTCTGATTCTTACATAACTAAAATGCTTAGATTTATATTCTTTAATGGTTGCACAATGGGAAAAACCTGTGGGGTTTTTTTTATCTTTCTTTTCCTGTCCCAAAGAACCCTTCCATATACACTCCCTGTTTCTTTGGGAACCTCTGTCTGGGTTTAATCAGAGGTTGCAAGACAAAATGTGCATTATTAAGAAATATAAATATTTTCAGAAGCAATCAAAGGGATGAAAGATTGATTCGGCATGTAGATTGGACCTAATTCGAAGCAGCTTTGTTCTAATGAGGACTACTGGGATACAAAGACAGAAGCTGCTTGTGACCACCAGTTGGAAATTCCTACCCATTACAATAACCTGTCAGAATTTCTTTTCTTAGGTATGTCAGAAAGCAGCCACTGGTGAGAATTTTAGCAAGTTATCTACCCCATTCTCTAATAGCTGGCTGATCTTGCTACCTCTTTACCCTTGGGAATTTTGAACAATTATCTTCGATAAATTATTGTTAATTCTATCTTTTATTTAGAATTTAAGTCAGTGAGTACCTGCCTTCTTACAATTCCTGAGTTGGCTTAGCATTCACTTTCTAAAGAATTTTTGGCCTGAAGGTATCTGTATTACAATTTATTTCTTGGCCTACTGAAAGGTATTGCATTATCTACCTGGTCAATCTACAAGCTTTCCTAACAGAAACATAGCAAGCTTAATAAGTATCATTAGGATATCTGTTTTAAAAACAAACAAAAGGTTGTCTCATTTAGGATGTGCTTGGAAATTTCCTGGCAAAGTTCATTGGCCATTACATAAAGACAGGTATCTTCGAAGTAAGGAACATATGATATAGGGAAGTTTTGATAAAATACTGGAGATATATATAGTTAGAGTTTTAATATAGACAGGATCAAACCCTGACTGTGGTGTTTTCTTTTTTGTCCCACTTTTTGTCCACACAGGCATGTAAGAGAGATGGCTTGATTTTTCTGAAATGGTTCACCCATCCACAGCTGGAATTCCAAAGCGAAATGAAAATGCCTTTAAAATCAACACTACACGGGAGCCTGAGAGAACAAGTTTTCCTTTGTTGTAGGGTATAGTATTATTTGCTGTAGGTTTTTGATATACATTCTAAATTAGGCCTGCAAAGGCATGCTTCATCTTTAATTCATCACTCTCAGCTGAAAGAGATTAGCAATGTCTAGCACGCACCCCTCGTATGGTGCTGACCTCATCAAGTATGGCCTGAAATTAATTAGCCTCATTCATTCCAAATGGAAAAGGATAATGGAGCAGCATTTTAGAGATGACCATCACAAATTGTATGCAGCATATTTAAAAGGCCTCTATTTTCAAACCATGTAGATTAAAATTCTTTCTAGGGCTTGCAATATGTCAGAGCTATAAAGGCACCCAGAGCAGAAACTAGTCAGTGTTTATTCCTCTCCTAAAGAATTAAAAGTTACATGTAAGTGTGCATGTGTATTTAAGTGCCTGAAAACAGGTTTCTTTAATGAAAGAACACCTGGAAAGTGCTATGCCACACTTGATCATCAAAAGACTGAAGTTTAATAATGAATTAAATGATCTAATGAAAGGTTACTTAAAATAGTATCATTTGTTCCTCAACAAAGGCAGAAACTATCAGATCAAACTTTGCTGCTATTTTTCAAGTCCTATAACATTTGTAATTGAATTAGGAAAGAGAACACTTTTTTCTAGAAAAGGAATAACATGCTTTCTACATTTTGTGCGGATAAATTGTGTGTGTTATTTTTAAGACTCTAGTTTGGCTACATCCTTTAACTTTCTATGTTCTTTTCCAACTATTACAGTACAACTATATATTTAAAACCCTATTGATAATTCTGTTATGTTATTCCACCATTTAGATCTACCATCTTTCTAAGATTAGCTGGATTTTCTCCACTGGGGATAGACCAAGAAGGACCAGGGACTCTAAATATCAAATCTGTTTTCTTTTCTGGCAAAAAAAATTTTTTTGACTGGGGTTTTCAATGTTGTTGAAAAGTTTATTTTTATAAGCAGTGGTTTTGTGACTACAAGTTGGAAGGAAAAAATACCACTTTTTCAGATTTTGAGTATTCACTTCATAAGAGCAAACACAAATTTCTTTTAGAAGCTGTTTTCCTTTAACATGATTTTGTATTAAATCTAGTATCTACAAAGGAAAAGGAAATCATCTGCCATCATAGAAAGCTTAATTTAATCATAGGAAAAACATTGACACTATAAATAATACTTTAGTCTCTTATAAATATATGAGTGATGAATTAATTTAGATCAATAATGGCTATTTGTTGATTATATTTACCTATATTTTATTTATTGTATCTAGAGTTTAAATATAACTCATATGAAAACATATTTAGATCTGCAGAAACATGAACTTTTAAAACTTCTCTAAACTCACTTGTTTAATCTTCCTTTGATTACCTTCTATGATTCCCTTAATTTATATTCATGTATCATTTGCACATATGAACTGTGAACTTACCATTTAGGGATCTATAGACCCATTTTTAGGTCTTTCAGAGCTCATATAAAATAATTTGAGGAAATTAAGTAACTACATTTTGGATCATGGATTTCTATCTGAGGAAATATATATAGAGGGAAAGTAAAAATATACATAAAGTTTGATTTAAATTAGATCAATGGAAGAAAAAACCAACCTACAGAGTTGACTTACTAGGGCAAAATTGCCCTCTTAATTATCATTTGATAACCAGCATTCACCAGTTATGTTATAAAATCATAAGTGTTTGGAAAAATTCTGGTAAGACTGCTTTTGCTTGTGCCATTTCAAAGGATATTGATGATATTTTCTGATCTTAACTCAACATACAAATTTATACAAGCATCAAAGCAATAATATTAGGAATCAAAGAAATGTATCAGTTGTAGTATATTGACTTTGTTACCAAATTGGGATACCAAATTTTATTTTAAAAATTATTTCTCTCTGAGATGAAAATAGCAGCATAACCATAAATTAAGGGATTAGAGCTGTATGAAATTTGAGCTGATTCAAACCATAAACTCAAAGCAAGACTTAGATGAACTTACCAAATTTCATTTGGTGTCCACCTGAGACTATAAATTCTCCCCTGGCACTTGAATGGAGGAAGAACAGTCACCTAAAATTCAAACCAGATTTCTTTAAACCTAACCCAGGCTCCTTAACTTTAGGATGAACCATTGATTGAATTTTGAATTCATAATAAAACTTTCATCCATCATTAGCCAGCGGTGAATGAATGATGGTTTGATAGGAAATGTAGAGAAGGCAATCCCTAGACTTGCTATTCTATCTATTCTTATTTCATATTTTCAATAATAATATGGAAAAGTAGATATATAATAAACTAATTTACCGAAATGGAAAGATTTAATGTATGTTTTAAAAGGGAAATCATCTGAAGTAGACTTTGATGGTGAAATGTACAAAATAAAATGGTGTCATACACATAAAGGCAAATTGCAATATGTGGAGTGAAGTGAGGAGAATGCATTTCTGTGCAGACATTGAATCTTCTGAAACAACCTTGGGAAATAGTCACTTTGTCAGGATTCTCAGGATAACAGTCATACAGTCCCTTGAAATCCAAACTGACAACAACAGCAATAACAAACATTAACCCAGTTCTTGTCATCAAGGTGTTTCATTGAAGGATGGGATTCGGTGCATAAATCACTATATTATAACATGTAACAAAAATCAAGAGAGGAAAATAAAGAAAGTTCTATGGAGGGTAAGAGGAAGAAGAGATCAAATATAGTTCCTGGATCAGGAAAGGTTTTATGAACAATAATCATGTAAACATATAATAATGATAAGAGCTAGCATTTATGTAGCACTTTTTTATAGCCATTTTAGAGATGTGGAACCTGGGGCAAACAAAGATTAAATGACTTGCCAGGGTCACACAACTAGAAATTATCTAGTCATATTTGAATTCAGGTTTTCCTCACACCATAATATCCAGTTCTCTATCTACTACACTACCAGCTAATTCTAATGGGACAAAATTATCATCTGTGTCTTATAGGTTCAGAATTTAGGGCATAGTTAAGAACAAGTAACATAGTTTAGTGGTTAGAGCATTAGACTTTGAGTCAGGATTAAGTGGTGTTATATTTTGCCTCTGACATATTAACTAGGTAACTATAGGACATTCATTTGACTTCTCTGTGCTTCAGTTTCCTCATCTGTAATTAGTAATATTAATGTCTGTCATATCTACTTCATGAGACTGGTGTCAGTATCAAGTCAGATAATGTAATAGTTATTTGTAAACTCTAAAATTACTTACATGGAAACATTTTATAAATACATGTATGTTAGTTATTATTACATAATTTGCCAGTACCATCATCTGAACTGAGTTTTGAAATCTAGGATGTTAATTCACTCTTTCCAGGTAATGGAGAGAATGTGAGCCATGATGTATATATGAGACAGCATAGGGCACATTAAGAGTATCTATGTAGTGGATGATTGGATGATAGGCTAAAACTACAGGTTGGAATCATATTGTGGAAGGCTGTCAGACTGAGCTTAGTAACAGGAAGCTGTAAAAAGTTTTTGAGTGGGGGGGGCAAAGAAGGAAATAAGCATTTATATAGTGTCTGTTATTTGCCAGGCACTCTGCTAAGCACTCTGTAAGTAACTCATTTCATTCTCGCAATAAACTTAGAAAGTGGATGCTGTTACTGACCAGTTAAGGAAACTAAGGCAAACAGAGATTGAGTGACTTGCCTAGATCACACAGATAGTGTCTCAAGTTGGATTTGAACTCAGGTCTTATTAATTCCAGGTCTAGTGCTCTATCTACTGTGCCACCAAGTTGCTTTAATGATGTTATGAGAGTTTACAACTCTCATATGTCTAATGGAAAGAAAGGGATAAGATGTAAGATACAAGGTAATGGGAAGAAAACTTTAGAAAGTAAGTGAGGTCTGTTAGGCTCTGACATAATCTTCTAAGAGTCATTATAGGTATGCTTCATTGCAATAGTAAAAATCAAAGAAATTACAAGAACAAACATTAACTTGACTTACTTTCCTTTTACATCTTCCACTGGTTTACTCTTTGAAGGCAGAAACCAGCATCTGTCAATCTAAATATCACCTAATTTAATTAATATACTCTACTGTTTAATAAATATTAGTTGAATTGAACTGAACAGAGAAAGTTTCTTGAAGGGAATAGGTAATTTTTTTTGGGTGTCCATGATGAGATTTTATTTGAAAATCCATATTTAAAAAATGAAATGCCTTTATGCCAGAAAGATATAGGCCAACTGAATGGAATTCAAAGAACCACAAATATGACAAAAAGCATTTTGGAGATTGACTTTTGAATGAAGATTAAAAGAACAATATATATGCAGAGCTTGACTAAGCAATAATTAATGGAGAACTTGATAACATTCTACAAATATTTAAAGAAGGGAGGAAGGAATAAAGGATAGCACTAGATATAATCAGACAATTTGAAGAAATATAAGGGAAAGAAAGTGAACTCTATTAGGCCGTGAATTCATTTTCAAAGTTCCATAATGAAAGTCCCATTTTCCTTAGCTATTAAATACTAAATAAGAAGAAGTCACAAGGAAAAAAAAACCAAATGACCTGTCCTAAATTAATTCAGAGAAAGAACATACATTGATAAAGTCCTGCAACACTTCCCACAATGAAACTTTCCTCAAAGACTGATAGCATAGTATACCTGTACCCCACAAACATGAACATGCACAGGCACACACACATACATACACAAACTTGGCCTAAACTGGATTTATTTTTACTCAAAACAGATTAAAGTGAATTTATCTGGTTGTAATCTAATGTTACCCAAAATTACATACTGGAATTAGACATAGCAACATTCACTAGGATCTGGCAGGCATCCTATGATAGCTGCTCAGTATGTTCACTTCTTACAGCAACTGTGCATGTGAAGCAAATATATAGCAGTCAGAAAAAAATGTCAACAGAAATGATAGATGGATTGATGAATATTCTAAAACTTCAAGGGACTTTTAAAGAATACCCTAGACACCATGTATTTACAGATCCCAAAATGAAATCACCAGGTAGTTTCCTTCAGTATTAGTGTTGATGAAAAGATTAAATTATACTCCACAGGTTAGACCTTGCCAAAAAAAGTTTTAAGTTCTGTAAAAAAAGAATGGCAGAGAATGCGATCTGAAAGTGACAAACAACATTTGGGACCAATTATCCATATGAGGTGTGTTCGGAGGAGGGGGAAAGGGTGAGAGAAGAAGCAATATTATGTTTATGCTTTATAGACACAAGAGCATAAGATCAGACATTTTGCAAGTTTTAGCCCAACATTATATATCCCTTTATATTTGCATCTGAATTCATGTTTATAATATTAAAATATTATTTATTAAATTATAATAGATGCTATAGCATAATTTAGAAATAGAAATTTATTAAATTATTATAATTATATAGTTTAAAATATTATGTACTATTATATTAAATATACATCTATATATTTTCCTAAAAGGAGGAAGAACACTACCATGATTTATACTGAAAATATAGGATCTAAGAGAAAATGATTTGTTTTTCTATATCACCAAAGTCAAAACACCTTAGCACACTCCATGAACATAGAAAAATCATAACTTTTATGACTTGGGCAAAGGACTTTTGCTTTATAGCTGATAAACTATGTATGATATGCCAAGATTTGGGTTTCTAACTGTGGAGCCTAAGGAAAAAAGAATTTAGAAAATGAAAGGAGTCATTTCCATCTTCTTGTGTGATTAACTAAAATACTTCCATTTAAGTCCATTTTATCATGATATTATGAATTAACTAATAACTAATGGTTGACATGCAAGGTGTTAACCATTAATGTTGCTGCTGGGAATAGTTGTTGATTATGATTAATATTGCTATTGTGGACAAGAAACATCTTGTAGGAAGTTTGTTTTCATCTCAAAGGCTGATAGGGGATTTAGTTGGTTTGAAATTGAGAGTAAGATCCCCTTCTCCCCCAAATTTTTTGAAATTATTCATCTTTTAACACATTTTTGATAATGAAGTTTTGAATTTAGGAGAAATGTCATATGTTTATCTTATGATTTGACTTGCATTAATTAAAAAGACTCTTTGATATTTAATGAAATATTAAAATATATGTGAAAGACAAAAGATACTATTTTTTTAAAAATCAATAGTTATTATCCATATATATTCACATAGTGATGATGATGAAGATAATGGTACTAGTTATAATTCTTTTTGTTTTTTAGGGTTTTTTTTTTGCAAGGCAATGGGGTTGAGTGGATTGCCCAAGGCCACACAGCTAGATAATTATTAAGTGTCTGAGACCGGATTTGAACCAAGGTACTCCTGACTCCAGGGCCGGTGCTCTATCCACTGCGCCACCTAGCCACCCCTGACTAGTTATAATTCTGGTAGCACTTTAAGGTTGTGAAATTCTTTATATGTATAATCAAATTCAAACCTTTTAACAAGCAATATCTTAAAGCAAATACTACGATTCCTCTTTTACAGATGAAAAAACTGAAGTGAAGTGGCTTTCTGAAGATCACACAACTAGGAAATATTGGAGTTTGGATTGAAACCCAAGTCTTTTCTTACTCCAGATCCAACCCTACTATATCCTGCTCACAAATTTAACCACTTCAAGACCTCTTTGAAATAATCTGATTTGAACCAAATGTAAGTAAGAGGAGAAAAGACTTTTTTCTTGGGGAGGGAATCTAATAGGTACCCTTTAAATTGAATGATTGAAAACAATATTGAAGTATAGCATCAAATTAAAATAAAAAATGTTCAGATCCATAACCATGTATAAAGTATCTTTGGTATGTAGGGAAGACCTGTTCTAGGGGTGTATGTGTGTGTGTGTGGAGTGGGGGAGTGCAGTGTAATACAACATTTAGATAAGATATGGTTATTATCTTTAGACTGATTGTAGTCTAGTGTGAAAAGAAGAAACCAATACAGGCAATTATGATTTTAAAAATCACAATAATAACATAGTACTACATGAATTTGAAGTCACATTCATTATCAATGGGTGATAATGAATTACTTGATCTATGGACTTGCTGAATCTTAGACTCCCAGAATCTTAGATCTAGAAGAAAACTTAAAAGCCATCTCGTGTAACTTAATGCATCCTATTGATGCCAAACAACTCTAGACCTTTTAAAACTTTTTTGATAATAATTAAAAGATAGAAAAATAAATCAATAAAACAGGTTAGGACTTTCCTTGATCCTGATAATTCGCTAGCATATGCTAAATAAACTCAATATTATATATTGATGATCCTATTTTCTCCCAAATCTTCTTATTTCATAAAAAAATAATTTCCTTGTATGAAAACAGAATTCACTAGTGCACTAAAAACTAAATATCATGGTAACTATAGAAAGAGGATGATTTTATAGAATAAGGATGGGACCATCCTAATATGTAGCAGGTTTCATTGTTATCAAGTATTTCCTCATACTGAACCCAATAACTTTCAACACTGGTCCTAGTTCTTTCTTCAGAAACAATATGGAATAAATTGAACCCTTCTAAGGAGACAGCCTTTCAAAAAATTAAAGGTAGTTTTCATATCTCGACTCTTTGATATCACTGTGTTAGTTTTTGGCCTCATTCTATATTTTTAAGGCTTTTTTGAGTTTTTAGCCTGTCATCTAACTTTGTACAAAATTGATACTCATGCCTTTTTGTCTTCATTTGAAATCTGATAAAACATGTCAGAGGATTTGATTCTTTTATAATTTTCAAGAGCAACAGGATCAAATAATATAGACATTATACTACACAGAAATAAGGTTTGGCATAATAACCTAACCTCTGCCCCTATAGAAGTTAGGTTAGATTTTCCTTAAAAGGAATCAAAACTATCCTTGAGGCTTGATTGGTTCAGGGGCTAACGTTCAGGCTATTGACATCACTTCCTTGTTGCCTGATTATAAAAGAGCCAGGAGGAGCTACAGACATTCTCTGATGCTTGGCTGGTGGAAAACAATGGGCAACTCAGGCAAGGGAGTTTCACTCAGTTGAATCAACCTGACATGTCTTCAATGCCTATCTTTGTTGAATATCCTTTGCCTACCACGGCTAAGTAAATTTCCTTTTGTTAACTGTTGAATGACCTACAAGTGTCTCATTTTGTTCCAGTATTGTACATAAACGACCAGGGGACTAGCATAAGTGAGACCCAGCCCAGAACAGTATGAAATCTATTTGATTTGATTCACAGAGCATTATTATGATTGAAATGATATATTTATGATAGTTATGGATAGCTAATTTTATATTATTATAGTGGGTAGAGTGTTGGACTTGAAATCAGAGAGGTCTTGGGTTCAAATCCTACCTCAACCATTTATCAATTATATAATTATGTATAACTCATTTAACCTTTATTGAGACTCATTTTCATCATGTGTAAAATGAAGATAATACTAGTTGTATTTGTGTCACATGGTTGTTATAATAGTCAAATGGAGAAGTGCTTTATAAGCTTTCTAGTGCTATTAAATATTTGAAGTACTATATCAATGCCATTTGCATGGTGGTTACTTTAGGAATTCCCTCTTTCATGGACAAAATTTAAACCATTTTTAATTTATTTTTTTAAATGTGTAATTAGCAGGTCAACATGGGAGTCCTTGGAAACTCAACACTAACAATCACCTAAACCCATAAAATTCAGCTTAGTTTTTCATTTTGCCTCAACCTGAGAGATGATGCTTTTGTTAATTGGACCAAACCAGTCTCTAAGCTGTAAATGGCCAGAGTCAAACAGAGAAGACTAGAGACAGGAGAGTCAGGAATCAAACAGAAGTTTAATTTCAAAGTGAAAGAAATGACTGGAAAGTAAGAAGTCACATTAGACACATGTTCCAGGGACTTTTGCCTAGTGGGGGGGACCTGATTTGATGTGACTACACACATACACACACACACACACACACATACAGAGGTTACACAGTGAATTGTAGCCCAGACAAAAGGATAACAGCAACAATATAACAAGTGTGAGGCATAGCAGGGCTTCATGACCAGACCTTGTCTGAACTTGTCCAGTGCTTGTCCAAGCTCAGAGAACACCTGGTGCTGGTCAAAGCAATAGAATAATTATATGAAACCATTCTGGGATTTTGCTATGGCTGAGATCACCCAGAAAGTCAGTGCAGAGGGTTGTTGTTATGCCAAGCCCAGGGCACTGTTTGCTTGCTAGGCTTTAGCTCTGGAAAAGTGTCTCCTAATAGCATCTCAATACTTTCTATGGAATAGGTTGATTGAAAACAGGATGCATTTTCAGATTCAGAACTTGGTAATGTCATTTCATTCACTGTTCAAAGTACTCTGAATTCTCACACTATGGAGAACACAAAAATTCAAATATTAGATACAAAGATAAATTTAAATTGCTTTTTGATGATCTACCATTTAGAATGATGGTTTATCTTAATTAATTTCTATTACATTGTTGATCGAGAGTTGACAATGCAGGCCTAGTTTGGAATTTAAACTAATATAAAGCTCTTTTGACTGCAGGTGAGAATAGAAGGAAAAAATACTGATTAAGATGAAAATAGGAATCTATATACAGATATACTCATTCGAATTTAATTCTACATCACATTTTCCCAATTTTATTGATCATCTTACTTTTTCCCTATTAACTAATTTTGGCTTTTTTTTAAGTCTTGGAAATTATTTGAAGTGTCCCTTTCTGCCCCCATCTAATATACAAAATCTTGAAGAAATAACTTCGCCAATATCTATATATTTTTTCTCTGTATATTTTTAATAGAATACTTTGAAGGAAATGCCTGCTGCTAGACATGGGAGCAACCATTTCATGAGAGAAGGGTAAGTGGTAATATAAGATTATGTGTGTGTGTGTGTGTGTGTGTGTGTGTGTGTGTGTATAAAAGGCTAATACTTGCACAGCAATAGACCTGAATAAGGGGGCGTAGTTAGTCATTTGAAATACGTACACAGACTGCCCTATCCATTACCTGTCTCCCATATTATACCCATAATCTCCCAAGGCAGATATGTTATTACACTCAGCGGGCCAAGTTCAGCCCCTGCTTATATACACACAACTCCCACTGACTTTGTGCCACTGAGGCACTTCAATGGGAGTTGTCTGAACATAAATTTAGTACACTATAGTCACAACCACAGCAGGTGTAGTTAAACAGAGAGACCTGACTGTATGTTAAAAGGTTCAGGAAGAACAAAAAAAGCTGCCAGTTTCCACAAGAAATCTTATCCCTGGAGCATTCAGGATTGTACACTGATACACACATCATTTCTCAATCTTTACCCACAACCAGCTGCAACTGTTCTATGATTTAGGAATATCTTAGATAAGGGTCTGTAAGCATAAAGCAATAATATGTATTTAAAAATATTTGTGTCAGAAATTCCCCTTAAATTACTCTTAGTACTTTAAAAAAATCATGATAAATCTTGTGATAGGGAGAGTTGAAACTAGTGGATATTTTAATAAACTTTTTAAAAAGAAAAAATGAGTGAAGTTCTTACAAGCTAAACATTTAAGCAACAAATGGAGATTCCAGAGTTTTAAGATGTTAATAATATTACATAGTAATTATATATATATATAATAATTATACAACTGAGTAGTTGGATATATATTTACCAATTTACATATTTGAATGATTATTATATTGAATTAAAAAAAGTTTTATGGGGAATCTTGAAAGTGAGATACCCAAAATTATTTGTAAATTACCTCTTGAAATTCTTATCCAGGTATTTTCATAAATCATCTATAGATCTTCATAATTAAATACTTTCTTCTCTTATGCTCATTTTTTAAATGGAGCAGTAGTATTAACATTCTACTTGGGCTATGTATCAGTTGTCTCTCACTTTTGCAAACTCTGGTCTACTTCCTTTTCCCAATAAATTTCCCAACCACTTTTAAAAGTCTGTGTATAAGCATAGGTCTCATTGGACTGTGGATGATCCTTTTCTCTCAAAGGCTATGACAATTGAGAATAAGCACTGTTTGGCCTTACCAAATTGGATGGTGGGAATGTATCCTACTTAATCACTCAGAATGTGCTGGAACCAGATTGAAATATTATTGGGAAATACTTAACAAAATAGAATAGAATATACATAATGTTAATATGTGATTTTCAAAGTCAATATACTACTCTCATGAATCTTTAGATATACAGTATCACTATACTCAGCTTCTGCTGGAGTTTGCCACCACTATTTAACATCACTTCTTTTAGGTTTGGTATTGTTGGTTAACTACTAAAGCCTAATTATAACCATCATTTCTCTTACTTATTGTCTTTTGGGTTATCACTGTGGTTATTTGGAAATCATTGTGTTCCTTAATTCAAACCTATAGGGCATCATCAGAAGAATAGCGGTGGTAAATAGGTTGGATTTTGTATTCTTGAAAAGTCTGGGTTTAGGAAAAGTATTGCATACTTCCTCAGATTGCATCCAACTTCATCTTTTTTAACTCATTTCCTTGTCTAGCTCTTTGTCTACCTGTTCCCTGTGTCTGGTATGTGTATGTATATGTACTGCTCTTTCAGAGCTTACTCTCCCAACTTCCATTAGCATTAGTAGGTTGAGTCATTATAGGTAGCTTAATTCTCCTGCCCCACAGTTCAAGGGTTGACTTTGAGAGATTGCAATTTCTCATTTTAAGTCATCATACATAAGTTATACATAGTGCTATGGTTATCTGCTGTAACAAAGGATGACTCACTGCCATTTTGAACAAGAAAAATTTTGTTTTTCCTTGGAGGGGGGCAGGGATCACTATAAAGTTAATTTCTGAGTAAGGAAAAGGTGGGCTAACTTTGCATGTTACTTCTCTGCTTCCAGTTCACCCCACTGTCATGTCAGTCAGTCATGTTTCTCCTCAATACTGGCTGTTTATCGGACTCAGGCTACAATAGGCTCCTGAGATCTCTCCTACTCAATAGCAATTAAGAATGTCTAAAGGCTTCTTTGAACCTTTGAAGATCACATGGTTGCAATCTTGTCCATTCAGTCTTCAGATTTACTTTTAATAAGATTAGAATATTCATTATGACAAGGAATAGAAAAGTGCCAAAGGGATTATAGGAGAGTTGTATTCTTCCTTTTACATTTGAACCCAATTCTGACTTTATTGTCAGAAATTATGTAGCTGAAGTCAACCAGAAAACTCCTGGTCACCACATAACACTAGACTTCTATCACCCATGGTTAAAAGAAATTATTCCAAAATAATGTAATGGAATAATGTAATTATTAAAATAATTGAATGGAATATTATACTAATTATTAAAATAATTGGAATGAAATAATGTAATAATTAAAATAATGTAATTATTATTTAAAAATAAGGTAATTATTTCAAAATAATGCAATATTGAGACCAGTCATGTCTTATTCTTTGTGACCCCATTTTGAGATTTTTCTTAGCAAAGAACCTGGAGTGATTTGCCATTTCCTCTTCCAGCTCATTTCACAGATAAGAAACTGAAGCAAATAGAGTGAAGCAATTTGTCCAGTGTCACATAGCTAGTAAGTATCTGAATCTGAATTTGAACTCAGGTCTTCATAACCTCAGACTTGGTACTCTATCCACTATACTTTTTAATATCCCAAATGCTTAGCACAGTGACTAACATATAGCAAGCATATATAATAAAAGCTTATTTATTGACTGACTGAATCACATTGATTGACAAACCAATGATGCATTAATTTTAGGAAGAGGGACTACATCTGTGATTTTATTGGTATAATCAATTCTCTGATAAGGAATATCCCTTTACCAATGCAAACCTGTATTTTCTCTTTAAATTAATGTTTTAAAGAGTTATTTAGAGTGCTGAGAATTGCCTAGAATTAGGCAACCATGTCATAGTCAGGAATTGAACTTAAGCTTTCTTATTTCAATAGCTATACCCATATCATTGTAGTTTACTTCAAGTCAATGGCTTACAATGTGCAGATTAGGATTTTTTTTTAGCATTTTTCTACCTCTCTCCCTCCCCACGAGCACCCGAGTCCATATCCAGCCTCATAAACCCAACAATCACTCAGCTGTGTGACATGCAAGCCACCTGATCCCCACTGCCCTGCAAAAACCAAAAAAAAGAAAGAAAAAAAGGACCCAAAATAAAATAAAATAGTAATAATAGTAGGGGTGGCTTGGTGGCAGACAGAGCATTGGCCCCTAAGCCAGGAGCACCTGGGTCCAAATCCGGCCCCAGACACCCAAAGATCACCCCGCTATGTGGCCCCAGGCAGGCCATCCAGCCCCACTTGCTCTGCACCCTCCCCCAAATAATAATAACAAAAAATGTGCTTGAGTCTTTGTTCCAACACCAACAACTCTATCATGGGTGGATCTCATTCTTTATGATAAGTCCATCACAAAAGTTATTTCCATATTTTTCCACCTTTGCCATTGCTGATTGCAACCTCCTCCTTTCTTATTTCTCCACTACCATGTACTCTATTTTCTCTCTCCTTTCACTATGACTCTGCTGTAGGGTTGCTGAGTAGAGCAGCAGATAGATCCCTGGTCCTGGGGCCAAGAAGCCCTGAGCCCCCATACCACCCCTTAGGCCCAGGATCCACCCAGCCCTGTGGTCCTGGGCAGGCCTTCCATTCCCAGCCCCTTGCAAGAAGTAAGAAAGAAAATGTGTTATATCTGGACACTCTCCCCCCCATGGTCCATCCTCTCCTCCTTTATTCACATCCCCATCCCTTCCCCCTGCTCCCCCCCTCCTTCTTGCTCCAGATGTCTATACCCCATTGAGTATATATGCTGTTTCCTCTCCTAGCCACCTTTGATGAGAGCAAAGATTCCCTCATTCCCCCTTGACTCCCCCCTTCCATATCATTGCAATAGCTCATTGTAATAAAAAAAATCTTATGTGAAATATCTTGGACTATTCCCCCTCTCCTTTTTCTTTCTCCCATTCTATTTCCCTTTTTTTCTATTGAATCCATTTTTAGACCATATTTTATCTTTGAATTCAGCTTTCTCCTGTGCTTCAACTATAAAAGCTCTCTCTGCCTGCTCTATTAACTGAGAAAATTCATATGAGTATTATCAGTGTCATTTTTCTATGCAGGAATATATGCAGTTCATCCTCATTAAGTCCCTCATATCCCACCCCCCCTCCAATCTCCATGCTTCACCTGAGTCCTGTATCTGAAGATCAAACCTTCTGTTCAGCTCTGGCCATTCCAAAAGGAACCTTTGAAATTCCCCTGGTTCATTGAAAGTCCATCTTTTTCCCTGGAAGAGGACATTCAGCCTTGCTGGGTAATTCATTCTTGGCTGCATTCTAAGCTCTCTTGCCTTCCGGTATATTGTATTCCAAGCCTTACGAGCTTCCAATGTAGCTGCTGCTAAGTCCTGTGTGATCCTGACTGCAGCTCCACGATATTTGAACTGTGTCCTTCTGGCTGCTTGTAATATTTTCTCTTTGACTTGGGAGTTCTGGAACTTGGCTATAATATTCCTAGGGGTTGGTTTTTTGGGATCTCTTTCTCTGGGGGATCAGTGGATTCTCTCCATTTCTATTTTGCCCTCTGCTTCTAGAATATCAGGGCAATTTTCCTGTAGTAATTCTTTGAAAACAATGTCAAGGCTCTTTTCCTGATCATGACTTTCAGGTATTCCAATAATTTTCAAATTATCTTTCCTAAGTCTGTTTTCCATATCAGTTGTTTTTTCAATGAGATATTTCACATTTTCTTCTAATTTTTCATTTTTTTGGTTTTAAAGTATTGATTCCTGATTTCTGGTAAATTCATCAATCTCCCTGAATTCTATTCTTTGTCTGAAGGATTTGTTCTCCTCAGAGAGTTTTCTTATTTCTTTTTCCATCTGGCCAATTTTGCTTTTTAAAGCATTCTTCTCCTCAACAACTTTTTGAACTGTTTTATCCATTTGACCTAAGCTGTTTTTTAGCATGCTATTTTCTTCAGCATTTTTTTGGATTTCCTTGACTAAGCTGCTGACTTCATTTTCATGTTTTTCCTGCATCTCTCTCCTTTCTTTTCCCAGTTTTTCTTCCAACTCCTTCATTTGCTTTTCAAAGTCTTTTTTGAGCTCTGTCATAGCCTGAGCCCAATTTCTGTTTTTCTTGGAGTCTTTAGATGTAGGAGCTTGTGCTTCCTCATCTTCAGACTGAGTATTTTGATCCTTCTTGGGCTCATTTGCAAAATATTTCTCAATAGTCTTCTTTTTGTTTCTCTGCTTGCTCATTTTCCCAGCCTGGGCCTGTTTTTTTGGGGTGCTTCCTGAGCTTTTGGGACACTCCCACAAGGGTCTCAGTGTGTGAGGCTCTGTCCTTCCTCCTGGTCTGTGAATGACCATAAGCAACCCCCTCTGCCATGGGGCTGAGGTCGGGGGGCCCTGCTGTTCTATGGGGGGCCTAGACTGTGATCAGGATCCGAATGTGGTCAGAGCCCCAGAGTCCTGTTCCAGGGGCAGAGGACAGAGCTCTGCAGTCTCTCTTCACTCCCCTCCCTCAGCTCAATGGGCTCATGCCCTGGGGGCTCCTGCTTACTGCTTGCTTCTGTTTCCTGGATCAGGGCTGGGGAAAGACCAAGCTGCTGGCTGTGTGCCCTGAGGGCTGGGCTCCACGTGTCGCTCTGGCAGAGGTCCCCTGCTGTTCCCCCACTTTGTGCCCGGTGCTCCTCGGGGTGCAACTCAGGAGACTCCCCCGCTGCTGTGAGCTGAGACTCCCAGCACCCTGGGGCTGCCTCCGGGAGGCTGAGGTTCTCCTTCCCCTCTGGCTGCCGCCTCTCCAATCCTGGGGAGCAGAGCCTTTCTGCTCTTTTCCAGGTTACCTTGAGTAGGAGAACTGCCTCACTGGGACCCTTTGTGGGTTCTGTCTCTCGAAAATTTAGTTAGAGTCCTTAGCTGATGAATTTTATCAGAGAGCTCCTAACACTTGATCCCTTCTTGTCACCATCTTGGCTCTGCCCCCTTCAATTTCTTTTTTTCTCTTATTGCTAAAGCTAACATTTCTAATACAACATTGAATAACAGTGGGTGTGCTTATTTCACCCCTGATCTTATTGGGAATTGAATATTTTTAAAACTCAATGTTATATTTTAAAATATTACATCACTTTAAAAGGTTTTTGCTGCATTTCTTTAAAAAAGATAGTATTGGTTTGAGTTTTTAAAATATTGCTTTCTTGAGAATAGTGCAAAAGGTTAATATGTAGAAAATATGAACAATTCAATTAAATATGGATTTCCCTTCATAGAATTATTAGAAATTTCAAGTTGTTACTATCTTTTTGGTAAATATAATTTACTGAATTCAATGAAAGTTGATATTTAAACTAATGTCTAAATAAGAAGGTGCCTGTTAAAAGTAATTGATTTAGAAATTTCAGAACTATGTCTTTGATTTGGTCTTTTGAGAGAGAGAAATTGTATTAATTTCCTAATTTCTTGTGCATTACAAATTATTTCAAACAGGAAGAAAATGTGATTTGTTCAAATAGAATAAGAAATTGTAAACCATAATAACAAAAAAATAAAAACCAAATGCATATATGCAAAATTTATCACCAATTGTTAAAATTAAATTTTATTTTTTAAATGAACAAAAATAGATTTTCACCTTTGAAAAAATAAAGGGAAGAAAAACCTTGTAATAAAATTGTATAGTCAATCAAAATAAATTCCTGCATTGCCCAGTCTATTTCTATCTCTATCTCTATCTCGATATAGATAGAGATGATAGAGATCGAGATCGATATCGAGATAGATATAGATATAAGCCAATTTCTGTACTACTTACTAATTTGGCCTGAAAAAAGAAGAACAAAAACTTAATAATGGAAATATATTCCCCATTTTGTCAATGAGGAGAGCCACATTGCACCCACTTTCTATTTATGTGTTTCCTCTTAAAGTTCTCTAACCCAAACATCAGCCTATAACCAGTTGACTTGCACATTTAGTATTCATAAAAGTATTCCAATAAAAATGATCAAAAGAGAAAGATGTCAAGGAAAAACTAAAATATGGACTTTTAATCAGATGGAAGCAGCATGTATAATTTGATCGCTACCTATTACAACTCAGTGCAGGAATAAGATTAAAATGTAATTGGGAAAAGTACAAAAGAACATAGATAATATTAATATGTGGTTTTCTAAGTCAAAATGCTGCTTATAAAATATTTTTTAAATGGATTAGTGTTTCTATTTGAGTTTAGGTGTAGGTCATAGAGGACCAGTTTTGAAGTCAAGATATGGATTCAATACATACTGCTGACACAAACTACCTATGGGATCTTTGGAAAATTCACAATTGCCCAGTGTCCTAGGCAACTCACTAGGAATTAAAGTTACAGGGAAATTCACAGATCAGTGAAATTTCTTACGCCCACGAAATCATTAATGGAGACAAACCCTGCCCCCCAACAAAGAAATCAAGTTGTAGTTTTCAAATATCAAAGGAAAGAAAAAGAAGAAGGAGGAGGAGGAGGAGGAGGAGGAGGAGGAGGAGGAGGAGGAGGAGGAGAGACAGAGAGAGAGAGAGAGAGAGAGAGAGAGAGAGAGAGAGAGAGAGAGAGAGAGAGAGAGACAGAGAGAGAGAGAGAAAAGCTCTTTACAGAGGGAAAGTTGAAGTAGAGAAAAGATCCAAATCATTAGAAGAGGTTGTATTCCTTGTCATGGAATGGATAGTAAAGGAAAGTCAACTAAAATTGATAACACGAGATCAACAATGAGAAGTCAAGAAGGTGATCTGTTGGAACAAAGTCTGAGTCAGTTCAAGATTTTAGTGAAGAACCTCAAAAAAGATGAACAGAATCAGAGTCAGGAAAGTCTTTTAGGTGTAGGGAAGGATTTCATAGATATTTGGATAGATTTGAACAAAACTTATAGGGTGATAATCCTTATATTGTGTTATGGGTGGTTTTCCACTGTACTCATTTTTACCTATTTCTGTATATCATTTCCACTGTTTCTTGAGATATAGACATTTAGTCTTACTGACAAGTATCTCTTCATATTTTGTATCTATTTTTGGTTTTTTTTTTAGGTTTTTGCAAGGAAAATGGGGTCAAGTGGCTTGCCCAAGACCACACAGCTAGGTAATTATTAAGTGTCTGAGACCGGATTTGAACCCAGGTACTCCTGACTCCAAGGCCGGTGCTTTATCAACTGTGCCACCTAGCTGCCCCCATATTTTGTATCTTTTAAGGGAATATTTAAAATGAATAACTATTTTGAGAGAAAACTCATGGTTAAAATTTTTCATTTGTAATAAGAAAATGCATGGACAAATGTAATATGATATACCCCCAAATCAATTTGTCAATTACATATGTGTCTCACTGGAAGGGTACTCCCATAGTAAGTACTTTCTAAGTAAATTAAGGCTTTATTTTGAACTGTTATTAATTTATTGAGTGATATACATAAGATTAAAATAAATCTCCAAGTTAATATTTATTTTCTTATAAAGGTTGGGTTTTTACAAAATATAAACATAATATCTGTTTTCTTATGTTTTTTTAAAGGCAGTAAAATCTTTTTTGTGATTTTTAACAGTATTCTAAAAGCATTTTCTCACTTGAAAATTATAATTTCATTTGAAAGTTTTGAGTTTATGCCAGTGAGATGTAAAAATAACAGGAAATATTTTTATATGCCTTATGTAAGGATTGATGGTAGTGACTGGATTAGTTGGAGAAGAATGTAAGATAACATAGGCAATCTTCATCAAATCATTGAAAATCCTTTGGCAATCCTGTTTTTTTTTTTTTGTGGGGCAATGGGATTAAGACTTGTCCAAGGTCACACAACTAGTAAGTATTAAGAGTCTGAGGCTGGATTTGGATTCAAGTCTCCTGACTCTAGGGTCAGTGATCCATCCAATGTACCATCTAGCTGCCCCACTAATCCATTTTTATGAAGCATAACAGAAACTGGGAATAATGGCTTATACCTACATCATCATGGTGGGTTAGAACTTGAGTGTACTATATACTATAGTTGACTAAACTTATTGGATGTCCATATTAGGTCTGGCACCAGTATAATGAACCAAGGGAAATCCCAGACAGAGAGACATACCATGTTACTAAAGAAGGAGGGTGCCATCAGAAATAAAGCAGGTCATAGCTTTAATGCTGATAACAAGTAGAATTTGGCCACGGGTAGATGCTGTACTTTCAGTTTGACTGGTTAAGAGACCCAGGAGGAAAGAAAAAAACAAGTAAGGGGAGGGAGGGAGAGGGGAGGGAGGGAGGGAGGGAGGGAGGAGAGGAGAGAGAGAGAGAGAGAGAGAGAGAGAGAGAGAGAGAGAGAGAGAGAGAGAGAGAGAGAGAGAGAGAGAGAGGAAGAAGAAGAAGAAGAAGAAGAAGGAGGAGGAGGAGGAGGAGGAGGAGGAGGAGGAGGAGGAGGAGGAGGAGGAGGAGGAGGGAAGGAAGAAAGGAAAGATGAAAATGAAAGGATCATAGTAGAAGTCAAGGTTATAGAACCAGAAGATTCTAAAGACTAAAATACCATAATAAAATGTTGGTAATAATAATGATAGCTTACATTTATGTAGCATTTTAAGGTTTACAAGGTATTTTATAGATGTTATTGCATTCTACAATTGGTCATGTTGAATACATGGAAAGATAAAAGACTCCTTTGAACAAGTGATTTGTTCTAGTAGTGACTACTACTAGGGTAGTATTTCCCAAATCATATTGAAAAGTGTTAATTATTTGTTTCCTGTCATATTGCTTAAAACTATATAAGAATATTATATATGTGCATAATTTTTTCTGTAAACAGCATTAACCTTTAAAAGCTTGAATCATTTTTGTTATTTTTTAAAACCACTGAACACAAATCTATATTAAAATTATATTTAAAAATAAATATCATAAATATATCTCCTAATGTATTTCTAATTGAGACAATTAGTTTTCAAACACAATGCTGGCTGAAGGTAAACTCTATCAAGTTCTTTTAAGAATAAAAAACTTGGGGCAGCTAGATGGCACAACGAATAGAGCACTGGCCCTGGAGTCAAGAGGACCTGAGTTCAAATGAGACCTTGGATACTCAATAATTACTTATCTGTGTGGTCTTGGGCAAGTTACATAACTCCATTGCCTTGCCAAAATAAAGGATGAAAAACTTGAGTTAGATCCCAAGAACATATTAAGTCTGCTGTCCAAGGACAAGTTTAGGTTAAGGTTGACTATCAAGTGATATATTCTTTGGTCACGGCAAACTATGAAACAAAAAAACAATACAAAATGTTGCTAACACTAGTACAGACCCATTCTGACTCCAGAGTGACAATGGCAGAATGGCAGCAAAGAGGTCAGAATCAAGTTTCTTGCTCTTCACAAAGATTAATTAAAATGTTGGTATTCTAGATGTAAGATTTCTGTTCACTGAACAGTGAATTGAAATGTCACTGGAAGAACTAAACCATATCAAGGTTGACATTCTTCAGCACTGACATAAAGACGTTGCAATTTGATAGGGGATGGCTTATAGAGTCTTTATGAAAAGGTGAACAAAGGAATTACCAGATTTTTGTCATATCATTCTCTCTATAGTGATAAGAAATATTATTTAGTGGAACAAATCAATTCAACAAGAATTTATTAAGTAATTAATACATTCCAGGCACTGTGCAAAGCACTGAGGATACAAAAAATAAAAGACAAAAAATTTCTTGTCATCAAGAAACTAGTGAGGAACACTATATAAAATAATAATGGAAATTATGTATATAAGATACACATATGCACAAACACACACACACACACACACAGGATAATTTGAAAACAATCCCAGAGGGAACATTCTATTGACATATACTCATGAGAAACATTACTAAAAAGACTAAAAATCATTGTAGTTTGTGTGCCAATAACCATAACTGAAGATAAAAGAAGTCAAGAAATTTGGCAAAGAACTTTATTAATTCCTCCAAATGAAACTAATATACATTTCATCTTTAGTAGGCACAAAGGATGGTCATAAGTTTTTGGAAAATATTGTTTATGGGGGCAGCTAGGTGGCACAGTGGATAAAGCACCAACCCTGGAGTCAGGAGTACCTGGGTTCAAATCCAGCCTCAGACACTTAGTAATTGCTTAGCTGTGTGGCCTTGGGAAAGCCACTTAACACCATTTGCCTTGCAAAAAAAAAAACCTTAAAAAATATTTATGATTCAGAAATGAAAAAAACAAAGGTCTGTAGACTTCTTAGAAGCCAAATGCCCAGATATGAATACATTCTACAAGAAGAAAGTAGGAATGTAATAGGCAGTTTGTTGTTCAGTTATTGTCTGACTCTTTCTGAACCTATGGACCATAGCATACGAGACTCCTCTGTACATTAGCACTTGCAAAAGTCTGTCTAAGATCATATTCATTACTTCCATGAATCTATCTGTCACCTTCTCTTTTTGCCTTCAATCTTTCCCAAAATCAGAGTCTTTTCCAAAGAGTCCTCTCTTCTCATTATTTGGCCAAAGTATTTAAGTTTTTTAACTTCACTATTTGTTTTTTTTTCAATGAATAGCTGAATTAATTTTTTAAAGTATTAACTGATTTGATTTTGTGGCATTCTGTTTTCCTTATAGTTCAACTTCCCCATAGTACTATTGAAAAAACATATGGCTCTGACTATATAAACCTTTTGTTTTTGCAAGATGATATCTCTATTTCTTAGTATGCTGCCCAGATTTGCCATAATTGTCTTTTGAAGAGGCAAACATCTTTTGATTTCTGGCTTCAGTTACCTTTCTGCAGTGATTTTTGAGCCCAATAATATAAAATCTGACACTGATTCCATTTCTTTCTCTAATAACCAAGAAGAGATGGGACCAGATGCAATTATTTGCTTTGGATTTTTTTTTTGATGTCAAGATTCAAGTCAGATTCTTGTCTTTAGCCTTTATCAAGAGGCTTCTTAATTGTTTCTTACTTTCTCTCATCAGAATGTTATTGCCTATATATTTGAGATTGTTGATACTTCCAGCAACCTTAATTCAAACTTTTGATTCATCCAACCTGGTATATTACATGATGTATTCTGCATATAAGTTAAATAAATAAAGTGATAATATCTAGCCTTATCATACTCCTTTCCCAATCTTAAACCAGTAGTTCCCTGTTAATTCTGTTTCTTCTTGGTCTGCATACAGTTTCCTCAGGAGACAAGTAAAATTATCTGGTATTTCCATCTCTTTAGGAACTTGCCATGTTTTGTTGTGACCCATACAGTCAAAGACTTTAAGTGCAATCAATGAAATAGAAGTAGATTTTTTTCCCTATAATTCCCTTGCTTTCTCAGTAATCCAATAAATCTTGGCAATTTGTAATCAGTTCCTCTGACCTTTTCTTTTCTTTTCTTTTCATATTTTTCAAGGCAAGGGGGTTAAGTGACTTGCCTAAGGCCACACGGATAGGTAATTATTAAGTGTCTGAGGTCGGATTTGAACCCAGGTACTCCTGACTCTAAGGCCGGTGCTCTATTCACTGTGCCACCTAGCCACCCCATTCCTCTGACTTTTCAAAAGACAGACTACACTTTTGGTAATGCTTTGTTCCTATAATGCTTGATGTTTAGCTCACAGAATCTTACATATAACCTTGCTGGTGTATGAAACAAGCATAATCATTTGATAATTTGAACTATTCTTGGCATTGCCTTTCTTTAGAATTGATATCTAAGCCTATCTTTCCTAATCCAGTGGACACTTTTGAATTTTTCAAATTCATTGGCATATTGTGTGCAGCACGTTAACAGTATCATCTTTTAGGATTTAAAATAGCTTAAGTGGAATTGCAATTTCCCCCTAAATCACAAAAATAAAAATAATTTTAGTAAGTAAATTCTGGTTACTATTGTGTTATTTCTGAATCACTTGTTGGTGTATTGCTAGACTTCTGTGTACGCTGATTAGAGAACAAACAAAACACCAAATTAGAAAAAATAAAGAAATGAAAGAAAACATGATATAAAATCTACAACTTCAGTCTAACTTTTAAATAAGTGGTACACTTTTAAAATGAGAAAAAAAGAAAAGAGATAAAGATACTTATACTGATTGAAACTTTTTAAATAAAAAAATCTTATTTGAAATATTCAGCATCATAAGGAGACCAAAATAGCCTTAGTCAATAAACTACTGAAACTACCTTAGTCAATAAATTCTTGATATCTTTGCTAAGCAGAGAAGCATGGAAATCAAAGGTAACACTCATTTGCAAAACTTTATATACAAGGAACACAAAAATTTTCTGCAGAATTGACTCATAGAATAGCAAAAAGATATGGAGGTAAAACAAATATGTAGAAAATATATGAGACTCAGTGAAACAATCATAGAGTATTTGTAGTTAAAACTAACTAGTACTTCAACTCAGTGGAAAATGAAAGATTTGTCAATGCCTCTATAGCGATATATTTTTATTAATAAAAATAGAACTAATAACATTTATATTCTTTAGATTCTCAGAGTCAGCACCGAGTGCAAATAGAAAAGATATTCCCTATAGGTATGTGGTCCTATTGCTCTTCTTTTTTGTGGATGATATTGGGATAACTGATCAAGTCCTAGAAAACTACAGGGCTTCCTAAGTAACATTTATAATTATTCAAAATTCATAAAGGAAAAAAAGAAGTTGATTAAGCATAAAATTTGCTCAGCTTGTGGCATGCAGCTCATTGAATTAGGTCAGTAGTACATTTATTTTGGATAGACATTGCTGTTGATGAACTGAATTTGACAAATTATATAGAATTTACAAAAAATCCACAATATCTGTGATGTGGAAGGCTATTTTTTAAAATCATTGTTCTCAAAGAGATATACTTTGTGTGTACAAATATTATAACACTGGAATTTCTAAAGAATAAAAATTATTAGAGAATCTATTTCAATGATTTATGAAATAATTGTAGAACTGAAATGACATAAAAAAGAATAAAAAACACAGGCTATAAAATTTCTGCGAATTGGTGCTTATCTGTATATTGGTAGAGAGATTACATTGTCTTATATCTCCTCATGAGTTTTTGAGATTTAGTTGGTTGTCAATGTCAAAGATGACAATAAAATTTTTAGATGAACCTGCTAGACCTTTCCTTAGAGTAGTGGTAGACATTACAAAATGTCTTTCTTTTCTTTCCTCTAATTCCTGCCTTCCTTATGGAATTTCTATCCATTTATCTTTCCTTTCTTTATTTTATCTAGTGTGCCCAATAGAGACTCTGACCACCATTCATTTTTTATTTGTATAATTAGTTAATTACTATTCCTTATTTTATAAGGTTTTACTTACCATGAAAATTTACTGTATTTGTGTCTATGGGTAATCTTGTGAAAGATTATATTTTAAGAACAGTAGGATTAATTAATTAAGCTGATAGTATTAAACATTTTAAATTTGCAAATCCTTCAAAAATGCTTAAAAGCTGCAATTCATATTTCTGGTATGTTTATTCTATATATGTATACCTACATATGTAAGTGTATTTGTAGATGTAATTTCATATATTATATTTAATGTAGAAATTTATATATTATTTTATATAAGGTGGAAATATATTTAACATAATTCTGTTATATATGTGATATTATTTAGTATATAATATATGATGTATGCAATTACATATATATAAATATAAATTTTACATTTTCTCCTTTCTCCCCTTTGACACCTTCGAGATTGGAAGTATTTGATTATGACCATTTTGCAGTTGAAAAAACCTTAACATCAGAAAAATTAAATTGCTTGGTTAAAGTGACATAGTTATTACATGGTTGGGTCTCAAAAACAATCTTCCAATCAAGATTTTCCCCACAATACTACTCTTTGGTGTCTTTCATTATCTGTATCACAAATGGCATAAATTGGATCCAGGTCCTCTTAGATAGACACATAGATAGATAGATAGATAAATATATATATATATATATAGATAGATAGATAGATTAGATAGATAGATTCTTTGGGTTTATCCAACTCCCAAAGCTTCTAATATGGTACAGTGCCAGAATTGGTTTTAGGAAGGTTTAGATTCAAAACTAGCTCAGACATGTTATTACTTTTCTCAACAAGTTATTTAACATATGTCTTAGTTTCCTCTTCAGTAAAATGAAGAGTTTAGACTCAAAGGCTTCTACTTTCCCTTCAAGCTCTAAATCTATGATTTTATGTCAGCCTTAAGAGCTCTCTTCCCATGGTAGTCTGAACAATCTACGGATTATACAATGATTCTATACGTTTTGAAGATTAAAGGTATTATGACATTGTGGATCTGGTGTTGGATTGAAGTCATAAAGAATTGTGTTCAGATCTCACCTTTGATACTTCTTGTGTGACTTTGGATAAGTCCCTTAACTTCTCTGTGTCTCAGAAAACTCCTTAGGACTTGTCTGTTGAAACACAAATAGCATTCTGTAATTTTATCCAGAGTCAGATATCAGAGGCACTCAAAGAACTTAATATTTTCCATGGAGGAAAATCAGAGACTTAAATTTGGGTTTCAGTGCAACTCTGCCATGAAGCAGCTAAGTAATATTAAATGGGTCACTTGAACTTTCTAGACTCACAGTTCACCTATGAAATAAGGAAGTTAGATTTAACATTCTGTAATCTAATAATGTTCATGTATTCAAACTTATTTACAGTTATTCATAAGTGCCAGTTAGTGGCTTTAAATTATATAACCTGGGTAGCTCTCTAAATGTAGATCTAGTCTTCATAATATCAGAGTTGTTGGTTGTTTTTGATTGCATTGGGGAGAGATGGTATGATTTTATTTGTTCTGGAAATTCTAAGTGTGGAAATGCTATCCAGTGATTTATACCAAAAAGGCATCTGAAACAGAAGAATCTTATAGAGTTGTTGTCAGGGAATTGATAAATTAGGTAATTTACTTGTGGTGACAATATTATCATATTCCAGAAGCAGGACTTAATTTCAGGTCTTCCTAGCTTCAAGGATGGACCCATATCCATTCAACCAAATCACCTTTCATTTTTTAGAATCATAAATTTAGAGCTAGAAAGGATCTTAAAGTCATTAAGTTTAACTCTCTTGGTTCTTCAGAGGAAATCTAGACCCACAGACTTATCCAAGATCACACAACAGTAAGTATGACAGGTGATGACTTCTTATAATTCATTTTTGAAGTCAAAATCTTACAAAAACAAAGTTTAAGTCTTTATCACTTCTCATGATACATTTTTTTTTTCTAGAAAAAGTAAGCCTACAAAAGCCATATTGGAATATTTCCTGATAGTTGCTAGGATGGAATATCTGAGTTTTTTATGCAATGAAATGGGGAATACTGTAAAACAAAGAGAATGTGTAAATTAATTGTTGTACTGGGATCTTAGGCAAAGAATAAAATCAGGTTCCTTGTAATTCCTATTTCCAAGCTGCATTTTTTATCAAGTGCTTTTCTTAAGATCTTTGAACTTAATGTCTTAATTGGTTATACCAACCCTGTCTTGATTGGATATTTTACACAGGGTGGCAATAGTCTGCCAAATTTCAGTTTCAGAAGTTCAGATATTTTTGGCCATAGAGGGCAAGGGAAGGGAGGTGTTGGGTGGTAAATGTATATTTGAAATGAAGAAAGAAAAAATCTGCATTTCAATGAAAATACTTTCAAGACATTTCAAATAAGAGTTGGAGAGAAATAATTATAAAGTTTGGAAAGAAAGAATCTTAGCTTTGATCTGTCTCTCTTCTGTAAAGCAATTAAAATAAGCAATTTTTCAAATACTAAGCAGAAAATTACTAATGACTGAACCCAAAAGCTTTCATTTGCTTCTTGGGGCTTTCATGCCTCTAAAAAAAGACAAAAATATTAAGGTGGCTTTCCAGATAGATTAATGCATAAAGCATTTATTGGTTGGCTGTCATCAAACTACAGCAGCATAGAATAGCTGAGATTAAGAGTTAGATTTAAATCATGCAACAGTCCAGTTAATATCAATGTCTAATTAATAAATGCATAAGAAGTCTGTAATGTTGATTTGATGGAGAAAACTCTAATAGGGTTCTACTGGAATTTTCCATTTCAATTGCCTTTGCAGACTTTTAATGGCTATGTCTCCTACACAGTCTTTGGTATTCACAGGAATCATTTTGGAATTAAAATCAAGTCCTAAAGTGGAACATAGGTAGACAAAATTAAGTCATCTGAGGGTAGACTTAAAAAACAAGAAAAGTAACAGTATTTGAAGATTTAATTTGAAAAAGACTACTAGAATTGAGTTTCAAAGTTTAATTTTCTTATTCATTTCTTAAACCTTTATATCAATCAACATTCATATGCAGTGAGATATGAGATAATTTGCCCTTTACTGAAGTTATTGTACTGAATGTGTTGAATATAATTGTACTAGCTGCATAGATTGTAATCTCTTGGCATGTCTCCCCATCACTAGCAATGTGAGCAATTAACCATTTGTGCAATTGAGAAGGCATGACAAAGAGGGGAACTGTTGATATTGGGAAGTATAATATGATTGGGTACTGCTTCATAGGTCTTCTTGGCTATTTCTAAATGTTCTCAAGTAACTGAATTAATGGCTATCTCAATCGTTATGTTTCTAATGCCATTTGAAAAGAGATAGAAGAAATAAAGGACTAATACTGTATTAAATCAGTAATGCACATTCTATCACTACCTTAGTGTTGATCCAGAGGGAATTAGAACAGGATTTGAAACACTAAATAACCCTAATGACACTAGAAAGAAGCTCACCAGGGAGTTGTTTGAGAGTTTGTCAGAACACATTAAAATACAATACATTCACATAATAAAAAAGGGTACATCATTCCATCTGTCTATACATTCCTTTCCAATATTATATTTGTCCAGGGACTTTTCAAAATTACATCTCCTAACTCTATCCCTTTACTTAGTGAATAAAAATGTGGGAAAAATGGAGACCAAATCAGAATAATGTATACAAGTGAAAGTCTACAATTTAAATCATTATTGCTTAAGATACCATTGCTTTAATCAGTCCTATCATAAATCAGTCCTTTTCACATAAGAAGTTCTTAAAGTGCTGTTAAACAAATCATGTCTCTTAAAAGGAATGATGCAATCGGGAAGCTTCTGAAGTCAGAAAATCCTTTTTAGTTTCCAGTCCGTTCAGCTATTTTATACAGTGGCTTTAATTTTAGAATTATCAAGTTTTTTCTTAGAAATTATATTACAAATATTTATGTCCATGATACTTCATTTAAATTGAAAAATACTATTCCCAGGAAAAAAAATCATTCCTATCAGTTATTGCTTCTATTAGTTAGTACTAAAGTTTTATTTTTCTCTGTTCCTGTGTCTGAACTTTTGGACTTATTATATTACTAAACTGGCAATGTGAAAGGTTTTTTTAAGCAAAATTCAGAATATAGTCCTTTCTATGCTGTCTAGTAGATATTTTGGAAAAATTCAAGTTAAAAACATTTATTAAGGATATGTTATGTGCAAGATACATGTTAAACATGGTAGATCCAGAGACAAGAAAAATCAAGTTTCTGCCTTCAAGAAATTAACATTCTCATTATCCATAGGAATATAATTTTTAGTCATTTATATTTTGTAAGGTATTTTGAGTTGGTGTCTGGTTTTTATTTTAAAATTATTTTATTCATTTTTATTTTTCAAAAAAAGGGAAATTTGCTTTTTTCTGTGCAGTATTCATTTATGATTTCTTGAATTAACTCTGAAAAAACAGAGTTCAAAAAAGTCCATTACAATTGTTGAATGACCAATAACAGCCACTAGTTCAAAACTCTTTGTATAGATATTGATAGCATAGAATACATATAAATAAAAATTTCTTTCTGTTCTGCCCAGAAACTCTGATGGTCTTCTCATTCCAGATAGATAATTTTTGTGAGGGTAAACTAAAATGTCTACATTTTTTTTATCTCATTTCTTACCTTGCCATTAGTTGCTATCTTTATTCTTTTGAAGAGAACCAAAATGACAACACTATGTTAAAACCAAGTTACAATGTTTTGGACTGTGCCTGATTAAATCAATATGAGTTCAGAATACTCTATCACAAATCAGGCACAAAAAAAAAAAAACATGTGAACATTTGGAGTAGATTCTCTAAATTTGTAGATCTCATGCTTCTTTTAAGCTACTTCAGTTCTGCTTTGCTCATAGGCCACTACACATATTTGAAGGGGCATGCCATGTTGGGGGTCCTATACCAGTGTCTCCCATGTCACAAATCAATTTCAAAATTCTTCAGAGAGTCCTTGAAAGTGTCCTTGTATTGCTTCTTCTGACCACCATGTGAATGCTGCCTTGTATGAATTCTCATAAATTAGTCTTTTAGATAAACATACTTTTGTTATTCAAATAACGTGTCCAGTTCAACAGAGTTATGTTCTTTAAAGTAGAGTTTGAATATTTGGCAGTTTAGTTAAAGAAAAGACCTCAGTGTCTAGTACTTCCTCCTGTCAGGTGATCTTCAGCATTTTCCAATTCAAATTTCTGATATGTCACTGGCATACTGTCCAGGTTTCATAAGCATACATAGCTCTTGGTTATTAAGTTGAAGAGGGAAAGACCTTAATTTACGAAGGTCAAGGTAACTCACTGTATAATGGGCCATCTCTTGTCTTGACTTTTGTCTTACCATTGGACTCTACTGACTCTGGATAAGTAAGAGCAAAGCTAACAACTTTGCTTAGTTTTGCCTCATTTAAATCCAACTCTTTGTGCTAGTCATCACATTCATGATGTCATTGGTCTTCAATAATGAAGGATGAACAACATTCTCCAGGGAAGATGGTATAGATTGGAGAGATATAGAATAATTTGTCATGCCAATTGTTTTTTATTTAATTTTTGAAAACTAATTCTCTCCATTTAGTTCAAGCTAAAAGTAAGGGGCCTGTCCTATACACATAAAAATGAGGTTTTTTTTCACACTGAATCACCCCTTTTAGGTAACCAAATGTATCTCCACCCTCATAGCTTCTATTCCCAGGGGCTCATCATGCTGAACTTAAGTGTGACCATCCAATGGACATAGCCCACTGCAGTTTAGAACTCACCAACTCAAGATATTTGCAGTTTCAGTTTTCCCAGAAGCTGGTATTATAGCAGTGTCTGACTATACCAATTGTTCTTTAGTATTTGACTAAATTATCCACATATTTAGCAATGGCCATATCCTGAGCTTCTTCTGGTGGCTTAAAAGTATGGAATAGGTTAAACTGTGATCTAGACTATGAATGTTTAACCTTTTAACTCTCTTGGGCCATATCACCCAACAAAATCTTATAAAAAATTGTGTATATAATTAATATATATAATTAATGTTTAAGATGACAAAGTAATTTATATTACCAAGGACTTTAATAATAAAATATAATATTGTAAGAAAGTGTAATAAAATATAAGAAAGTCTACCAATATAATATTTACTTTTTAAACAAAAAATGAGAATGCGACATTTTTAAGGTGTTATTTTTAGGCTTTTGCAAGGCAAATGGGTTAAGTGACTTGCCCAAGGTTACACAGCTAGGTCATTATTAAGTGTCTGAGGTCAGATTTGAACTCAGGTACTCCTGACTCCAGGGCTGGTTCTCTATCCACTACACCACCTAGCCACCCCCATTTTTAAGGTTTTTAAAAATAAAGATCCTAATTCCTATATGCATATTCTTTGTAAGAAAAAAACAAAGAAATTCAAGTGGTCTTCCAGACCACACAATGTTAATTACATGAAAAAAATCAATCTATAAAGGTGAACATGTTCGGTGATATTTTTAACAATGGCACATGGACTCACTCATTCATTTTCTGATTACACAACAAGGACTACATGAATGGGCTTTGAGAGCTGAATTTGGCCCAAGGACCTTAAGTTGGACACACTTGATCTAGACTCTTTATTTTCATACATCATTGTAATGTTGTTGGTTGATTGTTGTCCTTCCTTCTTGAAGAGGACCAAAATGACATCATTATGTAAGAGTCAAGGTAGAGTGTATCTAAGTATGGTTGCTTGGACCAATGTAAGTTAGGAAGGCTCTACCACAGATTGAGCACAAATAATCCATGTGAACATTTGAAGTGGATTCTCTAAATTTGAGTAAAAAATCTAATTTTTTAATTTTTTAGCTCCTTCAATTCTGCTTTGCACACAGAACACAGTACCTTCTCTGATGAGGGCACATCATGCTGGGCAGTACTATACTAATATCTCCCATGTCTTGCAATCAATTCCAAAGTTCTTCACAGAGACTTCATTGCAATAATTAATTGAGTCAACTGCACCAGGAAAATCAGTTTAGAAGTGGATGTGTAGCAGCAAACATTGTTTATACAAACTGTGACCTGAATAAACAATGATTCACGAACCACAAGTGATATGTATGCATACAATCACACAAACCTACATGTATTTGATCATTCCTGAAGTTTCTTCCTTTACATGTAGCCTGACCAGATTCCTGCTGATTATGTTCAGTTCTGGAATCAGTCACAGAGGAAGGATTGAAAAAAAAATAGAGAGGATATGGGAAAGTCAGTAGAACAAATAAAGATTTGAAAAGTAAACTCCAGGAAAGACTAAGGAAATGAGAATATTTAACCTAGAGAATAGAAGGTTGAGAAGAGATTTAGAAATTGTCTTTAATATCCAAATGTCCTCCTTTTTTTCCTTTGACCTCATATCATTTCCTTTGGTGACTCTTTGGCTCAAAGGACACCGAGAAATATGTTGTAAAATGTAAAGTCCCAGGACCCTTACTTATCTGGAGTCATCGGTCCAAGAACAAGTCTTGACTTTTTTTTGTTTTCTTTTGTATTTTAAATGAAAAGAGAGTGGGCTCCAACCTTGGGTATTCCAAAAGATGTCAAGAAAGAATCACAGAAATCCTTGGTCAGATAATGCAGCCAATTTTATGAACAAATTTAACTAATATTTTTTCCTTTACCCTGAGACAGAGTAAGATAAAATAACCTTAAACTGTTGTCCAAACAATTTAGGTCAAATACAAGGGAGAAGAATCAAATATGGTATAGAGAGCTAGCCTCAAAGAGAGGAAGACATGGTTTCAAGTCTTGACTCTGACATAGACTACTACTGTATGAAATTGGGTAAGTCATGTAATCTCTCAATGTACTAGTCAGTTCTCTAAGTCTCAGGGAAGATACTAGAGCATTAAGAAAGAAATTTCCATACCAGGAAGGTCTTCATATTTATGAATCAGACATGCAATACCTATCCTGTAAGGAAAAAAAATTATTTATTTTCTCCCAGTACATTCCTTTCTCTCCCATCTTCATAATTGACTCCATGTTTATCATTTATTATACTTTCATATTCAGCTCCCTCCTATACCTTGTCTATATATTCTCTTTCCAACTACTCTAATAAATGAGAATAAGGTTGTCCTTCATTTTTTGTTTTTTTTTAGCAAGGCAATGGCATTAAGTGACTTGTCCAAGGTCACACGGCTAGGTAATTAATTATTAAGTGTCTGAGGCCACATTAGATTTCAGGTCCCTGGGGCAATAGGGGGCACAGCAGATAGAGCATCAGTCCTGGAGTCAGGAGTACCTGTGTTCAAATCTGGCCTCAGACACTTAATAATTACCTAGCCATGTGGCCTTGGGCAAGTCACTTAACCCCATTGACTTGCAAAAAAAAAAAAGAACTCAGGTCCCCCTGACTCCAGGGTTGCTGCTCTATCCACTGCACTACCTATTACCCACCCCTTAAGGAAGAGTACTTTGAAAGTGGCTTTAGCTTATTGTTATCTCTCATTTTCACCAAATAACCATGGAGACGGGAAAAGGGGAAATTTTCTTTCATCCATTTCTTTTTAGTGTCGTGTACTTTATTCTCCAACTAAACTAGTCTTTTTGCTTTTTTTCATTAGTTTCACAAGCCTGGAATGCACTCCCTCATTACTTATACTTCTTAAAGTCCTGAGTTTCCTTCAAAGTTTAGCTCCAACATAAGTCATTCTCTTATACCTCAGTTGCTAATACTCTTCTCCTCTGTTGAAATTATTTTGTATATATTTTGTATTTAGATGCATGTATGTTGTATCCCTGGTTAGATCACAAGTTCTTTGACTTGCAGAATATTAGGTACTTGGGGACACAGCTGCCTGTGACCTAATAGCTCCTTCAGAAATGCTTTTGATTGATTGATTGGTCAGTACTTGAATAGTATGCTACCAGGAATTACATATGACCTTATTGTGAGAGTTATTTTGAAAGGCAGCATGACATATTGAAAAGTGCAATGAACTGGGAGTCAGGAGTCCCAGGATCTAGTTCTAGTTTTGCAACTAACATTACACTAATTGTGTAATGCTGTGACTAAACCACTAACTTTCCTGGGTTCATATTCTTCAATTAAAAATGTAGTTGGGAAAGATGATCTCTAAGGCCATTTCTAGCTCATTCCTTCACTCCTCTGAGTTCTGCACCTGAGTTTCCAGACTTCTCAAACCATATCCCAGCAGCTTTCTCATACTGGCAAGTCTCCCTCTATTTGTGGTGCCCTCTTCCAATTGGTGTGTTCCTCCTAGAACCTCCATTTTGAGGAAGTGTCCAGGTCAATCATATTCATTCTTTCATTCCTCTACTTGTTCTACTCCTAACTCTTCAAAATAGCCTTGCTAGTATCTTCTTTTCTCTCCTCCCCCCAGACATTCATCTGACTTTTATGTGATGTCTTCCTTCATTGGGGGAAGAATAGAAGCATTTATAGGGTGCCTACATAGTGCCATTCACTATGCTAAAGGTTTTTAAAAAATATCTCATTTGATCTTTGCAACAGGACTAGAATATAGATGCTATTATCCCTACTTTATAACTGAGGGAATTGAAGCAGATAGAGAGTAAATAACTCAACCAGGGTCATACAACTAGTCTATATTTGTTTTAAGATTTGAACTCAGGTCTTCCTGAATCTAGGCCAGCACCACCAGCTGCCCCTATTGAAATATAACTTCCCTAAGGTCTGGGATTGCTTTTCTCTTTCCTTGTATATGCGTACCCAATGCTTAACACAGTGTCTAACACACAATAAACAATGTAAGCTTGTTGATTTGACTTACCATTACAAAATTGTATGTCTACAAAATTAATCTGTATCAGAAACAGTGAGGCAATTAATTTGTTTTTCATCATATATGTGGTGTGTGTGTGTGTGTGTGTGTGTGTGTGTGTGTGTGTGCTCATGTCCTAGAGAGAATAGCAAATAATGAATCCTGCCCTCTGGTCAGATTATTGGATTCACAAAGCCATTGCTATGATTTTTGTTTCCTCTAATTTTTTTTAAACAGAAAATCATACTGTTATTTTATAGCAAGATTTGTAGCTATCATGTTCTCTTTTAATCGACTGAGTCAGCTGTACATTTCCAGCTTGTTTATTTGCATATACACACACATACACATACACATAAATATACATGCTAACTCCATCTAAGCTCCTTGAGGACAAGGACTAATTCATTTTTGTCTTTGTTTCTCAAGGGTCTATCAGATTGCCTGGGCATAGAGTAGACACTTAATAAATTATGAATTAAATAATGGCAAGGGAAGTCAATCAAGTAATCAATACACATTTGTACAAAAGAGTATAAAGAAAACCTCCATTTAGGATCAATGGGACAAGAACTTTTTTTGCTGTTGTTGTCAATCACAAATCTTTCTCAAGCATTACATTCCTTTTGAAAAGCTAACATATTCTTTTTTTCTTCTCAAAAAAATCTAGATATTCTATAGGTGTCTTAAAAAGTTTCCCAAACTAATTGTTCCTGTTGTGTTTATCCTTTTCAGGCTCAGCCTCATTGCATTACACCTGCCTTGCTTTGTGGTCACATATGGGTGATGCCATTCTGCATCACTCCACCTTTCAAAATACCTGTATAATCTACTCACCCATTCCAGTTTCCTCTGGGACCTCTGTCTCTTGTCTCTCCCACAATTGTGGACAGGTAGAATTGTTCTCCATCATATGATCTTTGGCCAGCTGGATGAAAAAGATGAAACTGCTCATTTCTATTTGTGACTGATACCAACACTATAAGAATTAGACTGGAAGTTGTTGGGTTTCTCAGGGACTGCTTGTTAGATATTGAGAAAGACTTGATTAAATGCAAAGCTAGGAAGAATGGATTGGAGAGATATCAGCTGATATTACCCACCAGTAACTTTCCCCTTCTAAATCATTATAGATTAATTACAATCATAAAAATCATATTTGGGGATAATAATACATGCAAAACCTGTTCCACAGCATTGTGAGGCACAAATGACTTAATTTATATAGTGTGCTAGTGTGCATACTTTAAGTGACTGTACCTATGCCTGTTATTAAGTAGATAAAATGATTGACCCCAAGGTAAAAGGAAAGCAGATATGTTTGAAAGGAATCAATATCTATAGAATATTATGGTAGGAGCCCCAATAAAATGTATGATATTTAGTTTTAGGCAAAGGTATATATTACATTTTCTAATCTAAAAAATGATTTTTATCCAATTAAAAGAATGCTTATGTTACTAGACCAAAGATATATTTTTTGAGGTTGGTCATTGTCTGTACCCACCTTGAATTCTTTTACATTTCAGAATGTAAGGGACATCAGAGATCATAGAATCCTACCTCCTTATTTTACAGAAATTGAGGCAGAAGTTACTTAGTAACTTGCCCAAGGTTACACAATTAGTGAATAACAAAACTAGATTTCCTGATTACCAATCTAATACTTTTTTCATTACCTGCTGTAAAAATGCTCTCCATTGATGTGGATTGGCAACTTGACAGTTATTTATATTCTTAGAGATTTAATTGGGGCAAAGAGATATTAATTGACTTGTCCATAGTCATACAGCTAGCATGCATTAGGGATAGGACTTCAGTCAAAGTCTTCATGACTTCAAAGTTAGCATTTTATAGATCGTGAAATGCTTCCTCTCATATTTCTTCATGTCCATCTAATAATAAGAAAAAACTCACTTTAGTAGTATAATATAATCCTAGAGGGCAAAATAAATCTTACTTTTTTATTTGTATCACTTGTGCTTTGCTTATATATATGGTTAAGAGCTTAATAAATGTTTGCTGTTGGTCATTTAGTGTTCCACATTTGAAATTTCATTTGGTCGTCACATTTTGTGAAGAAAATGGTACAAATAATTATTGTTCCCATTTGAGAGATGGGGAAATTGAAATGCAGAAATTATACACCTAATAAATGGTGGAGCTAGAATAAGAGCCCAAGTCTCTTGATTCCAAATTTAGAGTTCATTCTGATACCATTGCTACCTCTCTAATAGTTTGTAACATTATACTGAAGGAACAATTTAATGTAATAAGATTACATCATTCTGAAAAAGTTATTTTGTCATTTTGCATTATAAAATGGGAGTTTTAAAATTCTCAGACCAACAGAATTTATATCTATAGTGTATCTTATACTCAGAATTGTGGAATAAGAACATAGAAATCCTCTGTTAAGAGATCATTGGACCTTCAACTTTGGTAACCTGCCTTTGGCAATGGTCTATGTCTAATGTTATAGAGGAAGACAAAAATAAAAACCATAATGCACCTGGTCAATTATGCACTGCTATACTATAAGGGGGAAATTCCTTCCTAACCCCAGCTGGTGATCAGTTTATGCCCTGAAGCATGGGGATTGATATGCCTTGTAACTTTTTAACCTAGTTAGTATAACTGCCAATGTTATTCCTATTCATATAAATTTCTAATCCGTTTTTGAATCTTGCAAGACTATTTGCCTCAATAATATCCTGCGGCCATAAATTCCATAGGTTGATTATACGCTGCTTAAAAAAGTATTTCCTTTTATCCGTTTTAAATTTGTTGCCTTTTAACTTCATCAGATGGTCCTTGTTCTTGCATTATGGGGCCCAGGCAGTTGGAATTGGCTTTTATTTACCCAATAATTTTCCATATTCTATTAAAAATATATTCTTTTAATTTTTTTTCACTCTGGCTAATACCATTTTGATCGTTGACAACATCAAGAATTCTTTGTTTATGTCATTTATCTTCACAAGAGCTCAAAGATCCCCCATCAGTCTTGGCTAATATCCTAGCAACATCTGTATCATTTATTATTCTTATTTTATTTATGAGAAAACAAAGAATGAGAAGTCAAAAGACTTTTCAAAGGTCATACAGCAAATCATTTATTCTTCTAAGGAAATTGTTGATTTCACTCTACCAAATTGCTCTTCCCTTTAAATAAACTAACTAACCCTTGGTATCATCTTACACTTTTGTCCTTTACTCTAGCTTCTGACAAAGGGATGACTCTTTTATAGTCGTTGATATTGTTGTAGGCAAAGGAATGTTGGATCCATCTCATGGTGGGGGACTCTCCTAAAAGTCAAATGTTAAATTTTCAGTTTGAGCATTTAACCTCAGATATGAAGAATGGATACAAAGCAGACCTTGATTTATTGTTTTGTTGATTGTCTTGACTTAAGAAAGTGATGAATAAAAATATTTATAACACATTTATCATGTGTCATATCCTCTCCCCCATTCAGTTGTTAAACAAGCATACCCATTTCTCTAAGTGAACTTAATACTATTCCATTCCCTGTTTCTAGTATATTGCTCCTGCTTTCATCCTTTCTTTATGTTTCTCTCTCTCAATCTTTCTGACTTTAGGTCCCTTCCTTCCTTTCTTCCATTTGTAATTGGGCTATCAGTCTTATATTAATTGCCAAATATAACAGTTTCTTCTCATTCTTCATTCTTTTTTGACTTCTCTAGAGTATTTGACATTGTTGACCATCTTCTCCTGTGGAAGCTTCTTTCTGTTCTCTTCATGACCCTATTCTCCTTTGATTTTCTTTCTACTTATGTGGCTGCTTTTACTCTTCCTTTCACTCATTTCAACATCTATGTTATGTCCACTAGATTTGGGTTTACCCCAAGGTTTTATCCTGGGTGCTCATCTCTTTTATCCCTACAATCTCTCATTTTAATTTCAATAAATTCAATTTGCCATCTCTCCTAGTAGATGCCTCTTCCCCCCCTTCTCGATTTATCTCTTCAGAAACCAGTGGTCTGCTGAGCATTTTAAATCTCTATATCCTACAGTTGACTCAGACTCATTATGTCTAAAACAAAGTTCATTATTCTACCAACTCATCCCTCTTCCAAATTTCCCTAATAATATTGAGGTACCACTGTCCTTCTAGTTAGCTAGGTTTGTAATATTGATCTTGTGCTCTACTTCTCACTCTCCCTCACATAGTCATATAGTGAAACACCTGGAGTAGTAGGATGAGTTCAAATTTGGCTTCAGACACATACCAGCTCTGTGACTCTGAGCAATTTACTTAACCTCTATTTGCCTCAGTTTCTTTAACTGTAGAATGAAGCTAATGATAGCATCTACCTCACAAAGTTTTGTGAATATTAAATGAGATTATATTTATTAGGAGATTAATATAGTAGGCATGATATAAATTCAAATTATTATTATTAATAATATTATTAATCATCATCACTCAGGCATAAAATCTCTATCAAAGGTTGTTTGAGTCACCACAGAATATCTTGAAGATGTTTCTTCCTTACCATTTATAAAGCTATTACTTTGGTTCAGACTTTCAATTTACCTTTTTTAACCCTCTTTCTTATCTCATTATCTACCCTTCCTCCATCTTATCACATTGCTTCTTTTTCTCCCCCTTATCTTTCTAGTAGAAACAACCAGGAATATTACTGAGCACTGTTAGTGGTGCTTAAGACTAAGAGGATTGCTAAAGCCTTCTGTAAATCATGTTCATCTTAATTGATCTTAAGCATACATTAAATAGGAGTATTATTTAACAAATGGATCCAATAAAATCTCAGTAAATTTTAGTAAACTTTTCCATTTGTTTTGTTTTATTTTACTTTTATTCCATAAAACTACAAAAGTTACAGAACATCAGTTAAATGGGATAATAGAGATCATCTTTTCTGTACCATACCAGTACAGAAATCATTACTACTGACATGTTCTAAACTAGTGAACCTCTTGACTCAAACTGAAGCCCTTCAATGATGGAGAACCTAGAACTTCACAAAGCAACCTCTTCCACTTTTGGACAGCTCTAATTGTTAGAAAAATTTTCTTTTCATTGATTCTATAGTTATCTTGCTGTTCAACTTGTGCTCATTGTTTCTCTTAAGCCAAGAAGAATAATTCAAATTTCTTTTCCATATGATAGATTTTTTCAAATTAATAGTTATCATTGCTGTCTTCTGCCCCCCAAGTCCTTTCTTCTCTACAAAAAACACTCCTAGTTTCTGTAACTGATTCACATAAACCAATAGTCTCCAATTTCAGTATTCTTCTTTGGCTCTGTTCAAGGTCTTGCTATAGGTGACTCCTATAACTGAATACAATATGGTAGATACTATCTGACTATGGCAGAGTACAAGTAAGTATTACCCTGGACATTCAAGTCATTCTGTCTTTCAGTGAAGTCTAAGAAATTTATATATACTAGAGTCCACCTGAATTTCATTATTTTTTAATACACTATATTTTACTACCTTTAATGGTTTTTAGTTACACTTCCTTTTTGATTACCATATCATACATTTCAAGGATCCTTGAAAGATGCAGCAATAGAGACAAATTTATTTCAAGGCCCTGATTATCACATAAAATTTATAATATTCTTATGATAGAAAGTGAGGAATAAAACAATGAGATAGAAAATAATCAAAAGTGTTTACCACTTTCAGGGAGTATATCCAGGGTAGAGTCCAAATGGAAGAGGAATTTCCTATAGACAAGTACTTATTTGTAGCTAATATAATTGCTTCAAACTCAGGATCACTATAAAATCCATTAAATGAAATCCATTATTATCCAAGAGTTTGGCCTCCATCCCTCTCACTTTTCACATACGTGTGTGTGTTTGCGTGTGTACACATGCATGTATGTATATGTATGTATACAATCTGTGGAGGTTCCCTTCATATTTCTCTCTAGTAACTGTTTATTTGAAAGAAAATGAGTGGCAGAGCAGTGTAATTGGATAGAATCTTTGTCTAAATTACTCTTATAATTGAAGAAAGTGAGGTTTTAGGTTTAAATCATCTGAATTTTCCTTATGTATCATCCAAATGCTTTGGTCACTTACTAGCTCACTGTTTTTTCTTCTCTGATAATACTGTATCTTGGAAAGATACAAATAGAAATAACTAAGTTTTCCCCTAGATTCTCTTTCATTGATAGTTTACAATGAAACAATTTTGTTTATTCAAGGAAATTGAAAAGGAGGATTGAAGCTCATATCCAGGTAATTAAAAAAAAGTTAATGATTTGAAGAATCTGAGCTATTAAACTACAAGATGCAAAATTTATGGGCAAATAACTGGTACCCTTTCCCTAACTCTACTATATTTTATTTTGTCAGTGGACTGAGCTAACACTAGAAAAACTTTTTGAATTGGGTGAATTTAATCTCTTTTTCTACTCATTTGTTTCTTTTTCTTACCTTTCACTTTCTTTTCTCCACTCCTAAATACCTAGTTTATAAAGTGGAATATTATAATATTCTCAACCTGAAAGGGAATATATATATATATATATATATATATATATATATATATATATATATATGTTTTATTTGTGTATGTATATATTACATATCTATAGCTATCTCTATCTCTATCATCTCTATCTCTATCTCTATATCTCTATATATGAATGAATGAAATCTAGTTCTTCATATTTCTCCTTGGAAGATTTGAATTTTAAAGAAAAGAAAGGAACCTCTAAAAATACATTTCTAACTGTGTATTTGGAAACACTATTCCTGAGGCATACTCTTGAAGTGTATAAATAAAGTGTTTTTTTTTAAAAAGCCAGTGCATTCATCACTCTTTATGAAGTTAAATCACTTTTTATGAAGTCAAATAATTCATCACCAAATGGCCTCTCTCTTATTTATAACTCTATCCACTTTTAACTACAATAGTTCTCAGAAAACAAAAGTTTTTTTTTTAATTTTGTTTTAGTTTGGATTAGGGGGGAATTGTACTCAGAGCCTTTCCAGTAAGGTGGAACCTACCAGAGCTCATATTCCACTGGCATAGTATTTAAAACTTAATTCTACATTGAGATGAAGCTTTAAGTTAGGACAATAGATGACATTATCGAAGATATATTTTCTTGAAAAAGATGGGTTGCTTAAGTAGCAAGTATGATAGATAACTGAATGTGAACTTGTGAACTCCATTGGTATTCTTGAGATGTTAAGGAAATATGGGGAAGGCATCAAGAAATATATATTGGATGGTTTTTCTGTGGTGAAATTAGAGGGGAACTTGCAGAGAGTTGCATAGGTTTGGGGAGGCATTTATGGGTTACTATCTGTTTTGCTGAGGGGAATGCATGATCAGTTAGGTGATACAGTGGATAGAACCCTGGCTTTGGAGAGAAGAGGACCTAGGTTCAGATCTGGCCTCAGACACTTGTCACTAGCTGTGGGACCTTGGACAAGTCACTTAACCCTGATTGTCTTGTATCCAGGTCCAGCTCCAGTCATTTTGATTCATATCGGATCACTGGACTCAGATGACTCTGGAAGAGGAAAGTAAGGCTGGTGATTTAGCACAGCACCCCTTCACTCAAATCCAATTCATGTGCTTTTCATGGCATCACCTCCCCTGATGTCATGGTCTTCTTTGAGAAGGACAAACATCAGCAGCAACATCACCATCATATGATCAATGAGATCCATTGACCCATCTGACTTCGCCATTCCTGGTAAGAATATGCTACTTAGTTTCTCTTTTGATATTTCATATATTCTTTCATACCTACTTTGAACATTTATATAAAAATGTACATAAAATACAAATAAACATGTAAATATAAATGCTTGTTTCTTTTTTTTTATCTAAAGAGAAAATATTCCTAAAGCCCTTACAATATCTGGCATATAATAGATGTTTTAATAAATACATATTCCTTTCTCTTCCCATACTTTCTCCCAGATACTATAGCCAACTTTGCTGCCTCATTATTTATTTGTGAACATCCCTGGAACACAGTTCCATGTCCTTTTTATGCACTTCCTATTCATGATTCCTCCTTTTGATTTGTTTGTGGCTACCAGCGGACCTGTGGTTGTACATCACTCAGGCTCTATTTCTTTTCAAAACGTGTCATTCTATTTCTTAGCACTGGCTCTTCCATTTGCTACTGTTACTAAGCTGTTCAGAACTAGGCTGGATCATTGAAGTTGCACTGAAGTACATCTTGCAGCATTTCTTCTGACCACCCTGCTTGCTGCTGTCCCACTTGAATTCCCAATATAGCAGCTGCCTGTGTATCCTACTGTACGGCATGATGAAGTAAATTGGAGCTCTAAAAACAGATGTACTAAAGTGCTTCAAGAAAATGTAAGTATGGCCAAAAATAACAATGCCTTACAGATGAATCTGGTTACACAGCCAAGATCATTACTTGAGCATTGTTTCCTTTATTTAGTTTTATGCTAAAAAAATGAAAATTTGTAAAAAATTCAGGAAGGAGTAATGAAATCAGATAAAGGCTATGGAAAAGAAACTATAATAATAACATTTATACAGCGATTTAAAGTTTAAAAAATGCTTTCCTAAAAACAACCTATGATATACATAATATGGATGTGAGGATTATTTTTTCCTATCTTCCTCTGCTAAATATACTCCTTTAAAGTTTCTTATTTCTGCCAAAGCTATCACCATCCTTCTAAGTCATTCAACTTTATCAACAAGGAATCATTCTCAATTCTTCACTCTCTCTCTCATTGTCCCTGCTCAATCATTTTATCTCTAAAACTTCTCTTACACCCATCCTTTTCTTTCTATTTTCATGACCAGCACCTTAGTTGAGGCCCTTATAGACTCTTGCCTAGATTATTGTCTCTTAATTGGAGCCCCTGCTAACAGTCACTTTTCAATCTATCCCCTGTATAGCTAACAAAAATCCAAGCAAACCAAAAAGGCCACCAAAATCTTCCCAAGCATAAGAATGAAAGATTTACATCTAATGCTTTTTGAATGAAATATAATCCTCATTTTAAAAACAGAGCTTTAGATGGGGTTAAGTGACTTGTTCATGTTTAGCTAAGGTAATAAATAATAAGTTCATGGGATCTCACAATTTTACATTTGGACCAGATCTCAACAACCATCTCATCCAATTCATACTTAAAAGGAATCCCTTCTATAACATATTTAACAAGTAGATCTCCATTGTCAACACATTTCAATTTGGGAGATATATTTTCTATAAAATTTAAATTTACCTCTTTGAAATTTCTAAGCTTTGCTTTGATTCAATATGCCAGCAAATTTGGAAAACTCAATAAATTGGAAAAGATCAGTTTACATCTCAAAACTAAAGGAAATGACTAAGAATATTCAAATTACTAAAACATTGTGCTCTCTTCACAAGTCATTTAAGTTATGTTTAAGATTCTGTAAACAAAGTTTCAGCACTATGTGAACAGAGAACTATCAAAAGTTTTTTTGTTGTTTTTTGAAGAGGCAGAGGAACTAGAGACCAAATTACCAAATTCATTGAATTTGGAGAAAGCAAGACAATTCCAGAAAAAAATATCTGCTTCTGTTTCATTAAACTACACTAAAACCTTTGACTGTGGATCACAACTGAATGTGGCAAGTCTCAAAGAGATGGGAATACCAGATCATCTTACTTATCTCCTGAAATTCCTGTATGCAAGTTAAGAAGTAACAGTTAGTCTTTACATCATTCCCATAGTATGCATTGATCTAAGTCGAATGTGATAAGAGAAGGAAGAAACATATGAGATATAGCAGAATTACATAATAAGACTTTTTTTAAAATTAAAGGTAATAGTCTTTTGTCTTTGTTCAAACTCCACAATTCTTTCTCAGTATACAAATGGCATTCTTCATTGCAGATATCCCCAAATTGTGTCTGATTGGAGGGAGGGAAGCAAGATTGGGGGGAAAATTGTCTAGGGAAATTGGGGCGAAATTTCTAAAATTAAAATAAATAAAAAGTGGATTTAATCTAAAGAAAAGTAACAGAATTGAACATGGAACAACGGATTGGTTTAAGATTGGAAAATAAGACTGTATATTAGTCAGTTTATTTAATTCATACATAAAGTACATCATACATAATGCCAGGGTAGATGAACCAAATGCTAGAATTATGGTTGCTAGGGAAAATATCAACAATCTCAGATATGAAGATGATACCACTTTGGTGGCAGAAAGTGAAGACTTAAGAATCCTTTTGATGTGGGTGAAAGAAATAAGTGTAAAAGCTGGTTTGAAGCTTATCTTAGAAATCCCTAAGATCTTGGCAATTGGTCCCTTCACTTCCTGACAAATAGGAGAAGACATGGAAGCTTTGTCATATTTTATATTCTTGAACTCAAAGATCACTGTAGATGGAGACTGCAGTCATGAAATTAAGACACTTGCTTCTTGGAAGGAAAGCTATGGAACGTTTGGACAGCATACCAACTAATAGTTTTTCCAGGAGAAATGTATAGTTTGGAGAGTTGAACTATAAAGAATAAGGAGCACTACAAAATTGACTCTTAAACTGTAGTGCTGGAGAGGACATTGGAGAGTTCCAACAAGATCAAGTCAGTTGATACTTAAATTAATTCAGACTGTTGATTGGAAGAACAAATACTGAAGCTAAAGCTTAGAAATTTTGGCCACACAATGAGAAGACAGGACTCATTGGAAAAGATCCTGATGTTGAAAAGGTTGAAGGCAAAAGGTAAAGGGGACAGTAAAGAATGAGATGGATAGATATTGTCATGGAAGCAATGAACATGAGCTTGGACAGACTACCTTGGGAGATAATGTAGGTTAGAAGGGCCTGGTGTGCCAAGGTCAACAGGGTCATGAAAAATAAAATATAACTGAACAACTGAACAACAAAAAACCCTTGTTCCTACTTCCACCCTCTGAGACTAAACAGAACAAATCTAAAACCCTTTCCTTATGACAGTCCTTCAAGTACTTGATGACAGCAATTATGTCTCCACTGAATTTTCTTTTCTTGAAACAAAAATATCCCTAATATCTTCAATAAATTCTCACATGAAATGGACTCAAGGTCCTTCACCATTCTGGTCTTCCTCTTGAAAGTTAACAATTTATCAATATTACTCCTAGACTGTGGCACACAGAATTGAATATAAAAGATACTTAATATGTGGTCTGATTAGGGCACAGCCCAGTGGGGTATCACCTCATTATTTCTGAAAATTATGTCTTTAATGAACCCCAAGGACAAGTTTGCTTTAATGGCTTTCACATTATACTTCTGACTCATACTGAGTTGGTGGTCTACTAAAACACCCATATTTTGGATAAACTACTATCTAACCAAGCTGCCCCCATCTCGTAACTTGTCTAATTGATTATTTTTTTTTAGGTTTTTGCAAGGCAAATGGGGTTAAGTGGCTTGCCCAAGGCCACATAGCTAGGTAATTATTAAGTGTCTGAGGCCAGATTTGAACTCAGATACTCCTGACTCCAGGGCCAGTGCACTATCTACTGCACCACCTAACTGTCCCTTGGCTTGACCTATTTTTGAAGAAACCATGCTCACCCTTTATGATCACTGTTTCCTTTTCTGGATTCACTAATCATCACTTGAAAATACATATTAGTATTTAATTTCTAGGAATTAGAATCAAACTCATTATCCTACAATTTATAGACTCAATTCTTTAGTCTTTTTTTTTTTGAAAATTAGGACATTTGCCCTTTACTCATCCTGCAGCAACTCTACCAACTTCCACAGTCAAGAAAATAGAACAAGCAATGACTCAGAATTCAGTTCTATATATCAGGAAAGAATTCATCTGGGTCAAGTGATGATAATAATTATCAAGGGCAGCTGTTTGCTGTTCACTTTTGAGCATTTCTAACATGGTAATACTTGATGCTAGAATCAGGGTTTGAATCTATGTTTCCTGACTAGTTTCATTATATAATATTATGGAAGTTTAAAGATATTAGATTCTTGTGAAAAAAGAGGAGAAAATGTAGAGTTAAATTTTGAAATAATATTTAGGTATTTGGAGAACTGTTGATTATAGTTGACTAGCTGTTTTGCATCTTCTTTTAAAGTTAAAAAAAAGAAAAGGAATCAAATTATGTAAAGAGAGATTATTTATAAAGATGGCATAAACAGCTGGAGAAAGGGGGAGTAAGGAAAAATAGATAAGCTTTTCTTTGCCCTACATACACTACATATCTAAAATGAGATCAACGTATATTTATTGACATCTCTAGTGTATAAGGCACCATGCTAGTTGCCATGGGGAAAACAAGAGCAAAACACATTGCCTTTACGTAAAAACCTTATATTCCACCTCTCAAGATATATATACCTGTATAAAGTTATGTAATAATAAAGAAAAAATCAAAATAACAATATATGACAACAAAACAGATGCACATGATTGGTAAATGAACAATAAAGATAAGTGCTGTAAGAGTTTGGGGAGGAAGAGAAAATATCAATATAAAGAATTCAAAAATACTGAGGAATTACTTCAACTCTGTCTGGTGTCCATGTCTAGATGGGCACATACCTTATTGCTTTTGTTTAAATATATTTTTGAGTAGGATCTTTGTTTACTCCTTTTGCATGTCTACATATATCTTTTATAATATATTCTCTAATACTTTCTCTATTAAGCTATTTTTCTATCTATGTTGATTTATTACTATCTTGGAAGATCTTTAGAATTTCAAGATTCATGAAAAGATCTTATTCCATAACTTTTGAATTTTAAGTTGTTTCACTGGCTACTTTTCCACACATATGTATAAATTTCTTTTCTTACTTTGAGGCTTTCTTCATTTTTTCCCCCTTCTCATGCCCTTTCAATCCTTTCCCTCAGTTGCTTAATTCTATTGCTGCATGCATAGATATCCTAATTCCTTGCCTATTGAAAAACAAAAGGAAAAAATAAATAAAAAATTCAACAACTATATGACTCTCATCCTTGGAAAATTCTACTGTCTTCTATTTTTCCCTTCATTGGGAAATTTTTTGTCTTACTCCCCAATGCCCTCTACATATCAGTGAATTACCACCATCTTTTAGCTTTTATTTGGAATTTATACCACCCCTTTCTTTTATCATTCATGCTATCTCTTATTATAGCCTTTTCTATTGATATAGCCCCAGGCCTTGAAATCAAATTCATCTTTCTAAATGGCTTTAGTAGCTCTTTATTTCATCACTTGCTTTTTTCTTGGTAACTTCATTGTCTCTGTTGGCAATCCACAAGACACCTCACCTTCATAATATATCAGTTTCCTGGATTATACCAACCCCGTGATCGTATGTCACCAAAACCTTCACTGCTATCATTATCAAGTATGGATTTACCTTTGAATACTCTACTGTTGGTTTTACATTACATAATATTATCTCCTTGTCTATAACCTTTTCTATATTCTACTCCCTCCGATTGTATTTTCTGCCCTCACTAGTACGTTTAACTTATTAGCCCTGTACATTATAGCTATCAATTCTTTTCCATTTTGAATTCCCTCTTTATATTGAATTCCTGAAGCACAATTACTCCAGTTCTATCTTAACTATCATCCTATACACCTTTGCCTCTCCTAAATGCTCTTAAAACCTAACCTTCCAGCATCTGCTATTTGTTTCTTGTGCTATAGTGGTTTTAGAGAAAATGTTTTCAAAATTTTGTGATGTCCTCCTTCAGGAAAACATATTCAAGGCCTTCCTAAATATTCATTGTTTAACCGAGAAGTAAAGTTAACCATAAAGCTTGCTAGTTTTTCTGGGTTTAACAGTCTCATTAGTAGTAGCAGTAGTAGTAACCTATTTAATCTATGGAGAGTCTAATTTGGGGTTGGGTTTATAATATTCATATAAAATTCTCTTTAGATATAAAAAAGGAGAAACCTTGAAAAATTAAATGTCTTTATTTTCTCTTCAAATGCTGAAAAAGGATCTTAAAGACAATGAGATAATTCCAAAATGAAGTTTCTTATGGATTATTTCTCTTAATATTTGAATTTTCTTGGATTTTTCAAATTAGGTGATTTTTTTGTTGAAGATTATTAAATAGTAAATTAGCCAATTCCACTTTTACAGAATGAAGGGTGAATTTCTTTGATATTTCTGTTGTAGAGGCATTTAATTTCAAAATATGAAGAAAGCAAGACTAGGAAGTTGTTTAAAAAATGAAAAAGCCTTTAATATTCAATGTCACATTTATTGCTATAAAATATTTCTCTCTCTCTCTTAGACATCTGGTTCCCATTATGTATAGTATTGGGTACTTCAGTTCACTAGCCATTTTGCATACAAAATAGGATGCTACCAAAATCCTCCTTGGGATCAGTTGGTACCTGTTTTCTCCAAATCATGTTATTTTACAAAGGTTTATAGGCAATGCGTCTATTATCAGCTTGAACCTTGAATATACAGAAAAGAAAAATTAATTTGACTCCAATCTTCAGAAGGGAGATTAAAACTGAGAAATGAAGAACTTCATGAAGAGTCTTTCTTTTTTATTTTTATTAGTGAAAAACTTGGTTGAAATAATAACAAAAAGTAAGTAAAATATAGAAAAGCTGAAATGAATATTTTCTATTAATGTTGACCCAGAAATGGGAGACGCAATATGGAATGTTTACTAATGAGTCATGAATTTCATTGTAATTGCTTCCACATTTAGGATAATGCCCTTCCTAAACCATCTAATCTTTGACATATCCTGCAACAATCCCATGTGTTGTAAATGATTTTGTTTTATTTCTTAGGTTACTATTAAAAGCTTATTTTATGGTTCATTTCATTTTCTTTTTAAAAAATACACATACACACAAACACACCCTTAAAACCACACACATATATACATTCAATATTGTCACACTCAATGTCTGGTGTCCTGTATATTTCAAGACAAAATAATTATGAAACAAGAAGGAAGCACTAATTTTTCTCTTTGCAAATCAAAGCAAACACACTGAGAAAAAAATGTTTACTATAGTCCATTTAAAAACCCTTATTCAAGACTAAGAGAATTAAAATGAAAGTATTTATATTAACATAATGCTTTAAAATTTGCAAAGCAGTTTATAATGCTTTCTTTCCCCAGTTCATCATTCCTTCCTTCCAAATACCCTGAACAGTTGATAGTGTTGGCATCACCATTTTACAGTTGAGAAAATTGAGACTCAATAAGGTTAAGTGATTAGCTCAGAGTCCCATAGCATATAAGGAAGGATTTGAATTCAAATCTTCTGATTTGAGTTAGTGTGTTCTATTGAATATGCCATGTTGCTTCTCAAATGAGTAGCAAATGTTACTTTATAATGTTCTCATACTTATGAACATTTAATAGAGTTAGTAGAAATGCCAGTATTCAGTATGGTAATAATAACAACTTAGGAATGACTTTTAAAAACTGTTCACAGTATGAAATGATCTATTAACATTATATTACCTTAGCACTTACAGTGACTGATTTTAATCGTATGATTAGTCCTTTGGCAAAAAATCAAGAATTACTTGATATGGAGAGTATTTTATCATTTTAAGATGGTTAAAAGTAAATTCACTCGAGGGGTATGTGTGAAAGGGAAACTTTTTTCTTAACTAAGAAACTATGAAAAGCAATACTTTCTGGTTGAACTAAGAAATGTTAGAGTTTTTGTTAAATGCTTTTATTTGATTCATGAACCAAGAAATCAAGCATGTGAAACTTGTTTTTCCTAATGTGAAAACTACTTAGGGTTTGATCCTAGAACTTAAAGAACCTGCCTAGAAGATACTGCAGGAAGATTCATCTCTAATGAACTTCACTAGCAATTAAGATTTTCATACATTTTGGGTTTTTTGGTTGTCCTTCAGAACTCCTTGTGGTAATAAGTCTTTTCAAGAAATTGAGACAGTCTCTACTCTCAAGAGATTTATATTCTAATGGGAGAAGTTAACAACACCAACAATAATAATCACATTTATAGAGAATTTTAAGATTCGCAAAACACTTAACAAATATTATCTCATTTTTCCCATGATAAAAACTTTGAGAGAGAGAGACACTTTTATTATCCTCATTTTACAGAGGAGGAAACTAGGGCAGAAAGAAGACAAGTTACTTGTCCAGGGTTACACAGCTAATAAATGTCTGAGGTTGGATTTGAACTTTGAGTTTCCTGATTCTATGTCTAGCATGTTTCTAAACACTGTGCTGTCTAAAGAGGACCTAAAAGAGGACCTTCATGTAGTGGAGGCATACTTCTAAATGGCCAAGAGGTAATATGGAGGCTGGTTCAAGTTAAGATAAAGGTGAAAGATGAAGGTAATAATAATTATAGGACATGAAACTTCATTACTATATAGAAATAATTTTCAATTTATTTGAGAGAAATTTAAGTGATTTATCATGAGACCCAGTTACATTCTCTTGTCAGAGTATCATCCTAATCTAGCTTCAGGAAGCTCCATTTAGTTGTATATACAACGAGAGAGAATTAAACAAGCAATGGATAAAAGTATACAAACCTTAAAGTGCTATGCCAGTCATTATTGTTGCTATTATTGTCTTCTAGTCCTGCTCAGTTTAGATGATGTTATTAGAATAATACAGGAATATGGTGGGAAATGACTAATGATCAGGTTTTGAAAAAGCAAAGGTATTCAAATTTGATCTGTCCTCTTAACACTTTCTTTTTCAGATAATCAAACAAAGCAACAAATCAGTTACTGATTTATAGGGATTACAAATTTTTGAGGTGGAACTTCTTTCATATTGAAAATATAACAATTGACTTACTGGTCTTCCAGAGTAATCTCCAGCACAATCATGTCACAGGGTGATGAATTTTTTTAATCATGGCAATTTTCAAAGGCCTTCTACTAAGTCATAAGAAAATCCAACTGATGACAAAACAAGATATTGAAGTACTGAAGTTTTGATTAACAAGTACTTCTGAAAAATAATGATGCTACTCTCTCAGCCATAAATAACTTTTGGAATTTCCAGGGGGAAAAAAGAGTAGAGTAGAATCTAAGGAAGTGATATTCCATTAAAAAAGTTTTCATTTTGATTTGAGTTTCAAACTTTAAATGCCCATAGACTTTTTCAATATGCCAACTATTTGTGGATTGCAAGAGAATGAATAGTTGAGTGGCAAGTTATAGCCATTTTTTTATTAGTGGAATCTTTGCTGAAATCTATACATTTATACATGTTTTGTTCTTAGAATTGATGTCCTTGAATTTCAGGTTTTTGCATTCCCTGTATCTGGCATGCTGATGACCTAAGAGTAAAGAAAAAAATGATCTTTCCCCCCCATTTTTTCAAAAATGACCTCAAATCTACTCAAGTTAACATGTTATGATATTTAGTTGCTCTAGATATTCACATCTTTCCTTGTATTTTATTTTCTGCCTATATTATGAAAAGTTTTATTAAAATTCATAGTGCTTGCTAGAATTGAGTTTCCAGAAAGTGGACTCATCACACATTTCCATGGATGTGATTTCTCTTTCTATTTTCAAATCGCAGGACAGAAATATTTTTTGTTGATTAGAGTTGGTATGAAAGGAAAAAGACAAGATCATATTCAATAATATTTTGGTTATAAAAATATCCTCTTATGGATAGTGATCCATAGATGTAGTCCATAAACTCTGTGTAGCCTTCTGTAGTGCATGACAACATGCATTCTTTCCCCTTGGTGTATTCTCTCTTGATCTTTAAATATGCAAGGACATAACATATTATCTTTCACCAAACCCATTTCTTTGGCAATGCAAATTGGATAAGAATTTCAGGTAGTATAATTTTACCCATATAATGAATGGTTGGTTGAAAAGAAGGTGATATTTGAATCATTAATTACAATTTTCATCTTTATACTTCACCTAGAAACTATACTTTCCTAAGGGTTCTAAAGTTCTTTATGTATTGTCATAACCACCCCTTCCACAAATATACACAAAGTGAAAAGCAATCCAATTACCTGAGTTAGGAAATCCATACCCTGACCCCTTCCTCTCCGCCTCCAACCCCAGTCAAATGTTCAAACAATTAAGACAAAATTAGTGTTTTTATCCTCACTGGAGTTGTTAAGATAATTTCCTCAATTTTCCACTTGTATATGTAGACACAGCATTAATGAGTGACAAATTTTGTTTCTATATCATGACCAATGTATATGTGGTTACCTGTTGCTATTGCTATAATTCATTTTAGTCATTCAACAGGATTTTTTGATACCTTCTTGGATTTTCACTCTTCTCCCCCCCCCCTTTGCTAAAGCAGTTTAGGAATATGCGAAGATGTAAAGCTTTAGGATGTGTGGATTTAGAGCTAGAAGGGCCTTGAGTGATAATTTAATACAGCCTTATCATTTTACAGTTAAAGAAACTGAGACCCAGAGAAATTTATGTGACTTTAATGAAACAAAGAATATTTGACATCAGATCTTTTGATTACATCTCAAATTTATTTTTGGGGCAGTGGCATAAATTAAACTTTTGGGAAGTCAAGCAAAAATTTTTAAAAGAAGCTAAAACTTTTCAGTGGACAAATAGGTAGTGAAGAGGATTTCTTTCCTTTGTTCCATTTAGTTCCCTTCCTATTCTCTTAAACTCATCCCAATCCTATAATGTAGAAGATATTTGGAAAATTGATTTGGAGTTTCTATAAGAACGATGACTAACCAAGTAGGTAGGAACTAAACATATATAAGATAATAGCAATGATTTTCTTCTTATTTTATCCATAAGGGAACTTTTCTTTTTTCCTTTCCATCTCAGTGAATGTTTATCTTATCTAGTTTGTCTTTGAAGCACAGGACTCTTAGAAACAGAATAAAATAGTAATTACACTATTGTCTCCATATCAAACTGGGGAAATGGATAGTTAAAGAGTGATCATCTTTTTTTTTTTTTTGATGAATGTGGAAACTGAGACTCAGAGTGGTTTAGTGACTTGCCCAAATTGCCATTGTTAGTTAAGTGGCAAAGCTGGGCAGAGAACCCATGATTACTGACTCTAAATTCAGTGATCTATCATTTGATGGGTCTTAGAGAGCCACAAAGAGAAAGAAAATGTTTTCTTTTGTAGTTCCTGGCTATCTTCGTGAGTCATGAGATCTAGGCAACAAAGCATAGCTATGCCTTTTGGTTTGGAAATTTGTGATATTAGTTATCTACTTGTCAATGAAATAGAAATTTACTTTGGGTAAGAACTGTATTTACATTCATTTATTATTACTAAGAATCCTATTTTTATAGCTTCTGTAGTAAGTGCAAATTCAAAAGGTCTTCCCTGATGATAGGGCCTATGACATTTTTCATCTTTCTTACCCTATCACTAAGAAAAGTAAATCTGTTTCAATAGGATTGAACATGATCATAAGTCTTAGAATTTTTGGATTAGTTAAACTCTCACTTTATTGGTAGTAAAAAGGAGATGAAAGGAATTGAAGAGACTTTCCCATGGAACCACAGGGAGTAAGTAGCAGTAATTTGAAAACAGGTCCTCTGACTCCAAATATAAAGCATTTTCTGCTATACTTCACAGGAAATGTCCAGTTGTCTGTACAACTTTGGGAGATGAAAAAATCATATGGTTAGAACATAATGCTAAATTTTCCCCAAAGTGACCAACTTAGGAAAAGAGTAGTGCTGGTACTGGGAAAAATTCTTACTTCTTTCAGTAATAGTATTTTCCTAAAGTAAAATTACTTCAAAAATTAATCTAAAAATAGGAACATTGGAATAAACATTCCAGTGGCACATATGTGTGTGTGTGTGTCTTTTATTTTATTTTAAACATATTCACTATAATTTCTCTTTTATCAAGTGGTCTGAGAGATTTACTGAAATGGCTGCCATAGGCTTGTCGGCAGATCTAAAAGAGTTCAATATTAAAGAGGGATGGGGAAGCTTTTACTCAGACAGCATTTGTCCAGGAAGGATTTGATATGTAATCTAAATTGCATTATTGATGAGTCAAAGAGGATTGGAAAATGGAGTTAACCAGTCTAGTAAATAAACCGTGAATAATTTTTGGACATTTTTGTTTGTTTCCATTTTCCTTTTCTCAATTTTCTCTCAATTCCTTGTTTCATTTTTGACACCATGGCATTATTTTGTGCATAGTGAAACGTAATGAAAGGGATACAAATGAAAGAGATAGATACAAAAAGCATCTGATTTCATTGGAGTATGAAAATCCCTTAAATCAGTAGTAACAAACTCAAATTGAATTTAGGACTACTAATTCATAAATAAGAATCCCTGATGGTGACATATTGACTTAATTTTTAAATGTATTATTATCTGTTTTATAGTATTTTATTTATTTTGTTAAATTTTAAATTTAAATGTAAAAATTACATTTATAAAGGTGACCCAGTGGAGAGAGTGCCAGGCTTGGTCAGGAAGACTTTTCTTCCTGAGTTCAAATCTGTTCTCAGATACTTATTAGCTGTGTGATATTAGACAAGTCACCTAATTCTGTTTGCCTCAGGTTCTTCATCTGTAAAATGAATAAGAGAAGGAAATAGCAAATCACTCTGGTGTCTTTGCTAAGCAAACCCCAAAGGACATCATGAAGTCAGAGAGATCTATACTGAACAAGAATAGCAATTTCATTTTAATCTGATATGGGCCGCACATACATTTCATGCCCTTGGTTTATTAATTACTTTGTTGTAGTGGATTGGACTTGAAAGCAGAAAACCCTGGGTGCAAATAAACCCTCAGATATTTACTAGCTGTGTGTCCTTGGTCAAGTCATTTCCAACCCTCAGTTTACTTCTCTCTAAAATGAGGAGAATAATATGTGAGAGAATACTATCTCGGGTTTGTTGTGAGACTCAAAGGACATAACATGTGTAAACTTCTTTGCAAAACCTGAAATAACTATATACCAATTCTTTCTTGTGGCAGCCTGGTGTAAAAGACAGGCTGTTAGAGTCAAGAATTAGCTGAATTCAAGGTCCCCCTCAGAAATTTACTAGCAGAGGAATCCTGGAATAGTCACTTAACTTCCTTGAGGCTCAATTTACCCCCTGTAAAGTGGGGGAGATAATTCCTATACTGCCTCCCTCACAAGATTAAAGAGCAAATGGGATAATGTATTCGAATCATAAATGACTATATAAATTTTTACTTTCACACTTAACTCAGTTAAACTCATCTAAAACTAAATTAAGGATGCTAATAATTTTATATTGAACAATGCAAGTGATAAAACTATTACATTTTGGAAAAATGAGATTTTTTCTTCACCTAGGTATAAACTTCAAAGATTCTATATTGAAAGCTGGAACCTGGCCAGACCAGAAAACCAACACTACTTATGAAAGTACCATGGGATCATCCCAGACCCCAAGGGCATAAAATTTGGGCTTGTGATCTCATTCCCCAGGACAGCCCTTCCAAGCCACACAAATGCTTCCTTTTACCCTGATAACCACAGGACTGACTACCTGTTCAGTGACAAAGTACTTCTCCCTCCCTTTTCTCAGCAGAGCTATCCTTTGTAGCGGGGTTAACTCACAGGCAACTGCTTAACTTCAGGCTTAGAAAGCACATACTGCATCTTTAAGAAATAGTTTACTTGTGAATCAGTAAATGGACTAGACAAAGCAGCCATTATTTATGCATTCCTGCATACATGGCAAGGTGAAAATAATAGAATAAACATCATATACTTCATTATGATATCGGTTTACACTTCCAGGGTACACAAAAAGAGGCCATTTCATCAAGCTAATTGCCTGAAAGTAAAAGAGAGGGAACTTTAGCTATTAGTCTATTATGGGGCTTTTTTCTTAATCACAAATAGGGGCCGTGTGTCCCTAGGGGGATGTGTATTCTAATTTACAATTGAACTACAGATCAGAGCAATCAATCTTGTGCAGCACTTTTACAGTGTAATTGCTGCAACATAACAAATAAAAAAGTTGGGGGGGGGTGGAAACCTAGGCTGAGCTTCAGCTTGAGGTGGGCATTGGTTCAGGGTGGGAGGGAGAGAAGAAACGCCACTGACATGAATATGCAATGAGGGCTCATTAGCGGCCCAGTGTTGCCATGACGAATGGCATTATCCCCAGCCTGGTGCTGCCTAAACATGAATTTTATAACGACCCATTTATCATGACTTGTCACGGGCTCCTCTACTGTACTTTCTTCCTGCTCACACACCTTTCCCCATTATTGCTGGAGAATCCTGGCCTTTTATTATGATTGTTTCATTTCATATTGATTTCCATCTCTCCAGAAGTAAACATTAATAAACAGGAGCACACTAATGAGTGATTGTTGGGTTCAAAGTCAAAAAAGTATAATGGGATGATGTTTCTAGCCTCTGTGTTAGTTTATGTTTTTATTCCATTGAACTTTTATGGGAAACTAAGGTATGAGTCATTCTTCCATCCTCACTGCATTTTCCCCTCTTCTTCTTTCTCTCTCTTAGGTCAAGAATAGTATGTGTCAAAAGAAAAATGAGAACTCAGATCTTCTCAGTCTAAGGCTAGCCCTCAATTCACTTCTTGATTCTGACTCTCATTTTTTACACATTCAGAAAGATGGATGCATCTTATCATCTTTAGAATTTAAGTTCTATAATTGAAAGACTATGTCTCTAAACTGTTACCCATACCTATTATCACTGTATTCCTTATCTAGTTTGCACTTAAATAGATCTGTTGAATTAGATTCCCCCATTTCTGAGTGGACTTTATCTCATGTTTCAAATCTCATAGAATATTTCAAAAGATTTATTTTGGAAGAATTTTGGAATTTGTTTTTTGGCAAAGTGCAGACTTGAAAAATCTATAAAAATCTAGAATATTAACTGTGTGTGTGTGTGTGTGTGTGTGCGCGCACGCGTGCACGCTGTGGATACTCTGACAATCTGGTGAAAGCTTTGGACCCCTTCTCACAATATTTTTAAATGAATATCTCTCTCATATTATACTCATATTACAATGGAAAGCAATTCAATTGAAATAAGACTGTAATTCCTCCCCATCCAAATTCTTGGACTCCTTGAAACCTACTCATGAACTATGTATGCCAGATTAAGAAATATTTTTAGTACTAGGTTGTCTATGAATTTCTGAGTTGATTTCTTACAATATTTTTTTCTCCCCACATTCCAAACTGGCTAATTGCCCTTATTTTGGTGAGAGCTTCCTAGACATCAGCTTTCGAGGAAAGAAGAAATGAGTTGAAACAGTGATCCATCATTTGAAAACAACAAAAAGTTAAAATAAAAAGGCAGTCTCTTTATTACTTAGGAAGCTACAGGAATGGGATATAAATATGAAAAAAGAAATGAGACTATTAGACTTTGTTGCTATATAACTTTTGAATACCCTTAGTAGAAAGGAATGGATACCTCATTGGGTAATTTGTAGGATCAGCTTAGATTTGTCAAAGATTCAGAACAATTGTTTTATATCATTCTATATATAAATCATGAAATTCAGTTTTGTATACTGGGTAAAAACTTAGCTACAAAGCTTGGATGATCTGAATTCAAGTTCTGCTCCTGACATTCTGGCACTGTTATCTTGGCCAAGTCACAACTTTTCAATGCTTTAATCTAGCTATTCCCAAATCTTTTAGTCTTAAGCCTTTGCCTTCTTAAAATTATCAAGGACCCTATCAAAGAGTTTTAGTTTATATAGATATCTACTACTTTAAAAATGAAAAATCTTATTATTATTGTGTAATAGTCATGAAACTGTGAACAACTTTAAAAAGTCTCACTTTGATAAAGGCTGTTCTGGGCAACTCTTTAAGACTAAATTTCAGAGAAGATGCCAATCTGTATTGCCAAAGTAGTTTTCTTACTTGTGTGTTACTTATACCAGTAAAATCACTGACCCAATTCTTATCTCTATGTATGAATCAATTTACTATTATTAAAATGTGAGGTGAGTTCTCTTTCCTAAGGTGCAATACTGACAAGGAATTCCTTATACCAGGAATATCACAGTTCTGGTCTTTATTGTTCATCCTTGGTTTTTTGAAGGGGCCATATGACATCACAAGTGAAATTTTGACTTGTGTGAATTGGATTTAACTAGGGCAGAGTTGTATACAGTTGTCAGTCTCACTTTTTATTTCAGAGTCATAAAGTCTAGTAGCAGGACAAAAATTCATATGACTGACAATGACTAAGGATGCAGTAGATGACTGTGGTATCTTTGATGTCTGAACAAGATTTGGCTGCCTTCATGGATCCAGGGAAGAATTCATATAATTGTAGTAAACATCCCCCTGACTGAGAGGAGTTTAGGGCCTTTTGGTTACCCTATACCTGGTTTAGCCTGTCTGCTGAGATGGTTTTTCCAGGGTGTGGCCCTCTATGCATACTCCAACTTCTTGGAGCCACAAGTGAGAATTGGGTGTACAGGTAGACAACAAAGGTTGATGAGGAGCCTCAAAAAGAGCTTGATAAACCTTCAAACCAGAGGTGCTAGTCCTTTTTGAAAACCTCATATACCATCTTTATCCCTATCCATGAGAATGAATGTTGCAGCCTTCCCATTTTTAAGTAACATCTTTGCAATTGAGATATGCAAATGTCTAAAAGAAATGATTATTCTTCTTTATGTAAAAACAAACATACAAACACACAACCCCCCCCAGTCTACAGTTATGATGTGTTATTTGGAATAAGGAATTAAAGATCGTGAAGATGTAATATTTTCAGGATATTGACTGAAAAAAATTATCATTGAAATATATTTATTGAATACATTTGATACAATTGAATTATATTTATTGGTCCCTGGATATATGATGGATTGATAATTGAATATATTTCTGATGGTGAACAAAATGGGACTTTTACAGAAATTTTTATGTTCTATTTAATAAATGAGTCAAAGGTTGTGAAGGATAACAAAATACATAGTGTTTCTAAAGGAACAGATTAAAGCTAAATCTCTCTCTCTGACACCAAACATTTAATTTTTTTTCATTGATTTATATACATACACACAAACATACATAATATGTCTCACTATTTTTATCTGAATGTTTGGTATCATGTTGGGTCATAAGAGAGATGAAAAGTTAAATTCTGATTTTTTAAAAATAATTTTAAATAACAACAGAGGATTATCTTAAAGACTAACCTGGTATATTTTCAAAAATAAAAATAAAGTGGAATGTTATAAATGATAGTTTTATTTATAATAAATAATAATAAAATAATAGATACAATATAGAGCAAGTTAAATCCTAGCCTAGTAAAACAGTACAGAAAAGAAAGATGTGCTTTGGTTCCCTAAAGATAAAACCAGATACCAAGAATATTTAAATCTCAATGGAAACATCAGCTTTCTTAAGCAGAATTTTTTGGGGGTGCCTCAATCTTCTACTCTCTAATATGGGAATTGTTTCTCTAGGGTGCTTATAAAGATTCATTAATTTGTGATGTATTTGATGATATGAACTGTGGGACACATACTCTTTGCAAAGAGAATTATCCAGGCTGATCAAATCAATGTAAACCTTTTCTCTGAGCAGTCTCCTGATATGCCCCAGGCTGAACCCTAGAGAAAAATCAGCTGAAAATACCACTTCAAAGCCTTTATACTTAATGAAAGGCACCTTGTTGTTGCCAATTTTTCTAGGTCTTTCTAAAAGGGTTATCATACTTATCAAAATCTGTTCTCTTTAGCTTATTCTCTGAGAGTATATAATAAAAATCACCAGCCAACTTTTAATATTTTAAAATTTTAGAGTAAGAAGATACTATTTAAGAAACCTTCTAAATATCTTGACTAAGAAAGAGTATTTGGCTGTTATACTGGTGAGGTCTACATCATAATATAATGAAAATGACAGATTTATATCTAATACTATATCCTTTATCATATAATTACATACCTTTCCAAAAATCTACTTTGAAAAACTCCAGGTATTTTCTTCCCATTTTTTAGACCCAGAGCTTGTCAATCAAATTTCAAATTCTAATGAAATAAATTAACTTGCACATTTGATCTGGTTTAGCTGTATCATCAATGAACCCATTTCTTGTTCCTGAAGCCAATCATATGCTTATTCCCACTTAAAGAAAAAAAAAAAACCCTTCTCCTTCCTCACTGCTTCTAATGACATCTTCAGTCATTAATGAGTTAATAAAAATCTCAGTCATCTGGAGATAGATAAGGAGGAAGAAAGAAGAGTATTGTACATGTAATGACAGGCTCCCTTGCTGCCCTCTAAGATGTCATGGGTCAGTCATGTTAAGAATGTGTGTGTCCAATCATTTGCTGATTTCTATCAGGCAGGCCTCAAGCAGGAGCTGACACGGGCCAGTTTGGGAGTTACAATGAATAAACAATGACTTTTTGGATTGTTGGCTGCTGTGTGCATGTGTGGGGGGGTATATATACTAAATCATGATGACATTAGCAATCAATATACCAATTACGGGACAAGTTATTGGATGAAGAATGTCTATGTCTTGAGCTTTGGTACTCTTTGAACAGGTCACTAACGATAGAAACCCCCTACTACAATGTGGCTTAACTCCTTGTGATCCTAAGGTGTAAAATTATCCAGGGACCAAGTACCTGAAACCATGATATAAAGGGAGAACATTGATTCTTTGTATCTTGTTGCCTTTTCAAATAGACTAGTCTATAAAATATTAGGGAGTTTCCTTAGGAAATCCAATTTTATGTGACTTGTTGAATGAATGATTATTTGGTCACAGTGACCATATATAAAGGTAGCTTTTGTTTGTTTATAAAAATAATGTTATAAATAATCTTAAAATGGAAATAATTAAATCAAAAGAAAATGACAATTTGTTAAAAAATATTTTATCAATTTTATCTTGAAGTGATTGAACAAACTACCTTTTCTAAATAGGAAAAGGCTTTTTTAGTACTATGAGGCTTTTTTTGCCATTTCTGGGGCCTTTTGCCCTGGTATCATAATCCATTTCTTTCCTGGAGCTGAAGTCCCATGAGCCTTTGTAAACTAAGAAGAAATGAACATATAATGAACTTGGACAAGGTTCTTAGAGTCAGAGTTCTGTAAAAAGTGACAGATAGAATAGGTCAATACATTTGAGAAGTGTATGAGTTGAATAGTTATTCCACCATTTTAAAGAAGAGTGAACCATAATGTCCCAGTAAATTTATAACTTAGATCATAATTATATCTGAATGGTCTAATGTTACCTTGTTTCAATGTTACATTGAAAAAAATAGACATTTCAAACTTAAAGCTCACTAATGTCTTACCATCACAAAATCAGATTCAAAATAAGATTTAAATAAAGCTGAAAGCACCTCCATGTAATCATAAAACATTTCTGAATCCTTTTTAGGCATGAGGCAAAATTAACTTTCTTCTTGAAAATGACTGCTAATTAGTAATTAGAATTATAAAGCATTATTCTTCTGAAAGGCACTTTGTTATAATACATTGATTACTGGTCTTGGAGTCAGAAGACCTGGTTTTATAACCCATTTCAGATACTACAGTGTGACCCTGGTCAAGTAACATGACCTTTCCCCCCCTTTAGTTTCCTTGACTCTAAAATGGGAATAGAAAGAATATAGGATTGTTCTAAGAATGAAATGAGATAATAAAATGCTTTGCAAAGCTCTAAATAGTTATTTTGATTCTTATGTAGAAAAATAGGATAAATAAATAAAAAATCTCTTCTTGTGAATAATTTTCACTGCCTCTCCCATAAAACCTTTCATTCCTGCTCCTTAAATATAGAAACCTTACCTTATTTGAATTTTGTCATTGAGATGAATAGTGAAAGGAAAACAACAGTCAGGAAGTGAGGAGTTTGAATAATCCAAATACTGAGTATTCAGATGTTGAATTAGCAAAAATTAATACTTTCTGATTGGTGTGGGTATGATGCTAATAACCTCATGCTTGTCTGTGTAGGCTAGTTTATTTAAATCTGGTTCAAAACCATAGACCACTCCTAACCCAGAATCAGGAGGGAAATATGGATATCATTGCAGGGGGAAACATATTAGATGACTATGGGGGAAAAATCCAAGATCAAACAGTGGCAAGCATTATTCAATTTACTCAAAGTTTATGGTTTTCTAAATGATAATATTAAAAGAATGGCACCTGTGATTCTTTTGAATGCAAAGCACATTTAAAATGGTTCATAAAAACATTCTGGCATTGATAAGATTATTCTGAGAAATATATTCCTCAAGTCACTGCCAGACTCCTTTTAATTTTAGATGTTAGCTTTTTGCCTCCAAAAACTTACATGTAAATAAGCAACTAGTGGATATTTTATGGTGATAGTCATCCGAGATGGGAATCAGGTTTTCTTGTGATGTAAAACTAAATTCTTTGCTTTTTTGTTTTAAATAGTTAAACTTTTAATATTCAGTCAGGTTTTATGACTTTTAGTTTTTCATTCCAATAAAGAAGATTCAGACCCCTACCAATAAGGAGTTAAATAACTGTCTAATTGAAGATGGTGTGGGAAAATAAACCAGTTATATAATTTCTCAGTTCCAGTCCAAATAGACACAAATATTACACTGATGATAGTGATGAGGAGAAAAAGAAGAACAGAAGGGAAATGAAGCAAGAGAGAAAAGAAAGAAATAAGGGAAGAACAAGAAAGAAGGCAAGTAGAAAAATAAGGTAAAGAGGAAAGATGAAGGGCAAAAGGTGAAGAGGAAGGATAGAACAATTGCTATGAAAATGACAATTATTACTGCTATTTCTGCTATTGGATTCTACTGCTGCTGCTACTAAATACTACCTACTACTACTAACTACTGCTACCATTACTATTACTATTGCTACAAACTACTAAAACTATTATTTCTCCTCTTACTGCTACTACTATTACTCTTTTCCCAGCTGAACTGTCAAACATTTAACTCTACTGAAGAAAGTATAACCAGCTACATAACCCAAATGCCAAGCATAGATACAACCTAAAAAACAGTTTTACAGAGAATTCACACAAGTCAAGAACTCACATGGAGATCAGGAAAACTAGTACAAAGACACTCTCAGGGTCTATCTGAAGAGCTTTAGTACAGATTGGTAAACATGGGAGATGCTGACACAGACTATCCAGTATGATATACCCTGCTTTAAAGAAGGAGCTGTAGCCTAGGAGCAAAGCAGAATCATAGTAGCTCAAAAGAAATCTAGACATCTCCATTCCAAATATTTAGACTGATTATTTTTGCTCATATTATATGTATATATGTATACATATATATATATATATATATATATATATATATATATATATATACTCATATTGATCATAGTTGAACACATTATACCTTGACTCTTGGTGATATAAATGGGTCTTTTTCAAGCACAAAGCTTGAACAATACCCATGGCTACTACTTCTGAGATAACTGCTATTGCTGCTTCTGCTTCTATTGTTGTTGCTGTAACTACTACTACTACTACTACTACTACTACTACTACTACTACTATTACTACTACTACTATTACTACTGCTACTGCTATTATTACTGTTTGTACTACTACTATTACTACTATTACTACTGCTACTGCTATTATTACTGTTTGTACTACTACTATTACTACTACTACTACTATTACTACTGCTACTGCTATTATTACTGTTTGTACTACTACTATTACTACTACTACTACTACTACTATTACTACTGCTACTGCTATTATTACTGTTTGTACTACTACTATTACTACTACTACTACTACTACTACTATTACTACTGCTACTGCTATTATTACTGTTTGTACTACTACTATTACTACTACTACTACTACTACTATTACTACTGCTACTGCTATTATTACTGTTTGTACTACTACTATTACTACTACTACTACTACTACTACTACTACTACATCTGATATTGCCACTGCAGCAGCTACTGATACTGTTATTGTTGCTGTTGCCACTACTACTGTTACTGTTGCTGATGCTACTATTCCTGTTAACTATTGCTGTTGCCACTACCTCTTCTCCCACTACTTCTACTACTACTACCACTACCATCACCAGCTTCACCATCTAGCATTTTTCTGTAGCGAATAGAGTGCTTCCTTTCCTACTCCCTCTCTGCATCCTTCCTGCCCCTCAGGAACTGTGTTAATTCCACAGCATCTAATTTATCTCATGACACATAGACATAAACTTCACAGAAATTTATGAGAATTGGAAGAAGATTATTAGCTAGTGGTTGTGCATTATTTAGGCCTCCCCCACACCCTTTACATCTCTTTTGAGCCTTTCCACTTGATATTATTTGAAGAGTATCTTCCTTTTCGTCTTGGAAGTTGACTGATGAATTGCTATGTTCTGGATGTCCCCAGCTGTGGCAGCCATTTTTGTCATGACACTGGCTGTTCCTGAAAATGATGGAAAGCTTAGGATGTGCAGAGGTCAAACTAGTCAAGACTCAGAGCAGATCATTGGTTGTAAAATCTATTTTCCTGAGATTTCTTGCAAGAGCTGTGCGTTAATGCCAAATGCTAATTCTTGCTGGGGACATGATGTCTTGTAAATGTTATGAAAGAATATCATTTTTCCTGTGGAAGTTAAGGAATTTTTTAAGGCCATATTAAGAAAAGGGATTGTTTTCCCATGTCACATCTGTAGGTCATGCATTTGGCCTATAAAATGACTTTATGCTTGAAAGAACCCTCGACTGTTTCACAACAGCTAGAAATTAGAACACAGGAAGGGGAAAACTGACCTAAAATTACATTTTGAAAATATGTGGAGAGATTAAAAAATTCATATTTGCTATCCTTTCTAAATAAATCAAGGACCTAGATTACAAGTCTATGCAAGACTCTAAGCTCATTTGAAGATCATCAGTTCTAAAAATAACAGAATTTAACTTAACTTGGGGAGACCTTCAAGACATGTTTTCAGCTCCTTTTGGAAAACTGTCCTTGTTAAAACTACATGTGCTTCAAGGCTTTAAAGACATATTACATTCATTCTTATAAGGAGAGTCATTCTAATTTTTACAGGCGAGAATAAGCTCAGTTATAATAATGCTGAGGTCTAACCACTTTGGTTTGGCTTGTTATGTAGATGACTTTTTCTCCCCTTATAGTCTTTGAAATGTTTTGAATTAAAATAGCTTACTCAAGGTCACTGAAGGCATATGGTCCTGCTCAAAACTTTAAACAAAACATTAGTTTTTACAACCTTTTGTAATTTGGTATTGTATACAACATGGTTATATGCAGAGTTTCTGTAATCTTTTCAGTGGGTGACAGAAATATGAGAAGCAAATTTATAAGCCATTTAGTGGAGCATTTAATCAATTTCATGCATAGGAAATAACTCCGATTGCTTTGCTTTATCAATCTTTCCAGCAGAACTCCAGTCATCAGGATCTCCAAACACTCAAAGGGAAAAAAAATGTGCAAACCTCACATGTACATGGAATGTCAGGAACTTCTGAAAGCTGTTTAAGTTTACTTGCCAGCATCAATAATACCTCTTGGGCCATTAATATATTTCAGAAAGAAAACAGGAGTATAATTATTAGAGAAAATTTGTAAGACCTCACCATCAAGTTATCCATTAAGCACCTTTTTCTTAGAATGACTCTGACACCAATAGTGGTAATTTAGATTATGTTGCCTTCTGTGCTTAAAGATGCACTATGTCAATAGTTACCAGCAAATACATTTTAAAAATCTACATTAAAAAGTACCTATGATTCAGTGAATCTTATGATATCTGAGTTTAAAAAAGTGAAAATTCACAAAAGTAGCCTTGGTAATAGTAAGGATATTTTAGGATATTTCAGTAGTCTTTAAGAGTTCATATTCTGATTTCCTTTTGAATTGCTTAAAAGATTAATGCAGCTCTTGGCTACATAGGAGATTAATGTTTTCTTTTCTGTCATGTACCATAGCCCCTCTTATAACACTTTACCCAAAACACTATCAAGTTCTTAAGTGAAAAACTCCTAAGGGAGCAAAAGACAATCTCTATCATAATCATCATCTGCTAAACTATATTAAAATTACATTAGTCTAGTGCCAGAGCTGCACCTTGCCCTCTAAAATTAGAGCTGATATAATGGTACTGTAGACATAGTTTCTAATTTAGAAATAATTTGCTTCCACTTATTTCTGAAACTAGAAAAACTCCAGTGAATAAATTCCTGCCTAGATTATTCAGTTCAGATTTGAATGTCAAATTTATTTGCAGAATACAGTGGTTAAGAGATTGTGACTAAGGCAGCAGAGCTTAGTGCTGAGACCACTGGACTTGGAAACAGAAAGTCATAGATTGCAATGCAACTTCTAGTGTGTGGCATGTGATCATGAGAAAGTCAGATAACCTCTCTGGGCCTTAGTTTCCTCAGGTACAAAGTCAGGATGATAATGGTTGCATTTCCTACCTCACATAATTATGGTTAAGGTTCAGAAAGAGTAATGCATTTAGAGGACTTTGTGATCTTTAAGGCCCTGGATAAACATTATTTAGAAGGACACTGATATTCCTACATCCCTCTCATAATTTTAGGGGGGAAGAACATTCTAGCCTAGACAAACACATTAGCATTTTAATAGGCATTTCTTTAAGATACCAAATCAAACCACAACTAGCAACAATAGCCTTATGTGGTAGACTTGCTTTAGAAATCTGATACAAGTAGGTAAATTATGTAGAAATGACTGGTAGAAATTTATCCTTGTTGACATCTTTCTAGTAGTAGTAGTAGTAGTAGTAGTAGTAATAGTAATAGTTGTGATAGTAGTAATAGCAGCAACAATGGTAGTAATTGTGGAGGTAAAAATAGTAGTAATTATAGTAATAGCAACAACAGTATAGTAATAGTAATAATAATAGTAATAGTAGTAGTAGTAGTAGTAGTAGTAGTAGCAACAGCAGCAGCTTCAGTAGTAATTGTAATAGAAGTAGTAGTAGTAGTGATAGTAGTAGATTTCTACTATGTGCCAGCTCTGTGCTAAGTCCTTTAAAAATATTCTCTCATTTGACTGTGACAAAACCCTATTGGGGGAGTATGTGCTATTATCCTCATTTTATAATTGAGAAACAGAGATAAATTGATATTAAATGATTTGCCTAAGTCTGAGGCGAAAATTTGAACCCAGACTGTCTGGCATTGGCACTAAAAAGGAAATGGTATCTGACAGAAACAACTAATCAATCAAGAAATATAGTTTCACTGTACATAGTTGCAATATTAATCAATTTGAGCAAAAATAGTGATAGAATTTTATATGAGGATATTTTTGAAAGTAATTAGTAAAATGTGCTTTGAAAATGTTTTGGGTTTGTTTGTTTTTGCTTGGTTTTTGCTTGGGTTTTGTTTGGTTTTTAAAGAGAGGATTTGAGTTTATGCAGATCTCTGCACATTTCCTATCCAGGTTCCCAAGTGACAAATGGTTTTTGTTGTCCAATTGTTTCAGTTGTGTCTGACTATTCATTACCATATTTGGGGTTTTCTTGGAAAAAGATACTGAAATAGTTTGCCATTTCCTTCTCTACCTCATTTTATAGGAGGATCAACTGAGGCAAATGGAGTTGTGTCTTTCCCATGGTCACACAGCTAGTACCAATGGTGTTTATTTACAAAATGCTTGGTTTGAAATATTTTCTATGAATTTGAACTGAGAATTTTTTATTCCTTCCTTTTCCATCCTGTTCTATACAAAGGTATCTCAATAAAATGACTAAATCTATATTATTAGCCTCTTAAAATGAAAGTTGAGTAGCAGAGTGGTCCAAGAGTTACAACTCAACCACCATCTTATAATTAATGTTAGTTAAGTTGTATTAGGTGTTTTAAGCCTCATTTTTTTCTCTATCAAAAGGGGTAAAAATACTTGTCTCACTTCCCCCCCCCAGAAGTTTTGTGAAGATCAAAAGATATATTAGTTGCAAAAGCATTTTGAAAAGTATGAAGCACTACAGAAGCAAAGAATTATAACTGCAAGTTAAAGATGAATGTTTTGTTTTTCTTTGGGAAATCAATAATTTCATATTTAAATATTTTGCTCATATCTCTATTAGTTATTTTTCAATATCCTTATGAAGATAGAGTTTACTAGATTTCAGTTATAGCAATATTCCTCACTCAAAAAAGGCCAGTATATATATATATATATATAATGTTTATGTTGAACTTTTATCTTTTATCTTTTTTGATATCACTTCTTTCCTATCACTTGGAAAAAAAAGAAACATTCTGGTATCATTTTTTTCTAAGCACATACAGGAGCTGTCCTCTATCTCTTCATCTAACTAGGGAAGCATGATGTTTCCTATTGCTCTCCAGGTATGTTTTCTCTAGAGGTACAACTTTCATGAAACACTGTGGCTCTTATTTTGGCAGGAGAAACACACCAGTGACTACACTGTTATGCTTTGTTATGAGGATTTCTTTGTCTTCCTAAACCACCCATTGAGGAACAGACACTTCAGATGATTCTTCACTTGCCCTTCTGAATTACCCTGAGTACTAATCTCTTCATTTTCTTTTGTAGTTAGCTCCAACTCCAGCATGGATTGGTGCAAGAGTCTTTTTAAGCCTTCCCAGATGAAGATCTGTACTACAAAGAATATGTCTTATGGTCTCATTTTTAGTCCCTTCTCAGGAACATTTTAACAGGACATGAATGTTAAAACACAGAGCTAGAGGATAATGTACTCAATGCTTAGGGAAGTGAGAATTACCCAAAAAAGAGAGATTCCTTCCACATCTCATCCCCACCTTCCATAATCTAGAAAATCTGAATAAAATTTTTTTGCCCTCCCTTTGTATTAGAGAACAAGTTTGAATTAGTATTATATTAAAAGATAAAATATGTTGAGATCACATATTACTATATATATATTTTATGCTTTTGGAGTTTCTAAACCTTTTTTCTTATCTTCTATGACTTCTGCAAATTTCCAAAAAGAAATTCCCATTTAATTTCTTGTATACTCTCAAGATATATTAAAACCTTATTAGGGGAAAGTCAAAATGAGGAAGGGATAATTGTAGTTGGAATCTGAATGAAGTTGAGTGACTTTTTTTTTATCACATCCTCCCTTATTTGTAAAATGAGAGCATTGGCATAGATGAGTTCTGAGGTCCTGGCTTGCTCTACATCTCTGGTTCTATGTTTTCTAAAAGAACAGTTTTATTCAGTAAATTTGATTTGGGTAATTTGCATCAGTGTTGTGGTAGAAAAGATTGATGTTACAGATTGAAGTTCTAGATTAGATTGGCATTTACTATCTCTGCAACTTGCAACACATCAATTAATATCTCTGAACTTCAGGTTTTTATCTTGTTCTCCACTTTCAATTAGATTATATTCTAATAGAGGAGTATTTATAAAAAATATGTATGCTATAAAGTTAACACATTCATATACCTAGCAGTTGGGAGAGAGAACACTAGAAGTTGGGGGGGGGGGGTTCAGGAAAGGTTTCATGAAGACAAGGGGCCTGAGATATACCTTAAAATACAAGAGGAACTCTATGAAGCAGAAGTAGGGAGGGAGTACATTCCAGGCCTAGGGAATGATCAGTATAAAAGTAAAGAGATAGGAAATGGAATGCTTTCTTTACATTTGTCATGGAACTGTAATAAGGGTGAAATGAGATCATGTTTGTGCTGATTCTTTGTAAGCCATAAAGGACTTTATAAATATAAGGTAGTTTTACAGTAAAATGACATATTTTTGTATGGTTTTTCTAACTAAAAATCTAGTAGTACATTTAGGAAATCAGACTTTTTCTTGAGATTTTATCCAACTAGTATCCAAAACATTTGTTTACTTGAAGCTAAAATAGATGCAACAATTTAAAATCTTTCAATCAAGTTCTGCTTTTTTCTCTCTTGCTATTTACAAAGCAAGATATTTTATGGATGTAATTTATACATTGAATAGAAGAGGGCTATTCCCAATATTATCTTTATCTTCTAGTCATAAATAACAAACAACTCCAGTAATCAAAATTTACTACAATTGTAATAGATTTTGGCAACATTTATGTATTGTAGGCAATGTTAACATAATGTTGACTTCCAAGACTAGGGCCAGGGACTTTTGCTTGGCTTTGTTATAAAAAAAATGACTGTATTGGTAGCTTTTATGACATTCAAGAGATTAATTCTCAAAAATAAAATTGTTTATACCTCCTTCTAATCAAAAAGTTGAAATTATCTGTGACAATATACACACTAAAAAGTTGTATACTATGAAAATATTTCAATAATTAATGCATGCTCCATCTAGAGCAATTGACAGTGAGGTCATAAACATAATGGGCCATCTGTGTTTGATTTGTAGATGAAATGCTTAAAGGGATAGACAGGTAATTCAAGATTCTTTTGCAAATGCAGGCACTGAAGAGTTCTTTAATGGTCTTTTTTTTTCTTTTAACAAGAAATTACCTTTTAGTCTACCACTTCAGCTTTATAACAATATAAAGGTCTAAACTGGAAGGCAGTGTCAAAGAGAACCATTCCTTTTCAAGTTTTGATATGCACATGATTCAGGACTATGTCACCTCAACAACTGTATTTTGGTGTTATGGTAACAGAACATCCCAATTTCTAAAAGAGCTAAATCTTAGGTTGTCCCAAAGGTCAATGGATAAATGTATGGTGGTTTTAAGAAATTTCTGTGTGTGTGTGTGTGTGTGTGTGTGTGTGTGTGTGCAAATAGACTTTTATTTAAAAATAAACCCTCTCACAAGTATACCATCTAATCATTTTTCATTTCCAAAGACTGCATTCTCTATGAGTAGAGTTTGATGTACTCTTCTGAGCTACAGTATAAGGTAATAAGGCATTTAGAATTTTCCAGGGACAGAATTTGGGGGGCATACTTTCATCACTTATTCCCTCCCATTCTTTTTTTTCAAGGCAAATGGGGTTAAGTGGCTTGCCCAAGGCCACACAGCTAAGTCATTATTAAGTGTCTGAGACCAGATTTGAACCCAGGTACTCCTGACTCCAAGGCCAATGCTTTATCCACTATGCCACCTAGCCACCCCGTATTCCTTCCCATTCTAAGAAAGTTACATGAACCAATTCTTGGAGTCTTGGTGTTGATAGAATTTCATGATCAGATATGCAGCATATGTGTCATTTATGTTCCAAAATTCTCCAGTTTATTAAGTAGGGCATGAGGATCACATCATTCATAGCATGGAGGTAGAGCTTTCTTATCTTTTGGGGCTGACTAGATGAGTCCAGTGTTTCTTTCATTTTTTTCTGTGTGGTGTAGAGACTGGGATCAATTGACATCTGAAGATCTTCCCTGTAATTGCTTCCCAGGATACATAAGACTGAATCAAAAGCTCTCAACTTCATCATATGTGTGAACTGGGCACATGTGGAGCTCATCAACCTATATCCCTAATGTATTGTCTTACAGAAGTCCATATCTTTGCTCCTGTCTAGGTCCATCTCTTTCTGTCCCTTTTCAAATCCTCTGAGATTTGGGGCTGAAAAGAGGCAGTTACTCTCTTGACCTTGGCTTTGGCACTTTTGGTAGCTGGGGAACAAGATTTGAAAATATTTTCAATAATGAACTACGTGAAGGAAGTGACACAGAGGAAATAATTGAGAGAGCATATGACTGGAAAAGGAGGTAGGCTAGTGACAGAGGAAGGTAAAGGCTAATAGTCGAATTGAATATTAGATTAATAGACTTGGAGGAAGGTCTAAAGTATAGTGGATAAATACTCTATACAGGTTATATAGTGGGCCATAAGAAAGAATTGCATGGATGAAAGGTTGAAATCTACAACCTGAATGGAATGATATGTTGAAATTGACCATAAAAGACTTCAGAAAAAATAAAGTAGTAAGATCATAATTATTTATTCTCTCAGCAGTTTCAACATGTATAGATCATAGGATCATATAGACAGAGAGGAAAAGGAACTCAGAAACTACATTGTACAACCTCCTAAATTTATACAGAAGGAAACTGAGGCACATGGAAGTTAATGATTTGTTCAAGGTCAAATGACTAGTAACCAGCAGAGACAGGATTTGAACTCTGATTCTAGAGTCAACTTATCCATTGCTCTAAACATTTTGAAAAAAAAACAATTTCTAATTTTAAAAATTATCTATGTACTTGCTTTATTTGATGACTTTCTTACCTATTCTGTGTCTGAACAATTTTATCCATTTACCCGTTATTTCAAGAGCTATTACTTGAGATAATTATATTACTATATAGTTATTTCTATATTTTCTTTTCTCTTCAAGACAAAAATAATTATAAGTCAACATAGGTCTGAAAGAGACTTAGAGGAGCTATCACTCAGTTCAACTGCTCACAATTAAGAAAGACCTTATTAAACATCTGAAATCTTCTTTTAAAGATCTCCTTGGGAAAATTCTAATATTCTTTATTTTTACCAACAAGAAATTTAAAATATATATATATATATATATATATATATATATATATATATATGTATATTTCTTTTACTCAGTAGTTTAAGCCAGTTCCATTTAGAGAAGTGCTCTAAAAATATTTCTTAGAAGTTACCATCTCAAGTTTTCATTCAATATCTTTCCTACCTTTCATAGACAATCTCTTTAGAAAGCAGCTTACATTTGTTGTCTCTGTCTTCTGTTCCTTCCTTATCATTCTGAGATATGGTTTCTAATTCTTGACTCACCTAACACTGTTATCTCCAAAGTTATCAAGGATTTCTTAATTGCTAAATCTGATGTTCTCTTCTCAGTCTTCCTTCTTTTTTTAAATATTTATTTATTTTCTAATTTTTTTTATTCTCATTTCGTACAAATGTTTTTTTTACATTAATAAAATATACTTGTTTACAAGTAAACAAAATACCCCTCCCCCCATGAATATAGATAGACTTGCTTGGGCGAAAAAGTAAAGGGGAGAGAAAAAAATTAAAATTAAAAACAATAATAGTAGGTATGGCCAGGCGGCGCAATGGACGAAGCACCAGCCCTGGAGCCACGAGCAGCCGAGTCCATATCAAGCCTCCTAAACCCAATAATCACCCAGCCATGTGACATGCAAGCCACCCGATCCCCACTGCCCTGCAAAAACCAAAAAGAAGAAAGAAAGAAAAAAGACCCAAAATAAAATAAAATAGTAATAATAGCAGGGGTGGCTGGGTGGCAGACAGAGCTTTGTCCCTTGAGCCAGGAGCACCTGGGTCCGAATCCAGCCTCAGACACCCAAAGACCTTTCTGCTATGTGGCTCCAGGCAGGCCACCCAGCCCCACTTGCCCTGCACCCTCCCCCCCAAATAATAGTAACAAAAAATATGCTTCAGTCTTTGTTCCAACACCATCAACTCTGTCGTGACTGGATCACATTCTTTATGATAAGTCCATCACAAAAGTTACTTCCATATTTTTCCAACGTTGCCATTGCTGATTGCAACTCCCTCCTTTCTTATTTCTCCACTACCATGTACTATATTTTCTCTCTCCTTTCACTCTGACTCTGCTGTAGAGTCGCTGAGTGGCGCAGCAGACAGATCCCTGGTCCTGGGGCCAAGAGGCCCTGAGCCCCGATATCACCCCTTAGGCCCAGAATCCACCTGGCCCTATGGTCCTGGGCAGGCTATCCAATCCCAGCCCCTTGCAAGAAGTAAAAAAGAAACTGTTATATCTGAACACTGTCCCCCCATGGTCCATCCTCTCCTTTATTCACATCCTCACCCCTTCCCCCTGCTCCCCCCCTCCTTCTTACTCCAGATGTCTATACCACATTGAGTATATTTGCTGTTTCCTCTCCTAGCCATCTCTGATGAGAGCAAAGGTTCCCTCATTCCCCTTTGCTTCCCCCCTTCCATATCATTGCAATAGCTCATTGTAATAAAAAAAATCTTATTATGTGAACTATCTTGGACTATTCCCCCTCTCCTTTTTCTTTCTCCCTTTCCATTTCCCTTTTTTTCCTATTGACTCCATTTTTACACCATATTTTATCTTTATATTCAGCTTTCTCCTGTGCTTCAACTATAAAAGCTCCCTCTACCTGCTCTATTAACTGAGATGGTTCATATGAATATTATCAGTATCATTTTTCTATACATGCAGTTCATCCTCATTAAATCCCTCATATTTCCCCCCTCTCCTCCAATCTCCATGCTTCGCCTGAGTCCTGTATCTGAAGATCAAACCTTCTGTTCAGCTCTGGCCATTCCAAAAGGAACCTTTGAAATTCCCCTGGTTCATTTAAAGTCCATCTTTTTCCCTGGAAGAGGACATTCAGCCTTGCTGGGTAGTTCATTCTTGGCTGCATTCTAAGCTCTCTTGCCTTCCAGTATATTGTATTCCAAGCCCTACGAGCTTCCAATGTAGCTGCTGCTAAGTCCTGTGTGATCCTGACTGCAGCTCCACGATATTTGAACTGTGTCTTTCTGGCTGCTTGTAATATTTTCTCTTTGACTTAGGAGTTCTGGAACTTGGCTATAATATTCCTAGGGGTTGGTTTTTTGGGATCTCTTCCTCGGGGGGATTGGTGGATTCTCTCCATTTCTATTTTGCCCTCTGCTTCTAGAATATCAGGGCAATTTTCCTGTCATAATTCTTTGAAAATGATGTCAAGGCTCTTTTCCTGATCATGACTTTCAGGTATTCCAATAATTTTCAAATTATCTTTCCTAAGTCTGTTTTCCATATCAGTTGTTTTTTCAATGAGATATTTCACATTTTCTTCTAATTTTTCATTTTTTTTGGTTTTAAAGTATTGATTCCTGATTTCTGGTAAATTCATCAATCTCCCTGAATTCTATTCTTTGTCTGAAGGATTTATTCTCCTCAGAGAGTTTTCTTATCTCTTTTTCCATCTAGCCAATTTTGCTTTTTAAAGCATTCTTCTCCTCAATAACTTTTTGAACTGTTTTATCCATTTGACCTAAGCTGTTTTTTAGCATGCTATTTTCTTCAGCATTTTTTTGGATTTCCTTGACTAAGCTGCTGACTTCATTTTCATGTTTTTCCTGCATCTCTCTCCTTTCTTTTCCCAGTTTTTCTTCCAACTCCTTCATTTGATTTTCAAAGTCTTTTTTGAGCTCTGTCATAGCCTGAGCCCAATTTCTGTTTTTCTTGGAGTCTTTAGATGTAGGAGCTTGTGCTTCCTCATCTTCAGACTGAGTATTTTGATCCTTCTTGGGCTCATTTGCAAAATATTTCTCAATAGTCTTCTTTTTGTTTCTCTGCTTGCTCATTTTCCCAGCCTGGGCCTGTTTTTTTGGGGTGCTTCCTGAGCTTTTGGGACACTCCCACAAGGGTCTCAGTGTGTGAGGCTCTGTCCTCCCTCCTGGTCTGTGAATGAACATAAGTACCCCCCTCTGCCACAGCACCAAGGTGGGGGGGCCCTGTTGTTCTATGGGGGGGCCTAGACTGGGATCAGGATCTGAATGTGGTCAGAACCCCAGAGTCCTGTTCCAGGGCCAGAGGACTGAGCTCTCCAGTCTCTTTCTCTCTCTCTCTTCACTCCCCTCCCTCAGCTCAATGGGCTCATGCCCTGGGGGCCCCTTTATAGGCTCCTCCTGCTTCTGTTTCCTGGATTTGGGCTGGGGAAAGACCAAGCTGCTCCCTGTGTGCCCTGAGGGCTGGGCTCCATGTGCTTGCTCTGGAATAGGTCCCCTGCTGTTCCCCCCACTTTGTGCCCAGTGCTCCCCAGGGTGCAGCTCAGGAGACTCCCCCACTGCTGTGAGCCGCAGCTCCCAGCGCCCTGGGGCTGCCTCCGGGAGGCTGAAGTTCTTTGGCTCCAGCGGGCCACCCCTCTGGTGGGCTGCCCCTCCAATCCTAGGGAGCAGAGCCTTTCTGCTCTTTTCCAGGTTACCTTGAGTAGGAGAACTCAGTCTTCCTTCTTCTTGACCCCTCTGCTTCATTTGACATTGTTGAATATTTTCTTCTCCTGATAATCTCTTCTCTTTGAGTTTTGGTGTCATTACTCTTCTTTGTTTCCCCTCCTAATGGTCTTCAGTGGAATCAGGGAATAGTTGATCCTATTTGTTCATATAGGATTCATTCATATCTAGTCATTTTTTCCAATTATATACAGCTCTTTCTAACCCCTTATAGAGTTTTCTTGACAAAGATATTAGAGCAACTTGCCATTTCCTTCTCCCGTTCTGTTCATTTTACAGATAAGGATACTGAGGTAACCAGGGTTAAGTGATTGCTTAGGGTCACACAGTTATTTTGAACTCAGGAAGATGACATCTGGGACTCATTCTTTCATATATTTGAATACAATTTTTGTATCATTTCTTGGTCTCCTTCAAGGTAAAATAATGGCAACTGTTAATTTTTTTCAGTTATATTTTATCATCATAATGTTTATTTACTTAATATATCTTAATTGTGATCTTGATACATAATTTTTCTAAAATCTTTTAAAATCAGTTTTAATATAGATACTGTAAAAATGTTTTAAATACTTGAGTCTCATTCTTTTTCATAAATAAGAGTTTCATGTTCCCATCTGGTTGTATCTATGTGATATCAAGTATTAGGATAAAAAAGCAAATATATATTTGATCTCATGATGACCAATTTTCTTGATGTTTAACAAATTTTCACTTTTTATACTTTTTTTGCTTTTTTTTTTGTAAAGCACTGGGATTAAGTGTCTTGCCCAAGGTCACACAGCTAGGTAATTATTAATTGTCTGAGGTTAGATTTGAACTTAGATCCTCCTGACTCTAGGGCTGGTACTCTATCCATTGTGTCACCTAGTTGCCCCCATACTGAGTTTTGATGCTATCTCAGAATTCTAACTTCCACAGAATAGAAGAGAATATAATTTATAAAAGATCTATATAGGTTATATAGTGGGCCATAAGAAAAAATTGTGAAAGCAGGTCTGATTGTTTTTAATCAATGTGCCCATGTTATTCTGAAATTCTCATTTTGTGTTCTGGGATTTGGAGAAAGAAAATAATTAGGTTCATAGTTATACTTAAAATCCATTTTTATTGTATAATATAAAGAGGTAGTTTCATAAATGTGTGGGATGCAGAAAATTGAGTAGAAAAATTGAAAGATGTTCACATTTATAGTGGTTCTGATATATATGTAAGTAAAATATATATACATACCTATAATACCTCATACAATATAGGTATTATTTACATAGAACTTTGTAAAATAATTAACTATTTTCTTAGTTGATTCTCATGACAACCTTTTGAGGTTAGAACTATCATTATCCCTATTTTATGTTTGAGGAAACTGAGCTTGGGAGAATTTAAGTGACTTGGCCAGTTTCATACAGATGGTGTATGAAGTGAGATTCAAATTCAGATTTTACTGATTTCAAGTCAAATGATTTATTCACTATGATATGTTGTCTCATACTAGTACATTCAATGAATAAAATAATGTTGCAACAGAAAACAGAATGAAGTGAACTGTAGTAACCATTGCTTCTCTTTATTTCACAAAACTATTGGGTAGATATTGCTTTAGGTATGTTTGGATTTGTTTTGATTCCATCATGACTAGCAATATTATCGATAGATTTCTTTATCCTTAATATAGAATAAATGATATAAAATGGATATAGATTCTAGATCTATTTGTTTTCAATCAAATAGACAGAAATATAAAGAGCATAAGATTTCTAAAAAATAACAAGCTATGTTTTTTAAAATATAGTTTTAATCAAGTTGTGTTTGTGTGTATGTGTGTAAAATACCCTAATTTTTTTTGTGAGAGAAATGCTCTAAAGATATTTCTTAGAAGTTACCATCTCAAGTTTTCATTCTAAATCTTTCCTACCTTTCTTAGACAATCTCTTTAGAAAGCAGCTTATATTTGTTGTCTCTGTCTTCTCTCCCTTTCTTATCACTCTGAGATATGGTTTGTAATTCTTGACTCACCTAACACTGTTATCTCCAAAGTTATCAAGGATTTTTAATTGCTAAATTTGATGTTCCCTTCTCAGTCTTCATTCTTCTTGACCCCTCTGCTTCATGTGACATTGTTGAATATTTTCTTCTCCTGATAATCTCTTCTCTTTGAGTTTTGGTGTCATTACTCTTCTTTGTTTCCCCTCCTAATTATTTCTCTATTTGTTTTGCTAGAAAATCATTCATTGAACATCCCTAACTTTTAGTGTTCTAGTTCTAGGTCCTCTTTCTTTTCTATAACCTCTCTCTTTGAAAACTCTTCAGCTCCCAAAGACTTAATTATTATCTTTATGTAGATGACACACAGACATATCCAGCCAGATTGAGTTTCTTCCCTTAGCTCAAGTCACATAAAACATTTCAAACTGGATGTCCTTGAGGTATTTCAAATTCAAATTCAAAATGTCCAATAATTTTTGCACCAAACTTACTCCTCTGCCATACTTCTTATCTCTGTCAAAGATACATTCTTCTTATCTCATGACCCCATCATTACTTTCAGCTTTTTAGTCTCCCACAACCCACATAATCAATCATTTGCCAAATATGTCATTTCTGTCACTGCAATTTCTCTCCCATATGAGTCCTTGCCATTATTCACACAGCCACCACTTTGGTTCAGGCTCTCATTACCTCTAGCATAGAGATTGCAGAGACTTCCTGATTGGCCTTTTTACTTTGAGTTTTTCCCCTTCCACTACTACATAGTTACTAAAATGATTCCCTTAAGCAAACCGTATCATGCCTGTACTCACTAAATTCTTTATTACCTTTAGGTTAAGATATAGACTTCTTTTTTTTTTTTTAGGTTTTTGCAATGGGGTTAAGTGGCTTGCCCAAGGCCACACAGCTAGGCAATTACTAAGTGTTTGAGACCAGATTAGAACCCAGGTACTCCTGACTCCAAGGCCGGTGCTTTATCCACTATGCCACCTAGCCACCCTTAGACTTCTCTTTTTGACTTACAAGTTTCTTCATACTTTGTTAGAACCTAACTTTCTAGCATCATTATACACTACTACCATTATAGACTACTACTTGTATTCTACTGTCTAATCAAAGTGGTTTTCTCTTTATTTTCCTTACACATGGTAAATCATTTATCAGTCTGCCCTTTTCAATAGCATGCATAACCTGGCATGCATTCCATCCTTACTTTTATTCTATGGAATCCCTCACTTCTTTCAAGACACAGCTTTAACATCACTTACATGATTCCCCCAACTGCTAGTATCTTTTCTCCCTCCCTAACTACCATTCATTTAATTACCTTATGGTTATTCTGTATATATCAATGTCCATATGTACAGATATATGTATATGCATATATATATATATACAGAGATATTCATATATATACATATACAGACATAGATGCATTTATTATTTATGTACATTAGCATATACATTTATACCTAATAAAATATTAGTATATATATATATAAATGTTCATATATATATATCATTTGTATGTGCATATATGTGTATGGCATGCCCCAAAAGTCTTGTTGTATTTGTAAGTTTTAAAAACTTTGGACAAATAATACTACAAACTTGCAAAAGTATAACTTGAAAGTTTATTATTTCTATTTCTTTTATACTTAATTTCATGAATTTTGAATAGTAAATTTTAATTTCAACAAGATTGGGTTCCTGTTCCTTTCCATTTTGCATTATGTGTGGCAGTTTCTGTTTGACAATTTCTTAAACCAATGAATTGGTAGAGGAAGCCCTCTTACTTTGTTCCTGATTTATCTCCATTAGGTTTTACTCATGGAGCAGCATAATACTGCCATATATGCATTGAAGCCTTGTTGAGTCCCTTTCTGGACTCCCTCAATCTTTCCCCAGGTAAGTGTTGAAGGGGCCAGAGACAAGGAAGACAAGTTCTCCCTTTGTACACCAAGGTCTCCAAGGTCTCCATTTATTGAACCAGATACCAGTGCTTAAATATCCTTCCCAGTCTCTTAATCCACTCCCAGTCCCATGGCACTCAGTTAAAGTAAGGCTCTAGTGCTCAAGGACACTAGGTAATGATAGTTTACAGTGCTCTCATACACACAACCGTCCCTAACATATCCCCCTTCTTGTCTTTTTTTAAAAAAAATTATTACATAATGAATGCCATATAAGTTGTAAGCAAAAGTTCAAAAATAGTACAAACAAATGTCAATTAAACAATAAAAACCAATATTCCCAAATTCTTCCTTGAAATACATTTTATTCCCAACTTACAAAAAGACAAAGCTTACAAAGTTTTTTCTTTTGCCAACAAAAAAACCTTTCAAAGTAATCAAATTCAAAATCCAAACAAAAGGAATAACTTTTAACTTTACATAACTATTTCAAAGTTTAAATACTAACACAAACATGAAAAAAATTCTCTTGTATCATACTTACCAAGCTGAGATTGATACCCTCCCTGACCAGTACCAGATCTCAGAATATAGAAACATTCTCCCACCTCTCCAGGCCAGTAGAGAGATGTAAAATGTCCTATAGATGTTCAAATACACACATGCACACATAACCAATCAAGACTGGTCAACAGAAATATAAGCCATAGGCACAGAATTCATTTGAAAGACAAAATCCAAATTTCCCAATCCCAGAAAAAAAATCTTCTTCCCCTTTTTTTCTTAACTAATTAACCATGAATTCCCAATCAATAAGCTATTGAAAAACAGTCATTGCCCAATCCCACTCTCCTCCCCAAACCAGGAAGAAGGTATGGGGGTCCCTTGATTTCTAAAATGTTTTTTGAGACATGGGTTTGACTTTTGAAGTTCCAAAAAAGAAAGCTTTCTCTTCTCCCTCCCCACTCCCTCTGCAGTGGGTGAGAACAGCAGAGAATGAGAGAAAGAATCTGAAATTACATAAGAGTTGACAGTACAATCTGGAGTTGTTGTACCCAGTTAACAGCAGTCGACACCATTATGGAGAGTGAAATTCGTCTTTGGTGTTAAGGTCCTGGTCAGAGTCTGCATCAGGGTCTGCATCAGCAATGCAAGGTCTCTGCAATTTGGAGTTGTTGCATTCTCTGGACAACCTGTCCAATAGCATGTGAATTTTTGCTCTCAACACAGAAAGCAACAGTTAGTGTTCAATTCACAGCCCTCTGCTGTGCAACAGCTGAAGTCTACCTGGCTGGAGGCTGGAAAGTGAAACTTGTTGTGGCTTCTGAAGTTAAATTCATCTTTGGTGTCAAGGTCCATGTCAGAGTCTGCATCAGGGCCCACATCAGTGATGGAAGGTCTCTGCAGCTGATCTCTGCAGGTCTAGGGGCCCGAGTTATGCCCAGAGTGCACAGCGTGGTCAGGCAGGCCGCCATGGCCAAAAAGAACAACAAGCAGGTTCTTAGCATCCTGTTCATAGTGCTGGCTCTTGGGGGCAAATTGCTGCTTGAGGAAGAAGCTCTGTCCCCTGGGGCACTGCCTTGGAGATTCTACTTCCACCTGCTGACTTCTCAATGTTGAATACCATTTGTCTTTTCATTTCCACTTTATACCTCCTTGATTAAAATCAGCCCCCAATAACAGATCAACCTTTTACTTTCTCCAGAGTCCTCTGCTCTGGAATGTCTCCTGGTTCTCTTGCTTGTATCTGCTGCAACTTTATATGGGAATTTACTCAGATAACTCTGCCTTCTTGTCCCTGTATAGGTGCCATATGTTGAGGCCCTTTCTGGACTCCCTCAATCTTCCCCAGGCGAATGCTGAAGGGGTGGGAGACAAGGAAGACAAGTTCTCCCTTTGTGCACTAAGGTCTCCATTTATTGATCTAAATACCAGTGCTCAAATATCCTTCCCAGTCTCTTAATCCACTCCCAATCCCGTGGCACTCAGTAAAATAAGGCTCTGGTGCTCAAGGACACCAGGTGATGATAGTTTACAGTGTTCTCTCACACACAACAGTACCTAATAAAACCTAATTCTTTGCATGATCTGAAGGCTAGGATTGCATGCGACCCTTTCAGTCACTGAACAGCAGTAGCTGTTGACAGATTTTTATAAAGATTTTTAATAAATCAGCTAGAGTGATGTATTAGTATGAGGGAGGATATGTTGAATTTTAATTAGAAACAAAAATGTTCTAAAAATTAAATAGTTAATCTTTCAAATCAGCTTTCTGTTAAATCTGTAGCATTTAAAATTCTGTAGTTATTAAATTTTAAATCTGAACTAAGACTTTTAGGATATCCTGTACACATATGTAGGTATAGGTATGTATATATATATATATATATATATATATATATATATATATATATATATATATATTGTAAATTCCTTTGGAAAAGGGGATTATTTCTTTTTTTCTTTTTATCCTCAGGACTTAACAGTGACTGGCACACAGCAGACACGTAAGATGTTTATTGTTTGATTATTGTCCCTATATTGCCAATTTAACCACAGGTGTGCAGGAGATAGAGCACCAGGCCTGGAACAAGGAGGGGTGATCTTTGAGAATTCAAATGTGACCATCGACATTTTCTAGCTATGTAAACTTGAGTAAGTCACTTCAACCTGTGTGTCTTAGTTCCTCATCCCTAAAATGAGCTTGAGAAGGAAATGGCCAACAATTTCAGTAGCTTTGCTCAAAAAACTCAAATGGGGTCACAGTTGGATATGACTGAAAAGCAATCTAACAACAACACATTTTAAAAAGGAAGATGATTTCAAAATTTTGTATGATATTTTCCTTGTATGCAAGAAAAGGGTGGGATATTGGTGGAAGAAATAACTGAAGAAGTATTATGAAAATAGTATGTTTGACAGCACATGGAGTTTCTGAATTGTTTGAATGAAAAGAAGGGGAAGTATCAAACCATGGAGGGTATTATGGGAATATGATATAATTTGGAAGTTATCAAATGAAAAGTACATTGAGTATCTTTGTTTAAGAGTGACAAATGCAGGTCTCCCCATGATTAAAAGTACTGTAAAAGGGAAAGAGCTCTGGATTTGTCAATCCCTACTTTTGAATACTGAATTATCTGTCTGGACTTTTGTGCCCTTGTTCGAAAAATGAGAAGGAGATGATCTCTAAGGTTATATGACTTCTATATCTACATAAGAGAAATGATATAGTAAAGGGTAACATGGTGGAAAACTTAGAAGTAGAAGCTGAACTTCTTGATCTTCAAGATTATGTTTGGGATATATTTATGTGTAGATTATATATATATATATATATATATATACATATATTTATATAATAGATGTATTATTTCAATAATAAGACACAAGACCCCAATGTGAGAGAACATTTGCTTAGAAGAATAAATAATACAGTTTAAATGTCACTTAGAGATGAGAAATAAGATGAGGAATGAATTATAATAGTCTAAAGGAGAGGTATTACATAAAGACTTGGCAAATGGTCCTGAATTTCTAGGTTTTTACTTAAAAATTATATCTTTTAAAAAACTAAAGAATTGAATAGCTTTTTTGGGATTTGCAAACATATTTAAATGTTCAAAAAGATCTGTGATCTCATGGATTCTGGAGTTCCCTCCAATGTTATAAATCTTAATGCATTTATGCTTACCTTTCACATGCAGCTTTTATTCATATTCACCAGAGGAATTCCACCCTGAAGGCCATTTTCCCTTTCTCTTTACATTGAGAGGATACCAGTGGATCATTCTGGTTATCTACATGTCCTTCTTTGCTCATAACACATGGTAAGCCAATTTCTTCTTTCTATCATAGAGTGATAATAGAATTTGATTGATTGATGACTTATTTTATTCCTAATCTTTTTTAAAGAGTTATCCATAAGGATATAGTTTAGTCTGCTCATATGCATCTTAAAACTTTTCTGAGTGATACTCAATAGAAGGGGAGTTCCATATCTTGTTGTCAAAAAGAAATATTAATAAAGGTCAGTATTGAAAAGATGGGTCTTTGTTTTCATGGAAATATTGGGGTCAGAAAAAAGAGCTTGGCAATTTCCTGAAAGTAATCCAGTTCATTTTCAGTGAAAGGGAGCAGGTGATAGAAGATAGACAGCCTTGTCTGGGTAATGAAGTAAATGGAGCACTGGACATGGAGTCAGGAAAGCCAGAGTTCAAATTTGCCTCAGACATTTATGAGCTACATAACTTAGCATAACTTAGTCACTTAACTTCTGTTTGCCTGTTTCCTTGTCTATAAAAATCAAGATAAATCTATCACTCTGGTCAGAAATTTTTTTTTTTAGATTTTTCAAGGCAATGGGGTTAAGTGGCTTGCCTAAGGCCACACAATTACTAAGTGTCTGAGGTCAGATTTGAACCCAGGTACACCTGATTCCTAGGCCAGTGCTCTATTCACTGTGCCACCTAGCCGCCTCCAGAGAATTTCTTAAATAGATGATATGTATATTTTTTAAAAAAGAAACAATACCAGATTCTTGAGGAATGCAGATTGTAAATATTAAAGTATTATATAAACTTGAATTTTAAAAAATAGGGAAGTTGAATAACAGACAGAGAAGTTGTAAGATGTGTTGTTAGTCATTTTATTCTACCTTTCTCCCATCTATTCCATGTGCTTATGAGTTACCACCTTGAAAGTCACCACCTTGAAAGCTATTCTGGCAGACTTTTGGCATAAACGAAATGGAATACAGATCAAACCACTAGAAGGAATGTTAGGGTTGAGGCTGAATGTGAAGCTATTTATTGTTGTCAAAAAGGAAATATTATTGTCCTCTTTAACCTATTTAGAAAAGAAATCTACCAAAAGTATAGATGCTGCTTTTTTTATTTCATATTTCTTCTGGTATAGTTCTCTTATCAGCTCATTTTTTTCACTATTCCCATTAAATATTTCCCTTACTTATTCTCCATGTCTCAAAAATTTCCTTCCCTTCCCCTAGGCCAGATAGGTTTAATTGGACAAATATTTTGAGAGTCATTTGTAATGAAATAAACTTTTTGTTTGTCTCCCCTTAATTTATGTTTAATTTGGTTTATATGACCTAATTTATATGTAATTTCTTGTGTTTTTTCCCCTCAGTAGTGAAATATCTTTAGTATTTCTACAAATATATGTCCCTGATCCAAATATAGAAAATTAGAGTAGGATCCACAAATATGTAGATCAGGGTCAGTCTATAATTTTTGGTATTTAATCTTTTAAATTTTATTCAAATTCTGAAGACAACTGGTGTGTAATTTCAGTGGGCTGGAAAGGGACATGAATTTGATATTTATCACTGACTTTGCTGAATAACTTGAGCAAAGTCACAAAGCCTTCAACAAATGCCTCAGTTTCTTTATCTGAAGAATGAAATTTCCAAGGAGGTTTGGTGAATGAGTGAATGTTGGGACATGGTAGCAAGTGCAAGTTTAACCACTGAACCTGAATGAAGGATAAGAAATGGCAAAGATTAAGCATAGTAGAAATAAAAGGGGTACATATGCAGAAAATACATTGTTTTCTCTAAATTAACATTGGCTAGAAATAATATCATAAAATTGCTTTATTGATTTCCTAAGACAAGGAATTACACAATTTTGAAAACCATTTAATTTCCTAGCATTTCCAACTGAGCAGTAAAAGGGTTTGTCAGAATTTTTGCTGTTTTTAGGTGGTCAGTTTGACCCTAATTCCTAATTGTGTAAAGATGCCTTTGATAAGTCTGATTATTTTGGACTGCGCCATTCATTTGTTCTTAAACTAGGTGAACATTTTACTCACAACTATATGAAAGGTCAGAAGCTTCTACCCAATTCAGCATCAGTCTAGTCTACTAGAAAATTTAGGACAAGTTGTTACAACCATAAACAAATTCTTCCATAGTCAGGGGATCCTGGTAAAGTCTTTATGCAGGTGGGAACTTATTTTATCCTTTTTTCATGTCCTCTTCTGTGTGAGTTGAGGATTGAAGAGAGAATGTAACTAGAAGCTACAGAAGAGAGAGAGAAAGGGGGCATGAATAGGCCAGAGATATCTTCTAGCTTCCTATATCCAAAAAGAAGAAAATATGGACCAAGGTGTATATGAAAAACACTCCAGATCACTGGCTAAAGGATATAGTGGAAGAAATCTAAACACAATAAATGATGGCAGCTATACATATACTTTAGCTTTGTCACTTAAGAAGTTGGAGTAATGACTATTAGGTCAGTGGCTGTAAGACAATCCTATAAACATGGATTATAAGATTTAAAAGGCTTTGCCTCACAACAATTATGTCAGCAGCTAATGGTAATATCTGTTGAGCTATCCTGTCTTTCTGCTTCATCATTTAAAGCAACAGTATCCAGTTTTCCAGTCTGCATCTATCATAAAGACACATTGATTTCCTTTCTGGAGAAACACATATTTCTTCTCTCCTGCTAAAAAGATAAATCTGACAGATTTTAATCAAATGTAGTTGTTCACAACTACAGAAATGCTAACAGTTTCACAGATGAAAAAAAAAAACTCTGACCTCAGAAAGAGGATGATTTTTGAAGATTATTCAGAATACATACTTGTTTAAGAAATGTATTGATATGCATGAGAAATTAATAGCAAAGAAAACTTTAAAGGTATATACTTTGCTGGATTTTGGTATAGCATAGTCATCCAAATATAGTTTACATTTCCCCCAACCTAGCCTATGTAAAATTTTATCATATCTTTATTGATGTTATTTTTTAATGTATACCTATACATATTTTTCTTTTCAAAGAAATTCTATTTGAAGGAGGCATGGTGCAGCCTAAAGTCAGTCCACGTGATGATACCAATACATGCAATGCCATTAGTAAAATCCAGGACCATTTGGAATTTTCATCACCTCTATTAGAGATGATCATCTAGAAATCTCATGTCATAGTGGACAAAATGTCCTTGGAACCAAAACGACTTGGGTTCAAATCCTTCCTCTGACTCAACCTGGTATTGTGATCTTTGGTAAGTCACTTAACCTCTTATTGCTTCAAAATATGCTATTAGAATATCAGTTGCAGAGAAGATACATATCTGAAATTTCTCCTCCTCTTCTCCACCCTCCTTGCCCCACCCCAACTCTCCCACTGATGAATAAATTTTTACAACTCAGTCATTTACAAATAATTTCTTCCGATCAAAAACTTTGCTTGCAAGGGAATTGATTTAGCCAAAGCATAACAATGAATAGCCATGTGCAAATATGCAAATAAGCTCTTATACATATTTTTTGGGGAGGATTCACTATTTAAAATTTACATATTTTTTGCCATTATTATGATGATTGTAATTATTATGCATTTATATTGTCTTACAAATATGTAAAATGATTTACAGTTCTTAGTTTTCTTTTGAAACTATGCCAAGGATGAACAAGACTAATTGCTCTCCCAACTCCCTTTTTTGCAACTGATTTTTTTCATACTGATTCTGTGCACCCCGCCCCAGATGTCAATTAAGCAAATCAGTAAGACAATACATATAAAGCTCACAGCTCTGGACTTATCTGTGCACAACTCACTTTTTTGTATTTATGAACTGAGATTCTATGTCAAATAATTAAGAGTATTTCATTCTTATATCTATTTCCTTCCACAAAATCGTACTCCAATGACTTATGGTTGCATCAGAATGACACTCTAAGTTCTCAGAGACCATTCTCTTGGAATGCAAGCAGATTTTATCCTTCTAGGAAGACTTTTTTGGGTACATATCCATTGTATGTCTAGTTCCCTAAGAATGGCCTAGCTACAAATAGAGAGGTTCACCAGCTAAATATAACAACTTGCCACTTGGTGACAGATAAATTCTTTGTCCTTGATAACCTATATAACAAAGAAAAACATGAAAATCATCTTTTGTATTGTACAGCACACTTTTACCTTTGCAGAGATGGTGACAAAGTATCAGAAATGGACACAAAAAGTGCCTAGAATTTTGAAGTTTTAAAGACACCTATACATATTAACAACTCAATACTCTATAATGTGACATTTTTATCTAATGAATAATCAGATAAACTTCTAGGAGAAGGAGTTCTTAAAAATCTAGAATAGATATACTAATGGAGGAAGTGAATTATAAAACTCTTGATATTTTCATTATAAATTAAAATTGAAGTTAAAAAAGGATGTTACCAGTAATTAGAAGGATGACACCAATTCTCTATAGTGAGACAAATGATGTTTCTTATTTTGTATGTCTGTTGTAAACAAGAAATACCATTTCATGGAGCATCTGATCATCTTACAATATAGTGCTTCAGATAAATATCTACCAAAGCACCATGAAAATGACTGAATTTTATAGAGTAACCTGTATTATGGAGGGTGACAAAATAGATATCTATAAAGAACTTAATTAAACATAACGAATTTAATAAACTTACACACTGATATCATGAAGGACAGCATGGTGTGCTATACAGAAAGCTTGACTTGTAATTTATAAGATTTGATTTCAAGTTCCAGCTCAGATATATGCAGGCTATATGATTCTGGGCAGGTCACCTAACCTCACAGTGCCCCAGATAATTCTGCAAGACTAAGTTGCAAAGAGGTGCTGAACTTATTTGTAGAACTAGTTACTTACTTAGGTCCTATTGCCAATGAACTTACTGGCACAGTGCAATTTTATCTCAGATTTTGATATTTCCATGCAAAGATAGGCATAGGTATGATGTAGCCTAAGGAGGCATGATATAGCCTAAAATCAGGTCCATGTGATGATGCCAATACATATAATGTCATTAGTAAAATCCAGGACCAGTTGGAATTTTCATCATCTCTACTAGAGATGATCATCTAGCAATCTAATGTCATAGTGGACAAAATGTTCTTGAAACCAAAAAGACCTGGGTTCAAATCCTTCCTCTGACACATCCTGGTACTGTGATCTTTGGTAACATACAACTATACGTTAGTGTTAAAAAAACAAAGGTGTTGGAAAATAAGTTTCAAGAGATTTGGAAGGAATCAGAAAGGCCAAAAATCTCAAAAAAGTATCATACTTATACATTATTTATTTTTCTTCAATTAAAGAATCATGTTTGCATAATAGATACCAAAAACAACACAAAGAAAATGGTTCTATTTTAACAGATAGGGAGTAACTTCTGAACCAACTATTTCTATACAGTTGGGTCATCAATTTATTAGCGTACAGACCAACAGTAATTCAGAGAAAGGAGTAAGAACAAACATATTAAATATATTCTATTTGAAACAACTATAATCTGAAGTATTTAAATATTTTACATGCTGAAAAATGTGAAATTGTTATGATGCCAAGTACAACAAATTTTTACAAAAATTCAATAGCTAAGAGATGACTCAGCATCAAGAAAATATGGGTTATAGTCCTATATTTAACAAAAAAACAGTAGTTTGTCCCTGGGCAAGTTGTAGCTTCACATTATCCTAAGCAATTCTCTGAGGTTAGAAATTAAAAAAATAGTTGTTCATCTACATCAACAGAGGCAATTCCTACTACTAATAAAAATAATGATAATAGTAGCTAGCATTCATATGATACTTTCAGGTTTACAAAGCAATTTATATTTATCATCTTATTTCCTGATGGGGTATTTCCTACACCAATTAAATCTCAGATTCAAGTTCCTTACATGATTAATTGTTATAAATATGAAATCAAAAGTGCCTAAAACTTACCTCAGTTAACAAACACTTTATTCAATTGACTATAGGGGAAAATGGTAACCAAGTTTATATATAAACTTATTTAAAAAATCTTACAGAGAAGAATGGTAGAAATTCACAATTAGTATCAGAATCATGATCATGATCAGAATGAAAAATATACATATTAAATGTAAATATTAAAAAATATAAAAATGTAAAGAACACTTGATGAGTGACCCAACTAAGCAAATTCACCTTGAGGGCACTAAGCCTGAAACTTAGAGGACCACAAATTAGATATGTGGATATAATTATAACTATAGCTATTTATGTGATATTTTTATAAGGAGTTATTTTTATCATTAAGTTTAGTGAAGTTATCATGGATGGACTTTAAACTTCATGGGTTCTCAGTTATACTCAAAGAGGTTGTGCTTTGAAGAAAATAAAGATGGAAATAGTTTGATTAGACTAAGAATATAGGAAAAGCTTTGTGCTATAGGAGATACAATTTTGAAGATTGGTTCTTTACATTTATAAAAGAGGGAATGATGCTAAAGGCCTGGAGAAAATCTGAAACCAAATTATCCCAAAGAAGAGTTATCAGCCACTATTTATCCAAATGACTGTTATCAGAACAATGTACAAAAAATATGAGAAGGATCTGCTTGTGAATTGAAGGTGCATAGTACCCTAGAAGAGAGCATTGACAAGAAACAAGGATGGTTTTCACAAGTAACACTCCATAGTAGATTATACAATCAATTTTTTTCATATGGAGAATATCTGACCACAGTATGAATTTTTGGTAATATTACAAAAAGCATTGATTTTTAACAGAGTAATACAGTGTCATAAAAGATCTTACCCAAAAAAGGGATTTCCCAATCAGACATCAAAATTATGCAAACTTCTTTGAAAAATATCTGTCAACAAGAACTAACATTATAATGAAGAGAATTAACATGCAAAAAATCAAATATGTTCAAAAATATATTCAGAGTAGATAGAAAGTAATCCCAGAGGGAAGACTTGAGGGAGGGATGGGAGAAAAGGCATAGGAAAGATATTATGAGTAAGCTATGAGATGAGTTTTGAGAAAAGTCAGAGAAATGAGGTGAAAAGGAGAATATTTGAGGAATAAGGATAATCTTTAAAAATAAACAGTTTGGGGTGATGGAGTGTCCTGACTGAAGAACAGAAAGATAGTCAGTGTTGCTGAACTATAGAAAACAGAGGAAAGAGTAAAGTTTAAGAAAACAAGAAAGAAGAGAAATGGTGAAATTGCAAAGGACTTTAAAAAGTCAAACAGGATTTTATATTTTATCCTAGAGGTAATTGGTAGTCATTGGAATTTACTAAATAGGAAGGGAACATGCATGATCAATTCTATGCTTCAAGAAGATCACTTTGGCAATTGAGATGAGAATAGATGGGAATGTGAAGAGATCTGTGGCAGAGAAACCACTCAATAAGTTATTGTAGTAATCCACAGAAGAGGTGGCAGGAACCTACACCAAGGTGGTAGTTGAATGGAGAGAAACACATGTATATTAGAGATACTCCAGAAATGACAAGATTAGGCAAAAGATTGAATATGAGTGGCAAATTGTCAAGTTCTACTAATGGCTGTAAACTTCCCCTTGAAACAAAAACCTATCTTTTTAATGTTAGCAGTCTTTTGGAGATGTATGGTGGCTATGAATCATTTAGTGCTATGATCAGTGAAGAACTAAAGTTGAAGATCACCCAAAGAGTCATTAAGTCATTAATTGCCTGGTGGACACAAAATAGGTTGGAAAGTCTTATAAACAAGGAATTACAGAGAAAATGACCAAGATTGGAGAATGACTAATGGGCAACCTGCATATTCCATTGGTTTTCCTGTAGCTCAGAATCAGAGAAAAATACTCTACATGATGGATAGACACTTTTCTGCAAACCTATGAGAGGGTCTGGATAAGAATCTCATAGGAGGGACAGGTATGGCTGGGGTTGATTTAATTGCAGGAGGTAATTCCTATATCTTTGATAACATGGATTCATTTGAATTTTGGATACATTTGTTTCTACTATTTCCTTTCTATGTCAGTATCTCTGGTTCTGATTCCAATTGGCAATAGAGTGATCAAAAAGCCTTGTTCTTTACCTGATGAGAATTGGCTGTTCTGATATATGCAGAATACATCTTATTCCAATTAATTCATAAAGGCATGAAAAAGAATCTACACTATGAATGTAAATAGGGAAATGCAGATTTACTTTATGACAAATCCATGGCTGATTTGCAATGGGCCTTTCTTAACCAAATGTTTCTATTTCATTCTTGTGTTTTGGAATATTATTCTAATGTACAGTATTTTGTATTGGTAGGAAATGTCTTCTTAATAACCCTAAGCAGTGATTCATAGGTATTTATGTGTGTAATACTTCTCTGACACAAATGGTAATTTCTTGCATGAATTCCTCAGTGTTTCAGTGGGAGAAAAGAATGATTTTTCTTTTTTAAAATGAATTTTAAAGTCCCCCTTTGAGAGCCGTAAAGTCATTCTTAGCTCCTTAAAATTATAAAATATCATTATTTATATAGCATGCCTTTATAAATGGATTGTATTGTAAAGTATAATCCAATTAATTATGACAGGAACTTCAGTTTAAAGGTGAGATAGCCTATTTGATTTTAGTTCCAAATGTGCCAATTCTTTGAAAGGTCATTAGGTGACAAAATAGAGTGAAGATGAAGAGTAGCTAAATCAGAAGTGAAGCTATATGAATAATGTGAGAGTTAGATTGGCATTTAGATGGCCACAAGAATAAATGTACTCTACCAAGTTAAGAGCAAAACAAGTAAATCCAATAAAAATGGACTTAACTCATTCGGTGAAGAAAAAAACAACACAGTATACTTTATATCTTCATCTGATCCTCCTTACAACAAAAGGGGTATAACTGTTATTATTCTCACTTTATAAGATGATTTATTATCTATCCAGAGCAGGAGACAGGGACAGAGTAATTAAAATCTAAGAAGTAGATAAGAAGTGGAAAGACTAGGTCTTAAACCTAGGCCTTTTTGAGTCTAAAAACATTCCATTAATTCACTGCCTCCTTTGGTAGAAATTAGGGGCTAAGTATATTGAGTACATGCATACTATGTGATATTTGTATGTGCTTGTAAGAAAAGAAAGTCAACAAGATTTGAAAATTTAAAGTGAAAGACCATTCTTATATTAGGAATGTGAAATTCTTTGCACAGTTTCCTGGTGCTCTGTTCTTTACATATATTAGAAGATTTGAAGTCTCAAACAAAATATCACCTGAATCATGATTTATATAAGTTGAACAGACAACAAACTCAATATGACCCTTTGCCCCCAAAGAGGGTGATACTGCCTAGTTATAATTCAAATACAGTATTTTAAAACACTGATTTCAATAGTTACCTAGTTTTCCCCCTCATTTACAAAAGAGGAAATTCATTTTATACGACATTTTAAAATGGCGAATGGCCAACAGCCATTTGACCAAAGGTAGGTGCAGAAGGTATTGAAAAAGACAAAACTAGAGAATATTTAGGAAAGATGGAAACAAAAAGGAAGAATATTCATACATCTGTCTAGCTTTTAAAACTATATACCATTATATACCTTTCCATGATGGTTCATATAAAATAGCAAAAGCACAAGACTGAGAATATATTCCAATTTATAATGAAATTTCACTTATTTTTTGAGGATATGTGGAATGATAAAGCCACTGTTAATTATGAGAACATGATGTCAGTCTTCCCAACTTAATCAAAAATGAAAACACCTTGTGACTAATTCATTATGGGGGTGGGGGAAGAGGACAGATACAATCCAAAAATCTTTTCCCCTTCACTAATACTGTTTCATGATAGAAATCCATAAAGTATTCAAACCAAAATTTCCTTTTATATGTCAAAGATATTTAAAAATGTATTTGGAAAGAAAGGGGTTTGGGCTTTATAAAATGTATTTAATAAACTAATCAGATTAAAAGTCATTATTCTTGTTTTCTCTTAGTCAATTAACATGAGTAGACAGAGAAATTTAGGGTTTAATGCTGGCTCTAAAGATCTAGGACTGCCATATCAAACAAATAGAAATTAATCTCTGGGGGCTATATATTGACATAGAAAACATGAATTACATTATCTATGATGCATTGCAATTTTACTTGTTTTGTTTAACATGTTCCAATTACATTTTATTTTGGTTCAGATCACTGCCCAGAAATCAAGTTTGACACTTCCATTCCAGTTCATACTACTGCTTTCAGATAGGTTCACAAATATTATAAGGTAAATTTGAAGTTATCACAGTCAAAAAGTTCTTCTCGGAGATTTTTACTCATCAGTTCTATTTCTTTCAGACAAAAGAAAACTCCACTATTTCATCTTTTCCTTCAAGAGCCTATTACCTAACCATTCATTTATTTTAGAAGTACTTCTTTGAACTCTCCAAATTCTCCATATCCTCCTAAAACAGAGGATTTAAACAAGAGAAGAAAATATATGGTAAGATTATCTCTTGGTGCTTGCATTTTTTTTGCTTAATACATCTCAGAATCAGTTTGCATTGTTAACAATTAATTGCCATAAGTGGCAATTCGTATTTCTGATGTTATGTGTTCACCATTTCTATGATGTACTTTGAGGTGCATTCTTACTGTACAATTTTTTTTAATAGTTTGTAAATATTTCTTCTCTATTAACTAGGAGAGTAGAGAGTGATCTCATTCTTCTTAACCTAACAAAAAATGTGCCTACATATAATATGGTTTGCTACATTGCAGGTATTTAAATTTATTTTATCAAAGTTATAAGTTTATCTCAAAATCAAAAGGGTGATACCATCTCCAGTGGTAAGAAGAAAGAGCCTCTAGGTCTGATCCTACTGAGTAAGTCACTTGCTGGCATACCATTTAGTAAATTACTGATGCAATAAATACTGGCTTAGAAACCTGTAAGACGGAGTGATCCTTCAGAAGTCCCTGGTCTCCTGGATTAGTCAGTTGGCGGTCTTTTTTACACCACAACTATTTATTTCAGTGTTAAGCATGTTATCAATATATGCTTTTAATCTTTATTTGGCATATTTCAAGTTTTTATCTTTGTTCCCATATCCACATAAACAACCCGGGGCCAGATATCAGGCACCCCTAGTGATTCACTCTTTGAGTTGGGGTTTGTTCAAAGAATACTGGCAGCCAGATGGCAGCTGTTAAGCAGTCTGCATAAGAGGAGAGAGTAGAGGTTAATATCCACTGGCATCTAGACAAATATATCTTTTCCCTCACCTCTGATTATATCCTGCTGCAGGGGCTAAATAGGAGAATTCTGGGTCTCTGGGAATACCCTCATTCTTTAGTTCTGTGAGCTCTGTGGTCTTTCCTTTTGAAATTTGGGTTCCTTGAGAATAAAGGGAAGGATCCAACTCCTGCCTCAAAAATGGGCAAAAATTCTGAATACATATTCTTTTTCTAATTCTATATAAATTTACTAACCCTCATAAGCAAAGGATGATGATGACTGATTCTTAGAATTATCTAATTATAGAACATCAGAACTAGAAGGACTCTTCCAGATCATAGTGGCTGTGTAAGAAATTTTTTTTGTTTATGAATCATCTAGTTTAACTCACTAATTTTATTGATGATGTTTGTCTTTTGTTCTTTTTTTTTTAAGATTTTTCAAGGCAATGGGGTTAAGTGGCTTGCCCAAGGCCACACAGCTAGGTAATTATTAAGTGTCTGAGACTGGATTTAAACCCAAGTACTCCTGACTCCAGGGCCAGTGCTTTATCCACTGAACCACCTAGCCACCCCTTAACTCACTAATTTTATAGATGAGGAAACTGAGATCCAATGTCACACAATTTTGAAATTCTAGTTTTAGGACTAAAAAAGTTTCAACCAACTTCCAGGCCAATATTTTTGTCTAATATATCATTTCCTTTCTTAGATTCATTCCATCAGTAGGAGTAGTGAGCATTCATTTTTCTCCCCTTATTATGATCTATATGGACAACAATCTTATTCTTATTCCTTAAATTGCATTTCATAGCACTCAAAAAGAATGTGAAACTTGAATGAAATAGGATGGGTTAAGAGAAGATCAGTTGTCCTTATCTTTTTTCTCAATCTCATGAGTGCAATTGCCTAAGGAAACTTCCTGAATTTTTCCTAACTTACTTTGCAGAGACAGTATTTAGTCGCTAAGACATTGTGGAACTCTCAGGTGTGGTAATCATTCTTGCTAAACCAGTTCAAAGTTGACTAGAGCTCCAACCCTTTAGCCCTTGCGCATGAGGGTAACTACTATACTAATCAATAAGACTTTGTGTGCAAAAGGGCGGAAGGAAATTTTTGCATTATAAAGAACTGCAAGAAAAATCCCCTCATTTTTCTAGGAGTAAGAAAGCATAGATATAAATCATTGTAAATATTGTAAACTCTGTATAAGCATCATTTAGCTAATTCAAAGAATTTTGGGTTTTTTTGGAAAAAATAAAGCCAGGTGTTTTTTCTGATGACAAGAACTGTCACTAGTATCAGATCTAATAAAATATAAATTGTCACTAGCTATCAGAAAGCCAGTAATAGCCTCAGAATTGTTGTATTCCTGAAAGCTTTGGGTCCAATTCTTTAAATTTCTGTTTTAAAATGAGACTCTACTTAATAGGCATAGAATAAAAAGCTGCAATCATTAATTGTTCTATTCCTCTGTGGATGTTGATACTGAGTTTTAAAAAAGGCTTCAAACATATTTTTGAAGTAGTATGAAGTCTAATAATTCTAGTAACTTGGTACATATCATTCAGTTAAGTGGTCTATTGCCATTAATTTTATATTTTTGTAATATTTTTATATTTTCAGTAATAGAATAAATATAAGCACTTAAAGGTCATATACAATTTCAGTTTTTTATCATTGTATTCCATCACCCAGTATAATATTTGCCATCTAGCAGGTACTTAAATGTTTTTAGATGACTAACTAATATGTCATCACCATCTACCATTCAATTGATACTTCATATCCCTTATGGTATTTTGATTTTATCTTCATTAAAATTCATTTTAATTTGTTTCTTTTTAATTTTTGAGGGGTTACAGTTGCTCATGAGTCCGAGGCAGCAACTTCATGATAGAAATACAATTAGCATTCTTTGCATCTGAGTCAAGCAGCATGAAAGTTATCCTTAATTCAGTGTTATAAAATAAATTCTTTTGTAGGAAGAGGATAGGGACAAGGGTCCCCAGTACCCAAGGCAGAAATCATGAAGTCACTGTGCTACAAAGGGAGGAAGAGGAGTTAATTTGTTGTATAGTAGCCAGTGAGAAGAAGCTTGTTCTCTCTGGTAGGACAGCTTGTAGAGCACAGGGCTTGGGATCAGGAAGACTCATCATCATGAGTTCATATCCAGCCTCAGACCCTTATAAAACTGTGTGACCCTGGACAAGTCACTGAACTGTGTTTCCCTCAATTTCTCATCTATAAAGAGGAACTGGAGAAGGAATAGCAAACCACTTCAGTATCTTTGCTGAGAAAACCAAAGATGGGGTCAAAAACAATTGACCACATCTGAAAGGACTGAACAATGAAACATTCTTTCTAGTTTAACACATTGTTCTTGATAACTCTGACTAAGCTCAGCTTCATGACTAAGGGAGTATAAGTACTGTCAGTACCCTCTAAATTTTTTATCTTTTTTCAAATCCTCAGGCATATCACCCTAGTTATGGATAATTTGGACCTTCCTTCCCCTTTGTTTGGGTCATATTCAGACTAAAGAATACTTTTGTATGCTATTTAGTCATAGCAATAGCAATTTGTACTCATTCAAATAAAACTGTGCCAATATTTCAGACTTACTGCTTATATAATGAATCAATAATAGCTTTAAGAGTTGTTTTTCTTTCTCTTACAATTTTGTTTGAAAAAGAAATTGAAATGATGTTTTATGAAACCAATCCCTATTAATATCCTAATTGGATGTATCTTTATGATGGTGAGGTGATTTAAGGTTCTTGAAGGTTTTGCCAGCAGAACACACAGTTTTTCTAGTTCTACAAAGATGTGAAGCCTTTAAATACAAGCCTGGTGACTAATTGCGTGTTTATCATGGGGGACCAACATAGTTAAAGCCAGAGAAGATCATTACCAGGTTGGCTGCAAGGTGATGGAAATTTCAGCTTCAACAACTCTTACTGACTAGCTAACAACTTATATGTTGTGATTTATATCAGTGGAAAGAGTAAGTACACCAACAAAATCATAACTCTTTAGGATATGAAGGAACCAATTGAAATTGGTGCTGGATCTCCATATTATATGCACTGAACAATTTCATGAGACATATGTTTCTTAAGAAGATCACAAAAGGAAAGAAACCATATTTAAATTAGGTAAGCCTTGAACAACTCTATACACGAATGGCATCATGACTATGTAATAAAACTCTAGTTATGGTTATGATCCTCATAAACAGAACTTCACACAAGATTGAAATTTGTGTTGAGAATAATGATCTGGTTTTTCTTCTCCTTCATATGCCACTGACATTTACCTGAAGAATATCTGAAGTGTTACCGAATAAACTTATTTCAGACCATTGATAATATTTTCAAAATAGATCTTCTGAATGATTTAGTACATTTGATATTCCTACTATTTGTTTGGATGTTTAGCAACATTCAAATAATAATTTCATATATCTAATAATGGAATCTAACATAGTCAAGTGTTTTGTTGGTGTATAGATTTTTATTTTTGATAATTGATTTTTATTGATATATTTTATTTTTACATCAATTATTTCACATTATTTTTATCACCTTTATTTGTGAATGGATCCTTTTTCCATCTTTAATCATAAAGAATAAAAAGAATAGAAAGAAAAAAGAAAAAGTAGTAAAACCAACCAATTTATCAACTATGACCAAAAGTATATGTAATTTTCCAATCATAGAGCACCACATTTCTACAAAGAAGGGAGTAAAATACATTTTCTCTTTTCTTCTGGGCCAGGGGAAGAGGTCATGAGAATAGGCATTTATATAGTATACAAGGCACTGTACCAAGTAATTTACACATATTATTTCATTTGATCCTTAAAACAATCCTGTGAGATAGGTGCTTGCTATTATTCCAATTTTACAGTTGAGAAAACTGAGACACAGAAGTCAAGTAACTTGCCTAGGGTCACAAAACTAGGCAGGGTCTGAGGCTAGATTTGAACTCAGGTCTTCCTGATTTGATGTCTAGCTTTCTATCTATTCCATCACCCAGCTACCAACAGTTTGATCATTACCACATTTCTAACAATTAAAAAAACAAATCCCCAAAAGTGGTACTTTCACAGGTAATGTGCATTAAAAACCTTTGAAGATAGGAATAGGAAAATGAATGTGTATACTTACCATTGTATTTTTTCAGTATTAACTAGGGCCTCAGATAGCTTACTGTCTGTGTGATTCTGGGCTAGTCACTTAACTTCTGTTTGTCTCAATTATCTACAGCCTAGTGTCCTTGTGAAGATGAAAGGCAGTAATATTTGTAAAGTCCCTAGCAGAGGTATCTGGAACATAGTAGGTGCTATGTAAATGTTGGATCATTATTATTGTTATTGTTATTATTAAATTAAAATGTCAATACATCTGTATAATAGAGATACCAGTATACTTTTGGGGAAATGGAATTTGGATCTGTATTTCTCTTCTCTGACAAGTTATGTTTATAAAATGAAATGCTTTCTGATATCAAAATGTATAGAAATTGTCAAGGAATTTTGATGATTTCTGTCTTTGGCTCCCTTTCACCTCTGTGTATGTGTATATATATATATATATATATATATATATATATATATATATGTATATATATATATATATACATATATATATATATATACATATATATATATATATTATGAACAGGACTTAGTTCTGGGTCCTTTGCATGATCACAAAAGCAGTTGCCACATTCTGACTTAAAAATCAGTCAATAGTTATGGATATCAATCAACACATAAAGCTGAATCATAACTTCTTTGAGGCTTTTTAAATTCCAAATGCATCTTGCCAGTGAATCTGATTTTTCTAGTACTTAAGTGATTTTCTCATTGTAAAATTTGGCATTATTTGAGGCTGCAGTAAACCATATCATAGTATTATTTTAAAATATACTAAAAACATTCTGATAGTATTATCTTAAAATTGTTTTTCTAAAAATGGTAACAGAGGTCAAATGTAGCATTCAGGATCATTCTAGTCAATAATCTTACAGGACAACCTAAAGGACCAAATTACTGCTTACCATGCCAAATAAAGACTCAGAACAAAACAACTGATTTGTTTAACAGATACTATGACTAGGATAATTTAGTATCTTTGTACCCACACCCCAGGGCACAATTCTATTTAATTTCTTTCATTGTTTTGAAAAATTTAGTTCACAGTTTCTAAGACAGAGAGACCCAGAAGTATTTGGGAGCCTTGTATCTTTTCCCTATAATTTGACATTTGGAGACTTTGCTACTATTAGCTTGTGGTATTAGAACAGAGAACTTCAGTAATACTACATAGGCACATAGACTACAAAGTGTAAAAAAAAATCCAAAGGACAGAATTATAATAATAACTTAGAAATGGTTCTGATATTGAAGAACTATAGGAATGCTTTATAGTCAGTGACTTCTGCATGATATTTGCATAGAGAGAACTTTAAAAAAGGTTACATTTCTTTTTTACTTTCATATTTACTTTGTGTTAAGGTTATATGATCTTGTTGGCAGCAGAGCCAATGCTATTTTAGCAAACTCCAAATCCATGTTCAAATGTAGTAAGATGGAAATTTTGAACTACAGTAGCAATAAATGCATTTTCATCTTCTCTCAACGTTTAAGCTTCAACCTGCCTTGGATGGTGCAAAACTTGTTTTCGACAACAACTCCCAAACAAGAGAGGGAAGTTCTGTTTCCTAATTCTGGAGATTTTTTTCCTCTTTGGATTAAATGCATTTCTGATTGTGCCGTAAGTACCATTTAAGTAGTGATGAGGAAATGTCAAATGGGTCTGGTTCTCAATAAAAATCTTTAGTCAATAACACAAGTTATTTATTTTGTGTTAAAGATATATGACTTCTGTCAGTTAAAGCTATGATCTGGTCAATTTATGAAAAACTAGTCTTGGCCAATGGAGTGTGAATTATATAGGCAGATAATATATATATATATATATATATATATGTATATATACATACATATACATATGTAAAATCTGAGACATCTCCCAGATTCATCCACAGAAATATATGATACAAAGTTGGCTTATATGGAACTTTCATATAAAAGGATCAATTGTTCTCTTTCCATTTTTCTTTTTTTCCCAGTTAATAATTTTTTATATTGAACTTGGGGAAAAATGCTAGAAGAAATGAAAAACTAATTGATCAATCTGTAAACATCTGTTGAATGCATACTCAGCAGAAAGTTCTTTTATGTGATAAAGTAGATAAGACCACCAAATCTTTCATGTAAATGACTTTTTCTCTCCATCATTTATTTTGGGACAGCTTGATATAGGGAGATAGATTACTGTACTTGAAATCAGAACAACATGAGTTCAAATTTCATCTCAGACACACTGACTCTGAGAGTATCACAATGTGTCTTGATTTCCTTATGAGTAGAATGGCCTACTCATATATGCAGCAACTACTTTATAGGGTTATTATGAGGATCAAATGATACTGAAAGGAATGCATTTTACAAATTTTAAAATGATAAATAAATTTTGCCTATCATTATAAGAGAAAATGTATTTTTTGTGAATAGAAAATGCAGCGTAGAGTCAGAAAGACATAGATTTTGGTACCATCTCAGACACACACATACTAGTTGTAGGCCTTAACCTTTCTCAGCCTCAGTTTCTTCATCTGTAATAATAGCTAGCATCTTTTGGGGAAATTGTGAGGATGAGGTAGAAAATGTAAAATATTTTACAAATCTCAAAGTACTATTTAAACATGATCTTTTAGGGTTTTTAAACACCTAATAAATTAATATAGTCATAGTTTGATCTAGTAAGTAAAACTATCACTTATAGGGAATGGGGGGGAGAAGAAATGACTAACACATAGGTTAATGATACAGGGTCCAGAGAAGCAGACATTTTATTGGAGAAAGTAACATAGAATTTCCTCATTACAACTGCATCTTGTTTTCAGAGCCAGCAAGTAAACAGAGATAGATATGTTGTGAGCAAACCTTCATATAGTTCACACAAAAGGTCTCTCTGATGAGATTTCCAGATCATATAAGTCATTATATAGACCTGCTTTAGAGGAATACCCATAACTTTCAGTTCAGTGTATTCAGTTCAATATGATTTAATTCAGGAGATTTTTTAGTGGATACCTGTTTTGTGCAAATCAATGTGCTAGGTGTTAAGGGGAAGACAACAATGAAGGAGATCTTGATGTTATGTAGCTGACAATCAGAAAGAGGAAAGATGAATATGAGATACATATATATATATATATATATATATATAAAATCTTAACAGCATAGAATGAGAAAATGAGACAAAATAAGAAAAGACTGCACTAAATATTTAGAGATCTCAAACTATTAGCCACTTCACTAGTGCTGCTAAGTATCTGACCTAACCAATAAATTTGACAAAAAAAGATACTTTGAAATATTCTACTACTGTGAATATGAATACAGCTTTAGACCTCACCATTGTCAGTGTACCATTGCTCTGAAAAATGAACCTTTCTTTTTTACCTCCATGGCATTAAACTTTTTTATATCATGGTGTCTGCTGACAGTCTTTTGCCACCTATTCAGAATAATAGCTAAAACAATATACATAGGCTTGAAAAGGAACCAATTATATTGAAATGTGGTCTCAAAGTTAACAAACCCCAAGTTAAGAATTCTTCCTCTCTTCTATGTACTCTGCAATCCAGTGACCCTGGCCTCCTTTTCATTCCTCTATCTCCCCACTTGAAGCATTTTCATTGGCTACCTCTAAGCTTAAAATGTTCTCCTGTGTCATCTATATGCTATGGCCTTTTTGACTTCAAGTGTCAGCTACAATCCCACCTTCTGTGACAAGCCTTTTCCAGTCATCCTTAATCTTATTTACATCCTTTTTAGGCTTCTCAGCCTACTCTACCTCTTAATCCAAAATATATCTAGTCTAGATCTTGTACATTATTGTGTGTATATTTTCTTCCTCACTGAACTGATCTCCTTTAGAACAGGGACTGTTTTTGGCTTTTTCTTATCCCCAGTGCTTAGCACAGTGCTAGTTATATAGCAGGAATTTAGCAAGTGCTAGTTGTTTAACTAATTTCCCATCTTCCTGCCCAAACACATAAGAATATTATATATTAGATTGTTAAGTATCTATTAAGTACATACTACTTGTCTAGCACTGTGCTCAATTAAATATATTTTTTAGTTTGTCATGTGTTGTTATCTTCTCAGTAAAGGAAGAATGATGAACTCTTTTTTAAAAGTATTTTTTACAAGGCAATGGGGTTAAATAACTTGCTCAAGGTCACACAGCTAGGTAATCATTAAGTGTCTGAGGTCACATTTGAACTCAGGTCAACCTGACTCCAGGGCTGATGCTCTATTCACTGTATCATGTAGCTGCCCCTAGAATGATGAACTCTTTCAATGATTAGAACGAAATTTTTCTATTGGACAATTACCAAGTATACTTACATCAATAATAAAATAAAATAATTTACATTTGTATAGTTCTTAAGGGCTTTCAAAGGACTTTACCTACATTTTATCATTTGATCTTTATAAATTCTCTGTAAGGTAGATGCTATTATTATCATCTCTATTTTACATATGGAGAAACAGAGAGAAAAAAGTTAAGTGACTTGCCTAGGATCATATAGCTATTAAGTGTCATGGGTGGGATTCAAACCTACATCTTTCTGACTCCAAGGCCACATCTTTAGCCATACTGCTTCCTACTATGGCTCACCAAATTCTACTGGTCAGCATCTTTTCTGAAGTAAGGAATAGAAGAACCTTTTGAATGCCATTAAATCTTTTTTATTTTGTTTATATTAATGTACTTGAATGGCAATGGAAACTTATGAAATTAACAGCAAATGAGAGAATATTTGCAAATGAAAGGAAACATGTTCTGAGGTAACAGGAATCTTCCTATCTGTATTATATGCATTAGCAAGAAAAATGATAATAACAACTCAAAAAATCAACTCAGAGTTTGGCAAGTTCTGAATAACTACATCCTCTGCTTGATCCATAAAATTGCTCCATATTCACCCTTTTCTCTAAGTCTACTCTGGGTCATTTTCAATTGTCAGTGTTTTCTCCAAAAGTCCTTTATTATATATGAAGCCATTATTATACAAGTAGAACTGCCTTTAGTCTTTGTGAATATCTCCTGGCCTTTTATTTCATTTTTTTTATAATTTTGTTATCATAATGATGTGCTTTGAATAATTCAAATTTATACTCCTGGAAGAAAAAGGATAGGAACCCTGTCTTCCTTGTCCAATAATCCCCTTTACCAACCTTAAAAGTAAAGAAGAAGGGCCTTTCTTGGAGTGGTAAGATGAGACTTCTTAGGTTTATAAATGTTTGCAGCTGGTTTTGAGAACTAATAATATGTTTTATTATATTTTTCCATGGGCTTTTCAAATGGTGACCTTAACCTAAAACATCAATAAATAGAAATTAAATCCTTTAGAACTTTACCTAGACAGTATCAAGCATCAAGTGAAACAAACAAAAGAAAAAAAATAATGTATAATACAGAAGTGTTGGGAATGATATGTTAATTCAGAAAAGAAGTATACTTTTATTACCAAAGCTTAAAAGAACTTACTTTAATTTCTGCTTAACCTACTTTTATTTAAAGAAGAGAACCTTATATTTGTCTTATAAGTCACAGATATATTAAACTTTCTGAATCCTATTTAAACCCCAATAACTTTGGAATTTCTTTACTGACCATTTGTCACAGACAAAACAGCAACAATTCATGCCAAACAAGCAAGGGAAAAAGCAAATGGAAAGATACAGTGGATGATAAAAAGGTAACACTTTAGTGTAACAGATGCTTCATTTTATGATGGAAGTGGGGAAGTCAAATGCTGCAGGTGCTGGGCTGACACTAGCTCTGTGGAGAATCATTAGAGCCTCCTCGGAGATCTAGGTTTACTCTGTGTTTAATCAGCCACAGTCAGAAGAAATGGCTTCATTTCAGCTTGATGAGAGCCAGATTACAAAAGGAAGATAGATGGCCAATAAGGTTCATCACTATAAGCATATTGTCTTAATTTGAAGGAACAGCCTGGCATCTTGTGCTAAGGAAGAAGTAAAATGCAATCTGACTACCATCAAGAACTGGTTATTTTAAGTCTCAGTGTATCCTGTAATGAAAAGTGCTCATTTGTTCTTTTAATTAATATTTTATGAAAAGTATGAACCTCACAGCATTTGCCAGTGAATTTAGGAGATTCCACTGCTTTGGGTTCAAGGCAATGACACTGCCCAACTTAAAATCTTGTATTTTTCCTACAAGGTGCATTTTAGAAGAAGGCTCTTCTAAATGTCTAAAAAAATATGAAGAGTTCTTCCTCTGGTAGATTATTTTGGCTATCCTGCGAATATGAGTGAACTTTCTATCTCTGTCTTCCTATATTATTTGACTGATTCTTTATTTCTTCCTTTCCTTATTGTAGGAAGCTTGCCCAGTTCTGCTTTTGTCATAAATTCTCGAAGTCTTGAATTCATTTGGGACATAAAGTACACATTCACTTTAGGCCCAACTAGGTTTTATGCTTTCCCTAAAACATGAGAGAAATGATTTTCAGCTTTTGGAGGAGCAATAAGATATATTTGATCCCAGTATCTTTGTCAGACACCTCTTATTTGAACTAAGAGCAGATAATGACTAGTTTGGGTAGTTACAAACAAGCGGATGTTTCTATACAATTTGCTATGTGTCACATCCATGTTTTCATTCAATCCCTTGAAAACTCTGCACAAAGAGCTCTGACTTTCTCCTCAATAACTATTTTCCAGATGCACTGAAACAACATCAAGTGACCCAATTCCCCCTTGAGAGGTTTATAAAGGAGCATTTATAGAGAGACTTACTGAGTGAGACAGAGATTCTTGCCTGGCAGCTTAGTCCTAGATAATCTCACATGAACACAGTATTGAATCTTACTTTTCCTAAGGCATATTGAGTACGATTTTTAGAAAACGATATGCTAAACACCCCTGAAGTGGAGAAGAGATTTAAGCAGCTTAACAATTGGTAGAAATATTATCATCCTCCATCAGGGTAATAGTATCCAGTCTTTCCCCACCCACAGGCACTCATGCAGGCAGACTCGATTTAGGCTTAAGAAGGTACAAACAACTTTCTGGAAGTGTGTGGTCCTAAGAGCATTTAAACATTTCCAACTCAGGTGAATGATTTGTCTTTTGCATAAAATCTAAACATTAGCCACCTGGTTAGAGGGCTAAATATAATAAAAAAAACTAAAGCACAATCTCACTAATAATAATAATAATAATAATAATAATAATGAATATAACATTAAAAAGTTCTAAGCCTTGCCTACAAACCTTTATGTAGAAGTTGCTTTAAAGGAAAGAAAAAAAAATGAGAAAAACTCAACATTTCTAGATACACCTTATATTAGTATAAACTATCACCAATTTCTACCCTGGGATCTGGGATACCAGGACAATCTACCTTCAGTTTCTACCCTGGCATCTGGGATCTGGAATCTAAATATAATTCTTTTGACTAGGAATAAAGGTAGGGTGTTTGTAGAAAGAAAATGATGTAGCCTTATATTCATTCATATTAAAAGAGTCGTCATTTGGTTTCTACCAATCAATGATGGGCATTAGGAAATCTGGCAAGACAGTTGCATTATTCTCCTACAGCACATCTGCTCCGTGTGGACAGCATTCAGAAGAATATTTTTTTTTCTTCAGCAAGCTACATGCCAAAGCCTTGATGTGAAAAGTACTTAATGTTCTATGCTATGTCAATCACTTACTGGTTGCCAGTGTGAAATGAACATCCTTTATGCAATGGCTTCCATTATTATTGGCACCAAAACCTAGTGAATTAATCCTATTGCGGTGTTTTACACATGAAAGAGAAAGCAAACACATGTGAGAGAGGCTCTTCCTCATGGCATGTCTTGGACTGCTTAGCAGGGATGCACTCCTTAGCAGTCCATTACACATGGAACCATGTTACAATACTAACATCACTGACTAATGGATCAAATCTTTATCCAGTTAAGAAATATACATTTCTCCATTTCTAGGAAGACTCAGAAGTAATATTAATAAGAATTTTTTTCTTGCCCAGAATTTGGAATTGGTTATTTCTGTAGTTTTTGACATTCATTTAAATGGACAAAAATGGACACAAATGGACAAAAATATATGCTACTTCTAGCAGTATGAGATTTGGAAGTCCTGGTAATGAGCGTAGATTCTTATCCTAACTGTAGTGAGAGATAATATTCTAAAATCCATATCCTACATAGTACTCTAAAACCCTGCAAATTATCTGCTTATGGTTGAAAAGATGAGTTTCATTACCCTTATCTTAGCATTCACAACCCCACCAAGGTTATTATTGGTTACAAAATTAGTCACTTATGCTGATTTCAAATTCACTGATAGTTTGGAATAGTTTAAATTGGGTGGACTGGACAAGGGAAAATGGATAATTTCCTTTAACTTTTGCACAGTTAATCTCCTATTCTTGACATTGCCATATCAACTCTCTGAAAGAAGGTTTTATTACAAGTTACAAGAATAGTGCCAACAAATATGCTTTAAGTTTTGTTTTTAGAATGCACCTATCCAAAAATAAAGTAAGAAATATTTTCCTGGGTTGAAGAGACTTTATTTTCCCCTACATATTACTTGATTTCACCAGCTAACAAAATCTATTTCTGATCTATATGGGCAACAAGATTCTCTCTCTCTCTCTCTCTCTCTCTCTCTCTCTCTCTCTCTCTCTGTGTGTGTGTGTGTGTGTGTGTGTGTGTGTGTAAACAAAGCTATCAGGTAGGTAATAAAGTACTGAATGTTAGGTAGGACTAAGCCAAGGTCAGCCTGACACACCAGGTTCTTTACCCTTTGTTCAACATTCTAAGCATTTATTTCCATCTTGCCCTTCCCTCACCTTCTACCCCCCCCCCCCAAACACCAAGAAACTCAACTGTTGACATTTCTTAAATCTGCTCCTGATAATTGAGTGAGTGAACAAGCACGCTATTGCCAAGACTGTTCTGATGATCCAGGACCCCTGGAAGGTGTGCTTTAGTGCAAGTATTTCATTATTGAACTCATTTATTTGAAGTCCCTCAAACTGTACTTCCTCTCTGCCCATGAAATTGCTTGGACTGCATAAGTAGTTATGCCGGTCTCCAGAAATGAGTAACTTGCTTTATCAACACCAAAAAGACTTTTGGGAACAATACATTTATGGGGGCAGCTAGGTAGCACAGTGGATAGAGCACCAGTCCTGGAGTTAGGAAGACCTGAGATCAAATTTGGCCTCAGATACTTAATAATTACCTAGCTGTGTGACCTTTGGCAAGCCACTTAACCTCACTGCCTTTTAAAAAACCCCAAAACAAAAAACCCAATACATTTATTTCAGCAAATATTTTATAAGGTGCAGTCTTAAGTATGAAAATGTAACTTCTTTGGCAAATATTTCCAAAAGGAGACATTTATAGACACATGGAGAAAAAAAAAACCAAGGTGGCTGCAAATAAGTGAACACTATTTCAGAAGCATTTTTTCTGTAGATATATCCGCAGTTTTTTTCTGATTTAGTAGAAAGAAAAGGCTAATATACTAATAGGTAAATATGTGCATTGCCTCTCCCCATGGGTACAGCACTAGCATATAGAAGAAGAGCTTGTGAGGAGGGAGAAGGGAGGTAAGATGTAACTTCTCTGATTGTAATAGCCATTGTGAGAAAAGTTAAGAGTACTTTCACCTTGCAAATAGCAGTGCTTTAAGAAACAGTTTTTCCTTTTTTGACCTCCTCTCCAGAAAATAGTTATGATCACTTAAAACTATTTTCCCCCTGAAATGGCTTTGTTGACAGGCATCTGTGAACATTCTCTTGATGGTCAGAAAGATACCTGAGAGGAGAATGGATCAAGGGCTCTGAGGAAATTCCAGGTTGGCATATTGAACCTCCATGTCCTTTCCCCTGGGCCATAAGCTCAGGAGGAACACAGGATTCATGTAAAGGTTTGATAAGAATGTAAGGGCGTTCACACTTGGAAACACTTGTGTGTTGACATGACTACTAACCTTCCAAAGATATTAAAAGAGGGAGATTTTAGTTTTAAGTCAATCACTTTGGCTACAGCTGCCACTTTAGTTTTTAACATCTCTATTTCTTTTTTTGGTCCTGTTAAGTGTTACCTTATTTCTTTGCTAGGAACAGGGGAAACAGGACAAGTAATTTATGACTCCTATTAATATGGTAGGCTGGATGTGTTGACAATATGTCAATAATTATATCTGGCAGGACCCTAAACAGCAGGGGAAGGGTCTCGATAGAATGACTTATTTTAACACAAGACAGATATGCCTGACCTGAGTTTTATGACAGATGTCAAATATATCGAAGTGTGGTGTGAAGAAGATCGTCTTATTGGCAAAGTAATGAAAGACCACTGGAAAGATTAATGTTAACTCTGATTCCTGTTGTTTCTTGTTTCTTTCTGCAGGTGTTAGAGTAAATATAAAGTTCTCTGCTCTCAGCTCGTGGTGATTTGGAAGTGAAGACATAGGTAAATACTTTCAGTTACTATAAAAGCCACATTTCTCTGAGGGTTTGAAAAATTACCCCCCCCCCCAAAAAAACCCAGGGGTTGATAAAGAGGGAGAAAAGAAGACCAGGCTGCTTCATTATCTAAACTCAGGATCTTTTCATGAGTAATACAAGTTTGATAATAGTACAGTGGAATATTTTTTTCAAAGTGATTACTTAATTCCTTAAGAATAACTAGAAGGTTTAATAAAGGCAAGTCCTCTCCGTAAGTACAAAAGTAGAGCTAGAAAAGAAAGATTTGCTGACCTAATAGAAGTTGTACAAATATATTTTTCTCTTTCTAAACTAAAGCCTTTCTTTCTTTCACTTAATCAATAAAAAAACTCACAGGGATTCATTCATTGGATAGTCAATGACAGACAAACTTTAATATAGGTAGAACCAAATACTATGTACATTTCCAGAGTACAAAATGGAAGTACAGTTCAGGACATTGGCACCTACAAACAAAACTCCATATGGCTAAGGAAGAGCAATGATTCCTTTTTATAAGAGCTTTTATGAAAAGGTTAGGCAAGAAAAGAGGGAGAGAATACTTTTCCCAGAATTATGTTTGGAAAGAGTAATGGTAAGGAATAGATTTTGATTTTTCTATCTTTTGTTAAAATGTATTTCCTTTTGATTATTTTTGCACAGAGTTTCAGATACTTTAAAAATTGTTTCAAAAGTGAGGAAAATGCCTTAGTTTGCCTTTATCTTCTCTAATTTGTTTATTTGTTTCAAATTGCCTTTAGAATACTAATATGAAGGGAAGGACTCACCTTTTTCATTCAGAGCCTGTTTACTTCTATTAGGCCAGCAAATCTTCTTTCTTTTCTAGCTCTACTTTTGTACTTACAGAGAGGACTTGCCTTCAGAAAAGGGAAATGGGACGTGAAATGTTTTTCTAGGTTCAGTGCTCTTAAACAGCAGCTTAGGTGGTTAAATGCTGCTTCTGTGAGAGAGTAAGTGCAGGTGTCCCTATAAGGAAAAAGAGGGGACCTGTTTTTATACAAAACGGTGTGTTTGAAATATGAACCAAAAAAGGAATTGCTTTTTGTAACAGGACTTGGCTTTTACAGAGATCTTGAGCATTAGTTATTCTTTTAGGGAGCAGACTGGTCATTGTGTACATGTTATCTTTTAAAGCATTTCTATATGACAGATGTCAAAAAAGGAAACATGACACTGGAAAATTTGCAATCTTGTGGTAGATAGAAGTAAGGGTAAATAATTTGCATTCTCCTTGAATAACCCCGCTTCTTTAATCGATGATTAACTCTGTTTTTTTTATTCAACAATATGTAAGCTCTTTATGAAAAGAAGAGTTTATATTGCTTGAAATGAGAGAAAAAGCAAATCTCAGAGATTATTTTTGAAAATGAAATTCAAAATGTCATATAAATACATAAGATATGTGGGTTTTACACCTAAAAATTCCTCTCTTATTCTTTACAGAAGAACTATCTGATTATAATCAAAAGAACATAAGCATGAAAGAACTCACACATACATTCACCTGGAGTATCAAGGTTAATTCCTGATATTTAACCTACAAAAACTTTAAATTGCCCTATATATTTTGTATAGGTTATAACACCATATATATGTATAAATATTATATATACATGTATATTATATGTGTATATACACATACAAACATACACACAAAATGCTGATCTTCGGAAATATTGCATTTGCTTTTCCTGTACTATATTGTCTCTACTAAAGTCTTCCTCTGAAACCTCCTACTAAGGAGGTAGCTCTCGGTTTCCAGAGTAAGAATTCACACATACAATAGAAGGTTCAATTAAGTTGGATAAGTGAATATAGAGATAAAAATAATATGAATAAATGACACATATTCCTTGAAGTTTTAAAAAGAACTTTATATGTAATACTTATTTTAGCCTAGCAATGACCCCATGATGTAGGATCATAGGATTAATAATTTAAAGATGGTCGAAAAATTAAATATAATCAGGTTCAACTCCTTCATTTCAGAGGCAAGGAAACTGAGGTTTTCAATAGTTGAATGACTAGCTCAAGGTCACACAACTAGGCACAGGTGGGATTTGAATCCAACTCTTCTTGACCATATGTCCAGCACTCTTATACTACGATACTTTTCAACAATATGAGGCTACTTTGGTGATAGCAAAGGAGTAGTAAAAGGATCAGGGAATGTGTTAAGCAACAAACTCAGCTAGGTCACATAGGCCTTAGTAGCTTTAGCAGGAAAATTGCTACCTGGTTGTCATCTATTTTTGTATTTAACTATTTTTTCTTGATCACTAGATGCTAAGCTCAGTTGTTTTTATGCTGCAATAGGATTATAAGTGCTGTCAATATCCTGTAAATGCCATGCTCTAAAGATCTGTCACTTTATTTTATATAGATCTGAAGGAATAAGTGGAATGGGCAGATTGTTTCCTGAGTATTTTTACGAAGTGATTTTTGAACTTGGTTATTAATTGAAGCTGATAATTCCCTGTTTAATTTTAAGTCATAGAGATGAATGCACAATTAAAAAATATTGAACATAACCCATTACAAAGTGCTGGCTTTTTAAGAATTCTTTAGAAGGAGTGAGTTGTTTTAATAGATCCATCAGTGAGTAGTGAATAGGTGCAATAATTTCTTGGAACTATCATCCTTCTAGTCACTAGGGTACTGAGTAATATTCTAGGGAAGATTATTAATTAAATTTAGTTACGACCTTAAAGAGTTCATCCTATTCCAACCAACATGATTTTTTTTCCTATTGGGAATGAGTATGACAGCATGACAAGTCTTTTAGTCTAAAAGGAGGAAACAAGTGCAATAAAGTTTGATTTTGGGTTTGTCTTTTATAATAGGGTCATCTGTGAACAAGAAAAAATAATGTTTAGATAAACAGTTATTTGGAGGATGACTATTGTTGGTCCTTATTAAGCTAAGCTTACAAAAAGTGTGAGAATTCACTTTTTAATATTTCCATGAGTGATGATGATGATGATGTAATTGAAAGCTTGTTCATTAATTTTATAAATGCTATTATATTGGTCAGTGGGAAAGAGATAGATAACAATAAAAGAGAATGCAAAATTTTTAGAGATGGATAGGTATGGTTAGATGATAGGTAGAGGTAGATAGAAAGATAGATAATAGAATATTTATTAAACTCTAACCATCATCTTTGTGTTGTATTAGGGTGGAATTAAAGGTCAAAATATTCTCTTTGATACTTGGATAGAGTTGTGATTTCACACTATTAGTATCTCTCCTATGATTTAAATAATAACACTTCAATGCCTTCTCATACTATGTAAATATTATCTAGAGACTCACATATTTCCTAAAGGATTATCTAGCACAGGACTGTCCAACTTTACCTTTACAAGTTTTTATTGAAATAGTAGACATATTTTGATTTGCCATTTTAGTGAGAGCTCTGTGGTAGTTTACTTCCTTTACTAAAGCATTTAGTAAATTCATGGTGTGCCATATAAAATGGCATTGTGGGCACATTTTGGACAGCCCTGAACACATTGAATATTTTAACTATCCTCTAAATGGCAGCTATTATTGTAAATTTATTCTATTATTACAAACAAGGCATTAAGACTTGGAATCAGGAAGATCTGGGTTCAAATTGTACCTCATACATTTACTTTTTTACCTTAGTTAAGTCACTTAATTTCTCTGTGCCTATTCATTTTTAAAATGAGTGAGTTGGACTTTATGGCTGCTAAGGCCCCTTCAAGCACCAAATCTAAGATCCTATGATAAAGAAAAATGAGATGATCAGTATTCATTGACCCTCTATAGATCTTAGTTTTCTCATCTTGATGAGGAGGGAATAGATGAATCTGATGATAAAGTCCTCCATAGCCCTAAAATGTTGTAATTCTGTAGCTTAACATTTTAAAAAGATTCATTCACTGATTTATTTTATGTATAATATGTTATTTTTAATTGACCACAATGCATTGAAACTAAATTAGATTTAATTCTAAAATTAGAGAATATCATTTTTTATTATTCATAAGGCTCTTTAATTTTTTACAATGTGTTAGGGTCCTAATTATAAGCATCAATTGTCATTCTAACTGCTTTTGTAGGTGTGCAGGAAATTGTTTAGAAAAATGAAAATAAAATCAACCAATATATATATTTATCAATATTCTATTAGATACTTAGCACCAAGATGGTATGAACTAAAAAAAAAGAAATATAAACCATGATATCCTTTCCCAGGGTTTGTATGAGCTAATTACCAATATTTATGGTAACTTGAAGGTCTAAAAGTAAAGGAATATTGTTTGGGAACTTGATACATATAGGGTAACTAGTTTAAAATATCATTAGTTTTTGGAAGAACTAACAAATATGAATAATACCCTATTTGACTTAAATTATAAAACCAAAGCTGGTTTGAATTAGGGAGGTGTGAAAATTTCTTGGGTTGGTAATACATTTAACACTTCCATCATTTAAAAGTAGGTAAAATATGTTTAAAAAATAATGAAAAGTTCATGTTTTAATTGAACTGGCTGTTGCCTGAGCTTATTTTTCATGAAGTTTAAAGATAAAACTGAAACTTTGCTCATTATGAAATCTCTGTTGTCATCTTTCCCATAAGGTTCCCATCATTTTTTTGAAGTTTTACAGTTTTGCCAACTCAAAATTCATGGCACCTGACATTAATTTGGACTGTTTACTTTTTCTGTAAAATCAAACTTTCATATTGGCACAACCAAAAGCACTTGCTGAAGTGAAAACTTCCTTTGAAGATGCCAAAAGACTTTTGATTTAGAAATACCAAATTTGTGAAACATTTTTGTGAATCTGTAAAAGCTATCATTGTTCTTACCAGTTCCATTAGTAGTAAAAGTGTGTTTTTTTAATCTCCTATACTTTAATAATCTTAAATATAGTTGTGCTAGAAGGCATGGCTATATTAATTAAAAATAAAGTCTAATTATTTACCCTAGTTGGTTCTTACTAACCTCAGTGGTATAATCAGTAGACTCCCCTAAGGGTTTCCACATATTTCAGAATGAAATAGAAAAGTTTGTTACTTACTTTACACTTAACACTGTAATTAATTCACCTACAATTCACCTCAAGGTCATCAGATTAAATGTGAACTGTACATATCGAACTCTCTCTTGGTTACTTGGTAGCTTCCAGAAGTGGGCTGAAAGTGGACTCAGAACCTGTGGATATTTTTGAGAGAATGGGGGAGGTTGGTGACTAAATGAGTAATTATCTCAAAGACAGGATACAGTGGGAAAGTTTACCATGTCAATGGGACTTAAGGTGCTTCTTGGTTATATTTTCCCACTTCCAAGATCTACCAATTTGACATGAGAGCCAGCCCAGTGCTCTAGAATTTTGCATTTGAATTTAATGTGCTTGCAGCTGAACCCCTAGATAGGAAGTTAAAAGAAATTTGCTTAAGTCTAGAATTAGGGATCATAAATATGTCAAGGATAACTTAGCTTAAAAAGTTAATAATGTATTCAGCAAAAGTCCCAAAGGATCATTAGGGATCATTTCATCCATATACTTTGTAGAAGTAAGGTGGCAATATTTATATAGTAAGAGATAAACCTTCAAGAAAAATCAGTAAGATAATCCAAATTGTGATAGTAGACACCTAAAATGTTTTACCCATCAACTACAACTTTTGGAATCTTTAACTCAATTGTAGATTCAGCTCAGGTGCCAATACTTTTTCACAGTAAGTCTTTTTACAGGATGGAAGAAGGTCTATGAACTTGGATTGGGGAAATTACATCTTACTTTCATTAACTTCTAATTGAAATTTAGCATTTCCTTCTATTATGACTATAGGAAATAAAACAATTTTCTGAAAAGGGTATAAAAATTTCACCCACCAGAGGGATGTATAATACAAAAAGGATTAAGAAGTGTGACTGATGACTCAGTGGACCTTTAAAAAGAGACTGGTCTGCCCTCTGTCACTTTTGTTTCTTTTCTTGACTACAGAGTATATGATTATCTTCTTAGTTTCTTACTGAAAAATTGGGGAATGTGTGAGCAGAGATGTAAGGATGGGCAGTGATCACCTTTCCTCTGTTCCAGCCATATAACAACTGCTCCCATTTGGCAGCTAGAGAGACAGGGCTCAATGAGTCAGCTTCAGTCTAGACTATGGTAGGTTTGTAATAGCAATTCATAGAGAGACATGCACTGTCTTAGGCACAACCTCATGAATTTGAGGGGTTGAAGATTCAAGATCTATCAGTAGAAGCTGCCTGTTCAAAGGGGAGTTTCTGAATTGGAGAAGGTGATCCTGGTCGAGAGTGAATTCAAGCCCTACCTTATCTTTGTAGAAGACCTAGAGTTCTTTGGATAGTTCTGATTGGAAATAAAATATAACAATAATTATTGTAAAGTAAATTAAACTGCATCATGTTATGGTGTTGATTGATGTCTTAGCCTCCCAAGAGTATATAACAACAGTTAAAAGTTGCTATTGAATTGTTTCAAGTCTGCCAATGTGTTTTGTGAATTTTTGTTTGTCTTTTTCTTTTGTATTTGTGAAATACATGATTTATTCCTGGTTTATTTTGGACATTGAATACCTTTCTACTTACACACATATCCATGGACAAGAGCCAAAACCAAAAGATTGAGCAGTGTAACTAAGTAGATAGTTGCATAAGTGCTAGTCTTGGATTCAGAAAAGACCTGAGTTCAAATCCTACCTCAGACACTTACTAGCTTTGTGACCATAAGTGTATCACTTATTATCTTTGTGCCTTAGTGTCTTTGTCTATAAAATGGGGATAATAATAAAACCTATCTCCCAGGATTATTTTTAGGATCAGATGTATAAAGCATACTTCAAATCTGAAATCACTATAAAATATTATTAGTTTCCTTATTGGAGTCAGAACTGTGAGTGTGGATATAGAGTAAATGGAAATAGAGTGGATTGAAGAGATTCAGTCTTTTGGGTTCAGAAGTGCTTCTAATTGTTAGAGTTTGTGTTTACTTTATATCTGTTGCTTTTGTTGCTATTCAGTCATGTCTGATTCTTCATGGGCCCCGTGGATCATAGCACAACAGGATTTTCTACTCTTTACTTTCTCTTAAAGTCTGTTCAAGTTCATGTTTCTTGTTTCAATGACACTAGCTATCCACCTCATCCTCTCTCATCTTTGCCTTCAACCTTTGTTAGTGCTAAGGTCTTTACCAATGAGTTCTGTTTTCTCATTATGTGGCCAAAGTATTTAAAATTCAGCTTCAGTATTTGAACTTCTATGAAAGATCTGAATTGATTTCTTTATATATTGACTTATTTGGTATTCTTGCTGTCCAAGAAATTCTCAAAAATCTTCTTGAGCACCACAGTTCAAAGGTATCATTTTTTCATGTTCAACTTTCCTTATAATCCAACTCTCATAGTCATACATTCCTCCTGGAAAAACCCCATAGCTTTGACTATACAGGCCTTTGTTGGCAAGATGATGTCTCTGTTTCTTAGCATGCTGTTCAGATTAGCTATAACATTTCTTTCAAGAGCAAGTGTCATTTAGTTTCATGACTGCAGTTACCATCTGCAGTGATCTTTGAGCCCAAGAATATAAAATCTGACATTGCTTTCATTTCTTCTTTTTCTAATTCGTGAGGAAGTGATGGAACTAGTTGCCAAGATCTTGTTTTCTTTTTTTATGTTAAGCTTCAAGACACACTTCTCTTTCACCCTCACCAAGAGGTTTCATAATTCATCTTTACTTTCTACTGTCAGAGTAAGATTATCTGCATATCTGAGATTATTGATATTTCTCCTAGCACCTTAATTCTAGCTTTTGATTCAATCATTCTGGAATTTCTCATGATATATTCTATATGTAAGTTAAATAAATAAGATGACATATACAATATGACGATACAATATCATGTTCCTTTTCCAATTTTCTTTATCTTAAAAGTATTTTATTTTTTCCAAATACATGTAAAGATAGTTTTCAACATTCATTTTTGCAAAATTTTATCCCTCCCTCCCTTCATTGACTCCTCTCCACTCCTTTTCCAGTATTAAACAATTGTTTCATGTTCAATTCTAAATGGTATTTCTTGGTGCAAATACAGATTGTCTAAGAGATTACCTGGTATACTCATCTCTTTCAGGATTTGCCACATTTTGTTGTGATCCACACAGTCAAAGATTTTAGTATGATCAAGAAGCAGAAGTAGATTTTTTCCCCTGAACTTTCTGGCTTTTTCCATAATCCAGTGAATGTAAGCAATTTGGTCTTTAGTTCCTCTGCTTCTTCAAAAACCAGCCTGCTTTTCTGGTAATGATTAGTTCACATATTGCTGTAGCCTAGTTTGTAGAATCTTAAGCATATATTAGCTGGCATGTGAAATAAGCACAAGTGTTTGATAGTGTGAACATTTTTGACATTTCCTCTCTTTAGAATGTAAAGTGATCTTTTCCAATCCATTAGCCACTGTTGAGTTCTCCAAATTTGCTATTATATTCAATGTACTTTATATCTTCTATTTACTTATCTAAGGAAATATTGTATTCTCCTCCACTACCACCACCTCCTCCCCCTCCTCCTCCTCCTCCTCATATTTGAATATTAGCTCATTAAGTACAGAGACTATTTTGTATATTCCGAGTTTTGTATCACTACTTCCTTAAATATAGTCAGCACTTAATAAATGTTTACTGAATTGAATAGAATCAATGAACCATAGAGTTGGACACTTCTCCACAAGACAGTACATGAACAGACTACATATTGTCCAAGCAACACATTGTTGACTTGATGTTACTTCTCTCTGAGAATGAACAGTAGAGTCCTAATCAAAGGAGAATCAAGTTAAGAGCATTGTTATGAATTCTCATGCATTAGGAAATTACTGGTTTAGCTGTCCTTGGTAACTTTGTCCTTGTAGATTGAAACCTTTTCAACTTTGTATTTGGGTTCTGGTCATAAGGCAATGCCTCTCTACCTCCACCCCAACCTTATTCCTCAGGTATCTAGAAAACAAAACAACAACAACAAAAGTCTCACAGAAGTGCCAAGAGGCTATATAACTCAGGATGCTACCTTCTATTATTATAAGGTGTGACCCTCTTCACTAAAAAAATTGATTTGTCCTCCCCTCAAAAAGTTAGCCTCCAGTTCCAAAGTGGATTCAATAAGCATCATCATATCTCCAATAGAAAATGGAACATACAGTGGAAATTTTCTCTATGACCCTTTGACAAAACTGAGGCTATTTGAGAAACCATAAATTGGGAAGAGAGACGATTATCCTGTGAACTTTGAAGGTTTGAAAGATTTATCTTAAATTTCTTATTTCCTACCAAAATGGCAGTGATGTCTTCACTGGAAGCTAAAAGATACTTTTAGAATTTAGAAAAAGACTAAAAGGGGTGGCTAGGTGGCGTAGTGGATAAAGCACTGGCCCTGGAGTCAGGAGTACCTGAGTTCAAATCCGGCCTCAGACACTTAATAATTACCTAGCTATGTGGTCTTGGGCAAGCCACTTAACCCCATTGCCTAGCAAAAATCTAAAACAAAAAAAGAAAGAAAAATCCCAAAAGAAAACTCTTCCATAATTAAGAGGAATTTTATGAAAACTCTACAAAGAAGAAAAGGGAATTTTCAGCAGAATGACTCCTAGGACCTGTAGATTATATTTACCATAAACACTTTCTGAGAGTCATCTCACCCTCCATCCCCACCTCTATATTCACTTGTGGGAAAGTGGACCCTGAAGGAAGAAATAGACAGTCACCCACTGGGAATTCCATCAACCATGAATCAGGAAATAGCCTCAATGTGTGTGTATATACATGTGTATGTATGTGTGTGTGTGTGTGTGTGTGTATAAATGCTTAGAAATATTGACTTTTTTCTTTATGTAATGGAAATTGTTGATCAGGAAAATGACTAGACTAAGTTAGATGTATTTTTTTACAACTATCATAAAAGTCTACATCTGCATAAGCTCATAATATGTACATGTTTCTATATGTGTACATGTATATGCTTGGTACATCTAAATGTACATATAGCTGGTATATTCATTATATATATATATGTTTGTGGATATACACATGTTTATAAATATACATATATGTATATACAACTATCTATCTATCTTGTTATAGTACATGGAAAGCTGGCTTTGTTAGCAGAAAGTTTTGGATTCAAGTCCTACTTTACATTATAGTTGAATTACCTAAACTGCTAGTGCTACAGAGAATTGCACCCATCATGGGTGAAAACAATTGTACATAATGAATTTCCTTGCCACAAACTTCTCACATTAATTAAATCAAAGACCCAGATATTACCAAGAGTACATAAATAGATAAATGTGTAATCTGACTTTATCCTCTGTATATGTACATGCAGCAAGCTATAAAGAGATACAGCCCTTGAGTAAGGGTATCATTGTAATGATTCTATAATGGGAAAAAGATATGGAGGCATTATTAGGTTACAATTCAATGAGATAAGAAGCCTATAATTTAATAGACCATAAAAGTAGGTTGCAACTTTAAGAAAACTAGAAGTTTACCATTCTTAACTTATCCCTAGTCAGTGTTTACCTTTAAAGGCACACTCTATTTAGCATGACAGACGGTCTTAGTCCTACTAGAAGAATACTGCTTAAAGCAAAGGAGATAGGGAGGAAAGGGGAATGAAAAAAAGTCATAGAGGTAACTGTTAGTGAGTTACCACCTGCTGTGGGAATATGAGATATCCGTTAGGTCAGGTTTACACAGGTGCAGATACATGGACAATTCTTTTTAAAAATTTTCCTCTACCTTAATTTTATTTCTATTATTTAGTAAAAGCTCAGGCTTGTTGCTGAATTAGCCAGCAAGCCCATTCATTACATTTGCCAGTCCTATACTTTGCATTGTGTGAACTTGGCATCAGACATACCAGTGGTACCTCAAAGTTTGGCCACACTGTAACTTTAACACATATCTACTACAAAATAACTTGAAAGAGGAGCCGAACACTTGGTCTTGCCTACTCTTCCTTCACTTCTCTGACTGTCATCTATATATTTTCTTTCCTTTTTTCCTCCAAATCTCAACTACTTGAAGTCTTAGGAAGAAGGGGCTGCATTATCTCAACTACTACAGTTTAATAGCATATGATGTAACTCTAGGCAGCTCAAGACCTCTCACGCATTGGTAATTTAATGAAAAGGTGTTTTCTCTCCTTTGGGACAGGTGCTTAACTGATACAATTTAAAGTATCAAATTCCACATCTTCACTGTTTGTTCTGGGGGCAAGAAACCTTGCTAAGAACACCTGTGAACCACATTTTTAAATACAGAATTGCTCCTCTTTTATTAAGCTTTTTGTTGTAGCAGTCAAAGAAATCCTCTGTTGTGTGATACAGGAATATAGATATTATATAAATAAGTGTGTTTAATATTTCACTACATGCTATTTAATTTAATGGATGTCTAAACATTTAGTTACATACAATAAATTGAACTAGTTTGGTTCTAATATAAAATACATTTCAAATATATATATATATACATATACACAGAAATTTGCTATTAATTATACTTTAGATCTAGCCTTGTTGAATCGATAAAGAATGATTTAGAATCGTTGGTTTTCAGCAGTTGGTTGCGCCTTCAGTCTTCCATAAAGAGGAGAAAATTAATTTTAATATGTTGATGGTGCTTATTGATGATAATATTCATAATAAATATCCATTGGAAAAAATCTCTGGCACATCCCTGTGACAGTGGGGTCAAGAATGTTAATGACAATCACTACTACAAAATGCAATTCAGTCAATTACTTTAATTAAATCTAAAACTGTTTTATGTCTTCTCATTTATATAGTAAACTAATAGTGGGGAAAAAAGACATCATCTTTCACTGGCTCAATTTGTAGCCCAAAAATATTTCTGAAGATTTTGTTTTAACATTTGCAGCTCTCCCATCCACTCAGAACATTTAAGGTAATTATGGGTCTTACAAATAAAGCTTCTACAGCAAAAAAGGTAGAGATTTTCTTTTGAATGCAGTTTTATAGAATAAGAGCTCTTCCTTCACAGATACTAATCTTGTATTTACAGACTGGGTTATTTTGGATAGTGCCAACATTCCAGTGTAAATTGTAGAAGTGTCTACATTTCAGTGAATCCTATTTTAATTATATTGTTTGAAATAAGAGGAAAGGAACCCAGCTGTCTGAAGATTTTTGTGCTATACAGGTTAGAACACTTATAAAATGCCATGAATCATAAGACATAGAATGCTATATTTTAAATTTTAGTATTGCTTAGGAATTTTGTATTATATATTTATACTAGGTAGCATGTCGAAGAGAAGACTCATGGAAAACAGCTATTTTCATGTATTAGAGCAACTATCAATGGAAGAGGAAATAGACTATATTGTTCTAGAGAATGGAGCTAGAAATAATGAGAGGAAATCACAAAGATGAAGATCTTGCTCAAGTCAAGTGTAGAATTTATAGCAATAAGAATTGTCCAACAATGATTAGCCTGAATATTTAAAAGTAGAGGACAGGTGTGAGATTTTGTAGAAAGGTTTCTGAAATTCATTATTAAGCGACTTTTAAATTTAGAATTTCATGAAAATTATGTTTTAGAATGCCCAATTAAAGTTTACAAAACCAAACAAAACTTGATCTCCATTATGTTCATTCACTCCTAAAATTTTAAGTGTATTCTCTAAAAAAGAAGTATCATGATATATGGTTAGGAAGACCAAAAAAAGTTTAAGACAAAACCCCTTTAATCAAAAATCTTACAATGTGGTGAGAAACTTAACACATGTAAAATGCAAATATAACTGGTATTTTAAGGTTGTATGTGATGAGTGCCATAAGAGTCATATATAATTTTTTTCATTTTGCATCTATGACCTAGACACAATATGACTATACCCTTTCTTTCCTCCCACTTTAAGAAAACCTGATCTGAAAACAATTACATTTACACAATTTCTTTTTTAACTTAATTTGTGCTCAAATACTATTACAATGCTTCACTATGAGCATGAAGTGACCCTTGCTTTTAAAGGGCCATGCAAGTGGAGAACTTTGCATTTGCTACCTGTATTATCTTGGAGAAGTTTCTTTCCTTCCCTGAGCCTCCAATAATTCATTTGCAAAATGAGAGAATTGTGCTACATGATCTAGGACATCACTTCCAGCTCTAAATATATGACAAAAGAACACATCAGAAAGGTTTTAGATACTGACCCAGCAACGAGCTATATTCTGGGTCTATATTAGTCTAGCTATTCTAAAAAGCCTATCACCAAAAATCTGGAAAACAGTTGATTTTTTTTTTGACACAACAACTCAGCAACTCATGAAGCATTAACTTCTAAGATGTGTGGGCAGGGGCCATGAACTATTGGATATGGGACAACCTATACACATGAAATCATTTATTTATGATCTTTTAAACTATTGGAATATTGAAATAAGCATGAATATTACTCAAATATTTTTCAGTAAAGGGAATAGTTATTGAGGACCTACTTTCAGTTAAACGCTGTGCTGGGTCCTAGGGATATAGTTCCTGCCCTCAAGGAACTAATGAACAGGCAGCAAAAATGTTCACAAGCTCTTAGATTGTATTAATAGAGCTTGATGCTCCCAAGAAGGAAAGGTGCTAGTGTGACAATACATTACATAAGTCAAACTACAGATGGAGTATAATATTCTGTTGGGAAACAATATTTTAGGAATAGTATTAGAAACAGCATCAGAGGAGAACAAACAGAATGGTAAACTACTAACTCTATGACCTGGGGCAGTGAACCAATGAGCATTTATTAAACATCAACTACATAACAGGCACCATTCCAGGTACCAAGGATACAAATACTAAAATTTGGATTTCAGTTACCTAATGTTTTTGGATGTCAATTTACTCATCTGTATTTAGCAAAGTGCCTGGAACAGAGTAGTTATTTAATAAATGGTTTTTGAATCAAATAAATGTTCCATTTGAATTCTAAATCTATGATCTTAAGACCTTGCAAACTAATAGGGAATATAGAAACATATGCTACTATGTTTAGCAGTTCAGATCTCTATTTCTACTCTAGTCTGCATTCCAATAATATATGTATTTAATCATATATACATATATGAAATATGCATATGCACATATATTATATGTATTAGTAAAAGAACTATATCTTAATTTCTTTTTATCCCCCTAGATCCTAGAACTATCATATTAAAATAAATATTTATTTTGTTAAATAAGGATCTATGGTTCTGAGGTGGTCTGCAAATATTTTGACTAAATTTTAGTTTAACTTCTAGAGGTCTGGGAAGTTTTGTAGATTATTTCTAGAATGAAAAAGTACATTTCTTTTGATGGCAGGAAATGGGGCAAGTTCTAGCTGCCTAATGAGTATATTCCGAGTCTCATGATGTGGAGGAATGCTTGACTGGAGAATATAATTTGATTTATTTAATTTAGATTCATATTATTACTCTAAATAGTTCCAGTAGTGATGGGCTCATGTTTTAAGTGAAAATAACATGTAGTTCATGTGTATTATATGAAAATGGTGCTTTCACACTTTCTAAATATATTATGATTCATTGACTTTAAAACCTACATGACATACATAGTATGTTTTCAGAAGTATATTCACCTTTCTTATCTATTTTCTAGAAAAAAGGGACATGGAAACCCTAGAACTCAGAAAAGTCAAATAATATTTATGAAAAAATAGTGAAACATTATCTTTATTCAGCTTGAAAAAAGTATAGAAAGAACTATATGAATCTTCAAGATCATCATCCTTTAATTGGAAAATATCAAAAGAAGATAACATGGTGTAGTGAAAAACCACCAGACAATGAGTCAGGAAATCTTAGTTCTGCTACTAATGGATAAATGTGACCTTAGGCAACTAACAACTTCTCTTGGGCTCAGTTCTCTCATCTGTAAAATTAGAGTAACTTATCTCTGTTCTTTCTACCTCAATGGATTGTTGTCTATTGTTTTACTAGCATTTATTAAGCACCATCTATGTACCAAGGTATGTTTTAGAATCTAGGGATACAAAAACTCTATATCCTCAAGGAGCTTAGAGTCAAAAGGGGGAGAAAATATTTCAACAGCTATATATACAAATAGGATATATAAATAATACATATATGTATATATAGATTTATCAGTGAAGCCAGAGATAAAGACAGAGAGAGAGAGAGAGAGAGAGACAGAGACAGAAATAGAGACAGAAAGACAGAGAGAGAGACAGAGACAGACAGACACAGAGAGAAACAAAGAAACAGAGACAGAGACAGAAAGATAGAGAAAGTCAGAGGGAATTGAAGATAATCTCAGAGTGAAGTCCCTAGAAGTAAGAAGGAATAAAAAGACTTACTGGAAAAGGTGATATTTCAGCAGAGACTTAATGGAAGCCAGGAAAATTAAGATGTAGACATAAGGAGAAAGACCATTCCAAACATGAAGGGTCATCTCATGAAAACATTTGGAGGTGGGAAATGGAAGTTTATGTGTAAGAAACAGTGAAGAAGCCAGAGTTATTAGATTATAGAGAATATTGGAGGAAGGGAAACATAAGGTGTAAGAAGACTAGGATGTTAGGAAGGGACAATGCTATGGATGCTTAAAGCTAAACATATTTATATATAAAAAGCTAAATACATTTATATACACATGCATAAAGCATTATATATGGTCCTAGAAATAATAAAAGGGAGTCATAGGAGTTGCCTGGCGTGACATAGATTTATACTTTGGAAAGATCAGTTTGATACCTGAATAGAGGCTGGACTAGAGAAGGAAGAGAATTAAATCAAGGAGACCAAGGAGCAAGCTACTGAAATAGTCCACGCATGAGATGATAAAATTCCTGCATTAGGGTGGTAACAGTGTTATAGGAGAGAACAGATATAATAAAGTTAGAAACAAAGGATTTAGCAACATATTGAATATGAGATGATAGTGGTGGTAAAAGAGACTGAGCAGTCAATGATGAGACTAAGATGTGAATCTGGGTGAATGGAAGGTAGATGGTGCTCTATACTGTACTGGAAATTAAGAAGAAATGAAGTTTGGGGATTGTTTTTTGGGGGAGGAGATAACAACTTTAGACATATTGAATTTAAGTTATTTAAGGCAAATCTAGTTCCAGATGCCTAACAGGCAATGGAGATACTAGACTGGAGGTCAGAAAAATGTTTGGAGATAGACAAATCTGCAAAGAGATGATAATTGAACTAATGGAGACTGAAGAGATCAATAAGCAAAATAATATAGAGAAAGAAAAGAAGAGGGCTTCAATATTTAGTGGGTGCGACTTGTTTGAATAACTTGTAAAGAAGGCTGAGACAAAGCACTCAACAAACCAGAAGAGAAATAGGTGAGGTTAGTGTCATAAAAATTGAGAGAGAGGTATATCAAGGAGAAGACTTCCTCCTCCTCAAGTATATCAATACCAAATTCTTCAGGGAGGTCAAGAAGGATAAAAACTGAAAAGATCACAATATTTGGTGATTGAGATCACTGATAACTCTGAAGAGAGCAGTTGCAGTTAAAGGATAAGTTCAAGAGTAAGATTTCAGAGTTAAAAAGAGAGAGGGGAAATGACATATAAGCATTACTATATCTTTCTATAGCCTCTACTATAGCTATCTTTCTCAAGGAATTTGGTCACAAAAATCAGAAGAAATACATGATACTTAGCTGAGATTGATGACTTAAGTGAACAGTTTTTTTGAAGATAGGGAAATATGGGAATATTTGGAGATAGCAGGAAAATATCCAGTAGACAGAAAGATTGGAGATATATGAGAGAAAGGAAATGATAGACAGGGCAATCTTGGCAAAAATGAAATGGAATGAGATCACATGCATAGAGAGGGGTTTCTCCTTAGCAAAGAGAAGGGTAAACTCATTATGAAATAGGGATGAGGAAGGACATAGTGGCAGAAGATATTTGGGTGATGAGAACTGAGAGGAAGGGAGAAGAAGACAGAGTTGTCAGTGAATGGCTACCTTTATTTCCAATAAAATATGAATCAGGATTCTCAATTGGAAGGGAGAGGTGGGGGGTGGTGGTTATTTTTAAAAGGTTTGAAGAGGGATATAAAAACTATCATGAATATAGGATTTAGAATATAAAAGGATTGCCTTGTTATAGTGAGGGCTCAGTTAAGATTATCTAACAAAAGTTTATAGTGTACTCATTCAGCACAGTTTCATGAGTTTTTTCATTTACATTCATCAACAAATGAAGAGGAATGAAGGTAGCAGATGATGAGAGTAATCCAAGGTTTAGACTTGACAAAGAAAGATTTTCAATAGAATAGAGGGACAAGGGAATTGAGAGATGAGAATGATGTTTAGTTGAACAAAGCTGGGTGGCACAGTGAGAGAGTGCCAGGCCTGGAGACAGGAAGATGAGTTCAAGTCTAGTCACTTACTAGCTATGTAGCCCTGGGCAAGTCACTTCAGTATCTTTACAAGAAAACTCCATATGGAGTCAGGGCAAACCAAATACAACTAAAATGGCTCAAAGACAATAACAAAGGGTAGGTACAAGAGTAAAAAGGATGTTTGGATAATGATCTGAGAAAGGATTGAGAGATAAAAGTAAGATGTCCTGGAGAGGATGAAGAATAGGTTTTGGGGTCACAAGGCAGTGGAAGAGGTAGAATAAAAAGAAATTATTATTACTTAAACATGTCAGAATTAGAAAACATGGAAGTGATCCATTTGTGGGTAATGACAAGATAAAGGGTATGACCATTTTTGTGTGTAGCTTAGTGGAATAGAAGGATAAATTATATGAAAGGATTAGACTGAGAAACTGGGAGGTTAGCATATTTGAGGGAGTATCTATTTATATGTTGAAGTCGCCTAAAATGAGAACAGGAGGTGGACAAAGGAATGAGACTGTGAACTAGACACTTAACCCATTGAATAGGGAGGAAAATATTTCTGAATTTAATAGACAACAGTCACCAGAATTTTGATTGATAAATATGAGTTGAATGAAACTCAAAATAAGTAGAGCCAATTCCTAGAGTGTCCTTAGATGGGGGAGGGTTGGGCAATTATATTTTGTGGAGCATCTGTCAATATAAGCAATTTGATTTGAAGATATAAGTATTATAGATTCATATGAAACATACTGGTTTATCAATGAAAATTAGAGTAACTTTTTAATATTCACTTTTTCATTAGAATTATTGTGTTTGATAATACTTAACTCTTTATTCCAGAAATGACTTTCTAAATTTATATTACCTTTGTAGTTCAGACAACAGTTCTCATTATAATTACTTGCATCAGTGCAGCATCCATGATCAGTGTCCATTAAAGAATGACTCCCTCCCACCCTTCACATCTTCCCAGCCATTTGCAAAGCTATTCAATAGATATTCCAGAAAAATTGTTTACAATGTGGTGGCTCTCCTTAATCTGATGCTTCTCATGGTCCCTCAAAATGCCACAAATATTCATATATTCATTTTTTCAGGATATGTATCCAACACTATTAAATGTCAATAGTCAAAAGTGAGAATTCCTACAATAGCCCACTATCACTCTGAAATAATTCAGATCCCAAGCATGTGTCAAAGAATAAAACAGTGAATAAAAACTTTAACATAGATTGGAAATCTGTATAAGTTACATTTCATGTGAGAGGGGTTTCATGTAACCCCGTTCATTGAAGGGCCTGATGATGATATTCCTTTACATGAAAGAAATTATGTTAAAGATAACTTTTGTTCCTTATTCTGAAGTTTAAATTGTTATCTTTTATTATTAATTGATATATTGGTTAGGATAAATAAACCAGAGAATGGGAAAGTGATGCTATTTTTACTTTTCATAGTGCCCTATTTTGTGAAATCTCATATAATTACTCACTTTCTCAAAATTAAAATAAACATTTATTGTACAAAAATATTCAAATTATAATAAAAATTAAAGCAAGTGAATTTTATGTCAATTGTTGATAGAAACATCATACTGTTTTCATATTAAATATTTCATTGATACTCATCTTAATCACCATTAGTTAAGATAGTTACAAACACTAGAAATGCAAAATTAAAGTATTCTCTTTGATACACAAACTATCTAATCTGTAATGAGATGTTACATAACAGAAAACAATATCCTACTAAGTATGATGAGCTAGCACACATGCACAATTTGATGGTAACCATCAATCTGGATCTTCTTTAGATGGATGAATTTTTTTTTAGGTTTTGTTTAAGTGGCTTGCCTAAGGCCACACAGCTAGGCAATTATTAAGTGTTTGAGGCCACATTTGAACTCAGGTACTACTAACTCCAGGGCCAGTGCTCTATCCACTGCACCACCTAGCCACCCCAGATGGATGGATTTTATAAAATTAGGTTAATTATACTTATGATCATCACTATATGATTTGTGAATTATTAAGATTTTAGGAAAACTATCCAGAATTTTTAAACAGCTAGTGCAGAATATATTAGAAATTCTAAGAAACAATGACAGCACAACAAAAACAGATAATTCTCAGAACATACTATGTTACTAATATAAATATTTAAAGATTAATTTTGTCAAACTGCAATGTAATATATATTTTCATGTCATAAACCTGAAATCCACAAAAAATCCTTAAATACAACAACAATGTTTCGGCACTTATTTCAGATCAGAAAACCAGAATATCACTATCGATGTTGCCATACTACATGTTTTCAACTATGACTGTTAGCACAGTATCAATGATTGCATCTCATTTTTCTTACAAAATAGTAGTACTAATAATGTATAAAGTTCTTGCTTGTTGTTGTAAATATTGGTGTACATTTATGTTATTATTAAATTTATCATTCATGATGATATATATTCATTCAACAGTACATATTATTTTAAGCAATTCATTGCAACTAACAATGAGCAATACATCCATAAACATTTAAATGATTTGAGAAAAAAAATCTGTATAAATAGAACACATGAAGGAAATATGGAGCATTTTCTGGAATTTTTTTCTCATCCAGGGATCTAAGGATATTGGAATTTGGAACTATGCTGCCTAATTCAGAAAAATTAATTGGATTAATTTAGGTATATTTAGATGTTCCCATTTCCCACAGAAATAAGGTAACATTTGCTTGGTTGTGCAGATAATTCATAATTATATTGATTCATTCTGCACATTTCATTTTTATCTCAGTAATATTTGTACTCATGATGAATGGAGTCCTCCAAAACATGGAGACCTTGAGGTATGGGACATTAACCATTTCCTTGCTTACTTACATAGGTCTAATGGATATACTTCAAGGAAAAAAAATTACTGAGTGATTCTGAGACAGTGACCAAGAATTGACATTGAGGAGCAGGAACTCCTGAACAACAGCCAATGAATAGGGATTTGAGTAAAAGGACTACTAGTGCTAGAAACGGTAGCTAGACAAGCTATTTTATTTGAGGAGGGAGTCAAGTCTCAGTGAATGCAAGAAAATTCAAGGAATGGGAAAGGAAAAAATGAAAGTTTGCTAACTAGGTGTTGTCAAAAGGAACAAATAAGATATTTAAAATACCTTGAAAACTATTATACCAATTCCAGTCCACTGTTCATTCCACCTTTTCAACATTATTTCCTTTTCTGAAATCCATCATATCAACATTTATCAGTGTAACACATGGTCCAAGATTTCCCTAGCTTGAAATTCACATAGATCAGGTTAGAACCAGGGATTTGACCTTATTTAAAACAAATAAAAGTAAACCATTTTTGTTATTATCTTTTCTTGCCAACCTCTGAACATTCTCAGTTTTAGAAACTCAGTTTAGAAACTGTTTATGAAAATATAGGTCCTGGGGTGGCTAGGTGGCATAGTGGATAAAGCACGGGCCCTGGAGTCAGGAGTACCCGGGTTCAAATCCGGTCTCAGACACTTAATAATTACTTAGCTGTGTGGCCTTGGGCAAGCCACTTAACCCCATTTGCCTTGCAAAATACCTAAAAAAAAGAAAATATAGGTCCTACCATGGCACTCCCATGCTCAATAAATTCTAATAACTCCCTATGACCTCTACTATTGAATACAAAGAAATTCCTCTTTGGGGCATTTTAAATTCTTTACACTTGGTTCCAACATACCTTTCCAGATTTATCATTCACTACTCTTTCATATTCAACCAAACTGACCATATTATTGCTCCTTATATATGAGATCATCTCTTCTCTCCATGCTTTTGTATTGGCTATCCTCCATGTCTGGAATCTATTCCTTCCTCACTTCCATACCTTAGAATTCTACTTTTTTCCCAAAACTCAGCTCAGATGACACTACCTAATAAGGTCTTTCCTGATCCCTAACCTAGTGCATTCTCTACTAAATTACTTTGTTTTTATTTGCTATGTATTTATGCATGTACAGCTATATTCCATATATACATATATAATCTCTCTTTCTGTCTCTCTCTCTCTCTCCATACACATGCACACTCACATTTTTCCCTCTGAAATAACGTTAAGTACTTGAGTGCAGGAACTCTTTCACTTTTCTCTTTGTATCTCTATCACCTACCATGGTGACTAGCTTAGAGTGGGTTATTAATAAATGTATATTTATTGCTTTTCTCTCTACCTGATAATAAGTTTACTGTGAAAAATTTCTAAATATAGCTTATGTTTAGCTCATACCTATGGCAACAAAGTGGTTTTGTAGATAGATGAGCTAGATCTGGAAAGGAAGACCTGGGTCCAAGTTTTGCCTCTTACATTTATTGTCTAAGTGGCTCTTGGAATATTACTAAATTTTTCAGTACCTTGAGACATAATTCATTTGAGATATAATTCACAGCTAACTTTAAGTCAAGCATAATAGTTTTCATTTTTTCTCTTTTCTTCTCTTGTTTATCAACATATTATTTATTTTGTAACTGTATTTTCAGTCCAAAGATCATGCTTCTTGATAGTGAAAACAAAAGAAAAACAAGCTTTCCATGGTTCTTCCTTTAAGATCATCCTGTGTAGCCTATATAGTAGTTCTATGCTTCTTTTGTTTCACCTTTCTCCAAAAATATGGTTTAAAAAGAAGCAAAAATAAAAATAAATCTTTTTTGTTATCCTTATCTTTTCTTGCCATCCCCTGAAAGTAGTGAGTTTAAAACTCTGAACATTATTCTTACAAGAACATGCCCTGTTTTTGTCTATATCTCTTGCCTTCCTTAGCTTCTGCCCTATGTACAAATCTTTTATAAATCTAAAATTAGTTGGTGAGTTCCCTTTCCTTCCTCATTAGAACATTTCTCTTTGTACTCATAAATAGGGAGAAGGGATGTGCTTGAACTAAATAACCTCTTTAGTCCTTTACAATTCTAAATATTCTGGCTAAAACTATCTTCTTCATATACTATTTTCTGCCCTCTAAACTAGACTATTTACTTGCTATTCTCTACACTATATTTGGCCTTTTCTGCTTCTGGTCCACAGACCATTCCATGTGCCTGAAATGCATTCCCTTTTAATCTCAGTTTTGCAGACTCTAGCCCTTCCTTTAAGTTCACTTCAAGTACAACCTGCACTAAATTGTATCCTGTTGCCCCCAAATGAATGTGTCTTCCTCAGATTTTCCTCCAGCACTTTGGTATATGTTTTACTCCAAATGACTTGCTCTTATCTATATATAGGTTGTATACCACCCCCTCCTCACCCAAATTAGAAAGTAAACTCCTTGATCAGATATTATGTCACTTCTGATTTTTGTTATCATCAGTATCAAGCATAGTGCTTCACACATGCTTAATAAGTAATTCTTAGATAAATGAATGATTAATCTAGTGCAGTGGGTTTATTTTACATTTACTGGTCATATGAAGGGATCATTTACACTTAATAAATGATTCAGAATGGGGTAGAAAGAGTTAATATTCTTTTGAAGGAGTCTAAATGCACATACTTGAAGGTGACTGAATTCTACAGATATGTTTTCTTTTCTCTAATGTTTATGTTCTCTGTTTTCTGTAAAGTCTTCTAAACTATGGCAGTATCTTCTGTGAAGCTTCCAAGTTCTCTGACAATGCTATAAATTTCATTGGGAAGATGAAGTCTTATAGTGCAATTAACTCCAAAAGTGATAGAGAACAAGAGTACAGAGATACTGGCCTATAGTACTTAGCACTTAACTCTGAAATTCAGATAAGCCCTATCAACTCAGGGTTGTGTTTAATGTTCACTGCTGCTTATATACCACAGATACATCCTAGCGGTCACTGTGTTAACACTCCCCAATATCTATTACAATTAGTTTTTGATTAAGAGGCCTACCATGGCTTTTGAAGTCTTTTATGTTGTGTCAAATGGCTAGTGATGGAGTGAGATGCACAGACACCTCCCAGTAACAAAGCATCTTGTAAAAGGTTTCAAGTGAACTATTTTATCATCCTAATGGAAACCAGATGACTCTTAACTCCCCCCCCCTTAATTTCAACTATTTACTGAAGAGTCCTTGTTTTGAATTACTTAAAGATTTATTCTTAAACGACTACTTCATGCATTAAGAATCACTAATAACAAAGCTATTTGGACCAAAGGGAAGCTTTTAAAGATGACTGGAGCTATTTTCAGTGCAACACTTTTTTCCCTTCCTGAGTTTACATGAGTAAATGCTTTTGCCCTTTTATATTTTTCTTATTTATTTCTAATTAGTGTTCTTCCAACCTTTCTGAGTTATGATCATTTGGGGGGAATATGATGCATCATAAGATAGTATCAGATTATTGTTGTAGTATAGACACCAATGAATATTTTGTTAGCAAAGAAAAACTGATGCGAATTTGATGAAGGATTTTAAGAAATATTTATAATGTAAAATCAAATGACATCAATAAAATTCTTCTGTTTGGCCTTCACAGGCTGGTCTCTTAATTTCCTTTTCTGTTTTCTCTGCATCCTGCATATCTGTATCCATGTTGTCTCCTCCATTAGAAATGTCCTTTGGGATAGGGACTATTTTGCTTTTTTTATTTCTATCTCTTATCACAGTTTCTGGGACCTATTAAGCACTTAAATGCTTGGTCATTAATTCTTTTTAAAAATTGAAAACAATTATTTTTATATCTTCTAATTTTCTTATATCTCTCCTCTATCTCCTTTAAAATGGGTGGGGAACGTCTATCCCACAGGCTATAAGGCTGACAAAATTATGTGTTGTGGCACTAGTGACAACTGCAGATGGTTCTCAAAATTCAATAATTCTAGGAGCTTTTTAGGGATGAATTAATTAAATGTTTGACCAAAAATAGCAGGTTAATTTTTAAGGATTTTTAAAATTATAAACAGGATAATTTTGCATGGCCCTCAAATGATGTTATAAATATCTAAATGACCCTTCACAGAAAAAAAAGATTACCCATTGTTGAGTCCTTTTCTGGACTCCCTCAAACTTTCCCCAGGTGAGTGCTGAAGGGGCAGGAGACAAGGAAGACACGTTCTCCCTTTGTACACCAAGGTCTCCAAAGTCTTCATTTATTGAACCAAATACCAGTGCTTAAATATCCTTTCCAGTCCTTTAATCCACTCCCACTCCTGTGGCACTTAGTAAAACAAGGCTCTGGTGCTTAAGGACAGCAGGTGAAGATAATTTACAGTGCTCCTCCCCCCAACAACAGTCCCTAACACTCTACCTTGCCTTAGTACAAAGAAAAGAAAGAAAAAACCATTCAACAGAACTAATAAATTCATTGGAAAAAAATTTTGACATTGTGGCTAATATTCTAAACCTATATTTCTGCACTTCTACAAAGAAAGGAAGGAAAAGTGTTTTCTCAAGTCTATTCTCTGAGACAAAAATTCTTTTTGCTATTGTTATTTTTAAAGGTGGTATTAATGAAACTTACAATTCACATGGCATAACAAGTTAATGTGAAAATATAGCTTTATTTTGGCAATATATCTGGAGCAATTTCTAGTATGGGGGAGTTAATTTTATTGATTTATTTCTTGCTTATAATCAGGAGCTAGTCAATGATAACATCAGGAAATCTAGTTGGGAATCACAAAACTATGATGTATATAGTATTCCATGAAACAAAATGCCACAGTCATAGGCTAAGAGGTCTAGAACTGGAAGGAATTTTAGAGGTCATCTAGTTCAATCCCTTCATTTCATAGAGAAAAAACAGTGAAGCTCAGAGAAATGAAGGGATTTGTACTATATCTGTATAAAGATACCATATAAATTTTTGTTCACCTCCTTTCAATAGTATCTCATTAACAATACACCATAAATAAGAAGATAGAATCCATCAATGTTGCATGAATTAGAGCAATTTGTGTTGCCTCAGTCTAATTTTATTCTGTGGCAAAATGACAACTAATTTTAATAAAATTTTAAATAAAAAGATGTTTTTGATTTTAACATTCTTGTGAACAAGTTCATTTAGATGTAATATAGGGGAAAAGTTCTGGATCAAAATGATAAGTGAATATCTTGTAGACTAAATAAAGTTTTTATCTGGGGCTTAAGGGACAAGTAAAGTTCTGTTTCATCCTTTTCAGGTCTCTAAGATTTATGATCCTAAGATACTATAGAAATTATGCTGTTTTAGAGAACATTGCAAATTTGAGGTAAGACTGCAAAGTTTTGGAGGACATTGAGTGGATTATTTATCTATGGGGGAAAATTATTGAAGGGGAGTAAAATATTGGAAAGGTAAGTTGGGACCAAATTGTGTATCTTGAATATCAGGGTATGTAATGTGGATTTGATCTAATACAAGATGGGTTGAAGGAAAATATTAGAGAGAAGTATAAGGAAAATGGGACCTTAATACCTAAAAGAATAACAGCTGAAATGTAGAGAATAAGTGGCATGGTAAACCAATGTTCTGATCAGAAAGCAAAGGAAATATACCTGGGATATAATTAGAAGGGGACTTTGCTTTTTTCCAAAGACACAAATGAGCCTATATACCTATTGGTAGGGATATTATGATAATTCCAAATTTTCAGGGCCTGAGAAGGAAGTATAATACCAAGAGAAAAGGAGAGAATATAGAAGTTATCTTTGACTATATCCCTATTTCTTAACTTTGGATGTCAGCATTGAAAATTTAACCTAAACTCCAGCATTCAATAGAATAAGGAGCTGAGCTAGGATGAACTGCAGTCACTCATTTAGGGGATTATTCCAATTATAGATTAGAAGAGAATGCAAATGATATCTAGTCAGAAAATGATAAAATCTATCCCAACCAATCTTTTGTTTGGAGAAATTTTTATTGCTGATAGATCTGGCCATGTTCATATAGGATCATGGGATTTAATGAAGAAATCTTAGGAATCATGTCATTCAAAGATCATAATACCCCTGTAAATTAGGATAGAATAAAAAAAATCCCCAAAGATGCTGCCAAAAGTATATATAAATAAACATTCCAATGAAAATTAATTTTAGACCTGGAAAACTTTTGTTTCTTACTTGATATTTCTTATTCATCCCAGCATTTTTTTTTAAAGCTCAGTCCTTAATGACTTATAGCTAATACCAGTATCTACCATATTAAGAAAAAACTTAAGGTACCATTTACTGCGCCAGCTGTCAGAAACAATTTATTTTTATATTCTATATATTATATTTAAATGAAATACTTTATTATATTTTTACATGTGTTTAAACCCTCTATTCACATCCTCTCTCTAGTCCCTTAGTGTGTTCCACCGTTATATTGTTGTTTTTTCCTGATTAATCTATTTTCTAATTTTACATTCCTTTTTTAAAAGCTAGTTAAAGGTTATTACAAATATGATCAGCCTTAAATGATTTGATTTTCAAGTTCAATATGTCTTTTATGTCTTTTGTGGACTTGACAGTCCACAAAATAGATTTATTTAAAAAATTGGTTTCTTCATATTAAATTTAAAACATCATTCATTTGTAAACTATTTAAGATATGTACTGTATAACTTTCTTTTATTCGGGAATTTCTAACATGTTGGATCATTATAAGTATTCCACTACCATATTAATTATTTTCCTCATTAATTGAACCTTTTGAAATATTTTTCTTTCAATATTTCTGTGAATCTCTTTATATTGGACACTAAAGATAGTGCTAAGCTTTAAAATCAATGTAAAATTACTTAATAAAAGGTCCCTCTTGCCAATTTCTAACTTTGAGGTATTTATTTGTAATCAGGATATGAGACCTGAGAGACATCCTGAGATTTGTAGTGCAGCAAGAAAAATATTTCTTTATAGTGCTGAGAGCAATTTAGATTATCATGATCTTTGAGCTAAAAGGGGAACTTGAAGTATTCCTGAGAGTTTTAAAAGAAACATAGTCCACCTGGCAGAGAGAAGGTTGAGAAGAAGGAGTTTTTAAACTCCTAACTCCATAAGGTCTTAATAAATTGAGCAACAATCCATCAGTGCTACAGGAGCAATACTAGTAAAAAATAAATAAATAAAAGGGAGAAACTAAAATGAAAATGGAGTTGCAGAAAAGAAGAGTGATATCAAGGTGAATGGATCATAGATCTTCTAAAGCTATCTTGAGAATAGAGGACACAGACTGAAGCAACAAGTTGTATACACTTCTTTAAAGAATGAAGGAAGTTTTAAATAAGTCTACTCTTTCTCCAACTATGGAGAACTATGCCTGTCGAGTAACATATATTATGATACACTTTGCTAACTTGTTTTAGCTGAATTTTTCTTATATCTTGGAGTTAAACAAACATTTAAGCTAAGGCAGGGATCTAAACTTCCAAATGTAATCTCTGAGTTATTGTGATTGTATTATTAATTTTTTGTCTGCTATAAACTCCACAAAGCTACAAAGGAGGGAACCACATGGACATGGGGGGTCATCATATGTTCCTTAAGTTAAAGACTGAGTTAACTATTGTAATAAAGTATGGTCTATCAAATACCCAGAGAGAAAGGATGAGAGAGAAGCCTCCAAAAAAAAGTTCACACCCTAAATCATTCCCCCTTCTGCCCCATCTCCCCTCTCTCACCCATAGAGAAGACTGGCAAGGGACTTCCCAAGGCTAAAAAGGATATGCTTCTGTTCTAACAGAAATGAAAGAACAGAAAGGATCAAGTAATCTACTTAACAATGCTACATAACTGCAACTACACAGAGAAGTGTTAGGTACTTACAAAATTCTGACTTGGAAAATTTCATGACTAACAAATATCATTCTGGTTAGAATTCTGGGCAATAAACTATAAATTAAAAGTCATTCATTATAACAATGATAAGAGGGAGAAGATACTTTTTAAAAAACCCTGGGATTAAATAAGCTTCTTAAATATTTTGCATCCTGCTACATAAAGGAAAAACAAAGGACAAGAAAATCAGACTCTAATTTGAGCAAAGGATCCATTTCAGCATTTGTCAATTGATTAACTAGCCTTTCTGAGGTTACCAAATTCCATTGTTATTCAGTTGTTAATGAGCAAAGTAAAGATGAGAAATTATTATTTTAAAAAATTAATCAACTAGATAGCATTGTAAGTTTTGGCTCCTTTGTTCTTGCTTCCTTATGAAGTTACTTGGAACAAACACATAGTTTCCTGAGTTTAGTTCAAACTCCTAGTTTTTCTCCTATGTTAATTATTAATGTGACCTGTTTATGTACCAGTTATCCAGCTAACCATTAATATCTGTTTACTCATTGATGACCTTTGCAATTGCGTACCAAGTTCCTGGCTATAAATGTCAACATTTTCTTTATGCACTCAAAGTGCTCTTCATATCCTGTGACTACCCAAGCCAGTTCCTTAAGATTTGACAAAAAATTCAAACATAATTCAATATCCTACATGTACATTGATATAAAATACATACATGCATGTGTATATGTATAAATACATTTAGGAAGACACAAGTATTATGCCTTTAAGAAAATTAATATACATAATTTTCCTTTGTGGAATTAACAAGAGATTTTTACCAATGGCACAAGTATGCAAACCTGAAAGAAATAATCAGCAGGAAACACACACACACACACACACACACATGCATGCACACACACACACACACACACACACACACACACACACACACACACACTGCAAGAGGATCATGACCTAGTGCTGAGCAATAGAATGCATTTTTTTTCAAAATGTCAGTGTTAAACGCTTCCACATTCAAGTAAGTCTGCAGGATTTATCTTTAGTTATCCAGTCAGTCCACATTAACCCTAACACTAGCAAGACATTTCTATTCTACACATCTCTAACGGCAAAAGCCTAGATTAAACAATACAGTTGGATTACATTTGTAACTGGTGACCTTAATTTTACCCATCATTGGAGGCTGTATATTTTTGACTTTTGTTAACTACATTTACCTAACTTAAAAGTTCAATCAGTAGCCCTGGTTTTGGTTTTTGTTTTTAATAAAAGGAAAGAAGCTAGAATTTTTTCTTAGAAATTGAGCACATGAAAGTCTTGCAATTGTTGCTTCTGTGATAACAAAGCCAGGAGATTTTCTTTTTTCTTGGTCTGTTAACATACTAACATAGGGAAAGATCCATTAAAATATTATTATCTTTGCATAAAAACACAACTGTAGCATCCAAGAGTGTCTTTTTATTGAAATATTTTAAAATATTAATATCATTCCAGTCATAAATAACCATTATGGCATTTATGGAGATTAAAGTTTTGAGATATGCCCTAGGTGTACATTCAGATTTTCTTGTTCATTGAGTTCCAACTTCAGTAAAATTAGGTTTTTTTTAGATAGAGCCTCGAACACTTGCTGTGACTGTCACTTCATGCTGAATTTATCATATAGACTTTAAGCCATAAGACTGGGGAACAATCTGTCACAAGTCATTGTATTTATAATCTTTGAGGGTTTGAATTGGGGCTGGGTTGGAAGATATGCTTTCTAGTTTCTCTGTTCTTAGCCTCATTGACTACTTGGGCTCAATAGCTTCTGAGGTGAGGGGACTTTCCTAGAATGCATTGAATTTTCTTAAACAGTACTTTTGGTTGAAATAGATATAAGATACTTCAAGTATATGAATATCTCTTGGATTTTCTATCCCAAATGATAATTTTTCTTTCCTAGTGAGGTTCATAATAAATATATATGGGATAAATGTGAGATTTTTGACTTAGAATGTCTGGTGCCTTGTAAAACAAGAATAGACTCAATCACCATTGCAAGCAACAATATGAAGATTTTCAAATTAAATATTAATATGTGGGTTTAATGCTCCTTGTGATGAGAAGAACTCAAGGGGAATTCTGAGTTAGAGTTGCAATCATAACCTAATGTCAGTGTGTCTAAGGAGAGCAAAGATTCCTTGAGTTTTACACCATCCTTGAAAAACATAAATATGTATAATGAAAAAAAATGAAGGAAACTGTAAGAGTCTTTCTGAATGCCCTTGGACACAATGAGCAGCTACATTAAAAAATAAGTATATATTTTCTATGACTTCTGTTAATCAGAAGAGGCAACATGGAGTAATTGAAAGAGTAACAGTTACTCCAACTATGTAACTTTGGAGAAGTCACTTAACCTCTATGTGACTAATTTTTTTTAATTAAAAAAGAACATCATAATACTTTCATTATTTTTCCCACAACATTGGTGTATGGAAGTCATTCTAATTCAATCATTTGAATGGTTATTGAATACCCACTATGTGTGAGGCACTATGCTGGGTATTAGTGAATACAAATGCAAAGGGTGAAATAATTCAACCTCTCAAGGAACTTACATTTCACGCTGGAAACAGTATCAATGTCTGAAATTTATAGCTTTACTAATTTTTCTTTACCATAACTAAATTTATTAATCCCTAAAATATGCCTCTGAATTCTTGATTAGACTAGATTCTTCTATATCTATATGTGTGTGTCCTTTACGTAAGTTTATCCTTTACACAAAAGTATCCTTTATGATACTTTATGAAGGTTGGTTTAGCTAATATGTACTTGGACATTTTCATTTAATCTCTTTCTGTGCAGAAAAGGTAAAAAAAATGTGAACTTGCAGAATTTGTCAGAATTTTTGTGCTAATTTGATTCCACCACCAGTCCAATCTCAGTGAATGATATGACTTTCCTTGTTCAATTTTTCCCCTCTCATACTTGGGTTATTAAAGAGAGGAGCAGGATCTGTGAATAGTTTGGAAAAGAGACACAAGCAATAACAGTACATAGAGCTATAGGTTAGAACATTCAGAGCCCAACGAATGATGGTTGCCTTCAAGTAGCTGAAGAGCTCTCAAAAGGAACAAGGACATAATTTGTTCTTTGGCTCCCAATGGCCAAATAAGAAGCAATTTAGAGAATTAAATTTCTGCTTGATTTCGGGGGGAAAACTTCCTAAAAAGACCAAGGTTCCAAAATTTGGCTGAAAGTCAATCATTTCCCCCTCACTGGGGATCCTGTGATTCCTGAGGGGCTTGCTTAGAGATGTTTAAGTTAGTCTAACAAGCAGCTATATCACAGAATCACAAAGGATTATGGAATCTCACGGTTGGAAAGGAGCTCAGTGTCTAGTTAGTCTAAAGTTATTTTAAAACTAACATATTCCAGACTAATATATCTCACAAGTGATCATTCATCCTTCAGTAGGGAGGGAACTACCACCTCTTGAGGCAGCTCATTCCACTTTTGGATAACTAATTGTTAGGGAGCTTTGAATTATATGAAGCTTTAACTTGCTTGTTTACCATGGATACATCTTTTCTTCAGGGATAAGTCGAACAATTCAAGTGATTCTTCATCATTGATATTTTATTCTATATAAATATAAGTTACTTCTATGACTTGTTTGTTGACATATTATTTACTAGAATTTCATTGTCATATCTATTTGGATCTGTTTCTTTCATTTGTGATTCCTAAATCAATTACTATTTTTTATTACATTTTAATCTATATAGTATGTAATAACTATTTTTACCTTTTAAAACATTTGTTTGCAATATCTATATATCTAAGGATAAGGTCAATTTTTGTAAAAGTTCCATGTGGTACTGAAAATATGTGCATTCTTTTACTGTTCCATTAGGCAGACACCATAAGTCTTTTAATTCTAGTTTTTCCAGTAATTCATTCAGTTCCATATTTTCCTTTTTGTTTACCAATTAAACTTAACAAAAACTGATAGAACATTGCATTGTACAGTCACTATTGTGCTACTGATTATTTTTTCTTTTAGCTTAGATGTTTCTTTAGGAATTTGAATTCTAAGCTGCTGGAGCATATAAATTTATTACTGCTATTGATCTGTTGTCTATGGTTCCTTTAAGCACAGTAAGTGTCCTTGTTCATCCATTTTTTAATTTTTTTAAATGTTTGTTTTTACTTTCTCAGGTTGTATGATTGTACCTCCTGGGGTTTCTTGGGAGGGGATACATAATTAATGCATTATCTTAATGCATAATTAATTTGTTTCCATCCTCTCAATTTTATTTTGATTATATCTACTTTTTACAAATGTGCTTCTTATAAGCCACAAATTGGAGGGTTTTGTTTTCTATTCCAAGTTGTTATTATTTATTTGTTTTATTGGATTATTTAATCCATTCACATTTGAAGTTATTAGAATTCGGTTTATATTTTTCTCCATCTGTCGCTAATATTTTCCCCAAAGTTCTAGCTTCTCCTCTTCTGTTGTAAGCACAATACCATGTTCCTTCAGTTATTTTACTTATTTATTTAAGGTGGTCCTATTCCTACTGGCACTCTTTCCATCACTCCTGATCCTCTCTTCTCATTTGTTATACCTTACAAGTAGGTGTTTTGCTTATTATTTCCTTTTTCTCTCCTGCTTTCAATTGATTGCATATATCTTCTCCCTATTGATTTATCTGTTTATATTCAATGCAATTGAATTCTCTTCTTCCTGGGTTCTTTGATAATTTCAGATCTTTTCTATCCTGTCCCCCCCACACACATTTACTTTCTGTCTCTATCCTCTCTGTTGATGATTTCCTTGGAGATTGGGTTTGAAGATGTCTCATCTTCCTTTATTGCTGAGGAATTCAAGGTTCATCATTCTAGATCTATGTGCCAAGTAACTTTTTTTGGAGTCAGAACTGGAATGTGCTCTTTCTTTCATGCTTAGTGAAAGACTACATAGCATCCCTTCTACCCCACCTCCTCACATACATATATAAATATATATATATATATATATATATACATATATATATATATATATATATATATAATGTCCTTGCCGGATGACCTTTATTGCTTCCCCTGTTCCTCAATTCTCTGACCTGACATTATCAGTTTAGAAAGCTTGCACCAAAGCATTGTCTGTTCTTTCATAGCTTAACTGTGCTGAAGCCATGATGTTCTCTGTCCTTTCATAGCTTTGACCTCCTGTAACCATGATATTGCATTCTCCAAAATATATTTTTTGGTTCCTGAAGAACTTTAGCAGTGCTAATTGTCTGTTGTGGGAGGGTATACTTCTGAAGCCTGGGGGTGTACATAGCCCTAGAAAAAGTAAGGGAAGGGGACCAGGGTGTGGCTATGGGTTTTGTTGTAAATATATGTCTAATCCTTGTGTCTGCCTGTATAACCTCTCTTGAAAGTAATATGGGAGGTAGGGAGATATGCTGAGTGAACTCAAGGTTATTGAAGTTCAGATGGGCTTTATTTTAACCTTCATGAATACAGTTGAATTTGTTTTATCTTTTGCATATAACTTCTGTTTTGGATAAGTCTGAGAGGTCATGGGTATGAGAAAATACCTGCATTTACATCTTGTTGCTCACATTTGCTATAATTCCTTTACTATGTCATAGACCTTCAGATACTTGAATATAGCCATAATAACTCCAGGCTAAATGTCCTAGGTTTCTTCAACTACTCTTTATACACCATTAATTCAAGGCTCTTCATTCTCCTAATTTGTTTTCTAAGGACAATCTCCAGTTTACTAACATACTTTCTAATACATAGTACTCACACTCCAGATACAGTCTCAGAATAGAGAGAGTACAGTAGTTCTATCACATTCTTATACTTGATCTCATTGATTCTTAAAAAAAAGAATAGCTAGACGGCATAGTATAATAGAGTACCAGATCTGGGGTCAGGAGAACCTGAGTTTAAATCTGACTTCAGACCAAGATGTGTGATTTTGAGCAAGTCACCAAACTTAACTGCCTCCAAAGTATACTAAACCCTCAAGATATTCAGGCAGGTGTTATCTAGTAAAACTTCCCTCATGTTCATATTTGAAGGTAAGTTTTTTGATTGTAAATATTTAGAGTCTTATAGGCAGTACAGTGGATAGAGCCTTTGAATTAGGAAGACCCGAGTTTAGATCCACCCTCAGAGATTGATTATTTTATGACCTTGAGCAAGTCATTTGCTCTTTGTAATATAGGAATATAACAGCATCTACTTTCCAATGTCCTTATAAGGAAATGAGACAATATTTGCAAAATGCTTTACAAATTTTAAAGTGCTACATAAATGTTGGCTATTCTTTTTATTAAATACAAAACAGCATTTATACTTATTGAAATTTATCTTATTAAATTCATAGTTTGATTATTTTTTATTTGAATTGTCACAGTATATTGAGTGTTCCAGTTTTCTGTCACCTAAAATCTGATAAGCATTCCTCCTACATCTTTATGAAACTCATTGATAAAAATGTTAAACAGCACAGGTCCAAGTCCATAACTCTGAAACATTTCATTAGAGACCTCCTGATTAACCAGTTTAGTAACCCTGTTTAAAAAGGAAATAAAATTAACCTTGCATGACTTGTTCTTAAAGAACTCATGCTGGCTTTTTTTGATTACTTCAAATCTTTTCTAGAATATTAATAATCATCTATTTAATAAAATCTTATAGAATTTTGCTAGGAATTATAACTAAGCTCACTAGTCTACAGTTTGCATTCCCATCCTCTTTATTTTGAAAATCAGAACATCTGTTCTTCATCTAATCTTGTGGTATCTTACAAAGATTATTGACAATACATCAGCAATACCAGTTAATCAGATAGTCCAATAAATATTTATTAAGCTATACTTTGTGCTGGCCACTGAGCTAGGTATAATTTAGTGTTTAAAGGACAAAAATATGCAAAAAACTTGGTAAAAGCAAGTCATATAGAGGATAAATTTGAAACTAAACAGAGGAAAGGCATTGAGATTAGGGAGGGCTAGGAATTGCTACCTATAGAAAATGAAGTTTTGTCTGGGACTTGAAGGAAACTACGGAAGTCAGGAGGCAAAAGAAGTACAAGAGCATTTCAGGCTTAGAGGACAAATGTCAGATTTCTGGAGATTGTGTGTCATTTGAGAAATAATAGTAAGGAGTACAGTTTCACTGGATTGCAGATATATATATATATGTAAATGCATATACATATATATTATATATATATATATATATATACACACACACACACATATGCTTGTTTTTGTTGGGTGGGGTTTAATGTATAATAAATTAGGAAGAGAGGCAGGGTATGAAGGCCTTTGAACACCAGAGGACCTGGAGGTTATTGGAAGCCACCCGAGTTTATTAAGTATAGTCATGACATGATCAGATTTGAGATTTAAGAAGATCACTTTAACTGATGAGTAGAGGAAAGAATGTGGTTGGGAGAGAATTGGAGCAAGTAGACCATCCAGCAAATTATTGTAATAGCCCAGGTATGAAGTAATGAGGTCTACTCCAAGATGATGGTGTTGTGCAAAGAGAGAGAGCTATCTTTGGAAGATAACATAAAAATAAAATTATCAAATATTGTCAATAGATTGGGTATGAGGGGGCAAGAGTATGGAATTAAGGATAATATCTGGTTTGTAAGCATGGGTGACTTGGATCATGGTGGCACTTTCAATATTAATAAGAAGGTTGAAAAAAAAGGGGAAGATTAGAGGAAAAGATAATGTTTATTTTTGAATATATTGAGTTTAAGCTCTCTAAGGGGACATACAATTTAAGATGTGTACTAGGCAGTTGGTAATGTGAGACTGAAAATCAGCAGAGAGGTAAGGACTGGATAAGTAATTTTGTGAATCATCAGCATAGATATGATAATCAAATAGATTAGAATTGATGAGACTACCAAGCAAAATAACATAGAGTAAGAAGAAAAGAATGCTAAGAACAAAGCTCTATGGGACATTCATGGTTAGTGGGCATGACTTATGTAAAGATCTAGATGAAAAGGACCATTCAGATAGGTAAGAAGGAATCCAGGAGAGAGTAGTGTCAGAAAAACATAGAAGAGATATTAAGGAAAAGAGGATGATTCATAGTGTCAAAGATTATAGAGAGGTCAAAAGAAAGGTGGGGCTTGAGCAAAGGCAGTAGATTTAGCACTTAATGTATAATTAATAATTTTAGAAAGAGCAGTTTTGTTGGAATGATGAGGATGGAAACTATTATAAGGGGATAAGAAGACTGTAAGAGGAAAGAAAGTAGAGGTACTTATTGTAGTCACCCTTTTTCAAGGAGTTTATCCACAAAAACAGAAGAGATTAAGAATGGCAGTGATTATGGAAGAAGGGTTACCTCTTCAAATGAGGTAAAGGTGAAAGAGGAGATTGTGGAAGAAGGTATCTTGGTGATGTGAGATGATTAAAAGGAAGATCTCCGTGAAATGGTCACAATTATTTTCAGTAAAATATGAAGAACAGTTTCAACTGATAGGGAAGGTAAAAGGGGAGTCATGAGAGATTTGAGGAAGGATGAAAGGTTTTGGAAGAACCCCTATGTAGGTTGGAATTGTAAGATAATTAAGGAGATATGAAAAGAAGCTCTGTAGTAATGAGGACCCAGTTGAGAATATGGAAGCTCAATTTATACTGGAAAAAGTCAGTATAGCTTCTCATTCAGCAACACATGGATAGGAGTGAAGACAGTGATCGGGGAACGATCCAAGACAGCCTGGGCAGGGCAATTCTATTTGCTAATTCTTTCAGTACCAATAGAACATAGTTCACTGGAACTAGGTGACTAATAATGAGTCATCAAGCAACACTAGAGAAATACTGACTTTAAATCAGGGTCTGATGGAAAAGTCAGAGGAAACTGAAACAGGATCAAAGAGCAAAATTTGCTTAGTTTTGCACTATATTCCAAAGGCATCGTACTTCACTCAACTGGTGACTACATGCACTACACTTTTGAGTTTGGGGCCCAGGGAATGAACTATTCTCCCTTTTCAGCTTGATGGACTTCAGCTGCAATTGCAGGCTGCTGTTGACATGTATAACTCAAAACTTTTTAAATTAGTTGTTTGAACATTATGTCTAACATGCCTGGACTGAAGATATAATTCATGATGAGTGAGAGTAAAACAATCTCATTAATGGTATCCCCTGCTATGATAGAGTGTTTCTTTAAATTTTAATGTAATTAAGGAGAAAAACAACAACTTTATTGTGAGGCCTGGGAAACAGAAGGATGATGAAAGCTTTTCCTCTCTCTCTACCTTTGTTCAGGGTTTTCTTGCTTGGAATGGAAATATTGGGAGCCTACTATCTTCCTTCATTGATATTATCAAGCAGGGTTTTGTCATTTTTATACTTTGCTTTACCATCTGTCCAAAGATACTATTACTATAATATAAATAAGATTTAGCAGGTGTTACAGGGATAGGGATATCTTGAAAGAGGCAAATAAAATAGATGCCAAAACAGAAATGGAAATACATATACACATATATACACGTATGGAGGAGAGAGAGAGAGAGAGAGAGAGAGAGAGAGAGAGAGAGAGAGAGAGAGAGAGAATAAAGTAATTACATTGGATGTAAAATTAGAAGTGTTGTTTGATGGTATGTTGTTTGACACAGGTGGAAAACTTAGCTAAATTGCAAAAACAGCAGGGTTTTTTATAACACATCCTTGCTTATGTTCCTCCCTTGGCAATCACAAATGTTTGTAGTATTCTCTGTTTCAGGGTTTTTATTTTGTGACTTATCTGGAGTTTGATGATTATTTCTTCCATACTTCAAAGATTTGTGATGTTGTCAGTGTGAGTGCTATTTCTCAGGGAAGCAGACTTCAAGATCTCTACTCCTTAGGAGATGTTTTCATGAATAAATATCTAATGACTTGAAAAGCTCTTCAGCTGGTGGTCAACTTGCTGGTGATAAAACCTATCTGGTCCATGGATAACATGTGCAAATTGTCACTGGTGCGCTCAGAAGTTGATAAGTTTACGAAGAGAAATAATAGAGAAGGAAAGAAGGCTAGGAACAAAACTTCAGCGAATACCCACAATTCAGGTGTGCATGTTGCATAATATGAATCAAAAAGAAAGAGAGGATAGGTCACATAGGTAGGAGATGAATCATGAGAGATACCACAAAACCCCAAAAAGGAGAGTAACTAGGAAGAAAGAGTGGTCAACAGTGTCAAATGGAGTAGACAGACTGAGAAGGATGGGACTGAGAAAAGATCACCAAATTTGCCAACTCATAGATCATTGGTAACTAGAGGTTGAAGGCCACATTAAAAAGGAAGAGGAAAGAAATAAAAAAGGAAAGGAAGTGAAGTGAAGTGAAGACATCAAATGTAGGCAGATGTTTCAAGGAGTTTGACTGAGAAAGGGAGGAGAGATAAGGATGGTAAGGTCTAGTCAAAATTTTTTAAGGATGGGAGGTGATGGCTACATTTGAAGGCAGAAAATCAAAAAATAACGAGTCATTAAAATGAGAGAGAGAGCGAGAGAGAGAGAGACATAGAGACAGAGAGAGAGAGACAGAGAGACAGAGAAAGAGAGAGAGAGAGAGAGAGAGACAGAAAGATTGAGACAGAGAGTCCAATAGAGACAGAGAAACAGAAAGAGACAGAGACAGAGAGTGATAGACAGAGACAGAGACAGAGACATACATACATACATACATACATAGAAACAGAGAGACAGATAGACAGAGAGATACAGAAACAGATAAGATACTGAAGGAAATAATCTGCTATAGGACCATGACTAAATGGACAGGTAGAAGACTTAGCCTTGACAAATAAAAAAAGAAGGGCACCATCTTTATCAGGGAGTCAGGGAGAGGATAAAGTGGAAAATGATGAGTTTTAGACTGAGAAAGATAAGAGGTATCCCCTGTCAAGTGACCATAATCATCTCAGTAAAAGAAGAGGTAGGGGCAGCTAGGTGGCTCAGTGGATAGGGCACTGGCCCTAGAGTTAGGAGGACCTGAATTCAAATCTGGCCTCAGACACTTAATAATTACCTAGCTTTGTGACCTTGGGCAAGTCACTTAACCCCATTGCCTTATAAACTCCCCCACCACCACCAAAAAAAAGAGAAAAAAGAAAAAGAAGAGGTAATATCCTCAGCTGGAAAGAGTTGGGGGACATATAGAAAGTTTAAAGAGGAAAAAGAACATTTAGAATAGTTTCTGCTGGGAGTAAGGGAACCAATAAGAAGTTAGAAGGAATGCCTTGCTGTGGTGAGAGTCCAGATAGGTTTGGATAATATGAAATTGTAATGGACTCAACATGGTTATGAGACTTCATCTAGCTGATATAATATTTCTGGGTAGAAATAGAAGAGACATGGGTGGTAGTAGTTATATAGGTTTAAGGTTTGTCGAGAAATGAGTGACAATTGCACAAGAACCCCAGAGATTAGAGAGAAGGGTGAAAATGCTAACTATCAGGTTAAGATTATAGAGTTAAAAATAAGTGAAGACAGATTATGGGGTAATGACCTGAGGATATTGACCATGGAGGGGAAAGAGATCTCCATGAGGGTGAAGAATAGACTTAGGAAAGAAGAGGCAAAAGCAAAGTTAAAAATAATATTTTCTTCCTCTTCCTCCTTCCCCACCCCCTTTTTCTTCCTTTTTCCACAAGGTCCGTGGTTCTGTCTTTTCAGCTAAGACTCTATTGTACTGCGTTATTCTCCCCCAAGAGTCTTTGTTAACTTTAATATTATCTTTTACAAATCTTATTTCTTGTAACTGGGCAGCTAAGTGGTATACTGGATATAGTATTGGGTTTGAAATCAGGTAGATTTCTTCATGTGTTCAAATCTGTCCTCAAAAAGTTACTAGCTGTATGATTCTGGGCAAGTCATTGAACCTGTTTGCCTTAGTTTTCTTATCTGTATAATGAGTTGAAGAAGGAATTGGCAAACCACTCCAGTATCTTTGCCACAAAAAACCCAAAAACCAAACAAAAAAACCCCAATCAGAAATGGAGTCACAAAGAGTCCAAAACAACTCAACAGCTACTCTTGCAGTGATCTTATTTTCACTCTCCCACACCCACACCACACAAACTCTTCTCATGCTATTTTATATATTTCTATTTAAAAGTTTGATTCATACTTTCAAAAACATTTTCTTCCTCGAGAGTAAAAGGTTATTTAAAAAAAATTTGTTTTCATATACTACTTCTATTGCATAACAGGGCTTGCATATAAAAGGTACCTAATGCTTTTAATTGCTTTGTACTCTTGATGAAAATATGTTGTTTGTTTCTTATTAAAATTCCCCTTATCAATATATCTGTGATTACTTCTTGAGGCTATTAGTATGCCTACTGCTAGCAACCAGTCCATCTAACTTCTAATAACTTGCTTCTAATCTTCTGTAAGAAATTGATTGTTAGATTTTTATCTAAAAATCGAGTCATTAGGGTTCAATATAAATAAAGTGCAAGATCATTTGAGCCTAGACTTAATGATAGCAATTTTGGTTACTGAATCTTTTTTCCCCTTTTTCTTTCTTTTTCCTTCTATTTAATTCAACTCAAGATATATTTATTAAACACCAGGACAAGACAGTGTAGATAGTAGTGATAAGACAAAAACAAAACGTCCTTGTTCTCTAGAAATTTAATACTACTAGATAGTTCTGATAAGTAAAATTTGATATCTGAAAATTGCATTATTGTTATCATTGCCATTGTTGTTATTCTTGCTTAACTGATATATGATTAGACCTACAGCTTTGTTCACTATGAAAGAAGTTTTCAAAGGTACAGATAATTTAAAGAAGAAACTAGAAATTCTCATGAATTTTCAATCAAGGACATTTCATCGTCCCATGTCCTTTAACAATGGAGAGCATATTGTTTGGCAAATAATTGTGAACTGTAGTATGAGAAATACACGACAACACACTGGCAAGGGTAAAAGGTCAGGAATTTAAACTATGACCAAACACATTCCTTTTCCTTCTATAACTGTACAAGCAGGAGTGTAAACTTACTTGTGGAATTTACACTCTACTGGACTGAGCCTCTTTGGGAATCTTTCCATGGCTTTCATTTTATACCTCTTTCTATAATAAACTATAGTGACAGAAATTTAAACACCCTTGAAAAAGAAAATGAGAGGATTTCTTTTTGCTACAATATTCAATTAATATAAATCCACACATCATCTAATAAATCCTACTACCAACTCAAAACCTTTTCAGAAAACTTGGGCAGACAATATTACATTGTTCTCAAAGTTGTCTAAAAATGGCTAAAACATGAATCGAAGGGATTTTGCAATTTTATTACAAAGGGAGTTGGGAATTTCATCTGACAATGCAGCTCATCACCTTATGGTCTGCAATTTACAATTCCCAAGACCTGTTGAGTCTAAATCTCCAAGAGTGGCCTGGGGCAATGAGAAATGAAGTAACCTACCAAGAATTTGAGAGCCAGTATGTGTCAGAGATAGAATTGAACACAGGTCTTCCTAATTCTGAGACAAGCTCTCTACTAACTAGGCAACCTTGTTTCTCATAATACATTAATAGAGTCTGTTAGAAAAAGACTGCCCAGATACAGGAAATATTTTGTCCTGATCTGGTCATTTTGGAGGTATATTGTTTTTAGGTCTAGGTAATGCACTTTAAGAAAGACATTATACATACTGGTATATTAAGAAAAAGGCAAGTAGGAATTTAGAAACAATGTCTTATGTGGAACAGTTAAGGTAACTGGGAATAATTATATTTAGAGAAGAAAAGACTTGGAGGCATAAGACAGTAGTCTTCAAATATGTGAAGAATTGTCCTATGGAATGGAGCATATTAATAGCAAATAGCAGAGTTAGGATAAATTCAAATTGAAGGAGATAAAATTTTGATTCTGTGTAAAGAAGGACTATTTTATAGAGTTACAGAGTTGTAGAAAGAATTACTAATTTGTAAGATAGTGAGTTCTCCATCAATGGAAGTATTCAAGCTGAAGTTAGATAATTAGAAATGTGGATCAGTATTGTAAGTCAGATTCAGATAGTCACTATGAATGCATATTGACTCAGAAAACTACAAATTAACATCATCTATGATGTAGTCAAGTTTTATTTCTTCTGATAAACATTTCCCTACCATATTTTAATCTGGTTCCTAATGCACTCAGGAATTTTTGCAGCTTGTAGCCTGCTCCTTTGAGTTTAACATTTAATTAAGGCACATTCCTTCATTGAACTTTGAATTAAATACACCCATCTACAAATTTCTATGATTTCTTCCAAGTACAATAGGTTCACGCCATAGCTGCAAAATATTGTTCAAATAGTAGAAATATAAAACACATCATTTGTTACTTTAAAAATAATATTAATGTCATGTATGACTTTTTCTGATTATCAAAAAACTTTTTCCTTCTACATGCTGAGATGTTGTTGGGGAAAACTAGTTTAGCATAGCGAGATCTCCTCAGCCCTTGTCTCAAAAGTCCAATAAATTACATTATACCATTAAAATTATTTAAACAAGTACATAACTCTCATTGTAGATTATAGTTGTCTATTAGGTGATGATGAGCAGATATATGAACACTGGAAAATTATATTTGTGTATTATATAATTTTGGATGACTAATAACTAAAACTCAGAGGAGATTGCTTGCTATCTTTGGAAAAAGAACGTGAGTTGCTTAATTTAAGTGGATTTAGCTGATTTTAATTTGTACAACCCTTTTATTTATGCACTAATACTTGGGTCTTTGTTTAATATTCATTGTTAGGTTTTTTTAAGGTGTTTTTTTTATTTGTATCCTACAATTCTTGGCACATAGTAGTCATTTCTGGGGGTTTTTTGTACTTGATTTTCCTCCTGAATTAAAAAAATGCCATTATTTTACTCTTAGGTTTATGTAGAACTTTAGCTCTTGGAAGGACCTGAAAGAATGTCTCTTCCAACCCATGTATTTTAATTCAGAGGAACCTATTGTTCAGAAAGAATCACAACCCAAGTCTTTTTATTTGTTTTTAGGTCTAGGTATTGTACATTAAGAGAGACATTACTTTTTTTTAATTTCATTCGTCTCTCTACACTGCCTCTCTTATAACTAATTTAAGATATATGTTGAGGTAGTTACAATCAGTGAAGAAAGACTAGACAAGTACATTCAGTGTGACAAGTTGGGATTATATATAAAGATAATATAAAAATGATAGGATAGAAGAGAAGTAAAATATAAAAAGTAACTATAAAAAAGGCAGGAAAAATGAAAATGATGAACTATGTTAATCGTTATATCTAAAAGAATGAAGGCAAAGGAGAAAGGAAATTTAGGAGGACAAGGCTCCCAAATTATATTGAAAAAATCAGAGGGATTTTAGTTTCATATCATAATCTTCTTACATCTCTCAACTCATACTTTTCATTTGTCTCATGCCTATTGGAGGTATAAAAATATTTTTGTTGTTGTTTAGTTGTTTTTCATATATATCCAACTCTATAATAAAATTTAAGTCAAATATTTGAATTGAGGGTGATTTTGCTTTTCAGTTTGGACAAAAACAGATTCACGATACAGAAAGGTTACCTACAACAATGAGTCTCTAACTTTAGAAAAATAGGAGAAGAGATCCTGTTTTTTAGTATGAACTCAAAGCATAAACTCTTACACAGCTAAGTTTAAGAAAATGAGTTATTATTTTTCAGACAATTATTCATAAAAGCTGGAAGCTCTGTATTTTCCCTCTTGCATATCAATGGTATTATCATTGATTTTTTAAAATTCACCATTGAAATAATCTGAAAGTAAAGAACATAATAACATAGGAAGTTCCAATACCTCATATGAGAACCAAGGACTGCTCTGTGAAGGGTCATGGAAGGGTCTGCAAGAGGCATCCAATTAGAGATCTGTTTTCCCTTTAAAAGTCCTTGTCTATTTCCTTCAGTCTTTTCAAAACACCCTGAAGTAGTCATATATCACAATGAGGTCAAAGCAAAAAGAAAAAAAAAACCTTAGAACAGCCTTAGAACAATGACAGTTTTCATTTATTATCCAATAGTCATGTGAGTTTGAAAGCCACCAATCATTATCAAGAGAAGAATGAAGCTCAATGCCTGACAAGAAGATGTGCTCTGAAGCAGCATAATATTCAATTTACTTCCAAGGCTACTGATTTAGGAAGCAAAAGGAGAATAAGTGGAATAATTAATTTCCTACCTTGAAGGTAAGATTGCTTCAAAGTTATACTGAGTGTATGTGTATGGGGGTGGGGAACAATTTGTCTCTTAGTCATTTATTCCGAATTTAAATTTAAAAAAAGCCAAACCTTTCACAATATTTGAAACAAAAATCTATTCTTAAATGGGCCCAGTTTGGCTTAAGCAACTAGAACTCACAGGACACATTTTCACTCTCTAAGAAACAAGTGGAGACTTGAAAAGTATGCAGCCTGTCATGAAAGGGGAGGGGTGAACTTTGCCCAGGTCTACAGCCAAACCTGAAGTTGGAACCTTTAGGAACATGTTTCTTTTTTCTATTTTTACTTTCTGTGCATCCCATGTCATTGTGGTCCACCTTTGGGCAGAAACTGAGAAGTTGGTCTATGCATAGAAAACCTTTTCTTAGACTGTTTCTGGATTCATTGAAAGTAAGAAGTCCTCAAAATAAAAAAAATCCTAAACTTTCAATGGTAACAATTCAGTTTTGCAGAGCAGGTTCTTGACATTAATGTTGTCTCCCTCCATACCAAAGATGAAGTTTCCAATGGTTGAAGTTCATGCAGGGATAGGAATCTAAGAGATAGATTTCACTTCTGTTGCTGAAAAATCACACAAACATACAGAATTCCGGCTGTTTGCAATGTAAATCTTTTCATAGCAGTAAGCAACACGGTAACTTGAGCTTGGCTCCTTCATGAAATTCTTCTACATAATTGAAGATTAATTTGATTCCCCAGATTGTGGAGGGTGGCTATGAGTGGGGAATTGGGGTGGGTGGGAATAGATTATTCAAATGACAAAAGACGTAGGTGGAGTACTAAGTGACTGTTCTATCACTGTTCATAAATGTTTGTCTTCCCATGTATTCATCAAACACAGTCCCTACATAAAGGATATAGAGGGTGTTTAAGAAGTAGATCAACCCTAGCCAAACTTATTTTGCAAAACATATAATGTTTATGTGTATGCATATGTATACACATATAAGTATGTATGTATAGCTATATAGGTAATACACACACATATATGATACAAATGACTATTCCTCCAACTACTCCTACAAAATGACTACTATAAAATCCATTTGCCCTTAATCAAGCTGTCTCAAGGGTGCTGGCTTTGTCAAGTGTCTAATGTAAACAATATGAAAGTAAATAGTGGAAGACATTCCAAGATAGTATTAGCACAATTGATTTATTGATGATTGCACAATGGGAGGTTATCTTTTGTTAATTGACTCAGTAAATAAGCTTATAGACATCCCTTGTGGAAAAAAAGTTCCCACCCTTCAACTCCCCCTATCCCCCCCCCCCTTACTTTGGAGAAGGTAAGGTAACTGGATCCTAATTTTTGAGCCTTTCACTTTACCTTATAAAATGTCACAGATCTTCTAGGACATAGACACAGATTATCAATATTAACTATTTTCTGGAATTTAGCAACTTTTGTATACTGAGAGAAGATTGGAAAGGGCATGCATTTCTGTCATATAATGAAAATTCTTTCTCTTTTTCTTTCAGACATATTTTAAAATGCAAGAACACTTTGCTGAATGACAGCTGGATAGAAATGTTGTCTGCCACAGATAAAAAGAAAAGGGTAGCAAGGCTGCTGTTTTATAAATCTAGATTGGGTATCCAAGATGTACACATAGACATATGTTTGATATGGATAAACTTTAAACAGGTAGTGATTGAACACTAAGTAAAATATGTCAAGTTTTCCATTGACAGTGATACATTCAGTGCAGTCTCAAAACTGCATCCATCATTTGGGAATTCTACATGGAAATCAATAACAAGAAAATCTTTGCCAATTCTTAAAAGATATAAAAAACTATGCCATCCTAGATGAACCATGGTAAAGACATGCTTAACATTTTAGATTTATCTGGATAGTATTATTTTCTGAGTTTTTGTTTACATGATAGACTTCAAATAATTATTAATTTTTCTTTTATTTAAACTCTTCAATATTATTATTTATCTTTTCTGTTTTCATTTTGCCACTCAGTTATATTTTCCCCTTTGTCTGGGACACTGCTTTACTATCAAATGAATAATTTGATTATTGAAATGAACTTTTAGGATAGTAAATAAACTTTTGCACAAAGCAAAATAACCAATGTATCTTGTGAAGGATAAAAAGTATGGTCCCTTTCATCTATGGATAGTTTTCTTATGAAAATGACAGAAAAGGAACTTTTGTTTATTCAAAAGAGTTATAATTCAAGTATAAAGACCATTTTTTGGATAAAATGTGAGGTTATAAAGTTGGCTAGGAGGACCAAATAGAGAAATTGTAATGCTAAACAAAGAATTTGGAGAACCTATTTGAAGTAAAACGTACATTGTGGTCACTCAGTTCATTTGTTGACAATTATGTTTAAAGTTAGCAATATTGAAACCAATGGGATTAAAATGAATTTTGTGGGTTTTACTTCATAAAATAAAAAGTGAGTCACTTTCCCCCTAGAGGTGGTAGTGGGCCATCGGATAATTTGAAGAACACAGAAAAAGAGAAAATAATGGTTAAGTAAAACAAAATGAGGAGGCAATAGCAGAAACAGTCATTGGATAGGAAGATTTTAAAAACCATAATATTTGGGAAATTGATGACTGGAAGAAAAGAATTGCTTTGTGGACCAGAGGGAAAAAAGTCTAGGAGTCTTCTGATTGTAAAACAATTTTTGAGAAAGGTAAAATCTCTCAGTAGTGCCTGGTTGTTCTTTTTTTGCCCCACCTAGGGAACAAGAAAAACATATGGGGAATGACAAGTTTTAAGATGAGTTCTGCTTGGATTGGATGATATAGATAGTTGACAGGATGCTGCAGTCCATTTGATTGGGAAGCTGGTTGGGTTTGTCTGCCTTGCCCAGAGAACCAATATGCGAAACTTTGCATTTCTCTGGTTCAAAAGGAACTTTTTGTCAGTATAATAGAGTAATATTTCTTCAATACCCTTTAAAAGGTAATTGTAAATTTCCAAAGCTTATTACTTCTTTATCACTTCATGAATAGTAAATGAGCAGATTTGCATAGGAGTGGAGTGGTAATGAGGGTGAACAGTTATCAGAGAAAAGGCTTTATGTGGTAAAGATTGTTCTTGAAGTATTCTGGACTGCAAAGTCTAGAGTTGCCTCGAATACATGAGCTATCCTTAGTCATGTGTCTCTCTGCTAGATTTCTATAATTATGTACCCCACTCAACCCCATGTATCCTCTATGCATGAGTGAAAGTGTGATTAAAGTTTATGAGTTAACTTTAACATATTCATTATTATTAAATTTGGATTTATAATGAGTAACTATGATGCATTCATTACTAATTATTGCTTCTACTTCATCATCAAGGAAATCTTTTATGCCTAAGAGTTAATAGTGTGATCATTGCAATTGATTTTGTTTAGGGAGGAATGATAATAGTTGGGGCTCATGAACTACATTGGTGAATGAAGGACTATATGCCACCCTTCTCCCAACAAAGTTATACTGAGGTTCCTGAGAGAGTTTGAGTTGTAGGAAAGTGGTGTCCCTTTTCAGGAAACCCAGACTTGTCAACATGAAGTCAATTGGAATAAACAAACTAACCCAGAAAGCAAGTAGGTGACCATGTCACATGTCGGCTGATACATTAGAATCAAATTTTTGCTATTAGCTCATTGATGCTTAAAACTATCTAGAAGTTTTTAGTAACCTATGTTTCAAAACTCTAGAACACACAACCTAATTCTCTAGCTAAGTTTTCCAACTAAGATTAAAATAGAATTATAATAACCTTAAATACAGTGAGAAACAAGATGATGCCATTTTTGCTAGGGATAAAAATATTTTAAGGAGCTGTTTATAGTCCAGTTTCATGTAAATTATTTATCCTTTTAATGTCCAAAGTAGAACTGTTTGCAGTCATCATCAATTTGAGATACAAATTCAAATTCTGTTTGCCACTTTTTAGAAAAGCACATGATCATTCTGGGTGGAAAGAAAACCCCCAATGCTATTTTTTAAAATTTCAACAATTGTAGTGTCAAATGAATAGCTTCTTTAAATTCTTAGATGATGCATGAGAACAGTTTGTGTTTGCATTAGCATTAAAGGAAAACCCTCCTAACCATAAAAGTCACATAAGAAATAAAACATTTGGTTATGAACAAAACCAAACTTGCAGGTGTGCTAAAAATGACCGGTGGCATTCCTTGTGTGTGCTTTACTCCTGAAAATCATTTCATTTCCCAGCAAGGAATCTCCTAAATTTAATGAACATGCTACTTTAGGGGAAGGAGTGGCAGTGGTGAAGTAGGAGTAATTTTGTTTCTTGTTTCACATGCTATGGTTCACTTAATGAATGTAATGTCCTTCCTAATAGGATTTAACCAAAATATCTATCCCTAACTTTGTCACACACACACACACACACACACACACACACACACACACACACACACACACATAGTGTACATAGATACCTTTAGATAGTTATTTTAAATACTGGCTGCCTGGTTACTGTGCAAAAGTCTGTTCTCCCAATTTTCTAAATGGTAATCCTAGAATTATCCTGGCTCAGAAATAAATGAAGAACTCGTGTACAGGACTCAAATTTCCTTACATAGGTTGTAACTCAATAAGGATTAAGTGCCAATATGCAAAACTTCTCAAAGGTTCATAGATTGTATTGCCAATTCCTATACATTCTTTCATGCCCTTTCTCCTTTAAAATCAGTTTAAGATTGTTTTAATAGGGATTCAAAAGTGAAGTAATTTAGCTCATTTAAAGGTATTGTATTCATCAAGGACAAGGTGCTATTCAACCTCTACTGCCTGTACTTTCTTTGCATGATGCCAATTCAGTAGGAAGAAAAATCATTCAAATTAGTTGTTTGGTATGATGCAGACAAAACAGGTGATTGACTACAATTTCTAGTTTTCAACCATTTCTTCTGATGCTATGTTGACAAAAATCTGAGTAATTCTGGGATAATTTATCTATCCTTCTATACCTCAGCTTCCCCACTTATCCAATAAACTTAGTGATATATGCTTTATTGGTATATTTGATAATTATAAATTAGATATCTCAAATGCACTTGGAAATTTTCAGAGAATATCATGAAGGACATCCAGAATGATGCTGCTTCTAAAATGAAAGAATGTGTTCTCAAAATTTTGGACAGAATCTGTGTTCATTTATATTTTAATTCAAGTTTTAATCTGCTGAAACCAAAACTTATGGTCTTCCTTTCCCCTCTCTTTTCTCTAATTTCATTCCTTGCTTTATTCTTTGTGGTTCCAATTAATCATGACTTAATCATTCTACTGAATATGAGAAAGGGAAGGAAAGAGAGACAGCAGACAGAGCTGAAGAGACCAAGACAGAAAAAGAGATAAACAGATACAGAGAAGAGAAGAGAAGAGAAGAGAAGAGAAGAGAAGAGAAGAGAAGAGAAGAGAAGAGAAGAGAAGAGAAGAGAAGAGAAGAGAAGAGAAGAGAAGAGAAGGCTGTTTAGAAACATAGAGCTGGGAAAAAAGGAATTCCCAATAATGTGACAGATAAACTTGTCAATGATCATTCATTTTGGTGTCTTCTAATATTTAGGATGAAACTCCTGCATGTTATCACCAGTGGGCAGATAAGAGAGTATCCAGAGGATCTAAAAGGAAACTACTAAATTACAAAAGAGTATGAGTTGACACTTAACCTAGACATTGAATTATTGTCTTAAGTGTTTGTGTAAACTTAAAAGATTTGTTGGGAAAAAAAGAGATTTTCTCTGTTTTAACCTTTAGTGTCTAATGGTGATAAATGTGAACCTTAAGAATTTCATCTTTTTGAAATTTGCATTTTTAAAGAGAGGGTAAAAAATATGGAACTGAGGAGTAATGACTTGGTCAGTAGTAGCCTAGTAGCCTAGTATCTTTTAGAAACAATCGTGTAAGTCTCAATAAGAAATTCAAATTTTCCTCAGTCATGAGTTGTCTTCAATTAAAAAAAAGCTGCATCTTACTTTCAGAAATGCATACATTATAAAAATATATAGATAAAGATATGAACACATATATACATTTCTGTGTATATATTTATATAGTTGACAAACATTTATTAATGAGTTGCTCAATTTAGGTAAGCTAAAATTATTTAATTAATATTTATTTGATAATTTTTATAAATATAAAAATAGAGAAGATACTAAAGGTTTTTTAAAAGAGAAATCCATTTGAATATATAAACCTAATTAACTGTGTTCTTTCCATTCAATTCAATGGACTTTTAATAAGCACCTATGTTAGTCACTGATGATACAAAGATGAAAAACTATACCATCCTTACCTCTGCCCCCCACAGAGCTTAAAGTCTAATATAGAGTATCTTATTAAATAACAGAATTTGAAATTTCATTTTTTTCTTTAAGGGTCAGCTATGGAAAGTTTTTGAGCAAGGAAGTAGTAATGTGGTATAAATATCATTAAAATAATAGCAGCAACAATGAAACTTTAATAAATTTCTTCAAGGTTCACAGAGCACTTTCCTTTTCACAGAACCAGGCAGAATGAGGGGCCATGTAACCCAACCTATATCTGACAATTCACTCATAGTAGATAGCACAGCTATAAATCATTTTCATTTTATAGGCCAGGAAACTGAAACTCAGTGAGTTTAAATGATTTGCTCATGGTTTAACAGATAGTAAGTAAAGGACCCAAGAGTCAAATCCAGGTATCTTGATTCCTAGGTCAGTTCTTTTTCAACTATTCCATTCCATTCTATGTTTCAAAGATTATTTTGGCAGCTGTGTGGAGAGATGGACTAGATAAGGGAGAGACTGAGTGGAAAGGCGGCTAGTTAGGAAAATAATACAATAATCCAGGTCAGAGATCATAAGGACTTATATTAGGTAGTTGTAAGTGTGAGTTAAAAGAAAATGAAGAGAGAAGTATTAATGTAAAATCAACAGAAGAGCTAAAGGTAATATTAATGTTTCAAGCTTGGGTGATTGAGAATATTTTGATATCATCAATAAAATAAAAAGTCTAAGAAAGGACATGTGATTTGAATATCCTGAATTTGAGGTACCATCATAGCATCCATGTCTAACAGGCAATTGGAAATTCAAAGGATATCCATATTTAGAGGGAAAAGTAGACAAAGCCAAGAAGGTCTAAAAGTGGTCAAACAGTCTAGGTCAATCACTTCACTTCTATAAACAAACATTATCTTCTATGTACAAGACACTGAATTTAATATAACTCAGACAGGATGACCAAAGTCAGGGAAGGAAAGACTATCAAGGAAGGAGTGATGCTCAAAAGTTTAGAAAAGTCATGATTCCCCAGAAGTTACCTGAATAAAGGATATTCAATTTGATGATTAAACAATAATTTGTGATTGCCTTTATTTTCTATGATTATTATATCATATAATGGATTAATGGTCCCTGACTATAATGTCTTGCATACCCCAGGAACTACATAAATATTTGCTGAATGAATGAAGGTAGGAAAGTCTAATCTGAATCAAATCAGGTTACTCCTTAGGTGGAAATTGCCATTAGCATCAACTATATTATAATAGAGGTTATAATTTATCTATTCTTGCTCATTTTAAGACAACCTCTGGGGAAATAATTGTTACTTAAACAGGGCTGTTTTTGGTATAAAATGGGTCAATCTTGGCTAGCTGTGATTTTTTAAAGGCTTCATAAAATCTTTCTTCTTGTGAATAATAATGATGCAATGGGCCTCAGTTTCCCATTCTACAAAGTAAAGAAATTTGATGAGGTGATATTTAAGGACCTTTCTAGTTCTATAGGATTTTTTAAATTTGGAGTTGTTTTCATTTTAAAGACACACAAAATTCTCACTGGACAATGATGTACAAAATTCCCCTTAATATACATACATACATACATACACAAACACACATTTGTACACAGAGAATTCTGTAATTTTTTAAATATGAGATTCCACATCTTTTCCAAGAAACTTGGCAGAATATCTGTGAGGTCAAGAACTTTCTAAAGATAATAAATATAGCAGAGAGCATTGGCCAAGAAATTCAGAAACATAGGTCCTAATCTCTCTTACTTCCCCCCATATGATCTTTAGTAAATCATTATACTTCTCACAGAGCCAATTTCCTCACCTCTAAGATATAGAAATTGGAGTCAATTTCTAAGGTATCTTCTGGCTCAAATATCGTGAACCTTCTTAATTCTTCTCCTTCAAATTTAAATATTTTATCCTGTATTAAATCTGCCTAATATTCCATCACCACTCTCTACTGATTAGAATAATTAATTTATTAATTATTTTATGATTTGGATACTGAAGATATGAAAGTGGACTTTTATTCTAATCATTGAGTTCATATAGAACTTAAAAAATTTCAATTTGCTTTTACATATTAGCTTTCCTAATTTTATAATTATGATACTTTGGTATGTTAAATAGCATTGTTATGCTATTTAAATGAGAAAGTTGAATCACACCAATTTTAAGCTATAGTCACACAGCAAATCAATAGCAGAATTTAGACCTGAATCTTTAGCTTTCTTGACTCCTAGGCTAGTGCTCTTCCCACTAGGCATATAACTTTCTTAGTTATGTGACTCTGGAGTCACATTTGCAATCATCATTAATCAGGAGAGTCATATAAATATTCTAATATAAAATTTAGAGCTCTTGAAGAGTCAAAATTTACACTTGAAGGGGTCACATGCAACTCAAGAGTGATGGTCAGAGTATCACTATTCTGGTACCTACTGAAATGTAAGTAGTGTAATTATAGTGTCTTTTCCATATCTATGATGCTGGCAATCTCATGCAATTCTTCTTCCATGTATAGTATATATAGCATATAATAGTATATATATGAGATAGATAGACAAATAGATAGATGATAGATAGATGACAGATGATAGGTAGAAAGATGCATACCTACATACATATATAAACAGTTATAGACAGACAGTTTATAGATCCAAATAGGCTATTAAAAATAATCTATTTAGTATGTTATATCAGCAAAATGTTTTCAGTGAAGGAAGGATTTCTAGAATATGAAAGACAAACTGCCTTTCTAATAACTCATGGATGTGGTGGCTACTATGTAAATCTCTTTATCCAATCAATCAGTCCTGAAATAAAATACACTGAACTGATGCTTGGTTGGAATATAAATTCCCAGTCACATGAGCTTTTATGACTTATAATACAGAAAAAGGATTTTTTTCCTCTTGTAAGATGATATCTGTTGGGCTCATTAGTGTCAGTGAAATATTTTGGAATCTGGAGCTTATAAGGTAAACAGGTTATTATATTCAGGGGAACCATCTCTGAAATAGTTAACATGGTTCATCTGATGACATTAGCTTTGTAAGTAATTTCCATGATGTCAAGGGCACACTGGAGATTAAAGGGGGATTAAGGCCTACTTGCACAGTCAAAGCATCACAGTAAATTGACTTGACTTGGCAGGCTGCACCTAAAGTTGGCAAGTTTTCACTAACTAATCATATAAAATCCAGGTTTGTGGTGTTAGTTAGACTATACCTTCACAACAGCCAGGAAATGTTAAGCTTTCAAGGTGGGAGGTTTAAAAGGCTGGTTAAGGGGAGGGCAAACTGTCAAGGAGAATTTCTCAATATCAAGGTGCCAAGAGATTCTAAGCAAAGTAATAGCCCTTTTCTATTTTTGGATAGTACTTCCAAAAGAATTTGAATATATGTCCAAAATATCTTCTCAGCAGTCCTTTAAAAAAAAAATTCCTGAAAAACAAACAAACAACAACAAAAACTGTCATAGTGGTCACTAATGCACTTTTCTGTGAAAGAAGTATGGCTTGACCAGGAACTCTACTGAATAAAGATGAGTTTATATTTTAAAAAGGAAACAGCTGGATGGCAAAAGCAAGGGAGGTAGGCAGCTCTTGTTTCATTAGCTAAGGGAAACTCAGGGGCCCCAGAGAGAACAACTGGGATAGCAGCCATGACAGAAAGAAAAAAAGGAAACAGAAGATCATAAAGAACTAATAATGAAAAATGGAAAGTGAGAAAGAGCCAAGAAAAACAAGCAATAAATAGATTTGAAAAGGGAGGAAAGAGGAAAAGAAATAGAAAGCAGGAAGGCAGGAAAGAGGCAGTGAAGAGAGCATGTGCGTTTCATTTTTTAAAATTTAATAATTCTGAAAAGTATTAAAAGCCCGGTGGAAAAAAAAGTGAAAGATAACCTTTCAGATACAGGTTTTATTTCTTTATGTCATTCCAGAACCCATTTCAATGCTTGGAGGAAAAAAATTAAATAAGCTCAGAAGGTTAAAGTCAGTGTATGTCAGTGTATAATGTACTAGTGTTGGCCTTTTTTTTAAAGTTCCTTGCCTGATGGTGCAGAGAGGAAGTGATTAGTTTGACAAAGTAGGATCTAGACCATTTCGAATCTGATGAATCAGAGTTCTCTAAGAGTAGCATATAAAACACATATGCTATGATTGTTTAGAAATATCTAATAAAATTTTACCTATATAGCAATTATTAACATGAATTTGTATCTAATGAGAAGGAGTGGTTAACAAACTCACTAGTCTTTCTCTAAACAGTTTCAGATGAAGTAAGAGTGGATTTAAGGAGGGGCTTGGATGAAAAACAGATCCTAGTCTGTCCTTTGTCTTGAAATCTGTTCAATGTGATAAAATATACAAATGAAACAAATTCTATATAATTCAAGGCAGAACAAGTGTTGTTGTTGTTGTTGTTTAAACCACCCTACTATGGAATCCACAGTAATCCTGAAGTTTTAACTAGTTTGCAGATGACACCTTACTAAAAAAATGGTGCTATTTTTAAAAAATACAGTAGTATTCATTAGCTTTTAATAGGAACAGTTGTTTAAGGGGAAAAAAATTAGCTTGCTGATGCATACTGGAATGTACATTAATCTTGTTAATGACAACATAGTTAATGGTTGGCAAAACATTACTTCTGAATTAACCTTTCTCTTGAGGTAGCCATGCTTGAGAAGTAAAGCCAGGACACAAAAGATACACGAAAAATGCATGAAGACGGGGATACAGGATTTCCTATGATTTTATGTTGTTCTTAATTAGGAAGCATATTGGCAGCAAATGCTAACATGTGTTAGGATGTTTAGCTGTAGCCAAATAAATGTTTTCTATTACAACTCTGAATTCCTTGCCTAGTCAGAGCCCATGCTGTTCTGCTCATGTCTTACAAAAACCCTTTATAAGTCATCTTAGGGCCAATTTTCTGTTGGCTTATACAGGGCAACTACTTTAAAAATATGTATAGATTTGTAATTTTAAAGGGTTACCTTCCATGCTGGAAGGTTAGATGATTTAAATACATACAATACACACATATATACCTACAGTCACAGAAATTCATATATGTATGTATGTATGAATGCATGTGTGAGAACACCTTTGGCTAGTGACTTTTGCTTTCCTAATGGTAGGCACTTAAGTGAGTGTCACTGACCCAAAACTCTAACTCTTCATTAATATTTGTTTTTCTTTACTTGGTAGAACTGGAGAGAGTAAGAAGTACAGAAAGGTAATGGATTTTATATTAATGACAGTTCTCTGCTTGAATGGGTTATCCAAAAGTTCAGTAATGTAGAACTAGGAAAATATTTTCCACAGAAGCATTTTTTTGTTTAAATGATTTCTAGGTTCTCAAATTAATCCTTAAAATCCTATTTAAACATAATGTATTGGCTGTATAATTTGTACTAATAGTTGTGACCTATATCCTTGAACCTAAACTCACTTTGGGAAATTTCTGGAGGGTCTCCCAATAATTTCCATGGATTATGCTCTGAGCTAGCATTTTCCCCATAAAAATGTTGGTTTATTTCATGACAAAGTCTCAAGACAAAGGTGAATTCACACATTGTCAAATGCTTCATACTTGTAAAGGAAGCATATCTTACTTGGTTTATCCAAGGTGACCCAAGCACTATGTATATTAGTATTTCCTTGGGGAGTGGAGAAAACTAATCTATTTTGAAATACATATCCTCTCAGTCTTTCCCTCCTTCCTTGCCACAAGTAAGAGTTCCATGTAGCTGATGATTAAGAGGAAGGAGAAGGAAATCTCAAAGATCAATAATGGGGACCAAAGAAAAGTCATTATAGCCACTAGGTCACATTGTTGGAATAGCTATTTGATGCCTCAGTCACCACAACATAGACACAAAAATGTTTTGAAACCAGGAATACCCAAGTGTATGTTCCACCTCTGAGACAATTGTACTGGTTGTATGACCCTGGGCAAATCATTAAACCTCTCAATACTCTAAATAATCTTCTAAGGCTATAAATGTGAAGAAGATCCCAATCTACATTGTTTAGAGGGAGGGTCCAATGAGATCAGAGATCTATTCACTGCCTATTCTGTTGCTCTGTTCAATAGATCTTCTCTTATCAAAGTTGTAATCTCACCATTAATGTTGGTTACAACCCACCCCAAACTTTCTCATCCTGGGCAACTTCTCCATATGTTTTCCAAAGATTTTCTAAAAAGGACTGATCCAATTTGCTAGAGGATTTGCTCTAGGGATTTTACATTTGGCAAGAACCAGAAGAGCACTCTATCAGTGATATTTCTCATTATCATATACTGACTGTCTTGTCCTTTTCTGATCATACATGTTCTCAATTATATGTCATAAATCACTTTTTAAATCTTGATAATAATCAGAACCATGGGATAGTCTTCTTGGATCCCTTATGATCTCTTCCTTTGCAATAATTTCTACTCACAATGAGATTAGATTCAGTCAGCAAGCCCAGATGAACTATATCAAAAGTACTGACAGAGTTGATGGATCTGATTCCTTAATGAGAGTCATGTATCTTCAAACTAGGAGATTCTGTGAAAGACAAAAGTTAGGGGAGGAGCATCTTTTGAGAGGAAGATGATGAATAACATCTTGAGATATGGTGACTTTGAGGATTCTGCAGTATATCTAAGGGTAGCTATACAGCAGATAGTGGGAGACATGAGCTAGAACTCGAGAACAGTTAGATCTGGAAATGTAGATTTGGGAGTCATCTGCATAAGGGCATAGGCAAGTCAGGTCTCTGTATATGGAATAAGACTGTATGTTATAATTACTAAGTTGGGGATTTATTGCCTCAAAAGCTTACAGCAAAAACTCTGTAGTATGTTACATTCTCAGATAATTCTATTTGGATAAATGCAAATCCTTATTAACTTCTTTGTATTTGCTTGAGTCCTATATCAGGGACATTTTTTCACCCTTACATCTATGTGTCAGAAACTTGTAGAGTATTCAGTGAGCAGGATGCCTAGAGATTTGTGTTACCATATTTTTTATTTGCTCTGCAAGTAAGTAATAATCAAGTTCTGAAGCAATACTGAGATAGTTCCAGCTACTCTTTTTACTTACTAATCATCCACATTTCTAACTTAGAATTGATTTTTCAAAATGTTGTACTGATTTTAGTAGTATAACTCATAGACTTTAATAAGAATCAATCATACAGCTAGGTGGTACTCCGGAAAGAGTGCTCGGCCTAAAGTCAGGAAAACTTATTTTTGTTAGTTCAAATCTGGTCTCAGACATTTACTAGCTATGTGACCCTAGGGAAGTCACTTAACCTTGTTTACTTCAGTTTCCTCATTTGTAAAATGATCTTTAAAAAGAAATGGCAAATCACTCCAGTTTCTTTGCCTAAAAAACCCTAAATGGGATCATAAAGACTTATATATGACTGATTGGACAAAAACATACATCTAAAAGACTCTTTAATTGCTCTGAAAAACAATCCTTCTCTGTCAATGGGATGAATGAAAAACAACCAAAGAAAAAGGAGAAATGCAAAAAAATTATATTCTATCCTGGAAAAGGATGATTTTCTTGGTCTTTCTTAAATGAAGCTTGATGAACTAATTATGTCAAAACCTACATAAACCATGAAATGAAATGACCCAATATCAGAAGTAATTTCTTCTGAGGAGAAAGTAGGAGGAAGACTGTTATATCTAAAGCAGTAATACTCTCCCCTCCCCCATTAAATAGTATAAACTAATTACTAGTTAATGTGAAATCACTGAAATATTTCTGGACCTTAGATGTCCCTAGGGCAAACATAATAGGCTAATTCTCTAACAGACAACCTGGAGAGGTATTATAATAGGCAGGATGAAGTATTTGCAACAGCTCTGCTTTCTCTTGCCTTGAGTCATATAAAAAGAATAGAAGTTGTGCCACTGCATAGATAATAGATTTTTCTCTAGCTTGAATGATAAAGACCTATGTTTTGAAGCTCTAAACTTGGAGGTACTTGGAAGTGCCATAAGAATGGAGAGGACTCCATCATTAAAACCATTCAAAGAATTAAGAATTCTTGTGATTCTTTACCTGTAAATCTATAGGAATGCTTCTATTTCCTCCAAGGAACACAAACATTACTTTTAATATTCACTTATGTTGATGCTTTTGGGTCTCTCAGAGTAGTAATATCAAAGCCAAATAGAAACAGATTCATGTAGCCTTATGTTGATTCAGAAAATCACAAATTAACATTACATATTATATTCATATTCATATATATATATATATAAAATACTTTTACTTATTTCATTAAATATTTTAATCTGATCCTGGCTGTCTTGGAGAGTTTTGCCTCTGAGACACCTCTGTCTCAGACTCTTTATATTTGGCTAATAAAAGGAAAATGCACACATATGGCTATAGACTCCAATATATTAAGAATATGTAAAACATGAAAAATTTTATATTTCCTAAATTATTAAATGGTAGACATTTCAAGAAGGGGTAATATGGTAATGATAGAACAGAAATCCATAGTAAACCATCAGAGGAAATAATATTGGTAAAGTGATCAGCATAGTGTCTAACATATAATGAATGTTTCCTTCCTTTTCCCTTAAATCACAAGAAAAAATAGAATAAATTATTTGGAGCTGAATTTCTGTTTTATAAGACCTAATTTACAATATTTTCCTTGTATTTGTCTAAAATGTTTAACACTGTGTCTAGAGGAAAGTAGGTACTTAATAAATGCTTATTAATGACTATAGGCTACATTGTTAAAAATCCAATAAAACCCCATATTAAATAAGAATTAACATATCAACAATCCATTTTCCCCTAATCACAGTGGTTTTAGCATGAAGAGATATTTTGTTCAGGACTTTGTTGACTCTAATATATTGAGTTTCAATGGCTATGACTATAAGGTTTATCACATTCTCTGTTATAATGATACTCATGTTTATGGTAGTGACTTGTGAGATGGAGAGGCAAGACTGAGACTACTAAAAGTGATTATTTTCAAGCTGGAAGTTGAGAAAATGGTAAATTTGAGGCATAACTGAAAAGAATAAGTATTTTGCACGTCAAAAAAATATATTGTCCAAATTAGAAAAAAGCACCCAACAACACTTTTATTGGTTCTTCATGTCTGTGTTACAAACTACCATTTCATGACTGATAGAGATCTCTTTGGAATTGATAATGAGGCACAGGAGAGGTAAAGCCTATAGCACCCGCATTTAGCACCTTTCCCAGGATGGTAGCCACTATTGTTGCTTTATATCCTTGATCAGCTGTCACTATTCATAAAATAATCACTGCCATTAACACATCAAGGCTCAAGCCATCTGCTACTATATGGCATAAGTATGAGTTATTAGGTTGAAAACTAAGCAGTACTACTATTTGTTGCCATTGATAACTGCTAGACCTGAGGACCCTACCATTGGAATGGAGGTATGTTATTTTTGAGGGGGAAAATTAAAGGGAGAGTATTAGTGAGAAATTAACCCATTGGAATAATGTAATTTTGGCAAAGGTAGTTTATTAATTTATATAGACGTCTCAGATAAAAATTTATTAGATTAGACACCCAGTTTTCTATATTGATAGCTTATAGCCAAAAACCTCAATCACAGGAACAAAAAAAAATTAAGTGAGGATACCTTCCTAGTTTTGCAATTAAAGTAGAAGGTAACTCCACAAAGAAAATCTCAAATCATTGGTTGAGGAACTCAGTAAAAGGGAATGGTAATTTTTGAGGGGGAGTGGGGTGTTTTCCTCCTGGATAGTTTGCTTCCTCTTAAGAAACCATCTTCAGCAAATAGCTAATAAGTAAGGAGATTTTTTTTTAAATTGTAGAATCATAAGGAGTCCAAAGAACATTTCAAATTCTTTTTTAACAAAAGAAAAGAATTTAGGTGTTTGTTCTTCTTTTTAAAGGATTCTATAGTGGGTATTAATTTCAGTGGATGCTCTGGGAAAAATTGGTCTGAACAGGAAGTACCAGTGCTAAAATATTTCTGTTTTATACCAGATAGAGGAAGAGAATTCTAGCTCTTAAGAGTATGGATCCAAGTCATTCTACACTTTTTAAAAGAAGACAAAGATTTAATGTTTGTTTTTTTAACATTGTCATAATAAAAATAATAAAGGATGCTAATGACAGCACATTATGCAAGCAGTTGTGGTGGTAGGAAGAAACATAATATTTGATCTCTGCATCTAAAATAAAGCTCCAATCTCCCTCCCTTTTAAAAAAAACAGTATTTAAAAACAAAAACAAAAACCTGTTTTCCCTGTGATACCTAGAATAAGGTCACCATCCTTAGTCATGGATTCCATTTCAACTACAGTGATAAATATAGCATGACCACTCTAAGATTTGTTGCCCTAGAACTATCTAAGAGTCTCTTTATTGATGATAGCAAGAAGCACCACTATTTTCAGGGTGTATTTTTTAAGATTAAAATTGTCCTCAAGTATTCTTAAACACTTAAACAATATCACAGACATTAGGAATTTAGAAGTCATCTAGTTTACCCACTTCCTTTTTACAAATGATGAAACTTAGGCAACCAACAGGCTACATCTTACCCAAGGTCACACAGACCATAAACAGTAGAGTCAGTAATTCAAATCCAGGTTTTCTGACTACACATAGCTTTCCAATTCTACACATCTTTTAGCATTCCACCTCCTCCATGAAGACCTGTCAGGCTAAATGAAAGAAATGAACTACTTCCTCTAGTCTTCCTTCAAACTTTTGTTTCACTCACATCCTTGAAGTTCACAACCCCAAAACTTAAATTCATCTCTAGATACTTGGGTAAATATTTGAAACTGATTTTGCTGATAAAGACAGGAATCTTCCATTCTCAATGCAAATCAGTACCCCTTCTTTTTGATTTATAGCCTAAAATACTTGACTATACTAAACATCAAGAGTTAAATAATTCCCAGAGGGTAACACAGACAGGATATCACAGGAGTAGAACTTGAATGTACTAATCATCTCTCAATATTTGTCTCAAATGACTTTAACAAACATTTGTTAAGAACTTACTTTATGTGAGGCCCTATACTAAGCAATAGGGTAAAAAGATAAAAATTTAAATAATCCTTGCCTAAAGGGATAGGCTAGGGCTCTTAGTGGATAAAATAATAAGCCTGGAGTCAGGAAAACTCATCTTTCTGAGTTCAAATCTGGTCTTAGACACTTGCTAGCTGGTATGACCCTGGGCAAATCACTTAACTTTTGCCTCAAGTTTCCTTATCTTTAAAATGAACAAGAGAAAGAAATAGCAAAATCACTCCAGTATCTTTGCCAAAAAAAACCCAAATGGAGTCATGAAGAGTCAGACATGATTTAAAAATGACTAATCAACAACAGAGGGGGTTTAGAAAAGGGGGGGATGGATCATGTACATTAACAACTATGAGACATTAGAAAGTGATTTAAGTTTTTAGGAGAGGTGAGATAGTGACTTGAGAGATTCTCAAGATGATGTGGGATTGGAAAAAATCAGGGAAAGATTCATAGAGAAGGTAGCATATAAACCCAGTCTTTATTGAAAAGAAAGATTTCAGTAAGTAGATATGGAGGGAGTAGGCAGTGTTATTTCTAGGTCCTGGAGACTACATGCTATAATATATATGGAAATATGATAAGATTTTCCAACTAAAAGTAATTTAACCTTGACTGCAGTGTAGAGTATTCAAAAGAAAGTACCATTAATTGATTGTCTTTAAATTTGTTCCTTTTTTCAGTTTGTTTATTTTAGTTATTTAATAATATGAGATCTATCATTTATTATACTAGGCTGTTGGATGGCACAGTGGACAGAGTACTAGTCTTGGAGTCAAGAAGACCTAAGTTCAAATTTAGTCTCAGATACATATCAATTTCATGATCCAGGGAAAGTGTCTTAACCCCTATCAGTCTCAAGTCCTTACTCTGAAAAAATGTGGATGGTAAAAGCATTTATTTCTCAGGGCTGTTGTGAGCATAGGTGTCATATAGGCTTGGATAATAAGGAATATTATATATATATATATATATATATATATATATATACATATAATAAGGAAATATTTTTAAAATGCAAATATAATAGAATATGTTAATTTGTGGTGTTCTAAATCAATAGTCTGCCTACAGGGATTTTTAATGTAGGAATTTAGTGATGCTTTCTATTTAAGATTAATACATTGATTGTGAAGATCAAAATTGCAAAATTTAATGTACTATATAAATATTAGCTAATATTATTATTAATTTGTTTGGGGGCCATTAGTAAATGTTATTTGATGATTATAATTCAAGTTTCTTTCACACAATGAAAAAATAATTTTGTGGGGGGTTTTCACCTTCTATAAATAATAATTATTTACTAAGAATAATTTCTAAACACTATTCATTTGGCATATTTCTCTATTTTTAAGGGGGAAGTAGGAGACACTGAGGAAAATATGGAACTGGAGATGGAAGACAGTAAACAAATAGCAAATCATGTTCTCTAAAAATTCAAAGTGGCAGGAGACACAAGAGAGGATCTGGAGATGGAACTTTATACCAGAGTTCTGAAACTACTAGAGCTTTAACCTTGAAAAATTTCTTCTTCTGTTCTCAATTTCTTCATCAGTAAAATGAAGGGCATAGTACTAGATAATCTTTAAAATCCTTTCCAATTTTGATTCCTCCAAAATATTAGGCCCTAAAATTGCTATATTAGAAATCTGCAAGTTGTCTTTAAAAGATAGAATCATAACAAATCAATAGATTCAAGAGGTAGTATGGTTGAACAGTTATTTGGTTTAGAGTCTTGGTTTTTATCACTCTTGGAATGACAGGTAAGTTAATTTATCCTCTCTGAGCCTCAGTTTCTTCTTCTGTAAAATGAAGAATTTGTGGTAGATTTTCTTCAAGGTTCCCTTTAGCTATATGACTGCCAAAATGATTTTCAAAGCATGGTTCTGACAATGTCACTCAATTGGCACCAATGATTCTCTGCTTTCTCTAGCTCAATTCTATATTTCTTAGTTGGCATTTTAAATTCGCTATAAATTGGCTTCAATATCATTTGATGCCTTATTATATATTACTCTTCATGAATGCTATGATCCAGCTAAATTGGCTTTCATGCTTTTCTTATTAAGATACTATATTTCCCATTTCTTTACTTTTTCATAGGTTATCCCTTATTTCCTGGTATACACTCCCTCCTTGCCTCTGCATCTTTCTATCTTCAATTTGCTTCAAAGTCTAGCTCAGAGATGACCTACTTGAAGCAGTTTGGATCCCTACAGCAATTAATGCTTGCCCAGTTATTTCTTTTTTTGTGTACATCGTTTAGGTTTATACATCAATCCAGGTTACAGCTACAAGTAAACAACCCTTATTCTGATGGAAAGGCAAGCATTAAAGTGATCAAAATTTCTCATTAATGAAAGAGTTAAAGTAATACATTTTGTATAGAGTATGTAACTCCTTAAGGTTAGGAACTTTCTTATTTGTCTTTATATTTTTCCTGCCCAATAGAGTGCCTGGTATTTAAAATATGAAGGTGCTTTTAAAAATGCTTCCATTGGTTCTTAATGAGAAGAAAAATGTTAGTTGGTCTTCATTCTCAAAGAAGACCATGACATGAGCTAATTCCATAGCATACATGTGAATAGCATTTGAATGAGGGGGTGCTATACAAAGTTGGCAGAGTCATCTGAGTCTGGCAGCCAGATATTAATCAGTAGGATTGGAGATGGTTCTGGATTTGTTGCAATCAGGGTTTAAGTGACTTGCTCAAGGTCACCCAATTAGAAATTGTCAAGTATCTGTGACTGAATTTGAACTCCAGGGCAGTGCTCTATCCACTGATCCACCCAGTTGCCCCAAGAGGAAAAATTGCTTTTCATGGGAATACCAAACTAAGATAATCCATATAGGTCAGCTAGATGGAGCAGTGGCTAGAACTTTGGACCTAGAGCCTGGAGAACCTGAGTTCAAATCTAAACTAAAATACCTAACTAGTTGGTGACCTTGGGTAATCACTTAACCTCTGTTTGCCTTATTCTATTGTCCACTGGAGAAGGAAATAGCAAACTAATGACTAGGGTCACAGAGTTGGACATGACTGAATGATTAACCAACAACAACATTAACAATGCAGGTTTTGTTCTCTGGAAATGCAGAGAACTTTGGAATATAGTAGGTGGGATTTTCAGAAAGTCTATTAACCTACAGATGGCATGTATTCAAATTCTGAAATTATTTTTCAAATATAATTTTAAGGATTTCTCACTAACTTTCTTATAAGAAATAATGTTAACAACAATACAGCCTAGAGCTACAAGTAAACAACCCTTGTTCCTGTGGAAAGGCAAGCATAAAGTGATCAAAATTTCTCAATGATGAAAGTGTTAAAGTAATACCTTTTGTATAGTGTAATCTCTAAAACATATCTATATACAACAGCAAACCTGTAAATGTGTAATGGACAAAAATAATAAAACTATTGAAATAATGCATTTTCTCCATACCAAAGCTATCCATTAATTTTTTACAGTTTCCCTCTATATAACATTAGCCTTCATAAAAAATGATATTTTAAAATGAGATGGTTGGCCAAAGAAACAAGTGCTAGTAAATGGAAGAACTGGATTACAATGCTGGGTTAAGGAGAAGGAAAAATAAAAATCATTTGAGGCATTATATGAAATTCAGCAGTCATACAACATATGTTTTAAAGGGGTGAGCAATACTAACAAATTTAATAGTATTTTATGGCTTTATTTTCTATTGTTTGCTTCTTTTGTCTAAAACAATCAAATGTAAGCCATTCAAAATAATGAAATCCATTTTCAGATCCATAATAAATGAAAATCAGTATATGTATTGTCAGCATAGTTGTAATTTCAGGATATGTATTGAAATTTTAAATCTCTAGTGGAGTATATTAGGCAATCTCTGAATAAAAAAATAATTGTAATTGACATTATTGTTGATATTATCATTACTATGTAGTTAGTACTACTAATGGTATTCTGGTTTGAAGAATATGAATTCATGTTTGTGAAGTGAACTAGCATGAGGGCAAAATGTTATAAACTTACAAAGATCGATATTATAGTTTAGCGTCAATCTCTGATCATATTATTTTTATTATTGGTAGTAGAAGAACCCAAAACTAGTCACTTACTTAAAATATTGGTTTGCTTTAGGATTTAAACAGAATTTGCAACAATAGCATATTTCGTGAGAAAGACATCAAATTCCTTTTTGATTGAATGAATGACCTTAGTTTAACTTCCTTCAAACTGCCATAACTCCTAGAGATAATTTTGCTTCTAATGGTAATACTAGATATCTAAGTCAATATGGATATGTTCTAACTATTGACTTTTCAATCTAGTATGCTGGCAAATAGTGATGTGCTATATAGTATATAAAGAAATTAATTAGAAGTGGGAAAATATGGATTGGTTGAATTTAGGTGGCATGTCACATGACTTCTTTGCACTTCAGTTTCTTTATCTATAAAATTAGCAAATTGAGTTAAATGATAACTGAGATTCCTTCTAGCTCTAAAATTCCAAAATTCAAAGTTCAATTATATTTCTCTGTGTTCATAAACTCATATATAATAAACATTTCTTAAGCTCATACATTTTGCAGATTAATGTAATAGGACCTAGTAAACATACAAACTTTAGATAAGATATGACCCCTTTTCTCAAGAACTCTAGCAGAGAACAAAATAACATAGCTAAAGCACTCATCTCTGATCCATTTATGAGATACTTAAATATGCACTGATGAAAGACTTCCTTACCTCTTATGAATATTGCTAAAACCTTCTATAGCAAGGATTTTTGTTCAGTCTTTTTGTGATATTGAAAATCCAAAGAGCATTTTTTTTTACTTCTCAAATGCATATGAAAAAGTATTAGCCATTAACCAAAGCTTTTCCAGGTGCAATATAAGAACTCAACCACAAAGACTTTGCTTCCATTTCCCCACTCTGGAAATTACTCAATTCAAATAGTGGAACCACTTCTAGAGAAGTAGGTTTTGACTCAAAAAAATGCTTTGTAAATAAAACAATGTGTTTTCAAAATTAGCACACATACCAAAAAATGTATTTACTTAATACACCTTAATGGCTTTTGAAGGAGCCATTAGGCTCAACTTAGCAAATAATATGCATTACCAAAATATGTATAGTACTTGTACCAAAATATGCATTTGACCTAGTAAATACAATGTGACAAGGTACTTTTCACTTATTGAATTCTCTCTGCTAAGTATTCTTTTTAGGCCCAAACTGTTTTTAGTGAAGAAGGGAGGTATTTTTTCCCCAAGGCTTTGAGTGTTTGCTTGTTCTGTTCAAAAGTTCATAGTCATAACTGGAAAATATGTTAAACCTGCTGTCAGTCTAAATGATGGGTCTTCCCAGATGGTTAGGACCTGGTGGATTTTGCTGGACTTTATAAGAGAACTATTCTGTTTTAGAGTTCCAGATATCAAGGAAATAGCCTGGGAAAGATAATGACCAAAGAAGATTCTTCTTTAAAAAACATTCATAGATTTCTAGGAATATTAGGGTAACAGAGATGATGTTCATTCAAATGGGGTTGCCAATTTGTGACTTTCTCTCATTGTTATTAGGGAGAAGTTGTAGCAGAAGTGTTCATAAATGTTAGGGTTTCTTTTTCTGTAAAGACATGAAACTTTATTACAGAAATGGGAGTTGAACTGGAAAGCTCACAACGATCTACAAAAAGTCAAGAGAGAGGGTCTGGAAAACTTACTAATGTATGTAAAAAAGGAAGCTTTTCAAATTGGTGTAAGATCATGGACTTTAGAAAAACTACAGAAAGATTGAAGAAAAGGACTTGTTTTATGTTTTAAGACATGAGTTTAATTTTAATTTAGAGACACAGTGATCAAACATTCAAAGTTGCTCCACTTTGATCTGGAGAAGAGGAACAATGAATCTATTAGGCAACAGAAAGGACCTCATTCGTTTCCAACAATACCTTATGTATTGTTTACAAAGCATCAATCTTTCAGTGGCTATAGAAGTCAATGTGTAATTTAGTTTATTGACTTTTATTTCTAAAGTTCTATTTTCTTTGTTTCCGAACTACCTTAGTAACTGTCTTTCCTCTTTGCACCAGGTTGGTAAAAGGATAGAAATCAACAACCATGGCTCTAACAGACTTGGAAAATAACATCCTCTTGCTCAAGCTAGAAAGTTAAACACATTTGTGAAAGAGAATATAATGATGTGCATTTGTTGGCTCCATTCATTGTCCTGGCCTAGAGAAAGTGGAATATTTGGCAGCTGAAATAGTGGGATAGTTAAATCATCTCCAGAGGATGAAGAAAAGCAAAAAGTGTTAAAAGTTTCCTAGGTTGAGGTGTATCCATGATGGAATGAACTATTAAAAAAAGTTTGAGTTGAGGGGAACAATTGGAGATTGGAGAACTGAGAGCAACTCTGAAACATTAACAGCAAGAGTTTGGTTCAGATTACTATTCAAAGTAATCTTTATGAAAAGTCCTTGGTTTTGCAGCCTTGGGATAAAAATCTCAGAAGAACAGCTTTACTTGTGAGCTCTTCGATATTTCCACTTCTGGTCCTGGCCAGAAATACTGTGAGAACACCCTTTCCTTTGGTATTTGAGCCCTTCTGGTTCTGTTCCTGGCTGGAAACCAAAGTGAACAAAACATAACTGAACATTTCAGAACCTCAAAATAGTAAACTAAAAAAGGTTTGGTATGAATTTGGTTCTAAAAATGAACAAGTTCAGAAACTCATTTATAAATGAGCTAGTTCATCTTTCTCTAATGTATAATGAAAGCAAAAAGTGGTTTGACAGACACAAAGGAAAGTTATTTGTAATAAATAATCTAAAAAAGAAAGAAAATTCACAATGAGAATAGTTGGAATAAAATAGACCAGGTGAAAGCAAATACTGTATTATACCATTTTCATTCTTTATAGCCTCATATGGCCAGATTGCCAGGGACTGGATATAATCTGGATATGTGAAAACTTGGATAGTACAGAGAAATGCTTTGGGATCTTTCTCTTGGGAATTCACATGTCACATATTTCACTGGGAATTGACACAGCAACATCTCTCTAGTCTCTGTCCCCTGGGTCCAGAGGGACCCAACTGTATCAGTTTATTCATTTAGATGTTAGACTGTAGGGGCAGCTAGGTGGCATAGTGGATAGAGCACCAGCCCTGGAGTCAGGGGTACCTGGGTTCAAATCCTGTCTCAGACACTTAATATTTACCTAGCTGTGTGGCCTTGGGCAAGCCACTTAAACCCATTTGCCTTGCAAAAACTAAAAAAAAAAGATGTTATACTGTATATAAATATATACCATGCATCATACAATTACCCGGGGAAGGATTCTGAAATATACCTCTGTGCAAGGCCAATGGTCCAACATGAAACCAAACTCAGGTATCCTGACTTCCCTCATGCTGCTTTGAGAAAACCATTTGGGGGATAGGAAGTAATTGAGGTGCACAGCATCTCTTGGAATCATTAATATTGAAAGCATAGTTGTTGTGACATTTAGCTTTTTTAGTCTGAACTCTAATATATATATATAATTTTTAAATGAAAAGTGCTTAAATTTCATCTATATATATATATATTATATTTAATTTTCCTGCTCACTATCCTCTAACCCCAAAATATTTGTAGAGGAAAAGACATTGACATCTAGTTTTATTCTAGATTATGGAAGGAAAATGCACCATTGATCTGTTTGCTTCTATTGTAGCTACCTATCACTCTCACTTTCAATGTAATCATTTTTTATAATAATTTAGGCTATCTGACTCTCCCTAACTAACTATTCTAATTTGGTGTGCAAACACCATCATTAAATCAAAAAGTTATTCTTTTTTAGTTACTAAGAAGACTACTAAAATTACAACAATAGGATGACAATGATGATGAAATAATGGAGATGAAACCTACTTAGAATGGTAACCATAATCATAATAGCAAGGGTGACTTGCATTTATATAGGTTTTAAAGATTTTCAATGAGCTTTATATGTACTATCAGAACTTCACAACAACCCTGTGAATGTTATGATTTCCCTCATTTACAGTTGAGTAAACTGAAGATGTGAGACTTGACCAGGACTACATAACTCTTACTTGTCTACAGTAGAATTCAAACTCAGCTTTTCTTAATTCTATTCAAATACTCTATCTAAAAGACCTCCTAATTCGCAAATACGTAGTCATAGATTCACAGAAATGCTAGGACAAGGAGGGCATCTTAAAAGTGTATATAAAGTTACGTTTACATTATATTGTATGTAGACAATTAAGTGTGTAATAGTATTATGTCTAAAAATAATTTAATTTAAAAATAATTTATTACTAAAAATTCTAACCATCATCTGGGCCTTCACTGAGTCATAATCTTTTTGTCATGGATAATCATAATCTTTTGGTTTCAATATCTGATCACAGTGGTGGCTATAAAGGTTGGGATGACTGACAATTTCTTAAAAAAAAATCACAATGAAGTTTGTCATCAATTGACTCTTCCTTTCACTTGAACATTAGAGACCATTCTAGGGTTATTAATTGTGTCTCAGGGAATAGGGAGCTCAGAAGAGAGGGAGAGAGATGGAGGAAAAGCAGATGAGTACAACAGTCAGAACACACAAAATATTTATCAATAAAATGCACCTCTTAGAGGGATAGGTTCATGGTGCCCCCAAAACAAATATAATAGTAACATCAATCATCTGACATCATATCATTGATCACATATCAACATTAAAGGTATAATAATACTGAAAAAGTTTGAAATGTTGCAAGAATTAGCAAAATATGACAGAATCTTTTTTTTAGGTTTTTGCAAGGCAATGGGGTTAAGTGGCTTGCCCAAGGCCAGACAGCTAGGTAATTATTAAATGTCTGAGGCTGGATTTGAACTCAGGTACTCCTGATTCCAGGGCCGGTGCTCTATCCACTGCGCCACCTAGCCACCCTAAAATATGACAGAATCTTAACATGAGCAGAACTGTTAGAAAAATGGTGCTAATAGACTTTCTTGACATAGGGTTGTTCAATTTGTTAAAAAAAAAAAAAAGAACACAATATCTGTGAAGCACAACAAAGTGAAGTATGGATTTATCAAAGAGGAAATCCTAGAGAACAAATAGGAAGCTATTTAAATAATCCAGGTAAGTAGTAGAGTTTCTGAATAAAGTGTCTCAGGGGGATTAAAACTAAAGTCTCTTGACTTCAAGTCCAGAAATATATGCCACACTGTTTCTTAATAGTTATCCTTCATCTAATTTTTCATCTGTGAATTATTAGGTTGACCTATTTTGTATAGGTTTGAATCTCCCTGAAGAGGCCCTACTATATTTTGGGCTTGATGATCTCAGTACAATGTCATTTGTAAGTAGGAGCATCTGGAGGACCTTGCCATTTATAGTGAATCCCTACTCATTTGAACATCCTTTGTAATAGTGTCAAACACCTTTGGTGTACTTCTGTCTCTCTTTTTTATGCTTCATATAGTTTTCACCAACTGAGATAGCTGAAAAAATTTAGATTTGTGGTTACATCTATCAAAGGGTCTTATATGAAGTTAACATAAGTATGAAAGTCTCTTTATTTTTGGAAAAAAACTTTAAACCTACATTTTTACTCTTTCAAGAAATGTCTTTTGATATTCAACAAACAATAAACACAGTGGGATCCACTATTCTCTAAATTTTCAGTCAATTATGTAACTGTGAAGATTCTATGTGCAATAGAAAATCCTTTAAAATGCCTTTGTTTCCTTGTCTACAGACATAAACTAGTGATTTTTGGTTCCTAGGAGCAAGAAGCCTCAAACAAGTCTTCATAACAAGTTTTTAAAGAAATGGGCAGAGGAGAGAGACAGAGAGACAGACACACACACAGATGGGGGGAGAGACAGAGAGAGGGAGAGAGAGAGAGGGAGAGAGAGAGAGGGAGAGAGAGAGAGAGAGAGAGAGAGAGACAGAGAGAGAGAGAGAGACAGAGAGACAGAGAGACAGAGAGAGACAGAGACAGAGAGAGAGACAGAGAGAGGGAGAGAGAGAGAGAGAGAGAAAGAGAGAGAGAGAGATACAGAGAGAGAGAGAGATACAGAGAGAGAGAAAGAGAGATGGAGAAACCCTAGGGTACAGGCACTCTGGCCAGACACCCCAGGAAATCAAAAGAACTTCTGATGCTTTTGAGGTGGGACTGGGGTAGAAGGACAACAGGGCAGGACCAAAGATAAATTCACTTAGAGATCCATGGCTTTAAGGGATAAGCGAGCCATCTGGTTGCTTCCTACTTTAATTATCTTGCCAAATTGATGCCAAATACAGGGGCACAGTGGTTTCTTTGCTGTCCAAAGAGTAAAAGTGTTATCAGCATCTATTAAATTTTGATGCTTTAGAACAAAGCTCTATCCTAGTTATGATCTACATCTTTAAAAACTTTCACCGAAGATGCTGGGGGCGGGGGGGGGGGGGGGAGAACTTGGCTAAAGATTCAGGTGTTCATGAAAGAATTCACTTAAAAGACCAACTCTGACCCAAAAGAAATTTTAGGGACAAAAAAGTTTATTTAAGTAATGCTGTGATTAGCAGAAGCTAAGGGAAAGAAAGAATAAAGGCAGTTGTAAACTATGATTCCATAAGGGGATTAGTAGCAGCAACAACCTCATCAACAATATAAGCTGCCATGAAAGCATGAACAGTAAGGAAAGCTATAGGAGCATGAGAGGTTACCTGGAGGAATCACACTCTCCCAAGAGCAAGTTGACTTCATTGAAAACAAGCAACGCAACTAAATAGAGGATGAGCATTTAAAGGGGTATGTAGGGAAGCATATAAGTAGGGACATGTATGTGGAAGAGTTGATAGTTCAGAGAGCAGAGATGAGGTAATGAGGGACATATTGCTGAGGGACTGTAAGACTTAATCCTTTCAGGATAGAGTAGGGAACCATTATTCTGTTGTTGTTCATTAATCTCATCTCAAAAACTTTGAATAATGGGTTGGGGTAGGGGCATATATTACCTTGAAGAGTGATAAGACATAAGATACATGGTCAGTGCAGAGGGAACAGATTATTTATAAAATATATTTTCTGTCCAATATTTCCTCTACTTCAAGAAGACCTGGTTTGGGAATCCTGGATTTGAATCTCTCTTTTGATATTTGCTAGTTGTGTGAATTTGAGTACATCACTAATCTTTTTAGTCTCAATTATAAATGACTCAGGTCTCAGTTTTTTTTATAAAATGGTCATAGCAATATATATATATATATATATAATATATATATATATTATATATATATATATATATCCTAGATATCAGTTTCATATTAATTTCCCTAGATCCCAGCCCCATTCATATCTATCTCTTACTCAGAAAGCTACCCATAAGCTTCTTCCCATTTCCCACTAATGAACCCTGGATTCTTTGAATCTGTCTCTAACCTATTTTTTAGTCACATCTACTATACTCATTATATATGGAAATCGATTTAACCAGATTGGATCATTTAATTTCATATAAACATTTTTTGTACTTGCCTACTTTTACAACATAATCTAGGCTCTCTCATCTTGAAATAATCACTCTTCATCTGCCATGAAAATTCTAGCCATTTTTAAAAATCTAGTCTCTGAACCACAAAAATACTTGAATTTCTCCAATAATAATGATTATATTCTATTTTGCACACATACACACACATACATACATTTTAATCTCTTCAGTATATTGAAATTTTTTTGAGGTCAAAGGTTATGTCTTTTCTATCTTTATATTTTCCATAATGCTTAGTACAGAGCCCAATAAATATCTATTTAAATGAAGTAATATATTTGTATACTTTAAACACATAGTGCATTCAGAATCATTTATCAAGTGACAATTCACCAAAAACATAACAGATTATATATCCAATTCCTTTCCCATGAAAAAAATAGTTAGCTGTTTCATAGTTAAGACGTCTTTAGAAATAAACAACAACACAGATCACAGCAATATTTATTTAGATGATATATCTGGACCAGTTAACCTAGTTGATTAGAAACATATTTTTGATGAGTTCAAAAACAAAAATTTGATTCTCTCCAAGATACTTTAACTTCACAAAGAACCTATGTTAATTACAAGGTCCTGTAAAGCACCCTCAATCCAAGTTATTGTGTTATCCAAAAAGTTAAGTCCCGAGAGAGCAAGATGACTCAATAACAAACTATCCTTGCTTATAGAAAACAAAAAGCACATCTACTGTGGCTAGTGAGCCTATGTCTCTCTGATGAGAAAAGACACGTTTTTATGTGTAATGTACTCATTTTCTATCACCATTTCAATATGTTTGTGTAAACAATTATGATTTAGCTATATGTAATGATAATAATAAAAAAGTTAAAATCTGAATTGCCTTAAAATTAATCACAAGAAAAAAAAGTTTGTATCATAATATATGGTATTAATCAATTGGAAGGATAATGGTTTCCGTTTTGTGCTGGGCATGTAACCAGCTTAAATATCTTAGAAGGAAAAAAACCATATTATCAGTAAAATTCTTATCCCATATATATATATATATATATATATATATATATATATATATATTCAATTAGCATAAAAGTTACCTTTTTTAAACTCCTCATTCTGTAACAAAATCTTGCAGTCACCTTATGATTTGTATGAAGTCACTATACTTCTTAGGGTAAGATATCCCAAAATTATCAATTCAAAAACCTTCAATATTCAGCTTATCTATGTCCAGACACTAGAATCATTTGCATCTGTACTGTTTTATGAGAGCTTTACAACTTCTCAGAATCATGTGTATAAACAGAGTCAAGTGGCAGAGTGTCACATTCTCAGTTCATCTATTTCTTAGCTATGTGACCCTCAGTAAGTCACTTAATTTCTTTGATTCTTAGCTTCTTTGTTTGTAAAATGAGGAAAATATTACTTATAAATCCTATACATCAGTGCCAGATTGATCATCCTTTACCATAAGTATTCATGTCATTTTTACTCATCAAATTTGCACAACTTCTGATCCCCCACTGGATGACATTCAGTAATTGATAGAAGTTCCAGCTATTTAAAAAAATTTGAGGATTGGTTTCCCATGAAAATTTCCACACACCAGTGCTTATATTGTGTCTTTGCAGACAAAATAACAGGGATAGGTACAATTATACTTCTGGAACTTTACAGAAGTGATTTTGTGAATGAAGGATGAAGGGCTTTGAGACTCACAGTCACACTAGCTATCTACACTGATAAGATTCATCAGATCATAGCTCAAATCTTCCACTTCTTGTCATTATAATAGGATTGTTGTACTCTCCATTTCTTGATGATAACATGTCATATGAAAGCAATTATAGCTTAACAATGCTATAGTTCTAATAGAAACTTGTTAAAGTGGATCAACAGTATTTCTCATTTAGTTTAGAAAGGTCAAAAAAAATTCAAACAGAAACTTGGTAAATAATGATAAAGAGAAAATGAAAATAGTAAAACACAAGGTACACTTCAGGAAGTCAGTAAACCTTGCCTGAAATCTGATTACTTTCTCACATTCATACCATATAGACATTTAAAAAATTCTTTAGCTTACTTTGAGTTGTTTGTAAACAACTCTCTAAAAAATAACTCTCAATGTCTCAACAACATGTGTAATCCATAAAAATAATAGTGAAAGAATATTTTAAAACATTTTTTATAAATTGTAAAATGATGTGCATGAACACTGAAGTATTTAATGTATCTTCACCCTAATCACTGATTTTTATTGTTTCTATAGAAACTAATGTGCCTGAGAGAAAATGTGGAGACTAAAAAAAGAGGGGGACCAAAATAGTAGAAGTTTCATGAATAAAATAGATAACAGTTGCTTTTAAATGTTACTCATTACCTTTTGGAATTGCCTTGTATATAATGATAATAACCTTATAATTTATCAAACTATCTTCCTTTTCTTTTCTATTGTTGGTTCTCTTGCAATTTATAGTGGGATCTTTTCTTGTATTAGAATATTTTAAATTTCAGTAGGAAGTCACACAATTACACTTCTGACATTGATATAAACTGAACTAAATTAAAAAATAAGAAAAGAAAAACTTTTTTTTTCTGGATATAGCATTAGTCCCTAGAGAAAAATAAAAGAGTATTGTAAATCAATTTTAAAGAGTCAGTTTTGGAATATAATTCAAACTTTTCATGGATATGGTCTGATTTGGCTCAATATGATAATTCTCTCCCAAAGGAAATGGCTCCTTAATTTCCAGTTATAGATATTTTCTCATTTTTTCCAAAATGGAGCAAAACCAATCAACCTCCCCACACATTTTTCTTATATGTGCACATGAAATACATACATATGTTTAAAACAGGATTTTTCCAATTCTTATGAGGGGTTAACTTGTTCTCTTGTTCTTTTCTTCAAGTTAACCCCTCATAAGAATTGGAAAAAATCCTGTTTTAAACATATGTATGTATTTCATGTGCACATATAAGAACAATGTGTTTTTCTCATGTTTGTGTCTGAATTAGATATGTCCCCTTCTCCAAGTTATATGCATCGGGCACAAAAAGGTTTAACACTAACAGGAGACACAACAAGCTTGTAACTGAAAGAAATATTTTATACTATCTACACACACACAGATGGGGGGAGAGACAGAGAGAGGGAGAGAGAGAGAGAGACAGAGAGAGAGAGAGACAGAGAGACAGAGAGACAGAGAGAGACAGAGACAGAGAGAGAGAGAGAGAGAGGGAGAGAGAGAGAGAGAGAGAGAGAGAGAGAGAAAGAGAGAGAGAGAGATACAGAGAGAGAGAGATACAGAGAGAGAGAAAGAGAGATGGAGAAACCCTAGGGTACAGGCACTCTGGCCAGACACCCCAGGAAATCAAAAGAACTTCTGATGCTTTTGAGGTGGGACTGGGGTAGAAGGACAACAGGGCAGGACCAAAGATAAATTCACTTAGAGATCCATGGCTTTAAGGGATAAGCGAGCCATCTGGTTGCTTCCTACTTTAATTATCTTGCCAAATTGATGCCAAATACAGGGGCACAGTGGTTTCTTTGCTGTCCAAAGAGTAAAAGTGTTATCAGCATCTATTAAATTTTGATGCTTTAGAACAAAGCTCTATCCTAGTTATGATCTACATCTTTAAAAACTTTCACCGAAGATGCTGGGGGCGGGGGGGGGGGGGGAACTTGGCTAAAGATTCAGGTGTTCATGAAAGAATTCACTTAAAAGACCAACTCTGACCCAAAAGAAATTTTAGGGACAAAAAAGTTTATTTAAGTAATGCTGTGATTAGCAGAAGCTAAGGGAAAGAAAGAATAAAGGCAGTTGTAAACTATGATTCCATAAGGGGATTAGTAGCAGCAACAACCTCATCAACAATATAAGCTGCCATGAAAGCATGAACAGTAAGGAAAGCTATAGGAGCATGAGAGGTTACCTGGAGGAATCACACTCTCCCAAGAGCAAGTTGACTTCATTGAAAACAAGCAACGCAACTAAATAGAGGATGAGCATTTAAAGGGGTATGTAGGGAAGCATATAAGTAGGGACATGTATGTGGAAGAGTTGATAGTTCAGAGAGCAGAGATGAGGTAATGAGGGACATATTGCTGAGGGACTGTAAGACTTAATCCTTTCAGGATAGAGTAGGGAACCATTATTCTGTTGTTGTTCATTAATCTCATCTCAAAAACTTTGAATAATGGGTTGGGGTAGGGGCATATATTACCTTGAAGAGTGATAAGACATAAGATACATGGTCAGTGCAGAGGGAACAGATTATTTATAAAATATATTTTCTGTCCAATATTTCCTCTACTTCAAGAAGACCTGGTTTGGGAATCCTGGATTTGAATCTCTCTTTTGATATTTGCTAGTTGTGTGAATTTGAGTACATCACTAATCTTTTTAGTCTCAATTATAAATGACTCAGGTCTCAGTTTTTTTTATAAAATGGTCATAGCAATATATATATATATAATATATATATATTATATATATATATATATCCTAGATATCAGTTTCATATTAATTTCCCTAGATCCCAGCCCCATTCATATCTATCTCTTACTCAGAAAGCTACCCATAAGCTTCTTCCCATTTCCCACTAATGAACCCTGGATTCTTTGAATCTGTCTCTAACCTATTTTTTAGTCACATCTACTATACTCATTATATATGGAAATCGATTTAACCAGATTGGATCATTTAATTTCATATAAACATTTTTTGTACTTGCCTACTTTTACAACATAATCTAGGCTCTCTCATCTTGAAATAATCACTCTTCATCTGCCATGAAAATTCTAGCCATTTTTAAAAATCTAGTCTCTGAACCACAAAAATACTTGAATTTCTCCAATAATAATGATTATATTCTATTTTGCACACATACACACACATACATACATTTTAATCTCTTCAGTATATTGAAATTTTTTTGAGGTCAAAGGTTATGTCTTTTCTAGCTTTATATTTTCCATAATGCTTAGTACAGAGCCCAATAAATATCTATTTAAATGAAGTAATATATTTGTATACTTTAAACACATAGTGCATTCAGAATCATTTATCAAGTGACAATTCACCAAAAACATAACAGATTATATATCCAATTCCTTTCTCATGAAAAAAATAGTTAGCTGTTTCATAGTTAAGACGTCTTTAGAAATAAACAACAACACAGATCACAGCAATATTTATTTAGATGATATATCTGGACCAGTTAACCTAGTTGATTAGAAACATATTTTTGATGAGTTCAAAAACAAAAATTTGATTCTCTCCAAGATACTTTAACTTCACAAAGAACCTATGTTAATTACAAGGTCCTGTAAAGCACCCTCAATCCAAGTTATTGTGTTATCCAAAAAGTTAAGTCCCGAGAGAGCAAGATGACTCAATAACAAACTATCCTTGCTTATAGAAAACAAAAAGCACATCTACTGTGGCTAGTGAGCCTATGTCTCTCTGATGAGAAAAGACACGTTTTTATGTGTGATGTACTCATTTTCTATCACCATTTCAATATGTTTGTGTAAACAATTATGATTTAGCTATATGTAATGATAATAATAAAAAACTCAAAATCTGAATTGCCTTAAAATTAATCACAAGAAAAAAAAGTTTGTATCATAATATATGGTATTAATCAATTGGAAGGATAATGGTTTCCGTTTTGTGCTGGGCATGTAACCAGCTTAAATATCTTAGAAGGAAAAAACCATATTTATCAGTAAAATTCTTATCCCATATATATATATATATATATATATATATATATATTCAATTAGCATAAAAAGTTACCTTTTTTAAACTCCTCATTCTGTAACAAAATCTTGCAGTCACCTTATGATTTGTATGAAGTCACTATACTTCTTAGGGTAAGATATCCCAAAATTATCAATTCAAAAACCTTCAATATTAAGCTTATCTATGTCCAGACACTAGAATCATTTGCATCTGTACTGTACTGTTTTATGAGAGCTTTACAACTTCTCAGAATCATGTTTATAAACAGTCAAGTGGCAGAGTGTCACATTCTCAGTTCATCTATTTCTTAGCTATGTGACCCTCAGTAAGTCACTTAATTTCTTTGATTCTTAGCTTCTTTGTTTGTAAAATGAGGAAAATATTACTTATAAATCCTATACATCAGTGCCAGATTGATCATCCTTTACCATAAGTATTCATGTCATTTTTACTCATCAAATTTGCACAACTTCCGATCCCCCACTGGATGACATTCAGTAATTGATAGAAGTTCCAGCTATTTAAAAAAATTTGAGGATTAGTTTCCCATGAAAATTTCCACACACCAGTGCTTATATTGTGTCTTTGCAGACAAAATAACAGGGATAGGTACAATTATACTTCTGGAACTTTACAGAAGTGATTTTGTGAATGAAGGATGAAGGGCTTTGAGACTCACAGTCACACTAGCTATCTACACTGATAAGATTCATCAGATCATAGCTCAAATCTTCCACTTCTTGTCATTATAATAGGATTGTTGTACTCTCCATTTCTTGATGATAACATGTCACATGAAAGCAATTATAGCTTAACAATGCTATAGTTCTAATAGAAACTTGTTAAAGTGGATCAACAGTATTTCTCATTTAGTTTAGAAAGGTCAAAAAAATTCAAACAGAAACTTGGTAAATAATGATAAAGAGAAATGAAAATAGTAAAACACAAGGTACACTTCAGGAAGTCAGTAAACCTTGCCTGAAATCTGATTACTTTCTCACATTCATACCATATAGACATTTAAAAAATTCTTTAGCTTACTTTGAGTTGTTTGTAAACAACTCTCTAAAAAATAACTCTCAATGTCTCAACAACATGTGTAATCCATAAAAATAATAGTGAAAGAATATTTTAAAACATTTTTATAAATTGTAAAATGATGTGCATGAACACTGAAGTATTTAATGTATCTTCACCCTAATCACTGATTTTTATTGTTTCTATAGAAACTAATGTGCCTGAGAGAAAATGTGGAGACTAAAAAAAGAGGGGGACCAAAATAGTAGAAGTTTCATGAATAAAATAGATAACAGTTGCTTTTAAATGTTACTCATTACCTTTTGGAATTGCCTTGTATATAATGATAATAACCTTATAATTTATCAAACTATCTTCCTTTTCTTTTCTATTGTTGGTTCTCTTGCAATTTATAGTGGGATCTTTTCTTGTATTAGAATATTTTAAATTTCAGTAGGAAGTCACACAATTACACTTTTGACATTGATATAAACTGAACTAAATTAAAAAATAAGAAAAGAAAAACTTTTTTTTTCCTGGATATAGACATTAGTCCCTAGAGAAAAATAAAAGAGTATTGTAAATCAATTTTAAAGAGTCAGTTTTGGAATATAATTCAAACTTTTCATGGATATGGTCTGATTTGGCTCAATATGATAATTCTCTCCCAAAGGAAATGGCTCCTTAATTTCCAGTTATAGATATTTTCTCATTTTTTCCAAAATGGAGCAAAACCAAACAATCAACCTCCCCCACCCCAGAATGTCATATTTTCTCTTGTTCTTTTCTTCAAGTTAACCCCTCATAAGAATTGGAAAAATCCTGTTTTAAACATATGTATGTATTTCATGTGCACATATAATATAAGAACAATGTGTTTTCTCATGTTTGTGTCTGAATTAGATATGTCCCCTTCTCCAAGTTATATGCATCGGGCACAAAAGGTTTAACACTAACAGGAGACACAACAAGCTTGTAACTGAAAGAAATTTTATACTATCTACTTTTAACATGAAAATTTTCTTGTCAGGAACACATGGAAGTTGGTAAAAATATACAAAAGTAAAATCTATGTGATGAATGTATTTTAAAATACGTTTATGTGATGTGAAATAATGTCTATAATGACCATCTTTTCTAAAATGTTTCACAATTACATGGTGGTAAGATTGCAAAAGTCTCCACTGGATACTTTTATGATCTGATGACTCAGCCTTTCTGGGTCTCGGGAAGATCTATAAAATGGACCTATCTTTCCCCTTCCCATCCCACTAGGATAGTAAAGGAATCTATAAAAATAATGTTTTTGAAAAAATAAGATGATAAAGAACAAATGAGAATAGCTCTTTATCTTTCAACTAGATCATTAAGAGGAGATGGTATGTTTGAAAATTTTAGATTTGTTTTTATTTAGCAAGAAAATGATAATTACACCTAATGTACTTTTGTGTTTTCTGTAAAATTAAAAATAGACAAAATATCAATCTCATATAATTCCCTTCAAAATCCAGTTAGAAAAGTACCAAAAATAGTCAAGCCATGATATATCAAGTCAAGCCACTGAATACATTGGAAATGCCCAGTCTAATCCCTTGATTTTGTTTAGGGGCATGGACAAAAATTGTATTGGATAGGAAGGTATGCAATGGAAGAAGAATTGACCACATTGATGAGATCAAGGATTCACCAAAGCAGCAATAGATCTGTATTTCAATACTTCAATGAATTTGTGATCTCCTTGACATGGTTATTGCCTTAATTGATGCAGATTACATTCTATGGCTTTGAATTCAATGTTACTCTTGCTTCTATCTTTTCATATGTGCTTTATTTAATGTGCTAGCAATTTTCTTCTAGATGCTCTTTGTGATTATCACAGTTGATTTTGTTTTGACACAAAATCTTCAGGTTACACTCCTGATTTTCTTGGGCTTTTTCTATACTGTCCCCAAAACACCCTTCATCCTGGAAGTTTATTTCATTTGATCCCTGGACTTCATCCTTTGGAAGTACTCTCCCCCTCCCTCTAATGGGCTAGGTTTTCCTAGAGCTTTCATATGAATGAATAGGCTCATGCCAGCTTCTGCCTTTTCTCCATAACTATATCTCTTTTTTATATGCTGTCTTCCTCCATTATAATGTTTGTTCCTTCAGTTTGAAACTATGCCCAAAGGGCAATGAAACTGTGCATACCCTTTGATCCAACAATACTACTACTAGTTCTATATCCCAAAGAGATCATTAAAAAGAGGAAAGAACCCACATGTACAAACATATTTATAGCAGTTCTTTTTCTAGTGGAAAAGAATTGGAAATTGAGGGGATGCCCATTGATCGGAGAATTATATACAAATTATAGTATATGAATGTAATAGAATACTATTGTTATGTTAAAAAATCATGAGCAACTTGACTTCAGAAAAGCATGAAAGACTTGTGTGAACTGATTCTAAGAAAGTGAGAACCAGGAAAACATATGAATTAACAGAGGCATTGTAAGAGGATCAACTATGATTGGTGCAGCTTCTCTCAGCAGTTCAGTAATCGAGGACAATCCTGAAAGATATATTGTGGAAAATGCCATCCATATTCAGAGGGAAAAAACTTATGGATTCTGAATGCAAAACAAAGCATACTATGTTTACCTTATAAAAATTTATTTCGTTCATTCTTATGGTTTTTTCTCCTTCCTCCTTTCTAATTCTTCTTTCATAGTTTGACTACTATAGAAATATTTTAAATGCAATTTTACCTGTACAACCTATATTAAATTCTTTGCTGCCATAGCAAGGGGTCTTTGATTGGGAGGGTGGTGAATAAATGTGGAACTCAAAAACTTGCCAAAGGATGAATGTGTAAAATTATCCTTGCATGTAATTGGAAAATAAATTTAAAAAATAAAAAGTATGTTCTTGAGGATAGAACTGACTTTTGTTCTATTCCTGTTAGTACTGCCAGAAATTAACATTGCTCTTGGCTCATAGTCAGGATTTAATACTTATTGGATAGATTCAATAGATACTTTCCAATAAATTTCCTGTACATCATACTACTCAAAAACTAGCAAAATTGCCTATTAATGTAATTTCAAATTATATCAATTATTTATTTTCACTTTTGAAGTATATTGATTTTTAATAGAAAATATATACACTTTTAACTATAACATCTGCATATCATCATCATCATCATCATCATCATCCATTGAATTTGATCTTAGTTTTGTTGCTTCTAAGGCTGTCTTTCCACTATTGTAGTCATTGTGAATTTTTTGGGCTCTTTCTTTACTCAGCATTAGTTAATACAAATTTGTCCCTGTTTCTCTGAATTCTTTACCCTCAAGAAACATAGTAGCAAAGTATATACAATACTGGTTTTGCTGCCAGAAAAACCTGAGTTCTAATGCATGCCCATGTTTTATGACAAACTTTTCTTTTATGATTAAATATCAATTACCTCCATCATACCACATTTATTGTTTCTTACCTACTTTGAGTATAAAGCCATGGATATTCCTGAGTGATAGCTCCACTAGCAGTGTATTAGTGTGACTGTCACTTCACAGTCATTGTAACATTGAATTTCCTCATTTTTTCATCTTTTCTAATTTAGTAGATATATAGAGATATGAGTTTTAAAATTGCATTTCTCTGATTACTGGTAATTGTGAACATTTTTTCAAATGGCTGTTGATAATTTTCTTTCTTAAAAAAAAGTTTGTTCATATCCTTTGATTGCTTGTATATCAGGGAATAGCTCTGAATCTTATAGATTTTATAGATATCTTAGCTATTTATCTTTGAAGATTATATTTATCAATTGTTTTTTCTCAAATCTTGCCTCATTATCTCTTTATAAAAGAAATTTACCATCAGTAGAGATCTGCAGCTTGTTATACATGGTTATCTGCCCCCCATCTTTGATTTCATAGATATACCTTTTTCTCTTCCTGTCCAGTCCGACCCAGGCTTTTATTTCTAAATTTGATTTTATATATGTGTGTATTTGCATTTGAATATATACATGTGTGTATCTGTATATATATATATATATATATATATATATATATATGCATATATCTTCCTTGTTTAACTTAGATGAAATGTGGTTAGTGAACCCTCATTCCTTCCATGGTTTGTATGAATGTATTTCCTTGAAGGTCTCCAGTTTCAAAAGTTCTAAGTCAGTTCATACCACTTGCCTCTGTGTTCTTCCTGAAGAATACTTTAATCTGATTTCTCTTCATGGAATTAGTCCATAGTTGTTTTCTTTGTTCTCCCAGTGATCCTTAGATGAGGAAGGAATAGAAGAGAAAACAGACATGTCTTCCCCTTTTTTTCATTTTGTAAACATGGATAATTATATAGTCTATTCATTTTTTATGAATTTGTTTACCACTAGGTCTTCTTTACTTGCTGAAATTGCATTTAAAAGACTGTTCATTTGTTTTCTTTTTCAAGGCAAATAATTTCTTGAAAGTTCATTATTTTTATGTAGAAATATGCTCAACTTTGTAGGATGCAAAATGCATTCCTTTGCTTTTTGTTTTATTGTAGTTCAACATTTTTGTTTGTTCTAATCTTTAATGAATAGTTCTATGAACTTCAATTCATTTTTTAAATAAGTGATTCCCTATACCTCTGACAGCAACTCTTTCTTTGATCTTCAAAGTTTTGGAGCTTGATAACTGCATTTCTGGTTGAACAAAACTTGGTCTTTCTCTCTTATAGTATAATTCCAATAAAGGCAAATTTTTTAGAATTAAAAAATCAAAATATGGTATTTAGCTCTTTGTTTCATCAGTTTTAATTCTTTATATACAAAATCAATCACTTTTATTTGTAGATTTCAATTATTCTTCCAACTTTGCTATCTTTTGACTTTACTCAGTAGTTTTTATTTCCACTGTTTTCTTTTAAAAGTGCAACTATTTTATTTGTTTTCTACTTTCTCTTCTTAATTGTCAATTATTTTTGAGCTTTCAATTTTTTAACACCTTTAATTTTCTTCATTACAACTTCCTTTAAGAGACATGGTAGAAGTAGATGAGTTTAACAGTCTTGGAGACAGGAAAACCTGGGCTAGTCTTGAATCTGATACCTATTTGCTGTTTCACCATGAACAAATAATTTTCTCTCTCAATGTCCTGGAGAACTATTTAAGACTATAGGCTACAAATGAGATACTGATTCTACCACTGGGGGGTTTCCCATCTGTTGGAAATAATCAGTTCAGCACTAAACAAGCACAACTTTTCTCCTTCACAATATATAAGCTTTTGAACCACTTTTTAGTATATATGAAAGAAATAGTTATGAAGCACTTATTATGTGCAAGTTTGTAGCAGAAATATAGGCAGAAAAACAAGACAGTCCCTATTATTAAAGACTTCACATTCTGTAGGGAATTAAACTTTAGGTCAGTTGATAAGGTACCATGGTCCTTAGGATGTAGCAGCAAAGCAGATAGTAATGTTTCTTCTTTAATGTCACTTCTGATGATATATCATTTTCTGTGCTTAACTGTTTGGCAGAAATAAGGTCTTTGGTGTCAAGAACCTTTTTTTCCTGAATCTTCAACAGATGTGACTATAGCACCTGCAGGAGTATTGCAAGGTTATCTTTTTGGGGGTTGATTCCCATGATGATGGTTATAGGCAGAGGGCTGGAAGAATTGCTTTTCTCAAACCTTTTAGGTTCATAATCCTGTACTACTTCCTTAAAGGTCTGAGGGAATCAGTAGTCAAGGTACTGGTGATTTAATTTGGCTGGTACCTGATGCCTCCTATCACTCTCAAGGTGTCCTGCTCAGCTGGCAGTGGAAATTTTCCTGCAGTTGAAGAGGAAAGTTACTCCCGTTGCAGAAATTGCTTCCCTAGGTGGCAGTAATGAGGCTTAGGAAAAAAAAAAACAATAGTAGATTCAGGGATGATACTATTCCCAAGGCTCTTGTGTCAATCTGCCCATTGGTGGCAGGTAGCTGCTCCAAATGATGGCGAGGAAGATAGATTCCTTCTGCAAAATGACAGTTTCAGGGAGTGGGATAGGGCTAGCTTAAAAGTCTGATTTTTTAGAGAAAATTGCTGTTCCCTAGGCTACTGACCAAGGAGAGATAATGGTGAAGGTAGTTATGATAGTTTGATCCACTTGACTTTTACTTACATTTCTCTCCAGGGTAAATTATCTGATGTTTAGTAAGGACTAAGCTTTAATTCATGAACTTTTTTTCTCAGTATTAATTGTCTAGTCTTAAATTAGCACTGAATAATATCTAAAGATATTCTCATATTCCTTATTTTCAGGGCATCTCTCTACATTATTAATGCTTAATTTGGGAGGAGCAATCATTGAAGACCGTCCCATAGTCTTCATGTTTATAAGGTAACCACATATTTCTTAAGGACTGAGCTCTTACTGAAAACATTACCATAGTCATAGGATTTGTCTTCAGTATGAATTCCTTTGTACTTAAAATGGGAGAGATTCTTACTGAAAGCCTTCCCACATTCTTTTCATTTATAAGATTTTTTCTCCAATGTGGATTTTCTGATGTTGAGTAACAGCTGAGTTCTTGAAGATCACCTGATATTGCCTATGTTTCAAAAGTTTCTTTCCAGTGTGAATTCCCTAGAGATAAATAATGTTTGATTATGGTTGAAAGTTCCCCATATTTCCGACATTTAAAAGATTTCTGACCAGAGTGAACTATATTGAATTGTGAAATATATGCTGTCTCAAATTCTTTGCATTCAAAGGGTCTCACTGTACTGTTGATTGCTTTATTATGTATAAGGGATGAAGTGTTGACAAAAATTTCTACAATCTTTATATTTGTAAGATTTCTCTCTACTATGAAATCTCTGATGTTGAATAATGTATATAGACCTACTGAAAATCTTTCTATATTCCTCACTATCAGAGAGTTTCTCTCTGGTATGGATTCTCTATATTTAACAGATATGTAGGCCTCCCGAAGGACTTTTCACATTTCTCACATTAATAGGATTTCTTTTCTCTCTGTAGGATCTGATATTGAATAAGAGTAATATAAGCTCATTGTAATTCTATGACCCATGCTTACATATGTTCTGACTGAAACTTCTCAGTGACCTATTTTTATGGAGGGGAACTTTAACTCTGAAACTTCTTTCTTAATAATATAATTTTTTGGAGTTATTTCTACTTTCTTCAAACACCTAATCTCCTGGTCAGTTCCTCCTGAAATGTGTGGTCCTGGGAATATCCTCACTGTATCTTTCCATTGATATCCTTGAAAATTTTCTTTCTTGTTTTTGAGGTGACTTCCAAAATCACATGTTTAATAACCCAGACTAACAGCCACTAAAAGCTCTTATCTTTCTGTAGAACTCTAGACTTCAGGTGAAAGGGTACTGCTTGTCTCATATATGTGACTTTTCCTCTTTTCCCTGCTAGGAGATAAGGTCTGGTTTGGAATCCCAGAGCCCCAGGGAGACAAGATTCCTGAAGTTATCAGGCATCATGATCTTATAATTCTGTAGTCCATTTGAGCTGAGTTTTGGCAGCCTCACTACTTTCAGGTGAAATGTATGATAAACTACATGAATGGCCCTCTCCCCTTTCCTTTTCTATGATCCCAGAGTCCTCTTCTCTAGCCGACCTTCTTAGACAGCATATCTACTGATAGATAGGTCTTGTAACTCTCTACAACTGCCCTCCTACCAGCAACAAAATGATGTTTTAGAGCATCCCTAGATACACACACACACACACACACACACACACTCTCTCACACACACACAAACAAATACAAACACAAGAACAAACACATTCCCATTTGCTTTTTGTGTTCTGTCCCCAATCCCTTTCCTATTGGTGTTACTGAGGCTGAAAGAATGGAGCCCTGGCAAACTTAGAACTAGCAGCCTTGGATTCCTATTCTGGGTGCCCTAGGGCTGATCCTGGAGCAAATTAAGCCATCTGTTGAATCATGTGAGGGAATAAGGTGCAGAATTTCATATTTCGCCTCATTTTTTAAAAATTTCCTTTTATTCTACCTTTTCCAAATGAATTTTGTTGTTTGTTTTGGTAATTTGGTAATTTGACTGCTATAACATTGAAATTATGAATTAAGTTAGGCAGTTTCATCATTTTTTATTATATTAGCATAACACATCCATGAGAAGTATTCTTCAATTAATGAAATCTAAAAATTTTTGTAAAGAGTGTTTTTAGAGGGGTGGCTAGGTGGTGTAGTGGATAAAGAACCAGCCTTGGAGTCAGGAGTACCTGAGTTCAAATCCGGTCTCAGACACTTAATAATTACCTAGCTGTGTAGCCTTGGGCAAGCCACTTAACCCCATTTGCCTTGCAAAAACCTAAAAAATAAAGAGCATTTTAGAGTCATGTTTATATAAATCTATATGCATTAGTAAATTGATTTTAGCATTATTTTATATATTTTAAAATTATTCTGAATGGACTTTCCTATATTTTGTGGGGTTTTTCTTAGTTTTATGTAGAAATGACAAATACTTTGTTCATTTTCTTTTTACTTTACTGAAGTTATTAATACTCAGTTTCTTCACTGATTCATATGTTCTCTAAGTATATTACATCATTTTCCAATAGATAGTTTTATCTTCTCTTACAGATATTTGTACCTTAGATTTTATTATCTTGAAAAGCTTTACTTTAAAAGGATATGGTTAGTAATATGTTTAGAAGGGGGAAAATGTAGAAGTCAATATAATAAAAAAAATTTGTGCTCTTTTAAGTCAGTAAAGATTTATCAAATGACTATTATGTGCCATAAAGGAGAAAAAAATAGGCTTACCCTTAGGGAGCTCACAGTCTAATGGGGAAGATCACAAGCTATATGTAGGATAGATAGGAAATAATTAAGAAAGGGAAGTCACTAGAATTAAAGGATGTGGGAAATACTTCTGTAGAATTTTTTTAGTTTTGATTTAAAGAAAGAAAAGGAAGCTAATAGGGCAAAATGAGAGAGAGCATTCAAGGCTTGGGAACATTCAGAGAAAATTACTGGAAACAAGAGAAAGAGTATCTTGTTTGAAGAACAGCAAGGAAGTCAGTGTAACTGAATCAAATAATAAAGAGAAAGGTGTAAGAAGAATGGAAATGAGGGGGAAGGATCTAGTTTGTTAAGGATGAGAGGTTTTTATATTTGATTGTGGAGAATATTGGGAATCATTGGAGTTTATCAAGTATGGGGGTGGCATGATCATGCCTGCACATTAGGGAAAATAACTGGTGGTTGAAGGGAGGATGGATTAGTCTGAGGAGAGTTATGAGGCAGAAAGATCAACCAACAGGCTATTGTACTAGTTTAGATGTGAGATAATGAGGGCCTGCCACAGAGTAGTGAACGTATCAGAGGAGAGAAGAGAGCATAGTTGAAAGGGGCTGCAAAAGTAATACTGATAACCATTGGTGATTAAAGATGGAAGGAGTGAGAGAAAATGAGAAGGACCTAGGAGAATGATTCTGTTTTATTTAATAATAGTGAAAATAGGAGGTAGGTGGCATTTAGGTGGAAAAATAATGAATTTGGTCTTAGAAAGGTTGAATTTAAAATGTCTACTGGGCATCCAGTTCAATATATCTAAAAGACAGTTTAAGATGTGAGGCTAGAAGTTAGCAGAAAGGTTAGGGCAGGACATGTATATTTGAGAATCTTCAGAGTAGAGATGGTAATTAAATCCATGAAATCTGATAAGATCACCAAGTGAAATAGTATAGAGTGAACAGAGAGTGGGCTCCAGACAGAACCCTATAGTTAAAGGGTGAGAATCCAGGAGGAAAATCAGGCAAATGAGACTGAGGAGTAAGAGTGGTATCCTGAAAACCTAGAGAGAAAAAGACTATCAAGTAATTGATGATGATGATCAAAAAGTGTCAAAGGTTACAGAAAGATGAAGGATGGAAATTGAGAAAATACAATTAAATTTGAGCCTTAAGAGATCATTGGTATTTTGGAGAGAGTAGTTTCAGTGGAATGATGTGTTCAGAAGTTAGATTGTAAGGGATGAAGAATTTGAGAGCAGAGAGAGTGGAAGGATCTCTTGCAGACTGCCATTTCAAGGAGTTTAACCACAAAGAGCAGAAGAGATATAGGGTGAAAGTTATCAAGTTGGAAGATTTAAGTGAGAAATTTTTGAGGTCAGGGAGACATGGACACAGGTCTGGAGGTGATGGGAAAGGAGCAAATAGGCAAGAAGAGAGATTGAAAATAAATAGAATGGGGATAACAAAGGCAACAATTTGTTGGAAGAGATGAGATAGAATGGAATCATTTGAGCAAAAAGAAGATTTTGTTTTGGTAAGATGTCAGCATGTGAGATAACATGTGAGAACTTGATTGACTATTAAAATAGTCAATAGCAATAGTAAACAACAAACAACAAAACTATATTTAGATACTATCTTGAAGTTCACAATGCTCATAGCTTAGTTGTCTATATGTTGAGCTGAATGAGAATTTGAAATGTGAGACTTATCTAATTATAAGGAGGCTGTCAGTGATATTTTTGTAGCAGAATACATTCCATTAGATCCTACCTTTTATACAAACTGTCACAAACTAGGAGAAGCAACTATCTTGCTCCCTTCTAGTTAGATGAACTTGTAGACTTATATAAATAATGTTCATTAGAAATCCAACTAATTTTACTTTTTTTGGTTTATTTATTTTATATTATTACATTAATCTTGTTGTGAGAGTAAATATATAACTCCTGCCCCAGAAAGATGAGAAACCTGAAGAATAGTGAGAGAGAAATAAAGTGTACTTCAGTCTGTATGTTCAGATTCCAACAGCTCTGTCTCTGGGATAAGTTATTTTCTTTATCAAAAGTCCACCAGAGAAATAAATTTAATATTTTCCCATAGTTGCTATTATTAGCTGTTTTCACCTCCCCTCCATAATCTCATTTATTCTATTCTTTCTGTCCTTTCATCCTGTCCCCCTTATCCCATCCCTTCCTCTCATTTTTCTCTAGGGTAAGACAGATTTCTATACCCTATTAAGTGTGTATGTTATTTCCTCTCTGAGCCATTTCTGATGAGAATGAAGGCTCACTAATTTCCCCTTGCCTTCACCTGTTCCACTCCATTGTAAAACCTTTTTCTTTATGTGAAATATCTTAGCCCCTTCTTCTTCTTCTTCTTCTTCCTCTTCCTCTTAGTACTTTCCTTTATCACCCATTGTCTCCATCTTTTTACTATATTATACAATTATATTCAGCTCCTTATAAATAAGAAAGTTCATATGAGTTATCAGTATCTCCTTCCCATGCAGGAATACAAACAGTTCAACATCATTAAGTTCCTCATAATTAGTCCTCATCCACCCTCTCTATGCTTCACCTGAGTCCGATACTTAGAGATCAGACTTTCTGTTCAGCTCTGATTGTTTCAACAGTAAAGTCTGAAAGTCCCCTGTTTCATTTGAAGTCCATCTTTTCACCTGAAAGATGATTTCACTTTTGCTGGGTAGCTGATTCTAGGCTGTAAACCAATATCTTTTGCTTTCCAGAATATCATTCCAAGCCCTATGAGCCTTTAATGTAGATGCTGCCAGATCCTGTGTATTCCTGACTATAGAGTCACAGTAGTTGAATTGTTTGTTTCTGGCAGCTTTTAGAATTTTTCTCTTTGATTTGGAAGCTTTGGAATTTTGCTATAATATTCCTGGAAGGTTTTTCTTTTGGGATCTTCTTCAAGAGGTGATTGGTGAATTCCCTCAATTTTTATTTTACCCTCTGCTTCTAGGATCTCAGGGCAATTTTTCTGTATTATTTCTTGAAAAATGAAGTCTAGGTTCTTTCCTTGCTTGTGACTTTCAGGTATTCCAATAATTTTTAAATTATCTTGTCTAGATCTGTTTTTGAGGTCAGTTGTTTTTCCAATGATATATTTCACATTTTCTTCTAATATTTGTTTTTTTTAGTTATAGTTTTATTTATTCCTGATTTCTCACAAAGTCATCAATTTCCTTTAGTTCTATTCTGCAATTGAAGGAGTTATCTTCTTCAAAGAGTTTTAATCTCCTTTTCCAGCTGGCCAATTCTGATTTTTCTCCTCATTTGCCTTTTGTGTTGCCTTTCCCATTTAGCCTAAAGTAGTTTTGGATAAGACGCTTCAACTTTGTCATCTTCTGAGTATGTATTTTGGTCCTCCATGGGACAAAAGTAATTTTCTATGGTCATATTCTTCTTTTTCTGGTGTCTGATTTACTGCACTTTCAAGACTTTGGGGGGTTTGGCGGACAGTTCACAGGGACCTTAATTCCTCCAAAGTCTTATGAGAGGCTCTGTCTGGTCTCTAGCCTGTGCTCTGGGATATGGATGACCACAAACCCTTCCCTCTGCCCTGGATTTGTGAGGAGAGTCCCTGCTCAGCTATGGTGGTATGGGAACCCAAACTGCAACCTGCATCTGAGTGTGGGCAAACAGCAGAGTCCTATTCCAGGGAGAGCAGAGAGACAGACCCCCTTACTGACTGTGAGCTGAGAGCTCTGGAAGTTCTGGGTGGCTCTCCTGATTCCCCCTGTAGGTTCTCATTGAAGGGATGCTTGGAGGCTTGCTCCACACTCACTCTGGTGCAGCAGAGTCCTCTTACCACCTCTTCCAGTTGTCCCCGTGATCCCTGGATCACCTTTGCCATGGACCTAGGCTCCTGGCTAGGCTGCTCTGAGGCAATGTTTCTTTCCAACCCCTGGTCCTGATGAAACAAGCCTTTCCTGTGGAACTTCTAAGTTGTCTTGGACTGGGAAATTGTATCACTCAGTCTTTCTGTGGGTTCTGCCCCCTCTAAATTTTGGCTAGAGTTACAATTTGATGGCTTTTGCATTTTTGGGGGGTAAAGAGTTTTGAGATATTCCTGCCTTTACACAGTCATTTTGGCTCTGCCCCAATTTTGTAATTCTTTAATGAAATCAACTCAATTGTTGAGAACTCATAATCTAATTACCTATTTTCTGGATTATTTATATCAGTGACTTAATTTCTCCATTATTGTTTTAGTTTGTTCATTTGTTTGCTTAGAGGGGGAAATCATTTCCCTGCTATTTACCATTCTTATCACTGGAAAAGCTAAGAAAGGAAAAGGAGTCTTAGTCATTGATGACTTTTTAAGCAGAATCACTCCTATAGTAATTCATGGGAGTAGAAATGAAAGCTAATAACAAAAATGAGTCTTTTATGATCTAATTTTTGTTTATCATACATAGTGTATTAAATTTTGGCTACTTGTGAATCTGTTCAAAGATCCTTGTATACAACAAAATAACTCTACTACAACACTTACAACTCTTTTTTTTTTTGCAAGGCAAATGGGGTTAAGTGGCTTGCCCAAGGCCACAGCTAGGTAATTATTAAGTGTCTGAGACCGGATTTGAACCCAGGTACTCCTGACTCCAGGGCCGGTGCTTTATCCACTGTGCCACCTAGCCGCCCCCAGTTACAACTCTTTAACCATGCATGACTGTTTTAAAGGCAGAGAGTTCAGACAGTGGAGGTTGTGAGCTAAACTCATCCAGTGTATTGCTATGTAGTCTATATGTTTTAGCCATAAATCAATCAAATAATTTCAAGATCTCCATATTACTGTGTTGCAGGATGAACTATCAATCAAATTATTAAGTTCTACTACACTGTACTAGGCACTGGGTACAAAAATCAATAAACAAAACAATAACCAAAATAATGGTAAGGAGCATATATTCTAATAGATGAGACAATAAACATAATTATATGTATATATTTTCTCATTGTATAAGATCTATATAAAATATGTATGTGTCATATATATGTTTATATTTTGTATTGTATAGCACATCTTCACATTAATTATATGTGTTAATTAGATACTATATTATGCATAATATATATATTACATAATGTATATATATTACATAAAATATTTTTGTATATCATTTATCATATGTATATAATATAGAATAAATGATTCTATTACAATCTATTACAATCTAAACTATTAGAGATTTATAAATTCACTTGAAGCAACAACAAAAAAAAATCATAGTAAAAGTATTTGATCTCTGTAGTTATCAGACTCAAATTCCTGGTGGAGAATTTCTGTCTAAATCTAAATTTAGAGTAATTATCATCCCTTGAACCCCAGAGTTAAGGAAAGTAGGAAAAAAATGGATTTGTGCCTCCAATATGTGGTCTTTGCATGTTAAATTAGGTTAAGAACTTTGTGTTTCCTTATTATCAGTTCTTAAGAATCAGTAACCACCATTTGTAAGTTTATTTCATCTAGATTTAAAATGATTAACTTTCATTTCTACCTAATATTTATTAAAAATTCTTCATTATGATACCACATAGGCTACAAATGGAATTTAAAAAAATAAATGAGGAAGCATACCACATGTCATCCTACACCTGGTTACAATAAGATGCATTAAGAAAGCACTTAATAGGGGTGGCTTAGGTGGCACAGTGGATAAAGCACCGGCCCTGGAGTCAGGAGTACCTGGGTTCAAATCCCATCTCAGACACAATAATTACCTAGCTGTGTGGCCTTGGGCAAGCCAGTTAACCCTATTTGCCTTGCAAAAAAAAAAAAAAAAAAGCACTTAATAGCCATTCCTTTGAGCATAGGTGCCACGTGACATATGGTATGTTTCTTATCTCTTTTTCTTTCTTGTCTTGTTTCTTACTTTCAATACAATTAATTACTAACTTTTTAAAAGCAAAATAAGGAAATCATCTTGGATGATTCCCAGAAAACATCAAGGTTTTCATTTTTTCAGCTTTTAAGAAGTAAATTTCTAAAAATTAGATTGCTTATTTAAAAACTAGAACATAGATGAAATATTTGAATAAATTCATTATGTGGAAGATGATTAGATTTACTGTTTTGGTCTTCTTGAGGGCAGATGAGGCCAATGGGCAAAAGTAATTGGAAAATTTTGATTCAATATATCAAATGCTTTTTTAAACTATTAAAGTCATCAAAAAGTGAGGAGAGTTACTTAAGTAAAGAATGAACTTCCATTTGTTGAAAGTAGTAAAGTAGGGGTGGCTAGGTGGCATAGTGGATAAAGCACCAGCCTTGGAGTCAGGAGTACCTGGTTTCAAATCCAGTCTCAGACACTTAATAATTACCTAGCTGTGTGGCCTTGGGCAAGCCACTTAACCCCGTTTGCCTTGCAACCCGCCCCCCCACAAAAAAGTAGTAAAGTACAGTCAAAGTTGTAGAGAATGTTAAAGCTTCTCTATGACTTTAAGTCAAAGGTTTTAAAGATAATAGAAATTGTTTACACCAAATCTTTAAAAGTGAAATGAAACAAGTATGATAAGGGTTTCTTTGTTCCCCAAAGAGAATATTACAAATCAGAATACTTGATTAGATAATAATTTTCTTCTAGCTAATATCTGAAATTTGGGACTCCTTTTTTTGCTTAAATATATCACCCAATTATATTATGGATTAAAGGGAAACCAATAAAAAGAGAAGACATTTTCAATATTTGGTAGCTAAATCTAGATCAACAATGTGGTGTGGTGGAAAGCTCACAGAACTTGGAGTCAGAGGACAAGTTCAAGTCCTAGTTCTGAATCTTGCTGCTAAATCACAGTTCTGATACTTCTAAACTGTGTAATTATGAGTGTGTCATTTAACCTCCCTGATAACTGGTTTTCTCATCTGTAAAATGGGGTTAGTTTTCTCTTGAAGTCAGAGTCAACTCTCTTCTTTATTGTTAGAAGCCCCTCAAAATTCCTCCTTCCCTTGGTATACTTTCTCTCTGTATTCCCAAGTGTCTGGAGTATGTGTTTCTGCTCCCTAAATTGGGTCTTAAACTCTCTGAAACTAATGAATTTGGAAACTATTGTGTCATATCTCTGAGCAAGACTACTAGATGCTAAGGGGAGAAGAGACTTTTTTCTTTTCCTTCCTGCAGGGATATTTTTCACAAAGTGCTCCAGGACTCTAAACTCTCTCAACCTCCCTAGGGCTTAGCTATTTAAAGCCCCTGTGAGCAAGGTTAATTTGTTTGCTCAGCCTTGCCCTTATGACTCAATCAGAGAAAGTTCATATTTGTAAAGGGTGTGGCTGAAATTTTAGAGTTAGTTTAGCACCTTGTTACCCCATTCAAATTCTCAACATCTGTGACTAAATACAATATCTATATCAACTTGGTTGGGAAATGGGAATAATCACAGGACCCCCCCCCCCCACATAAGATAAGGTAGAGTTGAAATTCATAAACTTGTTCAGTGATCCTATGCTATCATCTGGTTAATCTAGTCCACTTTCTAATCAGTCACCTAATGATTTTTAGTCTGAATTGACTGAATCAGTAACATATTTTGACATTGATTAAATATAATGATATTTATTCAGTATTTCTTCATCCAGCAAATATTTGTGATGAATATATTGTGTGTAGAACACACAGTTCTAGGTCCTAGGTGAAATGCAAAGTTTAGACAATGCATTTTCCCTTGCTTCCATGGAACTTTCAGCACAAGAGGAAGGCATAAACATAGATAACTATAATATGCAGTATTGCAGAAGTGAATTAATGTTCTAAATGACATTTGGGGATGAAAGTTATTACCAAAGAATGATCATGGAAGAGAAGCATATAAAATTGGGCTTTAAAGAATGAATGGGTAGGAATTTAACATAAAAAAGAGGATGCAAATATTCCAGAGCAAAGAAGACATTTATCAGGGTTCTAAGTTTAGAGATTAGAGGAGTTGTCCTAGAGCAAAAGTTGCATTAAAGAGTTATATGAAGGGGCGGCTAGGTGGCATAGTGGATAGAGCACTGGCCCTGGAGTCAGGAGTTCCTGAGTTCAAATCTGGTCTCAGACACTTAATAATTCCCTAGCTGTGTGGCCTTGGGCAAGCTACTTAACCCCATTGCCTTGCAAAAATCTTAAAAAAAAAGTTATATGAGATAAGAGCAGAAGGTAGGGTCAGGGTCTCTAAAAGATCCTAACAGTAACTCAAATTCTCCTCAGTGAAATCCATATCAGTCAGAAAGAATTAATACAAATCATTAAGCACAAAAAAGATACAAAATATTTATTTAGATTCTAATAGCCTGTTGAATTAGTATCCACCTCTGTCCATCTGTCACCTGTTCCCCAGTCACATGCAACTTCATCTGCAATATGCACATTTAGTATCATTTTATAATACCTAAATAAGATAGGTACTGTAAGGTGGTGCAGTGGACAGAGCACCAGTCCTGGAGTGAGGAGAACCTGACTTCAAATCCAGCCTCAGACACTTAATACTCACTAACTGTGTGACTTTGGGCAAACAAATGAGTACTATAGAAAGAAAATTATTTCAAAAAGAGGAGGTAATTGGACTGAATCATATTTAGGAAATTATCCAAGTTTCCAATCATTCTAATCTGAATACTTTAAAAAAAATCTCATTTATTTAATTAAAATAGTACTTGTGGTATGTAACTAAATCATGGAACAAATATGATGGTGGAAGTATCAAAAATTATAAATAACACAAAGACAATGTAAAGACACATGGTTGTAATGAGTAGGCTGTAGCATGTTACCAGCAATAATATATACATGAGAAATGGAATAGAAGACATCATCAATGACATGTGTGATTAGAAAAGATGATTTGGTCGTGTTATATGAATGTGGAACAACAGGTAAATATTGATAAATTGATTATAGTTGTTATTCATTCATGTCTGATTTTTTGTGAACCACATTTTGGATTTTCTACTGGGGTGCTTGGCCATTTCTTTCTCCAGCTCATTTTACAGATGAGAAAACTAGAGCAAACAAGATTAAATGACTTGCCCAGATTCACAAAGCTGTTGAATGCCTATGGTTGAATTTGAACTAAGATCTTACTGAAGCCAGGCCCAGAACTTTATGCATTGTAGCACCTAATTGCTGTTAAGTTGGTAACCTCAGTTTATCAACAGATTGAGAAAAAGACATCCAAAGTGTACTGCATGAAATTTTTATTAGAAGTTTTAAAGGAAAAAATTGACAAAAAACTGTGAATTCAAGATGAAACTACATTTGAAGAAAAGTGATCTGCATTAGAAGAGAGGACTTGCGTTAGTGAATAATGGATGCATTGGAGTATAAGTCAAAGCAAAACATCACATATCTCTTTGAGTCTCATCCTCCTCATTTGTAAAATGAGATTGAAGTAGTGATTTCTAAGACTCATTACAATATTAATATTTTACGATTCTGTAACATATTGCCCATCTTACCGGGAAGAAATGGGGTTTGTATAACTCACCAGATTATGAAGCTCAAATTAAGGAATGCATGTAAAAGATCTTGCCAACATTAAAGTCACATATAAATGTTAATAGTTATTGTTATTAACAATCATATTTGGGCAGCTAGATGGCACAGTGAATTGAGTGCAGCCCTGGAGTCAGGAAGATGAGTTCAAATCTGACTTCAGACATTTATTAGCTATATGATTCTGGGAAAAATCAACCCTTTTGCCTCAGTTTTCTTTTTTATAAAATGAGCTGGAAAAGAAAATGGCAAGCCAGTTTAGTATCTTTGCCAACAAAACCCTAAATGGGATGATGAAGAGAAGAGTCAGACATGATTAAAATGATTGAACAACAACAACAAAACATTCATACATTGAGGCATATAACTAGGCTTCTTTTCTTCCAATGGCTCCCTGTAATGTGAAAATGACCCTGAATTCTTGAAAACTATATCAGAGAAGTGTAAATTTAAACAGGTCCTATAAGCTGTAAACCCTTTAAATATAGGCTTAGAGACAGACTTTGTAGTTTGTCCTTTGAGAATAAGCCCAATAAAACTTGAACAGCTTTATTATTAGGTTGGCCACAGGCATTTTTAGGACACAGTAACTAACGAAGGTCTTATACTATTGCTTAAAGTGGTTGTGATCTGCTTTGGTGGCAGGAATATATAACCATGAAAAAATATATACCATTAGGTAGGTAGATAAGTCTATGTTTAGGTCATAGAAGCACAATATAGTCGAAAAGTTCATTCTACTAGCAGGTCTGAATCTAGAATGTTATCTCTGATACCTCCCCCCCCCCCCCAGCTAATATGTCCAATAAATTATCAAAGCTGCCACTTCTACCTTCACAACATCTCTTGCTTCTAACACCTTCTCTCATCTCACAACAATCTACTTGAGGGGATGGGATCAAGAGCACATGTAAAGGGGCTGGCCTTAACAAAGAGAAAGGTCACCCCCTGGTCAAAGATTAGAGTAAAGAAGAGAATGATGGATGATGCCAGAGGGTTTTGAGATGAAAAAAGGGGATAAGTCTCAATCTTCACAGTAACATAGAAATCCTAAACTAAAAAGCTGTAGGGAAATAAAAAGTGTAGGTGGTTTGAGGATAGAAGTTTTCTTCATGATCCCATTTAGGGTTGTCTTTATCCTGGAGCAGTGTTGAATTTTCTTCTCCTTTTTACAGAAGAGGAAATTAAGGCAAACAGGGTTAAGTGATTTCCCCAGAGTCACAGTTAGTTAGTATTTGAGGTCAAATCTGAACTCCACTTTTCTTGACTCTGGATCTAGCACTATATTCACTATGCTATCTAGTTATCCTAGTAAGTCAGTTAGGAGTGGATAAAAAGGTGGCTTTGCAAAAGAAAGTACTTCAATAAAAACTGATGTGTAACTTTTACTTGCAACCTCTCAACAGCGTGTAAGTAAGAATAAAACAGGGCAAGGTTTTGTCAAGATGGCAAGGGTGAGAAGGGTTTAAGAACAGAGTATGTATGGCATTGAATTTGTTAGTTATAGGATTGAAATTGGAAGTGAGAAAAGTGAAGTTGAAGCAGGGCAAGAGCCTTAGAAAATACTGAGGGGTTAAAGAAACTAAGTGAAGGAAAAGAATAATTTTGAATGGGTTCTCACCCTCTTTGATCACTCTTAAAGAGAAATAAATGAAAGGAGACTTTTTTCATGGAAGTAGAACAATTGGGAGTAGGGGTAAAGCACAATCATCCCTGTTGTATAGCTGGAGTAGCCTGGAGAGATGAGTCATGGGACTTGATACTGAGGAACTAGGAGTTAGTGTGTATGAAGGAGCATAAACACAAATGTTAAAGTCCCTTATATAAGGGATTTTCAGAAGTTGGAGAGGAAAGGAACACTAAACCTGATATTAAAATCCTTGAGAAAAAAAAGGGAGATTTACCTGGGGGTTTAGTAAATCATAGTATGTATAGGATGAAAATGTAACTAGAATTTATTTCAAAGGAGTTCACTGAGTGAAGATAGCAAAGGAAGAGTCTAGAAGTAGCAGTGGGGAACAAAAAAATATTCTGATTCCCTCTCTAGGTCCAGTGTGATTGGATAGGGAGAAGGGTATGAAAGAATGTACAAAAGGTGCTGGGAAGCATGACCAGAGATTCAGTGCCAGGTCTTTCTGGAAATGAGTGGAAGGAGAATGAAAGGAAGAGATCCAGAATGAAGCAAAAATTGTTCGTTATGAAATAAGAATTCTTGAGATCACAATGGAAGAGATAAGAGAGTTTCAGTGAGACATGGAAGGGTTAAAATTGAGAGTAATGAGAATGAGAGAAGAGGGAATGAAAGTGGAAATTGGAAATAATTTATTCTTTGACAACCAATAAACATAGGGAAATGGGGGTGGGAGTGAATAAGGAATAAAGTGAGTGAGAAAGAGAGAGAGCTAGACAGTTCTAGATAGTTCTTCAAGAGAAGTTAAAAATGAATTGCTGATCTATAGTGGTAGAAGGAGTTTCTATAATTGGAGGTAATGATAATGAAATTATATGCTAACACATCCCATAAAATTATAATAATGCCTGGCATTTCTTTAGTGGCAGAGAGAGAGAGAGAGAGAGATTGAAGTATCTCTCTAAATCTCTTTCTTTATACACACACACACACACACACACACACACACACACACACATACACAGAAATTAGAAAAATCAGGAATTTTAGATAAATAGCATAATGAAATAAATGGGAATAAATCCCAGCCTCTCTGGAATTCAGTTTCCTCATTTATAAATTGAGATATTTATAATAATTATTCAGAAATTAAGTAAGTACAACTGTAATTTGTCATATGCCCAATTAGGACTGATATGTGACTTATACAAGCACCATTCAACCATCTTTAAGTAAGAGCAGGGGAAGTAAATGATATGGAAGGAGTAAACCAGGACAGGGATTTGGTAAGGGAATAGCTATAATTGTAATTATAGCCCCAAGTTTGATAACTCTATGAATAATCACAGTGAGAGGTTATGTGTGGCACAGTGGACAGAGAGGAGTCAAGAATCTCTGGGTTCCAATTCTTTCTCTGACACATGATTGTTGTGACCACAGACAAATGAATTGTCATCTCATTACTCTAGACTTTGGAGAGAAATTAAATATGAATTACTGATCTGTATTGGTAGAAGGAGTTTCTATAATAGGGAGGTCTCCACAATGTAATTCAATACTAACACATTCCCTGAAAATGATAATACTATCTGGCATTATTTTGTACCTTGAAATTTGCAAAGTGCTTTATCTCTATTATTTCATAGAGTCTTACATCTATTAAAACAAAGCTGAAATGAGGAAACTGATGGTCATGGAGTTTAAGCAATTTGCTAGTGGTTTCATAGATATTTTAGAGATAGAAAAGGAACCTAGGTATTCCTGATGTCAAGTCCAACATTTTATCCATGATGCCTCAGTTGCCTTTCAAATATATAGATCTTAAAGGTTTTTAAACATATCAAGTACTGTACTTAATTTTATTTCAATGTCCTTAGTGAAAAGATGGTTCTGATGGGAATTAAATATCTCACTAAATACCTGTGTTGTTATTTATTTCAGATATATGATAAATATTCCTAAAATATATGAAAACATTTTTCACATTTCCACCTATTTAATATCAATATAATAAATTGTAGAGATTTTAGAACCTCAATAAACCCTGGGTATCTCATTATTCCAAGTTTATTAAAACATAGTCTGGATAGAAGAAAAATCATATTCAGATACTATATTGATATTGTGGGTATTGAACTAGGCAAGGGATCTTTTTTTCTCTCTTTCCATTGAATATTAGAGTCAATATAAGTGATTCCTGTCATCAAACAATTATAAGAGTTGTTGCTTTTTATGTAATTTAGTTAGCACATACATTCCATGAAATTCTGACAAGGGTAGGAAAACACACACACACACATACACACACACACACACATACACACACATACACACACACACACACACACACACACACACACACACACACACACACAGAAACTAGTGCAACAAAAGCCCTTGAGCCATTCACTGTAGCAAAGCAATAATCTTTTTTTCAAAAACCACCCACAACCTTCAGCTAAAAAAAAAAGACTCATTGATTTAATAGATAGTACTGAACTTCTCAAGGGGGAAAAGGGGGGCATTGGGGCATCATGGAGTCCAAGTTTATTAGCTGAAACCTCTATGGTGCTTAAATATTGAAAGCAATTAACTCAAAAATGTTCATTACCCCTGAGGAAATAATATGAGGGACTAAGTGCTTTCTTAGGTTTTGTTTGTATTGTGTTTGTTTCACAAATCTGATGTTTAATCTAGATATGATAGTCCTTTCCAGTTTCTCCAGTGATTTTCCTTCTTACTCAGTCTAATTAACCTGGCCAGTTGACCTGCATCATTCTGGTGTTGACAAAAATAGGCAATATGAACCTTAAACTGTCATAAACACCTATAAAATTTGACCTTACTTGCCTACTCTTCTATGAGAGTTTGACAGTATTACACCAGTCATCTGATAAGCTGAGGTCAAAAGTCACTTGATTGCTTTGCCTTTTGTTTGGGTGTCAAAGAGTCACAAGCTTTTAATGTTTTAAATAAGTAAATTAACTAAATACCTACAGTTTGCTGAGCCTATTAATTCTTCAGTTGGCAAAGTTAAACAATGGGGTCCTGAGAAAGATTAAAAGCTAATTATAATTTGAATTATTCCTAAAACAAAATATTTCATTAAAAATCCTCAAAATATTTGTTTTATTTTTAAAATGTATACTGATGTTTATTAAGAAAATCAAAAGAAAAGCAAACTCTCATTTAAAGTTGATGGGGTAAAATAACAGAATATTAGCACCAGTAGGGGTTGCATCATTGTTAGAAAGAGCACAGAGAATGTTCCCAAATTACTTACTAGTTCATTATTTTATTCCTTTGCAGTTTTATCTTAATGCAGATTTAGGAATGCTTAGAATACCAAAATCCTAACATGATATGGGGTATTCTCTCAAGTTAGTAAACACTAGTGAATGTATATAGCTTATCTGAGTCTAGCAAGACAAGAAATTGGATGGGAGAGAGTAAGGAATTTGAACCAAGTCACCAAGATGCTGATTCATGCTGGGGGAGGTAGAGGGGGGACCAGTAGGAAGATTCCTGGGAAATTGGAGGCTAGGTATTGTTTTTTTTAGGTTTTTTGCAAGGAAATGGGGTTAAGTGGCTTGCCCAAGGCCACACAGCTAGGTAATTATTAAGTGTCTGAGGCCAGATTTGAACCCAGGTACTCCTGACTCCAAGGCTGGTGCTCTATCCACTGTGCCACCTAGCCGCCCCAGGCTAGGTATTATTAAAACAACTCTTCAGGAAGGAAACTTTGGGACCATTACTGCTGGCTTTACTCTGACATTATGAGTCAGAGATTATTTTGAGTTTGGGTGAGGAAACATTAGCTCTAAATATATATTTTTATGATATATTTTTTAAATTCTTGATTTGGTGTATACCTGTGATTTCATTGATATAAAGAACTCCAAGGGAAGAAATTGTCTTTATCATACTACTGTGCAATGGATACTCTTAGAGATTTCCTTGGCTACTAAGACATACAATAACTTGACCAGGATAACAAAGCTATGATATGAAACTGGAATCCAAGTCTTCCTGACTTCAAGTCTGGCTCTCTATCTTCCACCAGGCTGCCTTTTGAATTGATGGTTTATATCTCTTTTATTACACTTTGAAGATAATAGCCTATATTATTATTATACAATACTACTTATAGATCTGTTATTGGAAATCAGGGCAGATAAGTAAAGCACAGTGATGCTTTAATAATTAGAAATGTTAACAAGAATATATCCTTTTCTAATACAAAAATTATCCACCTAGATCTGATCACTGAATGATGAAGGCATTTGTAGAATATACTATTGAGAGAGAGATACATCAGTCATTGTAGAATGGAAACAATGCTTGATTTTGCTTCCTATATGGTCCCTTCCATCTCTAGTCATAAGATTCCATGATCCTCACCTAAGTCCCCTCATCCGTAAACTGAGGAAGTTGGAAAAATGACCATAAGTTTTCTTTTTTTGCTCCAAATCGATGGCCTAGTCAATTTTTACTCTGTTTAAAATAATATTCAGTTGCAGGGACCAGTCTACATTCTTTTTGTTTTCCTTTTTTAATTGTTAAATATCTTATTTTTAATCACTAAGTTGTCATAATACTAGATAGAGAGAAGAAAAGAGAATTTGGTTTTTACTCTTTCTTTGATGACTCATCTCCTCTTCATCATCTTCTTGTTTCTTTTTCTTTATTTTCTCTAGGCACTGATTATATGGCAAGTAGTGACAGAAATGGAGAGTATATGAGGAATTGTATGTAGAGGTATAAGTAATTAGTGACCTAGGGCATTCTTCTCCTTGTGAAATAGTCTATAGAGATTGACCTTGGTTTTCAGTAATCAGTATTTATCCTTTCCTTAACCTTATTTATCTGTATTTCTTTTTTATAAATATCTTATAGTCAATCTTTAATAAAAATTAAAGCTTTTAACTTGTTTATATGACAAGGTTATTTGATATTGCACTTTGCATAGTATTTACAGTCAAATAATCATCAACAATTTTGTTACTGATTTGACTAGTAATTAATAAAGATTACTCATGATGATAATTATTAGCATACTCTTCAAATGCACACATTAGGTATTTTTTGTTAATGGTAAAATCTTGAAGATTAATTTCAGACAATTCTAACAGTGAGAAGTTTAAATCACAGAAAGTAAGTGAAGAGTCCATTTAAATTTGTAAGTCAGTAGAGATAGCCTTATATGTACTTGGCACATAGCAAACACCTTAGTCTTCTTTCATTTATTTATTCATGAAGAGAAAAAAATGAACTCATCTTTGGTTTCACATAGTATTTTACTCACAATAATTTTGTGATGAAAGGAAAATAACTATTACTCCTTTTTTTTGGATATGAATAAAATGAGTCTTGGAGAGGCTCATGGATGATCTAGAAGTTGAATCTATGACTTCATAATTTCTAAATGAACTGAATTATTGGTCCAAAATATCTCAAAGCACATTTGTTTATTATACATGGGAGTGCCTAATGTATTACAAATTTAAAAAGGTAAACAAAGCAGGTTATTAACCCACCTTACTTGGATGGGTAGTTGTAGGAACCTTGAAAAGATATAAAAACTGATTTCCTGTCTTAAGTTTGATATAGTTCCATAGATATTGATGTTTTCTCAGTTGCATTTTGGGGAGTAATAATAACTCTGATTCCCACCCCCACCCCATTCTTTTTGGTATCTTACCTCTTAGCTATCTTGTAAAAAGATCTCAGAAAAATTCAATCCATGAAACTTATCTTTAATTTCTTGCTTAAAATACAGTTTATTCAGTTTAGGGTTTTGGAATTCAAATTATTGCATATATTACTTATATTCAACTAATAACCAGTCATGAGATGTTTTGACTACAAATCCCCTCCTTAATTTGAGAGGATATGAAGTTTGAAATAAGTCTGTTTGAATAGATATTTTAAAGATAAAAACCAGAAATTTTGGGAATGCAAAGTGTAGAAATAGAAATTGCATAAGACTCCTTTGTCAAATAGCTTTCCCAACTATGGTGACCATTGACTTTTTAATCCCTAGATCTTGTAAGTCAAAAGAAAGCCATTTAAGAGATCCCATCAGCTGAGGCAGTTTCATATAAGAATTATAATTAGAACCTTAGGGACAATTAATTGGAAATAAAGCTGGATTTAGAGACAGAGCTCCTGGGTTATCTTAGAGAAGTTATTTAAACTCCTAGAGTTTCTTTCCTCAAGTATACAATAAAGGGACTAGACTAGATCATCTATAAGGTCCTTATTAATCTTAAACCTATGAGCCCATGATCTTTCTCTCATCCTAACCATACTTAGAACTTCTCTTGTCAAATGATAAGAAAATATCTATTTCCTCTCTTTAATACATGTGTTACAAGGATCAAAATTCCATATACTATCGGTCCCTAAATTCTTCCTCCTTTTTCTCCCTGTCCCTCTCCTCTGCTTTCCCTTTCCAATGTGCTTCCTAGAACATCCTATTTTACTGTTCAAAATTCCCTTTCAAATACTTTAATATTCTGCAACTCACAGAAACTTGGGTATTATCCCGAAGAAATCCAAACACTTGCCATCCTCTTCATCATTAATTAATCCTTTTCATATGTCCATATCTCATCATATACATAAACTATACTGGGTCAAGGGAATGAATCATCATACTATTTGTTTCCCATTGCTACTTCCAGGTGGTCCCTCTGCCACTGATAACTATGACTTAATTGTGCTATTTATGATGTATGGTACAGTAAGATAGAGCAAATCTTCATTTCAATACATGGTATCCCAAAAGCCTTGGCACAATTTTAAACCATTAATAAATCTAATAGCTTAAAATTGCATTAAGACATCTGGGACATTGTAAATGGTACTTAAAAGTTTGCAGAGTATATTTTTTGTCTAATTTATTTATTTAAAAAATGAAAATTATTTTATTTTATTTAAATTTTATTTTATAATTTTAATTAATTCATTTAATAATAGAATTATTAATTTATTTAACAATTGAAATATTAATTTATTTATTCAAAAAAGCCCCTCTGTTAAGTAAATTCTTTGCATTTCACAGATGGGGAAATGACATTGAAAGAGGTTAAATGATTTATACAGAACTACTCAGTTAATAAGTGTTATAGTCAGATCTTCCTAAATCTAAATCCAGTGTTCTTTCCACTACACTACCAGGTATCAAGTTCTGACCAAATCAGACTCTCTTTTCCCCAGATTCCTCCTCTTTAAGATGATGGGGATGGATTTTAGGAAATTTAAGATCATTATCTTTCTCTAAATCCTATGAAATGACAGTGCACTGATGTGTTTGGGACTACAAGCAAATTGGGACTTTGAAGGATAGTTTTAGCCAATGTGGTATAAGTCTCACAGCAAACTCATGTTAGGTGAACATCTTATCTAAATTTCCATAGTCATAGTTGACTCCACAATAATAAATGTCAAATGAAAACAGTATAATAAAACAGGATCACTAGCAATAAAGTCCTCTAGTTTATATTTTTGAAAAATGGATGATAATAATAGAATTTCCAACAAAGTAAAGTAGGTGCCCATAAGCAAGGTAGACAATGCTTCTAAAATTGTGGGCATACAAAAGCAAAGAACATGATATGAATGGGTACAAATGGGGAAGTGTAGCAGCAAATAAAGCATACGTATAAACATAAATGAGAGCTAAGATGACCAAATTTGAGCCAAGATATCAGGTTGACACAACCCCAATCAACAATCCAGCTTGGCAAATTGTAGCTATTACAGTTGGAAGCCATAAGAGGGTCTTTATGCATGCATGGGTGGTTATTTATTGGCCTTTTCAGTCATGGTCAGCAGTGACTGTCAGCACTGACATTTGCATAAGGACTTGGGCACTAGGTTCTTATCAAGATAACTGGTTTTGCCCTACAAAATGTTTCATCAAAAACAATTGCTTCTAACTAGTTCGTTATGTTTCCAGCCAAAATTGTTAATTAGCAGTTAATCATGATGACCTCTAGATTTATGCATGATTGACAGCTGAGTCTGAGTGTAAATGATGATTAAAGTGACAGATTAAAGACAAAAAACATTACTGGTTCTGGATATTATAGATAAGATAGGTGTTAACTGAGCTCCAGGTCAGGTTAACACCCTGTCTTATCTTAACATTCTCTTTAACTATTTTTTTTTAAATGCCCTGTGGACAAGTAGAATTGCCTACTATTTCTAACCATTAGAAGTAGCAAGGTTGAAAGTATGTATTTGGGGGTTACTTTATATTGAGTTGTCATAACAAAATGGAAAATTACTTGATGAATTTCTAGAACAAGGGAGATTTTAGTCCCACTGTATTCTACAGGAATTAGAAGATATCTAGGACAGAATATGCTTACCTGTAGACATTATTCTTAAAGAGAGGTTGTGTTAATCTCTTAATGAAGTTTTCTTAACTGACAACTCACAGATTATGAGTGATGGCACTATGATCACACAAAGAGACTAGAAATTGTATTATGGAGTACATTCTTTGGAACCCTAGAACTACTAACCAAAGGGAGAAGTTACAGCAGGGCAATTCAGTTCACTAAGAGGAAGAACTTTCTAATGATTCAAAGGAGTAATGATTGCTTTACCTTTTAAGTAATGAGTTTCCCAACACTGGAAGTGTTCAAGCAAGAGATTGACTGACCACCTATAAAAGAGATTTTTAGAGAGAATTGTTGCATGAGGTTAAAAAGTTGGATTATATGATCTCAAAAGTCTTGTTAAGTCTGGAGTTTTGTTTTCAACTCCATCTAGGTTTAAAGTATTAAAAAATAAAAAACTTCTCCCCCCCCTTTCCTTTCTAAATTTTCCAGTTTTAATGTTTACTTTGAAACCCCATTTTGCTTTTATGGAAATTTATGTGCTTCACACACATACTCACTTGCATGTGTGTATACATACTCAAGCACATACTACTTCTAAATTCATTCCAGAATCTTTAAGGGATGGGAGTCTTACTGTAATAAATGGTATCACTAAATGATAAGAGCAAATACCTGATTGCAGCCAATTTACATCCTAGGCTATTATAAAGAGATTAACACCTTGTTCATACAACAAAGACTAGAGTCAGTCATTAAGCAGTGATAGCAAAACATTGTGTCAGGGAAACATTTCTGGCCAAGTCCAAGGTTATAATTGTGAAAAGAACACACTTAAAAACAGAAATTTGCAAATGAAATATGCAGAAACTTCAACATTCCATTAAAGGAAAGAATGAGGTAATAGTGAAAAAAAATCCTGGGAGCTGCAATAATCCTTCTAATGCTAAGATATGGAAACTACAAACATTGTGAGAACAAACACTGTTTTCTGCCACCGATGGCTGCTCTAGCATAGGATTTGTTTTCTAAAAATTCCAGACCTTTTTAAGACCACTCTTTTTTTTCTTTAAGACCACTCTTGACAGAATTTTGCCATTGTTCTGATACTAAGCTCTTAAAAAACCCTCTAGTTAAATACTTCATAAGTATTTTAAAAAACAGATTTTTAAAAACTGAATAAATTAAAGGTTTGTTAGACTAAATTCTTTTTTTAGTGAAGGATCTAGATTGATTTATTTTATATATTACAATAATTTTGTTATAAGAGTAAACATAACCCCCCCTAAGAAGAGGAGAAACCTCAAGAATAGTGAGAGAAAAAAATACTTCTAGACTAAATTCTAAATGGAATTTCTAATCTGATCATTTTGATGAAATTGAACTGTTAATTCAGTGTGTCTATATGAAGCTTAAATAAATGTTCCATTCAATGAGTACCATTGATGTTTATTACTCCTAAGAAGTTCTTAAGACAAACCTAGTTCTTAAATTAAGCCTTGCTTCAGGTCAATTGGTACTAAGTGTCTGAGTGATTAATTCCTAAAACTTCATTTGGAGTAAGTTCCTTGGTTAAACCCAGGTTGAGTTTTTTGGGGTTTTTTAGGATTTGTGCAGGCTGTCTCTGATAAATATCCTCAGTGAAAAAAGTGTAATGGGTGCCTATTAAATTATCTTCTTAACTCAACAAACATTTAGTAAATTACTCCCTGAGGATATAAAGACAAAATAGTCTTTGTGTCAACACAGTGGTAAAGCGTGCCCTCAAGTAGTTTACATTCTAAATTAGGCATGTATTTTGGTTCCATAAAAATAAAGTAAAAGATATTACTGTGATATAATTCAAGTATAATTTTTTTTTTGTGATTTGGACACAGTCAGGTTTATAGGATGTGAAAACAACTGGTTACTTCACTAAAAATATCAGGTAATCAGTAGCTGATAAATTAATTTTAAAATTAATTTGAGGTGTTTCCAATTTTTTTTTACCTCTTTCTAAGATTACCAGGAATAATAATACTACACTGGTGAGAAGTAGACTTAAAGGGTCATTAAAATTCAGAACTGGTTGTAAATGTTAAAGAATAGGTACTCAAAAAAGAAGTTTTCTTTGGTCCTTTTGATATTAGATATTAACCTATCCATACTGCAGAACTGTTTATATTCACATTAAGGAAAAAAAAATTGAAGGCCAGGACCAGCTGTTTAATCATTATTTTCACATTAGCACCTGTTGAATTAGTGGCATTAGCATCAGTTGGCTTAGTCTGTGTATATTTCAGGGCCTCTGCTCTTCCATCTGATTTTGCTTGCTCAGTTTTTGAACCTTGAAACAATTTTAAACTACTAAGTTTTTACTGGAATTGTCTTATATTGTAAATGAATGAACTGGCAGGTGTCTATGATCTAAGGTCCATTCTAAGATGACTCACTTGAGATAAAAGCTGGAATGATTTCTTGTATACAGCCTCAGAATATTGTAACATTTTGTGCATATAGAGACTTGATTCTTTGTGTTACTCCAGTGTTGTAAGTATGTGGCCTAATAAATTTTTAATAAGAGGAAATATTTTTGAAATTCCATATCTGGCTTTAAATTGTTTTGTTATGTTTTATTTTTTAGTTATAACAACTGAGAACATAGGAACATTGGAAACACTCAACTTGATTTTTTGCTTTTGATTAAAATTTAGGATTGTTACTTGAAGAGTTGCTTTCAAGATTCTTGTATTTTGAGTGGTAGAAGTTATTTGTAAAACTGTATGCAGTCAGGAATGGTTTTTTTAAATTAATTTAATATATAATCAACAGATGAAATGAAAATTAGAATGTAGTTTTGTTAGAGGTCATATGAACTTTCTATCTGTCACTTAGTCTTCCTATTAGGTATTTCAGCCAAAATTTTGAGTTCCCTAATTCTCTCTGTCTCTGTCTCTATCTAGCTGTCTTTCTTTTTTTCTTTCTATCTGTGTGCTGCTCTCTCCTTCCTTTATCCTGTTCTATTTCTCTTTGTCTCTTTCCCTTTTCCTCTTCTATACATAATATATATATATATATATATATATATATATATATGAGGAAAAAGTTAAATAATAGAACTTCTAATGTATATAAAGCACTTATCTCATTTTAGCATTCAAGTAAACTTCAAACTCCTTAGAGTCAGTTAATGTTTCATTTTAGTCTTTGTATCCTTAGTAGCAAGGAAAAGGTTCGCACATCATAATTATTTTTAAAGTACCATTGAAATTTAGCCTCACAACAAACCTATGAAGCTAAGTGCTACTAGTATCTTAATTTTACTGATGAAATTCAGAAAGGAAAACTGATTTTTCCAGGGTCAAATTCAGATCTTTCTTTCTGATTCCAAGTCCAGCATGTTGTCCACTGAATACATTTCTCTTAAAGGTGAATACTTTTCTACTACTAATAATTTTCAAAATCATAATCGAACATGTATATAGTTCTTATAATGTGCTAAGCATTTTATAATTAATTTTTCTTTTGATTCTCACAGTGCAACCTTGGAATGTAGTTGATATTACTATCTCCATTTTAGAGATGAGGACACTGAAGCAAACAGAGTTTAAATCACCTGTCCAGGTCATGTAGATAGTAAATATTTGAGTCTAGATTTGAATTCACGTCTTTCTGTTCAAGGTCTCACCATATGCCTAGTTACTCCTATTTTTTTCTGCAGTGATTATCATTTAACTCAGAATCAAAGGACAATAGAGCATTGTATGCTATATAATAATAAGATGTGACATATTACCAAGGATGAATTGCACACAAGAGGTGTAAGGTAGGATCAGAATGTGGCATGACTGGAGAATTGAGAGAGATAACACATGGCTTACATGATGCATTGGCATCTTATTTACTAGTTTCTGTTCTGCTGCCTACAAATATACCAAACATCTCCCACAACCTTCTGAAAACTACCTTCCTGCCTATTGCCCTCTACGTCTCCCCTTCCTCAGCTAAACTCAGTGAAAATCCTATACTAAATTCCTCCACTTTTCTTCTGTGTTCTCACCATATTCTTGCACCTGCTTGCAATTTGGCTTCTGATCTCATGGGTGTCTCCAAAGTTTCTGGTGATTTCTTAACTGTCAAATATAATCTCTTTTGAATCTTCATCTGACTTGATTTCTTTGTGGAATTTGACACTGTATTTGAATTCCTTCTACTCTAGGATATTCTTAATTCTATGGATCTTCATGGCACTGTTCTTTTACTTCCTGTCTGATTGCTTCTTTTCAGAATCTTTGCTAATTCATCATATCACATCAAATAAAGGGTAGTGTATCCTACAGTTCTCTCTGGGTCCTTTCTTCACTTGATGAATTTATCAGCTCTCATGAGTTCAAATGCTAGTTCTATGTAGATGATTCCCAGACCAGCATATTTAGTGTTGTCTCTCTTTTGAGAATCTTGCATCATCAATTGCCCAGCAGACATTTCAAACTGGATGCTGAATAGGCATCTTAAATTCAACCTGTTCAAAACAAAATTCATTTTCTTTCCTACTAATTCTTATTCTTTTTCAAATTTCTCTAAAAACATTAAGGGTGCCATCATCCTTTTTTTCCCTTTTAGGTTTTTGCAAGCCAGTGGGGTTAAGTAACTTGCTTAAGGTCACTGAGGTAATTATTAAATGTCTGAGGCTGAATTTGAACTCGGGTACTCCTGACTTGAGGGCTGGTGTTTGATTCACTGTGCCACCTAGCTGCCCCCATCACCACATGATCATCCACATCAGGTTCATAACCTAATTATTATATTCATTTCCTCAGTCTCACTCCACATATCCAGTCAGTTGCCAGATCTTATTTCTACTTTCATAACATCTCTCACATATATATCCCTTCTTAGGTGAGGTCTTTGTTATTTTTTTTTATTTTGCCTGGACCATTTCAAAAGACTCCTATTTGGAATCCTTCACTCAAGTGACTTCCTATTCCAATCCATCCTTCACTCCATATAGCTATTAAAGTGATTTTGCTGAAGTAAAGATCTGATCATGTCATTCCTTTTTCAAGAATCTCCAAGGACTTTATATTATCTCTAGGATCTGGTATTTGAATCTCTGCAGAATCTATGTTCTACCTATCCAGTTTTCACAAACATCAATCCCATCCACTCACTCAGGTTTAGAACCACAGTGGCAGAATGCTATTTCTTTCATGCAAAGCTCTAGTACTTGTCTCTTTGATTTTGCTTGAAGAGTTTACCACCTCATCTTAGTCTCTCAAAATCCCAATTTTCTTCAGGACTCATCTTAAGTACAATCTTCTAATCTACATGAAGCTTTTCCTAATCTCCCCAGCTATCAGTAGATTTCTCCCAAATTAATCTGTAGTAATTTTGAATCTATTACATATGTCTGTACACATATACATATATTTGTATTATATTTGTACATATTATGTTAAAATGTAATCTCCTTAAAGGCAATATATGTTTCCTTTCTGTTCTTGAAGCTCCTAAAATTAGCAAAGTGCTTGTCATGTGTTAAATGCTTGTTGACTGATTTATTGTGATATTAAGAGACTTAGAAGAGGGCCTTCAACAAGTTTTGAGAGGCAGCATGGTATAATAAATAGTGCACTGTATCTGGAGTCAGGAGGATCTGAGTTCAAATCTAGATCCTGAAGTTTACTATCTGTGTGACTCATGCAAGTCATTTAACATGAAACTCAGTTATCTAGTCAGTAAAATGAAGGGGGGGGTAGACAATGAATTTTAAGGTCAAGCTCCAAATCTATGATCTTATTATGCTCTGATAAGTTAGATGGCTCCTTGAAGAAGACTAACAAGAAATCATTAAGAGTTTCTTACACAGTAGAAGGAGTGGAAGAGAGATTTCCCACTTTGAGATTATAGCTCTGCATAAATTGAGGGAGGAGGATAATCATTTATATAGAATCTACCATGATCCTGGCAAGGTAGTTCTTTGAAGAAATATTATTTTATTTGATTCTTGCAACAAATTTGAGAAACAGGTGCTATTATTTCTCTTCTACAGTTAAGAAAAATGAGGCAAACAGAGGTTAAGTGACTCACCCAGCTAAGAATTTGAGGTCACATTTGAATTCAGGTCTTCCTAATTCCAGAGACAGCTCTATATATACAGTGCCTCTTAACTATTTCTATATACAGTATCAGAGGCCTTAATATTATAAGTTAATTTTTAAAAAGACATAGATTTTACTGAAACATTTTATACTATAAACTATTTGACTCTAAGGAGTATCCTGATTTTTTTCAGAATTTAAAAAATAATCCATCTTTTAATGATATTTAAAAGGAAATCTGTAACATCATATCAGTGATAGATGAACAAGTAAATTTGGCACTGGTGTTACTTTATTTCTCTTTGTTAAAGTAATTTAGTAGCATCAGGAAAAGTTTACATAGGCAGGATTGCTTTTCCCATTTACAAACCATATGTCATTGATATACATTTGCCCCAGGTTTATATTTTTAGACTATAACTACACATGGAATAGGGAAGAGACAAATTCTGTCCACTAAGGTGTGTATTCTTTCAGTAACATCTATCAATTGAGTAAATGTGATACCATCAGTAAGCACCTAGATTGACATGTATAATTCCTGAGCCTGCATTTTGAAAAATAACTGGTAACCACAATAGCATGGAATTTATGAATAAAAGATGTTAGTTGAGATTATATTTCTCTAAGTTCAGATATTAATTAATCTTCTAACTACATGTATTCACTTTTTTTTTCTTCTTTTACCTTTGTTATTATACATTTTGAGGGAAAAGTCAAGGAAAAAAAAAGCTATATTCTTCATTTACTTCTTCCCCTTTGAAATAGCAGTCATGTTTCCAATAGTATCTTATCTAAAAATAATACTTTTTGGTTTTTTCCATGTTGGTAAAATGATTAAATTAAGGAAATAGCTGACTCTTTGCTTTCATGGGTTAGTCTGCTTTCAGCCCATTCCAAGATCTTTCTGTGTTTTGGTGCTCCAATCAAAGACTACAGATATTTGTAATGCCTTAACTTATTTTGAATATAAATGTAGTTGTTATCCTTTTTCTGTTCATACTAAGCAAAGTGAATAAAACCAGAGCAGAGAACAGACTCTCTCCTCAGATTAATGGTCATAATTATGCTGTGCTGTCCATTTCTGCTAGACTTTAAAATGAAACTCCTGCTCTACCCACCAGGGAATCTGCTAACTACTTGGTTTATCTTGACTTTCCTCAATTCCTAGATTCTAAACCTGACCTGTTCCTTTGGATATTGCTTCCTATCTATCCATTTTATACAGATCTCTTGGGTTTGGAACTTGTCTATTTCCTGAGAATTTATGGAAAACACAAAGCTTTCCAAATAGTTCCTAACCTGGCCATGACTCGTCATCCATTAAAAAAAACCTCATATTAATTCCTTTGCATCTAGACAGTCATATTCCTTATCCTAAAGTATTTTGTCCAAGAACCAACATGATATAATGTTCACTGCCTCTCTTTCCATTCCTATTTCTTTCTTGTTTCTATCTTCAGTATACCTTTTCTTGGTGTGGGGGGCAGGGTGCTAGGCTCCTAGTTTTCTAAGTTTATCTTAAACTCTGTGGAGAAATTGGAGTATTATCATCTGAATATGCACCAACTGTTCAGTAAAACTTTTATTTTCATGAATCAATTGTGCTTTAGCTACCTTTTCTCTCTGGCAAAGAAAGTGTGAGAAATTGTGTTTCTGTTTCTCTGGGAACAACATATTAAGGCAAGATACTACATGATCCTCAGGCTGAACCTTAGGATTCTACCTATAAATCAGAGCTTTACAAAGGGTATACTGGGATGCCCTAGTTTGATTAGATGTGCTGGTAACTATATGGAGCTGACTTGGAATCACCTGCTTGAGGATGTCTCCCAATTCTTTGGAAACATGAAACAATTCTTTATAGCAAAGAATTATATGCTGCCATGGAGAAAAATCTTTTGTCATAAGTAAGCAGGTAAGAAAAGGAACAATTCCAACTGGAAAAGGACATCTAATAAACAGGCTTTATGACCTCAGATTTCCTAGTATGTTTATTACCTTTCTAGCTTTATCTCAGGTTTTTCCTTCTGCCAGTTTTGGACTACTCCCTATTCTCTGTACATGGCTGTTTGTTTTAAGTTGCTTTTTTTCAAATTTCAACCATTTTGTTTCAACCATCTTGTTTTATATTGCTTTTTTTGACTTTCACCCATATTTAACCATCAGATCTCAGCTAAAATTCCATTTCATTCACAAAACTTTTCTATATCTGCTCAGTAGGAAGGAATCTCTTGCTTCTCAATTCTAAAAACACTTTCTTTGTACCTTTATTACATTATCACTTCCATATCCACTTCATTTCCCTCATACCAATACACATGCGGCCTCTTCTGAATGTGTGTTTGTTATACCTTTCCAATTTGCTTGTAAATTGTATGGAAAGAACAATTTTTATTCTCTTCCTTTTCTCTACTATGCTCGACATTCAGCAATTGTTTCAATGTATGTGATCTAGATTCCGCTTAATTATTACTAGTTCTAATTTTTTTTTTTTACTATAATAGAGGCTAGAATTTCAATGATCAATAAAAGTTTCTGGGGATACAAATGGGACATATAACCTGAATAATGTCACCTTTCTTCAATTTTAGAGAGAAAATGTTATTCAGAAAAGTGGAGTGGGGTGGTGGTTAGTGATAGTAAATATCCTAATAAGCAAAATATTATTGGTTGATAATATAGTTATATTAAAAATAGTCTTTAAATGTTGTACTTCAGAAATATCTGGGATACTTTTCAAGTAGCAGAATCATTTAGCCTTTCATCCAAAGTTAATTTCTAGAAGAGGAAATATTGCTATTTCATGTTAGTATCATGCTTTCCAGAAAATCCTATGGTTTCCTCATCTTTTTAGGTGCAGCTCATTTACATTATTTATCTTCAAATATCTATCAAATTTAATTTTTGAAATTCTTATCACTGTGATAGATATAGTAGAATTATTGTATGCAAAATCAGCTTGATCCTGTTCCCCCCTGAAATCTGTACTGTGGGTATTTTCTAGAGTGGAAATTATATCACTTCAGTGAATATAAACAGTCAGAAAAGAAGAAATCACTTTTAAACATTAATCTTTTCAGTAGCTCAGGTTTCTAGTTTTCACTTGGTGAGCTCCACCAATAAATTCAAATCCATTCCTGAGGTGGAATTAGAAATGAAAATTTAAGGATCTAGTTGTAATTAGATTTATACTTCAATTGTACACCCTAACAGCAACATGGGGTTGATGATCAATCTTAATGGACTTGCTGATTTCATCAGTGCAACAACAATCAGGGACAATTTTAGGGTATCTGTGATGGAGAATACCATCTGTATCCAAAGAAAGAACTGTGTGTGGAGTTTAAACAAAGACCAAAGACTATTACCTTTAATTTTTTCTTTTTAACAAAAGTTATCTTATTGTGCAATTTTGTTATCTCTTATATTTTACTTTTTCCTTAAGGATATTATTTCTCTCTCAACACATTCAATTTTGATTGATGTATAGCATGGAAACAATGTAAAGACCATCAGACTGCCTTCTGTGTGAGGTGGGGGGAGGGAAGCAAGATTGGGGGAAAATTATAAAATTCAAAAAAACAATAAAAAGTGATTGTTGGAAAAAAAAAGACTTACAGGTCAAAGCTACATCCATCTTTGTAACTGTTACCTCAAGTGCCTCCCTTTAAAATGATTATATTGCTATTGGTTTTTTGTTTTGTTATATTTTTCCAGACCTGTTGGATAAATGATGTAGAGCAAGGGTGGGCAAACTTTTTCTTGTAAAGGTTAGATAGTAAAAATTTTAAGCTTTGTAGGCTGAGAAGTCAGAACAATCAAGAATCTGACTTTTATAGAATAGGGGGAAAAATCCAAATTTATACAAATATTTATTAATGAAATTCAAAATATAATAACTTTTATTGTAATACAGGCTTCATTCTGAGAAGAAAGGTGTTCACTTTTTGGAGAGATTATATTACACTTTACCAAGATTCAAAATTAGTGATCCCTATCATAAAAATTAATTGAAATATTCATTTGTTAAAGCTGATCTCTGATGAGATTTTATGTATTTGAAAATATCTTTTCACACAGATGGATATTTTCAAATACTGATATAAGTCCATGATTATATGATTTTTGCTAAGAATATTCATTGTTTAGAAGGTATTTATAAAATTCTATTAGATTCTTCTCTTCATATTTGACTTTTAGTCTATCAAATTGTACATTAAGATTGATCATCAACCCCATGTTGCTGTTAGGATGTACAACTGAAGTATAATTCTAATTACAACTAGATCCTTACATTTTCAATTCTAATTACCTCAGGAATGGATTTGAATTTATTGGTGGAGCTCAACAAGTGAAAACTAGAGAACTGAGCTCCTGAAAAGATTAAAGGTTCAAAGTGATTTCTTCTTTTCTGACTGTTTATATTCACTTAAATGATATAATTTCCACTCTAGGAAATACCCACAGTACAGATTTCAGGGAGGAACAAAATCAAGCTGATTTTGCATATAAAATAATTCTACTGTATCTTCAATGAAACAATTAAATGGATATTAAAATATAGAAATTCAATTTTCATGAGCACTGAGGTCTCAAAAAATGCAACTGGAACTGTAGTTTGAGTTCAGGAAATATATCTCCTTTAAATTTTTGTGGAAATAAAAAGAGCAAGGGAAGTCTATAAAGTGGTTTTTCCTTACTTATAATTCAAACAACATTAGTTGCTGTTGAATTGACTGCAGAATAAGTTTCATATTTTTTTAAGAACTGTTTTGCCTCGCAATTTTAGGTTACATTCATTAAAAAATACCAGCAAATTATCAGCAATATTTATTTTCCAAATTCACTCAGTAGCTGATAATAGTGGTTGAAGACAGTTCTAATTCAGAAAAATTTCAGTTGACCCTGAGCTCAAAAACAGCCTTATTTTTTTCTCTTCTTTTTTGTTTTAATATGAGGGATTTACACTGATAATACATTTTTAAATGTTATGATCTGGCAATACACTGGAAAAATTCTTTAGTTATAACTGCATACCTATGATTTGTAAACACTGAGAAACAGTGAAAAGATTGGGAGTGTCTAAAATGATCTCTGTCACAACTACTTAACTGAGCTGTAGTAGTTCAAAAGAAGACAGAGAAAATATGTAAATTAAAGTATATTATTTTTCCAATAAATGTTACTCCTGGACACTGTTATTTGAATTTCATATAATTTCCACAACATAAAATAACATTCTTCTTTTGATTTTTAAATCATTTTCAGCTTGTTAATTGTGCAAAAATCAGGTAGGGAGTGAGATCTATACTTGACTGACACCTGATTAGAGAACTTCCAGTGAAACACTTAATACCAAAGTAAGTAAACAACTGCTCTTCTGTATTTCTCCTCCTTTAAGTGTTAAACTTTTTGAAAAAAACAATTATGCTTGTATTTCAATTTTCATCTCATTTTGTAAACCCTCTAAAATTTCATTTCTGACCTTTAACTGAAAAACACTCTTTCTAAATTTACTAATTATATCTAAATCGCCAAATCTCACGTCTTTTTTTCGAATCTTGACTTTCTTGACATCTCAGAAGCATTCAATTGATCACCCTCTTTTGGATACTCTCTCCTTAGAGTGATCTCTCCTTGGCTTTCCTTCTATTTGTTTGAGTCTCTTCAGCCTTTGGGTGTCTCCTAGGGATGTACTGGAAAATATTTAGTAACCAGCTTTAAGAAATAAAAATGTATATCTGACCCATTTTTATATTTAACTTGCTTTATTAACATTTTCCCAATCATTTTCTTAAATCTATACAAACAACAAAACAATAAATCAGCCTGGTTTTGTAACATTTGGTTGATTTCTGAGGAGCAAATATTTACAATGAAAATGAAATAATAGATTCTCATAAGCCAGTATAAATTGCCCCCAGCATACCCTGAGGAAGGTTTTTAGTCTTTCTTATCTTTTTGTTCTGTGTTATTTCACTTTATGATTTTGATCCCCATGGGTTTCATTATCATCTCAACGTGAATGATTCTCAATTTATATATTAAGCTCTAGACTCTCCTAAGCTAATCACATATCACCTATCACCATCAAAGAGGAAGTCTCATAGATATCTTAACCTTAGCATAATCAAACATCTTTTTCCTAAAACTTTCCCTCTAGTTAATTTCCTCATTCATGTTGAAAGAGAATATATACTCCCAATTAACCAGGTCTGCAAATTTGGTGTCTTCTAACTCTCAATTTTACCAAGAAATCAATCATTTGCCATATCTTTTCTGCCTTTAACATATTGAATATCATATTTTTTCTAGTTACTCGACTGTCACCTAGGTTCAGTATCTCATCACCTCTCATCTGAATTATTCCAATAGCCTCCCAACTGATCTCCCTGTCCTTAAATGTATCACTTTTCCATTCCATCCTTCATTTGGCAGTCAAGATGATTTTTTTTTCTATATCCCCTCAGTGAACTCCAGTGTCTCTTTGCTACTTTTTGGATCAAATATAAGCTCCTCTGTTATTTAAAACTTTTGATAATTTGCCCCCTTCCTACTGTTCCATTCTTCTTACATTTTACTTCCCTTCATTCCCCAATCCAGCTACAACAACCTACTTGAAATGTGTGTATGAGAATATATTTATTTATATTTTCAAATGTAAAAAAAATATATATATATATATACATATATATTTAAACAAACCTAGTTATTTATATAGCAGTTAGGTGGCAAAAGTGGCTAGCATGCTGGGTCTGGAATCAGGAATAATTGAGTTAACCTTCAGATACCTACTAGCTGTGTAAACCCAAGCAAGTCTCTTAACTTCTATTTGCCTCAGTTTACTCATCCATAAAGTAGGGATAATAACAGCACCTGTTGTGATATACAAATGAGATGATAATTATGAAATATTTAACAAAGTGCTGGAAATGTAGGATGTGTTATACAAATATTAGCTATTATTGTCACTCAATGCAGCTAGATGGCAAAAGTGACTAGCATGTTGGAGTCAGGAACACCTGAGTTTAAATCTGGTCTCAGATACTTCTTGTGCTTCAATTTTCATCTCATTTTCTAAATCCTCTAAAATTTCACTTTTGTGTGACCCTGGACAGGTCACTTAACCCTGCTTACCTCATTTGTACAAGCAATAACTACAACATTATCATCACATGTCTCCCCTATTGAAATATAAACTTTGGAGAGTAAGGACTATTACCTACCTTTGTATCTATGATGCTTATAGATACATGTAAGGAAATAATTGTTATTGTTCAATCTGTTCAGTCATATCTCACTCTTCATGGCCTCATTTTCTTAGCAAAGATGCTGGAGTGGTTTGTCATTTCCTTCTCTAGCTTACTTTACAGATGAGGAGCCTGAGGGTTAAGTGACTTGCCCAGGATCACACAGCTAGTAAGTGTTTGAGGCATATTCAAAGTCAGATCTTTCTGACTCTAGGCCCCATTCTCTCCACTGTGGCATCTAGCTGCCCTATGTAAATAAGGAAGTTTTATAAATTCTTATGACTAAATGACTGGAGAGTTACCTGGGACATAGAGAGGATAAGGCAGTTATTTCTTCTCCCATGCCACTACTTTTCAAGGGCAAGACTTGATCCCAGATTACCTTGACTCTAAGGTCAGTTCAATATTCTCTATACTATGATGCATTCTGATTGTTGCTACCCAAAATGGTAAAAAATAAGTGTTTTAAATGACTGTCATTTGATTGTGTATAAAGTCCTCCCCCCTATAACTATCTCATGTAGCACATGTGGCAGAATCTTTTTCTACTATTTAGCAGTAGACTGTCCTATCTACTCACTACTTTGTAGTATTTCAATCATTCCTGCCTGCAGTAACCTTGTGGAAGCTTGTGGGTGAGGAGGGGGGAAAAACATGGAAGCTAAGTGAGGAAAGGGCTGATTGTCTTTTTTGAGCTCAGAGTTTTGCTTGAAAAAAGTCCTCTTAACTAGAAACTAGAAAGAGAAGCAAGAATAAATTGGTCTCTTTTGTAATCCATTGAGTCATAAGCTCTTCTGATTCTACAATCAAGTTGATTCCTTGTGATTATATTTCATTGTAAATCCCTCATCAATGAATTGATGTACATGGTCAGACCTCCCCTCCCTTTCTCCCACCAAACTTGTGTATGATTTCCTATAAATGGTGATTAGGTATATTCTATTAGGCACTTTTTAAATCTTATCTGATCCTCACAACAATCTTGAGGTGCTATTGCTTGGAGGGTAGGGCATACTCTGTACTTCAAAGGAGTGACCAACAAGTCATTTTTGCTTTTCATTTTGGGGAATGAAGGAAGGAAGGAAGGAAAGAAAGATGGAAGCAAAGAAGGAAAAAAAATAATTCTTAGTTTTTAAAGTTTTTCCAATCAGGCCCCATCCTAATATCATATAGCATATAGCATTCACAAATTTTACTCTAATCCAGCCAATGGGTATTCTAAACTTATGTTATGTCCTGTTTCCTTTGAGTTGCTTCAATTCTGCCTTTTTTCATAGACCTAGTTCTTAATATAGGTCTACAGAGCCCTTGTGCTGACCTTGCTGCTATATGCCTGTGAAACCTGGACAGTCTGCCAGCACCATGTCAGAAAACTCAGTTGCTTCCATTTAAATTGTCTCAGAAAGATACTGAAGACCATGTGATAGGAGAAGATACCAGACCCTGTATAGCATACCAGCATTATTATTACAGAGACACAACTATGATGATCTGGTCATGTTATTAGAATGACAGATGTACCCTTGCCAAAAGACTATTTTATGGAGAACTCTCATGGGGGAGTCAGAAGAAGCTGATACCAAGACACCTGAAGGTCTCACAGAAGAACTTTAGAATTGATTGTGTAGCCTGGGAGACACTGGCACAGGAAGGTTTAGCACAGCATTCCCTCATCAATGAGGGTTCTGTGCTCCCTGAGAAGGGCAGAATTGAAGTGCGACATATGCAAGTTTAGAATACCCAGCCCAGATGTTCACCTGGACTATTATGTCTGACTTGTGGTGGAACATTCCAAGCTTGTATTGATCTGATCAGCCACAATCTGACACACTGTAATTTGTCTCTAACATAGTGATGTTATTTTGGTCTTCTATAGCAAAGGACAAGAACCAACATACAAAAATAAAACTGAATATTTAAACATGAATAGAAAGTAAAGGTATAATGCCATCCACTTAGCAAAATCATGAAAAGAAGAATGGATTTATAGTAGACTTTCTGTCAATTTGAAATCAAAGACAATTCACTTTTGCTTACTTTTGTAATGTATATGGTAGGCATATACATGTAAAAAACTAGGACTCCTACTGAAAATCTGTTGTACCCAACTAACATGTCTAACTATTGGATTTTTTTGTATTATTGTATTTTTCAAAGAATTCTCCATTAAAATTCTTCCTATTTGATTACCTACATTAATAAGTTAACTGATTAATTAATTACTAACACTTATTTATTTAGAAGTTCACTCTACTCCACCCCAGAACACAAACAGGGATTTTTGTTTTGCATATAATAAACAGTAACATTGTTCTAAAGACCAAAAGGCTTCTGTATAGTTAATAAATAAAATGAGAAGCAAAATGGTATGACTTTTGAGTCAGGAAGACCCAGGTTGAAGTCCTGGTTGTGGACTTTGGTTAAATCATTTAGCTTCCCAGTGTCCCAGGCTTATCTCTAATACTATAGGTTGCAGAGTTAATGGTGACCTATATGGGTAAAAGAAATCTCCTAATCTGCAAATACCCAATACCGGTGAATTCATAGGTCCTATATTGGAGATGGGTGATAAAATGATTTTGGGAGGGTTTTTTGGTTTGTTTTGCTTTGTTTTTTACTAAATAGGAATGCATGATCAAAAAAACTGAGACCAACTAAATAATTTATCATTTTTACATAAAGTACATGATGAATGTGTTATCACAGAAAAATATAGTCATTAATTTGGGATGGTTTCTAGATTAAGATAAATAGTATATTTAATAATTGATTTATAACTGCTTAATCACAATTAATAATTACCCAAGCCAGTTGGTATCACAGAGGACAGAGCTTTGGGCCTGGTATCAGGAAGAACTGAATTCAAATCTAACCCCACACATTGACTAGCTGTGTGACACTGGATAAGCCATTTAACTTCTGTTTGCTTCAAGTTTTCCCAACTGGAAAATGGAGATGATGATAATAACATCTTACCCTTCTTATGAAGAACAAATGAGATATTTGTAAAAAATTGCTAAGTACTGTATCTTCTATCTTGGCATATTTCTGTACCTTGAGCATATCTTCAATGAAGCATGCATAAAAGTTACAAATCAAACCTAGATATAAATAAAAATGGCTTCTGATTTGATAAATATTCTCTGTAATACATGTACTTCAATTTTTTTCCCCTTAAGTATAAGTAAAATAGTTAACATTCTTCCTTTTCCTCTTTAGGAGGTGGATTAGTACCACCTGTCTCAGCTACATATTCACTTGATTCAGCAGGAAAAATGGTATTAGGAAGGGAAAGCTCCTTTGAATGAAGTATTTTAAGATTATTCTTTTGGTTACTAAACTGCTACCTTTGTATTCAAAAGTGATGAGTTGTTTTTTTGGCAATGAGACAGGAACATCCCAAAAGGTGTCAAGTTCAAAGAGGAGGGTTGAAAAATACTTGAGCAAAAGCCTTTAGAAAATGAAAGGGGTTAGGTATTGTGGTTAAATCTTAGCTCTCTTTCCCCCTCTGTAATAGGGCAGCTAAGAAGAAGATTGTAATCTTCCCCTCTTCAATCAATATGAACTTGGCCACTTTTTTGGCCCTTAGTCCTCTTGGTTCTTTGCCATCCTAACTCTTTGCTCAGATGATTTTGCATGTATGAAAAGGAAGGTATATTAACTAGTCTAGAGGAGCAGAGACTATACTGGGAGCCAGAATTCTGGAAACTTGTTCTTGACTTAAAAGTTTATTACTAGTGTTATCTTAGGCAAGTCATTTAACCTTTTTCTGCCTATAGCTCTGTTATAAAATGGGGATAATAGTATCCTCTCACAGGAGTGTTGGGAAGATTAATGAGTTAATGTTTTGTGAAGTGCTCTGAGATTCTTTGCTGAAAGGTACTACATAATAATTACAATAAAGCTTTGTTCTTACATAGTGCCTTCCTTCCAAGGAGCTCAAACTGCTTTTCAAAAATTATTTCATTAATCCTCACAACATCCCTTTGAGGCAGGTGGCAATTATTATTACTTTTTTCCCCTAAACCAGGAAACTGGGAGGGTGAAGTGAAAAGACTTGTCCAGGGTCACATAGTAGGTCATAGACAAAAGGATGCGACTCCTGGACTTCTGTGCCCTTGGACATGATTGTTTCCTAGGCCATATTACCACTCAAATAGCTTGATGAACTGCAACTCTAATTTTATTTTTAAAATATTGCCCATAGTGCTTCGAGAAAACAGCTGTAACAATGCTCTTTTATGGGCAGATTGTTTTCTCATTTCAGGCAGCACACAAATGCCTTTAAAAAATACACTACAAAAAACAAATCTTCCAGAATAGAGCTTTTCAATAATGGTACAGTGAGCAACTGTCACTCTTCCTTCTGAAAACCATCAGGTAAAATGGTTAAGTCTACATCAATTACTTATTATAATAGAAATAGAGTCTTTGTAAAACTATTTGTTAACTATCTCTTCAAATTACATACAAGAGAATGAGTTTCAATGCAGTAAGTGTTCATTTTTATTTCACATGATAAATTATTTTGTGGTTAGGCATATTTACTTTTATTTTCACACAAAATATACCCTTATAACCATAGATTCAGTTTTTAAGAGGCATTTTCTCAATCTTTTATAATTCTTTTTCCTTGTCAAAAAAACCTTTATAAGTTTCAAATAGGGAGAAACCTTGATGGAATTGCTTTTGCCTTAATCTGAGGATCTCAAAATGTTTTACAAACACTCAGTTCTGCTTTGGGAGATGGACTAGGTGCATATGCTTGGGTTTTTGGGGGTTTTTTTTTTGATTTTTGCTTCTTTGTTTGTTTTCTGAGTACTGTACTAAGTTACTTTGTCTAAGACTTGGCTAATCATCATGGTTAAAATTTGTAACAAAGTGAAAAGCAGAAATTCAGTTTTATCCACACTGTGAAATTGCCGGCACATAGTACATTATTCTATATCCTCTTGGCACTACATAAATACACAACTGCCTGACTTTACTGGTAATGCCTCTAGAAGCTGTGTCATTATTCAAGCAACCCTTTCTCCACAAGGAAATTGATCTCTATCTTTAATTGTCAAGAGTCCTGCTCTTATCCTTTTCCCAAGTAAGACACTTTGTTCCATCCTTGAATAGTGCAATCACTGTTTTTCATTTAATGAACAAGCATTTATTTAGTACTTGAAAATCACAGTAATTTATTCCTCCTAGCATCCCGGGAAGACCCACTGGAATTCTCACTCTCACTTTATAAATGAAGAAAATAAAACACTGAAAGACAAAGCTTCATTTCCCAAGATTGTTTTCAGTTTGCCTTCCTCTTGACCCAGAGCAGATTATCTAAAACCAATGATAGTCCATTGACAGCCCTAAGTGAACTGACTTTGGTCTATTGCAAATTTTTTACTAGCTAACAAAACTTTTCTGTCAAGTGCCTCAACTCTTAAAATTGGCAAACTTTAAGAAAGATTTTTTTTCTCTATAGATAAGCGACTAGTACCCCAATTCTACAGGCTTAATGTGAATAGACTCCATCTTCAAATTACTTGGGTGCAAGGTAACAGTCACTTTAGTCCAAGATGAAACATCAGCTGTTTCTGTGCATCCCTTAGCTGTGAGCCTGTTGAAGACATTTTTTAAAAGCAATTTTTTAGTATTTTACAATCCATTGACATCAATCTCTGGACTGTTCCAGAAACAAGACACCTAATACCTTAACTCCAGTCATTTTTTTTGTTTGTCCCATGACTGGCATGCTCTTTCTTCTCTGCTCCTTTAAGTTTCCTTTAAGTGCTAACTAAAATTTCATCTTCTACAGAAGTCTTCTTCAATATCTCAATTCCAGTGTCTTCCCTTGGTCAATTATTTTCTATTTTTCATAAATATGGCATATTTCCTAATTATTTGCTTGCTTATTGCTCCCTCCCCCCCCCCCCTTTAAATTGTAAGCTAGTTGTGGGCAGAGGCTATCTTTTATCTCTTTTTTATCTCTAGTACTTATAACAAGGCAGGGACACATTGCAGATGCTTAATAAATATTTATTAATTGAATTATAGTCAAGGTTTTTATTTTGGTTTAAAGATTCATTCAGTATATTCTCAGAATAAATACTAGCTAAATATAAAGAGAATTTTTAAATGAGTGAAAAATGCAAGGGATATAACTTGATTTTGTTTTCAAAAAATAACAGTGATGTATTTCAGATTTGCTTATACTTTTATACAGTTATTGTGACTGATCACCTTAAAAAAGATGAGATTTTTGTCTGGAGTATAATAGCTGTTATTATAAATTTGGGTCCATTGTTTAGCCTGGATCTAAGTAAATTTCCCAAAGATTGTAGTATGTCATTTTTATTGATGTTTGAACTAAAAAGCATAAAAAAAAGATGACTTTTTTTGGCATTTGAAGACAAATATTAGATAGTAAATCAATTGATTTTTTCTAAAAATATCTCTTAAAATAAAATGTCAAAGAAGTTTTTGAAAATAATATTTATTATTGGTTGAAAAAATTACTTTTGAGAACTTTTTTATTGGTTTTCAAATGCTGTTAGCAAGAAGCCATTCTGAAAATATTAAAATCCAATCAAAGAAATTTGTTCTCTTCTGGCTCTGCAACTTTATGTGAAAACTATATTTTTAACTCCAAGGGAAAAAGTGAGGGAAAAAAATACCAAGGACCATATGATCTCTAATTTATTATTGTTGTTGTTGTTATTATTAAAATTCATTCTTTGCTACATATTTTGAGAAGAGACATTGAGGCACAGGGGATTGAAAACTGTCTTCAAGATGGGTGACTGGGATTTAAGTCCTGTCTCTCACATATGACTCCAAGTGAATTATTAAACCTCTATCCATATCCCAGGCAACACTTAAAAGTATAAATTGTGGAATATTTGCTTATCTGCATTGAGAGAGTTTGCAATTCTCTTTACTTGTGTTGTCAAACTCAATAGAAATAGGGCCCATGAAACGAAATAATGATTCTTGCAGATCATGTGTTGACCTAAAGAACAACACATTTATATATTTCTTTTTTAAAAAAAATTATTACATGAAAACATTAAAACATTCCCTTGGGACTGTTGTGGGCTGCATATAGCTCTTGGTTTGAATGTTGACATTTCTGTCTTATGCTAGTGAAATCATAGAATAAGACCCTATACTTTGACAGATTTGTCTTCAAATTAACATGGAAATTTATTCTCTTCAATAATAAAATCACAACAGACTTCCGGACAAGATGGCGGAGAGAAGACAGGCACAGTTCTAAAGTCTCCTGATCTTTCCCCATCTATCATATGAAAAAAAAAACCTCTTAACAGAAATCCGACCCACAAAATCCAGAAAGAAAAGCCAGGAGAAAGAACATCTACCTCAGGATCTGTCTCCGGCAGCAGCATTGGCCGAATTCAGGCAGGTGAGTCTGGGCTCAGAGGGTGGTTCAGCCCCAGATCAGACAGATTAACAGCTGAAGTGGAGCAGGGAGTCTGAGGGCCCAAGAGCTGGACCTGCTGGATCAGCAGTGGGGCTAGATGGCAGGGGCTTGAGTCAACTAGGGAGTAGAGGCACTGGTGTTGGTGCTGTCCCCCCAGAGCTTGCAGACAGGGCTGGGGGAGAGTTCCAGTGCAGGAGAGCTGTGGACACCATCCCTGGGCTACTCTGGTCTGAGGAACTCTGAGTCCACACCTCCATTACAGCTGAGGCCTCTTCCAGGAACAAACAATTGCAGACTAATTCTGCCTCAGGCCCAGGTGTAGGAGCAGAACTAGCCCAGCTGATGAATGACCTCAGGCCAGGGTAAAGAGCACCATTGATTGAAGGCAAAAGAATTCAATAGCTCCAACTCCTCCCTTCAAGCAAAGGAAGAAGGCCTCAATCAAGGTCACAGACACTCCAGAGAATGCAAACAGCACCTCCTACTGGACAGGCAGAGAAATTGTGCTCAGGGAGTAAAGCCTTTAGTGATCCCAAGCCCCTGTGAACCAGCCCCTCCCCAACTCAAGGTCTTAGCAAAATGAAGAAGGGTCAGCGGAAAGGTGGATCCATAGAAGAATTCTTGGAAGGGAAAGACCCTAACTCAGAAAGACCTGGAACCTCTGAGTAGAATACAATCTGATCTTCAGCACAGAAAGACTTTCTTGAAGAAATAAGGAAGGAGCTTAAAAATCAACTGGAAAATTTGAGAGAGGCAATTAATACCTTTCAGCAAGAAAACAAATCCTTAGAAAATACAATTGGTCAACTACAAAAGGAGAATAAATCTTTCAGATCCTCAATTGGACAATTAGAAAAATGAGAATAAATCTCTCACATCATCAATTGGACAAATACAAAATGACAATAATTCTCTCAGATCCTCAATTGGGCAAATGCATAAAGAAAATAATTCTCTCAAAACTTCAATTAGTCAAATGGAAAGTTCTTTCAAAAGTAGAATTGACCAATTGGAAAAGGAGTTGCAAAAGGTTAATGAAGAAAACTTCTCCCTAAAAAAAAGAATGGAGTCTGCAGAAACTAATGACTCCATGAGACAGTAAGAGCCAGTTAAACAAAATCAAAAAATAGAAAAAATAGAAGAAAATGTAAAATACCTCATCAACAAAACCATTGACCCTTAGAATAGATTGAGGAGGGGCAACCTGAGAATGATAGGACTTCCTGAAAACATTGAAGAGAAAAAAAAGCCTGGACTTAATATTACAGGATCTAGTAATGGAAAACTGCCCTGATATCATGGAACCAGAGGGCAAAGTAGTTATTGAAAGAATATATGGATCCCCTCCAGAAAAAGATCCTAAAATGAAAACACCAAGGAATGTTGTGGCCAAATTCCAGAACTATCAGATAAAAGAGAAAATACTACAAGCAGCCAGAAAGAAACAATTTAAATATCAAGGAGCCACAGTAAGGATCACGTAGGACCTGGCTGCATCAACATTAAGAGATAGAAGGGCCTGGAATGAGATATTTCGAACAGCAAGGGAGCTTGGAATGCAGCCAAGAATCTACTATCCTGTAAAGCTGAGCCTTCTCTTCCAAGGAAAAAGACGGACATTTAACGAAATGGAAGATTTCCAAAAATTCCTGATGAAGAGACCAGAGCTATATAGAAAATTTGGACATCATACAGGAGGTTCAAGAGACACATGAAAAGTTAAAAAAAGGGGGGGGTGAAAGGAAAAAAAACTGCTATCCAGTAAGTTGAAACTGGCTATATCTCAGCATGGGGAGAAAGATTCTCATAAATCTTGAGAACTGTAACTGTAACAGAGAGAATATACCTAACCAGAAATGATGGACATTCATGATCTATCCATGAGACTGCTATCTAATGGGATGTAACTAGCTTTAACCCCACTTGGGAGAAAGACTCTAATAACTCTCAAGAATTTTAACTCTAGGGGTAGCTAGATGGTGTAGTGGATAAAGCATCAGCCCTGGAGTCAGGAGTACCTCAGTTCAAATCAGGTCTCAGACACTTAATAATTACCTAGCTGTGTGGCCTTGGGCAAGCCACTTAACACCATTTGCCTTGCAAAAACCTAAAAAAAAGAATTTTAACTCTATTAGATAAAAATACTTAACTAGAAGTAACAGATACTCAGAATTTTCTATGACTTAGATAGAATGATCTAAAAAACACTACCTCCTTAAAAAGGGGGACAGGAAAGAGACAGGAGGAGGGAGGGGATTGAATGAGGTATAAATCTCATTACACTAAGAGATACAGAATACCTAGGGTAATAGAGGGGAAGAAGGTAGCAGATGAGAAACACCTGAATCTTCTTCTCATCAGACTTGGCTTAAAGTCAACCTACATATACTCAGTTAACTTATAAAATATCTAACCTTTCAAGTATTAAAAGGGGAAAAGGGGAGGGGGGATGGAGAAAGGGAAGGGGAGTGGGGAAAGAAAGGGGAACCAACAAAAAGAAGGGAAGGGAAATGGGGAAAAATGGCAGGGGGTGATAGAGGAGGGCAAACACACTGAAGGGGGTGGCATTCAGAAACAAAATATTGGGGAATATGGATAAAGGGGGGAAGGGGGAAATACAAACAAGGAAGATAGCATGGAGGGCAATAAAGAATTAGTAATCATAACTTTGAATGTGAATGTGATGAACTCTCCCTTAAAATGTAAGCAAATAGCAGAGTGCATTAAAAACCAGAATCCTACAATATGCTGCTTACAAGAAACTCATTTGAAGCAGAGAGATACATATAGAGTAAAGGTAAAAGGTTGGAGCAAAATATATTTTGCTTCAGCTGAAGTAAAAAAAAAGCAGGGGTAGCAATCCTTATCTCAGACAAAGCAGCAGCAAAAAACAGATAGTGTTAAAAGAGATAAGGAAGGAAACTTTATCCTCCTAAAAGGTACTATAGACAATAAAGTTATTTCAATACTGAATAGATATGCACCCAGTGGGATAGCATCCAAATTCTTAGAGGAGAAACTGAAAGAACTGCAGGAAGATATAGACAGCAAAACTTTACTAGTGGGAGACCTCAACCTCCTGCTATCAGATCTAGATCAATCGAATCATAAAATAAACAAGAAAGAAGTTAAGGAGGTAAATAGATTGTTAGAAAAATTAGATATAGTGGACTTATGGAGGAAACTGAATGGGGATAGAAAGGAATATACCTTTTTCTCTGCAGTACATGGAACTTATACAAAAATTGACCATGTACTAGAACATAAAAACCTAATGGTCAACTGCAGAAAGGCAGAAATAGTGAATACATCTTTCTCAGATCACAATGCAATAAAAGTCTTATGCAATATTGGGCCAAGGAGATATCGACCCAGAACAAATTGGAAACTGAATAACCTTATTTTAAAAAATGAGTGGACCAAAAAACAAATTATAGAAAGAATTAACCATTTTATACTAGATAATGATAATAATGAAACCACATGCCAAAACCTATGGCATTCATTCAAAGTGACTCTCAGGGGATATAGTATAGCTTTAAATGCTTACATGAATAAATTGGAGAAAGAGGAAATCAAAGTACTAAACATGCAACTAAAAAAATTAGAGAAAGAACAAATCAAAAATCCCCAATTAAGTACCAAATTAGAAATTCTAAAAATTAAAGGAGAAATTAATAAAATCAAAAGCAAAAAACTATTGGATTAATAAATAAAACCAAATTTGGTATTATGAAAAAAACCAATAAAATTGATAAACCTCTGGTCAATTTGATTAAAAAAAGAAAGAAGAAAATCAAATTGCTAGTATCATAAATGAAAAAGGTGAACTCACCACCAATGAGGAGGAAATTAAAGTAATAATTCGAAATTATTTTGCCCAACTCTATGCCAATAACTTTGATAATCTAAGTGAAATGGATGAATATTTACAAAAATATAAGTTGCCCAGGTTAAATGAAGAGGAGATTAAATACCTAAACAACCCTATCTCAGAAAAAGAAATTCAACAAGCCATCATTGAACTCCCTAAGAAAAAATCTCTAGGGCCTGATGGATTCACAAGTGAATTCTACCAAACATTTAAGGAACAAGTGGTTCCAATTCTATATAAACTCTTTGGAAAAATAGGGAAACATGGAACTCTGCCTAACTCTTTCTATGAAACCAATACTGTACTGTTACCTAAACCAGGAAGAGTTAAAACAAAATTATAGACCTATTTCCCTGATGAATATAGATGCAAAAATCTTAAATAAAATCTTAGCAAAACAATTACAACAAGTTATTACTAGGATAATACATTATGATCAAGTAGGATTTATTCCTGGAATGCAGGGTTGGTTCAATATTAGGAAAACTGTTAGTATACTCAGTTATATCAACAACAAACCTATCAGAAATTATATGATCATATCAATAGATGCTGAAAAAGCTTTTGACAAAATATAGCATCCATTTCTACTAAAAACACTAGAGAGAGTGTAGGAATAAATGGACTGTTCCTTAGAACAATTAGCAGTATCTATCTGAAACCATCAACAATCATTATATTCAATGGGGAGAGGCTAGAGGCATTCCCAATAAGATCAGGGATGAAACAAGGGTGCCCATTATCACCACTACTATTCAGTATTGTGATAGAAATGTTAGCTTCAGCAATTAGAGAAGAGAAAGAAATTGAAGGAATTAGAATTGGGAAGGAAGAGACAAAACTGGTACTCTTTGCAGATGACATGATGGTCTACCTAGAGAATCCCAAGAAATCATCCAAAAAACTACTGGAAACAACTAGCAATTTTAGCAAAGTTTCAGGTTATAAAACAAACCCTCATAAATCCTCAGCTTTTCTATATATATCTAGCAAGATACAGCAGGAAGAGCTAGAAAGAGAAATCCCATTCAAAGTAACCTCAGGCAATATAAAATACCTGGGAGTCTATTTGCCAAGACAGACTTAGAATCTTTTTGAGAACAATTATAAAACATTTCTCACACAAATTAAATCAGATTTAAATAAATGGGCAAATATCAACTGCTCATAGATAGGTAGAGCTAATATAATAAAAATGACAATTCTACCAAAACTAAACTATCTGTTTAGTTCCCTACCAATCAAAATTCCAAAAAATTACTTTAATGAGTTAGAAAAAATTGTAAGTAAATTCATACAATTTTTTCTAACTCATTAAAGTAAAATAAATAAAAAGTCAAGAATTTCCAGGAGCTTAATGGAAAAAAAAGTGCCAAAGAAGGTGGCTTAGCCCTACCTGATCTAAAATTATATTATAAAGCATCAGTCATCAAAACTGTTTGGTATTGGCTAAGAAATAAACTGGTGGACCAGTGGAATAGACTAGGTGTAAAAGCAGGAGATGGTTATAGTAAGCTGCTGTTTGATTAAACCCAAAGAGTCCAGCTATTGGGATTAAAACTCCCTCTTTGATAAAACTACTAGGATAATTGGAAGTTAGTATGGAAGAAACTTAGATTAGACCAACACTTAACACCCTTTACTAACATAAGATCCAAATGGTTACAGGATTTAGACATAAAAAACAATACAATAAGCAAATTAGAAGATCAAGGACTAGTTTACCTGTCAGATCTATGGAAAGGGGAGCCGTTTATGACTAAGGAAGCATTGGAGAACATCACCAAAAACCAATTAGATGATTTTGATTACATTAAATTAAAAAGCTTTTGCACAGATAAAACAACTGTAACCAAGATCAAAAGAAATGTAGTAAATTGGGAAACAATCTTTACAACTAGTGATTCTGACAAAGGACTCATTTCTATTTTATACAGAGAACTGAGTCATATTTTTAAAACAAAAAACCACTCCCCAATTGACAAATGGTCAAAGGACATGCAAAGGTAATTTACAGATGAGGAGATCAAAGCAATCCATAACCATATGAAAAATTGCTCTAAATCATTAATTATTATAGAAATACAAATTAAAGCTTCTGTGAGGTACCATCTCACCTCTCAGATTGGCCAATATGACCAGAAAGGATAATGATCATTGTTGGAAGGGTTGTGGGAAATCTGGGACACTATTACACTGTTGGTGGAGCTGTGAACTCATCCAACCTTTCTGGAGAGCTATTTGGAACTACGCCCAAAGGGCAACAAAAATGTGCATACCCTTTGACCCAGCAATACCACTACTTGGGTCTACATCCTGAAGAGATGATAAAAAAGGGTAAAAACATCATTTGCACAAAAATATTTATAGCAGCTCTGTTTGTGGTGGCAAAGAATTGGAAATCAAGTAAATGTCCTTCAATTGGGGAATGGCTTAGCAAACTGTGGTATATGTATGTCATGGAACACTATTGTTCTATTAGAAAACAGGAGGGACGAGATTTCAGGGAAGCCTGGAGGGATTTGCATGAACTGATGCTGAGTGAGATGAGCAGAACCAGAAAAACACTGTACACCCTAACAGCAACATAGGGGTGATGTTCAATCTTGAAGAACTCACTCATTCCATCAGTGCAACAATTGGGAACAATTCTGGGCTGTCTGCAAAGGAAAGTGCCATCTGTATCCAGATAAGGAGATGTGGAGTTTGAACAAAGTTCAAGGACTATTCCCTTTAATTTAGAAAAAAAAACAGCTTATTGTCTAATCTTGTTACCTCTTAGACTTATTGTCTCTTCATTAAGGATATGATTTCTCTCTCATCATACTTAATTTGGATCAAGGTACAACATGGAAACAAAGTAAAGACTGACAGATTGCTCTCTGTGGGGGGGTTGGGGGAGGGAAATAAGATGGGGGAAAATTGTAAAACTCAAATAACATCTTTAATGAAAAATAAATTTTAAAAAAGGAAAAAAATAATGAAATCACAACCATTTATGTTTACCAAGCCTGTCCCATAAGTTTACTGAAGAGGGTAATGGGATCTTAGTATCATAACTCTAGAGCTATGCAGTGACCTCAAGAGCCAGTTAGTCCAAACTCCTTATTTTAGACCTAAGGAAGCTAAGGCTGAAGGTTAAATGACTTGTTCAAGATCACAGGAAATCTCACAGGCAAGATTTGAACCTAGGCCCTCTCAATTGGGAATCAGTGCCCTCTGCACTGAACCATGCTGCCTCCTATCAATGTACTGGAAATGTTCCTATACATCCCCTGATATTGCATGGATATCATTGGAGCAGATATTATTCCTCATTCTTGCTACAACTGGACTATCTTTATATCCAGTTATATACATATATATATATATATATATATTTATATATATATATATATATATATTTTACAATATCAAATGTGGTTCTTACCTTATTCAATTCCTTTGCAGAAAAACTTTTTAGATGCTTTTCATAAAATTAATGCATCTAATTTAAAATGTAATCATATCATTATTTCAGTGATAAAATAAATGAATGAAAAATTTAATAAACTTTTAATCTAGTAAAGAATTAATCAAATTAAATAAATAACAAATATTTACAAATTTATATAAAGTTAATGGTTTTTGATATAAAGAGCATTTTATATATCAAGAACCTTTAGACAAAAGGCAGAGAATTAATTTTGATGCTAGTAAAAGTGAAAGGAGTGGATTGTAGAATTTAGTGATCTCTTCATTTACAAATACAGAAACACACCCAGAGAACTAAAGGACTTTTCTAAAGTCAGGTAGTAACAGAGCCTGTAGACCTGATATATACTGTCTAAACTCTTCCTCTTGATGCTAATGCTGGTGGTACTGGGGGAACGTCATCATTATTGTTATTGCTTTTTATTTGTTTGCTTGTTTTTAGTAGAAAATGTTTAGAAAATGCAAAAAAGGGCAACATCAAAAATTACTTGTAATAACACCTTAAATCCCCAAATATTCCAAATGACAACTGATTTTCCAAAGAATTTTTATTCACTTTTTTAGTAGATGGAAGTATAGATGGAACATAGGGATTCTAATTTCTGTAGAAAATCTAGTAGAGAATACTATATTTCATTTGTTGTTCAAATGGGGTTCTAAATTGCTGGGTCTTAGAAACTATAAATGGAAAATAGTCACTCGGTATTTGCAACCAGTATCTCTTAGACTTCATCCTTGAGCATCTCAAGTGTAAGAAAAAGCTTTTAGTATAATTCTTACATTTTAATCCAAAGTGTTTTCTCCATGAATTTTATTCTATTTTATCAAATTGTATATTCTATTATACTAAAATAATTCCTCTCAGTCTCTCCTTCTGTACTCCTTGAAGATTTTTTTTAATCATGCCGATCCCCATTAGCTATATTTAACCTATATATATATATATATATATGTATATATATATATATATATATATATATATATATACTTAGATCCTTTAATCTTTCCTCATCTATCCATTTTCATAATCCTTTTTGTTGTTTGTGCACACACCCATTCTAATATGTCCTCATCATTTTGGTACCACGATAGCCAACAACCTAATGTGTTATTTTAGGTCTGTTCTCATCAGTTATGGAGCAAACTGCTTTCACCCCAATTACAGCTCTTTCTAAGACATAGTGAGTGGGACTTTGTTCCAGGATGTTGAAGCTGAGACCACTGACCACTGTACTCTGGCAGAAAGAAACAACAGAATTTAGCATCTAGTTAGCAAGAAAAAAAATAGTTTAAATAGGAACCTATATGTAGCATTTTCTTGGTCAGCTCTCAGAAGTTCCTCATTCCACTTACCTGTAACTCTATGTCAGATGATCTATCTAACCTGAACCATTCCTGCTCTGAGAGAAGAAATCTCCTCAATAGTGTCTACAATTTGTTATTCTTGAGTTTTTACTCCCACAAGGCCATTCCTGGGTTTTTTCACCAATGAACCTTATGTCTTGATTTCTAAGGTATTGACTTTTTCTTCAAATATTCACTGGAAGGTACATTTTGTGCTGCTTTTTTTAGGACTGATTTGTGATGTTCTTTGTTATGAGAGATGGCTGTCTGGTCCAGTGGGAAAAGACATTGGATTCATGAAAATAATGCAAAAACAAATCATATCAATAAAAATGAAAATAGCTTAGAAACATGAATAAAAAGAATGAAATTGGGGCACTGATGGGGGAAGGTGTAGGGGAGATCAGATGGCTCTGGAGGAGAAAGTGAGGCTAGTGACAGCACAACAACCCCTTACTCAAATCCAATTCACATGCATGTTATGGCATCACTACTCTGATGTCATGGTCTTCAAAAATGAAGGACAAATGTTAAGATTAAGGGTGATTTTTAATATTAATCTTCATATAATTTTTATGGTTTTTATAATCAATGATTTTGGTAAAAAAAATGGGGTAGGACTTGGAGGGGGCAGGGATGATAGTAAAGGTGCTGAAAACAAAAATTCCTACTATAACAATATGGTGATTTTGAAAAGTGATTCTGATATACAAAAGTAGCTCTCTCAACTTAGTGAATTGGGTTTCCAACTACACTGTTAAGTATATATTTATATTTATCATTGATATCTAAAATCTGTCTCTCTCCGTAAGTGTGTGTGTATGTGTATATATATACATTTCTTGATCTTGATACACACACACACACACACACACACACACACACACACACACACACACATATATATGCAACTTTATAGAAAAAATCTAAAGACCATCAAACTATTTACAATTTAGATGGCACAGTCCATAGAGCACTGGCCCTGAAGTCAGAATGATCTGAGTTTAAATCCAGCCTTAGATACTTACTAGCTGTGTAATCTTGGGCAAAACATTTCATCCTGAGAGCTCACATCCAGTAGTCCTGATTCATATCTGGTCACTGAACCAGATGACGATGACTCTGGAGGAGAAAGTGAGGCTGGTGACAGCACAATAACCCCTCACTCAAATCCAATTCACATGCATGTTATGGCATCATCACTCTGATGTCATGGTCTTCAAAAATGAAGGACAAAGTCAAGATCAAAGGTGATCTTTAATATAATCTTCATATAATTTTATGGTTATAATTAATGAATACATATATTGTGTTTTCACTTTTAATATTATTCATATAAAATTTTCAACATAGTAACATTTATCTATATACTGATTCTTTTTCATAGCAATATCACTTTCCATTAAATCATATCATTTAGATCTGGAAGGAACTTTTGAGATCAACCAATACAGTTTTCTTCTTGTACAAATTAAAAAACTAAGCTGCAAAAAGTTGAAGTGATTTATCCAAAATAGAGATAGTAAATATTGAGCCAGTATTTGGATCTCAGTTCTTCTGATTCTGGATTCAATGTTCCCATCACTATGCAAAATGCTATCTTTTTTAAAAGTTGTCTTTCATTACTAAGGATATATATAAATCTATAAAGTAACATATAGCTAATCTAAAAAGTAAAAAAAAAAATTCTTAATTTTGGCCTATGTGATAAATACAGGTCAATAATTGTTCTTTTTTCCACACATTTGTTTCCACATGAATGTAACTCTCATCCTATAAGAGTTTTCAGTCCCCCAACTCTTATATCTACCACTGATGCCCCCTAAGAACCTGGTTTTCATTTAGCAATTTTCTGCTCATATTTTTAAACTCTTTTGGTCCATTTCTATTATTTCTTTGTCCTCACTGGTAGTTGCACCAGCTCCCAGTTTAATATCATTTGCACATTTCATTAATATGCGGCTTACTCCCTCTTCGAGATCCTTAATAAAGATGTTAAATTAGATTGTATCTGACATTGACCCCTGGGGCACTGCTATGCTTTAACGATATCCCGTTTTCCTGCAGGCTTTCTATAGAGTTCTTGCAGTGTGGGAGGAGCGTAACTTCAACCTGGGATAAATCTTCAATTTTAATTCTAAAGCAGAAGTCAAGTCATGTGGTTTGGGATAACTTGACATTGCCAGAACATACTTGTAGTTGCTAGGAAGTCATATTTTAGCAATTAAGTACAGGTTTGCCAGAATTATATGTCAGATTGCCAATCTGCTGACAATTACAAGAGATAGTCACTCTGTACTGTTTAATATATTTCAGTCAAACTGAGGAGAGTCTTGTTTTTCAAAATGAAACTAGGCTTTTTTATTTTAAAACTAGCAATCACCTTTCACCAGCTTTTAAAAAGCACAAATCTTCTTGGTTTCATAGCAGATTTATTAAAGGAGTAGTTATACCAATATCTAAGTTAGTATTCAGAGAAATATACTATGTGCCACAAATCTGGATGTGATAGTATCTTTCAGATTTCAAGAATTCATAGTGAGTTCATCCAAATTAGAAATATTTTCCTGTAAAATATATTTATAATAATACCGCATGATGCTCTTAACACATAATTTTTTTTAATTTTTCATATGTAATTTTATTGGAGAAACCTATAAACTTAGGATGAGAAACTTTCTCAAATTTTTGTATAATTTTAAAATTATGTTATATTACCAAATAAATCAGAATTTTCATTAATTTTATTTAAAGTGCATATGTCCTCAAGTCATAAAATCATAAGGCATGGAATGAGGCATCTAATCTATAAAAATCTCTCTAAATAATCCTAGGATGTATTTTATTGTCTTTAAATGATTTCAATCATTTCTAATGCTTTGTGACCCCCATTTAGGGTTTTCTTAGTAAGCATCCTAGACTGATTTGCCATTTCCTTCTCCAGATCATTTTATGGATGAAGAAACTGAGGCATGTAAAGTTGTAAGAACTGACCCACAACTAGTAAGGGTCTGAGATGGAATTTAAACTGAGATTTTCCTGATTCCCGGTCTGGTGTGCTATCCACTATTTCACTGAGCTGCCCCTTATCCAGAATGTATATTGTACAGCACTTTTGTATGTATAGATCTCCATCCCAAGAAAGGAAATCCCAACACTTATTTTCTTCTTTTATTTAATGTATGAATTCATACACACAATAACAATAACAACTTTCTAAGTTGACTAGTGAGTAAATGGTCAGTTCAATAAGCCTAATTGGAGCACTATAGTGACCTTTGGCATAAAGCATATAGGAGCAACTACTGAAATTATTTAATCACCCATCAATGAAGTGCTAGTCCTTCATACTCAAAAAATAGCTTATTTTTACAAATATTAATCTAGATGAAACAATTTCCTCTCCCAGATCCTTCATTTGCAACTAAGAAGTTGATATCCTGAACAGGTAAGGGAATTACACCCAGTTGTCCTGGGAAGCAAGATTGTCATGAAAAAGCTTAAATGCAGAATGACCAACCCAGAGTTTCATTTACATAATTCATAACTTATAAGGTCATTCAATTTATAATTGTAAGGGACTTGATTTTAAAAACAAAGAAATTAAGATTTATAAAAGTAAGGTGATTTAGCTAAGGATATGAAGACAATAAATAACAGAATTAGGATTTGAATTCAGGTCTTCTAACTACAAATTTCAGTGCTGTCTTTAATGTGCCAATCTACTAATTTTTTTTTTACAGAAAATGTGTCAATGAGAATTCAGGAAATGGAGTGGTTAATATGGTGTCAGGGTGCTGAAAATTTTATTTGTTTAAAGTTTTTATTCAAAACTTTAGGTGAAGGAGAGGTAGGATTGGTATTAAGGGCTTAGTGGATGCCACGAATATTTAAGATTGGGAATTCAGGACTAGGCAACTGATGGTGCAGACATTAGAGCTCTATCCCTGGAATTAGGGAGACTCATCTTCCTTCAAATCTGACCTCAGAGACCCTGGTCAAATCCTTTAACTCTGCTTCAGTTTCCTCATTCATAAAAATGAGCCTAGAGAAGGAAATATCAAACCCCTCCAGTATCTTTTCTAAGAAAACCTCAAATGGGTATACAGAGTCAGACACAATGGGACAACAACATAGGACTATTTAGGATGAGTATCTTAGCAAATTCATGGAAACATGATGGCATGCATCATGTAAATATACCAAGCCTAAATTAAGCAAAGAATTCATCCTAGGAAGATTACAACATATAGATTTGATGGATGCAAATTATGGAGTACCTCAAAGTCTAGGCAAAAGAATTTAGATATAAAAGTAGGAGGAATTTGGGGTCCTTGCAGACTTTTGTGCATCAGGAATCACATTGCAAAAAATCACATTTTAGGAAGACTAATCTGAAACATTACAAATGTCTCCTTTCAATAATCAGCTTGGTATGGCTATCATGACCCAACATTGTCAAAATAAATAAAATTTAAAGGCCATGAATTATATTTATTTGCATACTATTTTATCCACCACTACAGAACTTTATTTAATTGTTTCCTTTGTGCTTTTGTCCTAGGATATTGTCCTCATTTCCTTGACCACAGTGTCCAGTCTTGTTTAACCTGTCTTGTGTTTGGTTTCTCTCTGACTGTCTCCTCTTTCACTAAAACTTCTTTCTAATTCTTCAGTGTCATAATAATGAAAAATGAAACATTAGCTTTTCATCCAACTTTAGCTTTGACCATGACTGTTGGCCATTAACCCTTTGCCTTTTATCACCTCAGTCAGTGGGGAACTAACTGATTACAGAGTGATTTGGGGTGAGTGATGGAAGAATGGATGTAAGTTTTAACTAAAACAGATAAAATTAACCAATTTGACATCTTCATTTTACTTGGTATTCTTTAAGAACAAGCTTAGCATATTTTGGTGGATTTCTCAGCTTTTTCTTATGTTACTTGATTCAATAACTACACATGCCTGACTTGCAAGTATTTCAGCTTATCTGCTACCTTAGCAAATCTACTGCCTTAGCAAAGTTCACTTATTTGAAAGCACTTGCAAATACTTTATTGTATAGATTAGAAAAAATAATTAATTTTAGAGACTAGCTACACAGGTGCTTAAACTGGTCCTTCTTAGCTTGGAAAGTTCGAAATGTATTATATAAAAAGTATTTACAATTTCTCAATAATCTCAACATTTAAAACTTTACAAGAAAGAAATTGTACATGTTAGTGACTAAGGCCTCTTTAGATTGATAATATTTTATTAAGAAATTGATCACATCAAATTATATTCTTTTAGCACATGCAGTTAATTTAAATTAAATTATCTTCCCAAGTATAGAAAGAAATAATTCCTCTCCTCTTGACTTTTTTTGCCTAGAATCTGACTTTGAAACTTAACAATTCTTTACAAGTCTCCTGGAGATTTAGAGGCCATCTTCCAAATTGAAGGCCATCCTTTTGTGCCTTGGGGAATCATTATTTTTTTTAATTTAAAAAAAATTATTTATTTTGAATTTTACAGTTTTTCCTTGGGGAATCATTATTGATGAACATGGTCTATTAACAAAATTGGCAGATTGGGACAGCTGAACTACTTATCTAAGGAAGCAGCAAGAGGAAGTTCTCAGAGGCCTTGAGATGGGGTCACCAGAAGGTAACAGGAGTTATACAAATAACTAAGTTTTTTCATTCATTGCCTTAAGAGATGATTTAAACCTATCCTGATCAAAATAGCCCATACTTCTGAGAGATACTATGTGTGACAGGGTAGGGAAGTGGACAACAGCTGTGACTACAAAGAAGCTTAAAGCAGCTCAGCTGTGGTGGTCTGGTGTTTTTTTCACTCCTGGGGGTATTGCATGTGTCTTTGGCTGCTGATCCTCTAAGTAGGGCAGAAATAAGTTTGAGTAACATGGCAGTGAGTCCTGAGGTGTTTTGCTTAATCTGAAACTGGGGAATGAGGAGACAAAATATCTATGTGAGTATCTGTTCAATGTCGCATAAGATCATAGATTTTTGAGCTACAGAGACCTTAGAGACCAAGTTTTCCAACTCCCTTAATTTATACATTCTTGGAAGGTGAACTCAGTATTCATTCACTGGGAAAGACTCCCTAGGCATCTTTATGACTAATGATGATAATGTAAATCCAAAAAGGGAATCCTTCTATAGACTGGTGACAGCCTACTTGTCAAAGAATTGGGTAAAAATATTTGATTAAGTATTATAATCTGCTCTATACTGACTTGCACACAGACTCAGACTGTGTATAAGTTGTAAAAAGTCCTATTATTAGTTATGTAGAATCTCTTAGGTTGATCTAGAATTTTTTCACAATTTTTCAGAATTCAGCCAGCTATGTACCTTATTCATTCTCATGCAATTGAATTTATTGAGTGATATATATATATATATATATATATATATGTATGTCACTGGACTAGTCACTATGTGCTAAAAAGCAAAACTCAGAAAACACTTCCCTTGTTGCAATGGACAGATTTGGAATCAAAGGATGTCTATTCAATTCCTGCTTTTGCTTCTCACTAGATTTGTGCCTCTAGGCAAAACCTTTAATCTCTTTGTAAAATAAGGGATTGGACTAGATAATTCTAATTCTAAAAATGTGTTGTTATGTTCTAAAACCTCTAGCTCTGTCCCAGCTCTAAAAATATGATTATGGAATTAATCCTAGGAGTATTATCTATACAAATAATTGTAATAGAAGATGGGATATAAACTATCCCAAAGTTACTCAATGCTCAGAGGAAAGATCATGTTGCCTTGAGGGTGAGGGCTCCACAGATTAGGAGAGATTGTATAAAATGGTAGCAGGTAGATTTCTTTTTTTCTTTTAATATGACCACAGTTAAAATACCACCATGATGTGGCAGGATAAAGAGATGATAAAACTAGTCTACTCAATATGATTAGTTCTATAGCTTAGATACAATAGTTTTATTTAGAAAATAAAATGCATAATTGAGTATCAGCATGCCACAGTGGATAAAGGACCAACCCTGAAGTCAGGAAAACCTGTCTGTTACATATTCCATGGGAATTCAATTAACATCTCAGTGCCCCAGCACATTTCTAACTAAAAGTTAGAGAGTAATTGTCAGTTTACATTAATTGACAGCTACAAACACAACATTCCTCCCTCCATACATACACAAGTACAATTAACTTTCTGCTCTTCCCAAATAAATCTTGAAATTCCATATATATTTATATACATATACACATAGATGCACATGTGTATATAAATTAACATTCAGATAGTACAATATAGACTACATCTATTTATCTACCTACCTATATCTAAATATTTATATACATGTACACACTGACTCAAAAATTGGTGAAATTTGTTGGGAATGACAAATCATTATTGGTAATGCTAATAACTTTGTAATAATAAGATTCTTTTGGAAATGCACATTTAATTTAAATTAAATATATCCATTTAATGTGAACAGCAAAGTTAATCAATCTTAGATGGCAATGCTAAAATATCTATCAGCGAAAGAGAACTTTAAATCATTATGTCTTTTTTATAAGGAACAAACTTATAATTTTATATCTGTTTTAAAAAATTATTTTTTTCATTCCACCAGTTGATTGAGACTTTGGTATTTGTGTTGAAATAATGAAGCAAACAAATTTGAGGAAAATTTTCACCTATGTGGCCTTATTCTTTGCAAGTTTTTCTACGTTTTTGACAATAAATTAAAATTTTGAAATTAAGGAAAAGAGATATAAAAAGTCCAGGTACTAAACTTGAGTCCTTGTTATGTTTTAACATTTCTAACATTCTTTTAAAATGTATTTGACACTTTAATGAGGTCTGCTTAAATGAATTAAATTTTCTTTAACAAGGAATAGTTAGTAAAGCATGATGGTTTTAAAATAGGAATAGGATTGTTTGAATTTATGGATGAAAGCTGTTTTCATTAAAGAGAGGCTAACTGTAGGTCTTGGAAACATGTGTTACCTTCTGAGAATATTTCTCTGGAAAACTGTTTTAAAAAGGGAACCTTTGCCATTTAGTCTACACATGAACATGAAGTTGTTTGTTTGCATAACATGACAATGGAAATGTAGAAGGAAACGTTCTGAGCTACATGTATCAAAACTGGTAGATGACATCACCCTTTGAGAATTTACAGCTCAAGTTTGGGTCTGTCTTGGAAGAAAACCATGAGTTTCACAGACAAGACTAGTTTTGCCTTAATAGGTGGTCAGTTTGTGCAACAAGTAAACCAGCAAGATTTCAGAAGTAAACAGAGAAGATAAGAAAGAGGAGCCCATGTGTTGTGTTTTTTCTTCTCTAAAGTTCAGATCATGTATCATCTCTAATGAGCTTGATAAAGCATAGCAAGGCAAATGGGCCATAATTTATCATGTTTTCCATTTCAAAAGTGACAGTCAACTTAAGGGGAAAAGATCTTTATTTTGTAAAAATAACAGAATTAATCACATTTGAAACTATCTCCAAATGAACACTCATAATGCACATCACATAAGGAATTTAGTGTATATATATATATATATATATATATATATATACACACACACACTGAATTTGGTTAATAGCACACAAATCTTCCTGTTACCTCCTCATTTGATTCTAAATTTTATCAAAGTTAAGAAAAAGAAACTTTCAGATTTTATAGAATTGTTTGTATTTAGAGAGATAGAAACAAAGTTTAAAAACAGAAGTGTCATTAAGTTTCATTCAGTTAAATTAAATACTAATGATTAAAACACTAAAATCTATTTAATATATATTTATAGCATTTTTCTAAGGTTTTAATATTTCTTCAAATGATTATCCTTAAGTTCAGTCTTCAAAAATACATCTCTTTTGGCTTCAGCAATTCCCTTTGGAAATTAAACATGTTTTCTTATAATATAGACCAGAGCATCTTAGACCTCACACAGAGGCAAGCATGGTTAGAAATCAACTGAAAATATGGGACATAATCACATTAGCGTCTTTAATGCTTGAAGTCATTTTGTCTTATCTACAAGCATGCGAGGGAGGATGGGGCATGGTTTGGTCACTGTAAAAAAAAAGTTACTGTCCTAAAAGGAATGCTAATTTGTGTGGTGTCTTAGAACTACAAATCCATATTTAATCATAAATTATGTCAAATTTTTATAGTGGGCTAAAGAAGGCAATTTTTTTTATTAAGAAGTTTAAGGATCATGTTTATTTAATGTTTTTATCAGAAGAGTAATTAACAAATAATAGGAATGCTATGCAGAGATAGTAGCTTTTTTGTTTAGAAGATAAGAAGTATGTTTACATGGAAATCTAAAAAAAAAAAATAGAACCACATTTGGTTTTAAATAGTTCCAGTATCTGAAAGCATTGAATCTGCACATTGAGTTCCTAGAGGACTGAGGCCTGTGAGGAAAGGCATGGAAACTTTTCTAGACAATCTTTTTTGTACATTAGAACATACCATATTTGGTAGATTTTTTTTAAAGTGTGGAAAATAATGTTAATTGATTTTATATGAGATGAGAAAAATGCACAAGTGAACAGTAAGATACAGTGATATGATTTTATCATAAATCTTTTCTCAGAGCATCATTGGCATTTGATTTTTAAACCAAAAAAAATTGACAGCTAAGTGTTTGCAATACTGCTAATAAGAGAAAGTTTTTATTGAGAAAATAAATCTTCATATCAAGAATCTTTAATTAGGATATGCTATACAAATAAATAGGAAATTAACCCTAACATATGCCCAGAACTATTCTGCAATGGACAATTGGTGAAAGAATATGAACAAAGAATCGGAAATATTTAAAATCAAGTAAAAGATTCTTATAAATAAACAGTAATAAAATGGAGATCAAACCAGGTCTAAATTTTACCTCACAAACAGGAAATTGGAAATATGTCATTCGATAGAAATTATTAATTTTGTAGTGATTGTGGTAAGACAGGTACAAGAATGGCCTATTGGAACTATGTATTGGTCTAGTCATTCTGTAAGGCAATTTGGAATCAAGCTTAAAAAGTCACATAAAATATGTATATACTTTATTCAGATATCTCATTGCTTGGAATCCAGATATAGAAAGAAAAGTCCCTTGTAACCCAAAATATTCATTACAACATTTGTAATGTTGTGTGTGTGTTTTTTCACACTAGTAAAAAATTCATAAACAAAATAGGTGCCCCATCAAAGTATAATAATCAATCTAACTAATGCATAATTGTCCTTTATGATGTTTCCTATAGTATCAAAAATTCAATTTTATTTTTCCCTCAACTTTTAAGATTATTTAATAAAACATGTGATTTTATTAATAAAGAGGACCGAGAATCATTCTGCATCATCTGTCATAATCTTCTAGATCTCTGAGCTTCCACATATGAAAACATTATTTCATGTTGTTGAAAATTGGTTGATCATAGTATTGGTGTCAGCCAATAGAATAATTAGTCAAGTCAGGTTTGGTCAGGGTTACCAAATTACATCTCATTTTTGGAGAAACCATTTTCCTTAATAGCAAGAAGCTGCAGAAATGTTCTTAGTGAAGTTAATTTAATGGTCAAGTCAGAATGGATAGTCTGGCTGCCCAACCAACATACTAGAATTTCTGCTGATATACTCAAAGTTTCATGCAATGATATTTCTCCTCTCCTCCACTGCACCTTTAGTGGAATATAGTGAGCAAAATATTCATCTACTTGTGAAAATTTTCTCAATTTCAATTGATTATTTACACTTGAATTCTTAATTTCCAAGTATTATCCCAAACAATTCTTTTTTTCTCCAGCAATTTATTTTTCATTTCTATTTTTGTAGTACTTCCATTTACTTTTTTGATTACTTATTCAAACCAAATATATTCTCTGCTAGTTCAAGTCTTATTTGTTTTAGAACCCCCCCTCCCCAACAACTCCATGAAGCATATGGTTTTCCAAGGTGATTTTTGATGAGGAACTAGAAGAATTCTTGTATAATTTTATCTACAGTTTTGAATCCCAGGTTTAAAAGGTATAACTAAAAAATATCAACAGTAAATATCCATGCTTAAATAAATTCTTGAGCAAGTATAGAAGTACTTAGAACCCCATGAAAAGGAGTTGGCTCACCATCACGTCTAGTAAAGACATTTGTGAAGGATGCTATGTTAAAGGGGGGGGAAATCTACTTCATAAGATTTTTCTTGGGGGATCTGTAATTTATATTTTCTTGGGTTCCAGAAAAGAGGAAACTGCTATTGGGGAGTGGGATTCATTTCAGAACAGAGAAATCCTTTAGTTGAGTCTTTTGTTATTCTCAGGCTTCTCACCATTTAAACATGGGTTCTCTGCTTTTCATCAATGTTTCTGTCTTTTGTTTTGGGTTAAGGATTTCCCAGCCGAATCTGCCAAAGGGTTATTGTTAGTCAGCCAAAGAAAACTCTCTTCCCCAATAAGGATGTCAATAGTGAGGACTCAGTGATCATGCTCCTATGTAGCTCTGTTAACTTCATCACATTCAGAGGTGTGGGGTGAATGTTTAACATAAGGCACTGAAGTTGCCTGAGGGCATGTTTCTGAAGCTCAAAGTCATAGGCCATTGGGCCAAGACCACAAAGCTTTGGAACATCAATTGGGATTTAGTTGGAAAGGGAGCCTGTACAGCCTCTATGGCTAGTAGAGATTCAGAAATGACTAATCTCTGAATTGTTCTTAAATGGAGTCTTGTGGAGTTTTTTTCTCTTTATTATTGGCAGGAATAAAATCAGGAAGGAAAAACCAATATGTCTTAAATACAAGGTCACAGTTAAAAAGAAAGCATAAAAAAAAGCACTGAAAACTCTTTGGCCTTTATGAAAATAGTCATATTCTAATTTTCCATAATTTCTCCCCATCACAGAGTGAGATCATTAATGGGGTCACTCATCTCTGTCTTTTAAGGAACATTCAAATTATTTTAGTTATGGTGGGATACCAATAGTTCATTTGGTGCTACAGTTAAAAGGAATCTTAGAGAACATCTAGTGCAAGTCCATCATTTTACAGAAGAGAAAATTGGGGCAGGGAAGAGATGAAGGTACTTGCTCAAGACTAAAGAATTAATTAGTGGTAGAGTCTACTCTGTTTTTGGTCCATAATTTCATAACATCTCAGAAAAGTGTGATAATTCTCATTGTAATAGTAGTGTGGCAGGCAGTACCAGTCAGAGAGGATTCAACTAAATCCCTGAAAGGGAAATACATAGGCTTGAAGTGATGAAAATCGTGGAAATATTATGGAGTTGTGTAAGAGCAATCAGTAGACCTAGATCCTAGCAAATGTGACTCATCCTGTTTTCCTCATCTGCAAAAATAAAGCAATTGGACTAAATGATCTCTGAAGTCCTTTTCAGGTACAAAATTTCAAGTCCAGATTGGAATATGAGGAACATCTATTGATTGCTCCTTAGTTTGAATAAAATCAAAGTTCTTTAGGTTGCAGTGCTTTAACTTTACTGCCTTAAATAAAGGTCTTTGCCCTCTTGAACATTACTGTGGAAGGGGTGGTATGGTACCTATGTTTAGGGATGCTTATTAGAGGTGTTTATTACAATCATTACATAACCTTCTGGCAAAACGTTCCCCGCCCCCAACCCCAACCCCCCCCCCCCTCCTGCTGCACTTTTTTTTTTTTTACTTCAACAGGCATCAGAAAAAGAGGATTCAGGTTTGGGCCTGCTGAGAGTGGGGAATACTTGGACTCCCCATTTAAAACACAACTGGATTTTTGCTATTCAAATGTAGGAAACCTAATTACACACTGGCAAATTCTCTTCAGTCTACCAAACACAGAAAAAAACAGTGACAGAAACTGAAAGGCCAAAAAAGAGAAAAGAGTCCCTAAGACCTAATGAATCCAAACTAAACACCTCTCCACAGAAATGTCAAACATTTCTCTTAGCACAAAACAAGGCTTAAAGAATTCTCTGCTTTTGTCTCTGGGCTAATTCCTTAAGCAGAGAGGGGGATTTTCCTCTGGGAGTGTTATTTCACAAAGAACGAAACAGCAAATAAACAAAAGACTCTCAAAGAGAGAGAGAGTATAAATAAAATTCATGACTCCTTAAAGAGTTTACACTGAAAGAATGTGGAGGATTATTTACAATTAAAGCACAGTCTCTAGAATACAGTTATTATTGAAAAAATGAATAAGAGCGTATTTCGTTTAGTTCACAATAAAAGTGCACCTGGGTCCTTCTCAGTTGGTTAAAATTGAGAAATCTCACTTCTCTCAAAACGAATATTTTCCTTTTCACATTCTTCCTCTTTTTTTCAGTCAATTAGGATAGGTTCTTTTAATTATTCGATTCAATCTTTTATAATTCTTAGGTGATGCGTGTTTATTTCATAGAAAATAAACTAGGAAAAAACACAAATTTACAAGGAAAAGTCTCTATTTTCTTCATTTAGATTTGCAGAATTACTGAAAATTTATGTATTTTCAAAGAGAGAAAATATTCTGTTAGATTAAAAAAAATACCCCATAATGTATGCAGAAAGGAAGTTTGAATTAAGTAGAAAAGTAACAGGAAAACAGGAAAACTTTTAAGTTCTCCCTTATTTCTTCCCAAATCAAATGATAATACAATGGAGTGGGTTAATAACAGAAACAAGGTTAGATGAGAGGTAACATGAACATCAAACAAATGCAAGATTTCAGTTCCAAGAAATTAGGTAGACAGAAATGAATAGTTATTAAGATAAAGAAGCATAGGTTGAAGAAGCCACTTGATTATAAATTATAGAGCAATTAGTCCTCTTTTCAAGGTTTTTAAAAAAATCTTAGGCATTTGTATTCTACCTCAATTGTGACCAAAAATATATACAACCCATAAAAAACCCAATACTGATAATGATGTTAAAAGCTAAGCTATAATTGCCATGTATATATGTATAACTGCATATGTATACATACATACATACCCGGTCTACATAGAGTGATTTTTATAAAGGTTATAGCAAAAAAATTGTTCTAGAAAGTTTATGTCCCAAGTTTAGGAAATAGGGACAGTATTTTTTTTTTTTTTTTTAGTGCTTGCTGTTTTTGGATTGAGTCTTACCCTGACAGGACTGTCTAGTGAAATAGTTGAAACATTTGGCCCCACAAGATTAAAAGAACAGTGCTTATATTTAGCATCTGCTGCCCCCAACTCAAACTTTGCTACTAATAAAATTCAGCTCTATGGAAAAGAATTTGAATTCCAGCTGGGCAGTTTTCAAAATAAGATGAAGAGTTAAGCAGGCAATTGGTGTGTATTTAGGGCTCAAAACACCTTGCCTCCTAAGAAGTCTTGAAGGAGTTAATCCCTTCTCAAGATAATCCAGTAAAGAGCATCCTGCATTATGATGTTAAAAGCAAGGATCAGTGCTGGGGGAGTCTAACAATAGGACAGGGGTGCTTTTCAATCCCAACCACATTCTTCCCAGGTTAGAAACAGAAACTGCTGTTATTTCAGCTGAAAAATAGAACAGGGTTTTCTCTTCATGTTATATATTTAAATATAAGGAGGGGAAATTAGCTAATCTATTACATTGCCCCCCCCATTTTTCTTGGTGCCTGCTCTTATGACTTTTATGTTAACATTATTCTTATATGACTTAAAAATTCACACAATTTTGAACCAATTTTGATTTCATATCAGAGTAAAATTTTTATCAAATTGTACTCGATTAATTTTCCTATCATATATTCAATGTCATAAAAATCAATATATACCCTTACCAAGATTATATTCTAAAAATGCTTGACTAATTTTTCTTTTATGATGTTTGATTCCATTTCATATTCTTTGTTAACCAGTGATAAATGTAGTATGGGTTTTACTTTGTTTTTTTTAAAAAATCAAAATAGACTGAATATTTGCATTTCAATTAAAAATAATACATTTAAAATCTTGAATGTGTAAAAATGTAGAAAAAAATTGTTCAGCTCCAGTTGGATCATTGTTGAATTCAATTTATAAGCTAAAAGTACTCTAGAAGACTACAGTTTTTAAAAAAAATATTACAAAATATTGAGCCCATTGCTTAGGAATATATGGCTAGATGAGATTTTTGATAATATTGGGATTTTTTTTTAAATGTGAAGATTTTTTTTTAATCTAAGTTTCTTTACTAAGGAGTTTTGGTCCCCAAAACCATGAATCAAAAAGAGAGAGTTTAGAGAATAAGATATAAACAAATACTTTTCTAAAGAAGATTCTATTTTGGGTCATGCCTGAGACTGGAGGCTTAGAAAGAGAACTGAAAAACTTGAGGGCAGAGGGCAAGCCAAAGAAATTTAAGGTAATGCTCTGAAGGCAAGGAAGCTTCAGACTGACAATCATTTGATTTGGACTCTAGGAATAGAGAGAAATAAATACGGATCTAGAAATATTTGTAAGCTAAAGTAGGGCACATAATAGGATAAGAATATGCAAGGTGCTCCTTAAATTTTAGTCAAATATTTTAGAGAAAAATTGGAAGTTGGCATTTTAAAGTAAATTAGGACATTGCTAAATTTCAATGAAAACTAATACCACATTAAGTTACATAAAACCTCCCAATAACAATAGCATCTGTATCTCAAAGGAAAATTGATAAGTACTTTAAAGGACAAAATTTATGTCCAGTAAAAATTTCATTTTTATGAACTTAAAAAAGTTTGTTGGCCAAGGGTGAAAAACAAAATTTACCTAAAGAGTTATAAAGGCTTATGATTTTTAGTGTAGTCAAATAGTCTTTTATGAGAATTTCTCAGCTTGCTGTACAAATCACTTTGGATATAGTCAGCAGTCATTTTTCAATTTTTTCACATATATAATCTCAATTAAAAATTTGTGAATATCAGAGCCAAATATACTTATCCTCTCCTTTTAGAATTTAATAATCAAGCAGAAGTTTAATACCTTGACACTTTTAACTCTAGTAAAATCAGAATGGACAATGAGGCTGAACTTTTCAGTGTCTTGAGGGCTGGAAATATCTCCATTTGTGTCCCTAGGACTTAGTATAGCCCTGAAAATGATCCCTTCATAAATGCTTTATAATTGATGACTAGATTAGAAATCTCCCATCTCAGTTTATAACCACTTATAAAGACCTCCCTGCCTCTTGCCACCAGTAATTCTATTATTGCAGTCATGACAAGGAATATCATATATAAATATTTCCAGATTCCCTGATTCTGAACACTAGGTTCCCAAACACCATAGAAAGTTGGACAATTCTTTTTTTCATTGCTTTTCAAATTTTACAGTCCCCCCCAGAAGGCAGTCTGATAGTCTTTCCATTGTCTCCATGCTATATATTGATCAAAATTGAATGTTGAGAGAGAGAAATCATATCCTTAAGGAAAAATTAGATATAAGAGATAGCAAACTTACATAACTAGATAACTTTTTTTTAAAATTACTTTGGTCTTTGTTTAAACTCCACAGTTCTTTCTTCATATATAGATGGTATTCCCCATCACAGATATCCTTAAATTGTCCCTGATTGTTGTATTGATGAAAAGAGCAAGAAGTTGGACAATTCTTAAAGTAGACATATAGTGGCATTAAGATCAGAAACTCTCTTCCTTCTGCCTGAATATGTTCTTCTATGTGCTTTGTTTTTGACGAGGACCAATGAAATCACAGGTCATGTCTGCCTTCTTGAGTATCAGGACAAAAGCCAGGATGACTGGTGATGCCCAGGATGCAATGGATGACCTTGGCATCTTCACCAAACTCTAAACTCACTACAGTGCCTGCTTTAGCCACCTTCATGGCTGTTAGAACACATTGTTTTCATTTACTCATTCTCCTGGGGAAAATCTTCATATGCTTGATGCATTCATCCCTCCTACCTAACCTTAAGAACTGATTGGGTATTGCTTTAGACAAACTGTGACTTAGGGAAGACATAGCTTTAAAAGGCTAAGGTCTCCCTCCCACTGTATCCAAGGCTATCCATATCTGGCCACTGGACCCAGAAGACTTTGGAGGAAAAAGTGAGGCTTGAGACTTTGCATAGCCCTCCCCATCACATAAATCCAACTCTCTTGCTTGTATCATCTCTCTGATGTCATGGTCTTCTTCAAAAAACAACAAATTCACCAAGGTGTCTGAGACTTATTGGTTGCCCTCAACCTTGTTCAGTCTATCTACTGTGATAGTTTTACTAGGGTGTAGCTGCTACACATGCTCCAGCTTCTTGGAACCATAGGTGAGAGTTAAGTGAATCAGGTAGACACCAAAGATGGATGAACAGCCCTGAAAAAATACTTTGAAAGCCTTCACACCAGAACTAGTGCTCCTGAAAACCTCATTCACCCCATGCTCTTGGGGCTACTTCAAAGATAGTGATGTCTGCTCTGATACCTGTCTTTAATCAAATGAAAGAAAAAATATAGTAGGAGAAAAAGTGCAATGAAATTGCAATTGTAAATGAAAGATAAAGCCTTTTAGGTTGAGGGAAAAGTGTGGAAGGGGAAGAAGAATTCCCATTTCTGTGTGAAGGGAAACAAATACTCCCTAGCAGAGTGTATATACTTGATATCCTACAAGAATACCATGAATCCTTGTAAATGTTCAATAAATATTAATTGAATGAGTCTATTTAGTGAAATTAAGAAAAATAAAGGTGAAAAAACTTTCTTCAGTTAAGATGATGATATCTGGAATTCATAGCTTAATCAATGATGATTTGCAGATTCATTATCCTTTAACCCTAAGTCAATGCTGCCTCTGCTTATTTTTAAACCTTTATGGATACATAAATATTTCCTTCCTTAATGAGAATGAACCTGTAGTATACTATTAACTTCTATTTTATTCACATGTATTTTATGTCCTTCTCTTTCTCTCCCTTTTCCTTCCTCTTCTTTCCTTTGTTTCCCTCTTTCCTTTCCTCTTTCTCTCTCCCTTCCTCCTTTTCTCTAACCCTCTCTCCCTCCCTTTCTTCCTTTTCCCTTTCATCTGTCTAGCCATGACAGAGCTAGAACTAAGATCCACATCTCCTGCCTCCTGATATAATTTCTTTCTACTCAACCATGCTGCTTCATGCACTGTAGCCTCTAACCTACTGAAGCCACCAGGCAGGTCATATTCCATCCAAACTACCTGTTCTGCATTCCCACTGATAATCCTGTCAATTTCCAAGATTTTGCTTATGCTGATCCTGGGGATCTGCCAATCATCTCATCTGCTGAAATCTTTCTTGGAGATCCAGTCAAGGTGTTACCTATTCTATAAAGCATTCTTCTGAATTTTCTTCCTCCTTACTCAAAATTAATAGCACATTTCCTGGATCACTTCATGGCACTATTTTTTTTTATATTATAGTTAATGGTGAACACATCTTTTCCTTCATTAGATAGTAAGTTCCTTGAATTCAGGGTCTATTTCTTATTTTTCTTGTTCCTAATGCATAGGATTTCATGAGCTTAATATTGTTGAGGGGATAACTAGGAAGCAAAGTGCATAGAACACCAGGTCTGAAGTCATGAAGACTCATCTTTCTGAGTTCAAAATCTGGTCTCAGACACTTGCTAGCTATGTGACCCTGGGCCAGTCACTTAATCCTGTTTGCCATTTTCTTCATCTATAAAAGGAAATGGCATCTAGAAAGGGAAATGACAAAATACTCTAGTATCTCTACCAGAAAAACAACTCCAAATGAAGTCATGAAGAATCAGACACAACTGAAAAACTACTGAACAACAACAAAATTTATTTAATTGATGCTGGAGAGTAGAGTCATAGTTCTCCCACCCTACCCCTCTATTTCCTTCTGCATCTCTCACACATAAAAGGTCATGTCTTCTCTACATTTTTGTGACCTAAATTTTTTTTATAACAGATTAATCATTAAATAATAACTAATAATAACTCTCTATATTATTAGGGATTAAACCCATTCATGTGCATGGTGACTCTAACAGGTTCTGATTTAAATTAAGCTGATAGTACCATATTCAAAGAACTATATTAAAAGATTAGAAATATTTTCAAAATACTCCCCAAGTATTATAAATCCAAATGAAGGCTACATTTTGAAAAAAGAGTCATATAAAATGATTGGTTAATAATAGGAACCATTGGCTCCAAACCAGTTTTAGAGAAGGTTGGATTTAGACTTAGATGATATGACATTGGCTCTTCAAGGCAATTAACCATTTTGATCTTCAATTTCCTCAAATATGAAATGAAGGGACTGTATTAGACTATTTTTAAGGTGCTCAAAAGTTTTTTATGTCTCTTTTTTTATGTCTCAAATTTTATGTCTCTTTCAACATTGCTTTTAATGATATTTTCTAGGAGACAAGTGTCAACATAGTAAGTCTAGTGTTTTTAGCCGGGGAAGCTCACATACCGCCCTACTTCAAGGGAAAAAAAAGAAGAAAATCATTTTTGCCTTGAGAATCAAAGATCTCCTAGCACAACATAAACTTTATTTTATGATCTAACATTTTTTTGGTCACATAAATTAGAAATTATTAGAAATATATTCAGAAAGCTATTATATGACCTATTATTCTGAGTGTACTCACTGCATAATTTTTTTTAAATGTTCCTTGTTTTTCCCCCATGAAAAGAGAGAGATTGCATTTATTTCATGGACTCAGAATTGGCCATCTGATTCTATTTCCACAGGCCACCCTGAGAGGGTTATCTATTCTCTCCATTTTTTGACAGTGCAATTCTTCACACCCACAGGACAGGTCTGCCTGAACTGTAAGAAGTAATGCAGGTCTCCTCTACATTTTCCTTTCTCCCCACCCCTTCCTCCCAATCAGGTCCTTTCCTGAGGCAACACACAGAAGGGCATTTATGTAAAGAGTGGAGCTGCCCAGCAAGTGAGAAATGCAGCCTGGCTTCCAGAAGGGTGTCAGAACTGAGCCACTTCCAACATGCCACCAATAGACACTGAATAGTAAGAGTCGCCCTGTCACAGGAGATGACTATGCCTGGAATATCACCTAATATGTACCGTCTCCCAAGAATCACAACCTAGTTCATAATATTTTATAGAGCTTACCAAAAACAGTCTAGAGAGTGAAGAATTCTCCTCTACTACTACCCCCTCCCCAACTTCAGACATGAGTGACAAGAATTTTATTAGTCATGGAGTCATCTACTAAGGTTATGCTACAGTGATTTTATTGCTGCCTAAGTGGAAAGCTTTATTGTTTATGTATTTGTTTGTTTTTTAATCATTCTGAGGCACTCAGATGGGTACCATAGAAATGTAAAGATAGATTGAAAAAAACTTTGAAAAATTAAAACCACTGTAGAAATATTATGAGGGCATGGAAGCTAATTAGGAAGAAACTTATCTTTTTATTATACTTTGCTTTGAAAATTTGAAAATAGCCTAGGAGGATTGATTATTAATAAATAATTATTATATGCTTTATTCTGGAAAGAAAGTGAGAACACTGATGCTCATGACATATTATTTCGATCAGATATATATGTATGTATATACATATACATACATATAATATATATATATATATATATATATATATATAAATATATATAGGCTGACATTTAGATCGCACTTCAAGCTTTGTAAAATTCTTTATTATATTACCTCATTTTTGCCTTGTAACAACCTTTTGGAGTAAATTCTATGGATATAATTTCCCCCATTTTACAGATGAGAAAATTGAGTTCAAAAAGTTCAAATGACTAGCCCATGAACACAAAAATCAGTTAATATTGGAAACAAGATTCAAATGCTGATCATGTCTGAACTCAGGTCAAGTATTGCTGCCTCTAAATATAAGATGAGAAATATTTTATAAAATTAAAAAGTTATCCCATACTATATAAATATCTTACATAACCTTTTAGGGGGAGGAAATTAAAAAAGGTCACATTTCTCCTTTTCTTTAGAAATGTCACACTTATTTAAAAGTACTATCTAAAATTTTCACTTTGTGTCCCTCTTTTCTAAAGGAGACAGTGCCTGTTAATCAATAACTTTTGAGGCATCTTATTTTATACCAATTATGCCAAAGACTTAACATTTATCTCCTTGGTACACAGCATATGTATTGTTTCAAGTTTCACTTCTCAAGTCTGATAAAACTAATAAACCCAAACTGCCAGAGGTGGCACATTAAACTGGTAAAATGGTTTTCATCTTAATTGGATATGAGCACTGTTATCTCTAATAACCCCAGGATACTTCTAATTGCAGACTCCCCCCCCACCCCCCAACACTAATCTCATTGACCAGTCTTAATTTTTTCTCTCTAAACCTAAACCTTAAAATGCAATGTAGAATCATTTTAATTTCAAGGCATTATTTCAGTATTTTTTTTAAAAATGAGGTATTTAGTTATAACTAAGCCAATAAAGGTAAAAAGGTTTATAAAAATGCATTTCTTGTTTAGTTCACCCAAGATGGGAATTGTAATAAGATGATATTGTTGACATTCAATAATGTCTTAAAAGTAGTTTAGTTAGTTGGCCGGAGATTCACCTCAGAACACCAACTTCTCAATTTTCAGATATTACTAGAAAACAATGGCCTGCATTGTTGAACGTTTTATTATCATTTTAGTGTGTCATGTGGCAGAATGGGTTATTTTAATAGTGAAGACATCCATAAATACTTCATTGTGCAATCTTTGCCATATTAAAAATAAGTATTAGATGTGTATGTGGAATCTTGAAATCTTAACATAGAAATTATAGCTAAGAGATGAAAAGAAGTGACAATTTCACTCATTGATATACTCTGTTTGGGTGCTGGTAAACACACCGACAAATACACATGCAGATTAACACTTGAATCTGCTATTCCACTACATCAATTTTAAATTAAATTTTTGTCATGCAAAATCAACTTCAATTTCTCTTTACACTAGTCTTCTTAGATTGGGCAAGCACAATCCTGGTACAAAAAAATAAGATGATAAATAAAAGTAGAGGGGGAAAGAGGACTACTAGGAATTTAAAAAAAAACTCCACTAACCAGTAATTTTTTTTCAACGAGGATAAAAATTGAAAGCTGCATATGTTCTAATTGTCAGAAATTATTCTCTGGGACATTCACTGGCAAAAATGATTTATTTCTAACAGACATAATATTTTTCTGGAGCAATATACATTATCAGTTGAGGGTGGGTGGGCCTCCATAATTATTATTACTATTCCCATATAATTAAAAGCCTTTATGTAGATCTCATTAAATAATTATGGATGTGCAAAAGAAATGCTTTAAAATTTCTCAAATCCATAAAATGACAATTGAAAAAAAACTGTTCATTAATTTATATTTACATTTCAGGCAATTAAATTAGCAATACCTGGAGTGAATATAGATCAAAGAGCTTTTACTGAAAGAGCCTTTTATAATATCAAAGCTATGGTGACATCACATGTGCCATTTATGCTGAGCTAGATAATTGTGACTGAAAGATTGACAGTTTATAAGGTTTCTTTTCTTTCTTTCTCTCCTTCTTTCTCTCTTTCTTTCTCTCTTTCTTTCTCTCTTTCTTTCTTTCTTTCTTTCTTTCTTTCTTTCTTTCTTTCTTTCTTTCTTTCTTTCTTTCTTTCTTTCTTTCTTTCTTTTTCCTTCCTTCATTCCTTCATTTGTTAGTTCATTGGTTGGTTGGTTTGTTCCTTCCTTCCTTTCTTAATAGTCAAACGTACTCTCTGACTGTGTGTGTGTGTGTGTGTGTGTGTGTGTGTGTGTGTGTGTATTTGAAATTATCAATTTGTAAAGCATTTGACTCTTTGGGAAGTTATTTTACTTTTCTTTAAGTAAAAAATATCTAAAATTGTAAGATGTATTAAATTATTATTACTTATTTTGGAGATAGATAACTCAACAAATAATATGATGATGAGATTTGTTCTCTTTTTCACTGGGAAGGAACTTCAGCTTATATATGTTGAAGAAAATAAATTTCTCCCATTTTCTTCTCCCTTGCCAAAGTATTTCTTCTTTTGGTCTAGATAATCAATTCATCTATCAATTAAAATATTAATTAAGTTTCTACTACTTAACATTCAATAATCTTTTAAGAAATTATATATATATATATCAATAGAGGAAGAGAAAGATAAACTGAGAGAGTTGGGGGGGGGAGGGAGGGAGGGAGGGAGAGAGAGAGAGAGAGAGAGAGAGAGAGAGAGAGAGAGAGAGAGAAGAAGATTTTTAAAGGAAATTAATCTGGACAGAGAGGGAATAGATTGGTGTTTCTTAAAAAAAAAAAAAGGAAATTTCTCCTTTCTCTTCTTTGACCTCAGATGACAAATTGTTTTTTCTCAAGTGCTGGGTTGTTCTTCCTCAGCAAGCTCTCTTCTCTACTGCCAATAATAATGCTCTTTAGAGATTTTTTAAAAGTTTTTTTTTAAAGGGTCATCAGTGAAGGAGTCAATCCTTGTCCAGGTAGTAGTTAGCTGTATTTTAATTCCATCAAGGGGAATTTGTTTATACCTAGTAAAGCGATAACAAAGTGAAAGCCCTTTATGGCACATCATTTAGATTTTAACACATTACTTTCTCTGTTACTTGCTCCTTATTTTTTGTGATTTCATCAACCAGTTTGTATCAGGGATTCTTATCAATTCTTTCCTTCTTCCCCTTATTCTATACACCCACACACATACACACAGAGGCAATGAATATATATATATATGTATGTATGTATATATATATACACATATATATTCCTATCCTCTTATGTACACATTTTTACTATATGTGTATATACTCATATTTATGAAGAGATAGTGAATTAGAATGTGTAACACCATACACATATAAATATATATATATATATATATAAACATACTTATATGTATTATATAGTGTACTATATGTTCACTATATGTATGGGTCACTACATGGCACAGTGGATAAATAGCCAGGCTTGGAGTTAGGAAGATCTGAATTCAAATGTGCTATCAGACACTTACTAGTTGTGTGATCCTGGGCAAGTCACTATTTGCCTCAGTTTCTTCATCTGTAAAATGAGCTGGAGAATGGCAAATGGCAAAACACTCTGTTATCTCTGTCAAGAAAACTCCAAATGATTCAACTGAACAATAGCAATAAAACAAAACACTATATGTATACATGTATGTGTAAATATATTTAATATACACCCTTCAACTTAAATATCTCTTTCCCTTGAATTTCACTTATCTCTATTGCTGATTCTATTTTAATCAGTTTTTTATATGTATAAAGGACCTGCTTCTATGATGAGATCTCATCCTCTTTATGGACAAAAACCCTTTCAATACTTCTTTGTATCTCTAATAGTGGCTAACACAATCTAATGGTAGGGAAGGAATGTTGTTCAATGGAAAGTGCTCTGGACTTGGAGTAATAAAGAAGCAGAATCCATGTTCCTTTTCAGATAGGAACTGACTGTATGTTCTTGCATGTCTCAACTTCTGTGAGCCTATTTCCTCATCTATAAAATGAATATATTTGTATTGTCTACTTCAGAGTGTTGTAAAGAAATCATTTTGAAAACTTTCAAGGGTTTTAGAAATGTGAAAGAGCATTGATTACTAGCTAGAGAGTAAATCTTGGAGTCAGGAAATACCTAGGAAAGCCTATGAACTTCCAGCCTGAGTGTGTATGTGTATGTTCACACATATATATTTACACATACATTATATATATATTTATACCTATTCATTTAGAACTATTAGAGATTTTTAAAAAGGATAAAATAGGATTTATACCCTTAAAAAACCTCATAAGCTTGAACCAAATAAAAAAGTGCTATACTTCCAAGACTCCTAAAATTCCCTTTTCTGATCTTCCCTATATTTCTCTCCATCATATATTTAAACCCTGCTTTTTGCCCTTATGATGACTTCTAATCTTTTGACCTTATTCTCTCAATTCTCTCAATCTTTCAATCAGCCACTTTCCCTTGTTTTCCTGCTAACCATGGTCAACTATTTCAGCACCATTCTTTATTACTCCGCACTCTCTCCTCTCTTTCATTACTCCTTGTGCCCTTTCCCCTTATTTCCAATATTGAATAACCTCCATTCTTGGCTTTCGGTCCTACAGTTAGGCTTCTGTCACAAGCTGTCACAAACTGGGAAGTCAAAGGAGGTCCTATGGTATCGTGAGAAAAACTCATGACCAGAGGTCTAGAGAGCAGTCCTGGTCTGGTCTTTTCCACCAACTTGTACTGTGACAAAGGAACCAGTTTCACTTAAGTGAACTACATCTGTTTTGTGATCCCCTCAAACAAGTTTTAGGGGTCTTCCTTTGCCTTTCCAGGTAATATTACTCATCAAATACAAAAAAGGATAGGAACATATAAGTAGAATATTTATGTAAGGAACTAATCCACCTTCATAAGAGGCAAGTAATTGCTTCTAAATCTCTATGCGACTGTTGTGCATCCAAAGTAAAGACATTGAGTTTAGGAGTAAAATAATTAAATGTAATTATAATACCTTGGGTTAAAAACATATTTTCTTTTACAATTTCAAAATTTTCATATCTATTAGAAGACAAACTTTTTTTTTAGGTTTTTGCAAGGCAAATGGGGTTAAGTGGCTTGCCCAAGGCCACACAGCTAGGTAATTATTAAGTATCTGAGATGGGATTTGAACCCAGGTACTCCTGACTCCAAGGCCGGTGCTTTATCCATTATGCCACTTAGCCGCCCCTAAGGCAAACATTTTCAATAGGAAAAAAGTATGGTAACTAAAAGTTAAATTTGGCTAAAATAGGATAAGAATTGAAATATTCTAAATAGTTCTTTTTTCTACTAGGCAATAGTTCTTTTTTCTACATTATTCATAATCTTAAATTCAGAGAGTAATGATGAAATATACATAATTTAACATTCAAAAATAAAAGTTCTCAGATTGATCTTGTTCATTCACAAGTCAGAGTAGTCTATGTTTATCCTTCACTGGACCAACCATGCAGCCCAGCTTGTTTTGAGTTGGACACAACAAAATCTCAGAAAAGGCTTACTAATTCCCCTACTTTCTCCCCCAAGTTCTATTGCAATAGGAAGCAGTTAGAAAAACTCAGAGTCACAGAAAAATCATAAGATCAGAGATTAGAACTAGAAAGGACTTAAAGGTTATCTTGGGGATCAAAATAGGGACCTTTGCCCCAAGTGTGACATGGCACTTCTCCAATGTTTATAGGATCAACCAATTGCAGGTTAAGAATCTTCCCATCTTCCTTTAAATAGCTAAAGATGGAACTTATCTCCAAGATAACCATACCTATCCTTCATCCATTTCTGCCAAACACTGCCCTACTTGACCCAATTTTCCTCAGCAAAACGTCAGCATTACTTCCATTGCTTTAAAATTATGACTTAACTAAATGCAGGTAACCAAAACAGGAAAATTACCTTCCCTGACCCCTTTTCCCTGCAATACTTCATTTTCTGTTATCTACTCTCCACCCAAATTGACATTCTTGTTGATTCTCACAAATATAGGAAAAACATTGAAATATACACTCATAAATACTCAATTAAGGTATGATATCATTCATTAAGCAGAACTATATAAAGACAGGATTTATATTTAATTTTCTGCTGTTGAAATTTGAATAGCTTTGCTTTTGTTTGTTGTTTCTGTGTTATGTATGTGAATAGCCATACTCAGAAAAGCATGACTGTTGTTGAAAAGTTGTTTTGTTCACTGACTTGCATTATTTGATGACTGTTTGTATGTCTTTCAATAAAACAGATTTAAAAGTAAATTCACCAGCTTGACTAGCTACATTGTCCAAATAACTGAATAACAAATCACTAAACAAGTAATTATGACAAGTCTACCTATTTTCCAGGACATAAATGAGTAATTTTTCATATTTTTTTTTTAGGTTTTTGCAAGGCAGTGGGGTGGGGTTAAGCAGCTTGCCCAAAGCCACACAGCTAGGTAATTATTAAGTACCTGAAGCCAGATTTGAACTTAGGTACTCCTGACTCCAGGGTCAGTGCTCTATCCACTGCGCTACCTAGCCACCCCCAAAAATATTTTTGAGAACAAAAAAGGGATTTTTGTACTGCTAGTGAATAAAATTTTTAAATCTTTTAAAACTCTTGGCTGTTTTCTCTTTAACTTGCAATTCCCTATTTTATGTGATTTATACTAATGTATTAGCATAAGAGTACATGTATTTATGTACTAATATATGATTATGCTAATATATTAGCATAAGAATACATGTATATGATTTATCTTTTTCTAAAAAGAATTTTTTATTTTTAGTTCACAGAAAAAAAACAAGCAATACAGTACAATAAAAAGATGATTGCCTTAAAACCTAAATCTACTATGTAAGACTTGTGATTCCCTCCAAATATTTGTTTCCTCTCTTCCCTTTCTCCACCCTAGAGATGGCTACCCTTAGGCACCAATGGACATATTATATATTTGTAGGTAAAATTATTTTATACTACTTCTATTTATCAGTTCTTACTTTGGATACAGATAGTGTCTTCCTATGTCTATTATTTTTAATTCATCTATTTATAATAATCAAAATGACTTGCCATTCAAAGTTGTCCTTAAAACAATATTGTTGTTATTACTATATACTATATATATATATATATATATATATATATATATATATATATATTTACAAATAAATCAATATGCCCATTTTAAGGTCCATGCTCATTTTTTCCTGATAGGAATTCATAATTTAAAAAGTTTAGAGACCACTGATTTTAATCTAATCTGCTCATTTTATAGATGAGTAAATTAAGGCATACCCAGAAATAAACTGCAAAAAATTATGCAAGTAGAAAACAGCAATCAGAATTTGAATCAGTAAATTCTGACTTAGAATCTTGAACTCTTCTCATTCTCCCACATAAAGGATTTTTTTTCCCTCTAGAGATCAAATTATAGATGGATGATGGTGAAAGATGGGTAGCAGAGAATCAGGAAGCCTAATATTAGTGAACAGTGACTGACCTAGAGTGGGGTAGATAGAAGGATGTTGGAAGGAGATGTGCATAGAGGGAGCTGGGAGGAAGAGAGTATAGGAAAGGGCCAAAAGTCGTTTTTACTGAATTCTGAAGAGGAGTCCTTTTCTGCCATGTAAGAGCACAAATAAGCAGAAGGACTGGGAAGTTCAAATCTTTTATTTTTTTTATACTGGGGAAGAAGGAGGAGGAGGCAATTGAATAATGTGATTTCTCTGTGCAAATTTTGGGAGCTTTGGTTTGTGGAGAAATTTCTACCCCCTCAAAAAATAGATTTAGAGGTGAAAGCTATCTTAGAAAATATATAGGTATAGAGATGTTAAGTGATTTTTCAGGTTACACAACTAGAACCTGAGACTTCTGGCTCTAAATAGAGCCCTTTTCTCATTGCATCTTGTTAACTCCATGCCATTGAGAGAAAAAAGTCCTGAGTATTTTTGTCCCAATTTGCATGCCCCCACTCTCCGTCACTTTACTTTTGTAATAGAGGAAAGAGGATCTGAAAATCATATTTACAGAAACACAAAAGTATCCAAGAGAGTATTTTATTCCTAAAGTTAGTGGTCCTAATCTATAATGAAGACCACTTTCATTTTAAGCCATAAATATATACAGAAATAAAAAGTTAAAGCATAGTCATTCATCTTTATTTACTTGAGTTATTTCTTTAGTTTTACCTGTTGACTGTACTGATCTCATGTGTAATTTATAGATCTTGAGATTATTTTTTTAAATATATACATATAGAGCTGTGCTCAAGTAAAGGAAAATAAAACTGATTCAGAAAAATAGTCCCTGTGGGAATATCACTAGCTTTCATTGTGCAGAATTTCAAAGCACACAATATTTCACTCCATGACAAAGATACTACTTCTCCCTCTACTCTCTGTATAATTAAGTTAAATCTTATTTGAGTCTGAATTATTTTGTTTGGCTATATACATAGACAGAATTCTCTGGATATTCACTTAGTTTTACTTTAGCAATTCATTTTTCCATTCTCTTTGAAAGCATAGATGATCACTCCATGTATATCACATTAAGATGATTCTCTTTTTAATATTTATTAAACATATTGCTTATACTCTATTGCAAGTTCCTAAAGCATCAACAGACATTCTAAAGGTCTCAAGATGCTCTTTAAAATTCTATTTACATTTTCTTTCCACAGGTTCTATTTCCTCACTTAGAAAAAAATTTAGGAACTATTGCAGTGCACATACTGTGATTTGCACATAGTATACATTTAATATATTTTGAAACTGAATTTGTAGGAATTCATATTTAAGTGCAAATATATACAGTGAGTGCGTGAATTTGATGAGAAATCACTTTCTCCCTTGTTCTTTGCAAGATTGCCACCAGGACTTATAAAATGATAAAGATTCTGAGATTAAGAAATTTTTTAAAGTAAAAATAGTAATTTATCATCATCATTACTTTGTATAGAACTCTATAATAATACCTATATTGTAGAATATGCTTGAGGTAAAAGTAAATGGAATTTGTGATCAGTGGTAGGATGCTGATGCTGATGAAATCCAGGGCTACTATCACATTAAAACTTCTGTGTTACATTTACAATGGTATGAACCTTCACAGATCCCTACAACTTGTATGAAAACCATAAGTATCTCCTAGCTCATCTGAGCCAGGGAGATAATCACAAAAATATTTTGTTATCTATCTCTGACTTAAAAAATTAATTTGAACCACTTCTGATAGAAAACCTAAATAATGAAAAGAACCTATATATAGTAATAAATTCTTTAGAAAGATAAGACTGCCCTTCAAAGGTAAAATGATTGTTGTTGTTTGTCAGCAGGACCAATGATATCATGAGATGGATTATTGATATGTGTATGAATTGAATTTAAATGAGGTATAGTTGAACAAAATTGTCACCCTCACTTTCTTTTCCAGAATCATTGAAGTCCAATGACAAGACCAAAATCATGACTGGCAATACTCTGAGATACACTGGATGATCTTGGTGTCTTTGATGTCTGACCAAGTTCTAAGAGCTACATAGCACCTGCATTAGTCACTGTTATGATCATTGGAACAGATTTTCTTCTGTTTCATTCTGCAAAGGATGTCTTCACATTTGGTGTAGATATCCCCTCACTCATCAAAGTTTTTGAGGTTTATTGGTTATCCCCAGCCAACCTGGTTTAGCCCATATGTTGAGATGTTTTACTGAGTTGTGACCACGGTGCATATTATAGTTTTTTGGAACCACAGGTTAGAGTTGAATGAGAGGTGAACATCATAAAGGAATGAACTAAAAAAAGGGCTAGGCAAGCCTTCACACCAGTCACTAGTTAATGATGGAGTGTCAGAATCCAGGGTATCGAGATAGGTTAAAAATCGGGCTGACTCTAATATGAATATGAAATGTGATAGGAATAAATGTAAAATATCATTTTTAAGAAACCAATTTCATAAATGCAAGACAGAAAAATTGCTTGATCAGATATTTTATGAAAAAGATCTGAGGGTTTTAATCAACTGCAAGGTCAATGTGAGTCAACACTGTGACATGTCAATCAGAAAAGCATAGGCTGCATTAAGACAGGCTTAGCTTCCAGGAATAAGGAGATGATAGACCCATTATAGTCTGTCCCTGTCAGAGTGTATATGGATTGTATTCATTTCTGGGTATCCTATTTTAGGAAGGGCATGATAAGCTAAGCTAGAGAGCATTCAAAGGAGAGCAATCAGAATGAGGAAAGACTTCAAATCCTTACCATAAAAGGGCCTGTTGAAGTAATTAGGGATGTTCAGACTGAAGAAGACTCAGGTGGGGTATCATAGGTGTATCCAAGAACTTAAAGATTTATCATGTAGAAGAGGAATTAATTTTGTTTGGTTAATGGAAATTGCAAAGAAGCAATTTTAGGCTTATATAAAGAAAACATTTATTAAAGTTACGGGAAATAACTTGCTTAGGGAAGCAATGGGTTCCTACTCTTTGGAGTTCTTCAAGTAAAAGGCTGAATGACTTCTTTTCAGATTGGGTGTAGTGGGGAGTCTTTTTCAGTTATGAAATGAACTATATGGCTGTTAAGGACCCTTATAATTCTAAAATTCTTTGATCCTATAGATTTTTATAGTTGAAAAAGTTCATCATCTGACAGCCAGATCTCTGGTTATGAGTCTTTTTTGAACTTAGCTGGGATGATCTTTAATGATAGATGACATATAGTCTATCTCCAACTTCGGGGGTGAAACTTTTTCAACTCAGAAACTGTCAGAGGTTATGTTTTGCTAACATAACCTTTGAGATTTCAAAGTTACCACTATGGCATGATGAAGCATCAGAGTAGGAATTTTTTGAAGGACTTTCTTTGTATAAGGTGTAAATTACTAATAACATCTTAATAAGGAATCAAAGCAATCAATTCAAAGAGAATTTTCAACATCAGAAAATGGCAAGAGATTTTTTTGTGTGTGTGCAGGAAAGAAAGTGAATTTTTGGGGGGAGGGGGAAGAGAGGGAATTATGGAGGTCTTATATGTGTCTTTAAAATAATATTTCTAGATTTGTTTCTTATAATTGGACAGTCTGGAACTTTTTTCTGTAAATAGTGGTTTAGGATACTGAAAGGATTACTAAAATTTTTTCTCATTTCCTTCTGAAAAAATATATGCATGTATATGTGTGTGTGTGTGTGTTTTGTGAGTGTACAAAAATACACATGAACAGCATTGCAACAGAAGGGAGAAATTATGTGAAAGTAGCAGAGTGTTGACTTTGAGCTGGGAGTGAAACTACATGGCCTAGCCTTCTCAGTAGGCATTAGGAGATGGGATTCCACCCTCTAAAATACTGACATGATGCACATACTGTTTCCTTGGCAGAAATATTTCATGCCCATCTGTTAAGGAGCAACATGCCAACCAAATGTGGGCTTAGCAGGATAGCCATTGGAATGCTGAAAGTTCCATCTAATCAGTACCAAGATTCCCTTAGTGCCAAGCAATCCCTACAGTAAGAGCACATGCTTGAGTACAAGAGATCGCATTTGTTGATACTTGTGAATAAAGTACATTCAACAAACATTTAGATCATGTGCATATATTCAATTCACCTCTATTCTGGGAATTTAATAGGTAGTAAAGTACATGCTAGTAAACTTAGAGGGCTATTATTTACTTGGAGGCATCCATCCTTTAAAAAACTATATATACAATGTACACATATGTAAATGCATGCATATACATATGTATATTTATAGATACACTGTACATATGTATAACAACACACATACATATGTATATATATGTATATACATCTGTGTTAACATATAAGAGAAAAGCTAGGTGGTGCAGTTGATAGAGTGATAGATTTAGAGTAAAAAAAAAACTTCATCATCCTGAGTTCAAATCTGATCTCAGATACTCACTAGCTATGGAGCCCTGGCAAATCATTTCATCTTATTGATCTCTGTTTCCTCAAATGTAAAGTGAGCTGGAGAAGGAAATGGCAAATTACTCCAGTATCTTTGCTAAGAAAACCCCAGTTGGGGTCATGGAGAATTGGACATGACCGAAAATGACTGAAAAACAACAACAACAATGTAAGATACCTTATAATGCTTCACTGACCTTGGAATCAGGAGGACAGCAGTTCAAATCCAGCCTCAGATATTTGACTGTGTGACCTTGGGCAAGTCATTTAACCCTGATTGCCTTGCATTCAGGGCCATCTCCAGATGTCCTGATTCATATCTGGCCACTGGACCCAGTTGATTCTAGAGGAGAAAGTGAGGCTGGTAACTTAGTATAGCACTCCTTCTCCCAAATCCAGTTCATGTGCTTGTCATGGCATTACCTCATTGATGGCATGGTCTTCTTCAAGAATGAAGGACAATCATCATCATCATCATCATCATCATTATTTTCACATGTATATATTTATGTATGTGGGTATGTATATATATGTAAGTATATCTATATAAATATAATATTTTTCTTCCTACTAAGATTAATTTCACCAGTCATACACTTATTTTCACCAGTCATAAACTTATTTTTAAGGGTGGGAATAAAGATAGCCATCACATACAGAGATAAAAAAAATCAAGGGTAGTTCATGAAAAAAAATTTACTTAAAGTTTTTCCTTTTAATTTTTGTTAAGAGGAAGAAATCTGAGTATGTTAACTTCATGCAGTTGTTTTATTTTTTTAGACTAGGTGAAAATATGGTGTTATTTTGAAGTCTAGTGATGGCAATCAGAATTGTGTACTAATTAAGAATTGTGATGAGAAAAGATAATATGTGAGAAATTGTAGTCTCTCTCTGCTGTATGCATATATTATATAATACAATATAAAACAATACATTATATTTATATTGTATAAAATGTGTATGTACACATATAATGCATCATATGTATTTATATACTTAGATTCATAATGAGGCAAATTTCTAAGAATTATAAGTTGTAAAACAGTTGCTACTCTGTAATGATAGAAGAAGTTTCTTCATTAGGAAAACCCTATACCAAAGATTTCTATGAACCCAGGCATGGACAGAATAAAAGAGAGCAGCCTCAATGGACAAGTAAAAATTGGAGATGCTTTTGCAGGGCTTCAAATACTGAAATCTTGAATGAATTTGAGTAAAACCCAACTGAGAGTTAGAAGAAGCTACAGAACTTGACCTCTGTTCTTTTCCCACCATCCCCATTTGTCGTATTGCTTTTGAGTCAGAGCTGCTCTATCAGTAGAGTATCTATCAGGGAGCAAAGACATATGTTTCAGTCAGTCAGAAATATAGAGAAACAGTAGCCTAAGACCAGGAACCTTCAAGAAGTGGGACTGCTGGCAGCAGAGAAGGGAAATGGAAAAAGTGTCATGAGAATGCTAGCTCAAACATACAAAAGGTGAACTTCAGAAAGGAGCAGACTGAAGGAGCCCAGTTAATCAACCTGAATAGCGAAATGTTATGCTGGAGGGGGGAGTTTTGTGAAGACTCAATAGGAAAGTCAGGACCTTGAAACCTTGTAGTACACGAATATATGTTGTTTTGGTCAACTGTGATACTTACATGTGAACCTTACTACTACTAAATGTCCATCTTTTCCCCACTGAAAATATATGTATTTGACGGAAGGTGAACCCTAGGTTAGCAGAGGTGTGATTATTTCATAGCTACTATTCTTACTATGCTATTTTAGTGTTTTTGCTAAGATGTAATTGCATCTATTAGATGACTGTAAATGGGAAACTTCTCTCTCTCTCTCTCTCTCTCTCTCTCTCTCTCTCTCTCTCTCTCTCTCTCTCTCTCTCTGTGGTTCTTATGGTTTTCAGAGGTAACCACTCACAGAGTAACCCTAGAAACTTTGAGCTAGCAATTACTCTCTGGAAGATTCAAATGTTTAGTATAAGTGCAAGAATGGGTAAATTCAAAGGACTACATTTATACACAATAATCAGTACAATATAATGTAAAGGACAACAACAGCAAAAAAACGCCCCTAAAATTGAACACTGTCATTCTAATGACCAAAGTTGACCATGGAGAAAAGAGAAGAAAATATATTTTTCTACCTTCTCCATGAGTTGGGGAATTATGGGCATGGAACATATTTCAGACAAATACTCATATCATCCATATGTCATGTTGGTTCATTTTGAATTGCTTTTTTTTAAAAAAAATCTTTGTTATAAGTAGCTCTCTGGGGAGGGGGAAGAGATTCTGACACATTTGGAAATGCTAAGACAAAAGATGCAGGAGGAGGAGTGATGGTCCTATGGAGCTAGAGGATCTGAGTTCACATCTTATCTCTGATAATGACTGTCTATGACCTTAAGTAAGTCACTTAATTTTCCTGGGAGAAATTTCCTCATCTGTAAAATAAAAGGAAGAACTATTTGTCCTCTTCAAGTCTGTTTCTTAATTTATAACTTTATGACCAATAGAAAGCCTTTCTTTTCTGAGCTTTAAGCAGTCAGGACTTCTTCCAACTCATACCTCAATTTCTAAGGTGTCTCTTTCCATTGCAAGGATCATAGTGAGATATGTCCCTTGGAGATTCTGAAGGGAGCCTAGAAGACTCAGAGAATGTAGCCAAGATTACAAATAAGAGCTTCTTCCCATGAATATCAATTTATTAGAAGAAAAAAAGATTAGATCAGTTAGGCTAGGATTAGTTAAGTACCCCAAGTACAGATATTATGCAAAGTTTTAAAAAAATCACATATCTGCTTATTAGAGCTCTTAATGATTAAATGAGCTTTTAAAATGGAAACATCAAAGAATCACAAATCAGGTATTTGGTCTACAATTTGGTCCATGCTACTTAAACCTTCTTGCAAATTGTCTTGAGTCCAAGAATTTATTTAATCATCATTAACTAAAAGCATGTTAGTACATTCCAAATGTATTTTGGAAACAATAGATTTTTTATGTGAATTCCACCATTTTGATAAACTTGTATTTAGGAAGCAGGTGGTGTCTGCAAGCCTAAAATGGCAAAACTGGTGTTTATAGATGAAACTGATAATTCTGCCACTTGTTTACAAAATTGCACTTAGTGGAGAGATTTAACCTAAACATGTCTCAGAGCAATCTGAGGAAATGTACAAACTTAGAAATTTAGGGAGCATATATATATCCATCATATTGTGTTAGGGGTTGTTATAAACTGCTACTGAATGACTGTGTGCATGGAGCAAAGCTTTCCAGTAGATAATAAGCTTTTTTTATCTTGTGTACTTTAAGCATGTTATAGACTGATTAATATGCAGTAAAAATAGCTCAACTCATCTCTACTAGGAAAACATATAATGGAAATTATACTTCTTAGTCTCTTTTGCATCATTTCTGTTGAAGTTATACTTTATATGGTGCAATAATTAAGCTAATAGGTTTTTAAATTTCTAAGCTCTGTAATAACCAAGTAGAACCCAACTGAAATGGAGCAGCATTTGAATAGAGTTGATAATCAATAGCATAATCTTATTCATTGAGTGCTGAAAAGTCAGCAGGTGGTACATCATCCTTTTATAGATCAGAAAACTGAAGTCTAGAAAAAAATATAACCAACTATCCCAAAGTTATATACATGACCAGTGAATTAACTGGGATTTGAACCTGAGTTCTTTGACCCCAAATCTAGTGCTCTTTGTACTTCCTCCAAAACCCTTGCCTCAGTAGCTAAATTTTCCTTTTAACTTTTCAACAGGATAAAAAAAAATCTCTGGTATAGTTGAGAAGTAAAGTGGATAGAATGCTGGGTCTGGAGGCAGGAAGAGTTCTCTCCCTAAAGTCAATCTGACCACAAACACTAGCTATGTGACTCTGGCCAAGTACTTAACCATGTTTGTCTCAGTTTTCCCATCTGTAAAATAAGCTGGAGGAGAAAATAGCAAACCACTCCAAGGTCTTTTCCATGAAAACCCCAAATAGGGTCATGAAGACCCAGACATTATTGGAAAACGCTTGAACAAAAAAAAAAAAATCTATTTTCAACTATGGATTTTTTTTAAAAAGCATGATCCATTGTTATGAGATATTCTTCTATGAATTAGAGACTTATTTAGAATTGGGATCTTTCCTTATTCCTTTTTTTGCCAATATGAGAATCAGAAAAATGAATGGTGGCCTCTTAAGGACATGCATGCTAGATGTATGGTCCTCAAACATTTTTGTATCATGTATGCCTATAGCATTAAAAAATTTTTGAGCACTTAACCTCCAATATACAGTATATTTTTATATAAAATAATTTTTATATAATTTATATAATTTTTATATAAAATAAGTACATGCTCGTGCATATATGCATATATTGATTAAAAAAATCTAAATTCCAAAGAATGAGATAAAAATGAAATAAAATTTTAAAAATACATTTAACATTGCCTAATATCTTTGAAAACTCTTTTTTTGTTTTCAAATATGGTAGAAATGCAATTGAATATATTTCTTTATGTTTTAAAATTTCAATGTAACATTTTCTGATGGAGCAATTCAAAGATCTGATTTAATTTATTTTTATTTTGTGTTTTCATGGTTATTGCAAATGACAAAGATACCTTACAAAAATTTAGAGATCCAAATGGAAGAAACCAAACAGCACCCACACTAAGTAAATCATGATATTTATTTTTCAGTACTATCCTAGTATATACAAATCTTTTTGTTGAAACATCTAGTAAATTTCCATTGTCCCCAGTCATTCAAAAGTTTGCTCTTTCAAACTAATGGGAAGGTATTAAATTTTTATATTTTTAACAAATGGAAGTTAAACTCTTCATTTCAAAAATTTTGAAATAGATAGAAACATTATTTTCCAAGTTTATATATAAAATATATACATGTACTATAGCAATGATATATTACACAAATATCTTTGCATATATTATTAAAAAACAAAAATCTAAATTCAAAAGGATGAGATAATGATGAAATAAACAAGATTTTAAAATAATACTTCATATTAACTTTTTGAAAAACATTTTTGCTTTCAAATTTGAGAATTAAATTCAAATATATTTCATTATGTTTTAAAATTTCAAGTTTTTTTAAGTGGAAGTTTGTATAGATGACATGTTAAATTTTGTGGTTGTCTTATTTTTACAAAATAAATTTAAATTTAAAAATCATCATAATGACTTCCTACCATCATGAGTAAGTACCCCCAAGACATTCTATAGATGCCTCAAAATCTTATCATTAATGATAGCAGATGTAAATCTATATTTTAATACTCTTGATAACTTCAGTTGCTTTTAACCAAACCTTTGTCAGATTTACTGGATCATTATTGTTTTATTAAATAATAACAAAGATTAATTTACTTATTTTTATGCAAAAAAAGGCACTAGTGATATACCCAAAGAGATTGTCTTGCTTGTTCCTCACTTTGGAGAAAACTGTTTCAGAAAATAAAGACAAGAGAGGAAAGAAAAGAGAATGGGAGAGAAGAGAATGTTGTTACTCTGGATAAGAGTTGGAGTCTTACTATTTAACTTCATTTTACAGGGAGAGAGTGGTACTAAAAACTAGAGAATGCTAAAGAAGTGGCCTTGCCTGGCCTGAAAAGCTGTTTGTTTTTGTCATATTGTGAAGATGGGGGACAGACATGATGAACAGAAAAACTTCAAGAAGATGGAATAAAACTTCATACCATTATTTTTGGTCTCCTCCACCTTTCTCAGAGATCATTGGCTTGTAGCTCTAGTGCTGGTAAAGGTCTTAGAAGTCTTTAATACAATAGTCTTATTTTATATAAGGCCTAGAAAGGTTAAAGGATTTGTCCATAGTCATATTGGTAGCAATCAACAAAGTCCTCTGAATCAGTTCTCTTTTCACTGTACCATACTGCCTCCAAACAATTGCACAAAAAAGTTAACAAGTAATGGTTCCACTATCAACCCTTCCACATTGTGGAGACCACTCTTTCCCTGAGGAAATTAATATTAATGTGCTAATCAATGTGCTAGGTGCTAGGGAGAAGAACAGAAAAATAAGTAAGGTCCTACCCTCTAAAAGTCTGTATGCATTCTACTTAGTGGATGTACTAAATTTTCATATATATGTAATTGTGAGGTTAGAAATTTTGATAATAATTAATATAGATACAGATTTTTTAATTTTATCAATTTTGTATTTTAAATATATCAAATACAGATATTGTATATAGAATTTCAAGTGTCTCAATAGATCAATTAAATGTATAAAATAAGTGCAAACTAGTTAATAATCAATTGGTAGCAGTTTAGCACTTAGTTAAAATATTAAGAGGTCATATAGGAAAATGTTGAGATTGGTGTTGTATGTGTGTTTGTGTGTGAATGTGTATATGTGTGAAGAGACAGAGAGAGAGAGAGAGGGAGAGAGAGAGAGAGAGAGAGAGAGAGAGAGAGAGAGAGAGAGAGCGAACAGCTAGATCATTCCAGCTGCAGTGAGTTGAATAAAGAAAGAGGGAATTGCTCCAGGGCAGAGGGTTGAGTTTCTCCTCAATATCTTCACCCCCTCATGGACCAGTTGATGACCTTATGAACTTTGAAAGATTGCAAGATTTGGTTTTTCCATTAATTTCATGGGAAGCAATGACCAGAGCAGTTGCTTATGACAACATCTGCACTAAGAGCTAAGAGACACTTTGAAGATAAACTAGACCCACTATGGGATGTCAGCATTAGAATACTCAAAAACCAATAGAAAACCTTACCCGTGACTGATATGGGAACTGCACAGAGGGGAAATAAAGGACTTCCAGTCCTAGGAGCCCTGAATTACCCTTTGGTGATATGTGCTCTCTAAATTGGAATCCACTTTTCCCTGGGTCCTTGTATCAGAGAATATGTCCTTGGTTTGAAGGGAATGTTTTGTGCCACCTGTCTCTATCACTACTAAGAAGGGATTAAGCAATTATATAGCACCTACTTGAAAATTGACTGGACAACTATGTTCCAGACTCTGTGCTAAGAGCTTTTTACAAATATTATTTCATTTGATTCTCACAACTCTGTGCAATAGTTTTATCCAAATCACATCAAAATGTAGCTTTTTTTTTCAGTAAAAGCTTAAGTATATCAACTGGCTAATGGATATTGGGGAACATCCCAGATGGGAACTTGTAACCAATTGTACTTATAAAACTTCTAGCCCCTCAGGGTTATCCCAGAACTGAGCAGGCAGAAGTAGTCAGAAGGCCTCTAGAGACACAACATACCAAATGGGAGTGGCAACTGGGAAAATGGGCCCAGAGGGAGATCAATTATGGAACAATGATAGGCACACTAACAACTGGGGCATTCAGAAAAGATCTTTTGAAGGAGGAGACACTTCATTGCTGCCTTGAAGGAAACTAGAGATTCCAAGAGGTGGAGTTGAAGACTGAATGTACTGAGGATGAGAGTAGGGGACACAACCTATGCAAAGGCATGGATTTGGGAGAGAAATGTTTGGGGAACAGAAAGGAGGCCAATTAGGCTAGAATATAGTTTGTGAAAGAGGTTAATATATGGTCTGCTTGGAAATATAGGGCAGAAACAGATTGTTAAGGGATTTAAATGCCAAACAGAGGGATTTGTTTTTGTTTTTTTGTTGTTGTTTTTTTGTCAAAAGCAAGGCAATTTTTAGTAGAGGAGTAATATAGGCAGATCCACACTTTTGGACTATTAATTTGCCAGCTGTGTAAGCCAGCTGAGGACAGAATAGAGAATGAGAAACTGAAAGCAGAGGCATTGATTAGGAAGATATTACAGCAGTTTAGATAAGAGATGAAGGTGGGCTAAGGTTGTTATGGTCTGAATAGAGAGAAGGCTGCTAATGCAAGAGATTCTGGGGTTAGAATAAGGAAGACCTGACAACAGATTGGTTGTGGGAAATGCTGGTAGTGACAATGGGGCAGTAAGAGTGAAATGACTCCTAGATCACAAACCTCAAATCTATGGTCTTTCCACTATATCATGATTTATATTAGAGGTGTAAAAGAAAAGGATGGCTGAGGAGAAAACATAAATTAATATTGTCTATGTTATATTGCTTTTTTTTATTTTATTTCATTAAACAGTTCCTAAATATATTTTAATCTGATCCCCAGTAAACCTAGTGGTGAATTGTGTTGGAGATGGGGAAGGGAAAGGACGTGATTGTGGCTGACCTAACTTTGACATCTCTCATTCTTTCTCTCTCTCTCTGTCTGCATTATATGTATATATGTATATATATATATATATATATATATATATATATATATATATATATATATATATCTTTGGAACAATTGCTACTCATTTAAGCTTTTCTATTTTATTTTCTTCTTTCTTTTAATAAAACTATTCTATAATATTACAAAATATGTTTTTGTAACTGGGGAGCTGGACACAAGGTATGGGAGAGAGTATTAAAGCTGTATTCATGCATTTTCCTGGATTTTCAGGGTGGGTAGTTTAAGTCAAGAGAATGTGGTAGAGATTCTCAATACACAAAGAACTGTAGTTTGCTTTGGAGGACTTTGCACATTTATTTATGATTAAAAGAAAGACTCACATAACATACAATAGCCATTTCTGCATCACCCTATTCATCACTTACTGGTTTAGGACAGCAAAGTGGCAAAAGATTGATGCCCATCAGCTTTTACTACTGTCAGGTCAAGGTACCCTGGTACAACCTGGTAGAAAAAAATGACTACTGAGATATTATTGCCTTGGTTCTTCCTTTACTCCTACTGTAAAACTGATAATCAAGCCTGCCTATTACTTATCTCACTAGGATATTGTGAACATAAAATAGAAGTCTTTAATCACCTAAAACCTATCACATCAACTTTTGAAAACATTTTTTCTATTTCTTTGTTGTCTCTACTTTGCTTTTTCAGGCAGTAAAACAGATATATATAATATTCAAAATATTTATTATATACTTACTATGGATAAAGCTAAATACTGTGGTTCATATTCTGTCTTAATAAGAACTTAATAACCTCTGCCCTCAGGAAGTTTATGTCATGTTGGGTAAAAATAGGAGTAACTAGGTGCCACAGTGCCAGGTCTGGAGTTAGGAAGATCTAGTTCAAATTTGGCTTCGGGCACTTAATAGCTGTGTGAACCTGGGCAAGTCATTTAATCCTGTTTACTTCACTTTCCTCATCTATAAAATAAACTGGAAACGCAAATGGAAAACCATTTTGGTAACTTTGCCAAGAAAAACCCCAAAAGGGGTCATGAAAGAGCCAGGACTAAAAAGATAGAACAACAAAGGTGAAAACACACACACACACACACACACACACACACACACACACACAAAAATATAATATAAATCAATACATGATAAAGGTCTAAGAAGGGGACAAGTAATTATTATTATCAGACCTCAGGATAATCCAGTCTCAGATCTGCTTTGCTTGACTTCCTCAGCTTTGGGGGCAATATAGCTCTGCCTAGGAGCTGATTCTTTAATCTAAGGACTTTTAACTTTTATTCTTCTTAATCACTGAACCTCAACTGAAACCATCATCCTTCTGTACTCTCTTGGCACCTGAGGCATCTTTGTTCTCTGAGTTCAAAGGTCCAGCATTCCTGATGCCAAGGAGGCACCTGATGTCCTTTTTGCTTGAATGACCTTGTATTTAATTACTTTGTATATAATTTACTATACTAATTTGTGAATATGTTGTTTCTTTTATTAGAATGTAAGTTCCTTGAGGGCAAGGATTACTTCACTTTTGCCATTGTATCTTGACACCTAATAATACCTTTAAAATGTTCAGTGATCAGTTTCCTCCCCTCATATATACATTAATCTTTCATAGCTTCTGCCACTAAAGCTAAATGTCCTCATATGTCATTCATTACCATTCTCTTATCTCTTCTTTGTCTTTAACAGACTCCAGATAATAGTAATAAGCTGCTAAGAAGGAAAAATATATATATATATATATATATATATATGTATATAAAAATTCAGGAATAATACAAGAGCAAAATAAGTAGAAATGTGAATAAAATTCTACCTCATTGATTGAATAGTACTTTATTTTTCTAACTTAGTTATATAGCTACAGTTCCCTGTGTCAAACTTTACCTATCCTTACTCCTTTTAAGCTGGAGTATTTAGACCCAAAGAAAATGGCACCCAGAGCTACCTGTCACCCTGCTGCTTTTGATATTTCTTAACCTAGGCACCTTGGATTAATCCTGCTATCTCAGGTCCAGTCAGGAGCGATGTATATCTATATTATTACATCATCACTTAGCTCTCTCCCCTCCCCTTTGATCAAAGGTGTGTGTGTGTGTGTGTGTGTGTGTAGAAAGCATCATCACATGTAATAATAATAGATTTAATAAATAGTATTTATATTAATATAAATTTTTATATTTTTATATTTGTTTATATTTATTTAATAGATATGTACCCATCAAGTGTTTGGCATTGTGCTAAGCATTACCTCATTTGATCCTCACAACCTTGGGGGGGGTAGGTATTATTAGTATCTCCATTTTGTAGCTGAGGAAACTGAAGCTAATAAATTACTTGCCCATTATAGCTCTGCCTAGGAGCTGATCCTTTGATCTGAGGACTTTTAACTTTTATTTTGAGGCCAAATTTAAACTCTGGTCTTCCTGTACTTTCACATTTACATCATCACATCAAAAAATAAATATTTCCTAAAAGAAGTAATAATAATAATAATAATCATAATCATAATTTCCTTATTTAGAATATTTTAGACCCTAAGGTTTGTCAACCTCAGTTAAAAGATGGACTTCTAAGGTTCCTTTTAGCTCCAGTTATATGATTCAGGCACTTATGTACATTATATAGAAGAAAAGTCATTCTATTATGACACCTGAAATGGAAAGGTCATTACCAACTGGGGGGAACAGGGAAAGTTTCATGAAGGAAGTCGAATTTTTTTTATTTAAAGAATGGATAGTAATTTAGCAAACATGCAGCAAGGAGTTTCCCAAGCACAAGTAAAAGTTTTTCACAGAAATCGAGTTTGTTTGGAGTAAAAGACTCTGAGAACTTGACTGGGTGGGGGAGGGCGGGGGGGGGGTTAACTTTCCTGTTTAGGAAAAGTAAATGGAAGCCATTGAAGAGTTCTGAGGGGAAGAATAACATGAGTATGCCAAAAGAAGATTATTCTGGAAGTATTGTGAAGTATGAATTGGAGGGAAGATGACATGTTGAGGATTATTTGCTATATAGTCTAGGCTGACCATAATGAGGACCCATATTATACTTCTGGCTATGGGAGCAGAGTAGGGTGGACAGTTGCAGTTGAATAGATGATTTAAACATAGACTTGGTGTGGTGAACAGAGCATAGTCTTTGGAATGGGAAGACCTGAACTTGACTCCTTACTCTGCTATTTCTTATGCAAGTCAATTAGCCTTTGGGGTATTCTCAGTTTCCTTATCTATTAAGTGGTGAGGTTGAACTAGATTAAGCTCTAAGGTCATTTTCATTTCTAAATCATGGGATTTACGATCACCTGATATGATTTTATTGGATAAGACAGTATGGCAGATGTTTACACTGTCAGAAGTAGGTTGGGGAGAAATATAATGAATTTATAGGAAAAAATGGGTAAATAAGTAGAGCGCAGGGATTGGAGTCAGGTAGATCTGAGTTCAAATTCCATCTGACACTAGCTGTGAGACCTTAACCTTTTGAGAAATTTCCAATGCCATTCACTAAGTCATAAAAGATTTGTTGATTGGAGTGGCAGAAATAATTACCACATTGGAAATACCCTATACTGACAAAAATCATATACCTTTTGCAGATTTGAATTTCATAAATTTGGTTTTGCTTAATGTTAAATCTCAAGTATAGATGGATTATTCAGAGATAGATCAGGGTTAGAGATATAGATGTGAGAATCATTTACATAGAAGTAATATTTTAAACCTGGGAAGCATATAGGATTTCCAAAGATGAACATTCAGAATAAAAGAAATTGGAAATGGACCTAAGAAATGATTTGGGGGGGGGGGGGTAAGTAGTAGTTTTAAGAGATGGGGAAAAGAATGATGAGAGAGCTAACAATTTTTTTATTGATCTACCCACTGACATTTTAATATATCTCATTGAGGTGCCTATTAATATCTTATATGCATTGATGTCTCATTGCACTATGGCAACAACTCTAGATTCTCAAAGTAGATGCCAATATATTGCCATCGCTAATTTGAAAAAATCTTAAATAGGTCTTTCTATGGGCAGAAGGATTATCTGAGAACTAGCCTAAGTTTGGAGAAGTTCATAACCAGAAGATTAGCTAATAAGGGATGAACTTTTTTGGGGGGCCATAACAATTCATGAAAATATTTGCTAAGATGATCATGACATATGTGATGGAACATACCTCATAACTTCAAAGATGAAATCATAGGCCCTTGAAATATTGAATTAAGTATTTTATTTAGGATGAAAATCAATGAATTAAAAGGATGACTTACTTGAGCTGATCAAATTGATTTAATAAAAATCAACAAAGTTTTAAAATGTTACTTTCTATTAGAATAGATTACAACCTAAGCTTTAAACAAGATAGAGAAATAAACACATTTCTTGAAAAATCAGTATGTACAACGTACAACTAGATAGGCTTCTCATGTACTTCCAAAGAAACATAGATAAGAAACTTCATTTGTAATAAGAAGAGAGAAATCAAACAGTATATCTCACTATAGTTTGTTTCTTTTATCTCATCATTGATATAATTGCAGGGGTTTTTCTAAATTTTCAATAAGAAAAACATAACCCTTAATTCAATAATTACTAAAGAGTATTTGTGGTCATATTAGGTTACTTGTGTTCCTATTGGTTATTGGCCATTGTGTTTGTTTCAATCCTTCAGATTCTTGTGGTGGTGCCAGGTTGGGGTCAGAATCAGATCAATTGAGGAAATCATAGGTTGTTGCTGGAGACTAATGCTACTCATCAAACTTTTGGTGATCAACTGGCAATAGAGATAGTCTTAGATGAGTTGGAGATTACCTGTAAAAGAAGAAAGCAACTGCCTACTTATGATTTGATAGGCATTGAAAAGACTCCCATCCAGGATTTTGTAGGCTAAAATGCTACTTTGGGATGTTTTCCTTCTCTAGAAACCTTGAGAGAGTAACATTAAATTACTTACAACTTAGGAAGAATATATTTATCAAATCATTCCCAATAACTATGTGGAGAGGGAGGGAGGGAGAGGGAGAGAGAGAGAGAGAGAGAGAGAGAGAGAGACAGAGAGAGACAGAGAGAGAGACAGAGAGAGACAGAGAGAGAGAGAGAGAGAGAGAGAGAGAGAGAGAGAGAGAGAGAGAGTGTGTGTGTGTGTGTGTGTGTGTGTGTGTGTGTGTGTGTGTGTGTGTGTGTGTTGGATGGATTGTTGAGCTGGCACTGAAGATAGCAGAAATAGCTGAAAGGGAAGAAAAAGACAAAAGCAGAATTAGAATGGGGTCTCCTAAGACAAAGTTTGCTTTCTTACTCATTTTTCCCAGGATCAACCTTGGGTTCAAATCACTTTCTCCCATAAGTCTACTACCTAAAAATAGGTGAGAATGGCAAAATATGATGTGACTTTCTTTATGAAAAAATAAAGTGTGATGGGTAAGCAACAAACTCTGCAAGAGTCATAGTTTTATTTAACACGAGCTCAGTGAGGTCTGTTGGGCTGTAATCATGTCCTAATATATACTAGATCAACTTTTATACTTGATCTTCTAAACTATATGACAACCACTTTAAGTATTTTATTTCATTTGTATTGTGCACCAGATATAGTGATGCACAATTCAATAGTTGTTGCTGATTGGAAGTCATTTTTAATGATGGAAAGTTATCATCCTCTGGTTTGGCTGGTAAAGTTGAGATGAAAAGTAGTATAGAAGATCTCAGGTTGAAATACTCACAAATATAAAATATTCGTTAGGTGATATTATGGCTATGATGGTCCCATGTCCTTTAATAGCCTATTTCATTGAGAACATTTTTTAGTTCGGGAACATTTTCTCAAATCTATGTAACCTCTTTAAAAAAATTTACTTGAGTAATAACTCTAAGAAATGTCTGGAATTATTTTGTTTACAGGAAATGGATTTATGGAGAATGTTTTGAGGACATATTTCTCTGAGCTTGCTACAAGTTCCAAGTATTCTAATTTTTAAAATTATGATTTATTTTCCTTGAAGCCATTAATATAAATGTACAAATAAACCATGTATCATCATTTAAATGGCTGATGTAAGATCTTTATGATAAGGGAAAAAATTCTCACACTATCCTCTTGACTAAAAATGTATAACTGAAAATGAATTGTAATTATAATTATTAAAAGGCAAATTCAAGAGTTTATCTTAAATCAGTGACTTGTGGGGTATGAGAATCTTTGCAGTCTCATAGATATATTGTTAAAACACTCAAAACTTCTTTGACTAAGAATTTTTGGTAAACCTTACTAAAATATTTATTTAAATGTAAAAATTCTAATAATTCATATGCACAATTTATTTTTAAAATCCATTTGACTTGGCTAATTGGATAGATCTGACAGGATACAGAGTATTTAAAAGACAAAAAAAAATGTTTGAGAAGGAGCCTATTTTTGATCCTAAAACCATAGAACCAAAAAATGAGGCACTGACCCTTAAAAAGACAATTAAAAACATTATTCTCTTACTAGTTTAATTATCTTTCATGCTTGCAAGTAAATTTAGTTGAAAACTTATGGTGTTGATCTGAAATCCAGGAAAAGGATAGACAGAGATCATAAATCATAGATCTAGAGTTTGAAGAAACCTCACTCGTCATCTAATCCAAACTCTTCATTTTAAAAACAAGGAAATTTAAGGTCCTGTGACTTTTTGAAGATTATAGATAAGTACTACAGGTAAGAGTTGAACCCAGGTCCTATCACTCCAGAACCAATGATCCTGTCATGATTAATAGACAGAGTTGATAAAGAAAGTTGGTCTGCTAAAGATTTTTGTGGACTGACACATTTTTAGCCCAGATCAACATATAATGAAAATGATCATTTAAAGCAAACAAATATAGAGTTGTTAATGTCAGGCTGACAAACCATTTTAACCTCCAAGCCATCTTTGAAATGCTTTTTGAATTCATATATCTGAACTTTGTACAGGTCTGCTAGTTTCATCTCTCTGTAAGAATTGCCTAATATATCATTTTCTTTCTTTCTCCCTCTCAAGCTCCCAGCATAACTCTACTATTGCCAGGAAAGAGGTAGGAACTACATCACTCTTTGCTTTCAAGACTACAACATCAGTGATGATGTAGTAGAAGTAAAAATCCTAAACTTACACTTAAGCTGTTTCTCCAGGAAGTACAATAATGCATTCAGGTCACCACTAGAGTCCAGCCAGAAGGCCAGAGCAGAGGAGAGAAGTTAGCAAATTCATTAATTAGGGACTGCTTTGCACTTCTGCTGTCAACTCTAATCATTCCTCTGGGTCTAAAGTCTTCTGCCTTCATTAGTGCCTGTCAGTAAAATATAATGTGTTTGAATTTCTACAAGTACATTAGAATTTCAATGAAGGGTTCAGTGACATTTTTATCCATTGGCACATAATCAAAGCATAGGACCTCATTGAAAGTGATTATTTTTTGTCTAAAACTGTTAACAGAATCGCATCACCTAGCACTGTAGTAGGTATTTCTCAAGTGTTCATTGAGGCAAATTGTTCTCTAACTCATTAGTTCACTAATGCCACTTTCTTGGTTTACCCATTAGGTTTTCAGTCATAATATCCACGTTTATTATGTAACTTTTTCCAGCTCTTAAGGATAGTTGCTCTGGGGAGGAAAGGATTTAAGGGAGATATTATAGATAGCTTGATAGCCATCAAATGTTTGAAGGGCTGGTATGTAGAAGAATGATAAAATTTATTCTTCTTGGACCTATCAGGCAGGATGAGATTCAAACTGCAAAAAGGCAAATTTGGAATGGAAGGAAAAGTTTCCTAATAATCGTTAATGTTAAATTAGGACTGAGTTGTCTTGAAGAAGGTCACTTCTCTTTTCTGGAAGTCTTCTTGTGGAGCCTGGACCAATTTTTGGAGGAAGGAAAGTACAAAGCATTCAAGCACTTCATAAATATTATCTCACTTGATCTTAAAACAATCTTGAGAGAGGGACTGTAATTATTCTCATTTTACAGTTGAGGAAGCTGAGGCAGACCAAAGTTAATTGGCTTGCTAAGGGGTCACATAGAGTGTAAAGCTGGATTTGAATTCTGGTCTTCATGATTCTCCTGTCTCACTTAGCTATCTCTAGCTGGGGTAGGCCTGGAGGATTTATGAGATCTGTGTTTTGGGTCAACACATCCTAGATCTAGAGCTGGATGAGATCTAAGATGACCAAACTGAACCCTAAGGAAGTCAAATGACTTGTTTAAGATCAATCATGTAAAAAAATGTTTTCTGAATTAAAGCTAGTTCCCCCTTCTCCCTCTGCCCATACCTGCCCACGCTACAATGTTCACAAGAACTAATTGAATGACTTCTATTGAAAGAGAAAAAATAATCATAGCATAACCTAGTTATATCTTATAAAATGCCTGGGGTCAAAATGCTAATTCAACTCACCTCAATTCAATAGAAATGTGTTAAATGCCTATTAATCAATCACTAAACATTTATTAAGCCTGTTATTTGGTAGGCACCTTGGAGAGGTGCTGAAATGTTGCAGTTCCATTCAAAACATGACCCAAAATTTGTGTTTTCAAGGAGACTTGTATTTGACTCTACTCATTTGTGGTTTCTTCAAATTCTCAGCATTTATGTAAATTTTTAATATAATATTAATTTGGACTTAAATATTCTTTAAGTGGTTCCACTTGTGTTATACGTATGTGTATACACATGCCAACATATGAATGTTCTATATCCTCTGCTGGAATGTGAGCTCTTTGAGGACAGGCAGTATGTTTTCTATTTTTTTTTTTGTTTCACCCCATAATGCCGTGCTCAGGATATACAAAACTTGACTAACTTGATGTTATTTTTATTTCTATTCACAATGAACTTTTCCATTGGGTATCAAAGACATAAAAAAATTTGGAGTAAACTCTTAAACACACATATTGTTTATTTAAAAAGATTTAAACTTCTATCAAATAAGATTTAATGGAATGTACTAAGCATAGTACAATCATTCTAATTGATACTAATTTAAAGTACTTACATTTAATATAAATGTGCTTACTATATGAACTGTTTATAAAATATCATATTAGTAATAAAAAGAATAGTTCACCTTTCTATATAAAAGACTGTTAAAGTCAATTAAAATAATTTTACATTTTTTAAAATATCTGGGTTTGGATGAATTTTAAAATTAATGATAGTAAAATTGCCATTTAAAGAAATACTATAATAAGAGATAAAATACTAAAATTTAATTTTATAGAAGAAATAAGTGTAAAACTTTAGATGAGTTTTTGCATGTATAAATTAATTATCATGCTATAGTTTGGAAACACAAGAAGAACATTCATTACTTCATGGGAACTCTCAATAACACCTAAATTTATCAGTTTAATTCATTGTATGTATAAACATGTTACAATATTTTTCTACTCAAACTATATAATAAATACATGTTCTGGGAGGTTCAACATGCCCCATATGTGCTTTCTTATTTGATCTCACAAAAACTTTTTTGTGGTAGATAAGAAGTATGGAAAGGGAGATGAAGAAACTAAGGTATGGGGAGGTAGGATAATTAGGTAAATGACCCCTTTACTTTGCAAAGTGGAAAAATATATGTCTTTTGCTTTATTTGGAGTTATGCCTGTTTGACTGGTTGGAGAATGAAAAGGATTATGGGATTCCAAATTTGTTGATCTTTAAATGAAATGTGTGCATGAAATAATCAGCACTGAGGTGGATCTTGAGGGAAGTCTGAACAATCTACTAGACCAGGCCCTTAGCCAAGTAAGCTCTCTCTGTTTCTACTCAGCTTTACATTGAGAATAGACAGCTGCTGTTTGCTGGTTAAACACTGAGTTGCAAGGATGAAATTAAAAAACAAAACAAAACAAAGACTTCAAAAATTTTCTCCACTTTTCCCAGCATGGAAAGTTAGTTGAAACAAATGTTTTTACATTTAAAAAAAAGGAATTGGGGAAAAAAATTAAATAAAACAGAAACTTAAAAGGCTGACTTTATTATATTAAATTTCTCAGAGAATTCAAAGTGATTTGGATATGTGATTCATCCTCATGATAAATAAATTCTTCTCAAGCTTTAAAGGATATCATCCCTTAAAGAAGGCATATTTTTAGTAACCAAGTCACTTAAAAGTTACTAACATTTTTGTTTGGTTTATTTTTTCAACAAGAAGGCATATCAGTGGAGCTTATTACTGACCTCACTTTGCCCTCCTTCAACCAACAGCAACCAATTATGGTTGGATTGTGACATGGATGGGTGGAAATGTGAAAGGAGCAGATGGATACGTTTCTTTTCTTCTCTCTCTCTCTCTCTCTCTCTCTCTCTCTCTCTCTCTCTCTCTCTCTCTCTCTCTCCCTCTCTCCCCCCCTCCTTCTCCTCTCCTCGGCACCCCGCTCCCCTTTCTCCATCTCCACCCCAACCTTTTATTTTGAAAACCATCATCTCTCTGGAAGGTTGAAACAGGATGACTTGAAATCAATTCAAAATTTGGAGAGGGGGAAAAAGAAAAAGAAAAATCCCCTCCTCTGTATTTACCTCTTTAGAACAGTTCCACTCATGGTCTGAAATTAAAGCTGTAAGGTTTTTAAGGTTGGATTGGATATCCGGGCTTTTAAAGACAATCTTTAACTGCAATGACTCTTATCTTCTCATTGCCTTTGCTCCCCTCCCCCCACCTAAGGGCAACCTCTCTCAAGTTATCAAAGTGTCATTAACTGGGGACAGCTGAGGGTAAACAAGGGAGATGTCAACACAAGTGCGTCGGTCAACAGGAATTTAACTTTAATCTGTTCATTACTTAAAGAAACATTACCCACTTTCTATCATGCATCATTTATTTATCTGACTCCTGCTGGGACAGAAGCAGATAACAAATCCCTACAGGAGAAACTCAGGGGGAGAGTTGTTCATAATTCTCTGTGGACTCTCACTCTAGGTCAATTTTGGGGAATGATGGCAGGGTGAAAGATACAAAGAGAAAGAAAACTTTTATCAGAAGTTTTTTGTTTAGCTGAAAAGTGATACTACATATTTATAAATGTAAACTTGGAAAGCTGCCAAACTCCTGCATTTAAGTGATTAACAAATGTTTCCTTTTAAGTGGACACCTCTTGTTCTAAATATATTTGACAAGAATGCAAAGAGTCAACTGGAGGGTAGAAAGGGCATCCCACAAACATTCTCTTTGGAGGCTGGCAGGATTACCAGGCCCAGGCTTAGGCCTGTATGTCTGTGTGCTTGGTGCCAGCTGAGTTCATGTTGCTGGTGGGCAGGCTGCCAGCAGAAAGCAGCCTCCCTGCTGTTTAACGACAATGGATTTACTGCTTCTCTGCATATTGGTGTTATTTTGTATAAACAAGGTTAACACTCCTTTTAAATTAAATACACCACCTGGTGACTGAATGTGTGACCTTGCCAGCTCTCTTCACCTGGTCTCCAGAAAAGCAGATGCTTTTGCTCTGACTTCAACCTTTATCTCTTCTTAGAATCTCTTTCTTTATAATTTAAATAATACTCTGGGAAAGGAGTTGGGATGACCCATGCCCTAAAAAAAGCCTTTTGACCTTACCATGTGAGAAAAAAATGCTATTGGTATTGTACACACTAGGCAGAACTGTTCATGGCCATATCACCTTACAGTTGAGTTTATGTCATCAGGACCTACTTCAAATGTTACTCTAACAAGAAACTCTGAAGGATGATTTGGACACAGCACAGACTAGCAACTAAGAGTCTCATGATCTTCTACTCCTTCATCTCTACAGTTTAGGTTTCCAGAGGTGATGGTCTTGTAGCAGCTGGAATTCTTTGTGTTTGCACAATTGTATGTGCATGTATTTTCCAAAATATAGGGATAGGCCTTTCCCCTCTCCCCTCAGGAATTTTAACACCTGGAAAAATTCTGTTGGCTTTACATTTGAAGAAACTTAATAGTGTAAACAAACTCAGCTGGAAGCCCCCTTTGATATGAAAAAGGTGGTGATATGTAGGGCAGTACAGAAGTGACTTGGAAACTACTTTACTGGGGGACTTGGGCCCTCCCAACAATTCCTTAGCTGGGAGGTAAGGCTTGGGAGACAGCCATAGGAAGAGAATAGAATTGCTTAAGTAGAAAACAGTGAACTTGAAAATCTCCAAACTTCTAATCAAATAGACTTTAATTATCTATTTAATTAAAGGCATTTTTTTCCCTTTTTACTAGCAACCAAATGAAGAGGCCCAGTAGATTAGTGGAATCTCTGTTGGCATTACATTAAGCCCAATGAAATTTAGAAATTGTTTTATTATAATTATTATTATTATTATTATTATTACTATTATTATTATTCTTTAGCAACATAATTTACCATGGGATAGTTTCAGAATTTTTAGAGATAGAATTAACTTTAGAGAGACAAACCCAGGTCCCTTTCATTACTTTACAAATGAGCAAATAAAGGTTTATAGAGGTTAAATGGTTTACCTGGAATCACAGAAATGGCTAGCAATAGGCTTCATACTTTTACTGTGATATCCCCTTCAACAGATTGCATTGTATTTGCCAAAGATAGTATTTTCTTTATATATATTTTAAATATGCTCAGCAGTATACTGATTAAAAGTAACAACTGGCTCTTGGGATAGGGATGGATGTGGGAGTGAAGAGGAATGTAGAGAAGAAACATATTAAGTTTATTCTGCATCATTAATTACCAATCACTTTTAATTCTAGTCAGTCAAAGAAGTAATAAATTAAGACTTAATTTGTAGTGTTTGCCATTTTCCAAGGTGTAAATATTCCCACTGAAAATCTAACAATCAGCTCTGGGTACTATGAGCTGGCTTCAACATAGTCTTGGATTTGCCTTTCCTTTCTACTGTAGAATCATGTACGATGTAGCTTCCATTTCAGGTTTTATAAATAACAACTTTCAAATAATTCTTAAATTCTGTACACAAACAAGAAATAACAGAAATTCCCCCAACATATATCCTTAATTTTTGGAATATGATAAACAGAGAATTGGGAATAGGGGATAGGACTAAAGCTGTGATTTCATTGGTGAATAGAACTCCTAGATAAGGACAATCCACAGTATAAATCAGAACCCTCAATTTATAGTCTTAAAGATTTCCCTATATGAGGTGCAAAGAATGGTTGCTTAACTTATGTATCTTTGATTTACTTTGCTTATCAAATTTTCATTAACTGCCCATTTTTGATGATTTCATGTATAAAAGCTGATTCAGTTTGTTAGAGAAGATACTTGATAGTCTAAAGTTCTTTCGCTTATTCTTCCTTTCATGACCCCTGAACTGCTTTACTTGCCTCACTTTATCTTGAAGACTTAGTGAATCAGTTCAACTCTTTACTATCTTGTCCTTGGATTCCTTGCTTCTTTGTCCTATCTTTGATCATACCTTGTCAAACACCAACCTTCAATTATTCTACTATCCATAATCTTCACAGTACTCACATATTGCTAAACAGAGGTGGAGGAAATCATAAAATGATGCTGGCTGGTCTGAGGGAAATTTATGTTACATAGTCTCAGTTGGGCTTTCACTGTACCCAGGAAATTCTTTTACATCTCCCCAATTCATTCACTATTCCACTCACCACAGCAACTGTTCCAAATCTTTTCATCTCCCTCACACATCCAATAATATCTCTTCTCTTCATCCTTTCAGCTGAGTACTCTATTTCATATTTTGCTGAAAAAAAAATGGAGTACATTCTCTTCATAAGTGTTCACAGTTTTCTTCTTTCTTTTCTTCCAATGACTTCTTCCACTTTTTCAATTGTTGCACATAAAGAGCTGCTCTCTTTTTGCCAAGGCAAACCCCTCTATATTCATTTTTGAGCTCATCATATCTTGTCTTCCTTAACAGATTGTTCACTTCTTTTCCCCCACTCCTTTTCTAGGTTTCTTTCACTCTCAACTGACAATTTCCCTAAAGTCTACTAACATACCCATGTTTTTCTCATCTTTAAAAAAAAAACTTTCATTTTATCTTTCCATCTCTGTTACCTATTATCTTTTCCTTATCAGATCCCTTGGTTAAATTCCTTGAGAAAACCATCTATAATTGGTGCCCTCATTTCCTCACTACCATTTAAATCTAAAATCTTTGCAAATTGGTTTCTAACTTCATCTTTTGCCTGAAACAACTCTAAGTCACTAATGATTTCTTAATTTCCAAATCTAATGGCTTTTTTCTTAATTCTCATTCTTTTTAACCTTTTTCAAACTTTTGGCCCTACTGATCACCTTTCTCTTCCTGGATACTCTACTGCCTAGGTTTTCATGGCACTGTTTTCTCTTGGTTCTCCTACTTCTTGTCTGACAATTCTTTCTCAATCTCCTTACTGAATCTTTCTGAAGATCACAATTACTAAACAATGGATGTCTCCCAAGACCTCTCTCTATATATTATCTTGCTTGTTTCTATAAATTAATCACCTCTATTCAGATCATTCCCAGGATCTACATATCTTACCCTACTCTCTATCCTGATTAGTCTCATATCACCACCTGATTTTTGTGCCCCTGAACTGAATGTTCCACAGACATCTCAATTTTAATTATGTCCAAAATAGAATTCAATCTCTTTCCTCCAAACAGTGCTTTCTTTTGAACTTAACTATCACTGTTGATGGCATCATAATCCTTCCATTTACCCAAGCAGGCAACTTTGGGGTAACCTTTGACTCTTCTCTCACAGTCACTCCACATATTTCTTTCTTCACATCTCACATAGATCCCCTTGTCTCTACTTACATAGTCAGCATCATAATGTTCACGTCTTGCCTGGACAATTGCCTTCTGTTTGATCTCCCTGGCTCAGTTCTTTCCATATCCCAATTCATCTCCATTCAGCTATCAAAGTAATTTTTCTAAAACATAGGGTCACCCCTTACTCAATAAACTCAGTTTCCTCTCTATTATCTCCAGGGTCAATTATAAAATGCACTTTTTGGCATATGTAACCCATTACCACCCTGCCCCTCAATTTTTTTTCCTGTTATTCTTAAACTTAACTCCATTCCTCATACCTTATTATCTATCCAACAGTCTGACTTTTTAACTTTTACCCAGACCAGTAATACTATTCTTCTTCATCTTCATCTGCTGACTTCCCTGGCTATCTTCAAGATTTAAATCTTACCTCCTGTAGGAGGCCTTTCTTGACCCCCTTCCCCGACTCTATAACATTGCTTGTTCCATTCATAATGAAAATCTTCTATTTTCTCAATATATCCTGTATGGACATAGATGTTTCTGTATTTTCTCCCCTATTTAAATGTCAGTTCCTTGATGTCTGGACCAATATAAATATGTATATACAAAAACATATACATATATAATTTTTCTATTTCTCTTCTTTTCCTTTTCCATTCTTTTCTCTCTTTAGCTCTTGGAATAGTATCTGGCACATGGTAAACAATTAATAAATATTTGCTGCCTAGTTGTCTAATGATATTAGTTTAAATTTTTTCACAATTCCTGGACACCCTCTAATTTTTCTAAGTCTATCTTTGTCCACCTTTGGACACCAGATTGAGATCACTTTCACAGCTATACAGCACACTACAGTCTTAGTGCCAAATACAATGGAACTATTAACTTCTTTGTCCCAAATATTATTTTTATATAAATGGAGTTTAAGATTATATGTACTTTCTGATGCCACTGCATGTTTCATCATTGGAGCATTTTTTTTGTTTTTCTGTAATAATTCTGTAATAATGCATTTATATAGTACTTTAATATTTATAAAGATCTCTACACATCATCAATCTTCACACCTTGTGAGATAACTTTTGCTAGTTTGATTTTATGAATGACAAAACTGAGACTGAGGAAAGAGAAGTGACTTGCACAGGGTCAAACAACTAAATGTCTGATATTAGTTTGAACTCATGTCTTTGTGACACTGTCTTTTGCTCTTTATTATCTAGCTTTATAGTCAACTCAAATTCCTGAAGTCTTTTTTACATAAACTACTTTCTGGTCAAGGCTTACCTACCCTGTAATTTTACTTTACTCTTCTGTTTCTCTCTCTCTCTCTCTCAGTTCTTGTGAGACTTAAATGATATAACAAATATGTTATATGATATATATGTATATATATATATATATACTGTCTCATTTGAGTATTTATACTTTTACAAACCTTAAAATGGTACATTAATTATAATAATAATTATTATTATCATCATTTAGCTAGTTATATAACTATCTAACATTTAGCCCACCATGCTTGGACTATCAAAATATTTTTTGGCTCCTGATAAAAATAAGAACTTCCTGGCCTAATGAAGGCTTCTTAAAAATGATTTCAATCTTGTGTCCAAGAATACATATTTGAAGTAAAAAGAGGTCTAGGATATAAGGTATAATATACAAGGTATAATCATTCCTTGTATTAGATTATTTTGTATCAGTACTTCAAAAGTCTGAAATGCTTCTTTATCTGTAGTATTTCTGTATTTGTTGTGATTTGATTTTGGCAGAGAGAAGAATTAGCTATAGTCCTGCTTCCTCCACAAATTCTTTCCTATATACTCCAGCCTTAGATTTTTCCTCTGAAAAATTAGTGCTTAGTAGCTTTATGAGTTGTAATCTAGCACGTTACCCTGGAGCTGAAGAGGATGTAAAAAGGAATGAACTAAGCCAAGAAAGAGCACACAAATTGATCTGCCCCCTGTCACTGCCATGAGTTATTTGGACAGGGTTGGTCCAATGGGAAAGGAAAATATATGTCTAGAAGCTTCAAGATTCTTACTTTCCAAGTGGAGTCTAAACCCTATGAGGTTGGAAGCCTGTAAGGTTTCTAGGACGAAGAAGAGAATCATTAGTATATCTGAGGGGGTAGGGTCATGCTAGCTGGTACGATTTTCTGAAAGAAATGCAAACCCATAGCATAGTTCTATAAGTCCTAATCAAAGCTATAGTCTTATGTAGATCTTTGTGGGGTGGGGAAGTGGGCCTGAAGGTAGCACTCCCCAGAAATCTTGTTTATGAGCTGGTTGTTATTTATGTTGTTTGTTGAATAAAGAGCTGATATACTTTGTTACCTGGTATTCTTCCATGGGAACTAGGAATTTTTAAAAAAAAGTCTTCATCTGTGGAAACCTCTGTATAGGAACAAATAAGTCAATTATGTTTTATTAGGTTTTTAAATTTTTATTTATTTATTTAAGGCAGTGGGGTTAAGTGACTTGCCCAGGGTCACACAGCTAGGCAATTATTAAGTGTCTGAGGCCGAATTTGAACTCAGGTCCTCCTGACTCCAGGGCCAGTGTTCTATCCACTGTGTCACCTAGCTGCCCCTGTTGTTTTGCTTTTTAATTCAAGATTGGCTTCAGTCTGTGTAAGCCCAAAACTTGGGTCATACTAAAACAAACAAATAAATAAATAAATAGATAGATAAGTAAATAAATAAATAACAAATACTTCCCTAAAAGGTCTAAAGTTTAAGAGAAAATTGTAATTATTTAGCTTCTCTTTGTGACTTTTTTGCTTCTTTTCAAAATTAGAAATATTTTAACTAATAAGTGTGTAGGTAGATAATAAGAGAAAACAGTCAGTAGCTGGGAAGATATTCCTTAGGTAAGTATGCTATGGTACAAACCAGAGGGATACAACTAAAACCTGAATTTAACTTCCATCTGATTCTCCCATTATATTGTATTCTATTGCTGCAAGGGTTGGAGTTTTGCCCTTGGGATACCTGAAGCCAAAGAAAATAAATGCATATCTAATAGGTAAAAATACTTTCTATTCTGAATTACTCATGGGCAGGTTAGAAATTCTAGTCTGTTAAGTGTACCTGGTAAGTTTTTCTTTTGTGGGGGTAAGACTATAAGAAAGAGAGACTGATATTTAAGTACGTCAGTTGTCATTTAAGTAGTACGCTTATGGCCAAGAACTAATTTTAAAAGACCTTAATGCAATTAATATATTCCCAGGGTTTACTTTGTACCTTAGAGAATTTGGATGACTATCTTGCTTGTATTTGTTGTTTTACAGTGCTCCATATCAAAAGAAATTAATTTCTCCTAAGACTGGGAAGAAAAGGACCTACTGGAATTAGGGATGAGGATGGGGGGGGGAGCAAGGATAAAAACCTTGTCTACTAGGTAACCTGCTCCTTTTTTTTCCTCTAGCCTTCTGATTTCATGCATCTAGGGACTGCATTTGAAGAAACTCCAATGTTGAAGATCAGAAACTGTCTTTCGGTAATCTTAGAAAGTTGTCTGGGGTCCTGAAAAGTTAAATGATTTATCCAAGGTCAAAAAGTCAGAGGGAAGACGGGAACCCAGGTCTTTCCTATTCCCAGTTTTCTATCCAGTATACTATCTTGCCATATATATATATATATATATATATATATATATATATATATATATATATATATATTTATATTTATTTATTTATTTATTTGTTTGTTTATTTTTCTTTTGAATGAGGAGTACATGTCCCTGAAATGGTTGTTTTTAAAAGGAAATTTGATGTTGGCTTCAGTATCTAGTGACTAGTCCTGGAATAAACATTTGGTTCTATATGTCTGAGCAAAACCAGTATTTGAGAACTGAGATGCTGTACTTAACTATGAGATAGTTGAATGGATTTTGCTTTAATGAGATTAAATGGAGCATGCATTTATCTGATTTTGGTAATGTGTGAAGTCAGCGGAGAGAGGGAAAGACAGCTCTAGGGGAGTAAAGGGATGACAAACTATTAAGAACAAATATGGTTTCTATATACAATTCAGATTTTTGAATTTTTAGCTCCCTTCCCCACAGGGACTTTGTTCTTAATACAAAAGAATGTATTCTCTATTCTATGGCTGAAAAAGTTAATTTACTTATGAGCCTGAGTAAGGCCTTCCTTAGGTAAGATGGAAATTCACTTCCCTTTTTCAGGAATAAAATTTCTTTCAATCTGACTCCAGGTTACTATTTTGAATCCATGAAGAGTAGGGGAACAAAAAGGGAATAGAGTAAGAATATAGTTATATTTTCTCATTCATGCTTATTCTCTTGGTAGGGGTAGTACATGATTTGAGGGGAGTAGTAAAATATACTACCTAAAAGCATTTTTGTCCCCAAATATCTTTATCCCCAGAACGGTGATATTTTCCCAGATGACATGAAATCTATGTTATTCTAATAAACTTAGTGCTATACTATTAAAATAAGGCTATATATATAAAATGCTCAGTTGTTTCCTGACTTCAACTATTTTTTCTTTTTCTTACCCAAACAGATTGGTTTATATGATTAGCTAATTGGTAATTTTGACTCTGAGGAAAAATAGGCAATGTACAATATAAATTAATGAATGAGAATACTAAAATAAGGGGTCAGAAAGAGCAAGAGTTAGAGTAGAGAATTAAAGGTAAATTTTACCTTTACCATAATTTCATTCATTCAACTATAACCCCTGGCTCTAGTAGGCTCTAGGGTCACACCACTGAGTTAATCATGAGAATCTCTCACAAATCTCCTTAGCATATACTACCAAGTGGTTTTCCTCTGGGAATATCTTAATTTGGTTTAGTACTATGTTTATTTAAAAAAAAATAACAAACTATTCTTAATACTCCCATATGATCCCTCAGATGACAAAAAAATCATCTATAAGAATTTTTCTTATCCAACAGATAATACAAAAGGCATAACCAAATGCTTTAATAATTAAAACATATAATAAAAACAACTGGCTTTCTATGACCAGTTCATACAACTTTCTACCTTTTACCTTGTTTGATTCTAACAAGATTGTGAAGTCAATAATGACTTAAGTTCAAATCTTGCCTCAGATGCTTCCTAGCTATGGGACTCTGTGAATCATATAACCTCATCTGTCAAATGAGAAGATTGGACAGGATGGCCTCTAAGGTCCCTTCCTGTTCTAAATATATAATCCCATGACTCCTGGTCAAGTTTTCTATCCACTCCACTTTTCTTTATCTTAATTTATTCTTCCTTTTCCAGTAACCTTAATCTTTCTCAAAAGTCCTTAGTCCTGTTGACTTATAGTATTATCCTGGGTGGGATTGCTATATAGCTACAAGTCTTGAGAATTTGTGTATGTTAAGAAGGAAAATATAATTGAAATAAATTGTATTTCAAGGAATTTGGGAATATTGAATCATATGTAATCTACTGATTTCTTTTGGGGAAGAGATATTGTACTAAATTTTGTAATCTGATTTGTTTTGATGCTAAATTGATATATATATATATATATTGTCAACAGTCTCACAAGGTCTTTTGTTGGTAAAGGCAGAAGGTTATAATCTTTGTCTCATCATTTATCATAAGTTTATGGAAGGGAATATATATATATATGTATGTATATGTTATATGTTATTGATATTATGTTATATGATATTCTTTTGTAACTTCAAAGAAATACTAACAGAGTCTAGTTCTCTTGTAAACATGGAAGCTATTTGAATACTGTAATGTTAAAGCCTGGAATTAACATGTGATTGTTTTGAAAGGTTGGTCCAATGGTTTTAAAGAATAGTGAAAGTAATTTGTATTCTGAGATGGCTAGTAGTTCAAAGTTTATAAAAATGCATATATATATATGTAAACTGGGACTAAACTGTGGTTATTTGTTTTGAGGGAAAAGCACCTATGTAACACGAGGAAGATAAAATAATGATGATAATTGAGATTTTCTCTGTGGAAATCTCTAGCCAATTGTTACATGAGAAGTAGGGAAATGATGGGCAACCTCCTAGCCAGAAGGAGATGCTTGGTTCTCTTAAATACAGTTAATAACTAAATGGGTTCATTGCAAAAAGTTGATTTTATTAATATATATATATATATATATATATATATATATATATATATGAATTAGGATTATTTTTTCACATCTCAAGATCTGTTTATTGCATTTCATTTGCAGCATTGTCTTTAGCCACATGAACAACATTTGAATTATGATTTTTTTCCCCTGGATCTCTTATACCAAATTACAGCCCAGAACACTCTTGATTCTCCAGCTGTGGTTATAGGTAATTGCTATATTACAACATATTGATCTGGTATGATAAAGTAGAAAGATAATATGCCAATGAAGACATTTAGCCCTATTGGGTTTGTTAAATGCTGCAGATGCAGTGATTGACCTTTGAACGAACAACCCTAGCCTCAACTAGGGTAGGATTCTTTTAAAAGTTCAGTTACCTGGCCCATTGAAGAATATTGTCTATATGACTTCAGAAGGGAACATCTCCTTGGGTCCCTCTCTGCTGTAATAGCAAATTGCCATGATCATTCCAGGTGCATCATAATTAAGTTTGAGAGTGAGCCAGTGGATCAGGATAATGCCTATTGGCATATTTAATGGCTTTAAAGGAGAGATCCATTAAACTAGAATTTTTGTTCATTCTAATCATGGCCAAAGCTAAAAGAAAATTTTGTTGCAAATTACTTTTTGAATATGTGCAGTTTTAAAATGCTTTTTCAGAACTTTTGTTTACAACTTGTGTGGCATGCATCAACAAATCTGTTATATAGGAACCCATGTTCTTATAAAAAGATACTTTGGGGTGGAGTCAAGATGGTGACAGGAGAAGAGCCTCTCTTAGGTGCTCTCTCCATAATATTTCAAAACTCGTAAAATAAGGACTCTAACTAAATTTCCAAGGGACAGAACCCATAGAGGGATCCAGTGAGGCAATTCTCCAGAACAAGGTAAACTGGAAAATAGTGGAAAGGCTTTGCCCTATGGGGTTAGAGGGGTGGCCTGCCAGAGTGAAGGAACTTAAGCCTCCTGGAGGCAGCCCCAGGGTGCCTGGAAGCTGTGGCTTACAGCAGCAGGGAAGTTTCCTGACCCACACCCCAGGGAGCACCAAGCACAACTTGGAAAATCAGGGGAGGGACCTCTGCCAGAGCAAGTGCATGAAGCCTAGTCCTCAGGGCACTCAGTGAGCAGTGGTGGTGGCAGCAGCCCAGATCCAGGAACCGGAAGCAGGCAGAGCTGGTAAGCAGGAGCCCCCAGTAACTGAGCCTTGAGTACTGAGCATACCAAGGGTAGGGGGAGTGGACAGAGACTTCCCAGGTCTGTCCTCTGTACCTGGAACAGGACAATGGGACTCTGACCACATTCAGATCCTGATCACAGTCTAGGCCCCCCATAGAACAGCAGGGCCCCCACCTCAGCCTGATGGCAGAGGGGTGTGCTTATGGTCATTCACAGACCAGGAGGGAAGACAGAGCTTCATACACTGAGATCCTTGTGGGGGAGAGGGGTGTCCCAATAATACTCAAAAGCTCAGGAAGCACCCCAAAACCAGGTACAGGCTGGGGAAATGAGTAAACAGAGGAAAAAAAGAGGAACACCATTGAGAAATACATTGTCTATGATCCCAAGAATGATCAAAATACTCAATCTGTAGATGAAGAAGTACAAGCTCTTGCATCTAAAGACTGCAAGAAAAATGGAAATTGGGCTCAGGTTATAACAGAGCTCAAAAAAGATTTGGAAAATCAAGTGAGGGAGATAGAAGAAAAATTGGGAAAAGAAATGAGAGAGATGCAGGAAAAACATGAAAAACAAGTCAGCAGCTTAGTTAAGGAGATCAAAAAAATGCTGAAGAAAAAGAAACTTTGATACTGGCTTAGGATCATAAAGTATAATTCTTGCCCCTTAAAGACTTTCTATTTTTTCCCTAAATTATTAGACCTCTATTAAATGGCCTTTTCTGTTACAATATCTCTGTTTTTTTGCTTGCTCAATTTGTTTTTTCTTGGAATTTTGTTCCTCTTAGCTGTATAGCTCCAAGATCAGCCTCTGCAGGATGCCAACCAGCTGTGCCAATCAATCATTCTCTGGACCCTGCCTCAGTGAAGCCTTCCTATCTCCAAATGGACTCTGAAAGGCTCAGAAGATTCTGGTTCTAAAATGATTGAGGTGGGGATGATGCAGGGGAAGATGAAGAGAATTTGAATGTAACAGAAAGAATTTGGGTGGAGATGTAAATTCACTCTTGAGATGTAAATTGACTTGAAGTAGAGAATTTTGATTGTAACAGAAATAATTGTAATCTTGGGTGGGGACCCTCCCCATTCTTAAAGTACCATTGTTTAGTGTAAAGTTTATATCTTGATCTCCTTGGGCTTTTCCCTCTACCTAATTCCAGGTCCAGTATGGGGAAGTGAGTTCACCTTTTGCCCTCTGGATGAGAGGCAAGACATAAAAACCTGGGTTAGATCCTTGTTCAAGGTCTGCTCAGTCTTCTCTGACCATGGCCCAGCCAAAGCTGCTTGGCTGTCATTTTATCTCTCTTTCTTTCTCTCTAGCCCTTCCTTATGTCTTGTAACCTTTTCAATAAATTTTTATTTTATTTCCACCCATGCTTTCCCATTCTGAATAATGATTCCTCATAGGCAGAATTGAACCCAGGTAGCCAGCAGCTACAACTCCTACCTTCTTTTATGAGGTGACCCACTGTTATAGAAGAGATAGGTTCAGATTTTCCTTTCATATTGTAATTCTCTAGTAGCCAACATCTCCTGTACTAGAGGATCTAGAGGACTTGATAGCTATATGTGTGTGTGCGTGTGTGTGTGTGTGTGTGTGTGTGTGTGTGTGTATGTGTGTTTATGTGTGTTTGTATTAGTTTCTTCTTCTCCTCTGTCTTGTGCAGTTTCCTCTTCTGTAGGGACCATAAAGACATGTAGACCTTGCTCCAGGGAAGTGAATTCAATGTCTGTATGTAAATCTTTTCCTTCATTCCCTCCATACCCCATCTGGCCATGTCCAAGGGTAAGTTGTAATTGTGGATTTCATCAGGAATGGACTACTAATCTAGTGCTTGCTGAGTGGTGCAGTGGATAGAGAACCATGCCTGGTGTTAGGTAGACTCATCAAATGTAGAATAGATGTATGACCTCAGGCAAGAACTTAACCCTCTTTACCTCAGTTTCCTCATCTGTAAAATGACCAGGAGAAAGAAATGGCAAGCCACTCTAGTATTTTGACCAAGAAACCCCAAATGATATAATGAAGAGCTGAACATGACTGAGAGGACTGAACAATAACAGCAACCATGAAAGTAAGCTGTAATTTGTGAATGTCATCAGGAAATGAATCATCCCCCTTATCAATTCAGGGCCTATAGGGTAGAGTGTGATAATAGCAGATACTAAATAAATGCCAACTGATACCACTGAGGAGAACTTCAGTCAGTTGTCCCTAAAAAAGTCATATCCTGGGATAATAAAGACCTGATTTAAAAGTCAAATCTTTATTAAAGAAAACGAGAGGGGAAAGGATTTTCTGTGGCAAATATATCACACATACAGACTTCTTTTTAATTTAGCAGGCAACCTTCAAGATATTTGATATTTTGGGGAAGCTAGGTGGTACAGTGGATAAAGCACCAGCCCTGGAGTCAGGAGTACCTGGGTTCAAATCCAGTCTCAGACACTTAATAATTACCTAGTTGTGTGGCCTTGGGCAAGCCACTTAACCCCATTTGCCTTGCAAAAACCTAAAAAAAAAGATATTTGATATTTTTACCATTTGAATCAAAGAGATATTAAGGACACGCATAAAATCTGGGAATACAGGAAGCATTTTCTATTGTCATTTTTCAGATAAAAATGATCAAACCCCCACAGAAAGTGAAGTCATTTATCTAATTTAATATAGCAAATCAATGCCATAAGCAGGAATTAGAAACTAGCTTTCCTGATTCCCAGGAAAGTTTCTTTTCCAGAGAAGGGTTTCATATGAACAGTAGTTGAATAAGAATCAGTTGAACCTGAGAGATAGCCAGTGCCCTTCTGAAGGGATAGTCAATGACCTCCATTGCTCTTGACTATTGGAAAGGGAGTTGGGTTCAGATCCCTGAAGCTGGAGTGGTGGAGATGGGCACTGTGAGGCATTAAGTGCAGTAACATACCCAATCTCTGAGCTCCAAAGAGAGTTCTCTTTTCTTTGTGAAGGGCAGGGCCACCCTGAAATGGGATCAATCCAAGAAGGGCAGTTCCAGCAGCGTCCAGTGAGCTCGAGCTCTAGGGAGTGTACTTAGTAGAGCAAAGAAGACTAGATCTATGAGTGGCAAGTGGACACTATCCTGTTTAAAGGACCAAGAGGAAAGGTCATACTGACCATCAATCCATCGAGAGACAGGTTGAAACACAGTGAGTAGTACCTAGTATTCTGTGTCACCAATTCATCACCATATATCACATACTGTTGCTTTGCCTAGCATTGCTAGACTCGAGATTCCAAAAGTCCTGTTTCCTATCAAATGGGGCTATGGGGTTAAATGCTTCTGGTAAAGATTAAGTGAGAAGAGTATCTTTGCACCATACTTCCCTCACTATAATAAAGATAATGATGCAAATCATGTCATCATGTATTTGATGACATAGTCCTCTTCAATTACAAAGTCATCAACCATAAATTACACTTAAACTTTCCTGTTTTATAGTTAAAATTAGCAAAGTTACATTAATTACCTATTCATTGTTCTAAAACTAATCAGTGGCAATTCTAAGACTTAACCATTTATTTTTAATTTCCCGTATTAAGGAAGTATACTCTAGTGGTCAAGGTGCTTCTTGGGGCCAGGAGCCTTAGGATTTATTCCAAATTTTGATACTTTGTGATTCTGGGCAAATCATTTACCTTATCTATACTTCTATTTTTTCACCTATAAGGCTTTACTGCAAGGGTTAGGGGGGTGAGTTTGCAGAAAATACTTTGAAAAATAGAAATTGCTATACAAATATGATCTATTGTGATGGTTTGGAAGTGGTAGTATTTAACCCATGATTAACCAATTACCAACCATTACCTCTGTAACTTAATTTAGGTTATCAGGTTGTCAAATTAATTATCAGGTAGTCAGAGAGCCTGATGAAAACCAAGACCAGATTTTCTTGATCAAAAACTTAGATACTAGGTCTGATAAAACTCATTTGTCAAACTTCATTAAAATTCTACTTTCTTTTCCTGAAATAGGAACCATTCTAGAAAATGGAGAGGCAATGCAGAGTAGTAGAAGTGAATCACTCAATCAGTCATTATTCATTAAGCAACTACCATGTGACATTCTAGGTTTAGGAAATAGACACAAAAATGTAATAACTCCTGTTCTCAAGGGACCTATATTCTACAGTGGAAGAAAAAAAATATATATTGTAAATATAAATCAAATTGAAATTATTTTTACAAAGATATGAATGGCAATTTTATAAGAGAATATGAAAAAAAAGCTCTGGATTTAGCTTCATTGGCTTTAGATTTTTTTAATACAGTGGATAGAATGATTATCTAGAGTGTGGAAGACCTGAATTCAAATGTGGTCTCAAATATTTATTAGCTATATGACCTTGTGCAATCATTTCACTTTGCCCCAGTTTCCTCATCTAAAAATGGGATTGATAATAGCCCTATCTCTCAGGATTGTTGTAAGGATCAACAAAGATGATAGTTGCAAGGCCCTTAGCATAATAAGTCATATAAACCTTACATAGAGCTTATGTAAGATGCACTATAGAAATGCTGTTATCGTTTATTATCTCTATCATAGTAGGTTAGTCACATCTCTGGACCTTCATTTCATAAAAGCCAAGACATGTGGTCTTTGACGATGTGAGGCAAGTACATTTTGATGGTGAATTTAGAAAGGCTAAGCCATAAATTAATACTGAGAGGACAATGACGAATAAAGTATTAAAGAATACTAAGAGGGGTATATTAAGAGGATATAGTAGATGGCACTGAAGTTAAAACTTAATGGTCAGTCCAGGTAATGAAGAGGGAAAATATTACATCCTTCATTATGTGGCCAAAGGCAACTTCACTTCTTTGGATAGAAAAATAAGAAAAATCAAAGATGCTGTTTCCAAGAGAAAAATAATGGATTCCATCTCCTTTATTAACCTTTAATAATTTTAAGTCATTGGATCTGGAACTGAAAGATCTGTGTTCAAGTTCTAGTTTCAGTATTTACTAGATGGTGGTAGCATTGGGGGTATTAACAGTCTATTCATAGTCACCAGAGTGATGAAAAAGCACTATGTTATTAAGGTTAGTAGAATAATTAATGTTTCATTCCGCCATTGGAATCTGTTCAATAAGGAAATTCTGTCTACTACCTCCTTAGCATGAAATTAACATCTAGCATTAATGTATCCTTGCTTCCATTTTTATCTGTGAATATAAGAATACCACACTTGTCCAGCACTGATTTTATTAAATGAGTCACATCCAGAAAGTCTTTGCCAAGACTATAAAGCTCAAGGGTATATGCTAAGGGATCTCCATATAGTAAGGCTATAATTAATTAAAAGGTTGAAAGATCTCAAAATAAAATTACAGAAGGAATGGAGATATCATCTCATTTCTACCAACTCTCAGACAACCTGAACTCCATTTGGTATAGGTAGACAGGAAATCACCAACTACAATGACTGTCTTTAGATTCCTCAATATATTCTACCTTGGAAATACAGGTTTTAGTAGTCTTTGCTTTAATGCTTGCTTTGGAGGCACTTCTCTTGGAAACCTGATCTCTACACTTTAGACTTTATGACATTGTAATTTCTGAGAAGATAAAAGAATGAATGAATAAGAAAATATTTTTCTACTATCTCTACTATGATGTGTTCATACACTAATTGAAGAAGATAGTTTACATATAAGAATTAAGTTGTAGGGCATAGAAATGGTGTAAAGATGCTTCAGATGTTAGTGCCTGGAGGGCTAGCAGGTAGAGGGGGCAGTATGACTTAAGAGTATTTTAGGATACTTTGGCAAATTAGATGATAATTCCTAGTGGTCCTCTTCATTAGAAAGATTGTAGGGAGGACCTCAATATTCCTATCTATCTCAGATGGAATTTTAATGGCCTGGAGATTGAGTAAGATAATGTGATTATCTTTGTTACTTCTATGACTTTGTTTTTGAGTCTTTCAACATTTTAATTAATCCTAACCTTGATTATAAGAGAGTCTTTTACCACATGACCTTGGTCTTTATGTACTTGGCAAAATTTCCAATCTTCTACAAGACATGGCTCATTCAGTGATATATTGGCAGCAAGTTAAAGCTTTATGCATGTATGTATATGTGTAGTTATTTTTTTGCTGGGAAGGTTAGGATGTTATTTACCAAATGAGGGTTTTGCATCTGTGGTTGCATCAGACACAACAAAATTTTCTGAAATTGAAGGGTAAAGCTGAGTGTTTATACAAACATTTATAGGAATTTTATTTTTTAAATAGTATTTTTTTTTAAAAAAGGAGTATTCACCTATAGGAGTAAACTATTCAAACCTATGATTCTGGATTGATCTAATTGTCATCTTTTGAACTTTAATAAAGTATCCATTGCAGCATCTATGAGTGATACACACACACATGCACACACACACACACACACACACTCACACACACACACACACACACACACACACACACACACACACACACACACACACACATATATATATATATATACAGGTAGTTCTAGCTTTCCTTAAGTAGGTCATGTAGCAGAACTCTATGTAAAGTGATTTTAAAGTAAAGTTCAAGGACACTTTGAGGTTGTAAAGAGAAGGAAAAGAAGGAGTAGAACACACTGGAGCTGAAGTCAGCCTTCTCAGGGCCTGGTTTAAGTTAGAGAAAGTACACAGGAAATGGTAAGAATGTGGAGGATAGGCATGAACATAGACAGGAGAGGACAGGTGACACATTGATACAGAGCTGTGGGGCAGTTTGAACAGGACAAACTCTCTTGGAGATGATGGTCTCAAGTAAAACCCTCACCTCTGATAGCAATCTTCATGCCTCTGTTCTTTCACCTGGAAAATTTATTTTTTATTTATTTACACATTTATTTGTTCATTAGTTCATAGTGGTGGTGGTAAAACCACAGAATTTTTTACTGCTGGGCAAGAGTGGAGATAGAGCAGAGAGCTGTACTGTAAAGTTAACATAGGTACTTTTTTATAATGTAGTTTTTATATATAAAGTTGAATTTGCATAATGTAAATTTATATGAAGCAAAAATTGTCTGATTTTATATATATATCTTTATATAAAACATGCATATGGACATTTATACATATATATACATATATGCATTTTTATCGCTTTAAAAATGACCTTTGTATGCTTATGTTTTGAAGGATTTTTAGCATTAATGAGTGCTATACTTTGTCAAGGTTTTGTTTTTCTGCTTATGTTTATACTGGGTGTCTCAAGAGTTTTAGTGTTTTGAGCCATTAAAGTTTAATACTATTTTAAGATTCATAGGACATCCTCTATAATCAAAAAGCTTTGTTACTTTTGTTTGATATGAAGAATATTGTTTTTTTCTAATGTTAAACTCTCATTGCATCCTGAGATAAATCCAACATAATCTTATTGACTTTTTAATATTCCTATATTCTGTGGTAAAATATTATTAGCATTATAAAATAAGTATTCAATTTTGTTTCTTTGATTTAATTCTTTCCTGGTTTATGTTTTGAGAATGTGTCCTATAAAAGGAGTTTGGTAAAATGTTCTTTCTAGATTTATGAGAATGAGTAGTAAAATATTTCTATATTTCTATTCTCTAAATATTTGATAGAATTTACCTGTACATCTTTCTGGAGTTGGGTTTATTTTATTTGTTTTTTGTTGTTTTTTAGTTATTCCATTAAAATATTTTTATTTTTTCCCCTCTGAAATTTGATTATTCAAGATCTCTTTTTCTTGTTCTGTTATTTTATATATATTTTTATATATATTATTATTTTATGGATTTTCTCTATTTCGTTTAAGTTTTCAGTTTTACTCGGATTTCACTTTATATAATAGGCTGTGACACTTCATTTCTTCTATTTTGGGTGCTTTCATATTGTTTATTTAATTTAATTTTTTTTATTTTTGCAAGGCAATGGGTTTAAGGGATTTGCCCAAGGTCACATAACTAGGTAATTAGTAAGTGTTTGAGGCCGAATTTGAACTCAGATCCTCCTGACTCCAGGATTAGTGCTCTATTCACTGTGCCACCTAGCTGCCCCCTTGATCTTGTTTGTTTTTAATTTTGATATAATTTGATTTTCCAAATTTGATGAAAGAGATATTAATTTTATTTTAAAAAGACTCATCAGTTTTTGCTTTTTAAAGCATGAGATTCTGTACAAAGTAAACAGGATAATTAAAAAAGTAACAAAAAACAGCCTCTGAATATGAGAGGTAGTGTGTCATAGAGAATAAAAAGCTAGCACCAGTAAAACTTGAGTTTTACCATGTAGATTGGTTAATTCTTTTTATAAAAATCTAAGAAAACTATTCCTCCCTAAAACTTGACTAGTCTAGGAGTTTAAAGATCAAGCCACCTAGCCTTAAGTCATATTGTTTTGGCATTATCTGTGGACATGCATATGTGGAGAAAGGACTCTTAAGGATTGATGTATATCCCAAGGAAAATTTACAATACACAGCCCGATAGACCAGTTGAGTATTAAGTGTGTTGTTTCATTTTAATATCAAGCCTATGCTATTTGGAACTGGCCAGATTCAATGGGGAATTCCTTCCAACTGCAGCCCAAGATGACATTAACTTCTTTAGCTGCCACATCACACAGTTGAATCATTTTGAGCTTGTGATCCACTAAAGCTCCAGATTCTTTTCAGAATAAATGTTGTCTGTCGATGCCTTCTTCATCCTATATTTATGGGTTTATTTTTTGTACCCAAGTGCAAAACATTTTTCCTACTGAATTTGATCTAATAGCTTCAACATTAGCCTATAAGAATTGACAAACTATCGCCTGGGTAACATATTCAGACCTGTCTATTTTCTACTACATATGAGCTAAGAATGGTTATTACTTTTTTAATTATATAAAATTTTTATTTGTTTTTCCAGTTACAATCATTTTTTTGCAAGATTTTGTGTCTTCAATTTTTCTCCCTCCCTCCCTTCCCTTCCTCACTTCTCCCAATGGAAAGTAATCCCATTATAGGCTTCTACAATTGCACCCATGCTCAACAGATCAAAATTGAACAATTTATGAGAGAAGAGTCAGATTCAAAAGGAAGAAAGAAAACATTAGAGATAAAAAATTAAATAATACATAAGTAAACTTTTAAAAATTGTAGATAATAAGTTTTTGTCTTCATTTAAACTCCACAGTTTCTCCTCTGGATTAATGGTATTTTCCATCACAAGTCCCTTAAAATTGTCTTTGATTATTGTACTGCTTAAATGAACAAGTCTATCATGATTGATCATCACCTCATGTTGATGTTAGGGTGTACAGTGTTCTTCTTGTGCTCATTTTACCCAGCATCAATTCAAGCAAGCCTTTCCAGATTTTTCTGAAATCCTGTCCTTTATGATTTCTTACAAAACACTAGTGGTACATCACATACATATTCAGCTATTCCTCAATTTCCAATTCTTTGTCACTGCAAAAAAGAACTTCTATGAATACTTTTGTACATGTGGGATTTTTTTTACCTTTTTCAATGATCTCTTCAGGATACAGATCCAGTAGTGTTATTGCTGGATCAAAGGGTATGTACATTTTATTGTCCTTTGGACATAATTCCAAATTGCTCTCCAGAAAGGTTAGATTGGTTCACAACTCCACCAACAATACATTAGTGTCCCAGCTTTCCCACATTCCAACTAACATTGATCATTATCCTTTCTAGTCATATTAGCCAATCTAAGAGGTGTAAGGTGGTATCTCAGAGATACTTTAATTTGTATTTCTTTAATCAATAATGATTTAGAGCAATTTTTCATATGACTATAGATAGCTTTGATTTCTTTGTCTGAGAATTGCCTTTCCATATCCTTTGACCATTTATCAATTGAGGAATGACTTTTTTAATAACTGACTCAGTTCTCTATATATTTTAGAAATGAGTCCTTTGCCAGAAACACTAACTCTAAAAATTGATTCCCAATTTACTATGTATTTTTTAACTTTTGATTACTACTCTTGTCTTTCAAGATATTTTTGGATCCTAAGTTTTCAGGTCAACATTTTAATTCTTCTCCATGCTTTGTGTTTTCTACCTATGTGATGATTTTGCCTGCTATTACTTTATCCAACTCACTGATAAAAAATGCTAAGTAGCACATCAGATATAGAGCCTCAAAGGTAACTCATTGAATACCTACTCTCAGCCCTTAGCAAAGAGCCTGATTCAGAGTAGGCACTTGCAAATGCCAGCTGGCTGTTTGACCATGAGTCATAAAAAATAACACTTTGAATCCAGTCATCTAAATTGTTCTGAATCCATCTCCTTCCAAATTACCAGACTGCATCTTTTATCAAGCACACCAACCCCTCCTCTATTCTTTTCTTTTTTAGGTTTTTGCAAGGCAAATGGGGTTAAGTGGCTTGCCCAAGGCCACACAGCTAGGTAATTATTAAATGTCTGAGACCAGATTTGAACCCAGGTACTCCTGACTCCAGGGCCAGTGCTTTATCCACTGTGCCACCTAGCCACCCCTACGCCCCCCCTCTATTCTTTATGTGAATTTAATTTTTTAGTTCTTAACCAAGAACTAAGACATGAATAGAAATGCATTAATTCAATGACAGATGGCCACTCCACTTTCATGTCATAGTCTGAGCAATATGTATTTTATACATATTATTTTTACAGTATGGATGGTCAGACATATATTTTCAGTGATGTGAATTTCCAGAGTAGACTTGGCTTCTTCAGGTGACTTTGGGTGACCACTTCAGGAAAAAGTCAGATGACTACCTAGATATTGTAGAGAGGATGCTTGTTCAGCCAAAAAAAAAACCCCAAAAGACAAAAATTGGGGAACCAAAATTCTATAATTTTTTTTGTTGTTTTTGTTCTGAAGTTTCTTGTAATTAACACTTTGTTATCTGAGAATTTTGGAGCAGTTAGGTAGATAGAGCAGGAGAACTGATCTTCCTGAGTTTAAATCTGACCTCAGGCATTTACTAGGTGTAGGACCCTAGATAACTCAATAATTCTGTAAGCTTCAGTACCTCATTTATAAAATTTCTATAAAATGAACTGGAGTAAGAAATGGCAAACCATTATAGTATCTCTGACAAGAAACCCCCAAATAGGGTCCCAACTGCGGAACCACAAACATCTGAGAATTATAGCATTTGGGGAAACCTTGTTATCTGTTGAGTCCCTTTTCTGGACTCTTATGTTGAGTCCCTTTATGATGTCATAAATTGAATCCCTTTCTGGCCTCCCTCAATCTTCCCCAGGTGAGCATTGAAGGGACAGGAGACAAGGAGGACAAGGATGACATGTTCTCCCTTTACACCAAGGTCTCCAAGGTCTTTCAGGTCTCCATTTATTGAACCAAATACCAATGCTTAAATACCTCCCCAGTCTCTAATCTACTCCCACTCCTGTGGCACTTAGTAAGACAAGGCTCTGGTGCTCAAGGACAGGTGAAGATAATTTACCCCCATACACAACAGTCCCTAACAGTTATCAATAGAGCATTCTTCTTTATTGGACATTATATAGGATATATTTTATGATATTTGTAAAAATATCTTAAATAAATATATCATTTTCCTGCTTGAAGATATTCTGCAGTTGTTAACTAAAATTATCTATGTAGTCTTTTTCATTTTGATGTATATGTGAGAAATACCTCATCTCAGGGAAGCTTTGGGGGATGCATTCTTTCTACTCTACATAGTGAAATGTATTATTGAAAAAAACACACACATTCACAGAATGGAGATTTTATATATTCAGTACTTCTTAGTCAATTGTGTTACAGTGTAGTGAACATACCCTGGCTTACTCTTCTACAATCAGGATAGTAATATCATTCCCTTTGGGTTTGATAAGGAATTTAAGGTAGCTTTTCTTCTACTGCTATCAGTTCAAGCTCCAGTGGGACTAGTGCTTCAGAAAAAGTAAGAAAAAATGCACAAATATTTCTTCTTTATCAACCCTTGGTTGAGGCATACTCTCCAATATATCACTTTGAAAAGGGTAGGGAGCATGATCATAACTTAGTTCAGTTTCTATATAGCACTGGCCCACTAAATTCATATCCAAAGGCAGCATGAGAGCTCATTTCATCTATTACTGGACTGGAGTTCCCAGGGTTATATTACATGGATGTAACATCCACATTAGCTGACCAGATTCTGTAGGATCAGGGTGCCATGACACCTTATGGATCATTCAAAATAATATATTATATAATTTCACCTAGAATGAAAAATTAAAAAAATAAACCACAGAGATCAAGGGTCAAGATTAATTTACCTTTCACCTGGTCATTCCACAAAATGGAAGAAATCTGCAAAGTTTTCCCATGTTACACCAAGGTATTTCACCAGATACTCTGAACAAAAGATTCACCAAGATACCCTTAGAACAAATAAGGCAAAAGAGGAATGAGTAAAGAAAAGAGTTTACTCTTTTAAATGCCCCCACAGTCAATTAAACAGTGTCCTCATAGTTGACCAGAACTATTTCAGGATGTTTACATATACTCTGTGGTGTCTCCAAGGGAATTCTTTTAGACATCATCACTGTCCTGAAACAAGCTACCTAGTCTTTTCCTGTGGAAAGATACTATCTCAGGTAATCTATGTATGTACCAGATCTCCATTAAAACTGTAAAAATATACAAGACTTGTAAATCTTATTTTCTTTTCATGTCTTTTAAAATCAAAGCTACCTTAAAACATGCATAAACATTTCTAAAATGATTTTATCTACTCTTCTGCTTAATTTGTTTTTGGTGGCTGTTACTGTTTACTGGGCAAAATTCAACCTAGCATTAAAAAGGGTCCACAATCTGTAGTTATCCTTTCTTAAAGGGTTTGTCTAAAATCTTAACCTCCTAAAACTGCTGTTTCTCTCCCCTTCCCAATATTTCCTTATATTTTTATCCCCTTAGTGCTTTTGCTCATTGCTGTTCCCTATCCCTAGAATATATTCCATCACCTTCTTTTCCATACTGAATTATTACCTATCTTTCAAAGCCCCACTCTAGTGCATCTTCTTTGGACCTCTCCCTTCAACATGCACTTTCCAGGTAACTAGGTGAATTATAGTTATCTGTGTATTTTATTCCTCTATTAGACTGAAAACTCCATAAGGTCTGGGAGTATATTTTTTATCTAAACTTTATATCTCCCAGAGCTCTAATATAGTGCTTTGTACAAGTAGATACTTAATTAAAAATTTCTGCATAAATAAATGAGTTGTTAATAATAATGAAGACATATTTACATGGTGCTTTAAGTTTAAAAATGTTTTCCTCACAATAGCTCTGTGAAATAAGCAGTATAAGTATTATTTCCTATTTTTATGTTTAAAAATAGTCAGAAAATTGAATGACTTTCCCACAAAGTCATGCAAGTTAATAAGTATCAGAACTGAAATTTGTTGAATTTTTCATTGTCTTTTTTTGTAGAAACACTAGTAATCATCTTTTCTATTCTTTTGAAATATTGAAGTAACTTGAGAATCAATCGATCCCCCAAGTACCCTTAAAATTATATTGCTTCCACAGATTTCTTTTACACACACACACACACACACACACACACACACACATATATACTTAGTTCTAACTATTCTTTCTAATTTTGTATTTGGTTGAATTTTAAAAATCATTAATTGAGTAGCTAACTCTGTGTAGGATAGCTGAGACAGGCAAAAAGGCAGACTAAGACTAAAAAAATAAATATATACCTAAAGGTACTCATCTCTGAGGTGGGGGAGAGGAAAAAGGAAAAAATAAATTTACACAATAACTATTATAATATTTAAAAGAAATAGCAAGCTGTAAATAATAAATTTGCAGTTTCATATTCAATCATCTTTTTAGTATACTATTGTATGGAAATGTTTGTTTTATTCCACAGAACAAAAATTAAATAAATAAAAATTAATTTTAAAAAAGTGATTTGAGAGGCTATATTGTTAAAATCCTCATTTTACAGAGGAGAGAACTGCAGTTTAAAAGGTTAAGTGACCCAAAGTCACACAGAGAATAGTGGTAGAAGCTAAGATCCTTTGACTCTAAGGTTAACACTTATTCTTCTACTATTACATTGCTTCTAAGTCAGACTAATTTTTATTTAAGCACCTTCCCTATACTGTTTGTGATTCTAAAATTAAAATAATTACTAGTTAAGACAGAGTAACTTCTCATCCCAGTTTTCTTTTGAATGAAATAACAACAATTTAGTATGAATGTAGGAGAGGCTCAGAGTCTTTATTACTTTGTTTTATATTTTCTCAAAAAAAACTCAATCAAATACAGATTTCTAGAACCATTTCCCACAGTGTCCTTTCCCTCAACAGGATGCTTTCCCACCTCTACCAGAAGTGAATCAGGGAGGCCACTCACACACACCTAAGCCACCCAAGTTCAACTTCATATTTCTCATACAGACCACAGTTCATGCAGGGGATTATATGGCAATAGCTCAACAATGGACAAGTTTGAGGTCAGATGCTTCCTCAACTGTTTCCAAAACAAACAGTTACAGGAAACACACTACTCTGCATTAAAGCTGTGGGGAAAAAAGTGTGTGTGTGTGGGGGGGGGAAGCTTTATTACACTAAGTACACTATAGGAGATGTGGGAGCAGATCAATATGTGGTTAAGTGTTTTAGCCCCTCTTTTATTGTGTTTGACAGTGATGACAACATAGTATGCACTGAATAAAATGACTAATGTACATATTTCTCTCTCTTACACACACAGCTTCCATTTTTCTCATGAACCTCCAGCATAAAAGAGTCACATAAAAAGCATGCAGTGGGAATTCAAGTTGGCCAAGGTAAAAATTACCCATGAATCCCAAACTTCCAGAGCAGCAAAAGGTAACCTAACCCGCTTGAAACTTGAAGAAGAGGTGAAAAAAAGGGTAAAAGGGTGGGGACCTAAGGTTCAGTAGTTAGTAGGCAAATTAACTAGGGATGATTGCTTCATTACAAATCAGTTTATCCTCAAGCAGAAAGTGGTAGGGAAAGAGAGTGGAAAGTACAGCTTATTGGGGCATTAGATGGAAAAGAGATAGAGTAAGACCTCCTTAAGCAGTTTTATTCACTATTGCTATCTCTAGGAAAAAAATCCTTAGTCAAACATTTGGTATAAAGCAGTGACTATAGATGGTTCATCAGTGACACACACAGAGTTCTGTCTTTTAGCTGGCAGACAGATGTTTGGGATTTTTTTTGAGTGAAGGCAGGCAGCAACCAGATGTTCTAAGGAGGCAGGGAGAAGGTCTTCTGTTGGAGTTTAAAAAGTGAAGATTCCTTGACAGAAATACTATTAAACTTCCTACACAAGAAATCTTGAGCCAAGTCCATTATTCCCGCTTTCCCAAGGCACACCATCATGTTACTGTGAAGGAAGAGGCCATTTTGGCTGAAATTTCTGTACAGATGGCATCAAGTTGCAAAACATCTAACAATAAGCTATATCGTACATAACTCAATTCTCCACAATGACTTGTCCTTTTAACAGCTTATTCAATGGAGGAACACTGGGGTTTTTTCTGGAGGCATTCAAAATAAGTTATTAGTATTAAAGTGTTAACATTGCTAAGATGTGTTTCATAGGGTGATTTCTTTTTCTCAAAATGACTTATGATCAATGAATCTGGCACATAGTAGGCACTTAAAAATGTTTATCAATTATTTGAATGACTCATCAATATAAATTATCCCTCTCATGTTGGTCACCTACCCATCATGAATGTAATGATGCTGGTGTGACTCTTGACCACATCTACTCTTATTTGGAAAGAGCAGGTTCAAATTTATTTGGTAAGAATATCATGTCAGGGATGAGTAGGAAGGAAGAACAGGAGAAAGAAAGGAAAAAAGTATTAATTAGGTAACTATAATGTGCTCATTTGTGCCCTGAGAATTGAGAATTAGAAAGAGCATTTTTTAAACTTCAACTTTGAAAAAATATTTTTATATTTAGGTATATAGGCTTTCAATCAATTATTTTGTTTTTTGTTTTTTTGTTTTTCTAAGGCAGTGGGGTTAAGTGACTTGCCCAAGGTCACACAGCTAGGTGTGTCTGAGGACAGATTTGAACTCAGGTCCTCATGACTCCAAGGCCAGTACTCTATCCACTATACCACCTAGCTAGTCCTCAACAGCTTATTTTAATAGATCAAATATAATAAGTGAGATAAATATTGAGCATTTTCCTGAAATTCAATTATAAAATGCTTTCATTTATATGAGATCCTTCAGACAAGTACAAAAAGTTTCTCTGCTTTTCCACAATTCTGGTTTTGGAACTGCTGGTATTATTTGATTCTTTTTTTTAAGGTTTTTGCAAGGCAAACGGGGTTAATGGCTTGCCCAAGGCCACACAGCTAGGTAATTATTAAGTGTCTGAGACCGGATTTGAACCCAGGTACTCCTGACTCCAGGGCCAGTGATTTATCCACTGTGCCACCTAGCCACCCTGTTATTTGATTCTTAATGAACACTCTCTTGTTGCATTATTAAAATGCATTTATCAGGGCAAATATATATTGATTCTAAGTATTGAAATTTTTATCTTTTAAGATCATATTTTTTTTTCTTTGTTTCAAAATATAAGAAAAATCAAGGGTTTTTTACTTTTTAAGATGATAAGTTTTTGCTTTTCTCTTTGTTTCAAAATATAAGAATCATGTTCTTTTACTTTTGGGTCTAATATTTTAAATCTTCAAGCTATTAGGATTTCTTAGATTTTGTACCCTTAGAAGGAGTTTCTTTGATGATAAGATTTCTTTTAGTAAAAAAGGGTGTGTGAAAGTATAGGAGTTGTTTGGAGAGGACCAGTATTTCTGGTGTGAGGTCTGCCAGGCACTTTCAGGGCTACTTTGCACCTTTGGTGCCTACCTAATCCACCTAACTTTCCTAGTAGAATGGGTGAATAATAACGATTTATTACAACTGCCATGAAGGCAACTGAAGCAGGTGCTATGGAATACTTAAAGCTTGGTTAGAAATCAGAAATGCCAAGGTCATCCTCTGTATGTTGACTCTATCTGTCAAATTCACTGTGACAGCTCTGGAAGAAAGAGTGAGTCCAACAATTTCATGCAACTCTGCTTTATTTAAATCTAATTTATGCATGAATCAACCTTACCATTTTACCAGTTTTACCCATTTCAAAGACCTGTGGTGACAGGTAAATGACAAAACAGAAGATTTGTCATACATACATTGGGAACTGTAGTCACCATCCTGCACAAAAGCAGCCTAGACCTTAGGGTGTTCTCACTGGAAGTGGAATGGGATTCATCAGACCCCTGGGGTGCCTGAGCAGTCTTTTTAGGACTACACTGCTCACCTCCTGGTGTAGGAAGGGACTAGAAAAGGTGCCCTGAAAATTGTCTGCTTAACCCAACCTCGACCTGATTATGGCAGCAAGTATTCACTACCTGTACATGGAATGTAGATGACACAAAGTTAAGTAGATGTGAAAAGTGAACAAAGAAACCTCAGAAGATATCTCATCCAGACAGCATGCCTGAATGAAACAAGGATAGCAGATGAAAATCAGCTTACTGAAGCTGGATCAGGATATACATTTTTAAGGAATGATCGCAGTTATTAAAAGGGAGCTCTGTGAAGGTTTTTGCACTCAAAACTAATGTAGTCAATAAGTTTTTGTGCCTACCAGAAAAAGGGAATGACAGGTTCATGACAATGCAACTGCTATTTACAGAAAAATGCCACCACCATCAGTACTACCAGACATGGCAGACAGTTCTTATGAGGAATGGAATTGGAAACAGTAACAGTAACAGTAACAGTCACGTCCTCCTGAAGACTTTTGCATCTTATGACCTCATCATCATCATTGTTTTCTATTTACCTAAATGCAATAAAACTCTGTGAATAAATACACCCTTGCAGCAAACATTGGCTTCTAATAGACTACATGATATAAGGAGAAGAGACAGACAGGATATGAGAGTGACAAAGGCAATGTGTAACACAAAATGCTGGATGGATCATAGCATCCTCTCCAAGCTAAATATTTGCATTCAACAAAAATAGCAGCCCCAAGGGAAAATGACTACCAAAAGACTTAATGTCAATAGATTAAATCATTTCTCTGAGAGGGAACGGTTTGTTGCTAACTTGGAGGGAAAGTTGAACCAACACACAGTTAGCATCGGTGGAGCAGAAAAGGAGTGGACAGGTTTTAGAGATCTTGTGTACAGCACTGCATTTGCTTGTCTAGATCAGAGTACTCAAAAACATCAAGACTGGCTTGAGGAAAATGTTGGTGAAATTCAGAAGCTGCTAAATGAAAAACAAGTACTCCACAGGGTTTCCCAAAAGGATAGTTCATTCATCTCTAATATGCCAGAATTTAACTAAATCAAAAGCAAAGAGTTGTTGTTTTGACCAACTTGTTGTATACCAATGAAACATAGACAGTATATCAGCGATTTTCCAGGAAACATTTGAATTGTCTTGGAAAGATTCTGAAAATTAACTGGCAGTATAAGAAACACACTGAGGTGTTTTCTCAAATTAAACGGCCAGGCATTCAAACTCTTCTATAAAGCATACAACTCTGATGGGTTGTTCAAATGCCAAATGTATACTTGCCTAAAAGACTATTTTGTGGAGAGCTTACACAGAGCAAGTGCTCACATGATGCTAAGAAAAAATGATAAAAAAAACATTCTCAAGGTCTTTCTTAAGAACTTTGGAATTGATTGCATGATATGGGAGACACTGGCCTAGGACTGCCCAACATAGTATGCCTTTATCAGAGGTGTTGTGCTCTATGAGCAAAGCAGAATTGAAGTAGCACAAAAGAAATGGGAGATGTGAAAATTTAGAGAATCCATCCCAAATATTCATATGGACGAATCCATCCCAAATATTCATATGGACTATTTGTGTCTGAGCTATGGTAGAACATTCCAAATTTGAATTGGTCTGGTTGACACACTATAGCTTGACTCTAACATAGTTATGTCATTTTGATCCTGTTTGAGAATGAAAGACAATTCCAGTTTTACCTATTTGAGTCTTTATTTTGTCATTTGAGCCAAATAACATCTCTGCCAAGTGAAAAAATATTGATATGATTTTAGTTAATGATTCTTACATATCGCTGTTATTTTTTAAAAAAAATTGGGAGTTGCCTGCTGCAGTATATAAAGTAATATTGTTGTATAATGGGAGGAACACTGAACTTGAGGATAGAAGACTTTCTCTGGCACTTACTGATTATTGATCTATAAAGAAGTATGTATTAAGTAATAATATGTAATAGGCACTATGCTAAACTCTGGATATACAAAAGAGTGTAAAAACCCTTCCTGTTTTCTAAGATCTTACATTTTATTGGGGGAGACATTTAAATAAGTAGATATGAACAAGTTTGTAGAGAGAAGAAAGGTGACTTTAGAAAGAAAGCCCCTAGCATCTAGAGAGGAGAATGGAGAAGTGTGTCAAGGGAAGTCCTCATGTAGAAGGAAACCAAACATTTTAAATAGTGAGAGGTAAATGAAGAAGAGCATTCTCAGAACTGAGGATTTGGAACTGAGCCAAAGTAAATGTGTAGAGAAAGGAGGGACATTGAAGGTGAGGAACAAGAAGTGGGTCAATATGACCAGACTTAAGAGTTTGTGGAAGGGTTGGCTAGGAGGCTCAGTGGGTAGGGCACTGACCCTGGAGTCAGGAGGACCTGAGTTTAAATGTGACCTCAGATACTTAATAATTACCTATCTGTGTGGCCTTGGGCAAGCCACTTAACCCCATTGCCCTGCAAAAAAACAAAAACAAAAACAAACAAACAAAAAAAAAACTAAAAGAAAAGTTTGTGGAGAGGAGTAATGTATAAGAAGACAGAAAAGATAGGAAGGTTCCAGGTTGTGAAGACCTTTAAATTTCAGAGGAATTTATATTTGAGCCTAGAGGTAATAGGAAGCCATTGGAGTTTTACTGAGTAGGTGGAGTGATATGGTCAGACAAGTACGTTAGAAAAATAACCTTGGCAGATATATAAAGGATAGATGGGAATGAGTAGAGAGAGAGAAAAAGACAATGGGAACCAGTTTCATCTCTCTAGGCTTCACTTTTCTGATCTATAAAATGAGATAACTTAACTGAATGATCAATTAAAATTCATTACTATAAATTCTATTATTCCAAAAGAGTTTTTCCATTTCCTAGAGGAGAGTTATTTAGGCCCTAGTGACGGAGCTTTTTTATTATGTTGACAAAGGGTAAATCTTGAGTATTCCTTAGCAAAGAAATGTACTCATGAAAAAAAAAATATGTTCTGCTGCATAAAAAAAGAAGCATGGGTCCATCTGGAATGTAAGTTACTACTGAGAATTGGGGGAGCCAAGTAGACACAAATTGTTTAGGTATTGACACACATTCCTTCAGTTGTATGTATCAGTAATACACTCCCATATTTTCATCTCTATTGACTTAAATCTTTGATTCAGAGGCACACGAAGTAATATCTTTTGGGCCTTAGTCTTATACTTGACAACTACTTTTCAAGAACAGTGAAAATTTAAACAAATCAATGTCCTTGGTCAAAAAAATACTCAGACAAAAGCAAAATGAGATCTTTGTATCAAGCAGTCTTAATGTCCCAAGTTAAACAGTGAAAGCAGATAAATGTAATTAATTGGTTGTCCAAGGTCATCCATAGCCTTCTTTCTATAATGTCTCTAGGAAAGCAGCTATTTATATTCTCAGATTACTCAAGTCTTATTGTTTCAATAATAGAGCAACATATACATCTTTTCATTTTTAGACCTTGATGGTATAAATGGAAGTATTTTATGGTCTATTTTTAAGAGCCTAGCCAATAGCTTATATACTATTTTGGATTTTCAGAGTCTGATTTTCTTTTGTTATTGACAAATCTGGAATTTAAAAATGCTGCTTCTATCATTATAGAATCTTAAATGATGCCTTCTTTTACTTAATTGTGTTTTTGTAAATCAGATGTTTAAAATCTTTTGTTATTGGTTTCAAGATCTCTTTTGTTGAAACACTGGGATCCTGTAATTGTTTGAGTATAGCTATCCAGTCTGAGAGGTTGACCTTTCACACCCTGTCCAAAAGAGCACTATAGAAAGAGAGATGTGGTAATTTGGGGAAAAGGCATTTTACTAACATGTTGAGAACTTGTTTCTACTATACACAAACAGTTGCAAGAAAGCCCAGTCCTGTTGACACCATTACATGTTAGCTAGCATGTTGATCTTGAGAAAACTCAAATCTAGGAAAGGGAAAAAACCCTGAGTTATTGGGTTGAAATGCAGGTCTTCGTAATCACTAACAGGCAACTGTTATGAGGGGCAAAGTAAAAAAGAGATTAAAACACAAAGAAATCATCTTATTATTAAGAACTGGCTCTAGAAAGGCAAGACTCCCACTTATTTATTTGTGAGGAAGAAAAGAATGTAGGGCCCTTCTTTGGAAACAAAAATGTCTGTTTCTCAGTAAATTTTCTTAACAATTTGAAGAGATAATCCATGACTTTATGAGTATAATTTTGACTGTTGGAAATAAATTGGCCACAAACTCAACTCGCTAACAAAATTGAGGACTGCAAAATGGTCTTTGAAAAGGTATTTAATATTATATAAATAAATAGGTTGATTCCCACGTCTATCTTAGAATAAATACTCCAAATTGGGGAGGAATTCTAATTTTGGAGGAAAAAATCACTTAGATAATATCAAAAGGGAGGGTCGTATTTTTATGTTACTCATTAGTGATGCAGTATATACTCATATAGCTTAGAGGAACAGCTGATAGAGTATTGGACCTAAAGTCAGAAACCTGAGTTCAAATCCAGTCATCCATGCTTACTAACTATGATTCTGGGCAAATCACCACCTGTCTGCCTCAGTTTTCTGAACACTAAAATGGTTGTAATGATAGCACTTAACTCCCAGGGTTATTATGAGGATCAAATGAAATACTCTTTGTAACTTAGCATAGTGCTTGCTACATAGTAGGCAAGCAATTAAAACTTGTTTCCCTTGCTCCTTCAATTGGCATATATGAACACCTGACTCTCAGTGAAAACAATTTTGGTTTTAGAATCAGGAAGACCTTTATTTAAATAGTATGGTTCACTTGTTTCAGTCATGCCTGACTCATTATGGCCCTATTTGGTGATTTTTCGGCAAAAATACAAGAGTAATTTGCCATTTACTTCTCCGGGTCATTTTACAGATACAGAAAGTGATGCAAACAAGGTGAAGTGACTTGCCCAATGTCATATAGCTAGATAAGTGGCTGAGGCTGCATTTGAACTCAAGTCTTCTTATCATCAAGTCTGTCCATTGCATCACCCAGCTGCCCCTTGTGCAAACCTACTTTAACTATTTCAAGCTTTATAATAATGGACAAGTCAGTTATAACCTCATGTGCAAAATTACCAAATGCAGAGAGTTGTCATGAGAATCAAATGAGATAATTATGCAAAGTGCTTTGCAAACCTTAAAACACTACACACATATTAGCTATTATTATCATTATCTGGCATGAAACAAAAGCTCTTCATTTTTGCAGTTATCTCATATTTTAATTGAATACTACATTCCATTAAACACAGATGTACTAAAAGTAAATAATAATTGAAAAATAGACCCCTAAGGGGAGTATTAATGGGAAAGTATAATATGGCTCACTGTTTTTGGTCTATGGGAAAAAAACAACAATCAGTGCCCTGGTTTGAATTAAAAGGTATAGGAAGTGACTCTATGAAAGAGTTAGTGTTATGTAATAAACTTAAGCTTATTGGAGGCATTAACAAAAACAAGTGACCATCAGCTAACCGCTTTAAAGTGGATATAACCACAGCCAGTTCTGAATCTTTATCTTAATTCTTAGGCTCCAGATTACTAGGAATAGCAGGGTCTATAGATTAAATAACTAAGGAAAGGTATGGCTGCCAGTCAAATCTCCCATTGGTTAAAATGAGTGAGTAAACACTACTCGTTGAGAGAGTTGATGCCTTCAGAAGGAAGGTGGATTAAAAGATATTGGCAGAAAAAAAAAGATATAAGCAGTACCTCGTGACATCTTCCAGGACAGTCTTGGGCAGGGTGCCTCATGAGAGGCAAAAGACTATGATGGGCACTGCATCATTTATCTTTTCTCTGGGAGAGGGCTACAGGAACCTAGAGAAGTTAAGCCTTGCCAAACAGAAACTTAAACAAAATTTGATGCATGAGTAAGAATCTATCCTAAAAGTAGTTATTGGAGTTGCTCAATGATACCTATATCCTGCTCCTCACTTACTCTAAACCCTTTGGTTAGAGCCCAGCTTATCTCTATGTTTATCTGCTTTAACATAATGGATGTAATAAGGAGTTATATTCTCCCACAAATAGTACCACGTGATGGTACACAAATGGAATACTATAGTTGAGTGTTGAGTGCTAGTTTTTACCCATAATACCATTTGTTATATTTTTTATGTGTGAAGTGATGTTCCAGTGTGATTCAAGGTAGTATGAATAGAAGTGTTGTATAATGGGTAGCATGCTGGACTTCAGTTCAGGAAGATATGGTTTCAAGTCCTTACTCTCATGTATATTAGCTTCTTGATTCTGGGCAAGTCAAGTAACAAATCTCTCCCTAATTTACAGATTCTAATCTGCACAGGTTAAAGGAGTTTCCTTGTTGAGAATTTCCTACATCAGTGATATCAAGCAACTGTATTACCTCCCTTCCCCATTACACATTATTATTAAATGCATTAGGACTCTATTGTATCCATGTAAATTTGAAAATCATTTAAAATATTTTGCACTTCGAATCTGAAAAATTAAATATTAATCTTTGCATAATGATTTCAGCAAAAGCATTGAATACTTTTGCCCAGAAAATGAGCACAGAGTAGGAGTACAATAAATGCTAGTTGACTTTAATTTTTTAATTAACTAACATTTGAATTTTCCTTTTAGTTAATTAGAAAGTTGAAATCAACAAGCATTTGTTGTATTCCTATGATGTGCTATGAATGGGCTAAGAGCTGGCAAAAAAAAAAGCAAAACACATATACACAGACAGACACACAAACACAAACACAGAGGAGGATTCATGGAAGATAGGAAGAGGAATGCAATCTTTGGAGAGGACATAAGTCCTATATGAAGCCCAGAATTTGTACCTATTTTCTGAAGAATTACTAGTCTTTGGTTCTGCTTATTTAATTTTCTTTCTTTCTTTTTTTTTTTTTTGCAAGGCAATGGGGTTAAGTGGCTTGTCCAAGATCAAACAAGTAGGTAAGGATTATGTGTCTGAGGTTGGATTTGAACTCAGGTCCTCCTGACTCCAGGGCTGGTGCTCTATCCTTTGCACCACCTAGCTACCCCTGTTTGTTTAATTTTCAATAATTTTCAGCATTATAGTTTATGACCCTTGTGAACTGCTCTTTGCCTGGGCAAAAGGCAACACTGATCTCACATTTTTCTCTTATGAAAATCAATGATTATCACACATTAAAAATAATAAAAAATTAGGTTATTTATATTTTGCAAGTATTTTTAGAATAAAAAGAAAATGTTATATAATGTAAGAAAGTCTACATTTTCAATGCTGAGTATGATAACTATAATATGAAATTAAAATAAATCCATTATTTAATTTAGATACTTAAATATAATTTATATTTTATTTGATTTTAATTTGTTACCTTTTCTTTATTTTTTTATAATGGAAGTGACACCTGAAAAAATATTCAGAATAGTAAAAAGCCAGTAGAGCATGTGACTTGGGCTATTTTTCTGCAGATAATATCTATATCTATCTATCTCTCTATAGATGTGTGTGTGTGTGTATCTCCATATATATGGGGTGAAGTGGGGTACTTATATATGTATGTATATACATATATATATATACATATATATACCCACATAAATAGATAAATATATATACACACCCAGCCCCCACACATATATGTTTATATACATATAAATGTATATACCCATATACACACACACACACATACACATATACACACACACACAAGGTCTCTCTCAAGCAAGAGTGTAAGTTCCTTATGACAGATATCTGCCATTTATTTATCTCATAGTCACCAATGTACTTGAGCATACAGAAAAATTCTTTAATTAAAAATGTAGTACAAATGAATTAAAGTTCTCATGGAAACCAACAAGGATGAGATGAAATTTAAAATTTAGTTTTAATCATTCCCAAGATATTTAATTAGTTCATTAAATTAGAATAGACTATTGAACAACACTCAAACTTTTTTTTAAACCATTCTAGGAAAAAATTTACATATAGGAGCATACTGTATAACATAAATAAGTATATACTAATAATTAGAGGTTGAATTTGTATTTTATTTTGAAATATTTACCCACTAAATAGTACTTAAAGTACTGACAAAAATGAAAATATATTTCTATTCGAATGATGATCTTTTCACTTGTAGAAATTTCCAGGACTTTGGTTCTCTCTGCATTGACTAAATGCATTGCTAAGCAGTTTTAACAGGCTGAATTGTTTTTTAAAAAAAATTTATTTAAGGCAGTGAGGGTTAAGTGATTTGCCCAAGGTCACACAGCTAGGCAATTATTAAGTTTCTGAGTTCAAATTTGAACTCAGGCCCTCTTGATTCCAGGGCCAGCCACCTAGCTGCCCTTCAGTTTTAACAGTTTGGAAGTAAAGTATAATCTCCATGCCAAAAGGATTGTCTAAATATTTCAGTGGTGTTAGCATATTTTGGTACCAGAAATTTCTCAAAATAAATGAACCTTGGATTTTATTTTGGCAACATTTTTATTTGGCTTATAAAGCTCTAAATTAGCCTAATCAATTTTTTGTAATTAAAAAAAATAATGGTAGTTCATCTCTTCTACAAGATTGATTATCAATCAATACATATTGAGAGCACTCACTGTACTACACATTAAATTAGGCACTCAAAGTATAAATATAAACAAGTTTAAATAGTATAAAGTATCAAGAATTATAAAATAAAATCCTACTCCTCTTCCTCCTCCTTACCCCCATGGAACTTCTAGTTTTTTGAGGGGACTAAGACATAGTCAACAACAACAACAACACCAAACTCAATATAAATTGTGGCCTGTGAAAAAGATCACAGTAACTTGGAATTTGAACAGATAGATTCAAGTTCTGTGATTTTGAGAAAGTCATTTAACAACCATTAAATTTCTTTTTTTCTCACATATGAAATGTAGGAATAATACTAATTATACTACCTTCCTTACAGAAATTCTATGAGGTTAGAATTTTATAAAGTATAAGGCACATGTGAATTGTAGTGGTTGTTGCTTTTGTTATTGACAGAGTCAACTCTCCTTGTGGCAGGGATTGTATCATTATATCATTATACTCCCAGGATCTGGAACATATTCAACATATATAAAATCCTTGATGATTTAGTATCTTCTCATCTTTTTTATGGAAACCAGATAGAAATGCTCGTGGGATAAGTCATGATCCTACTGAAATTCATTTAAATTTATTTTCTGCATACTAATCACAAGTGGGTAAAAATAGATGCTTTTTATACTTGAATAGAAGTTTGAAGATGTAACTTGATCTTCTATATGCTCATCAAAAGCATCTATAAAACAATTAAGTTACAGACAAAGCAATGGGGATGTTATATATTTTATTCTATTTCCATATTTTTTGTTTGATTTCTTCTGCTGTGTGGTGTCCATTTTTGAAAGCTTTTTATTTCATGGAAAATATAAAGGAAAGAAGGAAGAAGGGGAGGAGTGGAAGAAGGAAGGAAGGGAGGTAGGGAACAAGCATTTTTTCTGATGCTTATAGTATGTCAGGCACTGTACAAAGAACTAAGGATACAAAGATAGACAGCAAGAAATATTATCCTTGCCCTCCAGGAGCTTAAATTCTGAGGAGAGAAGATAATACACAGAAGGAGCTGAGGAGTTGGGGGTTGGAGAGGAGGATGAATGAGGAGGGAAGGTGATGGTGCCTAGTACAGGAACATAATTTTGAAGTCTTGATGTCAGAAATAGAATGAACTGACAGTGGGGGAAGGGTCAGCCTTGGGAAGGATATTTCAGGTTGAGAAGGCTGATATGCAAGATAGATATTCATAAAGGAAAAGACCCAAGGTATTGAGTCTTGAATGAGATAGAGCAGAAACAGTTTTGAAGTCTGGAAGTCAGGAATGGGGGCTGCTAAGAGAGATTAGAGATTGAACATTAGGCATGGCAACATCTATTAAAGTTGTTGATCTAACCTTTTTATGGATCAGTGTCATTTCTGGGCAATAGTTTTGTCAGCAACAAATCTACAGTTTTAATCCTATTTATATTTTGACTTCTCAGGGATATCGTGAGTTTTATAATTATAGTATGGCAATTTGTCATTTGTTAGCTTCTGAAGGATAGTGAGTTTCTGATGCATAGTTCTGGCTGCCAGAATTATTGTGTCTTAATAGGTTTGTTGGAATTTTGCCACTTACTGTGATGTGATGTATTGCCATTTCTTATGTTTCCGTGTATGATCTGTTTGGATAAAATTTCTGTAATTTCTAGTGGTGATGACCTGATCATGTATTACCATCATAAACTCTTCTATTTCCTATAAACAAGTCTGAATAACTTGGTCACTTGCTTGGCACTTCTTTTTTTAAGTGTTTTATTGATGAGTTTTTCTTTTACATTATAAACATTTACAGATTACTCCTGCTTCATGAAAAGTCTATTAACAAAATATAACAGTTAAGTAGAAACTATTGTGACCAGTTTTGAAAATGGAAATATCTTTGGCACCTTTCTACATTTCTATTCTCTCATTCTTTACCCTACTAAACAAAAAAATAGATTTCTTATAACAAATATAATATATATATATATTATATAAACATGTAAATATAAATCCCCTCAAAAGTTGTATGCAAAAATCTATATGCTTCATTTGGTAACCTAAATCTGTCATATCTCTGTGATGGAAGTGAATGTTTAATCATCAGTACTCTAGAATTGTATATATTCAGTGCATTTGTTATAGAATTTATTTATACATTTATATATAGAGAAGTTACTTTTATATTTATTGTTGTATAAATTATCTTTCAGGTTTCTTCATTTCATTCTGCATTTGTTTATAAAAATTCTCAAAATGGATCTTTTTTTAAATAATGATGTCAATAATAGAAATTGTCTGAGTTTTGCTTATTTCACTTTACATCACTTTATATAAGTCTATCCATGACTTTTTTGAAATCTTCTTAAATTTTCTACTTCCTCATTTCTTTTTGTAATCCATCATCTTAATATTCTACAACTTATTCATCTATTTTTCAGTTGCTGGACATCCTGCATTTTAGTCCCCACCCACCCACTGCCATCAGAAAAAGAACTGCTTTAAACATTTTTGTATATAAAGAACCTTTTCTTTCTTTGATTTCTTCAGGTTATAGGCCTAATAATGGTATAGCTGAATCAAAAGTGATGCCCTGGTTAGTAACTTTTTGTGTATAATTTCAAATTGGTTTCTAGAATAGTTGTACTCATTTAGAATGTGCCTGTTTTCTGACAGTCTCTCCAACAATTATTATTATCCATTTTTGTTGTTTTTGCCACTCCAGTAGGTATGAGATAGAACCTCAGTACTGCTTTAACTTGAATTTTTCTTATAGATCTTGCTTTAGAGCATTTTTTTCCTATGCTATAGATATCCTGGGTTTTTTCCCCTTGAGAATTGTTTGTTCATGTCCTTAAGTCATTTACCATTAGGCAAATGGGTCTTTTTTAAATTAAACTTTAATTAGTTTCTTATACAACTTAGAAATGAAACCTTTATCAAAAAAATGCTGCAAAGATGTTTTTCCAATTGTATAGTTCTAATCTTAACTTTATTGGATTTGTTTTTTTTAATCAGAACTATCCTTTTATCCTTTATGATCCTCTCTATCCTTTGATTATAAACTTTTGTATTTGTAGATCTTAGAGATAATCTGTTATTATATAATATTTCATAGTTCTGAGAACTATAGGGGTTGCTTGTTTTAAATGTTGTCTACCCAATGAGCTTTGATTTCATGATTTCATTAATTTATTTCTTAATATCTAGTCAGTCATGGCTTTTTCTTTTGTAACTTAATGCTCTGTATGACTTGTCTTGAGATTAAGGTATTTGTAAGTATTACACTAATCCATTTGTACAAATTGAATTTCTAATTGAATTTTTTTAGTTTTTTTGAAAATATTTCTTTCAAAAAAATTTTTTTAAGGTTTTTGCAAGGCAAATGGGGTTAAGTGGCTTGCACAGGGCCACACAGCTAGGTAATTATTAAGTGTCTGAGACCAGATTTGAACCCAGGTATTCCTGACTCCAGGGCCGGTGCTTTATCTACTGCAACACCTAGCCGCCCCTCTTTTTAAAAATTTTAAAAATTTTTTGAAATTTTTAAAAATTATTCCTCTGGTTATATGAGAAAACAATTTTCAACATTTACTTCCAATACATGGAGGCCCAAAAATTCTCTCCCTTCTCCCACCCTTAATTATCAATCCTCTAGAATTGTAAATAGTCAGTCCATTTGTTATAGAACTTATTTATACATTTATATATATATATATATATATATATAAAACTTGATTTTACATTCATTATTGTTATATAAATTATTTTCTGGTTTCTTCATTTCATTCTTCATCTGTTTATAGAATTTCTCAAAAAGAAACTTTTTTATAGCAATGATGTTAAAATAGAAATTATCTGGGTTTTACTTATTTCATTCTATATCACTTCATTTAAGTCTGTCCATGACTTTTTTGGAAATCATCTTAAATTTTTTATTTCCTCATTTCTTTTAGTACTCCATTATATTAATATTTTACAACTTATTCACCTATTCTTCAATTGTTGGAATACTGTGTTTTAGTCCTCCCCCCAATCAGAAAAAAACTTCTTTAAACATTTTTATATATAAAGAACCTTTCCTTTCTTTGATTTCTTTAGGTTATAAGTCTAATAATATAGCTGGATATAGCTGAATCAAAAGTGATTACCTGTTTTGTAACTTTTTTATGTATAATTTCAAATTGCTCTCTAAAATGTTTGTACTCATTTAGAAGTGGCATCTATGAGCCTGTTTCCTGACAGCTTCTCCAACAATTATCATTATCCAATTTTTGTTGTTTTTGAGAACAACATTGAGAAAACAAGTTGCTTGATATAGGTGAAAAGTATGCCATGAAACCCTTACTACAATAGTCATGTTGTGAAAGGAAACATAACACCCCCTCCCAAAAAAAGAGAAACCTCAAGAAAAATAAAGGGAAAACAAAACATACTTCAATTTACATAAATGTATTCAGACATTATCAGCTCTCTCTTTGGGATGGATGGTATTCTTTATCATAAGTCCTTCAGTTCTCTTCAGTCACAGCATTGTCAAGAAAATGCAGGTCATTCACAGCTGATCACTCTGAATTATGACTTTATTTACAATATATTTTCCATTGCATTTGTTCACATATGTTTTTTACTGAGAGTATACTGTTTATCATTGCCCATAACAGAACAGCATTTCATCTCAGTCACATGCCACAATTTGTTCAGCCATTCCCCAACTGCTGGGCATCCCCATTACCTCGATGTCCAACTCCTCCCACAAGAAAAGAGCTGCTAGGAATATCCCTATATGTATAGACTCTTTTCTTCCCATATTTCATCTCTTCTGGAATGTAGACCTAGCTGTTGCACAGTTAGCCCAAAGAATGGGCATGATTTTATAGCCCTTAGGGCATTAGTCCAAATTGCTCTATAGAATTGTTGAAGAATTTTACAACTCCACCAACAGTGTATCAATATATCAGTTTCCCCTAATATCCCTAATAATGTTTGTCATTTTTCTCCTTCTGTATTATTATCTTATTATGTTAGGTTGTAACTCAGAATTGTTCCGAACCACATTTTTCCTATCAATAGTGAGTTAGGATATGTGTTTTTTGAATGATTTAGATGGATTACATTGATAACCTCTTCTGAAAACTTCCACTTATCATTTATCAATTGGTGAATGGCTCTTATTTTTTATAAATTTGACTCAATTCTCTATATTTGACAAATGAGATCTTTATCAGAGAAACTTGCCTCAATATTTTTCCCCACAGTTACTATTCCTATCTGTATTTCCCTCCATCCTGTTCCCCAATCCCCAATTATGCTATTCTCTCTCTCCTTTTACCCTGTCTCTCCTCAAGTGTTTTGTATATCACTACCCCCTTCCATAATCTTCCCTCTCCTCTATCACCTACAACTACCTCCCACTTCCCCCCACTCCCCACCCCCTTTCTCCTAACCCTTTTCTCTCTCCTACTTTCCTTCTGTATAAAATTGATTTCTAAATCCAATTAAGTGAATATATTATTCCCTCTCTGAGTCAATTCCAATGAGTATAAGGCTCACTAATTCCCTCTCACCTTCTCACCTTCTATTCCACTGCAAAAGCTTTTTCCTTGCCTCTTTTATGTGAAATAAATTAACCCATTCTACCATCCTTTCCCTTTCTCTCTACATTCCTCTCTTGACCATTGACCATTAACTCTATCTTTTTAATATATTACACCTTCAAATTCAACTCCCACCTGTGACTCATCTATATAGGATCCTTCTAACTGGCTTAATTAATAAGAAAGTTCATGAGTTACTGGTATCATCTTTCCATATAGGAATTTAAGTAATTTAACATTTTGCTTTTCCTGTTTACCTTTTTTTATGCTTCACTTAAGTTGTATATTTAAGATCAAATTTTCTGTTCAACTCTGCTCATTTCATTAGGAAAGTTTAAGAGTCCTATATTTCATTGAATATCCATCTTCTTCCCTGAAAGAATAAGTTAAAATTTGTTTGGTAGTTGAATCTTGTCTGTAATACAACTTTTTTTGCCTTCTGGAATATCATATTCCGAGTCTTATAATCCCTTCATGTAGAATTTGTTAAATCTTGCATTAATCCTTACTGTGTCTCCATGATATTTGAATGATTTCTTTTTTGGTTATTTGCAATATTTCCTCCTTGACTTGGGAGTTCTGAAATTTGACTATGATATTCCTGGCAATTTTCATTTTGGGATCTCTTTCAGGAGGCGATTGGTGGATTCTTTTAATTTCTACTTTACTCTCTGCTTCTAGAATATCAAGACAGGTTTCTTGCATAATTTATTGAAAAATGACATGTAGGCTTTTTGGCCATGACTTTCTGGTAGTCCAATATGTTTTGAATTTTCTTTCCTGGATCTGTTTTTCAGGTCAGTGGTTTTTCCATAGAGATATTTTACATTTTCTTCTATTTTTTTTCATTCTTTTGGGTTTTTTTTTATTTCTCACAAGTCATCAGCTTCCCTTAGCTCCATTCTATATTTTAAGGAATTATTTTCTTCAGAGAGATTTTGAATCTCCTTTTCCATTTGACCAATTCTGCTTTTTAAGGTATTCTCCTCATTGGCCTTTTGGACCATTTTTTTCCATTTGGCCCATATTGGTTTTTAAGATGTTATTTCTTTAGTTTTTTTGGGGGGGGGTATCTTCTTTACCAAGCTGCTGCTTTGGTTTTCAAGATTATCCCACATCACTCTCATTTTTCTTTCCAATTTTTCCTCTACTTCATTTACTTGATTTTCAAAGTCTTTTTGACCTCTTTCCTGGCCTGAGACCAATTCATATTGTTCTTGGAGGCTTTGGATGAAGAAGCTTTGACTTTGTTATCATCTTCTGAGTATGTATTTTGATCCTCCATAGGACCAAAGTAATTATCTATGGTCATATTTTTTCCTTCTGTTTTTTTTTTTTTGCTCATTTCCCCAGCCCATGACTTAATTTCAACTCTTTATTAAGGTAAGACTGCTTCCAGGCTGAGGATGCATTGTCCTGAGGCTTTTTTGCAGCTGTTTTCAGAGAACCTCTAGGGGCCCACATGTTTTTAGTTCCTCCAAGATCTTATGAAAGGCTATACTACTCTTCTGGCTTATACTCTGGTCTGTGGGTAATTACAAGCATTTCTCTCTGCCCTGGAATTGTGAAAAGGGTCTGAATTCTGCTAGGGCAATAAGCTCTGTTGCACTTCAACTCCTCTTCCTAAGACTAGGGTCCAGACTGCAACCCAAATCTGAATATGAGCAAAGCAACAGAGTCCTGCCTCAAGGATAGCAAAGAGACCTCTGTAATCTCCCCCAACCCACATACCATCTATGGGCTAAGTGCTCCAAAAATAGCTCCTGAGGCCTTGGGTGGGTTCTGAACTGCTGAGATATGAACTGGACTATATTCCTGCTGACCTTCTAAATTGTCCTTGGCAATCTTTGTCAGTTGACAGGTCTGGCAATAGACACCACTGCCACTGACCCAGGAGCCCTGTGGTCTTTTCCTGGATGGCTCAAGTCAATTCTGTCTTTTGGTTAGATTCACTATTTCAAGATATTTGGAATGGTTTGGGGGAAAGTTATGATGAGTCTTGACTTTACCAACTTTTCTCTGCCACCTATTCTCCTAATTAAATCTTGAAGCTTTCATTTTCTGTATTTCTCTGGAATGTTTAAGAATTTTATACTTATCTTGTCCAAATGACAGCTTACTATTAGAAAAGGTTTCCACAGAATGAATAAAGTTTTGATATGTTTTTGTTTATAACTTATTCTTTGATGTTATGTGACATGTGTTATGTTTTTGAGTGATTCTTTAATTTGGAATACCCAGTTCTATTTAGGAGAAATGATAATGAGTTTAAGGTTAGGTAGAACTAAATGGACATCCTTTTGAATTATGTCATATTTTATATCAATTGCTCTTGATCATATTGCATTTGTAGCATCTTTGAAATAGAGTATATTTGTTATTATCAATAAATTACTATCAAATTCTCATTTTACTTCGGTCTGTTCTATATATTTGTAGGACATGAATTAGCCATAAATGCAGAGCTGAGTCAGAGACTTGGCAATAATCGATAAAATTAGTAAAAGTATTTTATTACTTTCAGGTAGCTTCTTCAGAGATAATTGAATCAATAATTACTTGTTTCTTTCACCAGTTCAGACATTGGGTATACTATTTGCATCTTCAGCTAACGTATTTTTTTTCTTGGTTCTCAATCCTATAAACTTAGATTGCTTTATATGTAGTACATAATCATATGATTGCCCCATATTTGATAACAACACTGATTTTTCTTCTTTTTGTAGCTAATGAGCGATATATTTTTTTAATGAAAGGTAGTATTAGGATTATATCTAAAAGAAAACTTTAATATACTTTGTTTATGATTGATAGATTAATGTGAAACCTTTGATATATTGATAGATCAATTTTGATGAGAATTTAAAAGCTTCAGTCACCTCTCTGGACAATGTAGTTATGCTATTATGTTATTGTGAGCAAATCACTTTTAAATTTTGATACAATTTACATTTTTATTTTGTTGGATGTCTTTCAACTAAAAAGATAACCAGAAAAATTTTACTTCCTTCTTCAGAAGTTCTCTCTTCTATTATTTCTTTATTTCTTTGGTTTCTTTATTTCTTAGGCTTCTATTTTTGTTGAATTTTTCATTTTGTTCTTTGCATGCTATTGATTTCTTATATCAGATTAAATTCTTAACTTTCTCTTTTACTTGTTGGTTAAAAAAAATCTAGAATTTCTGATATGTTTTTGTTTTCCACTCTATAATTCTATATATTCCTTTATTTTTGTCTATTTGCATAATCTAATTTTCAAGTTTTCTAGTAAATTTACTACTTTCTTCTACTAAGGCAATAAGCAATCTTCTACTTTCTCTCCACAGGTTTTCATTAGCTTTCTTAAGCTATTATTCAACACTGATATATATCAAATGTTTTTTCAAAAATTATACAAAGATTTTTTTCTCATTTAGCTACTTCCATTCTTATTAGGTACAATGTCTAAGACTATGCTTTGTGTGTAAGTAGTGGCAAAAACGTTATATAGAAAATGTTTAATAGGAAAAGGAGTTGGACAGATCATTTAGTATTAATTAAAAATATAAAGTACTGTGTTGGTACCTACAGAATACTGACATATCTTGAGGAATGCCTCCAATATATTGAATAAATTAAGTCAATATTATATAATTAAGTCAATAATATTAAGTCAAAATCCAATCTACAGTAAAACTATATTTTTGTTGATCTTTATTGAAGGAAGTTATTGAAGGATGGGTTTCTATTAGAATCCTCCATGTTGAATTAAGCCTTTCTTAATCTCTCGTAATGCCAGTGTTTTCCCTCTAAGATGACCTCCAATTTATTTCATAGCTATGATGTATATGTATACACACAGGTATGTACATATTTTTTATCTTATCTATTAAATATTGTTTGAATATAGTTATTTGTATGCTATATTCCCAACTGGCACAGACTAGTTTATATATATTCTAATAAAATATATATAATATATAAACTAAATATATGTGCATATATGTATATATTAGGCATTTTATAGCTATAGTTATAAGAAGTTGATATCATTCTTAGAAGCTTTCTTTCAAAGCATAAAGCATTTTGGTTTTAAATTACTCAAGATCTCTCTTAATTTGGCTAAATCTATTTAGACAGTAATAGATATTTCTCTCTATATATATATATGTATATATATATACATAGATTCTTGCATAACAATTTTTTAAAAACCTTGCTCCTTTGTTTCTATTGAATTTTGGCATTAGTTTCCAATATATTTATATTAATGCATTTCACATATATCCTTTCATTCCAAAATGAAGCCATTGGAAGAATGTAGTTTATTTAAAGTACATTCAAAACCACTTTAGGTAAAAGAACTCTAAGTCTACATCATATTGGTGTTGGGAAACAAGGCAGCAAATTGCATTCAATTAAATTCAAGAAGCACTTTTAAAGTACTTACTGTCTACTAGATATTTTTGTTAGACAATGGAAATATAAGACAAAAACAAAATAGTTCTTACTCTAAAGGAGTTTACATTCTATTGAGATAAAAATTAACTACACAATAAGTAAATATGTGCTATATACACACACATATATGTGATCCACCTAAATTTACATATCATAATTTTACAAATATGCACAAGGAAATTTATATATATATATATAATTACATGTTCACAACTGAGTGAATTAACAGATATAAGTAAGAAACTTATACACATACATGCACACACACTCACATAAATTTTAGGCGAGGAACTCTAACAACTTTGGAGGATCCTCTTGGAATAAGAGTCACTTGAGCACAGTTTCAAAGGGAGTGAGGGATTCTAAGAAGAGAAAGGGCAAGAGTATCCAGGAATGAAAGATGAGCCTTTCAAATGTATGGACATGGGAGATGGAATGTGACATATGATGACCAGAAAGTAGGTCAGTTTAGTTGGAATTGAGAGTGCATGATAGAATGAACTGTATATTCAGTATGAAAAAAATAGGTTAGAACTGCTTTTGGAAAGGTTTAAATGTCAATATCAACACATTGAGCATTTATTCATAAAAAATATATCTTACTCATATATATGTAATCCAATATAATGAACATTTTAAGTGAATACAAGAAGCAGGCATCTACTTGATTTGGAGACAAAGTAATTATTAGTTTGTAAGTTTAAATTGGCAGTGATGGTCTACTGTTCATTCTTCGAGTAATGTTTGTTGGGTTTGACCAGAGCCATAGTTTTAATTATGTTTATTTGTATTAGTATAAATTCTTTGTTAATATATGATATTACAGAGAAATGAGTATGAGGCAAGTACTTTGGAGGAGAAAAATGTGAAAATGTAAACTAGTCCACTGATCAGATTTGCTACTTTTTAAGTTATTGCCATTGTTTTCTTACAATTTTTTATTGTTAAATTAAAATAATCATTGAATGTCAATTCTGAGAGGTTAGGATTTATATCTTAAGTATATAAATTCTCCCCCCCCAGTATTTTTAGATTCATATACTGTTGCAATCATAGATCCAGTCATATAAATGATATCAGAAAACTTTATTCACTCATCTCATTTTTTTAGATGAGGAAATTAAGTCATGAGAACTTAAAAGACTTGGCCCAAGTTCAGATGAGCAGTAAAACTCAAAGATAGAATTTAAATTCTGTTCCTCTGACTCTGGAGTAAGTATTCATTCTATGGTATCATATTAAAATAACAGCATCTTTATTGAATCAATAAATGTTAAATAAACTTAAAAACAAATATAATTGATAAAAAACTCCAAATGAACATTCTGAATAATAATTTTCAAATATATGACATAAAGATTTAGTTTTACAATTTTATGATAAATTGTACTAGCATATAGAAAGGACAGAATCCATTTCTCGATCTCGAAAATAATTTACGTTTTTATAGTACTTTATACTTTCTAAAGCAATTTTCACACAACAACCCTCAGAAATCTCTGTTTCCTATTAGCAGCTCTGCTTGGTCTTGACTCCATAGAATATTGTATCCTCATGCAAGTAGGTACTCTTTTTGATCTCCTCCTCCCTAACTTTTTAGATTTCTTTTGAATATTCTCTTTCCTTATTATATTGGTTCTTATTTCTATACCTAGAGTTTGGCACAATGCCTAGCACATGAGACCCTTGAATGTTTAGTGAATTGAAATAGAATTGAATCAAATAATCCTCTGTAGAAAATAGTAAAACATAATTCTCCCCATTTTGCAGACAAGGCAACCATGGCTGAGAAAAAATTGTATTTTTTCTGTGTTCACATGACTAATTTGTCAGGACTGGTAATTCCAAATACTTCTAACTTCATAATCAGGGTTCTATAAATTACTATTTATTTGAAAGTTAAATTTATATGCCTCTTCTTCCCCTATGGATAGGTTATGGATAGATATGGATAGGAACTAATGTGCAATTTTTCTGTTTTAAAATGCATACTGGATTCACTCACTTATTGTGTGACTTCAGGCAAGTCAACTAAAGCCTCAGTTTCCTCTTCTGTAAAATGAGGTTTTAAGGGATTTTTAAATCAGTTCATAAGCATCTATAAATAAATTACAGGATGTCTTTGAACTTGAAAAGAAAAAAATTACTTCTTCATTTCACTATAACTGAATTCCTTTTGTACTCCAATGTATTTTATTTTATACTGTTTAACAGCATTATTTTAAGAAAGACTTCATCAGTTTTATCATCTTGTTAAAGGGGTCCATGATAACCCCCCCAAAAAAACTTAAGAACTCCTAAACTTTATGATCACTATGATCCCTTCTTCTTCTAAATCCTATGATCTTTTGTAACCTTTTTCATTGTTGTGGTTATTAATATTATAATAATTATTAGAGCTAGCATCGCCAGAAGGAGTGTTTTTCTTGTGCGTATTTTTGTCAATAGATTAATATTTTCCTTGCCAGCACCTGAATCCAAAAGGGTGTTTCCATGGCTTTTAGGCTTTTGTTTGCATCATTAGTCAGAAATCCCTTTAAATATGGGTGAATTAATTTGGTGGAGTTAGTTTAACAAGTCATATCTGCACTGTACAGGTTTACATTGTGGTTTGTGGTAAGTTTGTAGAGGTTTTTTGAGAAAACTCATCGTGGTGAAAGCAAACCCTTCTCAGACCATAGAGCCTTTATGCGCTAAGCACAGAATTTCCTTTTGTGGTCTAGGCTGACGTGACTTTGGATAATAAATATCTGTAAAAAGATTTCCTGAGGTTGGCTGGAAGGCATCATCGGGTGCCTTAAGTGGCCGATTTCACAGCTTTTCACTGTGGAATGAAAAGAGTCTTTCTTATTAAAGTCATATCACTTTGTAATCATCTCCTAATAGTCAGTCACTCATAATCTAATACTTTTAGTCGCTCAAATACTCATACACCTTTAAGGTTCTAGGGCCAAGAACTTATGTATCATCAGAAACTTTGTCATTATTTCCTCTTTCCTTTTGTCATTTCTTTATCTTTGCTTAAAAATCCAGGAAAAAGGCCAACCTTCCCCTTCAAACTCTACCACCTAAAAATCAATGTTTGGGAAAAAAAAAAGCAAACCCCACTGCCGTCTCCCATTAACTGTGGAAACTGGTTTCCATTAATGTGAAATCAAGAAGCAAATAGGCGATTGACTTTGGGGAGAAAAAATAATCCAAACCCCCCAACATGTTGTCAAACTCAGGCTCTCAAAGAATAAATTCTCTTTTGTTAGGGACTAGTAACAAATCGGTAAAAGTTGAGTCCTATAATGAGTTAAAATATTCCAAAAGCTTAAGGCTCCTATCGCCAGGTGACCTCTAAAGGCATGTAACAGCAAAGAAGTTAATACACTCTGCACATGTTACAGAGCAACAGGTGGTAGACAACCATCGGGGGCTGCTTACATTCCTCCGTTTTCAAACTCCTGGCCCCTGGTATTCTGGGATTTACACTACCTCCCCCAGGCTCTGACTGACAAGCTAATCGGTGTGCTGGGAAGCCCTAAGCTATTGATTCCACTGTAACAGAACACCTCCCAGTCAATGAAATGCTTCAACAACGAAGAAAGGGAGGCATTAGATTGTTGAGCAACTGGAAGAAATTTGCTTGTAGGGAGTGCGGCAGAAATGAAAAGGCTCTCAGGGGCAAGGACTTGAAAAGCCAGGTTATTAAAAAAGCCACAAAGCTGGAGTCTGGCTGAGTGGAGAAAAATAGTTATGGCTCAGTTAGGCGTATCTAAAAGGAGAACGAAGGGTGGGTGGGTGGCTGGGGGTGGGGGGGGGCAGTCAGCTTTCAAAATTGCGTTAATCCCCCGAGTCCTTAATTTCTTTTCTTTTATGGCAGCTTGTAGTATAGCAACAAGTATTCGAGCAGTTAATAATTTTAAACAGTTTAGTTTACCGTAGGCAATATATCTTTAGCCTTAATTAAATTTTTATTTTAGTTGAAAAAATATTAAAATGACATTTAGATCCATCCACGAAGATGAGAAATATATGATAATATAAATATTTTATTATACAAACTATTATTAAACAGTTGCTGAAGGAGCCTCTTTCCATTCATTGTGTTATGAAATGCAGGTCACTATTTCTTAATAATACTCTGACAGCTCTCTTTTGAAATATTGGAAATGGCCAAATTAATTAGAAACAAGGGTCTATTCTGAGGAGGCTTACTCATCAATTAAAGAGTTATTTTCAAACCAGATGCAAAGGATGACTTTATGACATAAACATTCATTCTGATGATGACAAATTATCATCACTGACCAATAGACAAATATATAATTTTTATGCCATTTAAATCATTCACTGCCTTCCCAAATCACATTTTGCTTATTCACTGAAACTTAAGACAAAATGTGGAAGGTCTGTATTGATTAATCACAAATTTTATAGAAATTGGTTGGCTTTTATACTTACAGCATTAAACATAATACAGATACTAGTCTAACTATGTTGAAAGTCCAGGGTATAGTTCCTTGAGAAGAGTTTACAGAATTCTGTTGTAGATTCTCATATATTTACCAACATATAGATTTTTTAATGAGAAATCAAATCTTGGAAAACTATCCCTAAATTAGAATTGGCCAGAAAATAATCATCAGTTTTCATCTGCTACACTTTCATCTCAGCATCTAGTGACTATCACCATGGTATTGAAGAGCTCATTCCAACTAATTAGGTTAATTTTAAATTCCTTTGTGACTGAGACAGACACACTTATCTCTCTCCATGTCAAAGGCAATAATTGATTGAATGTTGAAAGGTCAGCAAGCTATTCATAGGGAATAATTTTTTTATGTGCCCTTTGCCCAGGTAAGAAGAGAAGATTTGGACAAAAGTTAAAATTTTGCATCATTTTTTGAAGATGAAGTTTCTCATCTCTATTGTAACTATTATATAGAATCTGTTATTACAATTATTATGTAGTGTACTTTTAGTCTCTGCCATATCATCCTGGAGATGATTGCATGAAGTGGGCCTTTTGAAAATATTATTATTTAGTGGATATATAAATTATGTGAATGAGAATGGATGTGTACTTAAAGAGAATATCATTAATTTCAAATTAGCAGCTGAAGAATCTTGTCTTTTATTGAAGTTGATCTAGTCTATGATTTTAAGTCGGCCTGATTACATTTTTTCTTGTGGAGAATTTTGAAAAAAATCTTACACATCATAAAATTTGTTGCTATGAGATGATAAACCCTATTGAGTAGTGACAAAGTATCTTCCTTGAGATCAGGAACTGTTCTTTATACCCCTTTCAAGGATCTATCTCACTGCTTATTTATAGTGAGAGCTCAATAAATTAGTAATTAATGAATATGTGAGGAACAGAAGTGTCAAGGCTTGACTGAAGCTTCATCTGAGGCCATCATGAATTTAATCATGTGGTTTGAGATATTCAGGACATGATGGAAATTAGTAACATCATAGTAATCCCATAGCAACCTATTAGTAAACCCATAAGAAATTGTCTTTGAAACAAAGAAGTGGTGGAGGTGAGATTGAATCTTTTCTAAAATTTACTTTTGAAAATAATATAGGTACTTAAACTTCAAGTTTGTTAGTATCTGAACATTTTGTTTTCCCATGAAATAGAGTCAGAAAAAAACTGCAGTGTTTCTTTTTTTGGCTGGATTTTGTAGATCAAATAATCCAGAGATGAGAGGACACCTAGTCTACCTAGTTATTCAACAGACAACATAAATATATTAGAAATCACTTCTAGTTTAAATAATACATTAAACATTAATGTTAATGTTTAAATAATACATTAAATAAATGTTTTGTTTACTATCATTAATAAGGTTTACAAAGTGCTTTGTCACACGAACTCAGTGAAGTAGATCGAGCAAATATTATTCTCCCCATTTTATAGATGAGAAAACTGAGACTCAGGATTGAAGTGACTTGCCCATGATGATATACTTCATAATTACCAGAACAGGGACTTGTAACCAGGTTATCTTCCCCCAAATCCAGAACAAACTTCCATTTGACTCTAAGTGATCCTTTTTCAATAGTATTTTATAGTGTCCTTTTTCTCTCAGTTAGCTTTAGCAAAATATTTTATTGGTTTATTTTGATTGGTGAAAGTGAGAGTGTATGTATAAAACTGGGTGTGGTAGCAAACATTTGCTAGAACTGGAAAAATAAATTTCTGCTACATGCTTGATAATCATCTAAATAGTTCATAATTTGAGAAACAATATTTATATTTACAGAAGTTGGTCATACTGAATTAGAGAGACTAACTTTAAGGTTATAATCATTGGAAATTTTAGGGGAAGGATTCCAAAGTATTATTTTATTGGTTATAAAATAAGAATGTTGAGGAAAGAACATTGGTCTTGTAATCAGAAAAGATCTTGGTTTGAATTCTTTAGGTTATGGACTGTTTTTCTATTTCTGTCTTTGCATCTCTACTGTTCTTAATAAATAACTGTAATTTAGAATTCAAATTCCACTTTTGATAATTTTTAATTGTGTTACTTGGGATGTCACTTAATTTCTATGAATCTCAATTTTATCATATTCAAAATGTAGGTAATAATACCTAATATATTTACCTAATTCAAAGGGTTATTAGAGTCAACTGAGACATTCTATGTAAAGCTCTTTGCAGACTTGAAAAGTGTCATAGAAGATCAGGCACATCTTTCTGTTGCATAAAGTGATGTAGAAAACTCTCAATATTTCATTAATAGTTTAATATAAAGTTATTGAAAGTAAACTTAATGCTTCCAAGTAGATTCTATTTATTTATCTTTATGTTGTTTTAATTCAATTAATAATTATCTATGTTAATGGTAAACAAGAATAGTGTAAATAAATAACATTCTAGTGAATTATTGAAAGCCTTATCATTGAAACTACAGAAAAAAATAAAAGAATATTATTTTATAACATTTGGCAGCTAGTAGTATAGTGAGTGGGTAGAGTGCTGGGCCTGGAGTCAGAAGGATCAGAGTTCAAATTCAGTCTCAGAAACTTCCTACCTTTGTGACCCTGGGCAAGTTACTTAATCCCAGTTTGCCTCAGTTTCCATCTATAAAATGAACTGGAGGGGAAATGGCAAACCACTCCAGTATCTTGGCCAAGGAAACCCCAAGTAGGATTATGAAGAGTCAGACATGACTAATCAATTAAACAACCTCAGATGTTTCCTTACTATTCTAGAGTAGAGACAGAAGAAAGTAGGAAGGTGAATGGAAAGAAATAATTCATGGATATCATAGGTATCTATTCCTTTGCTACTTGAAGTATTCCTTCATATCTTGCTCAGGTAACTTTTGTGAATTACTCTGCCCTTCACCCCTTCAAAAACCATCCAATGGGTCATCATTTTGGTGATGGCTTTCTTCAAACTTCTTTAGATTTCTTCTTAAAGGCATATGATACCAAAGTCACATTTGAAACCTGCTTTGACAATGTAGTCTAGTGACAGTCTCAAAGTCATTTCCTTATCACAACAATATATAAATTGGATATAATAATAAACATCTTTTAGGGACTTTTAAAAAAATGATAGATTTCTTTGGGTATTTTGTTATTTGCATTTTTTTGTTTGTTTTTACAAGGCAATGGGGTTAAGTGACTTACCCAAGGCCACACACAGCTAGGCAATTATTAAGTGTCTGAGGCCAGATTTGAACTCAGGTACTCCTGACTCCAAGGCCAGTGCTCTATCCACTGCACCACCTAGCTGCCCCTTGTTATCTGCATTTAATCCTTATTCTAAGAAGTCATTCTTGGGTGCTATGATGGGAAACCAGAATTAAATGTTATTTTTAATAAAGCATTAATTTGTATTATTCATAGAATAAAGCTCCATATTAAATCCTATATTTATGTGTTTTGTGTTTTATGATCACCTAAAAAATAAAAGCTAAACTTAAACTTTCTCCCATTAGAATTAGGCTATCTGTTACATTTGTCACTGTCAGGTTTCTTTTTCCTTCAAATTCTGTCTTTTACAGGGTATCTTCTTCCTACTCTATCATATTGACAAAGCCTTCCTCTTAAGACTTTTGTTCTTCTTTTACATTCACTGACTCAGAAAATTTATCCATTCCTACATATTTAACTACTACTTCTACATTTATGATTTTCAAAGCTTTATCTCTACAACCTTACATGTCTCATCTTAGTCTAAATCCAAAATCATCACTAGAATGCTCCTTTCTCATTTGTCTCATTACACTACATTTGAGATCTTTGAGCTATTTTATTGATATGATGCATATGATACAGGATTATTTTATAATAAATTATTTATATTAATACTATATATTACATTAAATGTTATTATTACATATCTCATTTATATAATGTTACATATTATGTACATGTATACAACATTTGTGATATGTGTAATACAATTTACAGTACATTGTTATAATATATAATGCAATGTAAATTATATTTTGTTATATTTAGTATATCTCCAGACATAAAATATATTATATACATTTATATTTATCTAAATGCCAGTTTTTATTATTGGTGACAAAATCCTATTAGCTCTCATATTTTTTTCCTTTTTCTCTCCATTTCAAGTCATTGCCCTTGTCCATCTTTTCATCCATTTTTATCTATCTTCCTAGAAAAATTTAGCCTTTATTCTTTTGTCATTTTGGGGGGATTTAGAGCTAGAAGGCTGCTTGTAAAACAGCAACTACTTTAATCCCTCATTTTATACAGATGAGTAAACTGAGATCCAGTGAGTTTAGCTGGATTGTTCAAAGTAGTATCTACAGAATCCCTGAATCTCAGAGTTGGAAGTAACCTTCGGGTGCTGTAACTTATCTCATACCTAACCAAGAATTTCCTCTACATTATCACAAATAAGTGATCACCCAGCCTTTACCTGACGAACAGAATCCCCTACTTAATAGCTTTTGAATAGCTCTAGCTATTAGGAAATTTATCTTCACTCTGAATTAAAATCATGATCTTTTCAGCCTATAGTTTTTTCTTCCCATCTTTATCTTGAGTCTACAAGCAATACAAGTCTGATCCTTCTTTCACATGTTCTTAGATTGTTGAAGATGGTGATCATTACCCTTTCCTGTCCCCATTTCTTCTTCCTCAGGTACAATATCCATAATTCCTTGAACCAGCTCTCATGTATCATGATCTTGAGACCTTCAAAGCTTGCTCACTTTCCTTAGTGAGGCAGCTAGGGGACTAGTGAATAGAGGAATGGCTTTGGAGTTAGGAGGATGGAAGTTTGAATCTGGACTCAGATTTGACATTTGACTCTTACTTGTTATGTGACCTTGGGAAAATCACTTAACCCTGATTGCCTTGCATCCAGGGCCATCTCCAGCCATGCTGATTCATATCTTGCCATGTCATGGCAAGGACAAACATTATAATTATTATTATTATTACTTTCAATATCCTTTCTAAACTGTGGAACCCAAAAGTGAGCACAGTATTTCACATGTAATCTAACCAGGACTGAATACAGCAGGATAATCACAGTAGAACAATCCTATCTCCTGTACTTAATGATTTGATTTCTTTGAATCCAAGTGTAAGCAACAGGATAAGGAAGATAAGAAATATAGTTACTCCTACTCCAAATCTAGTCTTTCCACTCTATCATGCTTTCTAATGCCAATCTTCTTTCAAAAGGCAGAGAAAAGCAATGCAGTATTTTAATGTCATCAGAGTTACATATCTTTTTTTAATGTTTTTTTTTGGGGGGGCAAGGCATTGGGGTTAAGTGACTTGCCCAAGGCCACACAGCTAGGTAATTATTATTTTTTTTAGGTTTTTGCAAGGCAAATGGGGTTAAGTGGCTTGGCCAAGTCCATACAGCTAGGTAATTATTAAGTGTCTGAGACCAGATTTGAACCCAGGTACTCCTGACTCCAAGGCCGGTGCTTTATCCACTACACCACCTAGCCACCTCCCAGCTAGGTAATTATTAAGTTTCTGAGGCCACATTTGAACTCAGTACTCTTGACTCCAGGGCTGGTGCTCTATCTACTGCGCTACCTAGCATATTTTCTTCATGCATTTTACAAAGCCATCAAAATCATTTTGAAGCACATAACTGACCATGTCACTTTCTTACAAAGTAAATTACAGTGACTTCCTATTGTCTCTAAAAGGAAAAAACTGAAACTCCTTTTGCTTTTAAGAGAAATTATAACTTAGAAATTATGACCGAGAAAAATTAAGTGATTTGCCTAGAGAAGGGTCATACAACTCAAAGTATCCAAGGAAGTCATCCTACTACCAAACTGATGCCTAAATCTACAAGGCCAAGTTTCCTTTCTGTACCTACATAGGAGTCACCTATAAGATGCAATAATAGCTAACATTTGTATAGCATTTACTTTATGCCAGGAATGATGTTAAACATTTTATGATTATTATCTTATTGAAATCCCAGGAAAACCCTGGGAGGAAGAAGCTATTATTGTTCCCATTTTACAAATGAAGAAATCAAGGAAAGCAGAGGTATAATTTATCTAAAGTTAAATGACTAATAAGAATTTGAGATTGAATTTGAACTTGTCTTTCTGAGTCTAGATCCAGTGATCTATCCATTAATACTCTAGCTATCTTTATAGGCAATATGTATGGGGAAGGCATCTCACCTTTCTAGTTCTGCAGGACTTCTGATGTCATCTTAGTGCACTGTTCCCACTAGATCTGCCCTCTCTTGGTCTCAGAACCTCTGATTGGTATTGATGGGAAGGACAGTATTCTATTACATAAGATCAAGCTCTCCTGGATGCTGTCCTGTTGGATTTGAATATGAGTCCCCCCCCCCCCCCCCCCCCCACTCCCAGGTGTTGCTTTTCTACTTCATTCAATAGTAGTTTCTGTTGGGATGATACTCATTGGAAATAATTTCCAGCCTCTGGCTTAATTGAATAATTTTGCTTGGAAATTTCCAATTTTTTGGATAATTGGGGGTTACAATGCTCTCTTATTTTCCTTTTATTAGTTCTTTTAGCAAAGTCAGAAATCCTTTCCAGGACCACTAAAAAGCTTTTGCTTGGATTCTTTTCTCATTTCCTCAGTCTCACCTATAGTAATAGTCATTTCTCCAGCAGGAGATTCTCAGCCCCAGGAAACAAGAATTTTCTTCAGAGCAAAGTGCAAAACTTTTGCTTTCTTTGGGCCAAACTTGCAGCTTTATGAGCTACTTTCATGGGCTATTCTCTTCCAATTCATAGTTTATTTCATATACCTCCCATTTTAAACTCTAAAGGTTAGGCTATCAACCAGGAAATGGTTATTTCCCAATTACTACCAAAAGCCATGGTCTTTGAGGTGCCCCAATCTTCAAGTTCTAAACCACTTTAATTCTTTCATGTAAATAAAAAGAAGAAAAGGAAGCATCTACTGTGTGTTTTGCTATGAGCTTTACAAATACCTCATTTAAACCTCACAGTAACACTGGGAAGGAAGTTCTATTATAGGGGTTTTTTTTTTTAGGTTTTTGCAAGGCAAATGGAGTTAAGTGGCTTGCCCAAGGCCACACAGCTAGGTAATTATTAAGTGTCTGAGACCAGATTTGAACCCAGGTACTCCTGACTCCAGAGCCGGTGCTTTTTCCACTGCGCCACCTAGCCACCCCAGGAAGTTCTATTATAATTCCTGTTTTACAACTAAGGAAACTAAGTTAGAGAAAGAGGTTATTGATTTGCCTAAGATCCCATAGCTAGTACACGTCAAGGCTGGATTTGAACTCAGGTCTTCCTAACTCCAGGCCTAGCATTCTATCCATGGAGCCACCTATTCAAATTATTTAGAAAAAAAGGCAAGGTAATTCCAAGCCCACCAGAGAAGATCTTTTGTCCCCACCTGCTCAGCTTCATTCTGGACACTTTTATATGTATATACATTGAGTTTAAAGTCTCAGGGGGCTTTGGTTTTTACCTTTATCAACTAGCTAAATTCAGCATCCTATCCAGGATTCCATCTAGCTCAGTTCACTGCACACAGTCAGCATCTAATAAATATTTATAGAATAGAATTTAAGCAAATTGTGCTGTGTTTCTAGGAGGTTTCTTCTTAGTCACCAATCACATTACTAATATTTTCATTTGGAGAGAGAGTAGTCCATGAATACATATAAAAAGGTTAAAAGAAGTTCAACTTAAATAGCTTTAGAGCCATTGAAATATCAAAAGGCTAGCCCCAAAGTATAATAAATATCAAGATAAAATAACTGAGAAAAGTGAGGAACCTAACAAATGAAAATTAATTTTGGTTTATATTAAATATCACTCAGCTAGTAATCATGATTAATAATGAAAATTTAAACATAACTAATTTTATGTTATTTAAAACTATTCCAGGTTTCATTCAAACTGCTTTGATGTCTTTGCAATCAATTGCCTTTTAGACTTGATCTAAACTGTGATGGAAGGGCTGGCATAGCTTATGGAAGCTGCTAATGGAACACATGCCTATCACTTCTTGTTGACAGGCATTAATAAAAAATACTAATCTGAGCAAATTATGAAAGACCTACTTCTTACACAATCTGGTTTATGTTTTGGCATGAGGCAATTATTGCTTTCAGAGAAGGGAAATCATCCTCCATAACTCTTCTCTACCATCATTCCAATTCTCCCCATTTTTTGTTTGGACTTATTAACTGCCTAGTGGCATGTACTTATACATACAAGCATATATGTAAATTTTTCTTTTGATCCAGATATGTTTTTCATTATATAGAAGGGATCTCTAATGAGGAAACCTCTTTTCCCAATGTGTATTATTCAAACAGACAAATTTTTAATAGTTTTAGAAAATTGCTTAGGTCCCAGAGAAGTTAAATGACTTAGCCAGGGTCACAAAGCCAGTAAATATCAGTCTGGTCTTCTTTCCATTCTTCTTCATGGTCTTTCAATCTATTTATTTTTCTGCCTACTTTATAACACTGATTGGTGAGAGCCCGCTCTGAACTTCCATAGTAGTCCCAGTCACATTGCTCAGTTCATTTTCAGCTCTCTCATCAGGTTGCTCCATCTTCACACCAACTGCCTTGTCCCACTTCATCATTTCCCCTCTTCCCATCTGCTTTATATTTTGTCTTATTCTATTAAGCTTCTTCAGATATGTTCTATCATTTTTTTGTTTTTGTTTCCCTAACCCTTTTATCAATCTATCTAGTCTTATCTACGTGCTTATCATTTACCTATTACCTATTTGTCTATCCATCATCAAGCAGTAGGGTGGTGCAGGGCCTGGAGTCAGGAAGACTCTCCTTTCTAAGTTCAAATCTGGCCTCTAACTCTTGCTAAGTGACCCCAAAATAGTCATTTAACCATGCCAGCCTCAGTTTCCTCATCTGTAGAATGAATTTGAAAAGGAAATGGTAGTATCTTTGCCAAGAAAATTTATTATGAGGACATGAAGAGTTGGAAACAACTAAAACAACTGAACAATAACATCATCTACTATCTGTCTGTCTGTCTATCTGCCATTAACCTGAACCAGTTTCTCCTGAAAATAATAATTGTCTATTCTAATCTAAATCTATACTTCAGGAAGGACTGCTTGGTGGTTATTCAATGTCTTTGCCATCCCTGTCCATCAATGTCACTTTCCCACTATCCCTAAGTGTACCCTTCTCCCCCTCTATCTAAGTATCTTTTCTGAAATGAGATTTCAAGGTGGAAAATGTTACTATATTTACATCCACTATTTAAGAGAATCGGTTCCTCTTATTGGCCTCTCACAGATAGAGACATCATAAAAGTTTCTAGATAAACAATGATGGCAAACTATAGCCTTAAGCTAAGCAAATAGAACTGTTCCACACAGAGATTAGTTTATCCCTCTGGTTTATCTTCCTTATCCTTCTCTGACTGTAGTCACATGTTAAACTGGTGCTGCCACTGTTATTGTTTTTTCCCCTTTCTCTCAGAGCTTCTACTATGATTTCCTTTTTTCTTTCCTGTACATTTAATTTTATTTCACTTTGGCATTTTTCAAATTCTCCATTTAAGTCCATAAGCATACAGGTTTAAAATTGAAAAGAAAAAATTCAAACATCCATTTTTTTCCTACAGCATTAGAATGATTTATTCTCACTTTCTTCTTTATTTACTATACTGTTGGAAATCTCAGCACAAACCCATGGGCAAGTGTCAGAATACTACCTTATTAGTATGGTCGATTGAATAAGTCAAACCTATGTGGTTATTATTTTGATAGAAAGATTTTCTTCCTCTTTGCCCCAGAATATTAACTGTTTAGGTATAGATGTCTGAAATCCCAACATTAGTGATTCAATATTTTGGCTAAAATCTTTATTCCCTGTTGCTAATATCGCTGGAAAGGATAATACATTAAGACTTACTAGTAATTTAAATATTAGTGTGAATGAAATTATAGATCCATTACTAATGATTTTTTCTCATAGTTATAATAATTTTAACACTTTCAATTGGTACATTATGCTAAAAGTATGATCTCTTCAAGAGGATGTTCTCATTGAATAGAAACATCAAGTACATTTGAAAATAGGAGTATACCACTTTACCCAGTACTTTCCCAAGTTTTTGTGCAAGTTATATAAATGGAATGATGCTTCCTCTCCTATCTATTGTATATTTTACTCCTTTAAATTGCAGCTCAGGTACAGGTTCTACTCTCTTCTGGAGGTTTGTCTCAGTAAACCATACTTGGTTTAGGACTTAGAGAAACCTTACTATATCTGTTCTGAGAGTCAGTCCCTTTTCTGTCATTAACAAACTTTCAACCTAGATGTCTTCTTTTTCAACTTTTATCATCTTTTTTTGTGGGGATCAGTTTCTCCTTATGTAATACTCTGCAAACCTGCATATTATGCCCTTTGTGGGTTTATTTTCTTTTTACACAGGCTATGTTGCCCACCAATGTTATTCAGCAGCTTCACCTCCCTTCAAACTTAGAACACCCAGACTGGAGTCTTATTGTTACAATTTACTGTCCTCCTGAACATCATCTTTTCTTTCTCAAGGACTTTAGTAGTTGGTTGCTGTTTTTCTACGGTCTGCCCACTGCTTCAGAATACAATTTGATGTACTCTCATTACCCAATAATTTCAAAAATATAGATAATACCACTGGAAGATTTTGTATTCAATTCTCTCCTCTGAAATGTACCAATTGGTTTTGCTTGGTCAAATCACTTAAATTCTCAATGTCCCAGTCAACTCTTTAAGATTATGTTTCAGAATAGAAGCATGTCAGCCTTCTACATTAGGAGTATCTCTGTATCAAAAAAAGTAACAGGTCTGAATACTTTCCATTCCTTCACATCTCATCCCAAATCCCAATAAAAGTGAAGCATCTAACTGATGATGCAGGATTTTATGGGTACAATTTTAGAAGGGAGAAAAGGTACTGCAATGAATGCATTTTTTAGAGTGTGGAATATTTTGTTTGGTCTCTGGTTCTCTGTAAATATGAAGCTTATTCTCAGACCCTCCAAGAAATTTATAGTGATTTTAAATGGTTCAAGAATGCTGACATGAAAATGGAAGAAAATGAAACAAAAAGTGATTCAAACATTGATAACATGATGATATGAGGAATCAGTGAGCCTGTATGTATTGATTCATTACCTACAGTCTGGAAGGAAAATATAATGTTCCTTTAGGGAGACAAACCTTGAGGGTCATGGCTGTCACTATGAAAGATCTTAGGAACTTGTTTGGAAGATAGAACTAACATATATGAGGAAAAAAATGAGAAAACAAAGGTCTGTGGGAATCTATGGCTATGTAGCAGTACACATTTGACATCTGTGTTAGCTGCAATGATCAAGGAAAGGTTTTACAGAAGAGATGGAACTTAATTTTTAGCCCTCAATAGAGGTTTCAACCAGATGCAATCTAGCCAAAATAAATTCAGAATTAAGACTGGATCAGATTTAGAATAAATTTGTTAGGTTGATATTAGCCACCCAATTAGATCTTGGCTATGTGCAAGTCATACAAAACATTTTTATCTCCCTTTTTCTTTTGCCTTTACTTTCATTTGAATGACCATTATCCCTTAAAAATGTACTATCCCTTTGACATGAGAAAATGTCCAACACCAATCCTATTACAAAAATTTTAACAAGCTAATAGACATACATTTTTTTTTTCTTTTATGGAAGACAATCAACATTAAAAGAAGAGAAAAGATTTGGGAGTAGGAAGGATACTGGAATTCAATAGACCATTCAGAGTTGAAATGTGAATACTGAGGCCAATCTTTGGACAAATTCAAGCCAGATTTGGCCTGCAGCTCTAACTTGGCCATTCCCAGATGAGAGCAGGCCTTTAGCCTGTGGTGAAGAAGTTCAGAATAATGCCTCTTTGAATTAGTTTCAAAATACTGCTTCAATACAGACTGAGCTGCTTCTAATGACAAAATACAATGCAGTCACATAATAGAATGCTGTTAAGGCACACACATTTCCATGAAAGGATGTGATTATTAATGAAATTAAAAATCACAAACAGAAATCAGCATCAATTATTTGACCTTATGATTAAAAATAAAATATCGATGAAATTAAGATAATAGGAAAATAAATTATTTGTATATTCTATGCCATCCTTTGCCTGTGGAGTGAAGATATAATTCAATTGCAATAAATGATGGCATTCTTGGTTTTGAATATCATATATCCTCGACAAAATTCAACAGGACAGTAAATGATCACTGAAATACTCTTAATTGCTTTATTATGGTATATCTTCTTCCCTAGCTTGTTATCTTATTTTTAATACTTCATTAGTCTTCTTGGGTATTTTATGTTACTGTTGTATTTAAATCCACATGTGCATTTTAATACATATATATATATATATATATATGCAGTCTCAATCTTTCCTATAAATTTTTGATATATCACTAACTTCCTATTAATCATTTCAGAAACATCTCAAATTCAAATGTGCAAAATGGAACTTGTTGTATCTCCCCCACTCCATGCCCAAATCTTTTCCTCTTCTAGACTTTTCAATTCCTATTAGTCACCATTACTTTTCTAGTCTTTCAGATTCATAACCTGAGCATCATATCCTGAACTCCTCACTCACTCATTTCACATATTCAATAATATTGCCAAAGCTTACTATTTCTACCTGCATAGGATTTCTTGAATTTTGCCCCTTCTCACTTTTTTATAATTATCACTTTAATTCATGCCTTTATCACCTCTCACCGAGATTATTGAAAATTCCTCCTAATTGGCCTCCTTGTCTTAAGTCACTCCACACTCCAAAATACCTCCCCAAAGTTGTCAAAGTAAGATTATATATATATATATACACATATATATATATATATGTATATATATATATGTATATGTATATATACATGTAACCATGTCATTCCACTACTCAGTAAATTCCATTGGTTCCCTATTATCTCTAGGAGAAAATATCAAATCCCTCTGCTTAATTTTCAAAACCCTTCTCATTATATAATAATCCACTTCCCATATTCTGCCATTTAGTCATTACTAAGGTATAATAATCATAATCATAATCATAGTGATGAATATATAACATATTCCAAAGTTCACATATCTAACTACACATTATATTAAATTAATAAATGGCACTGCTATTACTACATTTGATATATATCAAAAATGCATGTGAACACTATATGAACATATAATTTATCTATATGATATATTACATATTTCATTTACTTATTACCATGTGCCGCTGATTCTTTCTCTGTAATATTTTGAATTCTTCTCTCCCTTTCTATTGCTATCACCTTAACTCAGATGTTACTTACTTATCACTTAAAACAATCTCCTAACTGCATAGTGTCTTCCTTCTCCATTTCATCCTCTCTCATACCTGTAAACTCATCCTAATATGTTACTATTCAGATAATACCAAAATTCTATTTAAAAACCTTTAAGACCTGATTATTAAATAAAAATACATATCTTGTATTTTTCATATATCTATATGTTATATATATGTATATATATACATATATATATATATATATATATATATATATGTGTGTGTGTGTGTGTGTGTGTGTGTTACTTGGTGGATTTTACAGATGAATAAATCAAGATTTAGAGGGAATAAGTGATTCAATTCCATAAATATTAAGAGTATTAAACAGAATTCCAATACTCAAATACGTCTTTTGACTCCAATATCAGAATATGGAGGATAAGTAAAAAGATGAAAAACTCCACAATGTCTAGGTAAAATAAAATTTATGTCATAAACAAAAATGGAAATATTAGAAGAGATTGGAGTTAAAGGTTAAATAGTTCAGTTTTGGATTATTAAATATCAAATATTCCTGCTTTGGGCTAACTTATAGTCTATATAAGAGAAAAAAATAAAATTTGTATGACAAAAAATTTTTAAAAAGTTTTCCATGCAAGTAATGAAACTGATAAAAATATACATTTTGAATATAATAAGATACATATTAATTGCTTTTGGCTATGTCATTTGTAAAATGATTCATCTTGGCTGATCTTGTGGAAGGCTATATTTCATCTTTTGCCTATATAATTCAGCAAAATAGCATGCCATAGACAGCTAAAGTTAAAAGTGAGGATTAATAAATGCCCTGTAACAAAAAGTTGGGGCTCAGAAAGAAACATGCGTAGTGTTACACATACTTAGTAAAAAAAGAAATCATATTTGCTTAAAATGTGGCAAGACAAAAATAATTGGGAATATTCCTTTTAGGCAACCAATTCATGTAAAAGAAATAGTATTTACTCAGCATGTATTATCACTGAAGAAATCAAATTATTTAATATATATATATATATATTTATGGTTCATTTATAATAATGCAACCAAACTCATAAAATCAAATATTGTAAAAGACCATCGGAAGTCTACTTTTAAATTTTGCAGATGAACAAACTAGAGCCCCCAAAGAATCTAACCTAACTTCCCTCCACTCTCAACTAATATTTAGTGAGAGAGGATTAAAAGTCAAGTGTCTGACTTCCTTTTATTTCTCTCTCCCTATCCATCATACCATCAATCTAACAAAAAATAGAGATTATCTATATTTAAGAAAAGAATATATCATCCCTATCCCCATTTATATTTAGCTTACTCATGAGGAAAGTAAGACACTATAAAAACAATAACATATCTGTTTAGCACTGGACAATTTACAAAGTGCTTTCCCTTATATTTTCTCACTAAATTTGCTCTTAATACAACCATTGAGATAGACAGAATAGTTATTTCTACTTTCATTTGAAAGATGGAAAAAACTGTCAGTACACAATATCACATAAGAGTCTGAACCATGGTTAGAATTCAAGTAGTCAAATACCTAGTTCAGTCTGTATACTCTACATAGCATATGTAAAATAATTATGAATAACATTTTATATATTAACACAATTGTCTAGGAAGCCTAGACCATCTGAGAAGACTAGACCATGTGATAAGGCTCTAATTTGTGAAGCAGAGGCAATTCATGAAGGGTTTTAAGAGATCAGTATGAGTCAAAGTCAGCACAAAATAAGACTTAACCTGGAAAGGAGGAGTGAGTTATAAATATATAGACATAAAGGACATTTTTTTTTGATAGAGGTGAACAAGAACCTAAGCCATTCAGCTTATTGTAACATAGGGTTGGATGTTGGGGAGAAGAAAAGATAATGGGACCAGATGATGAAAGATTTTGAAAGTCTCAAGTGGTCAATCTTTCTTTCCCTATTAAAACCAAATGAAGGAAATAGGATTTGGAATTTTGTCCGCCCTCATGTTCAGATGATACCACTTGAACCTGATGACTGCCACGAGTCTGACTTTATCCTTTAGAAACACAGTGGAAAAGAAAAATGTGTTCTCTGTGTGTGTGTGTGTGTGTGTGTGTGTGTGTGTGTGTGTGTGTGTGTTATAAAAAGAGAGAGGACCTGATAAAGGGCTGTCTGGAGATGTTTTAGGGCTGCTAATAAAAGTAAGATGGCAATCTCTTTAGTCCCATCTCTTCACCATATTTAAGGAGTGAAAATAGGTGGCAAAAGTAGGAAATACACAAGAATGACTCTTGAAAACTATGTCCAAGATTTCTGCTAAGCAACAGCTCTCCTATCACTTTACACTATGGGTATCTAATGTCTAGCTAAAATATACTTTAAATTAATATTTCAAATTTAAAATTCCCCAGTGGTTTACATCCTTTCCCTTCAATCTAGTCCTCAATGTAATCAATGATCACATTTATTCAGTCACATTCATTCAGTCATTCATTCACAGAATCAGTGTCCTCATCTATAAAATGAAGAGATGGTTAGAGTAGAGGATCTCTAAAGTCTGTTGTTCCATCTCTAGGGCTCATAGAAAGATATAATTACAAATTTTTCATTCTTTATTGTCATTTTCACCATAAAATGGGCATGGGAATGAAAAGAGAAAAAAATGAAAGTTGAAAAATATAGAAATATGAGTATTTCATTGATCCATAATATTCCTTTTCTCTATTGCAAACAACTAAAAAAAGATGTTTCCTGTTTATATAGATAATGACATATTTATAGAATATTTTTTTCAGTTTATAAAATGCTTTTCTCATATAGCCCTCTTAGGGAAGTATTGCTAATATTATTTCCATTTTGCAGATGAAGGATCTCAGGGGATTAAATGATTTTCCCATAATTACACAGTTCCAGAGTTATGTAACAATATAGAGAGCATAAGTGAGGAAGATATGAGTTCAAATGCTGCCTCAGAAGCTTAATAGCTTTGTGACCCTGAGAAAACCATTTAACTTCTCATCCTTAACAAGCATTTAGATTCCTTATCTATAAAATGGGGACAATAGTATCTACCTTCCAGGATTGATGTTAGACTAGAATGACAGAGATTATGTAGAGTGCTTTGCAAACTTCAAAATGTTATAGAGACATACTCATTGTTGTCGTTACTGTTATTAATATTATTATATTATTCTAACTCAGGTCTGTTGCCTGGTACTCTCAACTAATCTATGATACTCATATTAAAACAGAGAAGGATCTTTTTCCTCCTAAATAAAGAGATATTTGCTCTCCTTGTCTTGCTGAATCTGTGTGCTTCCTTTAGAGACTCTTAACAAATGGTACCATTTGAATCAGGAGGTTTATCTGTTGCTTATCAACTGGAATCCTAATTTCTTTATCTAGCTTTTGGTGATTTTATGGGTGTGAGGTCATAAAATGCAAGATATAGACCTGGAAGTTTCTTCAGAGGACATCTAGGCAAATAGCTTTATTTTACATTTAAGGAAACTAAGGATCAGGGAGTTTAAATCACTTGTCCAAGGTCTCATAGAGAACCACAGAGACAGGATGAAAAGTAAGTCATATGACTCCAGACCTATTTTTTTTTAAACTGCTTCCCCTTTAGTCACACTGGCCTCCCTTCCTGAAACCATCAAATCATTTTCAAATATTCAATTCAAGAACCATCAAATGATAACGTCTGGTCCTTCCTAATTAGAAATAACTGCATTTAACACAAATTTTCAAAACCAAAGACTCATTTAGTACATTTTACTGGTGTTTTAGAGGTAGAAAGATAAGTTTTAAACAAAAAATTAATTACAAAATTTTTAAAGTTCAAATATTTGAAACAAAGGGATAGTAATAAAATAGAGTAAATTTTGTCACTTAAAGCAAAATGAACAGGGTTTCTTAAAATTACATCTAGTAATTTAATGCCCTTACATCTGAATTGTGAAATATAGTACTCATAATTGCCACCACTCCATCCTACCCAGTCCTACTTTCCTTTTTTTCAACCCTGCTGATCCAGTCATGCACATATGCGCCTTTTATTTTGCTCTCCCTAATGAAAAAAAATAAAAATAAAATAAAACCCCTAATCAGTTTATGATCCAGAGGATTTTCCAGCAAAACTTATTGGAAGAAGTAATGTAAGCAGGAAGATGCAAACAAAGTCAGTTAAGTGGAATTTTAGCTGTCAAGCTACACTGTAGAACTCCATTACCATATCTTCCTGTGTTTTTTTTAATAGTATTCTCTGAAAAGCACTAGATGTAATAAAGTCAATTTAAAATTTGTTCTACCAATCTTTTGCATCTGTAATTTTCCCATTAAACGTAAATGCCCATGAGGCAAGCTATTTGCATTACATTGCATTTGCAGTCTTTAAAACAAACTATAAATCCCCTCCTTGTTTCATGTGATTGATGCTGTGTGTATAAATACCACCATAAACCTCAAAGGGGGCTAACAGTGACAGTAAATTAAAGTTTTCAAGTCTGGCAGCATCTCAGCACTCCAGCCCTTGATCTTAAGCAGCGTTGTTAACCCCCGCCTCATTGCCCTCCTGAACTCACCTTTTTTTTTTCCTTCTTCCCTGTTCTACCCCCATTCTGATTTCCTTGGGAAACACCTTCTCGGCCATGCAAGCCATACCAGGGCAGGGATATGCAGTTAATTAAAATGAGGCTGCAGCTGCTTGCCAGATAGGAGCAGCTCTAACTTGTAACCTTCCAGAATTTGAGCTCAAGAATCTTTGGGCCCCTTCACTCAATAAACAATAGTCAGTCAAAGAGATACTGATTAACCATCCAGGACCCCACAATCAGTTGCTTTCTGGGGGAATTCTCTTTTTTCGAAGGTTATATCTAAAGGGAAAGAGAAATAACTTAGTTGAAGGGGTTATGAGTGAGGGAAGGAGAAGCAGGAAGAATATATTCTAGCTTAATTATTTAATTTCAGGTTATTAAGTACGTTCTCTACCCTATTTATTAACTCTCAATTTTACACTAAAAAATTGATGTAATTACTTTTTATTAAAACTTAGAGGGGAACAAAGGAAATTCCTTGACCATAAGCCATAGCCTACCTAAAGCATAAAGTTAACATCTCTTTGGTGTTTTAGATAATCCTGCAACCCTCACAATTTATGGTGAGTTGGTGAATTCTTTATCTTCTTTCTTATAGCAAAAAAATGACATTTGGGGGAAACATAATGGTGATTATGGAAGAGAAACCTGAAACTATACTTGCTTTTCTCCCATCTCACTAAGTGGTGATCCTTCTCTGAGAATGCAACCCAGGCCATTTTTAGGCCAAAATTACTCTTCATCCTCAATGAATGTAGCCTATCTAATTGATTCAAGGCACATTTAGCTTCTACTTGCTATCTTGAGTTTTCCCTATAATTTTTTTTCTCTATTTCATCCAAGAATCAAGTGGAAATAACTGAAAAATCCAATGACATCCTCATTCTAGCTGTATGTTTTAACATGATATTAAAACAGTAATGTAAATTAAAAGAACTTCACAGCTCATATATGCCAAAATCTTGAGGGAATGACAAATTCTTTGAGTATGTGTAAATTGTTCTTCCAAAAGGGAAAGGAAAGAAGCAGAGGGAAAGAGATTGGAAGTGGGCGGGGGAGAGAAGAAAGAGAGGTGAAGGAAAAGAGAGAAATGAAGCTAATTAATTAATTTAGGCTATTAATCTAGACCAGTCTCAGATTGTGGTACATCCCAAGTGAATATTGACTGGGACATAGAAATACATTTGAATAAAAAAATATCTCATCTAGCTTTTTATTTCTTGCATTCTCATTTTTTTGCTCCCAACTCTTTTTAGTGGGATAATCCAAGAACCATCCACACCAGAAATGCTGCTACAAAAAAAATGTCAGAAGCTCACAATATCTATTATAACCAAAGGTCAAGCCAAGAATATTATTTTTGAACTGCTTTCTTCTTGTTATAATGTAACCAAAGAGCTTATAATAATAATTAACGTGCTTTCCTGCTGTTGAGGTTTTCATATTCATGCTATAGCCAACAAGAAGATTCATACCATGTTCAAAATAATTATACTGCTTACTTATCACAAGCCTTGATCTTTTCTACCTGAGTCACCTTGGACAAGTCAATTCTCCTTTGTAGATCTGTGTTAAATACGGGGATTAGACTAGTTGACTGCTAAAGGGCCCTCTCAGATCCAACTACTGTATTTAAATGAACCCATAGGACATTTTACACACATTTGAGGGAACTATTCGCACCAATACAAGATAAATGTTTTGATTTTTTTTGTTAACACTTCAATCAGGCCCTGGACAAAAATATAAATATGAAGCTTTTAAAGAATTATATATTTGCAATCTGCTAAATAGATCTGTCTTGTGTTAATGATTTTATGTATATATATATATATATATATATATATATATACATATACATACACACCTGTGTTCTATATATATATATATTCATAGACTATAAAGACATTCTTCCTATTCATATATGTGGATATATTTAATAAACTATATAACATCTTTCCTTACTTCTCTAACACCTCTAACACAAATGTGTACTTATCCTCACAAAAACACACAGATATACAGATGCACATATATTAATAAACATATGTATATAGATATCTATACTTTCTTAAGGGTTTCACACTTACTCTAATGACCAAGTCTCCTTATTTTTGTATGTTCACACACATTTAGAATCTACATTATCACAATTATTTAATAACACTAATTCATCAAAAAGAAAGTAAATTGTATGTTTGCACATATAGAATATGTATAACATAGACAATATACAAGTGCAATAGGTATAGACATGCACATATATGGCAGGGTCAGATTAAATTATGACAAAATGTTACTATAATATTTATCTTATATTTGTGCACATAGTTCCTTAAATATAATAAAAATGCCCTGTAGGATCATGCTATTAAATATATGCATGTATACATATGCATATAGACATACATATTATATATGCATGCCTATAATATACTATACAATATGACATATATAGACATGTATATAAGCATACACACAAACATATACATTTATAATGGCAACCTTAATCTAAAAATATTTTCTGCCCAGTTTTACAAACACAATCTGGATAATTTGGAAAAAAAGATTTGGGTGTTTGATGATCTATCACTATTGTAGGAAATAAAGTGACTATTTCTATGCTTAACAAATATTCAGGTCATAGGGAAGCAGCATAGCTACACAAGGAAGATGGGAAGAAGAACAAGGAAAAGTAAACAAGAGATGGAGTGTTAAGAAATGCTTAGGAGGACAGAATTTGCCCTAAATTTTGAGAAATAAGCAGGTTTTTTTTTCAATTATTTTTGCCTCCTTCCTCTTATTTGTTTTCATCTCAATATCCATGTCTTTTTTCCCTCAATACTCACAGCCTTTATGTTTCTTCCTGGCAGACCAGATCTCCCATCTGTTATAATCCAGTTGCCTTTAAGAAATCACTATTCTCTGTTTCTTCCCTGCTCCCTATCTCCAATACCTAACCTCTTCATTTCTTCAGTTGTCCCCACATGGTATAGTACACCAATACTGTCCCTGGAATTTTCTTGGCAAAGATCCTGGCATGGCTTGCCATTTCTATTTCTGGCACATTTTACAGATGAGGAAACTAAACAAGTGACTTGCCCAGAGTCACACAGCTAATCTGTGTCTGAGGCCAGATTTGAACTTAGATCTTCCTGACCACAGGTTCAGCATTCTTATCCCTGGAACCACTTAGCTGCCTAATTAACAAACTCAGGAGTATGCTGTTCCCTTAGGGCTATAGGTCCCTATAGTTAATTTGATCACTTTGTCATAGTTTATTATGTGATAAGGATTTTTTGTTACTTCTTTCAAATTTACATATACTTCCCTGTAATATTTTAGTGTCTTAGGCCAAAGAAATAAATGATGAAGTCAGGAATCATGATTTTGTTTTTCTTTGTGTCTACAGTGATGCATTTAATAACTTCTTGCAACTGACTAATGGTAAGACTTTTAAATAGCCTTTCCATTCCCTTAGCCTCTTCACCATCCCATCAGAACTCAAAAGTACATGGAAATTAGTCTGGATGAGGAGTAAGTAGCAAAAGTCCTGTATGTATTTATCTTTGTAGATATATACTCATTCTAGGCACATTGGCAGATTTTATTACTCAAATGTTATTATTATCAATAACTAATATGATTTTCTTTAATATCTATGCTTCTGTCTGCCATCTGTCCATATAGATTACAAACTTGGCAACTTTTCCAATTCTATGCTGCTCATTTTGTACCCATTTTAGAGATTAGGAACTTGAGATGAACTGGCCTAATAAATTCCTCACTCTATTGACATAAAACTGCCTTTTGGAACTTAAAATAACAGTTAATGGTATTTGGGAAATAAAAAAAATTAAAAATAACATTATTAGTATGCAAACCTTATGTCCTTTCCCTCCCAACACTAATCACCTATTTTTAGGAACTGGTATTCAATCAACATTGCCATTCCTACAGTGAAGAGCATGACCTCCTACTGTCCCATGGCTTCTCTGTGTATCTCTGTGCTTCTGAGTGAGCTACTTGAAGGCAAGTACCATTTCACTTTACCTTTGCATCCCAGGTTAAAGCAATTTCTGGAACATATTAGGTACTTAATGTTGCTTATTGAATTGAATTTATATTATATGAATATAGAGGCTGGGACCATACCTTATATTTCTTGATCCCTACAGCAGTGGTTATCAGGGTTCTTTACATATGGTAATCTATACTTAAAAATGATTGCTGAATGAAAAATTGAAGCACAGAGATATGGGAGGTAGGTGGAATAAAGGAGTGAAATGACCTTATTGAAATTAAGGTTAATTGAATAAGGCTCCATGGAGAGGTGTCTATTTATTAAAGGTTTGATGGAAAAGAAGTTTATATGAATGCACAGAAAGGTCATTTCAGATTAGGGGAATAGCAAGGGAGAATATAGGCAATTGAGTGACATGGTGGAAAGAGCTCTGGACCTGGAGTTAGAAAGACTCATCTTAAGTTCAGATTGGTACCCTGGACATGAAATTTAACCTTGTTTGCCTCAGATTCCTCATCTACAAAATGAACTGAAGAGGGAAATGGCAAAACATTCAATATCTTTGTCAAGAAAATCTCAGATAGGATCCCAAAGTGTTGTACATGTCTGAAAAATGATTGAACAAGAGAGAAGACAATAAAATGACAATTATTTAATAGCACTAATTAATCAATAAAAGTAAATTGATGGATATTTTCAGAGCACGTGATAATAATTTACAGAAATAATTTGGAAAAAGATATCATTTTACCAAGAAAATATTAAGGTTGTCAATGGATCTATTAAACAGAACTTGAAATGGTTTGCATCTAAATGGAGTATATGAAATGGCTAAAATGTATGATTAGAATTGAGACTATCTAAGGACAACATTCAAATGAATGAAAAAAGTGTCAGATAATTGATTGTCATGTATTTATTTGATATCATTTTGATTTTCTTCTATAATGAAAGTCAGGAACCACTGTAGGAATTAGAAATCCTATAGGATTTGTAATAGCAATTCAGAATCATATTATTGCCACCAGAAATTACATAAGTTTTATATTTACGTAGTTTAGATTGTTCATCTTCTACACTCAAAATCCAACATTTTATCTATTGGAAAATGAACATTAAGCATAGTGGTTTGACAGGAATGGAAAATCTATACTTGGGATGAATTTGAATATATGTGTTTCCATGTACATATCAACTAAGGAGAAGTTTTGTGGGTGGGGGCAGGGTTCAAGGGAAAGAAGAATATTTGAGAAAGGACCTAGAAGTCCAGACTGCCCAGTATATGTGTTTCACTATTATATAGTTTGATAATTTTAAGTGCTTGAAGAACAAAAATAAATGCATTTCAGAAAATGTTAACTCTGCCAATTTTGTTTCTATATATATATTCATCTATAAAGGGATAGTCATAATCTTAGTGGATGCTGATGATATAGAGGTCTTTGGTCTGATTAATTTTCTTCAGTCTGATGTTTCATTCACTCATGCTGGCAGGATGAAGTGCATGGGAAAATTAGAAATGGAAAGAAATCATATCTTTCACTTTGAAAAATGGAACTAGGGATTCTAACTTACTGAGTTCAAAGCCCAGGAAAGGGCGATGGGGACTTTGCCAATGGTGAAAAATTTAGAGGGTACTGTCAGCACTGTCCTGGAGTAAGGGTTCTTCTTCCCCTTCTTCTCTTGCCTCTGAGCTTGCCAGTGTACTCATTTCTGGGGAACTTCCCCTTCAACAACTTAAAAATCTTGAGATGTCCTAGGGTCCTTCCCCAGTGGCCTTACTTTAGGTATACTACCTAGATCTCTACCCAGTAACTAATTCTTATCCTTGATACAAAAATTGTGATTTATTGCCATGAAAAGATTTGCTTTTTACAGATAATCAAGAAATATTGGCAAGGTAACCTATCTCTGATATGGGAAGTTAAACACCACACTCAAGGTACAATTAATTTAAGTTTTCAAGAAAACTTTTACCCTGAATCTTTTTCATTTTTTGCATTTTATATATGGATATATATATATATATATATATGCACTTATATGTATGCATATAAACATAGGCACACTTCACTCTTGAACTTTGTATTAGATTTATTATTATTTATATAGTTTTCACTTGAAGAATCATATATTAATTTTCCTTTTATGCAAAACCACTTTCTGAGAAAATTAAGCACCTGATATCTTCATGTGAGTCACTTAATCTAGCCTACTACTGACATGGACTCTTCAAAGTAAAGGAACCCATGCTTGATGATTGGTAACAAGTGAGGAATATGTCAAAGAGAAATGATTCTTTACAATATCAAATTATATAACTCTTTGTAGTCTTCATCTATATTTATTTCCTTTCTATTGAACAATGCCAAAGGCTTGCTACTTTTATATCTTAAAAGCATTGTCTCATCATTTGATTATTAATGTTCTTTGGAAATTAACAGATTACAGCAGATTAACTGCTACAGTCAAAAGAAATAATAGGTGCTTTCTAGCTGTCTATGAGACAATGAGAAAGGTAATAATAATAATGGTTGACTACATAACATACATATAGTACCAAGGATTTGTTTCAATACCCATTTCTGGTCAAACAGATTATAAATATACCCTCTATTTTCATCACACTATTAATTTGAAGGTACTTGGATATGAAATCCAGTATAGGCATCTATAGCTCCTGCCAATTAGAATAAGCTATCTTGTCCCTTTGAAACTGGCACCAGTATTGTTTGGTTTTAAAAAGATAATGATAATTTAACTCTGGAAAACCTTGTCATTGTAAAAGGAATTAAAATTATAACTCTTCTCTGGCCTTGGTATGCTGCTTTCTATAGACTCTGCTCCACTGATTATCAAATAATGTTCCTCCTTTGCCTCATATCCCCAGATCCTGGATAAAAATGAAATGTGTGTTTCATAAGGAGATCCCAGTGAGCAATAATAAGGGGAAAATACTCAATCATAGTCAATTGGTTAAAGCTTTGGGGATGGGGGCACAAGTCACCGTCTTTTTTTATTTTATAAGAACATGAGTATAAAAAAATTAAACTGAATCATATCTCATTCTTTCACCAGATCTATACCGGCGAGGGAAATAGATAGGATTTTGTCGGTGGCATTATAAAATGGTAATTTCCAGCCAATTACTTACTAACTTAATGGAAGCAGCATCACTTCCTCAGATATAATGGACAATGCAGTCCAATCAAAATCAGGGTTCTTTTTAGCTCTAGATCTCTAGTTTCTGTTGACACCAACTGGTATGGTGCTAACAAAAATACTTTTTACCATTATTTAAAAAAGAAGGTGATAACTAAGGGTGTCTTTCTCTGTGTGAATTGCAAAGAAACCATACAAATGAGCTTTCTGTTTCAAAAATGAAGCAATTGTGCCATTCTTAAGTATGATGACCTTCCTTACAAAAGTTTTTGACTTATTAAAATCCAAATATGCAATTTGTCTACTCTCTTTTTTGTACTTTTAAAAGTATGAACAAATTACATGTTCTTGTTCTGTTAGAAAATGCAATTATTCCCACTTTTTAGAAAGTGATTTTTAAAAACAATAATTGATTTTATTTTGCAAAGGTAAACTAATAAATATCCCTGAAATTTCAATGTTAAAAAAAAAACTTCAAATGGCTGAATGTGACAAAATATTTTCTAATTCCTGTCATCAGTGTGTGTGTGTGTCCAACATGAAATATTTTTTCAGAATTTTAAAATCCAAGGAACATAATGTTTTGGCAGTCATCTTTTGATGGTGTCTATAGAATTTTTTTTCCTACAGAACAATTTTGCTAGAGCTGATATTACAGTTAGCATATTATGCTGCATTGGAGACAGTTGGGGACTTTCATTCATTCTGTTTCACTATAAAAAGAATTTCACTCTGTCCAAGTTCATTACAAGCAGGTGCCACAGAATATAGTTTGGGGAGGGGGAAGGAGGAATTTCAATGATATCAAAAACACTAATATTAAAAAAATGTGCTTTAAACAATGGTTGTTTAGAGAGACATCAGTAGATCCCAGTGCTCAAGAATCTTCTCCTGGGTTGTGAACAATCAAAGATTTATTTGAGCTTTCTGCACACTGGGAAATGAAAACCCAGAAGCTCATTATCATGTCTATTAAAAAGCAGAAACTGGGGTACATCTAAGGAAAGATGTATTACTTTTTAAACCACACCGCAAACTGCAGTCCAACAGGGACTTGAACTATATAAAAATACTCTCAGCAGAGGGAGTGGAGGCAAGAATCACTTTCCCAAACAGCATGAAAATATGGTGCCATTACATTCTATTGTTGCTATGTCCATTTTTCTTTGAAACAGTTTTGGAAGTCATGTTTTGGTCTGGATCTGGGGACTCATGGGCTACTAGAATAACTGGGGACCATGCTCTAGAGGGGTAGAAGGGGGTATATGGAGTGCAATGACCAGTTAAATTCTAGTTAACCTCAATTATAAACCTTCACCTTTGCTAATTGAATTAATTTGTCAGCAGGCAATATATTTGTAATGTATACTAGAGCCAATTCTTCAACATTTTATTACAAGATAAAATCTATGTTACATAGCATGGATCATTTCTGAAGAGTGGATATATGATCCGTTTCTGCAAAGGTAAAATAAAGTTAAATTTACCTATAAAGTTGGAAGAGCCAGTTATTACAGATATTCTTCTTAGAAATGAAAAATATGCCTTGCCAGCAAATTCTTTCACTTTTAAAGCTCTCCAAATTCAAGAGTCTAATGAGAGCTTAATTAAAGTCAATGGAAAAGTCATGTCCAGAAAAAAAGGCCCAAATGAGGTACTTCTCTCTTTAAACCATTCAGTGTCCTTTCCTTGTCTCTTTGTATATATTGATGAGTTCCCTGAGTTCTTATTTCAAAGATTAATACCAGAAACTGGGGTGAGAGAGGATGAGTAAAAATGTGAAATTCAAAATATCTGTAAATAATGTTTCAGATTAAAAGCAGTATAATCCACTGGGCTTTTATGCATACTATTACTAACTACTACTACTACTACTGCTATTACTACAATTACTACTACTACTACTACTACTAGATAAATATAACAATAAAATGAATAATAAAAATAAAAATGAATTAGAGTTTCAGAAGCTTACATTTTGAAAGGGAAAAAGGAATATGATATGGAAACAAATGTTTATATTATATGAAAATTTGATATGAGAGACTACTAACAACTAGGGGGAATCAGAAAAGGTTTCTAATAAGTGGTGACAAAAAAACAGAGGGATGCTAAGGAAGATGAGGAAGTTATGGATTCCCCTTTTTTTTTAGGTTTTTGTAAGGCAGATGGGGTTAAGTGGCTTAAAGCCACACAGCTAGGTAATTATTAAATGTATGAGGCCAGATTTGAACTCAGGTACTCCTGACTCCAGGGCCTGCGCTCTATCCACAGTGCCACCTAGCTACCCAGAAGTTAGGGATTCTAATGAGAGATGAGGAGGAATCTATGCAAAGGCATAGAAGGATTATAAGATACTTAGGGAGAAAGCAAGTAAATCAGTTTTATTGGAAATATAGAATTTATTAAGGAGAGTAAGTTGGATTAAGTCTAGAAAGGTCAAGTGGGGTCACGTTTGGAAGGTTCTTAAATATTAAGGTGAGAAATTTGGTGTTTTCCTTTTTTTGTTGTATATCTAAAATTCTCAACTTGGGGTTCATGAGCTTTCAAAATATAATTTAATAGATGTAGTTCAGTGTAACTGGTTTTTACATCTCTATGAATTTAATAACATTATTGTGAGAAGGGGTCCAAAAGACTTTACTAGATTGCCAGAGATGTCCATAAAATAAAAAGAGGTTAAGAATCTCCATCCTGGAGGCAAAAGCACTGACACTTTTAGGAAATTCAAGCTTAAACTTGAGCAACATCAACTTGACAGTTGTGTGGAGGATGGAATAAAAGGGAAAAGTATAGAAGCTGATAGTCCAATTAGGACGCTACTACAATGATCTAGGTAAGAGATGATAGGGACCTGAGTTAATATTGCAGCTATGTGAATGAATAAATGAATATAGGGACAAGATATTTTTTCTTTGTAGGATTGATATGACTTGGCAGATAATTGGAGATCAGGGATATATAGGATTAAGAAAGAAGAAAGAGTCAAAGATGATTCAGGGCTGTAAATATGAATGATTTGAAGGATGAGTGTGCCTTTACTTATTACTTGATTCAATTTTTTGTCTTCACAAATAAATAACTTCTACAAATGAATATGAGGGAACTTAAGGGCAATAAACTTGCATTCTTCTGAATGAACTTTGAATGACATTTATTAAGAATCTAAACTATTTTTTTTCCATCTCATAATAACGGTCCTGAGACTAGTACCTTTACTGACTAAATGGCTCTCAGGAAGGAGACAGTAAAGATGACAAGATTATGGAAATTAATTACAACATACAGTACTTCTTTGTTTTTCTGTGTCTTTTTTTAAGTACTAAAAAGCTTTAGGATTATGATACCTAGGACTTGGGCATTTAGTATTCTTTCTGTACAACCCAAATCTAAATCTCGTTGCTCTCATCACCTGTTGACAATGAATAGAAACAAAACCAAGTGTATGGATCAGGGCACAATAATGCATGTTGACAATAAATTATCAAAACAATAATCATGTTTAGCCAATCCCTTTGTGTAAAACTGTTATTATGATTCCAGTGCCAGCTGTCTGAAACTTTAATTTAAGTGCTTGCTTGAGGCGAGACATTTGGAATGCTAGTTGAGAATGTTTTATAGCTCAAGCAATATGTTTTACTAACCTCAAATACTGTGATGATGGTTTTAATGGTAACTATAATTTGTACGTGGGGGTTCCAGGGTTGAGTTCTGTTTTTATCCAGGAAATGTCTGCTTGTTTCAAACTCAGCAATTTCTGATCTACCTGAAGCATTGTGCCCCATATTGTCCTTGGAGTATTATTTAGGTACCTGCAGGTAAAATACCCCAGGGACTTTTCAAGAATTATACCAAGCATCTGTAAAGTGGGAGATTTTTAAGGTTGATTTGTCCAATTGATTAAGACAAGTTTATTATGAGGCTAAGGTCAGGGATGGGAGCCTCTTATGGATCAATTTAGTGGGTTGCCTTCCATGGTTCTACAATCCATCACTAATCCCATCTAGCCATCTTGCCCTTGGTTGCCAAGGGGATAGAACAAGAATATAATAACAGTGCAAACCATATGCAAAGTGAGAAAATAAAACAACTCAAAAATTTTCTATTGATATTGTATAAATATATCATTTGGGGGTGCATTTTAGTAGAGCATTAATTATAGTGTTAAGAGAGCAGACCTCTAAATCAAATCACCTGTCAGGAATTAATTATAAAACTTTTAAAAACTCCATCTAGAATTAGGAGTCTTGAAGAAAAAGTTGCTATTATAGAGCAATTGAAATTATTTATTTTCTTTTGAAAGATTAGCAAAGTGATATAGTTATGATGGGGATCTGCAATATTATCCAACAACCCCTATTGTAAGAGACCAGTAACAATGAAATTCAACTTTTTAGCTTTTTGTGTCTCCCTTTTACCAAATGAATCATCATATAATTATTTAAATAATTCATAACAGATTTTGAATTATTTCAAGAGAAATGATGTAGAAAATAAAAAAAGTTGTTTGATTTTAGAATTTATAAATATTAACATCCTATTGTACTATTGCTTATTTTCTTGTTCAAGGGAAGATTTCATTAACTTGAGTCTTTAATTTTCTTAAGGGGGTTACTAGGAACACAATAGGTGCTTAATAATATTTGTTGATCATTTGAGTCATGGAATCTTGGAGTTGTGAGAGATCACTGAGTTCATTGAGGCCAACTTCTCATGCAGTATAGGAATGCTCTGGATAACATTTGTGACATATTTATTTGGTTTTGAAAATTTCCTCTTGTAGGAAACTTGTTCCATTGCAAGGAAGTACATCTCATTTCAGAAGGTGGTATTGTTATGTAATTCCCTTTTATATTGCACTGAATCCTTACTTTCTGCTATTACTCATTGATTTTAGCTCTGTCCTTTGTAACACTATAAATTAATCCCTCTTCTACATCATTACCCTTATGTTTTAAGGCAGAAAGTATGTTTTCCTTCACAGTTTTCTCGAGGATAAATATTCCTATCCTTTGCATGTTCTTCATAAGACCCTTATCCATCTTTTCTGTTCCAATCTGGACATATTACATTTTGTCATTGTTTCTCTTAAAACTGGGTGCTCAGTTCTGGGTATTGTATTCCCAAATATGGTCTAACAATGAAAATATATATTAGGACTATTAACTCCCTTGTTCTGGACAATATTTATTGATATATTTTTCCAATATATAATTATCATGGAATTACATCAGACTGAAAATTGGGACATTTGAGCTCTTACCTCAGCTCTACCATTAGATAATCATGTGATATTGGGCAAATCATTTGACCTGTAGTTCTCATTTTTCTAATCTGCAAAATGAGGGATTTGGATAAGTTGATTTCCAAGGCTTTTTCCAGTACTGAACTTTTATGATTGTGCAATTTAAATAATACTTATTCACTTAAATTCTATGAGAAAAATGGTAGAAAATATAAATAGAAGGATACATTGATTTTGCAACAAATATTTACTTGATAAACACTTATTCTATGTTAAAATGGTTTTTAACAAGATTCAAATATATCAATACTCAATAATTCAAATTGGTTTTGAACATAGTTTAAAAAAATCCTAGTGATTTTACCTCAATCTTGTGTGCTGTATTAATTTTTTTATCTTTTCTTTAATCAGCACCAAGAAAGTGGCTTTATTTTCAATCAGTCATTACTTTTCACTTTAGAAGTACAACATTCTCCAATTCATTTGATAAGTATTTATTGAATAAATATAGACCTGTGATTTCAATTAGAATGGCGAACTCCCCTCTCTCTCATTAGTAGAGAGGAGGGGAACCAACATAGGTTGATAACTTCTCTGTAGATGATCATCTTAGAAAATTGTTTAGAACAACATATGATTTTCCTAACATCACCTAACCAACACATGTCAGAATCCAGACTTGAACCTAGGTCTTCCTGGCTTCAAGGCTGACTCTTCACTGACATGCTGCATTTTTCATTGAAATTTTTTGAAATTGGACTCTGTAGTGTACCATGCTGTTGAGAAAACAAAGATAAATAAGAAATATTCTTTGCCCTTGTGAGACCTTATATTCCAGGTGTAGAAATAAGGTATATAAGAATAATTAAAATAATTAAAATAATTGACATTTATATTACACTTTAAGATTTTCTAAGTTCTTTACATATGTCACCTAATTTTTTAATCATTAGCTTATCTTTCAATGATCAAGAATTCATTTCCCCCACCTTCTTCTATTCACTGAAACTCAATTCAAAAGAACAAAGACAGAACTCCTATATCTTATAAATAAAATCAAACAAAACATATTTTCACATTGGTCTTGTCTTAAAAATAATTTCTTGTTCTGCTAATAATTAGTTCATCATTTCTCTGTCAAAAGTGGGCAATATTCTTTAAACTTTACAATACTCCTGTTAGGTAACAGATTTTATTATTCCCATATTTAGAAATGAGGAAACAGTATCAGAGAAGTGAAATCACTTGCCTTTGGTCACAGGCAACACATAGAATGTGTTGGGAATGAGATTAGAACCAATATCTTAAAGATTTCAAGTCCAACACTGTCTAATCTCATGTATTGCCTCTAATGCTAATGATGGAAAAAATATGCTCAGGTCTATAATTCCTTGAACACTAGAGGTATTTAAGAAATGAAAGACATGTAGAAATTGCTTCTTGTGCTCAGGAGAAGGAAAAATAAAATCTAGTTGAAGGAATCATAAAAGACCATGAAAGATATGATATTTTAAGTGTGCTTTGAAAGATGATTGAGATATTCAGCAAAGGTGTTAATCCATGGACATTATAGATGTTCCATAGTTTAATTGGGCCAGAAAATGACAAAAAAAGCATAGGGCATTTCTGGAAAGTAGAAAATGATCCAATTTGACTTATGTATGCCAGAGATTGAAACAGCAATAAATATGTTGGAATCAATATCATATATATATATATATATATATATATATATATATATTATATGTATGTGTCAAAGTGCACTGATTGTCAAATACCTTGTAAAGATATTTCTTTTTTCCCCTAATAAGTTTCAGAATTTCCCATGAAATTGGCCACTGATTTGGGAGCAGGAGTGGCTGAATAAATTCCATTCTTTAAATATTCTGAGAATATTCTGACAAGTCTCCTCTGGAACTTTAAGAGGAAACCACATGAACTCATTACTGAGGCATCAAGGGAAAGAACTCCAAATGTATTTGGGAATAGAATACTTTTGATAGTAATCTTTTGATTTATCATCAAATTTAATGACAAAAAATGTTAATTAGTTATATGTTTTACTTCCTTTTACTTAACTAGTCTGGCACCTTCGAACAAAGGGGATGGGGGTGGGGAGTATGAGTAAATGTGACAATGGGAAAAACAAAAGAAAAAGTTACTAAAACTACATAACATTCTCTCTCTCTCTCTCTCACACACACACACACACACACACACACACACACACACACACACACACACACACACACACTATACATTCACCTTGTGTAAATCACTGTATGTATTATGTATTTAATCTGGGAGTTCAATGACAAAAAAAAAAAAAAGAAAAATCTGTCCCCTCAAGGAGCTTACATTCTATCAAGGTACTGTGAAACAGTGGACAAAGACTAGTTCTAGAGTCAGGAACAGCCTATTACAAATACATACTCCAGACACTAAACTAGTTGTATGACCCTGGGCAAGTCATTTAACATCTGTCTTCCCTCAGCAAAAATAAGCAAGTTTCAAAGAGAAATAGATTTTGAGGGAAAGATGAGTTCCATTTTGGACAGGTTGTTCTGGCTACATTTGGGACACTTGATAGATCAAAATGTCTGCTTTGACGTGTCCAATAGGCAATTAGTTGTTCATCAGAATAGTGAAGAGAGCTGGAAATAAAAATCTAGGAATTATCAGTGTAGAGACGAAAACTAAACCCAGAGGAACTGATAAGGTGACCAAGAGAGAGTTTAGAGGAAAAAGAAAAGCTCACTAGAAGAAAACATTTGTATACAACCATGTAGGGCTTGTCTACCAACTTAAGTCTACCAAAGGAGATTAAGTATGATTTGACAGTTAGAGGGACAACCAAAAGAAGGAAATCTCCTGAAATCCAGAAAGTGAGGCTTACTAAGTGTCAAATGCTGTAAAGAAGTCAATGAAGATAAGGATTGAAAAAGAAAAACAGATTATCAAATTTTATAATTAAAAGATCTTTGGTAACAGGAGAATATAATGTCAGATATCAGACTGCAAAGTATTGAGAACAAAGTGAGTAGAAATGAGGTAAAGGAAATTAATTTAAATAGGTTCTTCTAGGAAAGAATGATACAGGCCAATAACTTGAGGAGATAGTTGGGTCTAGTTAGAACTTTTCATGTTGGGAAAAATGGATATGCTTGTTGATAGGAGTAAAGGAATCAATAAATTAAAAAATGAGAGTGATGAGAGAAGGAATGACTGGGGGCAATTAGCTAGAGAATATTGGAGGAAATGGGAATTAAAGGAATTTATGAGAGATTGATCTTGATCAATTAAAGAACTATCTTTATCAGAGACCAGCAGAAAGAAGAGAAGAGAATGGGAAATGTCAAATGGTTGTAAAATTAAGAGATGATGAGAGAGAAATCATGGTACTTTAGCATGAGGAGAGGCCTTAGGTTAAGAAATTGAGGAGATGTCTAGCATGGGAAGTTTAAGGAGAAAGGAAAGATTTGGAGCAACTGTTGTGAGGAATAACGTAGAGAATCAATTAAGGAGGACCTAGTTGAAATTAGATAGCATAAACTGGAAGTGAACTCAGACACTATCATTGCATGACTTTATGGAAGAAAATGGATGGTGGGAGTAAACTAGGTTTAAGGTTTAGGAAAGTATGAATATGATAAGGAAGTACAGGATTATAATTCTGTAATTTTAGGAGAGTATACAGAGGAGTAAAAAGAAGGTAATTGGAATAAGGATAATACTAGAAGATCAGGGAAGACTTCATAGATAAAGTAATGCCTGAATTGAACCTTGAAGGATGAAAGATTGCTAATCTACCTTTCTGGTTTTAGTCTCTCTTTTCACCTTCAAATACATCCTACATAGTGCTGCCAAGGTAAATTTTCTAAATTATGTATCTGAGCATATCCTTCTATCGACATCCTGTTGTCTTTATCTGGCAATCAAGGTCTCTTTCCATACCCTTGCAGCAGCCTGTATTGTCGGTTTTATTTCATAGCACTTTCTTTTGCTTAATTTGTGCTATAATCCTAGTTAGAATTACCATTCTCTGAATTCATCTCTCACTTCTTCACCTCCATTCTTTTGAACATGTAATTCCTGAAACCTGGAATGGCCTTTTCCCTATCCAAATTTATATATCTGATTTACAGGTTTGTTGTCTACTTGAAGAGTCATCTTGACATTTTTTTTCCGGTGTTCAGAGACTTCTTAATACACACAGTATTTTGAACCTCTTTCATATGATTTACTGTTTCCTTTTTTGTATAATAATTATTTGTCTTAGCTTCTGTAATAGATAGATAATTTCTTGGAGATATTGAACCTGAATGAAACTGAACATTTGAATCTCCCTCAAAGACTCAGTGCTTTGCATGTATTAGGTACTTAATAGATTAGTTAAATTAATGAATTCCTTTTTTTCAGGTCCTTGAAGGAGTCAGATTTCATAGGAATCTATGCAAATCTCATGCACTTTCTAAACAAGTTTCATCTTCTGGGTGGGAAAAGTGAAAATCTAGTTACTTTTTTGGCATTCTTTCACTTTCCTTAACTTTTCTCATTCATTTGTTTTCCATTTATCATTGCATTTCACTCATTCAGCACACTGCTATGTACCCAAGCTGTCTAAACTGTTCTAAAATAAATGTTAATGAATGAATAATTTTAAAAGAAACATGTATTAGGTAAGTATGTCAATTAGTAGAATACTGTGATAAACATAGGAGATACAGGTAGCTAAGTGGCATGGTGGATAGATATGGATCTGGAGTAAGGAAGACCTGATATCAAATCCAACCAAACTGCATGAACCTCAGCAGTTATCAGTTTCCTCATCAGTTTCCTCAAATGGAAATGACAATATCACTAAATATTGCAAGAATAAAATAAGAATATATATATATGTATATAATATATAATGAGTTAAAAGCTTTGAAAAACTTAAATAAATGTTTTTATCATCATCTACAAAGAATGAAGACAGTTTCTGGCCTCAACAATTTTATATTCTAATATTAACATATGGGGAATAATGATCTGAGAAACATGAAGTCAACCAAATTATTAATGGAATTACAGGACTGTGGATTGTTCTCACAGCCAGATTTGGAAAGGAAGGAAAATACAAAGAAAATGGCAAGAAGATGGTATGGTCAGATGGCTGGGGCCAGCTAGGTGTAGGAGTGGTTACCTAACAACAAAGTTCCAAAGAAATAAGAATTTACTAAGTGATCTCTTCTAGGAGTTATTTCAACTCAGACATATTAAAGACTTTTAATAAAAATCCTTCATTATTTAAAAGAGTGAAACTATAGTAATATCATAAGAGATACAGAAATTTTAGGGATTCCTTCCAAACATACTACATTAGTTGCAATCTATTCTAATTACTTATAAGAAAAATTTAAACCTAAAGTCACTAGACCCTAAGAAGTTTCTTAGATTCTCAAAAATATATCACTGGCTTTATTGATTGTTTTATTAAATTCAACTTTGAGTAATGCTATGTCTTCTTGTATTTCTATTATTTTAATTAACCTGAATAATTACCAAGTGCTAGAATTAAGTTTTGGTTATCTATCTAATAGTCTGTAGTCTTTTGGTCAACTTATTTTCTTCATTTCTTTCCCATAATATATGTAAAAAACCACACACATTTTTTCTCTCTCAACCATTCTCTCTTGACTAGGGTATGTGAATAGGAAAAATTATGTATGACAAGGGCAAAATAAAAAAAAAGTATTGAATGCCAAATATTTCAGGCTCCATTATTTCTTAGAGATGATGGATCTCAAGTAGATTCTTAAGTCACTAATGCCTCTCAGAGAGAAAGAAAAATTATATTTTTGCCACTGAGGTCAAAACTACTGTAATTCTTAGAATTATTTATATCACTTTAAAATTCACTTCTCTTGATTTCTTTCTTTCTTTCTTTCTTTCTTTCCTTGACCCAGAGAAGATATCCACAGCTAACAATAGCACTGATGGTTTTGAAACTCTGAAGGAATAACACTGATCCACTTTAGCATAGTGAGAAACCTGTCTTTTTCTCTACTTCATGGTAAAAATTTATACATTAAAAATGGAGGTTAACAGACATACAACTTGTCTTCTCCTGTAGTGTAGATTAAATTATTGTAACTTGTTCTGAACTCCAATCTACTTGACATCTGTCAGAAAACTCAGGTCATCTTTATTCCATTAGCAAGAATCTCCATTATAACAGTCGCTTCCATACTCATATTCATGTCAGGTATAATTGTCTATTTCTTGTCAGTCTTCCTTGCTAATGGGATCAACAAGTGCTGATACTAGCCATCCTTTCCATGAAAGTAGATCAAAGAGATCATGCATGATATTTCAAAGGCCACCAGGGGAAAAAGGAAAAGAAAAAAAATCACTTAGACTTCATGTACACTTCTGTACTTCCATTCTTCTTCCAAATAGTTAGTTATGTTTCTGTTTATCCCAAGCTTTTGGTTCCAAAATTGATTTACAGTCAAGTCTACTGGAATTATTAAATAGCAAGGACATTCATTTGTGGAAAATATCTATTTCATCAAAATTAGCTACCATAACTGAAACAAACCTCATGAATCTTCAAAATAAGTCCAGAAAATCATAAAAAATTCTTGTTCTTTCAAAAATTTCCTATAGTTTTTGAGTCTAGTTGAGCAGAGTCAAATAATTTTTATTGACTATTCACAAGCCAATTTTGTTCTGTAGACTTCAAAGTATTAAGTGGCTATAACTTTGTAATGTCCTAAATTAAGAGTTTTTGTTCATCTTTACCTGTAATTGGTTGCAGGGTCTTTTGCTTGATGTGAAAATTGATTCTTCATTGGGTTCAATTAATTATTCCAACTCTAGTTGAAGTGACATTGAGATTCAAAGTTTATTTCATTCCATTTATTCTTTACCAAAATGCATTTTTAAGACTTAGAATTGGTTGGGGAGTTACAAAATCAATAACATATGATAAAGGGTGCGGTTATACTAGGGAAACCACATGCCCTGGCCACATTTTAAGACAAAAGTTCAACCTTCAACCACTAAAGAACAGTGGGTACTCCATTTCTCCAGAATCTTTTACTAATTCAAGTTCCTATTTTTCCCAAATTTTCATGACTGTTTTAAAAATTATTATCATCAATATATAGAAGATAAAGTGAATAGACTCTTACCTAGTAAATTAAACTATCTCCTCAAATAGGAGTTTAAAAGGCTTAAAAAAATTGTTAATCTTATTTTCTTCCCTCCTTTCCCTTGTTTTTTCCTTTCCTTTCCCTTCCCTTCCCTTTTCATCACTTCTCTTCTTCTTTCAGATATTTTTATGAAGGAAACATTGAAATAATTGCTTAACCAAGAACATAGATCTTACTAATAGGTTATTATTAAAAATATAATAAAGTAAAAATTTAGGTAGAAATACAAAGTTTGCAAAGTGTTTTACAAATCTTATTTTGATTGAACTTCAGAACCATGAAGCTAGATGCAATTATTACCCCCATTTTGTAGATGAAAAAACTGAGGTAGGCAGGGGCTAAGAGGCTTGCCCAGGATCACACTGAATAAATTACTGAAATAGGATTTCATTACAGTATTCCCTAATTTCAGATTCATCACTTTATACACTTTACTATACCACTTAGTGGCCACACCCCCACATTATTGTAGTAGTTATCTAAATTTTCTTAATTTTTTGCATATTTCGATTTGTTTTATTTCTTTTTTTTGCCAAATTATTTTAAAATCTAATTTTTTTCCAATTTATTTTTTAAGTGTAAAGTTGATGGGTCATGCTATTCTGTTTTCTTCTTAACTCTGTGGCAGGTTGCATTTTTGAGGTAAAGTATAAATAAATACCTTTCACCAGTACTTGACTCTTTTGATAAATTATGGCTGCATCTTCTTTATTTGCAGCTCAGACTTTAAAACATCCCGTTTTGAATTTTCTGGTTTTCTCATTCTCTTTCCTCACAGAATCTGTTTGCAAAACATTTTATGGAACTGGCAAGTTATTTGCGCTTCTTTTGCATTGCAGTCTGCCTAATTCAATTGCAATTATTTGTAAACTGCTGCTGTAACTCTTCCTTGGCTAATGTCTGCAAACTGTTTGCTAAACAATAAACTTAATCATGCATTCATTGTTGCAAATGTCTTCAAACAGCTTCAGAAGAGAGCTGACTTGACATTTTTGCCTATTTGCAAAGCCATGAATGATGTTTTCCAAATAGTCCCAAACTTCTAAAACATTTAACTTGTGGCATCTTTTTGGATTTTTTTAAACTAACTGACAGACCTGAGTATGGCTATTAGAGCAATTAGTAGACATTTCCAATACATATAGATATAGAAATGGAACTAAACTGGGGCGGGGAGACAGAGGGAAAATACAAATGAATTTTAAGTGAAAGGGGTTATATGAAAATTATTTAGTCAATTCAACAAGCACATATATATTGAGTGAGATTAAATAAAGATTAAGGACTCATTTTAACAATCTAGGTAAGAAGTGAGTGATATAATCTCAGAAGCAGAACAAGAGGTGTAGAGATGGATGTGAGAATTTTTTTTGAGATAGACTGGAAGATGTTCACTAAGGTCCTACTTGTGAACTGGAAATGACTTTGGGTTCCCAAATAAAAGCCCTGAATAGAATCCATTCTGGTAGGTCCTACATAACTGAAAATGCTTCAAGTTTGGGTAATGTAGTTTTTTCCCCAGGGACCAGTCTAGGGAATTTTAATGGACACAACACTGTATTTCCTCAAGGATAATCAAATTTTTGTACATAGGAACTCTTGAAAATGGTTACCAATTCATAGACAGGTTGAACTCTGCATCAGCAGAAGGAGAGTCCATTTTAGAAAAAATCTTGAATTCTTAGACTATTCAATACACAACAGATTTGGTAAACTATGGGATGTGGTGAGATCAATAAGCATCAAAGATGATCTAAGGGACTTTGAGCTTAGTTGACAGTGAGATAGGTGGCTTAATTCTGGGCCAGGCCTGGAGCTGGGAAAATTCCTCTCCTCCTACTGAATGGAAATCTAGCCTCAGACAATGACTAGCTATGTGACTCTGGGTGTGTCACTTAACACTGCTGTTGGCCTCAATTTTCTTAGCTGTAAAATGAACTGGAGAAGGGAATGGCAAACTGCTCCAATATTTTTGCTAAGAAAATTTCAAATAAGGCCACAAAGAATTGGACACAATTGAAAAATGATTAACGACAACAAAGCATAATTTATTTATCTATTCTTTGTTAGTCAACAAACATGTTCATATTTATTCTTTAGAGAATATAGTGCTAAGAAATTAAGGAGGCATAAATAATAAGTAAAATAGTCTACCTTCATGGAGTTTTTAATCTAAAAAGACAGTTAGCTACTCTTTCAGTTGATGCTTAAGGTGCCATGTCAAAGATTTAAAAGACATAGTCTTCCTCTTCTATGAATGAAATTAGGGATACACAACATATGCAAATATAAAGTATTGTTGAGATATGCACAAATAAAAGTATTTTTAATTTAGAAGAAGACAAGGCCATTTACATTTTGTGTTAGGAGAACCTTTATAAAGAAGTAGGTCTTAAAGTGTACTTGGATAGATGGGTAAAATTTTGTTGAGAAGGATGACAAAACAGTAGAAAGAAGAATATGAACAAAGGTATAGTGGCTGAAAAATATAAATCACATGCTTTAGTGAGTTGTGAATAGTACAGTTTAGATGGAAGAAGGTGTTTAAAAGAGATGAGTCTGGAAAAGAAAATGGGGGACAGGTTGTCAAGAATATTAAATGTCAGAATAAAGAGCTTGGATTTTATTTAATAAACAGTAGTCAATCACTGAAATTTTTTGATCAGGGAAGTGATGGGTTTAGAATTGTTGTAGTGTGTATGTGTGTATGTGTGTGTAAAGCTAAATTTAGCAGTAATATATAGGATGACTCAAGAGCAATAGGCTAGAAGCTAGGGAATCAAAACATTATTGTAATCATTTATTTAAAAGGCAATGAGAGTCTTTGTTTACAATGAAAATGAAAACAAGGGAGTAGATATGAAAGACATTAAGGAGGTAGGATGAATAAGACTTTGCAATTATTTTGATGATATTAAGAAGGAGGTATGATATTAAGATCTTAAGAATAAAATTTTCTTGTGATCTCTCAAGTATGAGTGACTGAAAGAATGATGGCATCATTAAAGGGGAAATCCAGTAGGAAGACCTGATTTGGGTTAGAGTTAAGATGAATAATATATAGACTCATACTTACAGATTATAAAATGGTCTACAGGACATTCAGATTGAGAAATTAAGTAAGCAATTAGAAATGTGGAATTAGAGTCCAAAAACAGAAACCAAGGCTAAATTTAGTTTATAGAACCAACCATCCTTAAAGAGGTGATAGTTGAAAGATGGGAGGTTATCTAAGGGGATGGGAGGAGCCAATAAACTAGGAAGGGTAGTGAAAGAATTACAAAGAGAATTAGCATAAATTAATGCCATACAGAATATCAAAAAGAAGTAGATGACCCACAGTGTTATGGTGAAGAAATGTTCAGGAAAATGAAGCCTAAAAGGAAAAAAAAAAGAGAAAGTGAGGTCTAAGAAAGAGATTTGGGGAGTTAATGAGAAAAATGTTAGCAGTGGTTGAGGGGAAAAATAAGTCTAGTAGATATGTTCCAAGACTCCCTACCCCAATCCCTCTCAGACAATTGCCAAAGGGATTCTCCTAAAGCACAGACCTGATTATTTCACTCAATAAACTTCAGGGATTCCTTAAATATGAAGCCATTTGTCTGAAAGCACTTCACAGCTTGGTCCCCTCCTATCTTTTTTCAGTTTCCTCTCCTTAACGATTCTGCAATTCAAAGATGCTAGGCTACTTGGTGCTCTTCACATGGGACTCTCTATTTCTGTGTCTTTTTGTTGCCTGTATTCCAATACCTGTCATCCTCTCCCTCTTAACTTCTATCTCTTCAGCATTCCTAACTTCCTTTATAATACAATTTGTTTTGCTGATCCTCCAAATGCTAATGCCTTCTGTTCTAAAATTAATTTTTTTCTATTCTCCATGTATCTTGCACATATAGCTGCATTATCTATTCTATCCCTTATTAGTATGTAATCTCCTTGAGGGAAAGGGATATTTTTTTGTTTTTCATTTTATTTTGTTTGTATTGAATCTGTCTTTGTACTGCCAGAAGTTAATATATAGTGAGAAAAATGCTTGTGGAATGACTGCACATAAGACAGATTGCAAAAAATTAAGGAGAGAATGATGAGTTATTATAGGTGACATTAAAAATTATTGGTGCTAAAAGGAAAAAGGAAGTAAATGATAAATCGTAGAGATAGCAGAATTAAATAGAGTTGAGGTTGTTTTTTCTAAATAGAGGAAATTTTATATGTATGTATGTATGTATGTATCTATCTAATCCAAAGAAAAGCAATCATTAGAGAGGCATATATATTATAAATTAGTGATGAAAAAATCACGTATCATCTACATTTTCACAAAGTGGATATTCGAACTATGATCCTTTTGTAATTTAGTTATCACTATGGTGAGATAATAGAAGATCATCTTCAAAGAAGCATATACCTTTTCCAACATCTTTTTAATGGAAGATCTCATATGTTAAAGAGTCCATTTTTAGAAATGGGAATAAAATTATGATTTTAGATTAGAAAGGATAACAACTAGAAGAACACAAGCTCAACATTCCACATGATATATCTTTTCTGGTTTTAGTGGGAAGTAAGACTAAGAAGAGGGAAGCTAGATATAAAGAGTCATGCAGGCTTAGAAGATACAATAACAAAGGCCTCACCATTTCCTTTGTGAGGTCCCCCAAAACATTCCATTGGAATCAGATCAGATATTTTTCTCCTGTAAGAGTGGCCACAAAACATCTACCAAAAGCACTCCAAACCACCATTACAGTCAACCCACAAAGCCCAAGTTCTCTATAGCTTTCCAAGAATGTTTACTTTCTAATGAAAACCATAAGCCACAGCTCTAAGGCAATCCCACAAGTAGCAATGTGTTCTACAACTAGGTAAGAAACATCCCATCTGTTGTATGAAGCATCAGCATGAAGGTTTACAATGACCAGGACAAATCTGAACCTTTAAAATATTGCTGAAACCCCTTTGTTGCTTATAAAGCCAGTGTGTAAGCTTCTCCCTTAAAATTACTAAACTGAATAATCAAAGGTTATTAAAAATTGTATACTTACTTGTCAATATCTTCTTGATAATTTTTGAAAGGTGTAGCAGATATAAAATGCAATATTAATTGCTGGAACATATTCTTTCCTCTCTAAGTCATTTTATAATGTAAAATCATTTGTTTTGATCCATAGCAAACCTTAAATTTGAGGCCTTGTTGTTTCAGCTGTGGATTTCTTTATTTCTTCTCTGCACTTCTCTGAGTTGTTTCTCCCCTCCTTGAGTTGCTTAGTTCTTGTCGCCTCTTCTGCTCTCCTCTTAGCTCCTGTTCTAATTTCTATCTGTCATTTCCCGGGCTCTCCTGAGTGCTCTTAGCTTCTGTTCTAATTTTTCATGTCTTCTCCCAGGGCTGCCCTCCTTTCTGTCTCCCTGACCTTCTCCTGCTCTCCTTTCTGACTCTCTGACTCTTCCTCTTTCACATCCCTTCAGAGTTACTGCAGGAGGTTTTCCTTGGCTTCCCTTTTTGCATACTGTTCAGGGCCACAGGTTAGGATAAACTGTCCAGCTCTACTTTGTATCAATCACAAGTAAGTGTAGAGAGGAAAAAAAGAGATAATCTTCATAAACCCTTAGACACAATCTTAGAATTATCTTGTCCATATTTTCCCTATCCTCACATCAGAAATGTGGATTCTAATTAGCTTTGGAATAATTATGAATCATTCCTTTGTATTTCTATTAGGTATGGGGAGGGGGGGACCTTTTCTCAAAAAATCTGTCCAAACGTAAAGTCTAAAGACTTTAGTTGAAATTTCTCAATATATTTTCCACTGTAATTTTTCTGAGTTCATCACTGCTTTAATAAATCAATCACTAAATATTTATTAATCACTTAATATGTACCAGACACTGTGCTAACTGCTGTGGATACAAAAAGAGGCAAAAGACAGCCCCTACCCTGAAGGAGCTTGCAATCTAACAGGGTAGACAATGTGCAAATAAATATATGTAGAGCAAGCTTTATATAAGGTAATTTAAAGACAATTAGCAGACTAAAAGCATGGAATGAAAAAGGGTTGGGGAAAGCTTCCTATATGACTAGGGGTTTTGGAGGTACTTAAAGGAAGTCAGGGAGGTCAGTTCTCAGGGTATTCCAAATATGGGAGATGGGCAGAAGGAATACAGAAAGAAATTTATATTTCTCAAGAGAAACTTCATAGGGTTCTGACTTCAAGTCACTGGGGTGCAATGAGAAATAGTTGCACTCTCCTCATTGGTATATGTAGATAACAGTGAAGAAACTTTTTTGTGGCATGTTTCATGCACCGAATATCATGTCAAGCAAACAAAATGGCACAGCCCCCATATACATTTTGTAATATACTGTTTTACATTGAGAGAAAGAAATTGATCATGAGATTTGGACACTATTCCACAATAAGACTTACTTTTTGGTACAGTGAAGAAAAGACATCCTATGCCCGCTCTTCAGAACAACAACGCTTCATTCCTTTTAAGTTTGGGGAGAGAGAGAGAGAGAGAGAGAGAGAGAGAGAGACAGAGAGACAGAGAGATTGTGCGTGTAAAACTATTATCATATTTCATCCTTCTTCATCTCCATTGTTACAAACATCTAGGAAAATCCATTCTACAATATCCTTATCATTATTTCTGAAGTTCCAAAAAGGAAATGGGAATACTCTTCTCACCAAACATTTTGAAAATGAAAACAGCTTCATCATCAATTCTGTTTTTTTTTTAGGTTTTTGCAAGGCAAATGGGGTTAAGTGGCTTGTCCAAGGCCACACAGCTAAGTAATTATTAAGTGAGACCAAATTTGAACCCAGGTACTCCTGACTCCAGGGCCAGTGCTTTATCCACTGCGCCACCTAGCCGCCCCCAGCATCAATTCTAAAATACCAAATACCAGGTTTAGACATTTAACTTGGGCAGCAAGATCACATTTAGCATTCAAATTTTAAAATGCAGGACATTACTGTTTATTCTACTAAAAATGTATAGATTCTCTAGGGAAAATAATGTAAAATCTCTTAAGAAATGGCTAATGAAAGATCACAGTATTTCTGCATGGTGACTTAAGTGCTGTTGTATCCATTTTACAGACAAAGTAAATTAACATTCCAGGTTAAGTGACTTGACAAGGCTTAACCATTTGCGTAACAAAAAGATTTGGGAATTATCAAAAAAAAAAGAAAAAAGTCAATCTCCTTGATTTAATCATCTCAAAGCTCAGATGCTCCTGGAATACACTATCTGAATTTTTTTCATAAGCTTTGAAAATCTTGGAGTAGTAAATTTGTACACATAAAACTTTTTATTCTAACTACTGGTAAGTTTCCTAATCCAAATGAAAATTTTATTGGTAGACCATGTTATAAAATGTTTAAAGATAAGATATGAATTTAGTTCTAAATATAAGTTTCTGATTATCCCCTCTTCCTAATTGGATTATTTTCCTTGTCTAATAAACTCCAGGTTTTTCTAAGATTGAACAGAAAAACAAAAACAAGGGGAAAGAAGGGTGGCTCCAAGCTCTGTTGAGAAACAGGAAATGGTGTGAAACCTTATTTGCCCTTTCTGCTGTGAAGAAGTTTGTAGAAGGACAGTAACCCTGCATGCTGCTGAATAAACCACCAACAGATATGCCAGAGGTCAGGTTTGGGTGGGAGATAAGGTAGGCAGCTGCTTATACCCCAGCTCACAGGGGGATATGATAAATGATACTTTTCAGTATTTAAAAAAAATTTTAATGTCAGAAATCTTCCTATCTTTGGCACATGAGAGATTTGTTTTGTTGCATGTATTACTGTGAAGGTTTTCAACTTCTGGTGGACAGGAACACATACAAGGAATATGATTTTCAAACCTTGCCTTAAGTGCATAAATCCCTTCTCCCAATTCTTATATGAGGTGTTATATCCAAGTCAGAAACTGTATATATATATATATATATATATATATATATATATATATATATATATATATATAGGATCCCCTAAGAAGATTCTAGAATTCCCTCAAGAAGGGAAATCTGAAAGGAATAGGAAAATGGGGGAAATGGAAGAGGATGAGAAGAAACAAAAGAAAAAAGAAACTCATGAGAGAGTAGGCCTACTTTCTTCTCATAAATTAATGCTACATACAGGTTTCCATTCACCTCATCTTTTTTCCTTCTTTTCCTCCCTTTACCCCTTGCTCTCCTGGAGAGGAACAAGATAGTTTTGAATAGGAAGATACTCTGTTGAACCCAAAGAGGTTAGCTTAAATTGTGAAGATTGGACTAAAATCAATAGGCCAAAGGGTAAAGACTTCCAAACTATTTCTGACATTTGAACTAAAACATTGGTGGCACATTCCACATAAAGTGTCTTTTTCAGTTACAACACTAGCTATAAATATAACTCTAAGAGGAAAACAATGGCATGGTAGGATACATTCTTTCCTGTTGCTCTTGCCCTTACCTCCATTCCTTTCTCCTCTCTCTCTCTCTTCTTATAGTCTCAACTTTACTTTTCAGTGTTGTTTAGAACTCCTCTTAAGGATCCCTTTTCCCCACCTTCAGGCTGGAGAACCAGGAAAATAAACATTCTAAAAGTGGAAAGACCCAGAAGCATTAGCTGAGTACCTGAACAATCAGCAATCATTTATCAGAAATACTTTCCAATGACCTAAAGTAGAAGCAGAAATCTAAATCAGAAATGTGAATCTGTAACAGGATAGGTGAAGTTGGAAGGTAAAGGGCAGGGATTTTGCTAAAAAAGTTAGACTGGTTTGATGATGGTGATGATGATGTTTGTCCTTTTTTCTCAACCAAGACCATGACATTAGGGAGGTATGCCATGAAAAATACATGAATTGGATTTGAGTGAGGGGGTATTGTGCTCTTCCAGAGCCATCTGGATCCAGTGGCCAGATACAAATCAGGATGCCTATCCTGTTGACTACAAGGACAGTGTTCTATCCATTGTGCCACCTAACTACCCCAAATCTGATTTGATATAGAAAGAGTAACAGAGGAATTGAATTCTATAGAGTTCAGAGCAATTCAAAACACTAGAATTTTTGAAAATATGTCTCTGCTTTTATGCTCAAGCTTGTAAGATTCAATCTTTTAGGCTTTTATTAATTAATTAGAACTGGACAGCTCCACTAATGTCTATCATTTTATTCTCAGGCAATTTTTTCCCCTCTCTCCCCCATCTCCAAACAATAGAATATATGTTCTTTTGTCCCCCAAGTTTTATTACCTCTTCTAAGCCTGTCACCCTGGGATCCAAATTATTTACCTTTCTCCTCTTGCTTCTCATAATCAAAAATTTCGTTCCCAAGTCTGTATATAATAGATACTAAAGATATAGACAAAGACTTTATTTTATCTGTTAATATTACCTCATAGAGGACATTGAAACCCAAATAATTCTCCACTTGGTAGACTAAATAAGGCGTGGGCAGTTTTAAGCAGAGGTATTTTATGGTTGATCTTATCTAGTGTAAGTATTCCCAGTGAGTCTGCTGGGTTGAAAAATACATGAAATGTATTTTACTTAAAGAGATGAAGCTATATACTACATATTTGCCTTTTCATGACTCTATACCCTTAGTAACTCAATAAACACAATAATTTATAAATGATGATATTAAAATAATATCTATTCATTAATCAATAATTATAAAATCTGCAAAGCACTTTACTAATATTATCTCAGTTTATTCTTATAACCTTAGGTGCTATTATTACCTATCTCCTTTTTACAGATTAGGAAACCGTGGCAGATAAAAATTAAGTGACTTGCTCAGTGTCCTATGGCTAGTAAGTATTTGCTATCAGTTTTGAACCTAGGTTTATAGAAAGTTTATAGTGCTGTTATTTAATCATAAATGGAGATAGCCTCCATATTATCTTAAAATATGGATCATTAATATCATTTAGCAAAGATCTGCAAAAGAAAATAGTTTTGTCATACGAAAAAATTCAGAAAAATCAGCTAAAGCAGGTCATTTTATGTCACTGAGCAATCTATCAGACAGAAGCCCAGTTTCCAAAAGTACAAGCCAATTATATCTTTAATGATACCAAAAATACATCAATTGTAGCTTGATGAAAATCCTAATTCAGAATTAAATGGTTATGTTCAGAAATTAAAAATCTTGGCTCACTTTAGTCATCCTATGTAGCTCCAAACTAAGCTATTCATTAGCAAGTATCATAGGGCCTACTGTACCTACACTGTTATTGAATATGTGGTAAAACTACCTTGACTAATGCAAGTCTGTCTGCAATTTGTAGTCTTAGGGAGTTGCCTGGAAATTTAAAGGAGTAAGTGATACCCCAAATTATATAGACTTGAACTCAATTTTGCAATCTGGAAGTCCAGGATAAAGAGTACTGAATCCAGATGGGAAGAAATGTGGCAGCATTGGTAGGCAGATGGCAAGATGTTCTAGGAAGGCAGCTGGGTGGTCCTCAAAGAATCATAGTATGATTTGAGGATTGGGGCCAGCCAGAAGATTTGACCATATGAAGCATCTCATTTACTATTTTTTGGCAAGGCAAATGGGGTTAAGTGGCTTGCCCAAGGCCACATAGCTAGGTGATTATTAAGTGTCTGAGACCAGATTTGAACCCAGGTACTCCTGACTCCAAGGCCTGTGCTTTATTCACTATGCCACCTAGCTGCCCCTATGCATCTCATTTACTTTTGATTGTTCATAGGCTCTCTTTTTTTCCCTCCAATTCCTTTCTTCTACTTCCACATGCCCAAGCTTCTTGAGGACAGGAACTGTCTTTGCCTCTTTTTAAATCCATAGAACCTAGTATAGTATTTGACACATGGTAGACACTTAATATTTGTTGCTTGTTCTATATCCCTTGGAATCCCTAGCTCCATCAAGACTCATAAGCTATTTCTCTTTTTTTGCTCTTCTAGGGTATTAGTGCTTCTTCCTTCTCAGATTATGATGCAGAGACATACTTTAAAGCTTTGCATTTACCTTTGTATCTCCAATTTGTTCAATAATTTAATGCTTGGTGGATAGGATTAATTTGACTTCTCATTTCCTATGCTTATCAGAATACTTCCTTTACTAACCAAGGATAACATAGTTTGTTTGTAGAGAAACCAAGGCTAGAATCCAGGTCCTCTTTATCAGGTCTAATTTTCCTTCCAATGTGACACCAGTACTTAGATCCAGAGGATTTGGATACTAATTTCATTTCTGCTGCCAGCTACCTTTGTAACTAACTTTGGGTAGGTTAATTAAATTCTCTGGTTCCTCATCTGTCAAATGAGGTAAGGGAGGGAAAAAAAGACAAAGTATCTCTGGCCCTCAAGAAGCTTAGTTCATTTATTTCTACTTAATTTAAATGACAGATCTTTGTCAATGCCTAAGGCAAGCCTAACACTACATTAATTAGACTGATATAACTGTAGTTGAAGTGTCTCTCTTCCAGTGTGACAAATATGCACATGGACACACACACACATACACACACACACACACATACAATTAACTAAAATATGACATATAACTACATTCTATTTATGTGATTTTGGTGCCCATCAGTTTAAGCATCTAGTTATTTTGACAGGATAAAGCACACACACACACACACACACACACACACACACACACACACACACACACACAAAGAAGGAATATTCCCCTCTGTTCTGAATTTGAGAGTTTGAGACCAATTTTCACTTTAATTCTTCTCCATTTTTCTCTATGCTGAAACTTTGGTGAACACCCTACAGATGTCTAGAAGGTAATTTGTAATACAGCTAATATATTTTCCTCTGCCATTCATAACTCCTTCATTTAATATAAAGAGGAATTTGATGTGTGACGGAGGATATTGGAGGATATTTTATTATGTGTAATCATTCTTTCCCCTCTGATGTTGATGGAGGTATTTTCATTCTTTCCACTTCACTTAAGATGAATCTCATATATCTATCATAGAGGCTAGTATAAAGACCCATGGACAATTTGTGTGACAGCTTCAGAAGTATTTACCCTTCTTATTGGCCCAGAGAAGCAATATTCTATTGGTTAGTGACGCCCTAGAGTAGAGATAGCTGTACGTCTTATTGACTTGGTAAATTCACTAACTTGGCAACTCCTGGTCACTTCATCTTCACACTTCTTTGCATTGGTTTTTCTATGTCTAAAATGATATAGAGCTCCCATTCCTGGGGGCATAGCAAGATTTAACTGACTAATAATTAAGGTGGCTGAGCACTCCTCAAGAGTGTCCCATACTATCCCTAGTGAGACCACTGAGGGAAAGAACCATCCTTTCAGTACATTTTAGTACAGACCTACCACATAGTGGTATTGTATGTGAGCAGAGAGTGTGGAGTCATTCTTGGCTCCATGTAAACCTACTGAACAATGTGCTCGGGTGAGTTTACACAGGTCTGCCCTTTGACCAAAAGGTCAGAGTATCATAATCATTATGCACTTTGCCACTCTCAAATAAAAGTGCCTGATAAATATTTCTTTCCATTTCTTACTTCTGGCTGTAGTGCTATGAGAGGCAAGTCAATTGCTAAAAGGCTAGGAAATAAACCGTGGTTGATGAAAGCACTATTCAGTTTGGGGGTGGAGGAATGGGGGATGTTTTCCATTTATTTTAAAATTAAAGTCTCATGCAAGCCCCTGAAAAAATATACCATAGATTCTTTAGCCTGATTGTTTCAACTTTTAATAGTAAAGTCAATATGTGCCTCCAACTAACTGCTGGGTATTGTTACATGATTGCCAGGTTGTTTTATGTATGTGCAGCAACAAAACAATATAAGGTGACAAACAAAAAGATGGAAAATATATAAAAGAGGGAAAAAAGTTGACTATGTGCTACCTCAGGCTTAAAACTCTTCTTATACACTTTGCCACGAAGTCTATTAAAGCAAAATATAGTGGAAATACAATATACAGCAATGAATGTCTTCAAACTAGCAATTTAGCGCTAAAGCTGAGGGCAGTTCTTATGCACCGACTTTTAATACCTAGACGATTTGTGGTCTCACAAAGTTCCTGCCTTAGGCAAGAGTTGTGCTGTGTTCTAATAGGTCTAGTTTGTTGACTGTCAGAATAATGGAGAATTCAGGAGCAGAGGGGGCTAGATGCTGTAAACAGCTGAGATAATTAGGAGGCCTGTTGGGAGGAGGAAAAGGCTGGTTTACATTCTGTCACAGGGTCTGAAAAAATGTTTGTTCAGAAAACTCCTAGGTGACACAGTTTGAATCCTAGCAAGCTTGTTTGGGGAGGGGGTGGGGGTGGGTGCTGTTTTTCTAGTCATCTACCAGTCTTCTCTAAGCTTTTTGATTGGAAAAATATAGTGTCTGAAAATGGCAATTGCTAAGACCCTGTGCATTCATTCCTTCTTGTAAATTGTCTATAATAGTATGGTCTCTGATAGTGATGGGGCTCAAGTAACAAAGGACAAATAATACAAAAATCATTTCTATGTGGCCTTGGTTGTTGAGATCTGTTGAGGGATTGCTGAGGTCTGAATCTGGTACCTCTTTGAATGAAGAGTAGAAGATGGATATAAAGATGTGGAGATAGAAACAACATTTGCCAACTGATTGGATATGTGAAGGGAGTGCGAGTGAATACTCTACAAATAATCACAGATAACGTAAAATTATTTGTTTAACTTAGAAGTATGATCAACATTTTTCATCTTATTTTTATATTTATAAGCTGCAGATTAGAAGACATATTAATAGACCAGATAAAGGTATAAGCTACCCATATCCATTTTCCAATACTCTCATCAGACTCTGTAATTTCAATATTATGCCTATTCCTTCCAGTGATGTTAAACTAATGCATGTCTACTTACCAATGTGTCCCACAAAATTTCTATGAAGGTCAGTCAACCAGCATATTAGGGGCCTAACTTATGTCCTCCTCAGATTATGTGGATAAAAGAAGACAAATATGTGAATACTCTCTCCAATATGGTTTTCCTCTCCCCCTCCTGCCCAGCACATAATTCCTCATTTGTAATTTGTTGCAGCCTGATGACACCCACCATAAACTTTTCCATCTCTTTTTTAGGTCTTCTATAATTTACAAACAAGCTAAATCATCAGAAGTAGAATACTGACTTTTAAAAGATGGCTTGTCATATCAACTAGACACTTGGTCATTAAGACAACTTTGTAGTTTCCTAAAGACAACTGACAGTGTTCTTTCAATTTTGAATTAAAAGGATATATATATATATATACAACTATATATATATATATATATATATATATATCCCTTAGTTAATACCTTTCATAGTTGTAATTCCATTAAATCAGGACCCTCACTCACTATGGGGGGGATAGGAAGAAAATCAATGGATCAACAGATAGCAAGCATTTACTAAGTTCCTAATATATGCCAAGCATTATCTTAGACTCTAGGAATAAAAAAGACAAAAGTGAGAAACATTTTCTGTCTTCAAGGATCATATATTCCATTGGAGGAGAAACATGTACATATATAGGTAAGAACAAAGGTAATGAGGAGATCACATTAAGAAAAGCCTCAGGTAAAAGGTGGTGCCTGAGATGAGTCTCGAGAGATATTGGGTATTCTTTAAGGTTCAACTGAGGATTAAGTGAATCTGTCATGGATGACAGCCAAGTATGGAGAGGTATGGAGATGGAAAGTGGAGCCCGATGTTTGAGAATCAAAAAGAAGGCCAGTTTAACTGAAGCATAAGGGTTGAGAAAGGAGCAATGGCTCATAAAGTTGAGGTAAGTTAGTGGCAGGTTATAAAAGGCTTTGAATGCTAAACAGTGGTGTTTTATTTGATCTTAGAGATAATAGGGAGCCACTGAAGATTATTGAGTAGTGACATGATCATTGCTCTTTTAGGAAAATCATTTTTTACAGTCATATGGAGGATGGGTTGGAATGAATAAAGACTACATAGGGAGAATAATTAGGATGCCATAGCAACAGTCAAAGGTGAGGGCGTGAACTTGGTAGTGGTTACGTGAGTGTAGAGTAGAGGATAGATATAAAACTTATTGTGGAGATAGAAACACCAAGATTGGCAACTGATTAGATATATGGAGTAAATGAGAATTAGTCTTAAAGAGGAGATTGATGTTGCCATCCTGAATAACTGAAAGTTCTCTTGGAAAAAATAAGAATTTAAAAAGGGAGTTGAGAAGAAGGATGGATTTTGTAGAAATGATAATGAAATCTATTTTGGACATGTAGTGTTTGAGATGCCCTTGGGATGGCAATTTTGAAATATCCAATAGGTAATTGATAATAAGGGACTAGAGTTTGTGAGAAAAATAGAAATCTAGGAGTCACATACAAAGAGGTGATATTTAAATTCATAAGAACCAATTCCAGAGACCTGCCTTTTTAGAGGCCTTCTATCCTGTCCCCAAGAAATTAGTTGGAAAAAGAATAGGTATGTAAAGAGAACATTTATTAAATTCCAAATGTGTGGTAGATATTATGACAAATATTATCTCATGGAATTTGAGGACTATTCAAAAAGGAATGCAATCATCCTGTTCACTGAAATATTATCACTTGAACCTGATTAAGAATTTCATTTGGTAGGAGATACATGGACTTTCTTATGTGACTTGGCCCTATTAAAGTCAGACAAGTCATCCATCCCCTCCAAATGTAGGGGTAACTAAAAACCTGTGAAAAATAGGATTCCTTGGGTAACTTGCTCATGCAACCTATAAAAATTTACTGTTGTCTCTACCCTTAGTTAGACCCTTACCTAGCTAAGCTGTCAATTTTTGTTGTTTTATTGAACATGCCTTTGTCTATTTTCTCTGACATCAAACCTGTTTGTACTTGTAAACTCCCCTCTTCTCCTATTAATTAGTTGCACTACTGAAGTGCTTTGCCTTTTCTTATACTATTCTCTGATTTGTTTTATCATCTATTCTTGCCCTGACTCCAGCTCAGATTGCCCTAGGCATTGGCTTTCAGCCCCCGTGACCAAGTGACCAAATATCTGCTTAAAGTCCATGTTGACTGTCTAACTACAGTATCTGTATCTAGGTTTTTTAACTTTCCCGTATACTTCTCTAGAATCATCAGTTGCCTAGTCTCAGTAGCAACCCAATGAAATTGAAAGAAAAGGATCTGCTATATGGCAAAAGAGAGAAAGAGGGAAAGAGACAGACAGGCAGAGATAAAGTCAGAGACAGAGAGAGAGAGAGGTGGGGGAGGGGAGGGAGGAGAGAGAGAGAGAGAGAGAGAGAGAGAGAGAGAGAGAGAGAGAGAGAGAGAGAGAGAGAGAATAGCATTACTTTTTTGGAATGCCAAAAACTGAGAGACTATATAGGATCATAGGACCATAAATCTAGAATTGATAGGGGCTGTCAGCGTTTACTAGGACAACATTTTCTTTTAGATTAGAACACTGAATCTCATTGAGATTGTGACTTTCTTGATTCTATTGATATCTCCAATAAGGTGAAAATAGATCTATTGACTAAATTCCAACAGATTAGCATGACTTTATAACCTTTAAAAAGCTTGAAATAGATAAATTTAAGACAAAATAAAAACTGTTTTATAGATTAGAAAGAACTCTTATAGAAATTTGTATTTCAAGATGTAGCACAGACTGAAAAGAAGTAACATTAGGGACAAAAACCTTAGGTTCAAAGAATCTATTTTTGGAGATGCTTGGGTTGAAGATGCTTGACAAGCATTTATTGAAAGAATATAATATGGAGAACATTGTACTAGTTGCTTTTGACACAAAAATAAAGGAGTCCCTCCCTTTAAGGATCTTACAGTTTTTGGTGAAAGGGTGGGGAGAGAGTATGAGAAGGGAGAGGATAGAACAAGTACTTATATGAATAAATACAGACTATACACAAAATTTAAAAAAAGTAACTTCAAGAAGAAGTGGGGTTAACAATTAGATCAGAAAAGACCACATAAGAGGTGACATCTAAGTTTTGCTTGGGAAAAAAACTAAGGATTATACTAGGGAGAGGTGACATGGAAGATTTCCATGACTTCATGAAAGGACACAAAACTGAATTTAAATAAAAAAAACCTGGAAAAAGATCAAAGAAGTTTAGTAGCTTAAAAAATGTCATCCTTTTAGTACTGCTGAAGGCCAAGCTGAAAATAACCAGTGATCTTAATGTGTCATCATGATTTGGTTTGGGAGTGTGGGGATGCTATATTGCTTGTTTTGTTCTGAAATTGATAATATCCTTTTTTGAATTTCATTGAAATTTTCTTAATTGACTGTGATAAAAATATGCCAGTAAATCTAGAAGACATATATTTAGTATAAGTAAAAACTTAAAGTGAAATTAATTCTTTATAATGACATTATCTATGTAGACCTAAACTAGATTGTTTATGATGCCCAAACTGGTTATTAAAACATTAATTGGCATGTTTTTAGAAAATAGCATAATCCCCCTTGAATTTTTCCATACAATTTTCTCTTTCTTTTAGATTCTATACTTTAAGCTTTACTTGAGGCTAAAGATCTGGCAGGCAGAGGTGCCATTTTTGTTTGTTTTGTTTTATGTTTCTGTGATATCTTTTAAGTAAGTATACCTTGCATTTATCAATATAACTTTAATCTCCTTTTTGTTAAACTGAAATAAGCCATCAGAGAATTTGATTTATTTTAATGAATAAAATCTATTAACAAATGAACAAACTTATTTTCTATCCCTTCCACTTCTCCTTCCTAAATGGAAAACAGAGGGCAAAAGAAATGGAAAGAATCTACCAATCACCTCCCAAAAGAGATTGGAAAAAAAAATGAAAATATTTCAAGCAGCTAGAAAGAAATATTTCAAATACAGTGGACCCACAGTCAATATCACACAAGATTAAGCTGTTACTACTTTAAAGGAGCAGAGGATTTAGAATATGCTATTATATAAGACAAAAGACCTGTAATTAAAACCAAGAACAACTTACTCAGAAAAATTGGGTGTAATCCTATAGGGAAAATATATATTTAATGCAATAGAGAATTTTCAAACATTCCTGATAAAAAGTTCAGAGTTGAAAAGAAAATTTGACAGGCACAAAAAAGTCAAGAGAAGTATAAAAAGGTAAAATGTAAGTGAGAAATCTTAAGAAATTTTATAAAAATGAGCTATTTGCATTTTATAGGAAAATATGATACATGCAGACTCTAAGAGCTTTACCATACTTAGGGCAGTTAGAACAAGTCAAATGAGTCTACTTAGAAGTCAGGATATGAGTTGATTACGTTGGGATGAACTCAAAATAAAAAAGGGAAAGTGAAAAAAGAGGGGTGCACAACACAGTATTGAAAGAAGGCAGAGGGACCTAAGATGTCTACTGATTTCTTATCTATCTAGATAGAAATATCTATGTATACATATTATCACATTTATATCTACATAATCACACATAGAAAGAGTTAGGTATAGAAATTTATCTTACCCAACAGGGAACTATGAGAGTAAGTATGCAAAAAAAAAATGAGAGGTGGTTGTTAGTAGGAAAGATGATTAATGGTGGCTGTCATTAGAAGCAAAACAGACTTTTCAGGAGGATACAGGGCAAATAAAAAGGACAAAGAAAAATATAAGAGAATATTCAAGATAAATACAGTTAGCAATCATAAGTGAACACAAATAGGATGAACTCACCTATAAATAAAAGAGGATAGAAAAATAGATTAGAAATCAGAATGTAAAATGTATTTTTTTATAAGAGAAATATCTGAAATAGGAAATTGATAAGGAATGAAAATAAGTGACTGAATCTATTATGTTTCAACTGAAGTTATAAAAGGCAAAGGATAACAGTCATGGGCTCAGACAAAGCAAAAGCAAAAATAGACCTAATTGAAAGACATAATCAGGGAAACTACATTTTAATAAAACTATAGGAAAGAAATGATTATATCAATATTGAATATATATATGCACCAATTAGCATATTATCCAAATTTTTGAAGGAAAAATTAAATTGTTACAGAAATTGTAAATGAATTACAGAAAAGTATATTAGTGTAAATCTCAACTTATCCCTCTCAGATCTAGATAATTCTTACCATAATAAACAAGAAAGAAGTTAGGAGATAAATAGAATTTTAGAGAAATTACATTTAATAGACATGCAAAATATTGGATAGGAATGTAAAAGAATGTACTTCTTTCTCAGTCATAAATAATGCATGCACATGGCATTCTTTTTATTGTTATTATTTTTGCAAGGCAATGGGTTTAAGTGACTTTCTCAAGGTCACACAGCTAAGGCTTGTGTCTGAATTTGAATTCAGTTCCCCCTGATTCCAGGTCTTGTGCTCTGTCCACTATGCCACCTAACTGACTCTTGGAATTCTTAAAATCAGCCATGTGTTAGGGCATAATTGCAGGAAAAAACATCAATATTAATGGTACTTGAGCCATAATGGAATAAAATTATTTTCAATAGCCACTTTGAGTCACAGATTAGAGTTAATTGGAAAGTAAATAATCTAATCCTAAAGAATGAATTTTTAAAAAAACATCATATAAGCAATAATTTCACTAAAGATAATGACAGTAATAAGAAAATATGCCAAAAATTTGTGGGATACAGTAGTACTTGGGGGAAATTTATATCACTTAATCTTTATATCAATAAAATAGAGAGGGGAATACATCAAAAAATTGAATATTTAATTAAAATAACTAGAACAAATTAAGAATTCCCTGTTAAATACAAAATAGAAATTACAAAAAAAAACTTAATGCAGAAATTAATAAAGTTGAAAGTAAAAAAGTAAACATCAAATCAATAAATAAAAGTAAAGGACTGATTCTGTGAAAAAACAATGAAATAAAGTATTGGCTAATTTTACTTAAAAGAAAACCAAATTAATAGTATCAAAAATAAAAAGGGTGAATGAACAAACAATAAAGATGAAATTAAAGCACTTATCAGAAACCACATAGCCCAAATTTAGGTCAATATAACTGATCTAATTGGAATGGATGAATATCTACAAAAATATAAATTGCCTAGATGAACAGAACAATAAAAATATTATTTAAATAACACTATCTTAGAAAAAGAAATTGAACAAGTCATAAGTGAACTCCCTATAGAGTTAACAAAAACACAAACAACAATGAACCAACCTCAGGACTAGAAGGATTTCCAAAACATTTGTGAATCTTACAAAACATTTAAAGAATATTGATTCCAGTATTAAATTAAGTATTTGAAAAATAGGTAAAGAAGAAATTTTTTTATTGCTGAGACAATAGGGTTAAGTGACTTGCCCAAGGTCACATACTACTAAGTATCAAGTGTCTGAGGCTGATTTCAATTAAGTCCTCCTCCCTCCATGGCCAGTGCTACATTCATTGCATCACCTAGCTGTCACCAAAGAAGGAATCTTGTCAAATTTCTTCTAAAACACAAATATAGTTTTAATATCCAAACCTGGGACTGTCAAAAAGAAAAAAGAAACTCTTGATAAATTTTCCTAATAAATATCATTGCAAAAATTATAAATAAAATATGAGATTATAGTAATATAATTAAGATACATGCTATGTCTCAGGTGAATTTTTACCTGGCATTCAGAATAGGTTCAGTAAATAAGTACAGTTGATGATATCAATAACAAAAAAATAAAAATAATATAATTATACCAAAACATGTAGGGGAAAAAATTTAGAAAAAAGAATCCTTTCCTATTAAAACCTTATAAAGTAATAAATGGAACTTTTCCTAAAATTATAAATTGTTAGGGACTGTTGTATGTGAGGAAACTATAAATCTTCATCACCTAGTGCCCTTGAGCATCAGAACATTGTTTTACTTAGTGCCATGGGAGTGGGAGTAGATTAGAGACTGAGAAGGATAGCTGAACATTTATATTTTGGCAAATAAATGGAGACCTCGGTGTACAAAGGGAAAACTTGTCTTTCTTGTCTCCTGCCCCCTCAATGCTCTCCTGGGGAAGGATAAGAGAGTCTGGAAAGGGACTCAACATATAGCACCCATACAGGGACATGGAGGTGGAATTATCTGAGTGAAGTCCAGAATAAGGACCAGCAGATATAAGCAACATCCAGACGACATCCTGGAGAAGAGGTCCCTGGAGAAAGTAACAGATTGATTTGTCAGCAGGGGGCTGATTTTAAGTTGGAACAAGGAGGTTGTAAAGCAAAAGTGAGAAGACAAACAAGTATTCTGCGTGAGCCAGTGGGAAGTGGAGTCTCTGAGGCAGTGCAGCAGGGGACAAAGTTTCTTCCTCAGCAGCAGTCCATACCAGTGCTGTGAATGCCATGCAGAGGACGGGCTTGCTGTTCTTTTTGGCCGCTGCTTCTGGTCTGATTGCACTATGCACGTTAAGCGAGATCCAAACCCCTAAATCCATGGTCAACTTCAGAGACTTCTCATTGCTTATGCAGACCCTGATGCAGACTCTTGACACCTACAACGAATTTCACTCCAGAAGCCACAACGAGTTTCACTTTCCAGCCTGCAGCCAGGCATGGGAGGGCTGTGAATTGCACTCTAGATATACTTCTTGTGTTAAGAGCGAAGGTGTCACATGCTATTGGACAGTTTGTGGTGCTGTTGACTACTGTTCAGAAAATGTAACAACTCCAAATTGTACTTTTATCAACATTTCAAGTAATTTCAAATGCTCTCTCTCATTCTCTGCCATTCCCACCTTCTGCAGGGGCGGGGGGGGGGCAGAGTGTGAGAAGGGAAATCTTCCTTTTTTGGAACTTCAAAAACTCAAATTTATGTCTCAGATGGAATGCAGGCTTTGCTACAAGGACAAGACCCCTACAAAAACTTATTCTAAAAATAAAGGGATCCCAATGCATTCTTCCTGGTTTGGGCAATAGGTTAATGATTGAGATGCTTCGTGATCAAATAGTTAAGAAAAAAAGGGAAGACTTTTTTCTGGGATTGGGAAATTTAGATTTTGTCTTTTGAATTTCTTTTTCAAATTTTGTCTTTCTGTGCCTATGGCTTATATTTCTGTTGACTGGTCTTAATTGGTGTGTTATGTGCATATTTGTATTTAATCATCAATAGGATGTTTTTACATCTCTCCACTGGCCTGGAAACATGGGAAAATGTTTCTATATTCTGAGATCTGGTACTGGCCAGGGTACCAATCTCAGCTTGGTAAATGTGATTCAAGAGAATTGTTTCTGTGTTTGTGTTAGTGTTTAAACTCTGAAATAGTTAGGTAAAGTTAAATATTACTCCTTTTAGTTTGGATTTTGAATATGATTGCTTTGAAAGGTTTTTTTTTTGTTGGCAACAGAGAAAGCTTTGTAATCTTTGTTTGTAAGTTGGGAATAAAATGTATTTCAAGGAATTTGGGAATATTGGTTTTTACTATTGTTTAATTGACATTTGTTTATACTATTTTTGAACTTTTGCTTACAACTTATGTGGCATAAATTATGTAATAATTTTTATTTAAAAAAAGCAAGATGGGGGGATATTTTAGGGACTGTTGTGCATGGGAATACTGCAAATCTTCATCACCTGGTGCCCTTGATCACCAGAACGTTGTTTTACTAAGTGCCACAGGAGTGGGAATAGATTAGAGACTGGAAAGGATATTTAAGCACCTGTATTTTGGCAACTAAACAGAGACCTTGGTCTGCAAAAGAACTTGTCTTCCTTGTCTCCCACCCCATCAATACTCACTTGGGGAAGGTTAAGCAAGTCTGGAAAGGGACTCAACAATAAGTAGTTTCTTTGTAAAAATCAAGATCTATACCATCTAAACCATTATCTATGATATGGATAAAATAGAAGTCTTTCTAATCAGATCAAGGGCTAAGCAGGAATGTCTGTCATTTCTATTATTATTCAATATTGTATTACAACTGCTAGCTATTTCAATAAGACAGAAAAAAGAAATGAAAGGAGTAAGAGTAGATGATTAGAAAATAAAACTTTTACTTTTGTAAATTTTAGGTTGGTACATTTAAAGAACTCCAAAGAGTCAACTAAAAGACTAATAGAAACAAGTAACAACTTTAGAGAAGTTGAAGGATATAAAATTACCCCAGATAAATTATCAGCATTTCTACATATTACAAAAAACCCAAAAAACAAATCCAGGAGAAAAAATAGAAAGATCAATATCATTTAAAGTAATTAAAGTAGGTGTAAAATATTTGAGACTCTACTTGCTGAAATACACAGATGAATTGTATGAACACAATTACAAAATATGCCTTCATAAAATATCGATCTAAATAATTGGAGAAACATTAATAGCTCATAGATAGGCTAAACCAATACAATAAAAATGAAAATGCTACCTAAATTAATTTAATTATTCAGTAACATATCACTTCCAAAGAATTACTTGTTGAGCTAGATTTTTAAAATAGCAAGATTCATCTGAGGGAACAAAAGTTCACCAATATCAAGATGAACAATACAAAGTAAAGTAAAGAGACCTAGCAGCATCAGACCTAAAAACTATATTACAAAGCAGCAATCATTCAAATAATTTGGTATCTGATAAGAATTGAGAGGTTAATAAGAGAAGGATAGATTCAATACCCAATTTATGAAGGAAATGAACATAGTTATTTAATGTTTGCTAAATCCAAAGATCCTAGTTACTGGTATAAGAATTCACTTAAAAAAAACTGCTAGGAAAACTGCAGAATACTCTGAATGAAACTAATAATAGATTAACATCTCTCAGGGTAAACCAAGATAAGCTCAAAATAGATATAGAGTTAGACATAAAAAAATGATATAACAAGCAGATTGGGAAGAATGGTTAGGGGATGAGTTCCTGACCAAGGGGAAAACATCAGGAAGATTCACAGGAGATAAAATGATAAATTTGATTACAATAAATTTTTTAAAAAGGTTTCGCAACATACAAAATTAGTTCAGCCAAAATTAGAAGAAAATGCACAAAGTGGGAAAAAATTTGCAGTAAGTTCTTCTGATAAAGTTGCCATTTTCAGATAAATCAAGAACTTAGCCAGTCATAAAAAAAAATCAGAGCCATTACTCAATTGATAAATTGCTAAATGATATAGAGACAATTTTCAGACCAAAGAAATCAAAAGTTGGTAATAGTCATGGGTTTGAAATAGAAAGGGGAAAATGACAAGTTTTTAGAGGAGATACCAAAAAATAGATACATTAAAATGCACTGTTGGTGGAGCTTTGAACCAGCCCAACCAATCTGGAGAACAATTAGGAGCTGTGCCCAAAGATATGCCCTTTGACCCAACAATACACAACTAAGTCAAAGAATAAGGAAAAGTAATATGTATAAGAATATTTATAGCAGCTCTTTTTGTAGTGATGAAGAATTGAAAACTGAAGAATGCTAATTTTGGGGGAGTAGTTGAACAATTATGATATGTGAATGTGATGGAATACTATAGTGATATAAGAAATAATAAAGGAGGTGTTTTCAGAAAAAAACTTAGGGTGACATATGAACTGACAGAAAGTGAAGTGAGTAGAAACAAGAAAATAATCTACAGAGTAACAGCAACATTGTAATCAGTCAGAAACTCTGACCAGTATCTACAACTCTAGAGGAATCATGATATAATCATGATATAAAGTACTTTCTTCTTCCATATAAAGAACTGATGAATTCAGAGTGCAGAAGCATTTAATTTTCCTTTTTTTATTTTTATTGTTTTTTGAGTGTGGGATAACTAATGTAGAAATATATTTTCATGATTGTACATCTATAATATATAATATTTCTTACCTTCCCCTAATTGGTGGGGAGAGGGGTAGAGAGAGGGAGATAATTTGGAACTGAAAATAAAAATAAAATTAAAAAATACCATTATATTCATTTATAATCATTTGGTCAACTATTCCCCAAATTATGAACACCCCCTTAGTTCCTAGTTATTTGTCACTCAGGAATAGCTACTTTAAAATATTTGTTCATATAGTTATTTTTATTTAATCTTGTTGTAGTGGAAGTATCACAGTCTAAGAAACCCACATAGCTAATAATTTCACCTTCCTCATTATGTTGAGGTAAACGATCTTAGACCTCTCTCTTAAAAGAAGGAAGTGGGCAGCCAAGATGGCGACAAGAAGTGATCCAGTCTTAGGTGTTCTCTGATAAAACATGAAACTAAGGACTCTGACTAAACTTTCGAGAGACAGAACCCACAAAGGGACCCATTGAGGCAGTTCTCCTACTCAAGGTAACCTGGAAAAGAGCAGAAAGGCTCTGCTCCCCAGGTTGGAGGGGCTGCCTGCCAGAGCGGTGGCCCGCCAGAGCCAAAGAACTTCAGCCTCCCAGAGGCAGCCCCAGGGCGCTGGGAGCCATGGCTCACAGCAGCGGGGGAGTATCCTGAGCTGCACCCTGGGGACACCGGGCACAAAGTGGGGGAAAAGCGGGCGACCTCTGCCAGAGTGAGTATGTGGAACCCAGCCCTCAGAGCACACAGCAAGCAACTTGGTCTTTCCCCATCCCTGATCCAGGAAACAGAAGCAGGTGGAGCAGGCAAGCAGGAGCCTCCAGGACATGAGCCCATTGAACCTAGGGAGGGGAGTGAAGAGAGATTGCAGAGCTCTGTCCTCTGCCTCTGGAGCAGGACTCTGGGGTTCTGACCACATTCAGATCCTGATAGCAGTCTAGGCCCCCCCCCCCCATAGAACAGCAGAGCCCCCCCCCACCTCAGCCCCATGGCAGACGGGAGTGCATATGGTTATTCACAGACCAGGAGGGAGGACAGAGCCTCACACACTGAAATCCTTGTGGGAGTGTCCCAAAAGCTCAGGAAGCACCCCAAAACCAGGCCCAGGATGGAGAAATGAGCAAGCAGAGAAATAAGAGGAAGACCATTGAGAAATATTTTGCTTATGAGCCCAAGAAGGATCAAAATAGTCTGAAGATGAGGAGGTACAAGCTCCTGCATCTAAAGACTCAAAGAAAAACAGAAATTGGGCTCAGGCTATGACAGAGCTCAAAAAAGACTTTGAAAATCAAATGAAGGAGTTGGAAGAAAAACTGGGAAAAGAAAGGAGAGAGATGCAGGAAAAATATGAAAATGAAGTCAGCAGCTTAGTCAAGGAAATCCAAAAAAATGCTGAAGAAAATAGCATGCTAAAAACCAGCTTAGGGCAAATGGATAAAACAGTTCAAAAAGTTATTGAGGAGAAGAATGCCTTAAAAAGCAAAATTGGCCAGATGGAAAAAAGGGATAAGAAAACTCTCTGAGGAGAACAAATCCATCAGACAAAGAATAGAATTCAGGGAGATTGATGAATTTACCAGAAATCAGAAATCAATACTTCAAAACCAAAAAATGAAAAATTAGAAGAAAATGTGAAATATATAATTGAAAAAACAACTGATATGGAAAACAGACTTAGGAAAGATAATTTAAAAATTATTGGAATACCTGAAAGTCATGATCGGGAAAAGAGCCTTGACGTCATTTTCAAAGAATTACTACAGGAAAATTGCCCTGATATTCTAGAAGCAGAGGGCAAAATAGAAATGGAGAGAATCCACCGATCCTCCCAAGAAAACCAACCCCTAGGAATATTATAGCCAAGTTCCAGAACTCCCAAGTCAAAGAGAATATATTACAAGCAGCCAGAAGGACACAGTTCAAATATTGTGTTGCTGCAGTCAGGATCACACAGGACTTAGCAGCAACTACATTGGAAGCTGGTAGGGCTTGGAATATAATATACTGGAAGCCAAAAGAGCTTAGAATGCAGCCAAGAATGAACTACCCAGCAAGGCTGAATTTCCTCTTCCAGGGAACAAGATGGACTTTCAATGAACCAGGGGAATTTCAAATGTTCCTTTTGGAATGGCCAGAGTTGAACAGAAAGTTTGATCTTCAGATACAGGACTCAGGTGAAGCATAGAGATTGGAGGAGAGGGGGGAAATATGAGGGACTTAATTATGATGAACTGGATGTATTCCTGCATAGAAAAGTGACACTGATAATACTCATATGAACCTCCTCAGTTAATAGAGCAGGTAGAAGGAGCTTTTATAGTTGAAGCACAGGAGAAAGCTGAATTCGAAGATAAAATATGGTGTAAAAATGGAGTCAATAGAAAAAAAGGGAAATGTAATGGGAGAAAGAAAAAGGAGAAGGTGAATAGGCCAAGATATTTCCTATAATAAGATTTTTCTTTATTACAATGAGCTATTGCAATGATATGGAAGTGGGGAGGCAAGGGGGAATGAGGGAACATTTGCTCTCATCAGAGGTGGCTAGGAGAGGAAACAGCATATATACTCAATGGGGTATAGGCATCTGGAGTAAGAATGAATCAATAATAAATACTACCATCTTGAGGTAGTATTGTAATTAGCTATTTTTAATTTTTTAAACTTATTTATCCAATATATTTTTCTCTTAAAATACATTAACAGTTGCTTCATTCCATATTAAATAAGCTTGTATGTATTTTAAATTCTGTAGAACTTTCTGAACCAAAGACCCTGTTAAAATCTACCAAACTAATTAGATCAAATAATTATCTGAATGGCCAACCTACCACCAATCCCTTTAAATAATATACCAACTGAATACTGTTTGTTTTTTAAATCTTGTTTGATTGACACATCACAATGAAGTAATAGAAAGTTCATTTCTGTTTAGCAGCATTCTATTGTAGTCTTTCAGTAATCTAGATAATAGAGTAATTCTTCTGTAATTATTAGTATTAATTTTTTTTATCCTTTCTGGATGCCAGAATTATTATTCTTTCTTTTAGGGAAGCAGTTATTGTCAATCTGATTCTATATTCCATATAGTCTCATATCAGTCTTGAACTGGAATTTGGGTTCCACCAGTATGCAATTGGGGAACTTATTTTTTTTTAGCTAATTGAATTCCTGTGTTAGTCTAGTAATTACAAAATTAATTGGAAGATACTCAAGAAGGATAGATATTCACTATTATTTTTCCTTTGCATCATTTCAAAATAATTTTTCTATTTTTTTCTCGAGCTTATGCCAACAATTTCCCAATCTTTTTCAAATTTTGATTGCCTCACCTCTGATTGCATCAGACTTAATACACAAGAAGAGAAGATACAGTATTTGGGCTCCTTATCTATCCATTATATAAGTTCTATGATTTCCCTGGTAAAGGGAACTCCCATTGTAGAAAGTCACCCTAGCAAATTAAATCAGCAACTGTTGTACTGGGGGCACCTCAGTGAGTTTCCTCAGACCCTGGGGAATGTGCTTTGCCCAGAATCACTGAATTTGCTTGTATCATTTCACAATCAACTACTATACCATGAGATTAAATGTTGATTAAGGAAGTCAAAGTTATAATAAAACAAAGACAATCTTGCATAAACTGACCACTCATGAAAATATCCATCTTATCACTATCCCCATTCATTCCCACTCATTCATCCAGGTTTTAGGTCTTTATCTCTTTGACTGACCATAGGACTGCAAAAGAAAATAGTTGAATATCATAGAATTAAGAGAGATACTTAAAAATAAAACTTATTCCAACCTTTGAATATTTTTGCAATAATGATCCTCTTTATGATTGTGTTGTCAAATCTCAATGAAGAATGTGGTATTGTGAAATCATATAATTTTGATGTATTTACCATTGACAGTTGATACATTGTTTTTCATTATAAGAATTAGTATGGCATCCTAATCATAACCTCTTATTTATTAAAAATTAGATAAAATATATTTATTTTTATAAATTTTTCTTTTGTTTTGCAAATCAGTCAACTGTATAATAAAATGTTGACCCCCATTTTAAAGGGAGTCATTTTTAAAAGTACAAATTATCCTCAGGGAGGACATTTTATATTTATGCTTAGAGGAGACATGAATTTAAGAAATCCCTCAGATTACTGGACAGTAAGTAGTTTGGGAACCCATCTAAAAGTGGTATGGAAGTCTTTTAAGAAGAATAGAGATAGGAAGAAAGATTTCAATAGATAAAAAAAGACTAAGTCAGGGAAATAACTCCAAGGAGAGTGCTGTGGTTCTCTGGGTCCTGAAGGACAGGGGAATGTAGAAGGATTGTCTTCTGTGAGACTCTCCTTTTCACTAACCCCACCCCAAAATACACATACACAGTTGTTGCAATCTTCATCCACATTGTGAACCAATGGTCTAAAATATACCTTACTGTTCTTCATTTTAAATTCTTATAAAATCATCAAGTACTTGGCATAAATCAATCATCCCTTTTTTCTTCCTTTTTTTGCATTTTCCTTTTAAAAGCTGTCATAAACTTTCCTTTTTAAAGTGTCAGGCTTTATTTTACTTTTGTTTGAGGAAAAGTTCCTCTAAGTTAATTTTTTCTTATTTCTTTGTTTAATTAGACAATCTCTATTTGGTGTAACCCATGTCTGATTTAAATTTCTTTTTTCCTCATCTATTGTCTCTCTGATGGCATTTTTCAGGAATTGTGCTAATTTAATGTATTTTTTATTTCTGTTAGGCTCATCAAGCAAAGAAGGTAATTCTTTCTCCTAAATGTTTTTGAAAATTCTTTTATCTAAGAACTTCATATGCAGCTTGATCTATTGTACTTACTTGCTGCTATCACTGTTAGTTTACCAAGGATGAAGTAAGCACCAGGATTGAACCCAGTTCATTAGTTATGAAAAATTTTGATAGAATTAATTCATTCATCCCAATTAATTTCTTTCACAAAACTGAATTTTACCAGTGAATTTTACTTTCTTCTTATCTTTTTTTGAGGCAGCTAGCTAGTATAATGACTAAAGTATTGGGCCCAGAGTCTGGAAAACCTAAATTCAACTCCAGCCTCATATACTTCTTAGATCTGTGTGACCTTGAGCAAGTCAGTTTTCCTTTGTCTACAGTTTTTTTCAACTGTAAAATGGAGATAATAATCTGGCTCATATGGCTCCTGTGAGGATCAAGTGAAATAAAACTTGCAAAATACTTAGCATAGTAGACAATGAATGTTTGTTCCCTACTCCCTTTCTGTAAGAATCAGGAATTATTTTCTTTGGTTTAGGAATGATACAAGTTTCTGGTTTACTTTTCTTAACAAAATGTTTTATTTATCTTTTATCTTCCTACTTCACCTAGCATAGTAGATGCACATAACTAGGACTTAGATATTTGTTGAACTCAATTGATGAATTATTAAATATACAAAAAAGGTTCTGTCATTTTGGAATTTGTTTTTTATCTCTTTCATGATTCTTTAAATCTTCATCTCTTCTTTACATAACATAATAATTATGGCTTTATGTGTGGTTTTTTTTAAATATTGAACTTTTCATTTTATCAGAGCAGTGAGCCCATGTCAGGAAACTATCAATCCAGACCAGTAATTGCTTTGCATCTTGTAGTCTGTCTGTCTTTTTTTTTCATTTTTGGTGGTAAAATGCCTATGTTTGGGGCCAGGGAGTAAACATTCAGAAATGGAAAGGAAACATTCAGAAAAAAATATAGTTTAATTACAATGCAAGGTTTAAAGGGAAAGATAATTTTAAAATATGTGGGTATTTCATTCTTAGTTCAGCAGGGCCCAAGCTCTGAGGTAGCTCTTCTTAATGTTTTCTTGAACCCGTGGCCACTTGTTTGCTATTAAAGTTGTTCAATGAGACATTCTTCTTCTGAGAAAGAATAGTGGATCTAGAGCTTGGGCTGTACCCCTGAGCTCTCCCAGATCAGGATGGGAAAGTTGGGGTTCATCTTCAGCTCCATGTAGTGTTTCTCAAAGAAGTCCCTTACTCCTTGCCCGCTGACTGAGCATTGGCACAAATGGATACAGATCTAGCTCAGGCTCTTGCACACCTGGAACTCATCCACAGGAGCTGCAGCTACCACCATTTTATCTAGAGTGTGCGGAACACCTGCATCTTATAGTCTTATGAAATTTGCTGGGACACAGAAAAGTTATTTGCCCTAGTATCACCTAACTGAGATGCAAGATTTGAACCTGTCATCCTGAATAAGGACAATTCTCTTTCTACTGCTGTCCATCACAACAGTATTATTTATCATTTAATTGAAATAAATGAATTAACATTTTTTCCTCCTTTTTCTTAACTTTAATTTAGTTGGCATATAGATAAAAATAGGTATTTCCTGAATGCTCATTTTTTTTTTCTTTTGGTTGAATTCTGGAATGAGGATTGATTCAGAAAGCAAACCATGTGACATTCTCTAATATATACTTATTGGATCACCTCCACATTGTTTATTACAACACAGTTTGCACCTTGTCTTAAAGACTAGTCAAAGTTGGGGAGTAAGGATCAAAGAGGAGAAACTAAGAAGAGCAAATGAAGGTTCCTTTCCATTTGAGAGGAAGATTTTGCTTGTACTTTACTAGCTCTAGGATTTAGAAGATCTTGTTATTGTTTTTATTACAATAAAGTTCTCCACTGCACTCTTACAGGTTTATTCTTCACTCACTGTTCTTCAGTTTTGAGCAAATGACAATTATTTTTCCTAAAAGATTGAGATTTTTCTAATGTCAGTTTATGATTTTTGCATCTTCCCTTTCTATTCTTCAAATTCTCTCAGCCTTCACCCATTCTCTTCTCTCTAATCTTAGAGACAGCTCTACTTACAAACCATACCCAAAATTTCTTTTCCATCTTCAATCTTTTCCTCTCCACAGTTTTCTTACTATTATAAGCATGCACATGGAAGCTTTGATTTAATGACAACAGCAAAAAGAACCATTTTTCTTAGCATTTCTAATTGTTCTAGACACTAAGAAATTGTTCTTTTCATTGTTTTTACAATGAAAGTTTTTACAAGGCAATGTGGTTAAGTGGCTTGCCCAAGGCCACACAGCTAGGCAATTATTAAATGTCTGAGGCTGGATTTGAACTCAGGTACTCCCGACTCCAGGGCCTGTGTTCTCTCGACTGCGCCACCTAGCCGCCCCATTGATAAACTTAAAAAAATTTATTCATTTGAGGCAATGGGATTAAATGACTTGCCCAAGGTCACACAGCTAGGTAATTATTAAATGTTTGAAGTGGGATTTCAACTCATATACTCCTGACTCCAGGGCAGGTGCTCTAGCCACCGTATCACCTAGCTGCCCCCATTGATAAACTTTTAAAGATAATAGTTCACAATCATTACTTTAATTTCTTTATCACCTACTCAAAACCCTCCAATCTAATTTCTGTTCAACCTTTCCACTGATAATGTTCCCTCCAAGGCCACCAATTAATCTACATTGTCAACTAATGTCCATTTTGCAGTCCTCATACTTCTCATCTTTTCTGAAGCATTTGAAAGCACTAGTGTTCTTTTTATCATCAGATTTCTTGTTTCTGATTTTGGAATTCACTTCCTTGGTGTCAAATATTATTTTCTTTATAAAACTGAAGCTATTAGCTCCTCTCTTGACTTCCACGAATTTCCATATGCACAATTACCTCCTACATTTATAATCATTCCTATAAGCACTCTCTCATCCCTCAAATCATTGAGAGTTCACATTTACCCTAATAAACTATAAACACTTTAAGGACTGAAACAATGTTGTGTTCAGCTTTGTTCTCTCTAGCAGATATTAGATTATAAACTCCTTGAGAGCAGGGACTGTCTATTGCCTTTTTTTGGATATCCTTAGCATTTGGCATAGTCCCTGGCATAGGTGCTTAATTAATATCTATTGATTATTGAATATGGTGCTTTCCATGTATTAAGGATTTTGTAAATGTCTGCTAAATTCCTTTAAACTTGAGGGAAAGGAAGGGTGAAGTTCTCACAGGATGCCACAAAAGTCTTAGAAGCTATCAAATTTTAAAACTGAACTAAAATTCTCATAATATCCTGTAAAAATAAATTTCATTGTGCACTGTCACGGGAAAATGTGTGTCTTTATGTAAAAGAAGAATTGCAACTCTCCAGTCAGTTAATGTGACTTGATAACACTTTTTTTATATTATCACAAAACTCTACAGAATTCTACATTGACCTTTACTCAAACCAGCCACCTGGTAGTTTAGTCCCAATAATAAACAAAATGAAACACTCATAGGTCATTGAATAGCTAACAAAAAGAGATTCTTATGAGAGAAAAAGATATGCAACAAAGATATGTATAAGGACAACAAAATTTGAATCTGATGAGGAATGCTCTGAGTAAACCATGGTGGTCTAACAGGCAAGTATCAGAATGAATTAGTGCCTCCTAACTGGTTGTATACTGGAGACCACAATGTGATTTCAACAGAAAGACTAAGCTTCTTTTAATCTCATGAGCCAGTCTCAAGGATAATGTCAATCTTTAAAAAAAAGAAATAGCCTAACTTTCTTGTAGATGGGGGAATAGGATTTCTTCCACTACATCAATAAGGATGCAAACCTCCAAAATAACATTCTTACACTTATGATTCATATGGGAGTAATTGGCACTATAATACTGTTTCACCAAAAGTCATGTTTTCATTTAATTGATGCCAATAGATGGGGTATTTAAGGGAAGAGGGAGTTGTGTTTTAATGTTCTATAGTCTGTGATGTGTGTGGTTTCCCAGATGGGACTCCCAAGAGGGGAAAAAAGTCTCAGGATGAAATTAGCTTTTGAATCCTAGGTATAATGGTCTGGATCTTTTATCTCCTATGTGGATTTTTCTAAAAGTTATATGTAAATAAAACTTTTATATACTTAATATTATAAGTGTACTAGGAGAATTTGCTATCCCAAAGAATTCTATGTTAAATCCATTAGTAAAGAATGTATTTGTGAAACAAAGTTATCTTTTGTGTGACAACCTATTTTCATCCATTCCTTTGATTAAAGCATGGCACATATGAACTGCACTTCTTTGCAGCTGGTCTTTGTTAAGAGGTAATGTTTCTTTAGTGATTATTTTGATTTGCCTAGTCTCTTCTCTATGTCAAATCTAGGCTTTGAATTAAAATGTTCTTTGATAATTCCCCTACCTTTCCAAACTATCTTTTATGGCATATACCACTGACTCTAGATAAACTATCTTAATTCTTTTCCTCTAATCTTATCTTCATGTCTTACTTAATTTATAGGATTTGGAGTCAAGAGATACTGGTTCAAACCTTACCTAAAATATTTACTAGCAGTGCAGCAGTGATCCAGTTATTTAACATTCTTAGATCTTTCCCAAAACAAAATTGATAATATTTGTAGCTATCTCACTAAGATGCTCTAAGAAAAGGGCTATATAAGCTATAATGTTATTATTATTCTACTGTTAAACCTTTGTCACCCAATCCTCCTAAAATTCCAGACCCTTTCCTTTATCCTTATTAAAATTATATCAATATTTCAAAACCCAGTTTTGATAATTTTTTCCAAAGACATTATTTTCTTCTTTGAACACTAAAAGCATTTATTGCCTTTTGGGTCTTGTTTATTGCCTTGTATTGTTAAGTGCTTTTTGTTTTTCCCATCATTTGTCTTTGTTTTAGCCTTCCAACAATATCTTAAAGACCTGAACGACAAGGACTCTGATGCTTCTGAATTTTGCACCAGCTATAACACGGTGAATTACATGTAGTAGGTAGTCAATGAATATTTAGATGTTAATTAATTGATGGCCCATTCCAATCATCTAAATTTTCAACCTTTCCTGAGTTGGTTGGGTGTCTAAGACTTTTTTTTTCCAGTGGAAAATTTATCTCTTTAATCATACTGTGTTAGCCAATTCTCCTTAGCACTTGAATGGCTGTAGTTATCATGAGTCAATTGTCATTCTGGCAACACTAGAGGATTTTAGAAAACACTTTTAGGATGTGGGAACAGTGAGACACAGGCAGTGTATGATTGCATTGGGACTCAAGAGCAAACTTCATCTCCCAATCAGTGACTGTGAGCCAGGCCCCACATTGAGAAGATATAGCAGTCTTTTGAAGTGCTGTGGATTTAAAACCCTGAATCAGTTAACATTTCCCTAAACAGCTAGTAGTGGGAACAAGGAGCATGTTTGACAATGGAGAGATGCTGAAAGAGTGGCAGAGTATGTTTATCTTCCAATAAAGCAGAAATTAAAATGGGAGGACTGAAGAGTTGTAAAGCTGTTTACACTGAAATGTATATTTTATTGAAAGTTTAGATTTTGTAAAGTGAAATCATAAGTGAAACTTGAGAATTTCACAGTTTAGAAATAAAAATTTCGGATGGGTACCCAGTACTCTAAGACAAAGATCCAGGCAACTAGGTGAATCAGTGGATAAGAATACTGAACTTGACCCTCAGGTAAACCTGAATTCAAAGTCAGTCAGCTGCTATCTCTGTGAAGCCAGATAAGTCATCTGATTTCTCCAGGCATCAATTCCTTTGGAAAAAAAGGAATAACAAGAGAACCTAGATAACACAATTGTGTATAATCTTTGAGATAGTGAAAACAAAGATGTAACTTTTTTCCCCTTTCAAGGTGTTCCACCCTCTGAAAAATGTCCATGAAATTTATGGATCCCAGCTTAAGAAATCTTTTTTTAAGAGAGCTATTTAGAGGCACTGAGATGTTAATTTAAAATGCATGGTTTCATAGCTAGTATGTATCAGAGTTGGAACTGAAATCCAGATCTTTCTCATTCAGAGGGTAGTTTTCTATCCACTAAGCTATAATGATCTATTTCTGGTCAGAACTTCCATTAGATTTGAAGATGCCTTTGCCCAAACAACCTTTCAACAGTAGAGCTAAGACTAGCTATTTGGTTTTTAAAGTTTTTTTTAACTAATTTTTATTACTCTAAATTTGACAAACACCAACAAAGATGAACATTGCCTAATCAAGGAACAGAAAGGAATATTATATATATAAAACTATAAATCTTTATTACATATGGTTTGTGTTAAAAATCTATATAATAGTCAATTTATTACTTTATTTTATTTCTTATTTTTTTTTTTTGGATTTTTGCAAGGCATATGGGGTTAAGTGGCTTGCCCAAGGCCACACAGCTAGGTAATTATTAAATGTCTGAGGCTGCATTTGAACTCAGGTACTCCTGACTCCAGGGCTGGTGCTCTATCCACTGCGCCACCTAGCCACCCCTCAATTTATTACTTTAAGAACTGTCCTACTTATTGATGTCTTCCTCTGAATTTTCTTCTTCCATATACTTCTTTTTGAAATGGTCAATAACATTTCTCTTATTTTTTTTGGCATCACTACCAATATCTCTGCTCACCCTGATGCCGACCCTCAACTTTTCTATGGAACAAAAATGTATAGTCAAGCAAAGCAAATCCACCCATCTGCCATGCTGAAAAGGGACATCTTATTATACAACTCTTGTCCATCTTTCTCTGTCAGGATTTTGGTATCCAGCTTCATCATCAATCCTCTGATATTGCAGTTGGTCATTGTCTCAGTCATAGCTCTTAAGTCTTTTGAAGTAATTTTTATTTACAATATTGTATAATTATCCCTTCCACATTGCAACTTTCCAAATAACAGTTTTGATATTTCATAGGTTGGCAAAATAAATTAAATGGGAATTTGGGGGAGTTTGTGGGAAGCCATAGATGACACAAAAAGTTCAATAGATGACACAGAACCTATGACCAAATACTTAACCTAGATTTTACAGTGAGGTACTATAAATACCCCATAAAAGAAAAAAAAATTAGATTTCTCTGAAAAAAGGGTCAAAAAATTTTATGTGGATTTTACAGATCTTATATCCTTAATTCTATTCATTATGGAAGGTATAATTGTAGTTATCTATGACTTTTATATGTATATATAGATAGAGATAGATATGTATGTATATATATGTTTGTATATATATATATGTATAAGTATATAGTTATATATACACATATAATATCTATTAATTGGTCTCCTGATTTTCCTTACCACACTGCATTGTTCATATAAATTTTCCCAAATCTTTCTGAAATTAACTATTCATTTCATATATCAAAATATATTTTTCACTTCATTCATGTCATAATTTATTCAACTAATTGGTATTCCCTAGGTTATAGGTCTACTGCAACATCAAAAAAGAGTTGCTATGAACACTTTATACCAATGAGTCTTAGTAATTGTTACTTTATTTCTTTGTGGCATATACCTAATGATGGTGTTGTTACATTAAAAGTTATGAAAATTTAGTCCTTTTGGGGTACAATTCCAAAGCACTTTCCAAAAAGATGGTACCCCATTTGAGTTCCACCAAAAATGCATTAGTTTTTTTGGTTTCCCATATCTTCTCTGACAATTATAATTTTTTGTTCATTTTTGAAATTTTTATAGTATAAGATGGAATGTAAGAGCTATGCTAAATTGTAGTTTTATAATTATTTGTAATTTTGAATCTTTTCATTGTCAATAGCTTAATTTTTTTCCCTCTTTTGAGCTGCCAGTTCATATCTTTTGGAGACAACTCTTATGCTTTTATATATATATATATGTATATATATATATATACATATATATATATATGTATATTAGATGCCTATACAGCTTGGATATCAGACCTTTATAAATCTCTACAGAGATTTTTTTCACATTTAACTATTTCCCTCCCAATTTTAATTGAATTCAGATAATATTTTTCTACATGATGTGTATTTCTCCTTGCTATTTGATTGACTTTTACATTAAGTACTTAGATGGTATACCATTGTGTGTACATGTGTGTAAGTATGTGTAAATTTATTTTTATAATATTACTATTATTTCATTAAGATACATTTAATTTATTATTTTTCCTGTTTGCCACTTTTATCCATGTATTTTTCTATTACTATTACCTTATATTCTAGCATATTTACTTGTCCCAGTTTTTTAATTTACTGGAAACATAAAAAATTCTTCTCTAGATTCTCACTATAATTCCATATAAATCTTTGTTTTAAATTTATTTCTTCAACAATGCATTTTTGCATTCTGCTTTCAACTGTAGTCTTAACTGCTCTCTTCCATTTAAAATTTACATTCTTGGTTATTATCATTTTGTACTTCTCCCCATCATATCCTCTTTTCTCTTTAATCCCAGCCCTCCACCTACTTTACAAAGATAGTGTAAAGGCTACATTATACATATACATTATATTTAAATTTCCTTTGGCAGTGAAACAATTCCAATTTTATTCACATATACAATCACACATTCATTTAGATCACATAAATATGGGAAAGATATTGCTAGAAAAAGACTGATCACTGATAATTAATGAAGTGAATGATTTCCACTCTACCCTTTTATTTTTTCAGTTGCCTATAACCTAATCCTTTTTTCCTATCCTTTGTCTGTTTTCCAATCCCCTCCAAATTTAGAATCTACCCTCTGAAACTGAAGATTTTGTTTCTTATGGCTCTTTCTTCCCTTTCTATTTCTCTTCTTAACTATCCTCTCCCTTTCTCTACTTATTTCTTTGTTAAGTTTAAATTATTGCTGCATCAAATGCTACATGAGTGTTTACACACACACACATACACACACACACACACACACACACACACACACACATATATATATATATCCTTATGTCCTTTGGTTCAGATAAGAGTGATATCCATGTGGTACACATTCCTCCCATGCCTTCATTAATATTTGTATATTTTTCTTGTGTACCATAATTATGAGAAATAGGAAGTTCACATTTCTTGCACAATGTATTCCTTCTCCCTAATCTTTATTTCCTTTTTTTTAATGCCTAGAAAAACAGAATGAAACTACCCTCAAGTTATTTTGTTTGTCTTAACTCCCTCTGTGATCATTTTAGGAATTAAGTTTATGAAGAGACACTAATGTGCCTTTTTTACTTCTATTAAAATGTAAGCACTTCATCATTGTTTATATTTAATCATTCAAATGCTTTTTCCTTTCCAGATCTCTAATGATACTTATGTTTTCAATCCAGAGTTTTTACTCAATTCTGGTCTTTAATTCAGGAATGCTTTAAAAAAAAGTCTCTATTGTAATAAAGATATATTTTCTCCCCAAAATGATTTCACTGAATTGTTATTGGTGTTGTTCAATTATATTTAACTCTATGTGACCCATAGATCTTGTCCATAGGGTTTTCTTAACAAATATTACTGGGGTACTTTGCCATTTCCTTCTCCAGTGTGTCCCCATTTTACAGAGGGGGAACTAAGGTAAATAGTGGTTAAGTGACTTGTCTAGAGTCACATAGCTAAGAAAGTATCTGAGGCCAAATTTGAACTCATGAGGATGACTCTTCATGTCTCTAGGCCCAGAATTCTTCTGTGCTACCTAGCTGCCTTTACCAAATGGCATAGGCAGTAGAAGAATTAGAATTAGAGCCTTACTTGCTTCTAGTACTAATACTAGCTAGCCAACATCATCAGAATGTTGTTTTCTAAATTTTTGAGTTCTTCTCTGTCCATACAATGCAGGCTTGAAATAGGAAACTTCTTTAACCTGAACTCAAAATGACTTCCCTGGTGTAATGGTTCTACAGGCTTCCCCATATAGTCATGTACTTGATGAAAAGGTTTACTATATTTTGGGTGGGAATTTTCCTGGGGTAGGATTCAAATCTGGGTCTTCATCCATCATGCTACCTACTTTACCATCTACCTTTTTCTGTCTCCTGTTAATTTTTTTTTGGGGGGGGGGGCAAGGCAATGGAGTTGATTTGCCCAAAGTCACACAGCTAATAAGTATTAACTGTCTGAGGTCGAATTTAAATTCAGGTACTCTTGACTCCAGGGTCAGTGCTCTGTTCACTGTGCCACCTAGCTGCCCCTATCTCTTATTAATTCTTAACAAGCTAAGTTTCTGTTGTATTAATATGTACTTAAATTTCTGTTGTATTAATATGTATGTTGTATTCTTATGTAGTTAAATTTCTGTTGTATTAATATGCAAAGCCTTTTGGAATCCACAATAATTTTTCTGGTATTCTCTCACAAGAGCATAAGATTGTAGAATATAAGCTTCTAGAGGGCAGGGTGGGGTTTGGTTTTCCTTTTAATTTTATTCTCCAAAGTTTTACACAAAGCATGTATTTAATATTTTTTATTTTTTTAATTACAATATAAATGTCACATTTAAATGAATTCAATAATATATTATTAATCATTTCCATGATTCTTCATTTAAGTCTTTATATCACAATATGGGAAAATCCAAATAGAACTGAGGTATAATACAAATAGTATTAATTGATTAATTAATCTATTAAGCCATTAAAATTATAGATACTGAATTTATTAATCAATGATTCTGATTATTTAAAAAGATTTAGAAATTATGTTATTAGAAATTGGTCATTTAAGCATATACATCTCATATTGCATGTTTGCAGCCACATATCAATTACTAACACCTTTTGCATTTTCCTAACTGAGCTTCTATTGCCTATGGTTAAGTAATCTTGTTTAAAGATCTGGGCTACTGCTACTTTGTTGTTGTTTTTTGTTTGTTTGTTTGTTTTACTAATACCATAGTAATTCCCTTTGGATGCAGGTGTCACTGCCCAAGCTTAAATTAAAGATCAAAAGACAAATTGGAATGGGTCAGAATAGTCTAGGATCAAAGCCCTAAAATTTTCACACTGCGGTGACTTGGATTATTTTAAGAGAACAGTCCAAAATTGTCACTAGTAACACACTGAAGCTTGCAGGCTCTGGTAAAAATACTCTATCCTATTCCAGACTAATTAATTTCCTGTTTCTATAATACAGTTGTACTAAGTGTACTATGTGCTCTTTGTAATCTAATTTTAGTTGAATTACTTTTTGCAATCTGCTCGAAATGCGTTTACAATGGAGAATCATTATAGGAATTATGTCCTTTCCCTTTTCAGCTTTTCTCTTCTTCCCTCTTTGCTTCTCTCCTTTGAAAAGTGCTTTCCTCACTGGATACATCACTTGATTTGAACAAGCCACCAAAGAGCCTGCTCTAAGTCTTAACCAGATCTCTTAGTTGTAATTTTCTTCTCCATCTTTTATATGACACTCTCAAACTCCTCTCTCTTTACTAGCTGTAAAGGTGCAATGAATATAACACAAAGCCTGGAGTCAGAAAGATGAGAGTTCAAATTCATCCCCAAATACTGATTAGCTGTGTGATGCTACTAAGTCCCTTAACCTCTTTCTGTCTCAATTTCCTCATCTGTAAAATAAGGATTTGAGAATCAAATGAGATAATATGCTGAAGTGCTTTACTAACTTAAAAGTGCTATATAAATTCTGTCATCATCATCAACCAGGCTTAAAATATTCATGAATTTAAACTTTATTATCTTTTGAATCTGAAGACATTTTTTCAAAATTTATATTCCATTTGAATTTTGATCTTATTTACTCAAGTTTATAATAAGTAAAGTTCAAAATAACACATATTTTAATAAGAACTCTAGAATTTATATACCTTATTTTGCTTGCATCTCACAGGAAAGTGCTGGAGTCAATTCAAACCTGCTTGTGAAATTTGATTATTAACTTTTTTTTTTAGATTTTTCAAGGTAATGGGGTTAAGTGGCTTGCCCAAGGCCACACGGCTAGGTAATTATCAAGTGTCTGAGGTCGGATTTGAACCCAGGTACTCCTGACTCCAAGGCCCGTGCTCTATTCACTGCGCCACCTAGCCACCCTGATTATTAACTTTTTATCATGAATATTCATATTTTGGAAATCAGCAAATTCTACAAATCAAGTCTTTGTTGTTTTATTGATGGTGTACAATTAAGAAAGTGATAGAGGAAATGTTAATGATTAGGATCAAATTTAAAAGTGTGTCATATGTTTTGAAGAGTTTGTTGTTAAACATTTCCCAGCACATCTTTAGAAAAATGCCCTTTAAGTTCTCTTCAGATCTTTGATCCTATTATGATCATTCCCAGTTCTGGATCTTTTCAAATTAATCTTAGAGTATTTTCAGATTACAGCAATATAGAATCATCTAGATTTGAGTTTTTGATGGTGGTAAAATATACTTGTCTGGGAATTTAAAAAAACAAAACAAAAATAAAACATGGGTTCTGGCTTCAATCCCAACAGATAATTGCTAAGTGTCTTTGAATAAGCTACTTATTCTCCAAACATCAATATTTTCATTGACTCCTGGAATTTCCAATAGCAACAACATCTGATATAACGTTTTAGTAAGCACCTCTCAAATATACTTTATTTTATTAGCAGATCAATTTAAGACCAAGCTAAATTAATTCAAGTTAAACTGATGCAAACTAAATGGTCACTAAAATCTTCAGATTTGTATTATTGTGAAGTTAGAGACAGGGAGGTTCACAAAAAAGTCACATGAAGGGTTTAGGAAGTCTAGTGGTTGGGTTCTCTGTCAGGAGTGAAAAGAGTATATTAGATTTTAGTAATTACCTAGAATAACTGGATTATTTACTTTTATCAGTGCATGATTAAGATCTGGAATCACTGATTTTCCAGTGAAGTCTCTTTATAGAAATGAGTGGGAATGGAAGGGAAATCAAGACCAACCGAACTGAAAATTCAGCTCATGTTTTGAATGATAGAGTGACAAATTATCATGATTTGATAACTTGATTCCTTCTGTTTATCCAAGGGTAAGAATCAGTCCCTGAAGATGAGAGTAAAGTGGAAAAGAGTTTCACAGGATCATATAAGGTTCTTCAAAGGTGGTAAACACTAAACACTCATTTTACCATGAGATGAGGAAACCTTGGCTGAGGAAGATCAAGTAATTTGCCCAAGTTCACAAAAATGTAATGTTTCAGAAGTGGAATTTATACTCTCTGGAGTTCCTTGGACTCCAGAGTCCTTTTCCTCCCTATATCCCCCATATTTATTGTGCTTCATATTTCTATTCTTAACTAATAAGAGTGGTAATATGCTTCCAAAACAGAGGTAAGGCTGCACTCACTTATATGGTAATGCTCCATATAGCACAATCAAATCAAATCAACAGATATTTGTTAAGCAACTATGGTATAAGTTTGAGGAATATAAAAAACAAAGGCAAGAGACCATATATGTTCTTCCCAAGCTCACGGTCTACTGGGAAAGACAACATGCCATCTATAGAGGATAAATTGGAAATAATCTCAGAGGGAAGGCACAGATTAAAGAAGCCTGAAAAAACCTGCTTTCAAGCAATAGAACTTTAACTGAAACTCAAAGAATTCCAAGGAAATCAAGAGATGAAGATGAAGAAAGAGTTCCAGGCATAGGGGAAAGCCAGTGAAAAAAGATGGAGTTGGAAGATGGAGGTGGTCAATGTCACTGGATTCCAGGATAGAGGAAAATAAGGCATAAAAATACATGAAAGGTAGGAAGAAATTGTAAAGACCAAGTAGAGGATTTTATATTTTATTGCAGAGGTAATAGGGAGTCACTGAAGTGTATTGAATTTGGGAGAAGTGTATAAAATATGGAAAGACATAGATTTTAAGATCAATTTAACCCAAAAGGAAGGTGTTTGGAGTTAGTTGAGACTTGAGACAGGAAAATCAACCAACTGGTAATTGCAATAGTACAATCTAAGATGATGAGTTTCTATATCTTCTCACACATTTTTCTTCAGAGATGGTGGTGGTGGTGGTGGTGGTGATGATGAGGGGTCCCAATCGTTGAGTAATGTTACATAGAGAACATCAGACTAATATGATGTGTCAATTAGCTTTACCAATTTTTCCCTCATTATTTTCTTTATTATGAGCTACAGTTCTCTGAAATGAAAGGGTAGGTTGCATATGAATAGGGAAGTATACTTGATGTAAAAAAGGATATAAATTAAAAATCTATTCAAAATATCATCCTGTAGCTTCTTGTCATGGAATATGACCAACACCAAAGACAGGAAGATTATCCAAGAGCAAAGGAAATGTGCTTGGTGAGAGTGACCACCTCTGACACATTGCAAATGAGGGATTACCCAGGAGGAGCTATGTAAAGACTGCTGTACTAGAAATGTATGATCAGAAAAGAATAAAAAAAGGTTTGCAGTCTTCTAACAAGGGTATAAAACAACCAATGGATAGATAGCCTATGATTTCTGTTGGCATACATGCAATATGATGATAATTTGGGTTGATGCCCTGTGGGAAATTTGTGAGAGAGCATAAAGAAAAGACCCCTGAATGAGTAGGTATGGATTACATAGCAATCAGTATCATTAGAGGGATCATATATTCATTGGAATTTTGGAACAGCAATAATTAGCATTTATATAGTACTTTAAAGTTTTAAAATAAAACAATATTACTACAGATAATGGTATCAGTTTCTTGCTTTCATGTAGCATACATTTTATTTTATTATTTAGAAAAATGCATGAATTTTCCTTCTCCTGGTTCTATACTGAGCTGACAAAGGCAATGATACCTTACAACGTTATGATTATCTCTTTAATATAAATATTAATCATATACAGCTTGATATTGTAATTGAATAGTTTTTACACAGAAGATATTAACTGATAAAATATGACATCCTCATGAGAAAACATTACCTTGAAATATTAGCGTTATAATATGTTAATTTCTATGGAAGATATGACTACAAATATATGAGGAGATATAAATTTTCCAGCACTTCGGCTGACAAATTCCATGTCAACATAATTCTTAGGAATTTGTACTCACTATTTGGTGATGACTTATATGATGATGTATAACAACTTAAGGGATTTTAAAATGCAATATTTTGACTAATGTGGTTTGGTAAATAGCATTCATGCTTGTTTCTTTTTTTCTTTTGCTCCCATTACTATAATACTGACACAGACCTTTAATATCAATAAAAATAACTTTGTGAGGTAGAAAATATAGTATCTATTCCATTACCACCCATTCTTGGAATAACTCTGCATTTGTCAGAGAAAAGAATCCTGGGAATCCCTTGAAGTTAGATCAACACAGAGGAGACATACCGGATTAGTCATTAATAGCTTATCTGTAGTTTTACTCTACTCAAAAGTTTTACCTATTAAAGGTGTTTACAATACTGATCAATCACAGACAATCATTCTCAAAATGTAAGCAGCAATGTCTTATAGTGTATCAAGTACTGACTTTGGAGTTAGGAAGACCTGGACTCAAATCACAACTCAGACACTAGTTTATTGAACCCGAAGCAACTCACTTAACCTCATTCAGCCTTGGTTTTCTCATCTGTGTAATAAAGATAATAATAACAGGTTGTTATGAGTATCAAACAAGAGTTTTGTGAACAGAAAATTATTATTAGTAGTACTATAAATTATTATTATTACTATTATTATTCTTGTTGGGTTCAACAACCTGGGTTTTAGTTACTAGCAGTGTGACCTTGAGGTAAATCACAAAACCTTTCTAAGCCTCAATTTCCTCATCTACAAAATGAGCAGTTTAACCTAATAGGTGATTTTCAAGGTCCCATCTATCTATAATAATCTATCATTTTATGACCTCACTGAAACCATTCTTAGATTTAAGTGTTGATACTATGGAAAAGTTATGTGATTGGGACTAAGAATAGTAACCCAATTGCTCAAGAGGTTGGTTTCTATGTGAAATCTTTCCTCCTTGGCATTATTTGAAATCCTTGGCATTCCTTACCATGTAATAGATGTGGCTGCATTCTGTCACATTGAAAGCCAAATGTGCCAAGGATTGCAGAGAGGTCATTTCTGTCCATTTTATTGTCACTCATGAAAAAAAAAATCTGTTCTGCTTCCCTGCCTAGTAATTGAAAGCAGACATGGCCTTCTGGACTTGCTCCGGATACCTACCAAGAGCTTTCAAGCCAAATTTGAACCCATTCCATATTAATCTGCCCACATTCATCATTTGGAAACAATTAGCACTCTATTTGGGATCTTCTCACAGAAATCTTTCCGCTGTCCTTGTTAGTCTGTGGCAGTCTAGCGTGGCGTTCCTTCCCCACCTGGAGCAGAATGGCTTTCTCAGGAACACCTCAGCTGAATTCAGACCTGGCAGTTTTTTGTACACAGTACTCTTTAGAAAGGAACTCCACAGAGAGTACTTTGGGGCATTCACATTTTCCTTCTTCTCCTGTCTTTCCAACCAAAAAAGTTGAAGGTGACTGAGTCAAACTCAAGTAGGAGGCATTTCCAAATTGTTTGCAAATAGACTGCTTCCTAGTGAGACTTTTGTACACTTCACACATGTTTGGCTCTGACACTGCCATTCACATCACTCAGTCTCAAGTGGAATGATGAACTTGATAGTAATCTTTTTATAAGGAGAAGCATCTGGATCCTGACTAATAAAGCCTCAATTTGTAAGAAAGAAAAAAAATAAAAATAATATAAAAGAAGAGCTCTTAATCAGACTTCTGCATACACATTCCCTTCAAAGCTGTAATGAAAGTTACACAAGGCTGTGAAATTTGTCCTGGGATCCGAAAACCTCACATCTTCCGCTGTGGGTGGTGATCTAACCTCTCCCTAAGTGCTGAAGCTTTGGAATTCAAGCCTTGTATTATCACTAGCATAACTAAAGTCTAATTCTCAGTGGATTTCCCCACCCCCATCTCTCAGTAGCCTCAATCTCCAACCTCTCAGTACCCTCAACACCCCTCCCTCATTTTTCCCCTCTCTGCTCTTCTCCATCCCTCTCACCTCACACTTCCCTTTCCCTAATGGGTCTCTGGCCAGATGTTATAGCCCCTTGCTGTGATGTTAAACTGGCAACACCCTTGATCCAGGCAGCCAGACGCTCCATGGTCAGCTTCTGGAAAACCTCCCCTTCACTGGACTTCTGACACAAACCAGCTGAAGACATCACAATGCCAGGAAACATTACAGCTGGCCTTCATGACAGATTGGCAGCACACTCACTGATTTGGGGAACCTTATTTAGGGGCTTACAGTCTACTCACTGTCTAGGATCCAAGCCACAGATCAAAGTTTGCCATTAGGCAAATGGATAATTTTTCCATAATTAAGTTTTCTTTTCAGATTTTTTTAATCTATAAACTATGCTATCATACTCCATACTGCATAGCTCTTTCTACCTTTCAAAACAGATTCATAGTTAATATAAGATATTAATTATTAAGATTGGAAAAATAAAACAGAACTTTGGAATTGGAATTCTCTACTTTACTCGAAGTCAAATCTCCACAACCATCAATCTGTCTCACTTATTCAATGCTTCCACAGCTATTTAAAAATAAGTAATGTCACTTTCAGTTCCAGAAACTTCTCCTCTCCCCCAATCACTTCCATTGTAAATGAGTAAAATTTCTGGTTGATGTTTCATGACATTATAAAGGCACTAGCTAGAAAGACAGTATAATACAGGTAGAAATATGTTTCCATGGGAGTGTCCTCAATTATAGTTTTCCTAAACATATATTATAAATAAGATTTTTTTATTGACTTTACTGTTCATCTAACATCTGGTTAACTAAGAGTTTCCCAGAGAGTAAGACTAAGGGACATAGGGATGCAAGTATTTTAATTCAGATCAGTTCTTTTAAATGCCAATTAGAAAATTCTTTGAAGTTTTTGAGGTCAGAGATAAGGATTTCTCTATTACTTTATTGTGAATGTGTGTCTTTGGCAAAGACACAGACAGAAATTGAATGCAAAACAATTAAATGTGTACTATATTTCAGTCACTGTGCTAAGTGCTTGTGATAAAAAAAAAGTAAAAACAAGCAAGACAGAGCTTTTCCAAGGAACCTGCATTCTAATAGAATGATAGCACATTATAAGAGAGCTAGAATTGTAAAGAGAGGGATAGTTTAGAAATATTTAGAAAGTAATGAGGTGATATGTTTCTGGGCAAGATAAAGTAAAAGCTTACCTATCAGAACTTAAGATACTAGGGGCAGAGTTCTATCTCCATTTAGGAAGAGGAGAAGGGTCAGAGTGATGATAAAATAGACTGCTTCAGGTCAATTTGTAGAAGGCAAGATAAATGATAATATCCCCCTATGGGTGAACAGTTTGATTATAGTATGAGTGTGCTGGCACACTACTTTATACTTAGCTATGAATACTTGTTCTCACCTTAAACACATATTTGTGAGCAGTCTCAGTAGAGGAGAAAGTCAAGAGTTTGAAATATGAAATATAGTAATTGAATACCCATTTAATTTTTAGGTCTCCTTAATAAAATTGAGATGATAGTGGCATAAGACTATGAGTGAAGGGGGAAGGAAAAGGAAAGAAAAGGATGATCTTAGAATTCAGTTTCAGAAGCAGCTAGGTGGTACAGTGGAGAGAGCACTGGCCCTGGAACCAGGAGGCCTGAGTTCAAATCCAGTCTCAAATACTTAATACTTACTTAGCTTTGTGACCTTGGGCAAGTCACTTAATCCCATTGCTGAGCAAAAAATCCAAAAAAATTAGTTTCAGGGATCCAGGAGTTTTTCTAGGGGAATGATAGAGAGTCTTTTGTCAATTTCTTGGACTATGAAGTTCTGTGTAACCAGTTCTTGAGATTAGAATTTGCCATGAAGTAAAAGATTTTTGTTTTAACATTCTGATTCCTTTAATGTAATCCAGTTGTTTCAGTCATGTGCAGCTCTTCATAACCCTAATTGGGCTTTTCTGGGCAAAGCGACTGGAGTAGTTTGCTCTTTCCTATTCTAGCTTGTTTTATAGATGAAGAACTAGAGCAAACAGGTTAAAGTGACTTGCCCAGGGTCACAGAGCTAGTTGGTATCTGGGACCAGATTTGAATGCAACAAGATGAGTCTTCCTGACTCTAGGACTGGAATTCTATTCACTATGCCATCTTGTTGCCCCTACTCTGCCACCTAGCTGCCTGTTAATATTAGAGGTCTCCATTTCTTTTCATGGTTTTCCTTTCCAGAATTACTTGATAGAGAGGGAATAAGGATTTATATAATGCCTTTCATAGGAAAATCTGAAGGAGTTTCAAAAAATATTTCATTTGATCCTCATAACAACCTTGTGAATTTGGGGCTATTAATGACCTTAGTGAAGCAAACAATGGTTAAGTGATATACCCAGGGTCATCAAGCCATGATATATCTGAGACCTCCTACCTATAACCCCTAATACTTGGTTTGTGGAGTCAATTGCTTCACAAATGAGTGACCCCCTTCTGGTCAAAGCTGAGATATTTGCCACATGACCAGGGAAGAGAAAATTTTGCCCTTTCTAAGACTGGGATTCTTAATCTAGGATCTGTGAATTTTTTTTTTCCAAAAATATTTTGATAACTGTATTTCAATGTAATCTGTTTCCTTTGTGATCCTTTGTGTTTCATTTTATGCATTTAAAACATTATTCTAAGGAGTCCATAGATTTCACTGGAACATCAAAGATTAGACACTCAAAAAATGTTGAGAAGGCCTACCTTTTGGTTCTGACTTGAGGACTGCAATTTTTCTAAACTTTTTCAGTGGTTCACTCTCAATTTAAAGGGAATGGAGGTGATTAGTATAATAAGATGTGGACATTGCTATTCAAATGTGCAACAGCATTTGATAACTTTGTAAATTTCTTCCTTTTCTCTTTAACCTATTAATGTCAATTAATTTCATTCTTATATTCTTGAGTGGGGCCCACTCTGAGTTCCTAAACTTTTAAGTGAGAGAATGTGTAAGTTTTGGTAAAACCCATTATTTTCCTGGAAAGACTCTGATGATGGAAACAGATTTAATGTCTTGTTTTCTTTGGACAAACCTACTTAAATATGGAAAGGCTTGTCAGTAGAAAGTTGACCAAGAAGTAATTAATGTTTTGGGCTATAGAAAGCGATAAATCTATATAAGCTAAAGAGAGGAGAAGCTGTAGTATACAAAGTGGAGGGAGTGCCCACAAATTAAATCCCTCATCTTTTGAGGTATTGAAGTTTTCAGATCTGCCAAAGTTTGAGAAGATATCTCCTCTCCTATGAGAATCAGTGAAACAATAGCAAACATGTGTTGTACTGTGTTCTTTATGAAACCCATAGCACATTTATTGGATTTGTATTATATTATTATAAATAGATAACTTGCAAGAAAGCATGAATATTTTCCATACAATCTAGACCTGAATGAGAATAGTATCTTCTTGAGAAATGTAATATCCACTCAGGCAAATGGGATGTGCCACTAATAAAATTAATCATTGGAACATAAATGTTTTAATTTTAGTGCACATGATCGAAGCCATATTAGTCCTTTTTCCCCACCCCAGTCTAATTCATTTACGGACAAATTTACATTTTATTTCTCCAAATCTATTAGCATCAATATAAAGGTCAGAACTGAAAAAAAGACAGTTTCAGAAATCAATGTGCCAAAATCGTACAGTTATTTAGCAGACAAGGGCACCCAAGGCTTTTACCTACTGGGTCTGGCAAGAATTCTTCATTTAAGAGCATTTCTCTCTATGGAAACATAAAGATAATGTTTAGCGAATGCCCAAACTCTCTTCATCCTTTTAAACCTGCACAAAATAGAGGCACTTCCCTGTTTTGAAAACCTTAGGAAAAATGCCATTTGATGTAGAAATCCTGCAACTTATTAAAATGAACATGCTTTTTTGCTTTCTTTCCCTCATACTTTATTCATCAAGACATTTGGGTGAAAACAGTGCCTTTTGTTTCATGTGTGAGATTTTGTCAGTTCCTGCTGAGATTTCTCATCCCAAAGCCAACAACTTCAATGCACAACATCACAGTTGGTTTCCATGGAAGAGATTATGATGTCACAAGAAAGCAATTATTTATGATTTCACATGAGGAATGTATCAAGTATCATATGTTGAGCAAACATCTGCCTCATTGTCATTTATGACTGAAGATGACACTTTAGAAGGCATCACTAGTCATGTGCATAAGGCCAAAGTGAGGACCAGTGGTCCTTTACATACTGCATGCATCTATAATCAGCCCTCCGGCTAACTGTGCTTTTAGGGTTCACTCTATTTGTTGCTTTGCTTCTTGGTCCCACCAGAGGTGGGAGGTCTTTACTCAGAATTATTTACCCCATCTCTGATTGTCATTTTCAATTCAATTCAAATCAAATGTCTGGAACACCTATTAGGATTTGGTAGGGCCTCAATAACAAGTTTTTTATTCATTAATATAAATCTAACCTAGGAAAATGAGGTCATGGTAATCCTGGTGGAGAGGCTATGCTAGAATGCTACTACTAAGCTCTAACCTTGATTGGTGCAAAGATAGTTCTTATATCTTAAGATATGACATTCATGTTGATTGATGGATCTGCTAGAAGGGGTCTAGCATGTCCCTAACCTTGGCCATTTTTCTTTTAACTCACCATATCTTTTTACCTTTTGTCTGAAAATTATAATAAAATTTAAACTCTCATGATTTTGGAAAAGGTCATGTCAGTTGACTCCCCAATGGCTTTATTCATCATCACTATGACTTCTAGGCTAAAACACCCCTCCTTGCCTATCTCTTTTTTATGTATGTAGTCTCCTCTTAGTAGAAATAAACTTTTTGAGAACAGCTTTTGTCCTGCTTTTGAATTGGTATCTTGACTGCTTAGCATTGTGATTGAGATATGACACATCCTCAATAATAGTTTTTCATTCATTAATATATCTCTATCCTAGGGAAATGAGGTTATGATAATCTTGGTGGATAGGTTATACTAGAATGATATTATTAAGCTCTCACTGATAATTAAGGTAACTCAAGATATAATGTGTCTTCTATTTTAGTCCTGAGTTTTATAGTTTTGAATAGGTCAGGACCACCAAAGGAGTTTTTAGCTTTGTCTCTGAATTTTGACACAGAATCAATTTTACATTTTATCAGTCCATCTCCCAAAGGAAGCATTATTCAATGCACCATTGATTAGTATTGTGTAGGTCCCAGCAGCTGACAGAATTCTTCCTTTAAAAAAATGGAAGGAGGAATGGCTCTAATTCATGAAAAGCCTCATGAAAACAAAATGTTCCTCAAAATACCAGTTTGAAGATAGTCAATTATTTATTTGTTTCTCCAAGGTCTTTGCTTACTCTGATTTTCTTGTCATTAGAAACTTTTTAGTTTACCTTGATGCTAAATTTTCATTTCAATCAAACTTTTTTTGTCTCAGGTTCCTGGGCATTTGTCCTGTTCTTATCCTTCCAGTCTATACTTTTCTATCTTTCTTGATGATGACATTTTCTCTGATGGTGACTCATTTCTCAACCTGGGCTCCCCCCAAATATGATACTCTTCTTTCTCTGTTTTTGGTTCTGATACCTGACATTTAAATTCCCATCTTTCCACTCACCCCACAAAACACAGCTATCTCTGAACTACTGGGGCCTCAACAGTACATGGTGTTTTGAAGTTAATGCTGGCATATTATATGTAACATTTATCATCCTGAGACATGAACCCCTCATGTGTCCAAGATTTTTAAAAATCTCCATATAAGATTTATTTAGAAATTTAATTTCCATTTACAGAAAATATTTAAAGTAATTTGGGCAGTGAAACAGTCACAATTTAATTGGGCCATATTCTTAGTCCTTTATTTAAAACTTTATTTTTTGATATATGTTGTATTTACATAATTTTCATTTTTGAAAATTATGTAATTCCATACCTAGAAATTCATCCTTTTTTTAGTAGAATTAAAAAGCAGAATAAAAGCTTATCAACACAACCAAATTGTATAAATGCAAAGTTGCATACATTTGTGGTTGTTGGGTTAACTCTCTGTAACCCCATTTGGAGTTTTCCTTGGCAAAGGTACTTGAGTGGTTGGTTCTAGTTCATTTTACAGGTGATGAACTGAGGCAGCCAGGGTTGTGACTTGCCCATGGTCACAAAACTAGTAAGTATCTGAGATCAGGTTTGGTTTCAGGAAGATGAATCTAACTGAATCTAGACCCAGGACTCTATCCACTCTTCCACCCAGCTGCCCTGGTTGCACACACAATCTCCTAATAGTAAAGTAGAGTTTGACCCTTTAGTTCAAAACCTATGTTTAGCCATCATGACAAGTATATAAAAAATCACTAGTGGATACTGAGTGGAACTCCTTGTTCATTCACACCCAACTCTTCATGACCAGATGGACCAAAGCACTCCAGACTGCCTTGTCTTCTGCTATCTCCTGAAGTCATTCCAAGTTTGTATTCATTGCTTCCATGACACTATCTAGCTCATCCTTTGCTATCCCCTTTTCCTTTTGCCTTCAACCTTCTTCAACATCAAGATCTTTTCCAACTGGTCCTGTCTTCTCATTATGTGGCCACAGTTTTTAGACTTCAGCTTCAGTATTTGACTTTGCAGTGAATAGACTGAATTAATTTAAGCAGTGACTGATTAGATTTCCTTCCTGTCCAAGGGACTCTTTAAAAGTCTTCTCTAGCACTGTATTTCTTATTTTTTAAAGATTTTTACAAGGAAAAAAAGTTTAAGTAACTTGCCCAAGGCCACATAGCTAGGTAATTATTAAGTGTCTGAGGCCGGGTTTGAACTCAGGTACTCCTGACTCCAGAGCCGGTGCTCTATCCACTGTGCTATCCACTGTGCCACCTAGCTGCCCCCTCTAGCACTATATTTCAAAAGTGTCTAACACTCAGCTTGCTTAAGGTTCAACTCTCAAAACTATACATTGCTTTTGGGAAATACATAGCTCTGATTATATGGACCTTTATTGGTAAGCAGATGTCTCTGCTTTTTAGAATGTTGTCTTGATTTTAAACTGCTTTCTTTCCAAGGTGCAAGTGTCTTTTAATTTTGTGGCTCCAGTTTCTATCTGTAATGATCTTTAAATCCAAAAATATAAAATCCAACTTTGCATTGATTTCTTCTTCCTCTGTGTGCCAGGAAGTGATGAGACCAGTTGCCAAGATCTTGACTATTTTGATGTTAAGCTTCAAGCCAACTTTGATATTCTACTCTTTGATGCTCATCAAGAGACTTCTTAATTCTTTAATCTTTTGTTATTGGAGTGACATCATCTGTGTATTTGAGATTATTGATATTTCTTCCAGTAATCTGAATTCTGGTTTTTGATTCATGCAGCCTGGATTTTATATAATGTGTTATGCATCTAAGTTAAATAAATAATGTAACAATATACAGCTTTGACATATTCCTTTTTCAATCTTAAACCAATCATTTGTTACATGTTCAGTTGAAACAATGGTTTTTTGGCCCACATACATATTTCCCAAAGATGATCTGGTAAACCCATCTCTTTGAAACCATATCACATTTTTGTGATATACTCTTGTGCCATATACAGTTAAAGTCTTTGATGTAGTTAATGAAGCAGGAATAGATATTATTCTGTAATTCTCTTGTTTCTTCATAATCCAGTGAATATTGACAATTTGGTCTCTAGTTCCTCTGCCTTTGTTTAATTTTTTTGTTTATTTGTTTTTAGGCAATCAGGATAAAGTGACTTGTCCAGTGTCACACAGGTAGTAAATATTGGTGCCTTTTTGAAATCCAGTCTGTTCTTTTGGTAATTCTTGGTTCATATATTTCTGTAGTCTAGCTTGCAGAATCTTAAATACAATCTTGCAGGACTGTAAAATGAACATAGTTATTTGGCAATTTTAACATTATTTGGTATTGTTCTTCTTTGAGACTGGGACATAAACTAATCTCTTCCAATCCTTCTTGAGTTTTCCAAATTTCTGGCATATTGAGTATATTAATTTAACAGCATCATCTTTTAGAATTTTAAAAAATAGGTCAGCTAGAATTCCATTACTTCCACTAACCTTATTGTTAGCAATGCTTCCTAAGGCCCTATTGACTTCATCCTCTAAGATGTCTAGCTCTAGATTAGTAACAACACCATCATGGTTATTGGTGTTGTTAAGCTTTTTCTAGTATAGATCTTTCCTATATTCTTACCACTTCTTAATCTCTTCTACTTCTGTTAAGACCCTACCATTTTTTTACTTTTATCATACTCACTTTTGTCTGAAACATTCCCATATAAATATCTCTTGTCTTTCCCATTCTACTTTTTCTTCTATTTCTTCATACTGTTCATTTAAGAAAACCTTATCTCTCCCTTCTATTCTCTGGCATTCTGCCTTCAGTTGGATATGTCTTTACCCTTTTCTTTTTCCCTTTCCTTCTTTCTTCATCTATTTTTAAAGACTCATCAAACATCTATTTTGCTTTATTGCTTTTTTTTTACCTTTGGAATTTTTTTTTGTTGCTGCCTCCAGTAAAATATTGGGTACCTTTATCCATAGATTTTAGGGAACTTCATCTACCCAATCTAGTCTTTTAAATCTATTAATCCCTTCCACTTCATATTCATTAGGGATATTATTTAGATCACACTTATATAGTTTAAGCTATAGTAATGGTGTAACTGATTGTGTGTCCACATTTAGTCTGGTACCAATATGCAAAATGGAAAAGGGAAGCATGAGGCTGTGTAAGGATGGGTAAACCTTACCATGCTAGAAAATTAGGAGATCAAAGATTTGGTGTTGATCAGCAATAGAATTAGAGGTATGAGTGACTGAAGGATGTAAAAGCAAAAATGGAAAATTCAATCAAAAAATAAACATACAAAAACTTTATGTTAAATTTTAAGAAATTTAGTCTCTGAATTTTTATTTTGGATTTCTTTCTTCACTTATTAAAAATTTATCAAGAAAAGGTTATTTTTATGTTAAAATGGCCCCTGAGCTTATCTAAACCAAGTTTACTAATAGAAATATTCACAAGACTAACACATAAGAATCTCAAAATGAATTTAGGTCAAACTCAGAATGCACAATTCTTCAATGACTCTAAGCTTGTAATTTTCTTTGTACATGCAAAACAGGCAATTATAATGATTTTTAAAAAAGAAAATAAATTGTTATAAACATTTTAGAGAAAGGAATACAGATTTGACCATTGGTAATTGTTTTAGTAAGTAAAAAAGAGAGGAAGTAGAGTACAGAAATCCATTTCAGACTCAACAAAAATTTAAAAATTTTTAAATGCTCTTCCTGATATAACAGAAGATATCTAGGTGATAATGGATCAAAATACAGTCTCCTCATTGTATTCAGTCTCCTTCACCATTGATTGAGATTATTGTACAGTCAATCTGCCATTTAAGTCTCAAATGCTATCTAATATAGAGATTTCAGAGTCTTGTCTTTAAATTTTGCAAGGCAATGGGGCTAAGTGATTTGCCCAAGGTAACACAGCTAGGTAATTATTACAATATCTGAAACTGGATTTGAACTCAGGTCCTCCTGACTCCAAGGTTGGTGCTCTAACCATTGTCCACCTAGCTATCTCTTGGTCTTACTAAGATCCTACTATGTTCCAGGCTTTGTTATGCTAAGCACTGAGAATTCAAAGAAATATAAAGGTTTTCAAGGAGCTCCCAATTTAACTGGGGAGACAACATGTAAACAAGATATATACTAGATAAATTAACAGTAGTCCCAGAAGAAAGAAACAACTTAAAGAAGACTAGACTAGGCTTCTTTCATGCATTAGGGCTTTAGTTGAGACATGAAGAAAACTAGAAAATCTAGATGGTTAAGATGAGGAAAGACAAAGTTTTGTCATGGGGAAAGTCAGTGTAAGAATTTAAAAGATGGAGTATGGTGTGTGAGAAGCAGAAAGAAGACCAATGTGACTGAATCACGGATTATGTGGAGGGGAATAAGCTGTAAGAATATTGGAAAGGAAGTAAAGGAAGGTAGCTGAAAAGGCAGCAAAAATGGTCATATTTTTATATAATTTAAAATAACATTTAAATATTTGAATATGCATGAGTGTATATCCCTCAATGGGGAAATAGATTACATATCTATAAATGTGTGTATATATATACATACATACATACATATGTATATATATCCCATATAGTGTGCTCTGTGTGTGTGTGTGTGTGTGTGTGTGTGTGTGTGTGTGTGTATCTCTCATTGTATGGAGGAGATGCCCTTTAAAGATATTAAGTGGCTTGGTGAGGGGACCCATCCTTAGTTATGACTATCCTTTACCTTGCCTTCTTGATTCCCAAATACAATAACCCTCCCACCATGATTATCTCTCAAAAGTGAAGTGGATTGCTAGTGAAGAGAAAGAACAAAATTATTCATAGTGGAGAGTAAATGGAATAGGGTAGTAAGGAAGTGAGGAGTAATACCTATCCAGAGAAAGCAGGCAAAAATGAGGCAAATTATAGCATTTGAGAGACTTTTGTTTCATTGAGCCTTATGAATAGAAACCTGACTTCCTGCTATTGTTTTGGTTTTCTTGTCTCAAGGCTGCAAGGCTAGTTAAGAAAGAGAAAAGAAGAAAAGCTGAAGTCTTGATTGCACTTTCAACTTTCATGTACTCTGTTTCTATAATGTTTGGATTCATCATTCATTCTCTACACAGCATTTAAATAAGAGGACAAGTGAATGGGCAATATACTTTTTTATTCTTGTGAAGCAAAAGGACATTTGAAATAATGGGGTAGTAATTTCTTCATTTTATTTAGTTGGGTCACACAGGTATCCATCCAATCTGATTTCCAGAATTAAGATAAATGTCAATATTTAATGAGTCAATCATTAATTATTTATCATATGACTATTTTGTAACAGACTCTATGCTAGATACTGGAGGTAAAAACACAATTATTGAAACATTCTCTTTCCCAGAAACTTAGATTCAATGGAGGCGACACTAGGTATAGATTTAAGCAACACAGAATCAATATTGGGGAAAATAAATTCAAATAAGTACAAAGTAGTTAAATACAAAATAATTTAGGAATGAGGGCACTAACAATTGGAGAAATTTTTTCCTCTTTATACAGTTCCCTCCCCATCCTTACTTCTAACTCTTCTGTTTAGAAGAATAGCAGATCCAAATGTTGAGAAGAACAGACAAACTTTTGAAGTCAACATCTGGGTTTAAGTTCTGATTCTTATAGTTTCTGGTTGTGAAGCCACGGCCATATTACTTGTTATTTTAAACTTCATTTTCCTCCTTTGTTAAAATACTTTACATATGATTTCATAGTATGCTCACCACACATTCAGATTCAGTCTTGTCTCTCTTCTTGAACTTCGTTTGATAAGGAACAAAAGAAATGTATGCAAAAAATTAGATCAATGACAAAATACTAAGTAAAAAAGATGTGATTACTAGCCATTAGGAGAAAAATCTAACCAGATTTCAAAACTCAACATATCTGTCTCTTTCCTATCTTAGAAACAGGGCACTGCTATGAGTCTATTACTTTCTGGTAACTGCAACTGTGCTATCCCGTTGATGATATTGTGTATAATGGAGTTGATACCTGTTGCATTACTCGAGAGCATTCCATCACTTGACTGGTTAAAAAGGTGGGAGTGGGAGGGTTGCAGGAGGGAGGAAGCTGTACTTGATCCTTATGGAAGCCAGTTAAAATTAATTGGAAAAAGCTTTTAAAGACCCAAGATGTAGACCAAATGTATCTCCAACCTGCGGCCTCATCCCGGTACTGATCGCGAAGGTCACTGCAAAGCTGTAGATTTATGCGGAAGGCTTGGGTGATGGAAAATGAGACAAAAGCATTTGGATTTTATTATTCCATTTACTCTGACCCTGGGCCATAAAGGGTTTGGAGAGCCTGTTTTATGTATTCAGCTGGTTGCCACACTGTCAAGCATTTGGAGCCACTTAAATAAACCACCCCAACCCACAGCTGCAACAACACCATATCAAATATAGGTTAGAGTTGAAATGTGGAACCAGCAACATAGCGTCTCCAGCAGGTGCATGTGGAAGATTTTTTTTTTACTTCCCCCCTCTTGTTTTGGGAATAGCTTCCTCATTTATCTAGTGACTTTGATTTAAGACTGATTTAGATACTGAAGCTGATTTAGGTCCTGTATTAAAGTGCTTGCACATTAGGGGCTGGCCTCTGCTTTCCCAAGCCACCCTTTGTTGTTGAATTTGAGTTAGGTTTCAGAAAATATACTTGCTGGGGGAAGGCTGATGAAATGTTTGCCTGACTTTCCCTGACCCACACACATCTTTCTTCTCCTCCCCCCTAATTCACTGGACTCTTTGAAATCTGGCTGGTCATTATTGGTCCTGTAGCAATTAAAAACAGGCAAGGGGAAGGGAAGGTTTGGGGAATGGGAATGGAAAGAGTTCCACATGGGAAAGAATCAAATAAAAACCACAAGTTTGTCCTAGTGATAGCAAAACCATGTGTCTGAGATGACTTAAAAAGTTAACCATCAAGATATTTGATAGAGCATGGACATGCCCTGGTTCATGCAGCACAAGGAAGAACCTTGAAGAAGTCCACAACTTCCACCACATGCACCCTAAGCAATGCCTCCATTTTTTACAAAAAAATGTCAATTACCAATGTAAATCATATTCCTCCAGCGAGAGCTAGGATCATCCCAACTATGGCATTTAATAGATTTAAACTAGAAATACCCTTTTACCCTGATAGAAGATTTCTTACAAACATTGGAGAAGAATGGACAGAAAGGAGTGGAGGAAGCCTGCCTTGTCCCTATCCAGGATATGTCTGTTCTTTATATAAAAAATCTCAGCATTTGACTATTAATCACTTTGTACTAAATCTGACTCCTTATTCACTCCCTCTCCCTTCCAAAACCCAAACCTTCACCTTGGAAACACCATAAAAGTCTAACAACTAACTTAAAATTCTTTGATATCCCTCCCACTCACTGAAAGTTGTATAAATCAAGTACAATCCAAGGAATGTGGGATTCATTTCTTTTCATTCCAATCTTTGTGGGGTCTGTACAGTTAAGTCCCCTAAAATTTAAAGGTCCCCTAAAAAATTTGACCAGCTGTCAAATGCTTCCAAGCACAGACTAGGATGTGAAAAATGTGGGCATCCAAGTTAGGAAGTCACTTAAGAATGTCTTTTGTAGTTTATTTTATTACCATCTTTTCAAATTGTTGGAGCAGGAGGAAGAAGTTTTTTTCTTCAGTCAGAATTTCTTTAATTCCTTACATTCAGAAGGATTATCAGGAAAGTCAGTAACAAATCTAAAATCAATAAATATTTACTGAGTGCCCACTACGTATGTATGTACAAAGAACTTAATGGACACTGGATGGGTGAAGAGGAGTGAGAAAATGAATGAGAGTATTTAACTTTGAAGGGACCAATAATTTATTATAGGGAATTTACACAATATTCACATGAAATAAGCACAATATCAAATCATATCTTGTCGTTCCCTCCTTGCCATTCAGGAGTGGAAGAGGTGAAGAAATAGAGCAGGAATCATTGACCAGTATCCCAAATGAGGGTGAAGCAGAGGAGTTGGAGGAAGAGGGAAGGTACATAATTACTTGGTAAATAGGCCTTGTTTGAGACTAGGGTAAAGCAAAAGTTAAGCTTATTGAACAAAGCAGTATTCTCAACAAGATAAGAAATATTCTGGAAAGGGAACAAATCTAAAGTACCAGGGATTCTTAACTTACTTTGTGTCATGTGCCCCTTTGGTGTTACTCAAAGACACTTTCTCAGAATTATGGTTGATTAAATTATATAGAAATGCAAAGGTAACCATTCATATTGAAAATTAGTTATCAAACTAGGTGGCATACTTAGGTAGTACAGTAGATAAAACACAGCCCTGGAGTCAGGAGGACCTGAGTTCAAATCCGACCTCAGACACTTAATAATTGCCTAGCTGTGTGACCTTGGGTAAGTCACTTAAGTCCATGGCCTTAAATAATTTTTTTAAAAAAGAAAAGTAGTTATTCAACTTTTGTTAAGTCCATGCACTTCCATAGATCTTAAAGAACCCTTCCAGACTCAAGAGATGCGATTTTGAGTAACTTACAAATTTATCTATAGTATAATCTGTTATGCTAGAGCATAGATATAAACATTATTATAAAGTATAACAAACTATAAGATAACTTTTGGCATATAGGCTCATAGACACATATATAGAGCTGAAAAGAACCTTATAAATATATATATATGTATATATGATATATAAGCATATTAGATATTATATCTTATATATTATACATATAATCTTAGATTATGATATTACACACACACACACACACACACACACACACACACACACACACACACACATATATATATATATATAAGAATATGACATTGAAAGGAAAATCATTATGTCTAATCTCCGCATTTTACATATGAGGAAACAATGTCCCTGAGACATTAAATAAATTACCTGAGAGCAAGCCAATAGGATGGTACAAAGCCAAGATACAAACTCCTAACCAGATCTAGACCCCTTTATGCTACACTTTATGCTACACTACTATGCAGAGAATGAGGCTTGAAAAAGGTGGTATTTGAACTGAGAAAGCAATATTAACACATTTAAGATGCAGTCAAAAGCCAAGATTCTTTTTTTTATTGCAAATCAATAATCCTTTCTTTTTTATTCTTTTTAATATAATCAGAACTAAATTAATTATAGACATTCTTGATCCTTAAAAGTCAGTGCTGTAACTGTGGACTTTCATTTAAAGTCAATCTGATATTCTTTCTCTGATACTCTGTAGTGCAAGGATTTGTATCACATGTTATGTGTGTGCCCAGACAGCATGGAATTGATTTATAATGCCAGGTGGGTACAATATCCTTCTCTCTAGAAATAATCACAGTGATCATATACTATTTATCCTATTCCACTTCAATATTCCAAAAGACAAGGATGGGCAACTTGGCATGGCATAGGCATAGAATGGGCAACTTTAAAAATGCTATTGCTAATAAAGACCATGATTACAAAAAACCACCATCACACTCTTCCAAACACTTTTAATTTTGATACATCAAATGATTAATATTTTTTGTCAGCACAGATGCTTTCTTTCCAGTGCAGATCTCAAAATGCACTATTCCTTTAATAGCTAATTTATGATGCTGTGTCAAAAAAATGAATAATTTACAACTTTTTGGTGATGAGCCCCTCTAAACTTAGCTATAATGGTGGACCTCTCAGCCCATATTATTAGCTGAGATAATATAATTATCAGTTATTAGCTGAGCAAGACTTGCTAGTGCTTTTATTTTGCTAATAGATCCAGGTCATTTTCTCTACTATTTATAGGAATAACTTACAAGGAATTGATCATTTCTAATTTCAGTCAACTATTTTTTAATGTATCAATCAAGAGAAGTTTATGGAATCCTCCTGTTAGTTAAGGAAACCACTTGTCTCTTGTAGGTACTGATATGTTTGTGTGTGTGTATGTGTGTGTGTGTGTGTGTGTGTGTGTGTATGTGTGTGTGTATTTGCAAAACTGGTAGACTTGTTTCATTCCCAATTTGACCTCCCTTTTTCTTCTAGCTCCCAAACCTTAAATAGTCCTTTCTCCTCCTCATGCAGACAACTGTGTACTGGTTGCATTTTAATTTTAATAGATTTTTGTCAATATCTTTTGTTTTTATTTTGCCTAGATTTTTTCCCTCCTCTCTCCCTCTAAGAGACCCATTCCTTATATTTCTTTAAAAAATATTTATAGCAAATAGTTTTAAAATTTTAAAAGAGGTTGTATAAATCAGCAAACTTGATAAACACATTGAGAAAAAATCTGATAATAATAGAATGTATCTGAATCACTGATCCCATAACCACAAAGGATGGGAGGAGCTATTCCCGTGATCACTTCTTTGGAGGTCAATGTTGTTTTTTATATTTTGGCAACATTCAGCTTCAATTATTTTGTGGTTATTTCCTTTTGTATTAGTGTAGTTATTGTATATATATATATTGATTGCCTTCTTAGTTCTTAACTTCATTTTGCAACAGTTCATGTAAGTCATTTCATGCTTCTCTGTTTTCAGCTTATAACTTATTAGAGTCAGTCATGGTGGCACATTCCTGGAAGTCCTTTTTCTTTAGACACTGATGTAAGTGAATCACATGAGCCAGGGAACATATAGTATAATAAAGGGAAATAGTGTTTCTTGACTACTTTTGTTGAAGTCACAGCATCTGAATTTTAATTAAGTTCTCCCCTCTCCCCCTTCTCTCCAACATAGCTTACAGCAACATAGCAGGAGGGTGGAAAATAGTAGAATTCTTGTCTAACTTTTCCAGTCATCAGATGGAATTCATTTGTAGTACTACTCTGATGGCTCAACTACAGTCTTGTTTTCTGAAGTTTCCAGGGGAAATCTTCTGAGCTATCTAGGGATTTTATACTATCTAAATTTAGAAATGTATAGAACTCGATACAAAGCTTCCTTTACCCTCTATTGTGACATTTCTAGGAAATATTACATCAAAGGAAGATCAGAAAAAAAGTAGACTTCATAATTTAAACTAGGAAACATAACTATCAGAGAAATAAAACTATACAGAAAATGTACTCCCTGCCAATCTGTGCTGAGAGAACTGAATCCTAGGGTCTGTTGGCCCCAGGCCTTCCAAACAAAGAGTCCGGGAAAATATGTAAATTTAAAATAAAAGGAATTCACACTTTTCTGAAAGTAAAAAGCTTTAATGTAATTTGGAGCCACCAGTCTGCTAGAGTAATGTTCTTACATATAAGTGGAAATCCTTTTGGATATTTACACTACTGATTTCTTTAATCTCCACTTTCGAATTAATAGACAATAACATAGGATTCCTTCTTTGGCTCACTCAGCACTTGTGCATATTTACCCAAGTGTCTAGAGTGGAGATTGTACACATATCTCTAATCCACCTGCCTGTGTTAGTTAAAAGCCCAGATAAAATCAGCAGTGCTTAGATCTTAACCTTTTAAGTCTGAAATGTTTTTAACGTCTGGCTCATGGCAACTGAAGACAGGGTGTGCAATGGGAAGAAGTGGGGGGGAGGGGAGCAGTGGGAGAAAGTGGTTTCTACATATCTATACATACATACATAATGTATACATACCCAGACCCACATCAGTTTTATAGTGTGAACTTACTTCTTTCCAATAAACTCCAATTCTCACAGTAAGTGCAAAAATACCCATTCAAAAAACTGCAACAGAATATTATTAAACAGATCCTTAGATTAGAATATGAGAGAGAAAGGTATCTGGTTATCCCACAGTTTTCAGAAACAGCTTGGGTTTCTTTTTCAACCCCCACCCCCAAAGTGAGTTTAGCACTAGAAAAATGAGGTGGCAATAATATTGACCAGGATCATGTGCTCTCATGGTGAATACTGAATCTTCTAAAAAATTGCTGAAAAAGTGCATCTAACTTGTTTAGTGGTTCTTATCTCCTACATATTAATTCCTAATTTTACCCAAGATGCTTTTCCATCTGGAACCTCTAAGTAACAGTCCCAAGTAGGAAAAAGAAAATTACCTACTTTGAACTTCCTCACAGAAAAATTATACATTCCTGTCCTTGACTGTCAAAATTCTTGTCCTATATAGTAATTAAGCTACTAGCCCAAGAAAAAGTCAGTTATTATTGGTCTCACTTCTAAATGGAAGATCCTTTATCTTTTTTTATCAATTGAACTATGTGAATATTTTTAAAAAATATACTACTAACACAAAATCAATCACGGGAGGCCAAACCTGGTGACTTCATGGATTGCTTTATTTTTGTCTTTTTATTCCCAGACCACAGCATCTGGACCATTACAGGCCCTTATTAGATGTTTATTAATAGATTGAACAATCTAATGGTATAGCTTGAGGATCAACTCCAGATGCCAATACAACTACTGAAAGAATGAAATACTAATATCAACTCAAATAATTAGTCATAATTGGTTGATATCATATAGAACAGAAAAAAAGAATGGTGTTCTGAATGCAATCTTTTTTAAAAGTAAGTTTAACCATTTGTGTTAACTTTACTCTAGGAAATTGTGAATTATTTGATTCCAATATCTCATAATTGCAAATTAAGATACTCCTAAGGCTTCATACTTACTCTTTGGCATTTCATATTTACTCTGCCTTGAGAAAAATGTTCCCTGATGGTGGTCAGGTATTCTTGTGGTTGAATGATGTAATTATTTAGTTAGAATTTAAACTGCCTATTTTCAATATAATATTGGATAATAAATGCTTAATGGTTATTGTATTATGTACTAGCATTTTATTAGAATCTTCTGGAGTGGGGCAAGGAAAAATGATTCAAATATCTTTTTATTCTCAAATGTTATTGAGGTAGTTGTGCTGCAATTGCAAAAATTGCTCTGATACTTATTAACTAATGCAATCTTAGACATATGACTTGATTCCTCTGCACCTCAGTTTCTTATTCTCATAAAATGATAGGGTTGTACTAGTTGCTCTCCAATATCCTTCTTACATCTTATTCTGTAATCCTGATTTTGTGTTTATCTTTAGAAGAAGGAGGGATAAGAACTACCTTACACATTATCACACTATAAAAAGTAAATTGTAATGTGTGTATGTGTGTGTGTGCACATGCATGTGTGTTCAGAAGAAGACATCACACTCAATTGAGAGAATCAGAAAAGGTTTAGTAGAGAAGATAGCCTTTGAGCTGAATCTAGAAGAATGATGGAAATTTCCATGGGCAGAGATGCAGGACAAGGACATTCTAGGATAAGGAATGGCATAAAGCAAAGATTTGGAGTCAGGAAAGAATAATGTATATTTTTAAATAATATGATCGATCCACTTTATCTGGATTGTAGAGTACCTATAGGAGAGTAATGGGAGATGAGGCTAAGAGATGTTGGGGCTTTATCATAGAATACCAGCTTTAAGAACTGAAATGCTATTCTGTGGCACAGGGAAATCAATGAAGCTTTTGAACACGGGAATAATATGATTTGATATGGGCTGTAGAAATATCAACCTGGCAGTGATGTGAATGTTGGATTGGAGGAGAATGATATGAGAGCTAGGGAGAGCAGTAACGAGGTTGTTCAAATAACTTAGGTCAAAGGTAGAAAGGAACTACACTTAGAGGATGCTTTAAAACATTTCCTTCATTCCTGTCTCACCATTGACTTAGACTTCAGGTTTTCACATGGGAGGAAGGCAGAATTGCTGGAAATCTCACAGCACAGCTGACAGTAGAGCAGCCCTGCTAATTTCACCAAGTGAACTTAGTAATGCTCTCCCCTGAGGAGAGCAGGAGGGCTAGCCATGTGGGTGGCAAGACTGATGTCTATGCATCTAATCATTCCTCTTTACTCCACTTTGCTCAATGCTTCTTGTAGAGGTGTGTGGCCCAATATAGCTTGGAAGTTCTGATGTTGCATCAGCAAATATGCATAGTGGGGAAGCAATAAAGCTCTTCCCTCCCATATTCTCTGCTCTGACATAAAACATGCAAACACAAAGAGGGCCCTGAGAGAGCTGAGCTTATGACATATATACAAAGTAAGGACAAAAACGGCTTATGAAGGTCTGTTTTTATGAAAGCTAGAGCAGTTCATACTTCCTCAGAAGAAATGTCAGAGATCAAAACTCATAGATAGGCTTTAAAATCTGCATCTTGCTTCACTATTAAAATAATGAATAGATTTCCAAGTTGATAGTCTTTTGTACATATTTTTACATCTTTTGGTACATGTTGATACCAGGATCTAATCTCATTGTGAATGTTTATGTCTGGTATATTGTCATTTTTAAAAGCAAAGTAAATCTAACAAATGTGAAAAAAAATGTCCTTTCAATTTTGTCCTTCTCACATTCTCTCTTTCTCCCCCTCCCTCTCTTTCTTTCCCTCCCTCTGACTTTCTCTCTCAATCTAGGCCCAACAAGGGTCCCCATAGATATAGTATAATGCTGTATTGTTTGGTTAGGGATTTAATTTCACTCCATCACAAGCTACCATCACAGCCCTGTCATTGCAATTTGTCACACTTTTTTGTCTGCTATATCTTACTGAAGTCTCATCTCCTCTTCAGACCATTGCATAATCTCCTACTCTGAGACAAAGCTCTCCAATATAATGAAAGAGGTGAAATTGGCAACGGGAAAGTCAATGGACACAGTTATCATTCTCTAGGTTTCACTTCCATTGACTCTTCAGGTTTAGTCACAGGGACCAAAGAGGCAGAGGAGCATGCTGTGTAAGGAGGGAGAAAACCCACAACAAAGTTTATTGAGACCAAAGGAAGCACTAGTGGCTGATGGGAGATGTAATCCAACGCTATCCTAAGCAGACCACCATATAGAGGAATGCTAAAGGATGCCCCTTCAGCTCAGCAGGATGTGGGCAGGGAGGAAGGGGGAAGGGAGAAGCCCTCCACATGGCACTTGGTGTAAATAACAGGAGGAAGGGAAATTTTATCTAATAGAGGGAACAGGTTCTGAATTCAGCTGAGCATAAACCTTTGGGAAATGCAGAAAAACATTTCTTTTAAATTCTAATACATTTGTCCTTCCTGCTTCCAGCAATTTTCTTCACAAAGTTTGGTAGCTCCAGATAAATGAGCATAAATTACAGTAATAATTTTGTTCAAAAAACAAAAACTTATAGAAGCTTAGGATCCATTTTTAAAGTAAAGGATTTAGGATAAAATTGTATTTATCATTAAGAGTTAGCTAAACTTAAATTATCATTCTAGTTCCTGAGACTTTTTTTTTACATTTTGCCCCTTCTACTTGTCCATTTGTCTCTAATTCCACAATCCTTCTCTTCTCTCTCTCTCTCTCTCTCTCTCTCTCTCTCTCTCTCTCTCTCTCTCTCTCACACACACACACACACACACACACAAACCCTTTTCTCTCAGAGGATTTTTCCTCTATTTCCTTTGTTCCAGATGTTGCCCATGTTTTTCCCCTAGAGGGGTTTCACGGTCAAACAATTTCTTACTTGTGAGAGTGGCCTTTCCCACAGCCAAAAACTAAAGTCAATTGTACCAAAAGCTTAGCTTTCTCCCAATCTGGTGAAGACAGTGAAGACAGGCATTCCACCAGCATCACAAATGACAACCTTGTTTTTATAATGTTCATGTGAACAAACTTGTTATTTGGGAGATGGAAGATGACTTGCTTTCCTCCTTTACCTGTCCATCTTTGGGGGCTTTGAAATTATGAAGCCAGAACTATTTTTCCTTGCTAAAAATGGTTGCATTCATATAATCTAATTATTGTGCTCAATAAATATTAATTACAGTGAATAGAAAAACATTCTCATCTGGTCTCAGACACTTACTATCTGTGAGACTTTGGGCAAGTCAACCTCATTACATTGGAAAAATAAAAAAAATTCTAATAATTATTAGAAAAGTGTTGAGTAATATGATGAAATGATCCTTATACAGAAGACAATGGTGACATTGTTTCAATATGTATTTTTAAATTGGCACTAATAGCTGTAAATAAGATATATGTGTATATTCATATATAATCTTTCTAATATATGTTTCCAATCTTATTTAGTATTATCTCTTTTATTATACTATTTATTCCATTCAAATTAGTAGAAATACACTACTAGTAGATAGTTGACTCTTTACATAAAGTATTAAGTCTTGAATCAGGAAGACCTGAGTTCAAATCCAACCTCTGACACTTACTAGCTGTAGGACCCTGAGCAATTCATTGAACTCTGTATGCCTCAGTTTCATCAACTGCAAAATGGACATAGTGACCGAACCTACCTCATAGAATGATTATGAGGATCAAATGAGGTATTTTTTTGTAATATGCTTAACATAGGGCAAATACTGTTTCATTGTTTTTATGAATCTAATCCTGGCACATAATACAGCATGATTATTATCAAATAAATGCTTTTCTCCCTCTGAAAAAATATTTTATTTCTCATTTTTATAATTTCAGACAGGTTGTCCTCCATTTTTGGAATTATCTCCTTCCTCATTTTAGTATCTCAGATTCCCTACTGTCATCAAGACATAGCCCCAGTAATACCACCTTTACAAGAACTTTCTTGTAACTCAAGTTGTGAAGGTTCTATCTTTCTTGAAATTATTTTGCATTATTCTGTCTGTGCTTTGTATTTATATGTGTACATTTTTGCATCATTTCTGCTTGATTCACCCCAATAGAATTTAAATTTGTGGTAACATTACCTCTTTGTTATTGTATGCCTAGTGACTATTGAATTGTTGGTATTTAATGAAGCTTTGGGATAAATTTAATTCATCAGGGAAAGAGGGTCTAAGTGGGGTCAAGGACTATGGGTCATTTCATCTTAACTACTGAGTGAGGTCAATGAAGTAAGGATATAAAGTTGGTATATATGTAGTACTACAGATTAGATTTTGCATGCTAACTACAAGATAGACTTCTTCATACCCTTTACATCTTCAGGAAGGATGTATCCAGTAGTCTGAAGACCTTCCTCTAGGGTCACTGGTTCCTAGTATTCTAGAGAAAAGGAAGAAATATTTAAGTGTTAAAAAATTCCAAAATCCCAATGTAATAGTATTTGGGTGATTTGTTTCTATTAATTGAGAAAATACAAGGAAATGTCTATTGCACATATGAAAGAGAGTTCTTCTTATGCTTACTATTAAGGCTAGCAGTGTAGCAGATGGTTCCTTGTTCTCTCTATTTGACATACTTAGCTATTTTTAATAACCATCTTCATAGATGGAAACAATTTAATATAATTCTTTAAGATTTGGATACAAAACTCATGATCTGAGTTATGATCTATATTTTACAATAAAATTTGCTATATGTCTGGGGGTCTATTGTGTCCTAAGACTATTGGGAATCTGGTAATGGGTAATCCTGAGTGTCATATCCAAGGTATCCTAGTTCTAAAAGAAGCTTCCTTAGTGTTAGGATTATCTTATTGTTTTTTATGTGTCTGATCCTGACACATAATAGGCAAAAAAAGAATCATGAATATATAATGACACAAATATATATTAATATATAAATAAGATTATAATAGCTATAACCATAAACTAATATTTACATAGCAGTTTAATATCTATAAAGAAATTTCCACATATTACTTAATTTGATTTTGAGTGAAAGTGAAAATATGATGTAATTATCTCCAGAGATAAGAGAGAGAGAGAGAGAGAGAGAGAGAGAGAGAGAGAGAGAGAGAGAGAGAGAGAGAGAGAGAGGGAGGGAGAAAAAGCAGAGGAAATTTTTAAAAGAACAATTGTGTAATTATATGGGATTGTTTTCTGGTCATGTTCATTAAGTCTCAAAATATGATCTACACAGCAGTGGATGAGAGAAAACCCAATACTGATCACCTTAATTGATTCTTTAATATGGTTTTGGATTGAGAGGAAATTTTTTGACTATTGTATCATATTTTGTTTGGTTTTCTTTTGTTTTGTTTTGTTTGATAATCTTTGAAACTGTTGAGCTACAATAGGATTGCATATGATTCTGGAAGTCACTTTTGAACCAGTCACAGAAGTGATATGCATGTGATTTAAATACGTGATATATAGGTATATGCACATATGTATATAAATGTGAATATATAAATATACATATATACATATATAGTCTGTACAAACACACACACATACACTCACACAGATAAAAACACACCCATATATATTTTCACTCTGGAGAATGCTGTGGTCCTATGTTCTCCCAAGACTCTTTATAATTGTAAGCTGGACTGCTGCAAAGGGCCCTACCACCAATTGACATGAATACAGTACTTCTTCCAATCCTTGAAAACCTAGGAAATTGCACTTAAAGGTTTATTACAGTCAGAAATTTGAGCTTTCTGTATGTGTCCCTTGATCTATTATAATATCCTAACATAGAACATAATATTTGTCTTATGTCTCAAAGATTTTATGTACAGGTGTTCAAAAATTCAAGGTAACATAAATATTGAATCTTAGAGTTTCTTATAACAGGGAAATATATTTATAAATATAACTAATCTAAATGTAGTTATTACATACACAAGGTCATGATAAGCATCAATTAAACTACAATTCCAAAACATATGATCTGGTTTTTCATCATTTTCAGATATTACAAAAGCTGAGTTTTCTATTACATATATAAATTTCTTGATGTCACGAAGTTCTTCCTAGTCCAATGTTATCAGTATTTTAATAATAATAAATGTTATTGACAGAGAGGAGAGGAAGGAAGGAAGAAGGAAAGGAGGAAGGGAGGGAGGAAAAGAGGAGAGAGAGAGAGAGACAGACAGACAGAGAGACAGAGACAGAGACACAGAGACAGAGAGAGAGGAATGAAGGAGGGAGGGAGGGAGGGAGAAAAAGCAGAGGAAATTTTTAGAAAGAGAACTGTGTGATTATATGGGATTGTTTTCTGGTCATGTAATAAAAGGAAATGACCTATATAATGAATTTATGGCTTCATCATCTCTAGTATAGTTTTTATTATGATACAACTTTATATCTGAGAAAACCTAAGAAAGGTATGCCATATTATATACCCCATGGTCCCATGGGGTTTATTTATTATTCCAGTGAACAGAATAAGTCATTTGTCTTGAGAGGTAATGCAAAATCTCAGTGCACCTCTCAGCAAAGAGATTTTTAAATTTCTCTTGTAACATTACAGAATTATATTAAGCTTATTCAAAGGAGTCTGGATTATCAATGTCTAGAACTAAATATCTGAATCTGATGAGATATATTGGTGGTCAGAAGACAGAGTGAAATGGAAAGAAAGGGATACTAGAATGGATAATGCCAAGAAAATATAATTATTTGAAGTTACATTTGTCATTGGCCAAAGGAGACAATTTAAGGTGATATCAAAGAATGTTAACTCATTTAAAGAGAAGAAAGGAAATATCTCAATTGCCATAAAAATTTGGTGAAGAGAATCAGGGAAAAATGGTAAATAAAATATTTATTGACTTACTAAGTTGTTTAAATTGATCAGTTTAGCAACAAATTGTTGGCATAAAGAAAGGGAAGGATGAATTTGGATTGATTTCTAGTTCTATTTTTGTGTGGTGTCATACTATCCAAGTTAATCTTTTTCTATTTTCAATGTTGGGTGAGTTGTCAATATCACTGTGCTCTCTGGGCCAATTTGAAGTCTCTTGGCCCAATAGTTGGTGTAATTTTTCTTCCAGCAAATCTCTGGGTGGTCTTGTCTTGTGCAGGGTGAAAGGCAGATAACAGGAGTCTTTCCAGATTTCTGTTCCAAGCATCAGTCTTCAAAAAGAAAATGACCCACCTGGGAAGACATTGCTTCTCTGAGGGACTGGGGAAGGGAAAAGAAACAGGATCAACCAAGCCTACATATTATCCTATAACATCTGCATGGATGACCAAGTCTGTTTAACTTAAGAGAAGAAATTTCTTTGCATTGTAGTTCTCTTATATTATTGTATTCTGACATGATATATTCAAACTTGAGGAAAAATAATTGTTGAAAATATCAATTATTTGGAGGCAGAAAATCTTAAATTTTTCAGTTTCAATTTTTAAATAATTTTCCCATTTCTTCTAATATTCAAATCCTATTGTAAACTGTAAAGATATGATAGGAGAAATTGATCCCATGCATATTATAGTTAAGAGAAAACATTAAAAATAGCAAACTTTGTTGGTATGCTCAATACTTTTGAAAATGCCTTATAATGTGAAGTGCAAAAAAGAGTTCATATAGAAAAAAAAGACTACTTATTGTTTCCTAATGGAGGCCTTTACCCATTCTCTTAGACTAAACCCTTAGTATTTAAGAAAGGAAAAAGAAATGGTAGAGGAATGAAGACAATGGCATCATGAATTTAGATAAAGTCCTCTAATCATGATTTTTCCTAATGACTAATTATAGTAATTCATGAATATTAACTAATTTCAAGTCTACCTTCCTGGCAAAAAAACCTTTTATCCACTTTCAGAGTTGCCTTCTCAAAGATTTCCTAATTTTCTTCAGGGACCACGACATTTATCATAAGGTTGCAAAATGAATCTCGGTTGAGCGGATGATGATGAGGATGATGATGATAAGTTGAGCCATGGGGGGAGTGCAAAAGCAATGTTTCAGGCTCCAAGATGCTGAATGCCCTTGTAAGTCTTTTGATCAATACTTCTTTCTATCACTCCACAGATTACACAAAAGTTCACTGGATGTACCTGAGGAGACTTAGTCCTCCTCAATGTAAATGATATGACATGGTGCTTTTGAGATGGAAATGAAACTTGAAAAAAGCACCCAAAAGGGAGCATAGAAAAATACCCCTAAACTCAGGTCCTTTTAAACTTTGAGCAGAATAAAAATAATATAGGAAGTTAGGGAATCCAACATTTGCTCAGAGAAGTTCTTTTGTAATTCAAAACACTGGGCAAAAAGAATTTCTCAGTCAAATAATCAAAGGTAAAGATATTCTCCCAAATAGCCATTGTAAAAGATATATAATCAGAACTTCCAAAGCTTTATAATAATGATTATATACATATGAGGAATATTGTGTCTTGAAATATAAATTAAAGTTCTCTTCAAGTATGATTTATGAGATCACTTAGCTTGTCAGAAGATTTTTTACATCGCTAGGAAGCTGAGGAAGGAAAATGAATGCAGCAAGTTTGAGAGCCAAGAAATTATGTTTTTACACTTCTTAGAAGTATAAAAATGACAGAATCTGTAGGTTAATCTCTCTGATAAGCCAGCTATTATGATTAATAATAGAAATTGTACTAAGGGAAGAGATGGAAAATTTTTATTTTAAAGGATAGTCAGGTACCTTATAAATAAAAGTACAAATTCATAAGGCTAAATTATCTTTAGAAATAAATAACTAGTCCAATAGAGTTTGTAGAAAGCAATGCGTACTTAAAAAGTGATCTTAGAGTCATGTGAGGTTCATGATTCCAGTAATAACATTTTAAATTTTACTCTATGGTTAGTTGTTGAGTCTGATATTTGCAACTTTGTGGTTCTAGTTAAGATTAATACTGAATAACAAAGTGTCTTTGACCACTTTTTATTATCAATGAGTCTGATTCCAAACCAAAAAAAAAATGACATCAGGATATTTATGAAATCAGGATTGCCATAGTAGAGAAAAAGATTTTCCCAGGATGCCTGTACCCAGAGCACAAATACTCATTTGTAAATTGAGGTTCCCCTGTGGTTCTGATTGGTTGCCACAGAATGAGGGAATAATGGAGGTTTCTATTGGATTCATCATCAAGGAGAGAGAACTGAGTAGGGGTAGTGTGGAGATGACTGCAACTGGGAAGTATGAGTGGTGTCTGAAGCAAGCCAACACAGGAGCTTCATTGAAACTGGGAGTGGTTGCAGTGATAAATAGCTAACAGAAAATATTGGCAAGAATGACTTTCAGGCAGGGAGGCCAAGGCTGTCTGCACTGAAAGCTCCAACTCCCTTATTCTGATTGCAGAAAGAAAATTTGTCCTATTTTACTTGAGAATTCTTTGGAGGAACTAATATCTTAGACTAGGTATTGGAGGGAAGGGTAAAAGAAAACTAACTTTTTGGGGGAACATGTTGGATATTATTTTCTGTTGCTCACTCATTCATTTCTTTCTCATTGGAATGCTTTACTTTTTCATTGCTATTCCTTGGCTATGTCATTTTAGTCTGGTGAGCAACTGAATACTTATACTTGAGTTATTTCAGAAGTAACAAATCAGATAGGCAAATTACCATGGAAAAATTCATATAATTTTATTCATGAGCTTCTAAAGCACATTCAGGTTACAGTTATTGGGGATTGTGTGTTTAAATGAATACTTCTCTTAATTATTAGAGTATACACCTATGGATTAAAGAAATTGTAATGAACTATGTTGCATAAACTTCTTCAGGTCATATGACTATAAAGAACTATATTCTTAATTGATTTCAATCTGTTAGCTGACTAATAATTAAATGTGTTTATATGTGTGCATGTATATATATATATATATATATATACACATATGTGCATGTGTAGAACACACATTTATGGAACAACTGATAAAAAAGCAGAAGTACTTACTTATTTCATTCTTCCTGAAGTCAGGAAGATCAGGGTTCAAATTCAGTCTCAGATATGACCCTGTATGATCTTGGGAAAGTCAATAATGGTTTTCTGCTTCAGTTTCCTTAACTGTAAAATGGGAATAATAATTATAGCACATATCTCCCATGGATGATATGAGGATCAAATGAGATATTTGTAAAGTACTTAGCACACTCTCTGTCACAAGGTAGGAGATTAATAAATGGTTATTCCCTTTCATGTCCTTCCTCTCCATTTTCCACTCCTCCTCCCCACATTGGAATATAGCCACCATTCTTTACCAACTAAGATGTGTGTGAGAGTGAATTATAGTGTAACCAAAGATCAATTTTAAGTTGTCATAGCTTACAGGTTTCTCAAAATTTGACTGATTTTAAGCATTATTAGCTTAGAATCTTAGTTCAGTTTTATAAAACTGCACTAAGTGATTTGGGACACAGTACATGGAAAAGTTAGTAGAATATTTGATTTTTATTTAGAATTTAGGTAACATTTATATGTGGGTAGAATGATTGCAATATGGTATATAATGTTAATGTATAAATAATAAATATACAGACAGTCGACTAGGATTTTTATGTGATTTGTTGGAGGAGGCCCTAATTTTTATGAGATGCATTGGAGGAGGAGCTAGAAGAAAGTTCAAATTTTCTCTCATGAGATCAACTAAAAAGATTATTTAAATGTTAATCAATTTAGGATTATATTTTCATAAGTGTTCAGAAAAAGAATAATTTAAAACAGCATATATTAACAGAATATCAAGAAGAAAACTGAAAGTACATTCAAACTAATTCTGCATAGAAACTTATTTGATAATTTCTAGATGTTCCTAGAAGTAAAAAAGAGTTGATGCAATCAATTCAGTTTAATATCTGAGAGGAAGTATGGTCTGCTGGAGAGGAGGGCTGATTTTGGAGTCAGGCAAGTTGGGTTCAAGGTCTGACTCTAATAATACCAGTTTTATGATCCAGGCTGTTATTTAACTTCTCAATGTCCTGGGAAACTTTTTAAGACTATAAATTATATATAAGTATTAATAGAGGGAGTTTGAAAAGTGGGGATTCTCCATACTGATCATGGGTGCAAACAAAAAGACAATAACAAAATTGCTCAACTAACTACAAAAGTTATTATTCTTCTTTGTTTATTTGAACTGAATTGGACTAGGTATTTAGTCAATTAAATTAAAATAGTTCAACTGATTATGAAATAGATAATTTCAACATTCCACATAGATATGGTGAATTTGAGGAATTAAAATGAAAAAAAAAAAAGCTTCCTTGAGAAATTTTTTAGCTTAAGTGACTGGTAATGATGGTGGATTTTTTTTAAAGATAGCATATTTTTAGCAAATAATAAAAATTCCATTTCTAAACTGAAGCTACTCCAAAGTTACTATTAGATTTCAATCAACATTATTTATTGTTTTTACTAATCATTTTCATGAATTTTCCACCCTGAATTTAATTTGTATTCTGAGTAGAAAGTCCAAAGATTCTTAGAGTCAACTGAGATCCAACTTCAGTTGAATGACCTGAAAACATAAGTGGAATAATGGATGAGGAATCTTCTTTTTAATATACACAGGCCACTAATGTTTTTTTGGATTTGATAAAACAAAAAATTCTTTTGTCAATGATTTCAACTTAGCCTATTTCCTTTTAAAATAAAATTTCTTATTACATTATTATTATATTACCAAAGGGAAGTCTTCAGGTTTGAAACTCAGTCCATGGGTACCAAATTGCCCCAAGTCTTTCATTTTTGATACTATTATTATTAATTGATATTATTAATATTAAAAATACTGTGTTTGCATCTGTGTTTATGTTAGGAAGGGAGGAGGGAATAGAGAGTGGGAAGAGAGGCAGCCTTCTGTCCTTTACCAAATAGTTCAAGGGAGTGACATTTGACCAAGGAGAAATATATGGATTTTCCCAAAATCATGATGATTGTACTGAAAATTTTCCCTGGGACACCCACTGTCAGGAGATATGTGCATCTGCATAAAGTCTACTCTATTAGAGACCAAACAGAACAGTCAGCCTCTCCCACGGTCTGAAGTGAACACTTTTCTTTTGTGTGGCCCACTCTTTTCTAAACTTGAAATCCAATTGGCCAACAATTAAAGCCAATTAGCACGTGAGGAAAATAAACCAAAGACACCACTCCTATGTATTTCATGGCTATTAGAAAGGCTAGTTAGCTCAAGGCCTTAGCATAGTATGCTATCAGTCTAGGCACACAACAGAGACTAGTTGGCTTAAAGTATTAGAAGACTGGGATGGCGGCTTGGCTGAGCAGCAGTGTTATTCTGAGCTAACAGCTGCCAAACATTCTTGACAGGAGATGCGGCAGATGTCCAAGGACAATCAAAGAGAGAAGAAAGTTTAAGCCAACGTTTGCCTATCTCATATTCTCCGCTTGATCCTCTGCCTCAAAGACAACTCACAGCTGTTGTACTTCAAGGTCTATCTGACTGATCCCAACTCCCACAACCCCTCTCTTGATATTTCTCTTGCCCCATTGGGTTTTGGCAGCCTATCGGTCCCCACTGACTCCTTGCAGGTCACTTCATTGTAAAGAATAGGTTTTATTTGGGACTTTATTTTTCCCTTGAAGAAACAAAATGTTTTGGTCAAAATTCCACAGCATGATAATAGTAATCTATTGTGCTAAGAGATGCTCCAGGTCAAACTACAGGCCACTTTATCAGGAGACATTACATTGTTCCTGGAGTAGTAAGTTCTTAGAACTATGCAGTAATCACATTGTCAAATAAAAAACCAAGAGAAAAAAAACAACACCGTTGAAATCAAAATGTAGCAGATTTACTACTTAAGCTTTAGACATTGGCTTTTGTCTAAACTGCTGTTTAGAATGTTAGGATGACTTGAATTTCTACTCAAAATCTTTGCTTGAAATAGGTATTTTTTTCCATGCCACGAATGGCATCATCCAAATCTTTCTATGTTATGTACTAAACAATAAGATAGTTAAATGAAATCTTCTGGCTATGTTTTCTATTCTAGGCAGCACACATGCCAAGAATAGGTAACTTCTGTTACTTCTGAGTAATGCTACTAAATGCATTAAAATAGTATAATCAAGTTCACTAACACAACTGTCTGGTAAAATCAACAAAATTGATAATAAGCAAAACTCCAGATATATTTCTTCCACAGACAATTACCAATCCATTAACTATTATTTTTTTAAAGGAGATGTTTAGGGGGGAACTAAATTATATGTCAGTGTAACATAGGAAGAAGGAAGCAATGAAACTAACCCCCAAGCTGAAAAGCAGGAAAAGGACTTTCTTTATATGTAGGCAAATGATGCCCCATATTTGATCTACATATGGAAACAGTTGAATGAATACTATACTTTTAGCTGATTAACTAAAAAAAAAAAAAGCTCAGTGTAGAATCTTATTTTTTAAAGTAATTAGTAGCTTTTTTTTACAAAATATCTATTTTTAAATAACTTAATATAGAGCCAAGGAGCTTTTTGAAAATTACTTCTATTTCTGCCCCTACAACTAATTACAGGGATAACTTTCACACATACTACTATTGCAGGTGCAAATATTTAATTGTGTGTGCAAGCCAGGTGGTTAGTTGGCTGCTTAACTATATGCTCAATTGTATGCCTATAGTTGCCCCTGCAATTAGCTAGGGGTGCAAAAAAACAGAGACCTAACTGAGGCCCTATTAAAAATGTGGCCTACATATTCCACTGCCTTTTATCTGTAGTGGGGGGGTGTTGTTGCACATTTTGCATTTTATTTTAGCTGTTCAGGGCTGGGGCCCCAGGGAGTCACTTTCTGCTGGCTAGTTAACCAACTTTGCAGCTGGAATTTGGTTGATAAGAATCATACAACACTGAGTAAGTGAGTAATAAGGCCATACTCCATTCCCTTCAACAGTGAGTCCAGGCACCAGACCCTTTACTAATATCAACTTGACTTCTTTATTTCAATACTTGCTGATATTTTATGTTTCTTCTGGGTGGCACAGAAGTAATTAATTTTGACTGAACCTTTGGAGACAGGTGGTAGCACCTGATAAGAGTTCAATAATTATTTTATCTGCTCTCTTCTTGACCCTTTAAGAATTCAAGTTGATAGCAGGTAGTGTTGGTTGGTGGACTAAAGAGTAACTATGATCTTTGAAATTTTTTTTTCAAGGCAAAAGAAATAGAAAAAGTCCATAGAAAATGCAATGATGGCTATTCCCTAGACTAAGTGAAGAAGTGCCAAGCCATTGAAAACTTGGCTCTGGCTGCTAATTGCAAAATAGGCAGAACGTGGTCTTATGTAACTCTAAAGGAAAACAGTCTTGGGGAATTCCTAGTGAGCTCAACAGGATGGGGGCTTGGTAGAGGGTATGGTGGGACACATTCAGCATATATTCCATTTCCACACTTCAAAGGCTGATGACTATGTTCACATCTGCTACAAGGTATTATTGGATTTTTTTAGATAGAACAATAAATCACCCTCCTTTAAATCTTAATGTTTATGGTTTTTAGGAGACTTAAGTAGTTCTATAAAATTCAGCCCCTTCTTCCTTCTAGGGCTCCCTCTCCTTAATCTCAGTTTGGTGAGCTTCAAGGACTGCAGGTTTAGGAATTTGGGTTTGATTGTTGATAAGAAAAGCTGCTATTTTAAAGTTTTGAATTAGACTATTTAGGGTAGTAGATTTTATTTTTTTCTAATTACATGCAAAGATAATTTTCAACATTCATCTTTTTATTAGCTTTAGAGTTCTAGGGTAGTTGTTTTTTTGATAGAGTTTGTGAGGTACTTTGAGATTGTCTTTGAGATTTTAGGTCTAGGGACCATAAAGGGGCCTTAGAAACCATTCATTTATTTAAAAATCTTTTCTATAGATGAGGCCCAATGAGGGTAACTTACCCTCAGTCACACCGGTAGTAAGTGACAGGGCAGAAAAGATTCAGATCTCTTGACTCTAAAGGTAGCATGTTTTCTACTGTGTCACATTTTATCTGTTCAGGCAGAAGACCCTAAATTTTCCTTCAGAAAATGCTCAACTACAGTGAATGAGTAGTTATCAGTAAACAGTGGTCTGTTGAAGGAACCAGCTCCTGACTGGTGAAAAAGAACATTTAGGCTGAGAATTTGTAACATATGATTTCCTACAGTGATTTAGTTCTGCAATCATTTTAACATATTGAAGGCCCCTCAAATGGCAGGGATATAATAGTTGGACTGGAAAGGAGAAAGGTAAAATATCAGATATGTGGAATTTGTGTATTGAATTACTTTGCATACACATGAACACTGGGGCAAGTAATAGTAGTAAGAAGGATACTAGAGGCCATTGAGTAGAAATTCATTTGGTAGATGAGAAAACTGAGGCAGAGAGGTTAAATAACTTGCTCAGGGTCACACAAGTAGGAAATGTCTAGGGCGGGATCTGAACTTGGATTTTCCTTATTTTGTGCCTAATGTTCTCTCTACTAGGCCATCTTGAGTTTGGTCTTCTAATATGACTGCAGCAATGGATTTACCTTAACCTCTGTTTTTACTTTCAATAAATATGACTTGAGTCAGTTTCTTCCAGTTTTAAATCGAGTCTCCTATAATTTGTCTCATTCTTATAAAAAAATTCACAGATCTCATGATTCTGACACTTTACCCTTCCCCTTTTTGACCCAGTCACTAGAATAGATAGCCTTGACATTTGAAGGACAGATCACCTAACTTCTGTCTTTCTCAGTTTCCTCAACTGTAAAATGCAGATAAAAATAGAGTGTTATCTTTCATGGTTTATATAAAGATAAAATGAAATATTTATTGTGTTTCACAATATAAATACTATTATTTATTATTGTTGCTATCATTTTTGTTGCTATTAAAATGGTGCTAAATTTATATTTACTAATGGATTTAGAAATTGGAATTTCTGACACTGAACTCAAATCTCTTCTAATTATAATTTTTTTTTTCTTTCAGGAAAATAATTCTCTTGGCACAAAGAAAGGCATAGAGAGAGGGAGAACAGGATGCAAAACAACATCTTGAATGGGAGTGGGAGAGTTCACTTTCTGAGTTAGGTAGCTATTTAATTCAGCTATTTATAAACTATAACCTTTGTGTAGATAACAATAGAGGAGAGCCCTGTGTTTGAAAGTATAAAACATGCTCATCAAGCAAGTTTCCTCTAATATCTTGCGAAATAGCCAACCTGTTAGTACTTAGGTTAAGAGGTGAGTTCCCTGATCATTGCTGTTTTTGGAAAGGTAAAATATTTCTGCTATCATGGCATAAATTTTAATTTTTCAGCTCTGGCTCTCTATTTACTTTAAGAATTCTTTTGAGGTAAGATTGCTAAAAAGACTCCACCTAGACCTGGGCGACAGGTCATAGCCTAAGTCAGGGAATGGCAACTTGTAACCCAAAAGGATTTGGTCCTCAGACCATAGTTTGCCGACCCCTACTTTAAGCCAAAATTTCCTGATTTTGTTTTAAGGGGATTTTAGGTTCAGATACCCAGTAGGAAAGAGAGAAAGAAAGGCACACAGAGAAGGGAAACAGGATAGTCATGGAATCGTAGGGACAGGGAGAACTTAGAGTGACCACCAACTGGCCTATGAGCTATTCTTTACACTCTCCTTTCCTTACTTACATCAAATGAAAAACCAATAATGATTGAGGGAACTGCAGGTAGAGGGTGATTGTTTGCCTTAGGTTCCAAACTGAGTAGCAGTCTTTACAGAAATCTATTTCATGGTGGTCGAATGGAGCTCCCAGAAGATCTCTATCTCAGTCAATAAAAATTTAGCAAGAACCTGCTTTCTGCTAGGCCCTATACTAAGCATTGAGGAAATGAATACAAAAATAAAATTGATCTTGACCTCAAAAAGCTAACACTCTATTCATTAGGTATAGCATTGAATTTAAAAAAATTAGGTGGTAACAATACTATAGCTAACATTTCTATATCATTTACTACATTCTAGGCACTATGCTATTTTAAAATTATTTTCTCATTTGAACTAGTCTTTTAATATTTTATTATGTTGGCTTGACCTATCCATGTACAATTAATATTTCTCTACTAAATAGTTTTTGGAAGAGGGGAAAATATACTGTGTTCCAAGAAAAGGAAATATACATATGAACTATATACACTGTAATTGGAATAGCTTGTCCTTAGCTTTAAGAGTTTGGAGGAGGGAGGAGCGAAGATGGCAACAAGAAAGGCTCTAGTCTTAGGCACTCTCTGATAAAACTTCTAAACTAAGGACTCTAACTAAACTTTCAAGAGACAGAACCCGCAGAGGGACCCAGTGAGGCAGTTCTCCTACTCAAGGTAACCTGGAAAAGAGCAGAAAGGCTCTGCTCCCTGGGGTCAGAGGGGCAGCGCCGGAGGGGTGGCCCGCCAGAGCGAAAGAACTTCAGCCTCCCGGAGGCAGCCCCAGGGCGCTGGGAGCTCCAGCTCACAGCAGTGGGGGAGTCTCCTGAGTTACACCCTGGGGAGCACCAAGCACAAAGTGGGGTAACAGCGGGGGACCTCTGCCAGAGCAAGCACATGGAACCTAGCCCTCAGGGCACACAGCAAGCAGTGTGGTCTCTGCAGCCCAGATCTGGAAACAGAAGCAGGCAGAGCTGGTAAGCAGGAGCCCCAGGGCATGAGCCCATTGAGCTGAGGGAGGGGAGTAAAAAGAGAGAGAGAGACTATGGAGCTCTGTCCTCTGCCCCTGAAACAGGACTCTGGGGCTCTGACCACATTCAGATCCTGACCACAGTCTAGGCCCCCCCATAGAACAGCAGCACCCCCCCCCACATCAGCCCCTTGGCAGAGGGAGGCGCTTATGGTCATTCACAGACCAGGAGGGAGGACAGAGCCTCACACACTGAGACCCTTGTGGGAGTGTCCCAAAAGCTCAGGAAGCACCCCAAAACCAGGCCCAGGCTGGGAAAATGAGCAAGCAGAGAAAAAAGAGGAACACCATTGATAAATATTTTGCAAATGAGCCCAAGAAGGATCAAAATACTCATTCTGAAGATGAGGGAGCACAAGCTCCTGCATCTAAAGACTCCAAGAAAAACAGAAATTGGGCTCAGGCTATGACAGAGCTCAAAAAAGACTTTTAAAATCAAATGAGGGAGTTGGAAGAGAAACTGGGAAAAGAAAGGAGAGAGATGCAGGAAAAACATGAAAATGAAGTCAGCAGCTTAGTCAAGGAAATCCAAAAAAGTGCTGAAGAAAATAGCATGCTAAGAACCAGCTTAGGTCAAATGGATAAAACAGTTCAAAAAGTTATTGGGGAGAAGAATGCTGTAAAAAGCAAAATTGGCCATATGGAAAAAGAGATAAGAAAACTCTCTGAGGAGAACAAATCCTTCAGACAAAGAAGAGAATTCAGGGAGATTGATGAATTTACCAGAAATCAGGAATCAATACTTCAAAACCAAAAAAATGAAAAATTAGAAGAAAATGTGAAATATCTCATTGAAAAAACAACTGATATGGAAAACAGACTTAGAAAAGATAATTTAAAAATTATTGGAATAGCTGAAAGTCATGATCAGGAAAATAGCCTTGACATCATTTTCAGTGAATTACTACAGGAAAATTGCCCTGATATTCTAGAAGCAGAGGGCAAAATAGAAATGGAGAGAATCCACTGATCCCCCCCCCCCCGTCCCAAGAAAGAGATCCCAAAAAACCAACCCCTAGGAATATTATAGCCAAGTTCCAGAACTCCCAAGTCAAAGAGAAAATATTACAAGCAGCCAGAAGGACACAGTTCAAATATCATGGAGCTGCAGTCAGGATCACACAGACTTAGCAGCAACTACATTGGAAGCTCGTAGGGCTTGGAATACAATATACCAGAAGGCAAAAGAACTTAGAATGCAGCCAAGAATGAACTACCCAGCAAGGCTGAATGTCCTCTTCCAGGGAAAAAGATGGACTTTCAATGAACCAGGGGAATTTCAAATGTTCCTTTTGGAATGGCCAGAGCTGAACAGAACGTTTGATCTTCAGATACAGGACTCAGGTGAAGCACAGAGATTGGAGGAGAGGGAGAAAATATGAGGAAGTTAATGATGATGAACTACATGTATTCCTGCATATAAAAATGACACTGATAATACTCATATGAACCTCCTCAGTTAATAGAGCAGGTAGAAGGAGCTTTTATAGTTGAAGCACAGGAGAAAGCTGAATTTGAAGATAAAATATGGTGTAAAAATGGAGTCAATAGAAAAAAATTTAATGGGAGAAAGAAAAAGGAGAAGGCGAATAGGCCAAGATATTTCCTATAAGATTTTTCTTTATTACAATGAGCTATTGCAATGATATGAAAGGGGAGAGGCAAGGGGGAATGAGGGAACCTTTGCTCTCATCAGAGATGGCTAGGAGAGGAAACAGCATATATACTCAATGGGGTATAGACATCTGGAGTAAGAAGGAGGGGGGAGCAGGGGGAAGGGGTGGAGATGTGAATAAAGGAGGAGAAGATAGACCATGGGGGGAGAGTGGTCAGATATAACACATTTTCTTTTTTACTTCTTTCAAGGGGCTGGGATTGGAAGGCCTGTCCAGGACCATAGGGCCAGGTGGATTCTAGGCCTAAGGGGTGGTATGGGGACTCAGGGCCTTTTGGCCCCAGGACCAGGGATCTGTCTGTTGCACCACTCAGCTACCCTACAGCAGAGTCAGAGTGAAAGGAGAGAGAAAATAGAGTACATGGTAGTGGAGAAGGGAGTTGCAATCAGCAATGGCAATGGTGGAAAAATGTGGAAGTGACTTTTGCAATGGACTTACCATAAAGAATGTGATCCACCCACGACAGAGTTGTTGGTGTTGGAACAAAGTCTGAAGCACATTTTTTATTATTATTATTATTTGGGGGAGGGTGCAGGGCAAATGGGGCTGGGTGGCCTGCCTGGGGTCACATAGCAGGGTGATCTTTGGGTGTCTGAGGCTGGATTTGGACCCGGGTGCTCCTGGCTCAAGGGCCAATGCTCTGTCCACCACCCAGCCACCCCTACTATTATTACTATTTTATTTTATTTTGGGTCTTTTTTTTTCCTTCTTTTTGGTTTTTGCAGGGCAGTGAGGATCAGGTGGCTTGCATGTCACATGGCTGGGTGATTGTTGGGTCTATGGGGCTGGATGTGAGCTTGGGTGCTCGTGGCTCCAGGGCTGGTGCTTCGTCCATTGCACTTTGGCCATTACACCTGGCCATACCTACAATTATTACTATTTTTTTAATTTTAATTTTTTTCTCTCCCCTTTATTGCTTAAGCAAGTCTATAGTCATGGGGGGAGGGGCTTTTTCATTTCCTCTTAAACAAGAATATTTTATTAATGTAATAAAATTTGTACAAAATGAGAATAAAAAAAAGTAAAATAAAATAAAAAATCTGACTTACCCCAGCCAAAAGAGTTTGGGGACTTATTCTGTAAATAAGTTTAAGATCACAAGGAAGCCTAGTCCTTTGGCATCAGAATATGGAAAGTAGAATTTTAAAAGTAGACTTACATTTAAAGTCCTTCTCTTCAAGAGTCAAATTAACCTCTACTTATTTTTTAATATGAGGAAACCTAAATAATACAACTAAAGCCAAGAAATTATAACTCAAATTGCTTCTAATTGGCCAAAAATTTCTCTTGGCTCAGGCCATTTTGAAGATAATGAACCTAAGACACCTCTGATTATATATATATATATATATATATATATATATATATATATATATATATACATATATACACACACACATACATGTATACATATGTATATATGTACATATGCATATATATGTGTGTGTGTTATTGATGGCAAAACATATCACATAACATATATATTTTTTTTTCTCCATCTTTTTTGTGTCTAACATTTCCTTTATGAGGCCCTTCCTGCTTGCCCCTGTTCCCATGAACTAATAGATTATAGGTTTAGATTTGGAAAGAGTTTTGCAGGTCAGCCAGTATAACTCCCCTCATTTATTTATAAGGAATCTGATGCTTAGAAAATTGACAAAAAAGTCTCACAAGAGGTAAGTAGCAAAGCCGGAATTTAAACCCAGGCCCTGTGCCTCCAAAGCAGAATTTTACTCTACATTCCAGGAAATTTGCCCCTTAACTACAGACTTTTTCACAGGATCCTACATAGTACCCATGTTAAGAAATCCTCATTAAATGGAGGGACACAAACCTACCTGTGAAGAGCTCAGTGATAGATCGTCATAGATAACTTTCTGGAAACATTCCTTAATAAATCAAAACCCACCTGTGTGAAATAGAAATTCTGGTGGGAAAAAAAGATAATATTGCAAAATCAGTTTAGCCATGTACTAATTAATTCTTTTTCTAAATATAAGTGCTTCTGTGTATACATAACAAAAAGTGATTTATGTTTCCTGAGTTCAACTGCTCAAAATAGATCTTAAAAAATAAAGGTTGCAACACTCCTTATCAAATCTATATTCACAAATGACACACTAGTAAATCAAAATATTCCTATTAGATATCTAAAAAATGGACAGAATCAATCTTAAATTCTGATTAATAAAGAATTATTAACAAAAACTGACTTGGAAAATATTTTACATTATAAAAATAAAAACAATACATTTAATTAATATATCAGGCAATAAAATAATTGAGAGATTCAGTGCCATTGTTTATGTTAATATTGATAACCTGAGACAAGTAAAGGGTCGATTACTTAAATCCTTTCTGATTTACTTCTAATGATACTTATTGTCTCTGAAAATTAAAAAAAATTAGAAGACTTAAAACAAACTATTCTCTAGCTATTCTTCTCCCTTTCACATCCAAATGTAGATAAAACTATTTCTTCTCACAGCTTTGCTCTAAAGCCTTAGGCATGAAATAGGAGCATGACCACTATGATGCTGCCCATACCCATTTCCTCTCGTAGCACAGTTGGCTTTTTTCCTGCTTGGAGCACTTTTCAGTTTTAGTGGCTGATAGACTTAGAGCTAGTTTCATGGTTTTTCCTTGTTTATCATAGATTTGATATCTCCTCAGGAGACTAAGGAATGAAAGACAGAGAGTCTGAGGGGAGTTCTCATTTCTGAGATTGTGTCACATACTGCATTTTTTTTCTGCCATGATGCTATAAGTAATGGGAAGAAGTATAATCTATAATCTATGCTACTCTTGATTTTGCCCTTTTGTCTCTTCTTGATCTCTTTTTTCAAATCCCTGCCCTTGTCTTTTCTCTTGCTCATTCTACCTTCTCTTTTCGTGCTTGCCTTCTCTCCCCTCACCATTTCTTTCTCACCCCCCCATATGTAATAAATGTAGATATAGAGACAAAATATTTTTGCGTATGTTTGCACAGGATATTTATCCCATTTATGCATTAGTTGGAAACTAAATGACTAAATTTCCACTATGAAAACTACAGAAAATTATTATAAAGGTATGTAGTTTGTACTTATTAGAATAGTTTTGTTTATTGCTGCCTGGTATTGAAATAATAGTGGGGAAATTATATGAGATAACACATTCCTCTTAACCTTGTCGTAATAAAATGGTGTGCTAATAATTTACAGATAATTTTCTCAAGATTTCTATTTATGTCAACTGGTTACATTAAATTCACTATTTGTTGGGCAAAAGTTATCTTTATTTGGACAAAACTGATCTGATTGCAATGACAGTCTATAAAAGTTCATGTCTTTATTTTAATTTTATTCATTATTAACATGAACATAACTTTCAAATGATTTAAAAGTTATTGAAGTAACAGTATTTTTGGATATTTAATAAAGTAATATGATGTATATGAGCATCATAAGAAGCTAAGTGTCTATCATTCTCATCTTTTGAACAATAAAAAAGAAAGAGCTGAGCTCTAACATTCTTGTATTTCATGAAATATAGTATAAGTGAATATTGATTCAAAGAAGAAATACATTTCAATATCAAATACCCTTTACTATTTAAATAAATCCTGTGGAAATCCCATTAAGTAGAATAGAGTGCCTTGGTAAAGCAATAGATAACACTCCTTACTCATTTGTAATATAAATAAGGATTTTGCATATGATTTAATACTTCAATTTCTTATCGTAAGACACATAAGTAAAGTTAATGCTTCATTGATACTAATTAAGTCATGAATTTTTTTAATAATTTATGCTTTACACACACACACATATATATGTACATATACATATAAATATATAAATATATATATACATATATATATATAAATATATATATATACATATATATATGTGTGTGTATATATATATATATATATATAAACTCATTCCAAAGTTAATTAACTAGATTGCATCGAATGCTTATTTTGTGACAGATACTGTGCTAGTTATACTAAGTTATACCCTGCCCTTAAGGAACTTGCAGTCTCCAAGTCTACAAAAACAAATGAGTTTAATTGTATATTATCTTCATTATTCCCTTCTACTAATGCAAAAAAAATCAGTACCTATAATTTCATTGGTATAAGCAATTCCCAAAGTGAGAACTCCTTGCACTTATGCAAATCAGCAAATTATAATTTTAAAGAATTTTAAATTATAATTTTAAATTAAAAATTCTGTAACATATTAAAAGTACTGAAAGGTGGTCATAGTCACATTGTAAATTAGAAGTAGGACTTGAACCCAGGTCTTCTCTAATTGCAAGGACATCCTTCTATCCATGGCTCTTTACACATGTACATATACATATATATATATATATATATACATATACATACATATATATATATATATATATATATATACATATACATACATATACACACAGACACACTCATGGGAACATGACATACATATTTCTACTAATCAAGCTATCTGTCCTGTTGGTATATTTATTCCTTCAAAATACCTGGAAATTTTTCTTTCTAAATTTTTATCCTTGAATTGCTTTTTGAATAAGTTTGGATGGTGAAAATGTCATTCAAGAAGATATACATGATTCTTAAAATAAAGGTTGGAATGGATATTCTAAATAATTCTGAAGTAAGATAATTTCTTATGCCACTACTATGTTGACCAGGTTGACTGACCTAGAGCGGCTGAATCTCATACTAGAACCAAAATTGCTGCTTAAAAAGATATTATAGAAAAAAGAAAATATGAAAAAAATCTCTTCTCTGTTAGCTATCTAAAGTCAATGGGATATTGTACCCACCTCCTTCTTATGCAGAAATGTCCTAAGGGGGAAGAAGGAAAGACAAATGTTTGGCCTCTGCAGCAAACCCTTATCTTGGCAGAGGAAAAACAATCTCTTGATATACATGGTTCATATATCTGGCACCCAAAATAAGTCCTTATGTTAAAATGAGGCAATACTGAAACCTGTTTTAAATATGTAACAGAAAGGAATAGTCTAATCGCTTCATTATACAAAGCACTAGAACATGGGTTGAAAACCAAACTTGCAGAGGAGGGGAACACTCCACAATACAACATTACGAACATTAACTCTGGTATTTATTGCTCATTTTAACTATGGTGCCTAGCAAGCATTTTCTTAGCTCACATTGCAAAATATATAATTCATATGCTTAATATTTAGCTCCAGCTCTCCTTGCATATTTTACAATGTTTGAGGTTGTTTGTGTGTTTGCTATATATCAGTTGACACCTCTGTAAAATCTTTATATTGAATGCCTTTGGCAACTATATGCCAAATAATAGCATTACCATTTGTAATTTTTTGTAGCTCCAGTTTTCCAGTAAGCTTTATGTTATGCATTACAAGTAGGATGGATTTACAGAGCTTTTGTTGATACTCAAGTCTTCCTAATTAACTTTCTTCAGTTTTATAAGTCCAAATAACTATTTTCCACCTTAATTTCAGTTCTGTGCTTTATGAAAGGATATACCCAACCATCCCCTAATCGAAGTGAAAAGTCTACATGTGACATTGTACATATTTTCAGAGTATTTCAGTGAATTGATCAATTGTGCTGATTTTTTTCTCTCTCAAATTTGTTACAAGAGAGAGAGCTTTTGGGGAAGGGGAAAGAAATTTGGGATAATAGAGATGATATAAGAAAACAGAAGATATCTATAAATTTATTTTTAAAAGAGGATCTATGGATAAAAGTTTCAAAGGAGATGAAGATAGAAATAGTTTGTAATCATCACCAAAGAGGGAAGTACTCATATTAGTTAGATTATTTGTTGACCTTGTTATGTTAAGTTGTTGCTATTGACTAATCATCAATAGAAAATGGTTTGATATTTTCCACTGTGGTATTGCTCTGCCTGGTACTTTTTATAAGTATATACTTTCCATACTTGCTTACATGGTTAACCCTTGTCTCTTATTTTTCAAATGAAGAAACTCGAAAGTCCTTGGTTCATATATTTTAATTTAATATTTGAAAGCCTATTCTCTTAATTTCTAAACCCCAGTTCCTTTATCTTCAAAGTGCTGACCTCCCTCACCAAGTTATGAAAAAAAGTATTTTGTAACTCTTGAAGAACAATATAAAGGTAAATATTATTACAAAGTGAAATCAATCAGAGAATACAGTAAATAATTCTGGCTTATATTAAAAACATAAGCCAATTGGAACAATTATATTTGAACAAAAGACCTTTGGAAATATTTGACCAGACTGAATTCAACCACTAATTTTATATTTACACATCTTTTGGGGGGGGGGAGAAATAAAACAATGGTGAATTTTTCAGTCATTTTTGGTCCATTAAACATATTAGGTAATCATAGTGCATTAAAATATAATAGGGCAATACAGAACAAAGATAAATCAGAAATATTCTCTGCTTTCATGGAATTTTTGTTACAAAATAGAAGATGTAACAATTATAATATTAATACATAAGAGAAATTAAATTTGCTAAGATAAAAGTAAATAGAAAACACAATTAAATCCCACACACCTAGACACACAAAAGAGTATATGATTAATTGGTAGGTTTTTTTCTCTATAGTGTATTATTTGAAGAAAAGCAAGTGAGAGGAAGATAAACTAATTAAGGAAATAATTAGTTAATTGAAAATAAAATTCCAGAAGAGGGCAAAGAGAAGTCAGAAAGTTGCCTGAGCTCTCCCCAGTTTCCCTCAGAAGCAATGGTAAATCAAGCCTGTAAAATAATTGTGGAGTGACATAACCCACAAAAAACAGAGTGAAGGGGGTGGCTAGGTGGCATAGTAGATAGAGCACCAGCCCTGGAGTCAGGAGTGCCTGAGTTCAAATCTGCCCTCAGACACTTAATAATTACCTAGCTGTGTGGCCTTGGGCAAGCCACTTAACCCCATTTGCCTTTCAAAATCCTAAAAAACAAACAAACAAAAAAAAAAAAAACCCAGAGTGCAAAAATGATCCAGCTCAGGATAACTTGGGAGAGTCATCTTATGTAAAAGGAGAGCACAACCCAGCATAGGCAGTACCAGGCAAACCAGAAGGAGACTTTACCCACAGCACAGGTCTGGTTCAGCAGGATGGTGGCACAGAAGGCCAGCTGTGAAGCCTCCAGCATAGCATACAAATTCCAGCCCTGGAACCCAGGGCACCCAGTACAGTGAAAAAGTCATCAAGCCAGAGACCCCAGGGCAGAAAATCAGACCCCTGACCCCTGGTGCAAGAAGCTTGGGACAGAGCCTGCTGTGTCCCAAGAGCAGGGCTCAAGTTTACAAAATGAGCAAAAAAAGAAAAAAGAGCTCTGACCCTAGAAAACTACAGTGGTGCCCGAGAAGATTAAAACATGAACTCAGAAGAGAACAAGAATCTCAAAATCTCTACATGCGAAACCTCAAAGGGGAATATGAATTGGTCTCAAGCCCAAAAAAGTCCTTTATGAAGATCTCAAAAAAGAAATTTTTAAATGGAGTAAGAGAGGGAGAAAAACAATTGGGAAGAGAAATGAGAGTGATAGAAGAAAATAATTAGAAAGGTCAACAGTTTGGAAAAGGAAGCATAAAAAAAATAGACTGAGGAAAGGAAGTCCTTAAAAAATAGAATTGGCCAAATGGAAAAATAACCATGGGAAAAAGAAAACAACTTCTTTAACAGCATATTTTCCAGGGGCAGCTAGGTGGTGCAGTGGCTAGAGTACCGACCATAGAGCCAGGAGGACCTGAGTTCAAATCCTACCTCAGACACTTTATAATTATCTAGCTGTGTGACTTTGGGCAAGTCACTTAACACCATTGCCTTAATAAATAAAATTTAAAAAAGAATCTATGGTGGTTTATAATTGCTTCAATGATAAAATATTTTTTTTAAAAAATTTAAAAAATAGATTTCCCAGAAGGAAAAAGAGGTACAAAATCTCTTTAAACAAAATAATTCTTTAAAAATTAGAATTGGGCAAGGGAAAGCTAATGACTCTATGAGAAAACAAAAATCAATCAAATAAAATCAAAAGAATGGATTAAATAAATGAATGTGCAGTATCAAAAATGAAAAGGATGAATTAACACCAATAAAGAGAAAATTAAAGCAATAATAGGTGATTTTTGTTTAATTCTTTGCCAATAAATCTGACAATCTGAGCACAATAAAATTGCCAAGATAAATAGAAGAGGAGATAAAATATTTAAATAAACCCGTTTTAGAAAAAAAGAATTTGAACAAGTCATCTATGAACAGCTTAAGAAAAAATTCCAGTAAGTTGTTATGGTTTAATCAAAGTTTTTGGTGGCATCTGCATCTAAAATTTTATCTCTATACAGTAAGAATCAGTGCTCTGATAGATGATTCTGAAGCACTGCACAAAACTCAGTCATCAAAAACAAACTCAATTATGTTTAGTATTTCCATTAGAATCATGGCCCAATAATGTTTTAGAAAGATTTTTCAAAAATAACCATTAGTTTTTTCTAGTTTAACTTGAGTTATCAGAAAATGTAATTAGCCAGGATCCCTTATTCCCTGAGGATTCTATTTAATATAAGTTTTATTAAGGTTAATGTAAACTTGGGGATTGAAGATGACCCTTTGTCTTCTGGAAAAAAATATAAGCTAAAAAATGTGATGTAGGGGCATCTAGATGGCGTAGTGGATAAAGCACCGGCCTTGGAGTCAGGAGTACCTGGGTTCAAATCCGGTCTCAGACACTTAATAATTACTTAGCTGTGTGGCCTTGGGCAAGCCACTTTACCCAATTTGCCTTGCAAAAACCTAAAAAAAAATGTGATGTAACAATTTAATAAATGGATAACGAGAAAATATTCATTTCAAAAATTAAACATTCACTAAAGAGTGATAAACTAGTGAATCACTTAGAGAAATAAGTAATGAGTAATCATTGTTTGGATCAGTGTTTCTCTCATGGTTAGCCCTTGTCTCTTATTTTTCAAATGAAGAAACTCAAAAGTCCTTGGTTCATATATTTTAATTTAATATTTGAAAGACTAAATTTGTTATAATATCCAGAAACTTAGGTACTATCCCAAGATAATTCTTCAAAAATGTTAACTTCTTATCTTTACATATCTTCAGGCTGGATAGTAATCACTTTCTATGTTTATCTACATCCAATTCTGAGCACTTTACCTTGAATAAAAAGAGGTAGAAGGTTTATGGAATACTGCTCAAATCTGCAAATTAGTTTGGTCCTAAAGGTTAAGAACTCTTGGCATCCTCATTTCTGCCAAGAGCTGCTTAGATTCATTTAGTGTGCTAAGAGATTTGTTTTAATCCCTTGTCCATTGATAAAGCAGAAAATTATATATAGAAGCCCCAAAGCTATAGGCCCAGAGCACCTGCAGTCATTCATTAACACCAAAACATGTAGTTAGAAACTTAATAATGAGTCATGGACAGAAAGACTAGCAGCCAGAATTTCTGAAAGGGTAAAAAATAACCAAGAAGGAAGTATTATTTCAACATGGAGAAACAAGGAAATGTTTTTGGAGTTTTCCCCCATATAAGTAATGCACCTGTGGTTATTTTATAATAGCTCAGTGGTAGTACAAAATTCCAAAACAAACCTATTAAAATGTGTTAAATTACAATACTTCTGTATCGGCCTGGACTCTAGACTCTAATGATGGTGATTGTGTGCCAAATATAAGTAGGCGGGAAGGGGGTTAATACAGTGAATGCATCATAGCATCCTATAATGTGTTTCTTTTTTCATCCAATCTCAGACTCGGGTATTTGCAAGTTTTAAAATTCTACCCAAATAGGACTACAAAATATAATAGGTTGGGCACCTGCCCTGATGGGACCATATGAAAAAAAATAGTTTTACCATAAACAGATTTTACTATATCAGAGTCAAATTTTACAGCATCATTATAGGAGTGTTCCACTGGGCCAAACGATTGGCTGTCCTATCAGAATCTGACTGCTAATACAAGTGGTGCAAATATGCCATCTCACTTCCCTAATAAAAAGTTTTATTGTATCCCAATGCACATTAAAACCACACTAACTACATTAATACTTTGTAATTTACTTTTGTGTTAGGGAACAAACACAAACCTGGTGCTAATGAGGTCATATTTTCCATTATCCCCATGCAAACCATTAGCTAATTCAATCCTCTGAGGTTTGCCTAGAATTGAAGTGGACCAAAAATGTTGTAATGTGACCATGCTGCTATCAGATGTCTTGAGTACTGCTTATCTGAATCTAGAGACATAGTTTCACAGGATCCTTGGATGATTAAGTTTTAAAACATTGCCATGCAGGCATTTTTCATAGTGCTTGGTTTTCTGCAAAGTTATAAATATCAGACCTTTTCTGTTTTTAAAGGTTGTCCTTGTTTGGATGATCTCCTATAATCTAGTAGACATGGATGTTATTTTAGCCCTGGGGTTCTTAACTTGGGGCCCACACTGGGATTTGATAGTATATGTTTAACAACCAGATCTCTGGGATAGGAATGTACACTTAGGAAAAGTATGCTTTTAAGTTTATTTAGTTTCATTAACATTGCCACCTCTTTTTAAAATCTAGATGATCAACAAAACAATAAATTAAACTTTTATTTGTAGTATTTGCTGACTTAAATTTCTAAGTTGCGAATGAATGCTCACAATGAAGATTTAACAAGATCTCTTGAGATCATTATGAACTGGGTCTAGCCTGATACTGGGTTCATGGAGAGATTTTAGGCAGTCTGTGAACTGGGATTGAAAAAAACAAAACCAAACATCTTTGTTTTCATTAAATTCTAAAGGTAAAAATTTCCATGTCTTTCAACTACATTCTGAAAAGAGGACCACAGTTTCACCAGACTGCCAAAGGGGTTCCATGACACACTTAAAATAATTTCTTTTCTAGTCAACTATAGATACTCTGATTAGTTAATCATGTCTTTTTAGTTTGCTTCTTTACTTCCTGTATGAAGAATAGAAGGTTTTGTAGTTTATGCTTTTAGTTTGGCACATAGTGCTGAGCAGAAATAGTATAATATATTGCATAGAGTTCTAGGCTTAGTGACAGCAAGATCAGATTTCACATCTTCTGAATTTTACTCACTGTCTGACATAGTTGAATCACTTAACCCTTGTGAGATTAGGACTGCTCCCAGGGGCTTATATTCTAAATCATAGATTGTTTGAATTCTTATGAAATACCCAAATAAAAATATTTTTGTAGGATATAAATAATCATTTTATAGCTTCCTCTGATGTTTTCTTATTGAGGCTATTGAATAATTAAAACTTTATTTTATTTGTTAAATCACTAAAAGATCATTGTAACCTCTAGTTTTATTCAAAGTGGTATACATTCATGTTCATTTATTGAAAAAGTTTGAACACCCAATGTGGAAAGAGCATTGTGATGTTTCTGGGGATTCAAAATGTAGATAAAACATATTCCTTGCCATTATAGAGTTTTGTCAATTAGTAGATAATATGTAAACACAGATATACTAGATAATATTTCAAGATCCATACAGGAGATAATTGCAAATTAAATAATTTGAAAAGTCTGATGATATGTTACAGAATAGAGAATCAGTAAAGACTTGAAGGAAGAGGAGAGATTATAGGTTGAATGTGAAAGAATGGATAGGAATTCAACAATGAATAGAGAAGACATTCCCAACAGAATGGTATGAGAAAAATACACAAAGGCTGGAAGAAAGAAATCATAAGAAATCACTGGGGTCAAAAGATACTTGAATTTGTCTGGAACATGGCTTATACATAGAAAGGAGCAATATTAGAAAAGCAGGAGATTATGTAAGACTATGAATAGCAGGTAAAGGGGCTTGAATTGTACTCTGAAGACTGAAGATTTATGAGGAGAGGAATGACATAACCAAATCTATTATTTTGACAGTTATATCAAGGATAGGTTGAAAGTCGGGGAAGAGAGTGAAGGAAGGAGATGTCTCTAATTTTCTAGAAAGCTAACGAGGGTGCTCCTGGGGTGGCAATAGATAAGAAACTTGTTTTACAAGTGGAAATGACAGGACTTGCTAACTGATTAGATATGAGAGGGGAAGATGAGAGAAGAGTCAAATGGAACACCAAAGTTTTGGATATGGAGGGTTTGAATGAAACAAGAGAATCAAGGATAGACCCTTGAGGTGTACCTTTGAGGGACCATGGTACATAAAAAATATTTTTTCCAATTATCAGATTTACTCATAGTATAGGTGGCTTAGTCTATTGAGTACTAAATCCACCAAGGAAGACTGGATTTTAAATCCAGCCTCAACCCTTTATTACTTTATGACTCTGGGCAATTTACTTTTCTTTACTTTATTTCTCATTCTGTATAAACCATCTCTTGTCTTTAAACCTTTGCATGAACCATGACCCCCTCAGCCAGGAATGTTTTCTCACTGGCCTTCTGTCCCTCTTTTCCTTTAAGTTGCAGATCAGGTTTCATCTTTTGCAAGGTCTTTTCCTGAACACCACTAAGTGATATTATTCTACCTAACATTTTTTAAACTACTTTGTGCATCTGTATTTAATAGTTTTATATTTGCATTATCTCTATTTTTATAGATACCTGTCTCCTCTATCAGATTTTAAATTCATTTCAAGTGGGAATCATTTAATAATTACTTGTATGGGTGCCTCTAGTACACTGCCTGCCACACAGTAGGTATTTAAATTCATCTTGATTAATTGCTTCTAAGTTAGGAAAAAAAATGTGGTTGCTGATCTTTATCCATGGAGGGAATTTATACTTCAGGAATTTTCCATATCAAAAATATCATAGTTCTAGACAAAAGAACAGGAACTTGGAATGCATTTGAATATGAGAGATTTCAAGGGTCATAGGAAATATGGAAAGCATCCATGACACATCTCCTATAACAAAATCCAAAACACAGTAAGCTTTTTTTCTCTTGTTTTCTGAGATTATTTGCTACAACTTTTCAAAAAATAAAAGTTTCTTGGGGAAAAGAAGAGGGAAAATGTGTCTCTGAGATGAAAAGTAAGCCCCCCCCCAGTTCCATCAGTTCCATACATTTTACTGGTACTTAAGTATTTAATAAAGGTACTCTATCACCAGAATTCCACTGTCTCCCCTCCCATCCAGAGAAAATGCATTGGACTATGTGCATGTCTTTGGTTAATTAAAAAGAACACATTTTGAAGGCATGGCATACTAACTTGACCAAAAGAAGGTAGAATAAATTAATTCCTTAATCTCTGTCTATGAGAATGAATGAATGAACAAACAAATGAATGAATGAATGAATGAATGTAAAAGCATTAATCATACATCTGGGATATGTTGGTGATTCTGCTAGGCTCTAGTGACATATTTACAAAAATATGTCCTCAAGTATCTTATACTTTAATGAGGGAGACAATATAGATAGGAGAGGGGCAGCCAGGGGAGAACTTTTTGTTTGTTTGTTTGCTTGTTTGTTTGTGTGACAAGTTAAAGGAATGGTGAATTGGGCCGTAAGGCATTCACTTCTCATGCACTTTCCAGAAGCATTTGTAATAGTAATTTATTTAATATTTTTAAGGTAATGAGTGGAAATGGGTATGTGTTTGCAAAGGGGTAGAGTGGGTGAACTAGGTTTATTGTTTGTTCTTCATTCTCTAAGAGGACCATGATGTCTGGGAGGTGATATCATGATATGTATGTGACTTGCATTTAAGTGGGGGAGGGTACTTTGCAAAGTCACTAGCTTCACTCTCTCTTCTGGAGTCATTTGGATTCAGTGACAAGATATAGATCAGGATTACTGGAGATGGCCCTGGATGCAGAGGGAGATCTTAGCGTTTTTAGGCTAAGATCTTTCCTAGGTCTAAATTTGAGGCTATGTCTATTCAGTGATTAAAAAATGAGGAACTACTATTAAAACATATTAAAAATGAGGGAAACAATGGCCTCTTTAACCTAATTAAAAAAAATTAATCTGAGAGCAATGCCAAACTGTTTTGATGACTGATACTTAATAATATAAGTTTAGATATGTATGGCTAGGTCACCTTCCTTTGAAAATTTTTTCATTAATTCCTTTGATAGTCTTGACTTTTTGTTTTTCCATATAAATTTCATTATTTTTTTTCTAACTCAAAAAAAGCAATTTTTGGTAGTTTAATTGGTGTGGCACTGGATAAGTGATTTAATTCATGTACAATTGCAATTTTTTCTTTTTGCTTATCTTATTTGTGAACATTTGACATTTGTTCAGTTATTTAGATTGATTTTATTTGTGTGAAAAATGTTTTTAATTGTTTTCATATAGTTTCTTAGTTTGCCTTAGCAGGTACACCCCCAAGTATTTTATGCTATTTAAAGTTACTTTAAATGAAATTTATCTTTCTATCTTTTGCAGCTGTGCTTTGTTATTAATATAAAGAAATGCTGATGATTTATGCAGATTTATTTTATATCCTGCAACTTTGCTAAAGTTGCTAATTGTTTCAAGGAGTTTTTCAAGTTGATTTTCTAGGATTCTTAAGTATATCATCATATCATCCACAAAGAGTGAGAATTTTGTTTCTTCATTGCCTATTCTAATTCCTTCAATTTCTTTTTCTTCTCATTGATAAAACTAACATTTCTAATATAAAATTGATTGATAGTGATGATATCAGGCATCCTTGTTTCACCCTTGACCTTATGGGGAGTTTTTCTAGCTAATCCCTATTATACATAATACTTGCTAGATTTTAGCTAACTAGTTAGGTTTTAGATAGATTCCTATTATTTTATTTTATTAATTATATTAATTTTATTAATATCCTATTATTTTAAGGAAAATTCCATTTATTCCTATGTTCTCTAGTGTTTTTAATAGGAATGGGTACTATATTTTTTCAAAACTTTTTTCAGCATCTATTGAAATAATAACATGATTTCCACTAGTTTTGTTATTGGTTTGGTCAATTATCTAGATAGTTTTCCAAAAAATTAAACCATCCTTGCATCCCTGGTACAAATCCTAACTGATCAAAATGATATCCTAGTGATAACTTGCTGTGATTGCTTTGCTCATATTTTGTGTAAAATTTTTGCATCAATATTCATTGGGGAAATTGGTTTAGTATTTTCTTTCTCTGTTTTGATTCTTAGGTATCAATATCATATTGGTTTCATAGGAGGAATCTGACAGAACTTCTTTACCTATTTTTTCAAATAGTTTATATAGAATTGGAACTGTTCTTTAAATAGTTTGAAGAATTCACATGAATCCATCTTTCCCTGAGATTTTTTTCCCTCTGGAGTTCATTGATGGCTTGTTTATTGTTATACTGTCATGAATCTCTGATCTTATGAAAATGAATATTCCTTCCATTGATGTCTGTCATCCTGTCTAGTTCATGCTTTACCATAATGGCCTACCCCTCACCTGCTTCCCACCCATATGCTGGAGGATGTCCTTACATTTTCTTTCATAGATACCAATGTTCTTATTATATGACCAGCCTTTAAAAATACTCATGTATTTGTCTGATGATATTCTTTTATTGCCTAGAAATGTTTGGCTTTGAGAAGAGAGAACTCTGGGAGAGATATAATAACCAAATATCTTTAAAATATATGAATAATAATATTATCTGAAATTTAGATCATCTCTTAAGGTTTTCAAAGTATTTAACCTGCATTATTCTTTAATTTGATTTTCAATAGAATTTGAGATAAATACAACAGTTAATTCTATTTTGCAGATGAAGAAAATGGCTTAGAGAAATCAAATGGTTTGCCCAAAGCTGTTAAGTATCAGATATAGCATTTGAATTCAGGTTCTTCCTGACCCCAAATCTGACATGTCCTACTTTGCCACATTGCAAAAGGGAATCATAAGAGTTGTCATATGAATTAAGGATTAGACTTATTCTGATTGACTGATAGAAGGAAACTATAGGAAGTCAGGTTTCACTTCAATAACGAAGATATCAAATATGTTTGAAAGTTTAATGGACTATCTCAGGATGTAGTGACATTGGAATTTGTTAAGTCACGGTAGAATAATATCTAGAAATATTGTAGAGGGAATTTAAACTTTCATTAACTGATCCAACTAAATGACCAATGGGCTCCCATCCACTTAGTATTTTAGGTTTTTTAAATACTTTTTTTTTTATTTTACTGGACTCAAACATGAAAATTTTCACTTGCAAAGAAGAATTTATATAAAATATCAAACCTCATTATATATATATATATATATATATATATATATATATATATGTATACATATACATATATAGTTTTTAAAGTATTCATTCAACTTAGCATTTTAATACCAGAACTAGTTTCCTTGTCTGTGTTACTTTCTGAACCTTTTGCTTTGTATGTTTTCTTCAAAAGTTTCATCGTTACATGTCTCTTCCTTCCTTTCATTTTTTTTAATCACTGTCACTAACCCTCCCCTCTTCCACCAACTTCTACCCACATATAACATTTTAATTACTTAAAACAAGTTAGCATAGTGAAGTAAAATAAATTTACTTAATAACCATGTACAAAAATGTTTTTGACATTTCTGATCCATCACTTCTCTCTGAAGAAATAAAAGTATGCTTTATGATCAGTACATTGTGGTCTATATCTGCTCTCTATAGGTGACTGTATTGTAAATCTTTAATTTTTTTAAAGTTTTTCTTTATAATGATGTCATATAAAGTATTCTTAAGGCTCTGCTCATTTCACACTATAATTATAACTATAGTTATTTGATATTTGATACAAGTATCAAGTTTTCTCTGAATCCATCTATTTTGTCATTTCTTAAAGACAAATAACATACGTTGCATTCAGGTATAACAAAGTATTCATCTATTTCCCAATTGATAGTCGAGGGACACCTCCTTATTTGCTAGTTCCTTGCTGCTGTAAAGATAATATCTTTTTATACATATAGGTTCTTTATTTTTATAATCTCTTTAGAGCATATTGGGATAAAAGGTAGGTACAATTTGGTAATTTTATAGGTTTAATTTTAAATTGCATTCCAGAATGGTTAAACCAAATTACAATTACATTGATTGTGCATTTAGTAAACCTGTCATTCCATATCCCTTCCAACAGTCATAATTTTCCTTTTTTTCTCCATTTTTTTAGCAATATAAAAAAGTGAGATAGAAACTAAGAGTTTTCTTAATTTGCTTTTCTCTTACCACAAGTAATATGGATAATTTGTTCATATAGTTCTTAAAAGCTTATATTTCTTCCTTTGAGAACTGACTTCATATTCTTTAACCTTCTATCTATGGGGGAAATTGCTCTTTTTTACTAAATGAGTTCCCCAAGATCTTCAGTGTATCAGATTTTTATAAGGAATCTTGCCAGAAATTTTGTTTTTCACCCTAGTTAGTAATTTCCCTTCGAATTCTAGCTATATTAATCTTGTTTGTATAGATATTTGTATGTAATAATACCATGGTATGCATGTATGGTAATAGTATCATGTTTTTACTGGTATTTTCTCTATTCTTTGTTCAGTAAATCTTCCCCTATACATAATAATAAAAATATAACATTTCTTGCTCTTCTAAGTTATTTATATTTATGATATATGTCTTTTTGTGTATGACCTATAACAATTTTAAAATTTATTGTGATATATGATATGGGATGTTAATTTAAATTTGATTTATTCTGATTTATAGATTTTGTTATAGTTTTTTAGGGAATAATTAGTTATTTTTCCAGTAGTTGGAGATTTGGAGTTTATTAAACATTATCCTATGATTTTCATTTGCTTCTATATATCATTATATCTAATTAGTTCTACCAATCATCTTTAAATTATGTAAATTACATAAATTATTTTGTTACATAGTTTGAGGTCTGGTACTACAACACTTTGCTTTATTCCAACTTATTTTCTTTGAAGGTTTACTTTAATTTACTTTGAAATTCTTTACTTTTTGTTCCTCTAAATGAATTTTTACTAGTTTTTCCATTCCCATAAAGTAACACTTTGATTTTTTTTTGGCTTTGCAATGAATGTGTACAATAAATTAGGTGGTAGTGTCATTTATTATATTTAGCCTTATCAGGAGCAATAAATTTTGCTAAAAATATTTAAATTTGTCTTTCTACAATAAGTGTTTTGTATGTGTCCCTTTTGCATGTTAATAGTGGACTACCATTTATTTATGACTTTTGTAGATGGTTTTAATGACATTTTCTTTTCTATTTCTTATTACTACCTGTTTAAATTAAGATATAGAAAGATTGGTGAATTGTATGGATATATTTTATTTCCTAATTCTTTCCTGTTCTTACCATTTTATTAATATTTTTAAATTTGAATTCTTGGACTTCTCTAAGTAAGTCATGATATCACATACAAAAAAGTGATATTTTGTTTTATCCTTTTCCCATTTTATTGCTATAAGTATCATTTCTATATCGATCTCAGAAAAAAAACTGGTGATAATGAATATCTTTACCCTGATCTTATTGGATAGACCTCTATTAATTCTCTCATGTATAAAACTGGCTGTTGGTTTCTGATAGACAGTATTTGTCATATTAATGAAAAATATTTTCCTATGATTTTTCAGTAATTTAAAAGAAATTTATAGTGTAGATTTTTATATATCAATTGATATATTATTGATATTCTTTCTAAAATTAATATAGTCTATTATGTTTATCAACCTAATCCTGTATTCCAGAAAATAATAATTTGGTAATTATGATAATTTCCTTATGTTGTTTTAGCCTCTTTGTTAATATTTTATATTGGCATTTAGTAATGATTTTCTCAATTTTGTTTCTAGATTAATCAAAAAAAATAATATTTATCTCCAAGAAGGAAATTGCTTGTTTTTTATAGTTTTCCAAGCAGTTTATATCATAGGGAATCAATTGTTCTTAGGCTTCTTCATAGCATTTATTTTAAAATCCATCTGGTAGTGGGTCTTTTTGTCTTTGGGAATTCATTTATAAATTGTTATTTTTCTTTGTCAGATTTTTAGTTTATAACTTGGTTAAATAGTTTGCCAAATTTTCATCAATTTCCTTTTCATCTGTTGTGAATTTTCTTTTTCTTCTTTAATTTTTGAAATTTGGTTTTCCATTTTTTAAAAGAAATCATATTAGCTTCTTTAAAATCTGTTTTATAAAGTTTTTTTGAAAAAATGTACTAGTTTTATTTATCAATTGAATGTTTTTAAAATTGTTAATCTATTATTTTCAAAATTTCCATTTTTTCTATTTATTTGTTATTTCATTTGTTGCTTTTTTAGTTTGCATAGTTCAAATGATGTTAAATAATTTTGCTGAAAATCATATTAGCTTCTTTAAAATCTGTTTTATAAAGTTTTTTTGAAAAAATGTACTAGTTTTATTTATCAATTGAATGTTTTTAAAATTGTTAATCTATTATTTTCAAAATTTCCATTTTTTCTATTTATTTGTTATTTCATTTGTTGCTTTTTTAGTTTGCATAGTTCAAATGTTGTTATATGAATAATCCTTTAATTTCTCTTTGCTTCATCCAAAAAGATTTTTTTAAATTTCTTGTCATTTTGTTGAGTGTCACAAAGCAATAATTTGTTCTATGATCCACCAAAAAAGTTATTGAAGTTATTTAATCTAAGTTTTTATCATAGTGTAGTCAGCAAAGGATATACATAATGTAATGTTTCTGCTTTTCTATATTTATTTACAAGATTTTAGGATCTAAAATATATTTTTGCAGTAATTCCATGATCAATGCAGAAAAAATAAATTAGCCTTCCTATCCCATTCCTTAAGAGTCAGAGATCCATCTTATTTAATTTTCTAACCTTTTAAAAGTTCTTTTTTGTTTATATTTTTGTAAGGTTTTTTTAGGGGAGAGGCAAATTGAGCTTTCTAACAAAAGTATCTTCCATTATTCAGTTTTGATGAGTGAGGTTCAAGATGCTTGCTCTTTCAACTCATCCAACTGTTTCCTCCATGTTTTTTTCTTCTTTTGCTTCTTAGTTCTAAGACAAAATTGTGTACTCTTCTTTATTTCTTTCTTATTCTTCATTTCTTTATTCTCTCATTTTCTTTTTTCTCAAGACTAACAAAAACAAAACAAAACACCTACCATCTCATCTAACTTCCTTATTTAATTCATACTGTGACTGTTAAAAATGTCAGAATTTTAAAGGAACTCTTTCTTTTCTCCTATTAGAATATCAATACTTCATGAATATGTCACTTTTTTGCCTAAATGTATTTATTTTTTCTTGATTCCTATATTTGCAATTAAAAATTTTTATTCAGCTCTAGTATTTTTAAAGAAGGTTTCAGATATGTCTATATCATTAAACATTCAATTTTTTCCATCTTGGATTATATTATGCTCCATCTTCTTTCATTTCCCCCCAGGTCTACTTCTGTATTCATTCTAGACAAGCTTTTGTTTTTGCATACAGTCCTGTAATTGTTTTGAAATTATTCTCTTCTTCAGGGTTTACCTCCTGGATCATAATATATTTCTTCATAATGATCAGTATTTCAGCTTATTCATATCTGCAACATCAGATCCTGAATGCTCCTCCCCTCCCCTTCTCCTTTCTCTCCTCTCTTTTCTTCTCTTTTGCTCCTCTCTCCTCTTCTTTTTTATTTTAATTTTCAATGTCAGGCCCCACCCTGTTCTGTACTCATAGGAGGGATAGTTAGACCTTATTTTGTCCTTACCTATATTTTCTAGGTTTCTGCAGCTGGTTTTGAACCTGGATGTGTATGCACAGCAGGGCTTTGTTATGGGCTTTGTTCTCCCACTGGGTTTCATTACTTATGTGCTGGTGCAGACTTCAAGTCCTGTGTTGAATTTATTGGCAAGACATCTCTTCTGGTGGCTTATGGCTATCTTTCTCTCCATTCTTAGTCTGGATAAAGGAGTTTATTCACGTTTTTTTTAATTTCTTGATAATTTTTTATCTGTTGCTTCTGTTATATCTCTGTTGTAGTATATGTGCTAACAAACAAACAAAAACAGCTTCTCAATGACCTTTCACGACATTTGATTTTTTGAGTGTTGTTTGGTTGTTCAATTGTTTCAGTTATGTCCAGCTCTTCAAGATCTCAGTTGGGGGTTTTCTTAGCAAAGATATTAGAATGGTTTGCCATTTCCTTCTCCAGTTTATTTGACAGATGAGAAAATTGAGGCAAATTTAACTGAAGTTAAGTAACTTGGTATTAATTGTTTAAGATCTGATTTGAGCCAAATTACTTCACTACAGACCAGGTATTCTATCTACTGGTCCTCCTATCTTAACTGGAGCCCCCTTTCCCCCCCTGCCAAATTTCTATTGTATTGCATCTGGGTTTTTATTTTGAATGAATTTAATGCTAATCATACTCAAAACAGCTGGATTCTTTCATGTAATCATCGGGTTTGAGGGATCTGTAATGTTGCCAAATAACCAACTTAACGGAAATCTTCTCTTTTCCTACAGATGTAGACACATTCTTAGATCATTTCCCTCCAGGCCTATTTTGATATATAACTATTGTAAAAATGATCCAGGCTCAAGTTGGGATAATCCTTGGGATGTAAACTTCATAAGAGCTCACATCATGCCCTTTCTTATTGATCTATACAGTGGCTATTCTATTTCACAGAACTTGGGCTGTACCGACAAGACTTCAGCAGGATCAGCTATACACAAAATATTTGATTTTTTTTGAGTCAACATGATAAATTCTAAGTTAGGAAAAGAAAGAATCATAGGTTATAAAGAGACAGAAAGTGTCTTGCAGATCAGCCAGCATGAATCTTTTCATTTTACAAATGAAGATTCTAAAGCTCAAAGAGAACAATGATACACCCAGGATAATAGTAACATTCTTTTGAGTCTAAATCCAGTGTTTCCATACAATATCATAATTTCCTGATTGCGTGTTAACAGAAATAGGTGTATAAATATATGTATATATGATACATATACATATATGTACATATATGTATATATGACATAGATATAAACACAAACAAAAAAGCATCAGTAAAACTGGTAATTCAGATTTTCCATGTCTAATTATCTACTTTAAAAAACCAACTTTTTTTTTTCCTTTAAGGAAGAAATGAGAAGCCTGGAAAAATCCACTGAAATAGACCTCAAAGACCACCTCCCTCTTTCAACCTTGAGATGAAATTCTGAACCTAGGGTTTGAAGTGATTTTTGAATCCCTAAATCCACTAAAATTTCCCTCAAATCCTCAAAAAACACTCTTCCACTGAAGAATCCCTCAAATTAATTAGCGTACGAACCACTTGAATTCATTCCAGATAGATCCACATTATTTTTTTATTCTTTAAGAAACCCATAAATGCTTTTGTTAGCTAATAAAGAAACCTTGCAGACCATTGAATTAATACTATTTTGGTTAGTTGAAGTAAAGAACTTGTCTTTTTTTTTTTTTTCAACCATTCCCACTTTACCCTTTACCCTCTTTCTATTCAAATCATGAAAAATTTAGAAATACTAAGCACAGACATAGAGATGCTACATAATGATTTGATTAACATCAGAGGACAATTAAAAATCCATGGTTCCAAGAGGAGAAAATGACTGAAGTAGAGTTAGGGATGAAAGTGTGCTAACTTGACTTGAATACATATTTTTGGGGACTGGAATCTTCTAAGAAGATCTCGTCTTAAGAGTTCATATCCAGAGTTTATATCAAGATTTTGGGACCAATGCTGAAGGGAATTTGAATCCATCATAGATTCCCATTTCATGATACCAAGGTCTATGTGCTTTCAGGAAATAAGGATTTGAGAACTGTGTGCTTGCCCCAAATATAAAATATCTTCTTGGTACATCTTTTGTCACATTTTTGGTGGGACTTTGCAAGTCTGGCATATGGCATTACTTCAATCTGGCAGAGAAATTGGACTTTTCTTAATTCAGATACCTGAACACAGCCACTGATAGGTCCTTTTGCTTCCATGCTTAGATCCCTTGTGTTTGGAATGACTAGTCAAGGAACATGCAGTACTGATATATGCCAATTCCATGATTATCCTAGGAACTTGAGATTGCAATTCCCTAGTTCTGAATAGGTAAAACTCCAACTTAAAGCTTTTCCCCCTTATCCTTTTGGATTCAGAATGAATGTCCACTGTTTTCTCTCCTACTTCTTCTTGCAATCTTTTCTCTATCCACCTCAGTTTTCTTTTTCCATTGTGTCTTTGGGGGACTCAGTTTTATTGTTAACACATCCTCATTATTCTGGACCTGGTTTGCTTCATATTCTTTCTCTTTCTTTTTTTTCCCTTGTAATAAAAATTTGACTCTGTCTGAAAGAAAAACATTTTTCAAGACCTTCTTCAATAGATGTTCCTTTTTTCTTTCCTCTAACACATTGATCTAGAAGGAGAAACTGGAAAGCTCTTGTCCTCCAATACTACTTCCAAACGTCTCCTTGCCAGAAGTCAGCAGTCTCACCTACCTTGATTTTCATATTATTTACAGTATATCACTCAATCACAGTCATCTACTGCCCTCTAGATAATTCTCCCCATCATCTCAAGGACATGGGATTTATTCTTCTTTTTCACAACTCCTATCAACATCCATGGGGAAATTAATAAACATACTTATTGGTCCACTTAAACATCCTGACCTAGTTCACAAATCTTAACTTACATAACTATATTTTATCTCCTTATAGGTTTTTATTTGCCCATTGAGTCATCATTCTCTTAATTTCTTTCATCTTTGGTCTCATCTTATTCACTGACTTCTTCCTGTTTAATGCCATACCTAAACCAACTATCCTCTAAAGTTATTAGTTAAATTCTTAAGTAAGGATTATCTACATCATTGCTTCCATTTCATTTTTTAGACCTATGCTTCCTTATTTCTGACTTTATCACTTAACTTAATGTATTCTCTCTAATATTAGCAATGATTTCTTGACTCCAAAATCCTAAGGTTTTAGTTAAACTACAGGTACTAAATGTGGTAAAATCTATCTAATGGAGGAGTATTGCATTGTAGAACAACAAAATATTCTCTACTGATCAGTGGCTTCTATAAAATTTAATATACTTTTAAAATTTAATGACCATTTTTATCCTAATTTTGCTTGATTTTTTGTACATTTTGATAACGTTAATCTCCTTTATTCTTTTTTCTCCCATGACTTTAGTGACTGTTCAGATCGATTTCTCTTGTCTTTCTGGCCGGTTCTGTTTCTCTTACTTCAACATTATTCAATTCTTACCCACTAAATATGAGTGTCTCAAAGCTGTGTCTTATACCTTTTCTCTTCTCTCTACATACTCTCTTGATGATTTAATAGCTCTTGTGAATACAGTTATCTTGTAGAAGATGATTGTCAATTATTCACTGGACTCTAGATATTGAATCTGTATCTCACATGTTTAAATATGAATTTGTTGATATTTCCCATGCCCCAACGTCCTTCATTCTACTTTGCTCATTCCTTGCTAACTCTCAACCATAGACTATTCTTATAATCTGTGTCCTATACACATATGCTGTTTAGCAGTGATGTAGGAAGTTACCCAACTATGTAGTCTGTATTTCCTACAAATTTGTATTACATAGTACAAATTAAATATCAACTGTGCCTTCACTGTGTCAAGACAATCCTTTTATTCCTCCTTAATTAATTATTGCATTCTTTACAAGTATACCTCCCATCCAACTTCCCTCCATCAGAAAATCTTGCCTCATGTAGTAAGGAAAAATAGATATCATTCATGCTGAATTCCTTCTCCCCTTCTACAAGTTCCTTGATATCATCTTCTATTTGTTCCTCTTCTGCATTACTTTATACAATGAGAATAGCCTTTTCTTCACATAGAGCAACACTCCTACATATATTTTTGATTCCATCCACTCCTGTTCTTCCAGTGGATTCCACCCCAATCTTTAATTTCCCTTTTGACTGGCTCCTTTTCTATTATCTACAAACATGAAACTATCATTTTATCCTACCATTCATTCTCTTTATCATCCTATATTTCCTTTTCATTCAAAAATTTCATTCAAAAATTTTCTTATTGTCTCTTCTTCCCCCTCACTACTTCTTAGCCCTTTGCCATCTGATTCCTGACCTTATCTCTTCATCCTGGATCATCTGTTTCCTTTTCATAATAGTCTATTCTTTCTCCCCCCCCATCTCTCTGTCTCTGTATTTTTTTCTCTTTGTCTCCCCCCCCCCCCCCCGCCTTGTTTCTTTGTCTGATTTGTTTAGGAATTAAAGGGTCTGAGTTCATAACCCTGATTCTGTTTCTTTCTTTTCTCTTGACCTTGGCCAAATCACTTCTCTTACCTGGACATGACTTTCACCATCTATACATGAAGAACAAACAACAGAAGTTCTATTTAGCTTTCCGTAATTTGCTATATGGAAAAGTTTTACTTCATAATTTTGCAAAAATCTGGTCATCCATATACACAGGAAGTTTATCCATGGTCTGATGGAAAGAATGTTAGATTTGGGGCCTGAAGACTTCTGTTCAAATCCCGAATCTGTTACTTGTTTCCTATGTGAATTTTAACAAGTTACATAATTTTCTGAACTTCATTTTCCTCATATAGCAAATGAAGAGGTTAGACTAGATGACCTCTAAATCTATGATCCCATGATCTTCAAAAACACAAGGCTAATACTAGATGGAGTCAATTGACAGTGGTTATCAGCTTAATTGTGGATAAACAAGTCTATTTTGGTAGGAGAGAGAAAGAATATTTCTAAATCTAACCCATCACATTACCCTTGTGCCACAAATTTATTTTGAAAGCACTGCAGTTTTTGGTAACTATTAAAATCATTTTTCTTTAGTTTTTTTTTTCAATTATAAAACCATAACTTTATATATTAAAATGATTAGTAAAGAATTGGAAGACTTCTTGCTTAATGTTTTCTTATACAAGCAAAGTAACAAAAACCCCCAGCAACAACAGTTCTTATTTCTGAAAGGCATGTTGTTTATCTCAAAGTCTCTGGCAGGTAAACTGTTGGCTGTTTTCTTGGTAAGCTTCAGACTAGAGCCAGTCATTTCCTTTCTTTCCACCTAAAGCTAACTCTGGTTGGAGCTATTATGGTGAAGTTGAGAGAAGGAAAACCAGTAATGGAGGCTAGGGGCTGATTGAACTCAGCCCTGTTGTATTTAGCTGTATTTCATTTCCAAATAAGTGGTTCTAACTAGACAACAGATACTATTTTCAAAGGTTTAAGCAAAGCTTTTTCGTGTAATGTGTATTTATTACTCTCCTTCAACATTTAAAAGACTTGGGCAGTGGGAAAGAGATGTGGCATATCTGTAAAAGCCTGAGAGCTGATGAAATCTCAGTCAGATCTGTTATCTCCCAATGCTTTAAAGGTCTTCAACTGGGAGATTAGAGAACAAGGTTACTGTGACAATTTGTTTACACGCAGGGAGAGATTAAGATCTCGTTGAAAAGGAATAAAAATAACATCATCTTGAGCTGTCACAGCATGAGACCCATTGTAATCAACACTGGTCTGATTTCAGGGATAATTTAAGACCAATTTATTATCTTAATTAAAAAAAAGAAAAGAGAATTCAATGTTTCAGATGCCAGTTGGATTGTTAGGAGATGATGCCCCTGGAGGATCCCCACACAAAACAGTGAGAACATGTACAAGGTTCCAAAAATAAATTTCCCTTTATTGATTAAAAATATAAAACTTTTAAAAATAAGAAAGCATCAATAATATACTCAACAGCAAAACAATTCCTTTACTTCATTTTGTGACCCCATTTATGAAATTGACAGACGGTCACATGTATTGAATTCTCGGCAATGCTCTCATTTGGAGTCTTCCTTTCTTTCCTGATTTTCAATAGCCTGCTGGCAAAATTTTGTGTTCTTCCATTTCCTCTCAGTTTGCTTTTTCTGCCTGCCTATGAAACCTGCTGCCTATATAATCTTTGCCTTGCTTAGCTCTTATTTTCTCCCTCTCTTTCCATGTATGTCTTTTCTGCCACCTAAGAAAAAATATGAATTGCACAAGTAAATTTGGAGGTGGGGAATGGAGAGTATTGTAAATCACTATATCCTACTTCCCCCAATGTTCTTGGACCCAGTGCATGTCCTCACTCCTGGCTCTCACCACAAAGGCGACAACAACCCGCCCCAACCCACAGAATGAGTAATCTTCTCACAAAGAGCTCTTTGAAAGGACAAAGTAGTTGCAGTAAAGGAAATGTCCCACTGGGAAACCAGGTGGACAGCAAACATTCACTTTCCATTACAAATGAGTTCAAGGGAAGCAGCCACCACAGCATGGGATGGCCAAATCCATCCAAAGTCATTCTCGACCATCCCACTCATTTGAAAACCAAACATGTATCCTTTCCACTCTCCCCCTCCCCTTGTTTACAAACACGTTTACAAGTACTTTGATAGGTGACCTTATTTACTTAGTAACCTGTGGATTCATTTATCTTGAAATTAGCAGGTAATGAAGTGGAAAACCTCAACAGCCCTCCCACTAATTAACATGATAATAAGATTGTTTTGCTACAGAGGTACAATTAGCATGTATGAGCTAGAGGGGGAGAAAGATCAATAAAATGTCTGAAGGGTACTACTAACAGGTCTCAAGAATAGAACAAAGAAAAGGAGCTTTATGGGGGGAAGAGGAGCAACAATAGCTTATAAGGTTCATCCATTTAAACATACCTAAATCTGCACATCTGCCCAAGTTAAAATTGTTTGCCAGCCTTTTTGACAGGGGAGGCTGGCTGAAAAGAATCATAAAACATACTCTCTAGTGCATGTGAAATGAGTTGAATTTGATAAGGAAGGAAAAGATTTTGTTGACAGTTTCAGATGTGCAGCTTGAAAATGCTTTAATTGAAAGGGGGGAAAAGAGAAGAATGTTGGCAAGTAATTATGCCCATAAAATGGTTCCATTTGCTCTTTTTTTTTTCAAACAAGTCAAACAGCTCAGATATAAAACTTTGAAAAGATGTTCTTCTCACACATGCAGTCTCAACATACATTTTCATGAGGAACTTTAACACACAAAGTGCACATCTCAAATATTTATTTATTCCACGGACAGAGGTGTGCAGAGTAAATAAATATGACTTTAAAAAAATTGCCTCAATATGTATTTACCCAGTAGACTAGTTTCTTAGGTAAATTACATGGATTTTGGTAACCTTCCCTGACACTTTCCCTTGACTTTAAACATACACAAACAAGGAATTTAAATGTCCAAAGTGTCTAAATAACCTAATTGAACTTGTGACACAAACCAGCAAGAGTCAGGATACTAGTGTTCAGGGAAGTTGTAAGGACTTTTTGGAAGTAGGCAGTTTATAAGATGGAGAATAAAAAATAAAAGATGGAGAACTTTTTAAAGGCCTGTAAAAACTTAGAGAATAAAATAGTATCGCTAGACAAAAAAGATGAAAAAGTGGATGGTTTCGATCTAAAATCCTCCTCCCCAGCAGAATGTTATTGGTATCCATTTTTACCCTCTCCTACCAAATCAGTATTTGACATCAGATTTCTTGTATTCTTTATGAATGTTAATAATCTACTCATGAAAAAAACTAATATTCTCTACCATCTACCCATCTTGATTCTTTTGAGGATAATAATTCTAAAAACACTATTTCTACTATATTTTTTTATCTAAAATGAATTTTGCATATTTTGGCATGTAAGTAGAGGAAAATTTCTTTCACTATTTGGAAAAATGATGATCATCTCTGAATCAGCAGTCTCTTGAGATCCTAAAGTCTAAATGGGGTGATCCTTTGCATTCTTAGCAATAGTCGAAGGTGTTAATGTGTCATTTTGGATATCACTAAAGTAGTGGGTGTCTTTGATTCCTTCCATTGTAGAACTTTCCTTATGCAGGATGTATGACTTGTGGAGAAGATGAGTGTTAAGAGTGTTAAGAACTCATCAATGGAAGTATGGATTTCATTCGCAGACATTAAATTAGCATCAGCTGGTTCTGAAAAACTCAACAGTCTGTTTAGGATTAGAATTAATTTTTAATTTAGAGAATTCTTTCCTCACACATATCACCACGTAGACTTATTATTTTGAGAGAGGGGAGAATGTTTCTTTGAGTGACATTTGTTTGATTTGCTTAATTGCTTTGGGTTTTAACTTGGAAAGGTGATGGCTGCATTTGTTTGGAGGTGGCAGCAGTGTAGCTAAGGGACACAAGAGAGGCTAAGAATTTCAGCTAGGAGAAGCTGAAACTTTCTGCCTGAGCAGTCATCCCATTAGACATTTTACAACCAATGGTAGTAAGGCTCAGTTGCCTACTGTGTGAAGGTAAACACCAAAGAAAGTTTTGTACAAAGAACCCTGGGAAGAGAGAAAAAGGAAAGATTTGCACACACACTGTACCTTTCACCTAAAGTCAGTTGCAGTGAATATAATTGTAAATCTACTTCCATTACCCCATATAGGACTAGTGAAAAAAAGGCTTTTATTATTTCAGTAATTTACATCCGCATTATAAGATTTACCATAATCAGCGGCTACTATTTTTGGTGAGAAAAAAGAGGAAGGGAGGGAGAATGCTATCCTCTTTTGTCTGAAGGACTATGTAGACAAGTTTATGGTTTTATCTGGGATTTCCCATCTTGTATTTAATTTAACTTTAGCCTAAGCTGGCTGAAAAGTAGGAAACTCTTCAAAGCAAATAGGACATTTACTTTTTAAATAGATGCTTTTTTCCCATTTTAACATTGCATATTCCCAACTGTTTTGGAGTTGGGATATTATTCATTTTAATCCTTTCCCATTATCTATCCCAAAGGCTTTTTATGGGATGCATTTGTTTTTAAATTAGTGAACTAAAGTTGATTTTCATTGGAGAAAATATTTCATTATTTTGAATTATATTTTAAAATAGCTAGACACCCCTACAAAGAATTGTAGACACCCAGGATTCAGAATCTCTATGTTAAGGGAAAAAAAAATTATAAAGACCATAGGCCAAGTCCTTATCCTTCAGAGAAACCCCTTAGGGTGAGATAGCTTAGATTCACATCCAAACTTTTCATCTGTGAAAAATTAAAACAATATGGAAAAACCCAGGAGGATCAGAATCTGAATTTATTTCAGAGAAATGTTTATGAATTCTGAGAGATAGCAGCAATGTTTCCCAAATGGAATCATTTTAAGTTGTATTTGAATAAAAAAAAAACCTTCTTTAGGCAGCTGAAAACCAAAGACCTCCATAATTAATCTTCACTAGTTCAACTAACATGAATCTATTTTTAAAAGAGGGAAATTGAGGCACATACAGGCTTATTGAAGGTTACCTAGTAGCCATGGGTGAAACTTGCAAAACAAATTGATTTGGGATTCTTCTAATTTCTAAACCAGTAGTGACATCTGCAAAATGTATCTCTCCTTGGAAATGAAGACTATTGAGACTGATGCTTCCCACAACTAAAGTGCAGGATGAGAAGATTAACATTTTACTATTCTACTTGGGACTTCTCTTTGCAAAAGGTACCCACAATCTGAAGAGAGGAAATGGAGAGTAGTATTTTAGTTTTTCTTTGCTGGCTCTCTTAGAGGAATGTCCAAGTTGGTTGCTAAAAATACATAGAGGGTTTAATGGGAGGGGAAGAATGATATAAATTTAACCTAATATGGTTTCCTCATTCCTTACTAAGATTGTACATGTGACAAGAAATTTTTAGAAAGGCTCCTATGAGCTTGTAATAAGTAGTCTTTTTGGCCTAGATTTGTATCTTCCTTGAGAATAGATGTAATTTTAGAGTTGCTTTTAGGATTTTTTTTCTTTCTCAACATATTCCAGTGTACAATAGGGATCTTGTCTCAAGGTGTGAAGGTTTTCCATATTTATAAAGTCATGTCGCCTGCCTTGTAACCTTGTAAAGTATCTAACATTAGTAAGAATAAAGCCACAAGACAGCTCTGAGGATGCAAACAAGGTCTTATTGTTATCTTAGTGTGGGGACTTTGGGCATTTTTGGCTTTACCTTCTGTGTTTGTATAGCTCAGAGGAGGCTGAAGTTGCTTAACATTGTATTTCATTCCAACTACACATTTTCTCAGGAAAGATGCTTTACTGTTTGAAGGACAAACAGGGTGGCCCAGGTTTCAAATTTCCCCAGCAGGGATTCATCTCTCCCAGAAGCTGAATGGTGTGTATGTTTGTATGCGTGCGTGTGCACACATACATGCACACACACGTGTTGCTATCCTCAAACTCAACTCCTCAGGACAAGGGAGTGAGAGGTTGGTTGCTCATCACTTTGCCTGATGAGGACTTTAACCAAAGCATTAGCTAATAAACTCACTGTCCTGGGGGAGGGAACAGATGGAACATGTGTGATTTTTCCTACTTTAAGCAGTATTTGTGACTGGACTGGAAAAATAGGATGTTTTTCCCCCTTTGCAATTGTTTCTAAAATGATTCATTTGGAGTTCAGGGCAGTTTTAGAGAGCAAGCTACCAGTGACTGACCCCTATTCCTTTTTTAGAAACACTGTCAGTTTAAGGTACTAATTCATTCAAGCTTTTTACCATGATAAATAACTTCAGAGCACATTAGAGTTGTTGCTCTGTCAGAGACAGAATTAGGATGGGAATTTAGAATATTTTAAGGAAAACACTATGTGCATAGGGATGGGAATGTTTAAACTACATATCTGAGTAAATGCTGAGAATATTATTGCTTTTAAATGTAAGGTCCATTTTGTCATCCTCTAATAGAGACATTATTGAGGTCTGTAGAATTCTTTCACTATTTTTTTAAGAGGAGGGGGTCTGGACCTATTTTTTCAACAGTTATAGAGAGCTCCCAATGGGGAAAAATCCCCTTACCTTTCAGTTGCATAGCATACAGTCTTAGAAGGTTGTCTAGTGCATTGAGAGGTGGAATTTTATCCATGGTCACTCAGGAATTCTTGACCACCCCTCCCCAACATCTTCTGAACTCTGAAGCTGATCCTGATTTTACTTTGCTATTCTATCATTCCTTACTGAAAAGAGCATAGCAATAATTTCTGTTTTGCTCAAGATGATGCTATTTCACAAAATATTTATATCTAGGTGTTTGAAGTAATTTAATTAATTGTTCTGTAACAGTGTGTTTGAAGATATAATTTCTTAATCACCATTGTGTATATTAATGTGTAGTATATTAATATTAATAATCCTTAGTGTAATGAAGTATGTCTATCTTTTTAAGGTTTATCAGAGCATTTTCCAAGAACAACGTTGTGTAACTATGTTATTTATTACTACCTGTATTTTATGGGTGAGAACACTGAGTTTCCGAGAAGCTATGTGGATTTGTATAGAATCACTCAGAGTTTAACTTCTAAGTAACTGTTGTAGTCACTGTATCTCATTGCTCTCTGGAAGTATTTGTAGATGAGTTTGTCCTGTAGGATAGTGAGCTTATTATACCTACAAACAAAAGTCGTCTTTAGCTTTATGCAAGGGGAGGGAATGACCTTTCCCTCTTGGGTGAAGTGCTTTTCTATAGTGGCATTGCTCAGTAAGGTAGAGCTACCAAAGGTAGCATAAAAAGGTTAGCAATGCAGACATATTATTCCAGGGGAATTGACCATTTCTGACTGCGCACTCCTTAAGTGCTTAAACATGTGTGTTTGCCAGCAGCTATGTAGATTTCTAGTTCCCTTTCAGCAAAGAATTCAAAATAATGTAGAAGATGACTCTCCTTTCCAGTTTTAGGAGTTGACTTCTTGTGTTCTGAATGAGATAAGAGGTAATCAGTGAGATTCTTTTTATCTGTGCATACATATCTATCTATGCAAATTATTTTTTATAAAGAAATAGAATGTAGTTAACCTACATGTGGTTTATTTTGACAACTTATTAGTAAAGTGATATTAAGTGATTTTAAGTCAAATATTATATTTGCATTTTAAACAAAATTATATATACTTACTCCTTTACACTTAAGAGGTAATAGCATAGTAGTGAACTAACATTGGAGTTAGGAACATTTTGGTTTAAGCCCTGCCTTTAACACACACTCTCTGTGTGATAGTGTGATCCTAGGCAAGCTATGAACCTTTTCAATGATTTAGACACCTTTCTAAGTCTGTAATTTACTTAACAGTTTCTGATCTACATTGGTAGTTGGAGTTTCCTCACCAGGAGTTCCTTAGATCACTAAATTCAAGGGCCAGTTCAAACAAGACTAAAACAAGATGATATAGAGATAACCTTCATAACTCATCCTGTTCTAGTGTTCCAATATTATATCTTACTCATCCTCACATAATCTTCCATTCAATGTTACATGTTTCTTTCATGAGACACTGTCTCTTAATTATGGGCACTTTCACTGGCTGTCCCTCAAGCCTAGAGTGTTCCCCCTTTTTGTCTCTACCTCTTGACTCCCCTGGCTTTTTGCAAGTCTCAGCTAAAATTCCACCTTCCCCAGGAAGCTTTTCCTTGTCCCTCTTTGGATTATTTCTAATTCATCTTATATGAGATTTGTTTGTACAAAGCTGTTTTCACATTTTCTTTAGCATTAGATTGAGCTCCTTGAGAGTAGATACTGGTTTTGGAGAAGTTTTTTTGTCTTTCTTTCTATCTTCAGTGATTCTTAGCAAAGTGAGACATACTAGGTGCTCCTTAAATGCTTGTTACCTGCTATATTTGGCAAGGTTTATATAATGGATTAAATGGCGTTCATTTCAGATGACATAATATCATATTTTTGAAAGATTTTATTTATTTTGAGTTTTACAATTTTTCCCCCTGACCTTGCTTCCCTCCCCTCACCCCCCACAGAAGGCAGTCTGTTAGTCTTTTACATTGTTTCCATGGCATACATTGATCTAAGTTGAATGTGATTAGAGATAAATTATATCCTTAAGGAAGAAAAATAAAATATAAGAGATAGCAAAATTACATAAAAAGATAATAGTTTTTTTTCTGATTAAATGTAATAGTCTGTGGTCTTTGTTTAAACTTCACAACACTTTCTCTGCATACAGATGGTATTCTCCATCACAGATAGCCCCAGATTGTCCCTGATTGTTGCACTGATGGAATGAGCATGTCCATCAAGGTTGATCATCACCCCCATGTTGCTATTAGGGTGTAAAATGGTTTTCTGGTTCTGCTCATCTCACTCAGCATCAGTTCATGCAAATCCTTCCAGGCTTCCCTGAATTCCCATCCCTCCTGGTTTCTAATAGAACAATAGTGTTCCATGGCATACATACACCACAGTTTGTTAAGCCATTCCCCAATTGAAGGACATTTACTTAATTTCCAATTCTTTGCCACCACAAACAGGGCTGCTATGAATATTTTTGTACACGTGATGTTTTTACGCTTTTTTTTTCATTAGACCCAGTAGTGGTATTGCTGGATCAAAGGCTATGCACATTTTTGTTGCCCTTTGGGCATAATTCCAAATTGCTCTCCAAGAAAGGTTGGATGAGTTCACAACTCCACCAAAAATGTATTACTGTCCCAGATTTCCAACATCCCTTCCAACATTGATCATTGTCCTTTCTGGTCCAGTCTGAAAGGTGTAAGGTGGTACCTCAGAGATACTTTAATTTGCATTTCTCTAATAAGTAATAATTTAGAGCAATTTTTCATATGACTATGGATCGCTTTGATTTCCTCATCTGTAAATTGCCTTTGCATATCCTTTGACCATTTGTCAATTGGGGAATGGCTTTTTTTAAAAATTTGACTCAGTTCTCTATATTTTAGAAATGAGTCCTTTGTCAGAACTACTAGTGGTAAAAATTATTTCACAATTTACTACATTTCTTTTGATCTTGGTTGCAGTGGCTTTTTTCTGTGCAAAAGCCTTTTAATTTATTTAATTTAGTTTGTTTTCAATGAATAACCTCATTTTTGAATTTTTTTTTCCTGTACCCTTGCCATTCTTTGCCACTTAGACATAGGCTTAACTTTCTTAGTTTACTTATAATCAAGGAGAAATGTAGTGACTGGCTTGAAAGAATTGCCTGGTACCTTTCCCAAGGTAGCAAATTTATTTTTTGAAGGCAAATTACATAAAGTCAAGTCCAGATCAAGCAAAACTGGAATCTGGAAGGACTCCTAATAGTGCACTGACATTAGATCCTCATCTCTTTATTGAAACCAGTTGATCTCTTGTTTGAAAATCAATTGATCAATGTTTAAAAAAAAGCATCCTCCATGATTGGGTGCTTGAGTTTTTAACTACAAAAATTGTTGAAGAATCTCTGAAAAGACAATGAAGGGGTTCAATTTGTATTAGTGGCAAGATTATCCACCCTGTTTAAATTCTGAACTCTTAAAATACTGAATGATTATAAATGGTTGATTGTGGAAACAATCCAATTGCAAACAAATCAATGAACCCAAGAATTGAAAAATAGGAACAAATTGCTGCATTTTAAGGTTGCTTCACTGTTTGCATATCATTATAGCCTACAGCCCAGAATCAAATCATGTTATTATCAAGGAAATGTCATATCTATTCAGTTTATCTAGAATCTCTCTCTCTCTCTCTCTCTCTCTCTCTCTCTCTCTCTCTCTCTCTCTCACACACACACACACACACACACACACACACACACAAACACAAACACTTTTAAAAAATCCATACATATTATTTGGATGTACATTTTCAGAGTTCAACAGTATCAATGCTGCAGGAAAAAATAAACATTGTTTTTTGAGGCTACTTACTATGGTTTTCCATTTGCAAGTTTGATGATACTAAATAACCAGATCTTTTCCAAACTTTGATGCTGTGTTAATGTTTAAAACTTGTGTTTAATATTCCCAAACTAGTAAATAGTGTTATAATGTGAATTTCCAAATAAACAAAATGATGTCATGCATTCCTTATAATTAAATATATTTGACATGCTGGCAAAATAATCTCTGGATGTGGAAGAAGCAAGTAGGATGATTGCAGGTAAAAGAATTGTTGACTATAATTCCTTCTATCATGTCAGTGATCACATATGTCTTTGAAGTGAAATTATTTTATACAATGGGTTCTGATCCTTTTTTAAACTAGTTTATAATGACTAAAGAATGATTTGAATAGGGTACTTCACCTTTCTAGGCATCAATTTCCTCAACTGTAGAATGAAATAATAGGAATAGGTAGTGTTTAATGCTAAATATCTATGAACTCTCTTTAAAATAAATAAATAAAATAAACCGCAAATTTTTTTAACAATCATATAAATCCTATACTCTTTATTTTGAAAATAGGAATATTATAAGATCATAAGCATAAGAAACTTTCAGTAGGTCTCAATAGACCAAAGCAGGTTCTTATACAAATCATTCTTTTTAGGCCTTGATGCTATGACCTTTGTTATTTTTGCAAAGGACCATTTGAAGATTACTCAATCCTGACCCCCCTTTCCCCAAAACAGCCTATCAATTAGATTGTTCAGTCACCTAGTGAATGAAACTAGATGACAGACCTGTATGCAATCCTTTTGGAGGGAGTCAGCCTTTTAACTTGACTGATGAAATTATATCTAGATCTAGTAGATTTAGGACTTCAAAGACATTTTTCCCTACTTAGGGCATCCTGGATGAAGGGCGTATGCTATTTGTACCAAACTCCCAGGCTCAAGTGGTTTGCAAATTGACCCCTTTGTAATAGGTTAAAGGTTTCTTGCTAGATAACGGTGGTTCATTTTGATTAATTATGTCAGGGAATTAATGTATGATTACTAACTTTTAGCAGACCCTGCTCTTTCTGACCTCCAGCTTCTTGTTTGTATGGCTGGTTGTAATTTTCGACCGATGGGTTAGAAAAGGTCACTGTGTGGTCAGCATATTTTAAACAAAGAAAGAAAAAAAGAAGCAGAGGCCTCAGACCTGAATGGACACACTGCAGTTCACAGCCTTGACAGGAGAGATTTGTTAAGTGTTTTAACAGTGAGTTTTTATATATTTACTCTTTCCAATAAAAGATTCTTCAGCAGAGTAGAGAGTAGACCTGAAAAGATGTGGAAAATAATTTAACAGTTGAATGTTAGTCCATAAATTTTACTTCATACTGTTTTCAATGGAATAGAACCTTGTTAAAGATTAAATTAGGCAGAGTTCAGTCTTGTCTTTTGATTGGCTAAGAGAGTCAAAATGAAAAAATCCTGTTAATGAACTGTTGGAGTGGTTGGCTTATAAAGTTCTAAACACTTGTGAAAGAGGAAACATGGATAATAAAGTGATACTATGCTTTAAAATTTTTTCTACAAAATTGAGGGAAAAAAACAATCAAAACATTGATTCTGAAGCCTACAATATATAGAATTATTTTGCTCCCTTGGAATTGAAGCAGGGAGAAAGGATGGGATTGGCATTGACTAATAGTGTTGATTCTCACATTCCACTCTCAGCTATTGAGCACAACTTCCTCTGATTTACACAATGAGATTGATTTTTATGGCTTTGTTGTCTTTAATAGGAATTATGTATGTTTATGAATAGATTTAGGCCCTAGGGTGTTGATTAGGAACTGAAAGGTTTACTCCTACAAAAAAAGTCATCATTTTACTGAAGGTAGAGTGAAATATCTCCATTGAAAAGCACCATGCTTAATGTGTTGTTTCTTGTTTTTCAAGAAGATGGAGAGATAACAATCACAGAGAATGAAAAAGAAGAATTAAAAAAGAGAAAGGAAAAAGAGAGAGATTCATTAGGAATAAGAGAACAATTGGGGCATGGTGGTTATCAAGAAAGAACTGGAGCAGATGAGTCCTATTTTTTTAAGGTTAGACAAAGCAGAAAGAGCTGGAAAGAAGACCAAAACGGTTGCGTTTTGGAACAAGAGCAATATATCAAAAAACACAGGATTGAAAAGTGTACATATCTAAAAAAATAAGAAAAATTGGAAAGATAATAATAAGGTGCTATATATAATTTGTTAATGCTATAAAACATTTCATGTATAAGAGTATTTGAAAATAAATTAAGTGTTGGCATTTAGATTTGTGTTTGTTAAGCCAGGAACAGATTGGAAAGGCAATGTAACTTTTTAGCAATAGGCATGCTGACAATTGCTGATCTTCCATAGCCTTTATGGACAACATAATCACAATTACTGTATTTCAAAAAAGCTCCTTTCAAAAATTAGAGGTGTTGATGACTTTAATGGGATCATAGACCATTTGCCGGTTCCATTATTGCAATTACTGTCTGGCTTGGTATCTTCTCTCTGACAATGGCTAATGTTGTATACTTCAAAAGAAGATATAAACCCCCAATAATGCACTTATGGTGCAATTCACATCTAGCTCCTCTTTTTTTTTCTGTTGTGCTTTTCTCCTCCCTCCAAATATTTATATTATGATGAGTTTGCATTTCCATGATTTAAATAGGTGGTCTTATACTTGGAGTATCTCCATGAGGGTGGACAGAAGCAAAGAGAAGGCCATAAGATCATAAATCCTATTCTTAGAGGGGACAAGGAGAGGTCACCTCATACATTTCCTTGTCCCCAGGCAAGATTGCTCCTAAATCATGCCACAGATGGGTGACTAACCCATTATTGAAATCTTCTAGGAAAAAAATTCCTTAAGTACCCTTTATAGCATCTTCTATGTTTTAAAAATAAGGTTGAAAAAATTATTTTCTTTTCTCTAACCTGAATCCCTCTTGCTGTAATTTAAATCTATTTTAACTTGTTTCAGCCAGCTGCATTGTTTTTTTCCCTTTCTCAATAAACCTAAATCACTGAATATATTTTTAAAATATTTTCTTCTATGGATACTGAAAGGACATACCTTATACTTGGTCTGTTTATGTTGATTCTAGAAACTATCATTATTCTTCTTTTATCTTTCCTATGATATACAGCACATATTTTATCACAAGACAGTAGGCAGTGAGGTCCAAATATTACCTCCATGTGGGAAACTTGCCTCAGAGCACCTCACCATTGAAGTTAAAGATCAGTTTTCATTCAGATTGGCTAGATATATAGCGAATTTATTTATACTTTTATAAAATTACAATCATAATTTAGAATATTACAATCATAATCTTCAATTATGATTATAAATGGTGTAATAATGTAATGCATATTGTCCATATACTCCCTTGGATTGCATGGATTGAAGTACAGTTTCCAAGGCTTCCTTTCTTCATAAGATGATGGCTAAGAATCTCACAACTATTGCCTGAGGTAAGTATTGCAGATGATATTATCCCTATTTTGTGAAGGTGGAAATTGAGGTCCCTGAAAGGTAAGGTAATATATCCCCTTTGTTACATAGCTAATAAATGTATAATACATTCCTCCAGCATCAAAAGTGTCTGCTCTGTTATTGGTCCATAGATTTTCCAAGGAAACCTGAGGAGCAAGGTGGTGAGGTGGGTATAAAAATACAATCAATAAAGGCTTGTAAATGTATCCCCCCAAAAAAAGAGTCTGTTGTATTAAGTCAACCGATTTCCTAGAATTTGGTACTGAACCAATTGGTCATCTTCATAAGTGAGTGCTTCCCCAAAAGATGTGATATCCATTTTTCCTGTCAATTAACCCATCCATGCAAATGTTTAGTAATATAACAACAATAATGATTCAGTTAGAGGCATTTTACCTGACTTCTATCCTTATGAGCTAAGATTAAGTCAGCAATTTTGAATGTAACCACTATTCCTAAAGGCATAGACTCATGCTGGTAGGTTATGGGGCAGACACAAATGGCTTTCCAGTACAGCAGGTGCCAGAACCTCCATTCATTTGGGACATCAGACAGAATAGGAGATATATTCCAATATGTCAGAACTGTGATTTTTTGGCATCATGAAGGCAGACGTGTTCTATCTGGAGGTAATAGAGAGAACTGAATAGCAGTGAACCAACATTAGCAAAAATGATTTCAATGAAAATTGGCAAGCAGAGGCCAATTTTCAATTTCTTTTCTGTGGCATACTTTTTATATGGAAACAATTTGTTATCAACATGCTAATATGCTGATAGAGAAATGCTCTACCATTTTGAGTTGTTTTTGGAAAAGCTGAATGAACCTTTATAATTCTAATGACAAAAATAAATGATTACCCAAATATTATTAAGCTCTTGGAAACATACTATTTAATTTGGCTTTACAGAATCCCATTAATTCTTCTGAACAGACAGAAATAAGGCTACATGCTTCAACACAAAGTACAAAAAATGTAATGAACTTTTAAAGAAAAAATATTTTGTGAGCATGTTTTAAAATATATAGACAACTTTTAACAGAACTTCAAAACCAAATTGGGTAACAATGAACATAGAGTCATTCTTTTTAATCATGAACAAAATCTATCACACATGTTCTTTCAAGTAAAGTTTATTAGAAAGAAATTGCTACTAGAGAACCACATGTTAATTCTGATTTGGCAAGGTCAGTCCAGGGCAATAAACCCTTGAACCTTACAAATATGCAAAGCTGACATAAATAACAAATTAAACCCATCCAGGTAAAGGACTCTAGTTAGTTGGTTGCTAGAAAGATTCCAACTCCAGGCAACAAGCCCCTGTTGACTTGTGAGAAAAACCTGGTCTTACCCACTCTGTTTGTTGCCCATTAGTCTTGCATTTGTAGGTCACTTTGCTGCTTCCTGCTGAGATAAGGAAATATAAAAATTATTTTGCACCATTATTTTCCATTAGTCCAATATTTTATAACATGGGCTATTATCATGGTATTTTGACAAAATGTTATAGGAGATACATTATATTATATATTGTAGCATATATACATATACATATCATATACTACCATATTATATACACATGTGCGTGTATATAGGTATAGATGTATATGTGTGCATACATACCATGCACACACACACATGTCTTTAGATAGAAAGAAAACTAGACCTTTTTTCCAAATTTTAAAACCATCAACAATTCAGTTTGGTGATTTTGCCTTAGTCGTCAGGTTTATGGTTATGGAAACAGTTTAGGAGAAGAGTAGGGATAGTGGTTTGAACTGGCATAATAGGCCAATAAGAAGTGACTGACGCTGACGTGCAAAGCCAGGGAAATACTTTGTATTTAATATATGTATGTTTTATATAGATTTCCAATTGAGGCCAAAGAATGAAAGATGGAAGAAATTGGGAGGAAGTAAATGAAATACTGTAGTTCATGTTAATCTAAATGGAGCATCAGGGTGACAACTCCAGGTACTGAATGAAGCCTGGAGAAGCTGACAAATCCAGCCCCCTCATCCCCCCCCCCCCCACTCTTGGCAAATAATGTAATTCAAATGAGAGGCAGTATATAAGGCATAATTGATAGGAAGTTGGCCCTGGACTAAGAAAGACCTGAATTTTCCCTTCCTACCTCTGACATAATGCTGGCAATAGAGCCTTGGGAAAATCTCTTAATCTTTAAATGATTAATTCTCTAAAATGTTTAGTTATAAAGAAAGTTTCATCTACATTAGTAAAATAATTTCTTCATTGATATTTATCTTGATTAATAAAATTACAGGTCTGTAGTAAGGCAGCTATTGTATAGGTAAATGGATAGCCCAAATTGAAATTCCAGGATTAGTGTGCCTTTTAATCAAGCAAAAATTCGGAATGATTATATATATATCAAGAAAAAGTTTTGAACAATATACATTTAATCTTGATATATTGACCATCCTCTCTCTTGAACCTGCACATTTAAACTTGTTCTTGTCAACTTATTCTCAAAAGGTGTGACATCATTAAATCTTAATTTAATTAAAATTAAATTATATTTATGTTAAACTTAGAGTGGGAATTCCCACTATAGTCAAAGGCTTTTTGTGATAGTGGAAGATTTCCTCTGATTTCCTCCCTTTTGATACTTTTCTGAATGTCCCATGGGAGAAAAATTATCTCAAATGAAAAAGGTTCTCAACTCTCCAGCACATGAATCACTTGTTTTCTCTTAAATATACTTTTTAAAGCTTGTACAATTAATTATTTTAAATGTTTTAAAAATGTATTTGATTTTAGAAGATATTTTGAGATGCACTTGAGATGAAATATCACAAAAAAATTATATTTAGATTATAAAATTTGCTATTTTCCATAATATATATTAGAATATTGAATTGTTCTTCAACCATAAAGAGGACCAAAATGGCATAACTTTTGAGCTACTTCAATTTTCCTACATTCATAAAGCACAATAGTTTCTCTTTTGAGGGCACACAATGTTGGGTGGTCCTTTGCCAGTTTCTTCCTTCTCATGAAATCAATTGCAAAATTTTGAGAGAAATCTTGAACTATCCTTGTATTACTTTTTTCTGACCATCACACAAGTGCTCTCTGTGAGATCTCCATAAAATTCTTTTAGGCAAATATATGTTTGACATTCAAACAATGTGAACATTCCATTGAAGCTGCATCTCTGCAATAGAATTTGAATGCTTGACAATTTAATTCAAGAAATGATCATAGTATCTGATACCTTCTCTGTCAAGATGAGCTTCTGAATTTTCCCAAGACAATTCAAATGGAAACAATTCAGTTTCCTGGCATGGCAATGCTTTACTGAACAGGTTTCAGTCATATACAGTGAGGTTATATAGATCTTCATTTTAGTAATAAGACTAACACCTCTTCTCTTCCATTTGGAGCCTCACAAACACTGAACTATCTCTGGCCATGGATGTGTCAGCTTCATTATCAACATATAAATCCCTGGAAAGTATCCTGCCAAGCTAAGTGAACTTCTCCACAGCTTTAAAAACTTCATTTGCTCTAATGAATGGTTCCACATATGGATGGTGGGGTGCTGGCTGATGTAGTAGTACCTGTTTTCTTAGCACAAGCAGCAGAGAATCAATCCATACTTTGTTGCATCTCAGCTTCAGAGACTATATTGATTGATTGCACAATCATCTGTAAACAAAAAATCATGCATCAACACTCCCTCCACTTTGCCTTGGCTTGTGGCCTTTTCAAGTTGTAGTAGTTGACCTTGATGCTATGTTTGTCCTTATTGAAGGCCCTTGACAACATGACTGAAAACATCATGCTAAGAAGAATGGGAGCAAGGGAAGTCTTGTTTCACTCCATTGAGGACTGGGAAAGCATGAGGACATTGTCCTCAGGCAAGCATATGTCATAAAATTGATGTGCATTGCTGATAAATTTCTCCAGGCAACCAAATTTTGACTTAAATTTCCATAAACCCTCATGGCCGACAGTATCAGAAGTCTTGGTCAGATTTACAAAGATTGTGTCCAGACCTCTGTTCTGCTTTTGACATTTCCCCTGGAATTATTGGGCACCAAACAGCATATCAATCACTCCTTTGCCCTTTCTGAAACCCTTCTGGTTCTCAGATAATGATTATCTTAGAGGTGAAGGATCAGTCAAAGAAAAATTTGGCAAGAATCTTTCCAGCAGTGACTAAGAGAAAGTCTACTCTGTGATTGTCACAAAACAGTTTATTTCCTTTACATTGATAGAAATGGACAATAGAAACAGCCTTGAGATCCCAGGGGATAACCTCCTCTTGCTATATAACCCATAAAATTACAGTAAGCATTAATACATGCAATGGAAACCACACACTTATATCTTGTAAATCTCATCTGGAGTAGAATCAATACTATGCGCTTTGCTACAGAAGAGGAGACTAATGGCATTCAAAAAACTCTTCTTCTGTTTGATATTTGTCTAGAGAGAGAGAATGACTTCAATCTGATGCAAATAGTCACTAGTTTCAGCATTGATTGATGATAGTCTGTTGAGAATACTATGGAAGTGTTCAGTCCATATCTACAGAACTGTGACTTTATCACTAATCGATGTTGTCCCATCAACACTGAATAGTTGAGATACAACATAGGTTTTTGGCCCATAATTCTCAGCATTCAGGGCAACATAAAAATGCTTTGGATTGTTATTATCTGCATAATGCTGAATTTCATCTGCCTTCTTATTGAATCAAATATTCTGCGACTCTATGTTTCACTTAGACTTTATTTTTCTTCTACTTCATGACTAAACTTGAGAAATTCTGCTGCAATTATTTTTCTGCTTCTCTCCCCTCACTCTTTTCCAAACTCTCTTTGAGATACTTCTGACATCATCATTCAAATGAATCTACCCTCTCCAAAATTACCAGATACTTTTTCATCACCAAATTACCAGATATTCTTTTCATCACCATATCTAATGGTCTTGTTTCAATCTTTATCCTTCTTGAACCCTTTGCTACCTTTGGCACTGCTACTTATCTTATTCTCTTGTGTAATTTTTCCTCTGTAGGTTTTTATAACTTTCTTGGTTTTGCTTCCATCTGTCAGAATACTTCCTGGATTTCCATGTTAATTATCCATATCATATACTCTAGATATTAAAATGCCTCTAAGGTCTACTCTGAGTCCTTTTCTCTTATTCCTTTCTACTTTGTGGTTTATTGATCTCATTAGCATTCATGGATTCATTTACTACTTTATTTAGATGATTCCTAGATCTATATGTTTACCCTTACTCTCTGTGCTGCTGAACTCCAGACACCCATAACAAATTGATTTTTCAACATTTCTAATTGAACCTGTCCAAAACTGAACAAATCTTTCCCCCAAAATCTCAGCTTTCCTTTTTGTCAAGAGTACCATCATCTTCCTGGTCACCCACTTTCATTCTTGACTTCTCAGTCTCACTCCATATATCTAACCTATTATCAAACCTTGTTATTGCTGCCTTCATGATATCTCACATATCTACTTCTCTCTCTCACACACATGTTCAATACGTGGCTAGTTTAGGTTTTCATAATGTCTTGCCTAGATTATCGTAATTATCTTCTCTCAGGTCTCCTAGCCTCTAGTTTCTCTGTTCTCTAATGCATTCTCTTCTTACTTACTACAGTATGACAATAGTTTATCAATAACTTCACTTACCCTGACATAGCCTCCTTCCCCTATACAATCTGATTGGCTCTGCCTTCCCTTATTCAGCTTTCTTCTCTAAGGGCATGTATATATTGCTTTTCAAATTTGGTGGTTGCCTAAGACCACCATAAACTCATCTGATCTGAATTATTTTCAGTTGGAGATATGGGGACCATATCTGAAGAAACAAAATACCCCTGGATCCTTATTGCACTAGTACACTGCTGGTGTTAGAGCAAGTTTTCTGTGCAATTTTTCTAAAGCATAGATCTAATCATATCATTTCCTTGTTCCATGAACTCTGGGGGCTTCCTATTACCTCTAGGATTATATATGAACTCTTCTGTTTATCATTTAGCACTCCTCATAATCAGGCCTTTTTCCTTCCTGTGTATAGTTTACATCTTCCTATGTTCTCTGATCCATTTACAGTCTTCCTCAAATATAACACTTGTATTTATTATTCTTAGTGTTTTTATGTTGACTGTCACTTATGCTGATAAAGTACTGCCTCCTTACCTTTGCTTCATTTCCCTCCCCTCCTTTATGATTCATCTGAAGTTTCATCTTCTTGCATGAAACATTCCTCAATTCCCCCTCCAGATACTATCTTTTTTTATCTACTGACTATATCTTTTATATACTTTGATCTTTTCATGTTGTCTTCTACTATAGCCCGTAAGTTCTATGAAGTCAGTAGTTGATTTTTCCTTTCTTTGTAGTCCTAGGGCATAGCATTATGCCTGATACCTTATTGTTGTATGACCCCATGGGCTTCGCCATGGAGTTTTCTTGGCAAAGATATTAGAGTTGCTTGTCATTTTCCTTCTCCAAGGGGTCCTCATTTTGTAGATGAGGAACTAAAGCAAATAGGGATTAAGTGACCTGCTCAGGTCACAGAACTAGTATCAGAGGATTAATTTGAGCTCAGAAAGATGAGTTTTCTTGTCTCCAAACCCTGTACTCTATCTAGTGCACTAATTAGCTTCTCCTCAGAAGTATCTTTGTGGTGCTTTAAGGATAGTATGCACTTGGAAGATAGTAAATAAATCTCAGTGACTGATCTGATAGGGCAAAAAGTTGCCTTGTCTTCCAACAAGATGTCTTACATGCATATGTTAAAATCAAATAAGATTTCTTGAAAGATGGAACAACAGAGATAATTCTGTTTTATACATATATATGTATATATATATATATATATATATATACATATATATGAATATAAAATTGGGAGAAATCTACCAAAAATATTTGTCACTGTTATGAAAGATATTCAATTCAGAATTCAAAGTGAAAAAAGAAATTTTTATAGATGGTAATCCTTTGCAACTCACATTATACTGGTTGAATCAGTATCAGGAAGACTACAAAACCTCTTAAATGATATTCATGTGGCCCCCAAAGAGTTCAGTCTACTTTTAACAAGGAAAGTCAAGTGAACTAAGAATTACTTTTGACCAGAATATGACTGGATGTATAATCACAGAACTATCTCATAAGTTTGTTGCTGTCAGTTGTTTCAATCATGTATGACATTTTGTGACCCCATTTGAAGTTTTCTTGGCAAAAACATTAGAATGATTTCCTATTTTATGAATAGTAAATTTTACGAATGAGTAAGTTGAGACAAACAAGGTCACATGGTTAATAATTGTCTGAAGTCAAATTTGAACTCAGGAAGATGAGTTTTCTTGTCTTCAAGTCAAGTGTTTTATATACTGTACCACCTAGTTGACCCTTCTCATTAGTAGTAATACATATATCTATAAAAGGCAAACTTTACAGTTGAGGAGCTGGATCCAATTAGGAGGAGGAAGAAAATGGGGAAGAACATTCTAACTGCATCTGAGAAAGTATAGAATATTTCTACTGACCTCAAGCTTCTGTTTCTAGCAAAGTCCTTTCTTTGGAACCAAGCTTCCAGTAAAGTTATATTATCTCTGGAGAAACAAAGTTTTGATTTATACCCACAGAACATTGATGGGTGTGAATAAACTGTAGCAAATCACCCACAAATGTCTACTTGAGAGAAGTTACAAATGGAATAACTTCAGAAAGTCCTTAAATCTGTCATTTTGAAGCAAGAGATGGGGACAGCTTGTCAATTCCCTGTTTTCTCCATTTGTATCCATACAATATTTAGAATAGAAGCTTGTTCTAGAATAGAACCTTGTTGGGTGGAACCCCTATGAAGGATGCATGATAGCAAAATAGATCAGAATCCATAAAGGACATGAGCCAAAAAGGCAGGGACAGGTTACCTGCTCTATTGAAAAAGAAGCCCCCATCTAGATGTGCACACTGATTTGTTTAAGCATTAAATGCCTTCCCTCCAAACTCTGAGGATTTAACAAACTATTGAAAACTAGGCTAACCACCATGACCAACCCCAGTTCCAAAGGACTCATGATGAAACATGCTATTCATTTCCACATAAAGAAGTGATATATTCAAAGCACAAACTGAAGTATCTTTTCTCTTTCTTTCCTTCTCCTTTCCTTTCCCCTTCTTTTTTCCTTCCCTCCCTTCCCTTCCCTTCCCTTCCCTTCCCTTTTTCCCTTTCCCTTTCCTTTCCCTACATAATATTGATTACTGGGAGGTGATATTGTGCAAAGATTCCATTTTTATTATCCCATTTGATCCAGTCTCCTGACATAGTAAGGTCAGAATGGTTGATGATCAATGAGGGACCTTGACCTTTTAGAGTTGGGTCTTTTCCACAGCACTGAGACTCTTTTGAAGTAGAGTATCACAAACTTTTGACGTTAGGGTAAAGTCAGTCTTTCTCTTGATTGTCTAATTTTAAGACTATTTGTAATGTGCTTCTAAATGGATACAAAAGGTGGGAAGAAACAGAGAATTTGACACAGAAAATAAAATGAAATTGAATTAAAAAAATAAAGTCAACACAACAAAACAAAATGAATCTACCTTGACAAATGAATCCTCTTTTACTCTTTATTTTACTAACCCCCCAATTAGTTTCCAAGTAGTTCATTCTACCTTCATATCCTCTCTTTCATCCATCTACTTTTCTCCACTAACACTATCCCCACTCTAATCCAAGTCATCATCATTTCTTCCTGAACTATTGTGATTGCCTCATAATTAGTCTCCATACCTCTGTTTCATCCTTTATACAACTGTTGATTTTTTCCCATAAGAAATGAAGCTGTCTGAATCATTTCTCTGACCAAATATCCTAGGAATTCCCTGCTGGACAAAAATACAAAATCTTACCTTGGCATTCAAAATGTTTCACAATCTGGCATCAACCTGCTTTTTCAACCTTATTTCACATTTCTCACCTTTCTGTACTAGTCATTTAAATAAAACCAACATAGTTTACTGTTTTTTTAACTTAATATGCCAACTCTTTGTGCTTCTTTTAATGATTCAAAAGTTCTTTATCTAACTCTCTCTTTTGTCCTATCATGGGATCACAGATGGCAGAGATATGAGAAGAGTAAATTTTCATTTTCTATATCTCATATGTGCCATATTTATGTCCTTTCACGAATGAAATTTTAGCTCCTTTAAGAGTAGCAGTATTATTTTTAATCCTTGATTCCTTACCACACATTACCTGTGCATGTTTTTAATATATACATTTTATAATGATCATTATTTATAGAACTTATTGTTTGCAGTGTGGGGAATTTCATTTCCCTGAATCTTAAGTTTCTTAATCCATAAAATGAGGATTTTTTTACATATCATGCCTTTAATGTCCTTTTAATTTTTACACTTCTATGATACTTGATTCTGGTAGATCTGTTCCATTTAAATAGGTAGCAGCAGTCTTCTCCTAAGGTTTGGGAAAGAGGATTAAGAAAAAAACTGTTTGAGGGCAGACTGATTTAAGTGTATAATATGAAAAAAGTAAGAATTGTCATTGTCAGAGTAGTAGATCACTAGAAAGTTAAAAAAAAAGATGATAAGCTGCAAATATTTCAAGGAATAAACAGTATGGGTTAAAAAAAATCTGGAGCAATAAAAAGTCAAATTAGGAAGGTGAATACAATCTTAGAAAACTTAGATATGATAGGCCTCTGGATAAAACTGAATGGGAATAGAAAAGAATATACCCTTTTCTCTGTAGTATATGGCACCTAAACTAAAATTGACCATGTACTAAGGCATCGAAGCCTTATAACCTAATGCAGAAAGGCAGAAATATTAAATGCATACTTTTCAGATCATGATGCAATAAAAATTACATATAATAAAAGGCTATATAAGGATAAACCAAAAATAAATTGGAAACTAAATAAACAAATTTTAAAGAATGAATGAGTCAAACAACAAATCATAATAATAACCTTTTCCTCCAAGAAAATGGCAAAAGTGAAACATTATACCAAAATCAGTGGGATAAAACCAAAGCAGTTTTTAGGGGAAATTTTATATGTCTAAATGCTTACATGAATAAAATAGAAAAATGGACATGCATCTAAAAAAAGCTAGATACCAAATTAGAAATCCTGAAAATCAAAGGAGAGATTAACAAAATAGAAAGCAAGAAAACCATTGATCTAATAAATAAGGCTAAGAGTTTGTTTTATGAAAAAAAACAAAAAAATAGATAATCCTTTGGTTAATCTGATTAAACAAAAGCAAGGAGAATACCACATTCCCATGATCAAAAATGAAGAGTGAACTCACTGCCAAATGAGGAGGAAATTGAATTATTTTGATCATTTTGTCCAGCTGTAGGACAATGAATTTGACAACCTGAGTGAAAAGGATGAATATTTACAAAAGCATAAACTACATTAACAGAAGAGCGAAAAATACTTAAATAAGTATCATAGATCAAAGAATCCATCAGTAAACTCCCTAAGAAAAAGCCTGCCAGTCCAGATGAATTTACAAGTGAATTCTACCAAGCATTTAAGAAACAATTAATTCCAATTTAAAAAATAAGAGTTCTGCCAAAATCTGCCAATCTCTCTAATGTACATTGATGCAAAAATCTTAAATAAAAATTTAGCAGAGAAATTACAGCAAGGTATTACAAGTTAATACACTACAATCCAGTATGCTTTAAGCAAAGTAAACAAAAATGTTTCAATATTAGGAAAACACTCAGCATAATTGAACACATCAATAGCAAAACCAAGAGAAATCATATGATTATCTCAATAGATGCTGAAAAAAATCTTGGATAAAATACAGCACCTATTCTTATTAAAAACATTAGAGAGTATAGAAATAAATGGAGTTTTCCTCAAAATAATCTAAAACCATCAACAAAGATTATATATAATGGGGATAAATTAGGAGCATTTCCAATAAATTTAATAAGGGGTGAAACAAGGATCCCCATTATCACCAATATAGTATTAGAAATGCTAGCTTAGGCAATAAAAGAAGAAAAAGAAATTAAAGGAATTAGAATTGGCAAAGAGTAAGTAAGACTTTTACTCCTTGTAGATGATCTGAAAACCCTAGAAAATCAACTAAAAAACTATTTAAAACAATGAACAACTTTAGCAAAGTAGTAGTATATTAAATGAACCCACATAAATCACCAGCATTTCTATGAACAACAAAGCCCAAGGGCAAAAGATGGAAAGTGAAATTCCATTTAGGCTTTTGCAAGGCAAATGGGGTTAAGTGGTTAAGGCCAAACAGCTAGGCGATTATTAAGTGTCTGTGGTTGGATTTGAAATCAGGTCCTCCTGACTCCAGTGCTGGTGCTCTATCCAGTGGACCACCTAGCTGCCCCCGAAGTTCCATTTAAAGTATGTAGACAACATAAAATACTTGGGAATCCACCTCTCAAAGCAAACCCTGAAATTGTATGAACACAATTGCAAAATCCCTTTCACACAAATAAAATCAAATCTAAGGAATTTGGAATCAATTGTTCATAGGTGGAACTAATATAATAAAAATGATAATTCAGCCCACACTAAATTACTTATTCAGTGCCATACCAATAGAACTACTTAAAAAAACTATTTTACAGAACTAGAAAAAATAGTAAAATATTGAAAAAATAGTAAAATTCATGGGAGCAGAAAAAGGTCAAGGGTATTAAGAAACTTGAAAAAAAATGCGAAGGTGGCTTAGTTGTACTACATCTAAAACTATACTATAAAGCACAGAGTCATCAAAACCGCCTGGTACTGGTATTTCTTAGAATAGAGTAATGAACCAGTGGATTAGAATAGATACCAAAAAACCCAGTAATAATTGACTATAGTAATCTATTGTTTGACAAACCCAAAGACATTAACTTCTGGGATAAGAGCCCTATTCAACAAAACCTATTGGGAAAACTGGAAAACTGTAAAGCAAAAACTAGGTATAGACCCACATCTCACCCTGTACCAAAGCAAGGTCAAAATGGGTACAGGATTTAGACATAAAGGGTGATAGAATAGCACAATTAGCAGAGCAAGAAATTTTCTATCTTGTCAGTCTTATGGAGAAGGGAGAAATTTATAACCAAACAAGAAATAGAGCACATCATACATTGTAAAATGGGTAATTTTGACTATATTAAATTTAAAAGTTTTTACACAAATAAAACCAATGTAAGAAAACTGTGAAACAATTTTTACATATATATGGGGTTCTGATAAAGTTCTCATTTCTAAAATAGATCAAGAATTAAATCAAATTTTTAAGATTTGATGTCATTCCCAATTGATAAATGCTCCAACTACATGAACAGGCAGTTTCCAAATGAAGAAATTAAATCTATTTATAGTCATATGAAAAAATTAACCAAATCATTATTGAAGTGAGATCTACAACCTATTGCTTTTCTTAGGGAAAACTATATACTTAAAAAAATTTTATTGTAAAGTTTCATGATAAAGTGATTTTATCAAAATAAACTTGTTCCCTGTGTAATATGTGGCAAAGTGATATAGAAAGAGCTTCAAGAGAGTTAATTAAAAGGTTGGAACTTGGATCATATAAAATATAACTTCCTTATTTATTTTTGGATACTGGTAGATCCAGAGCTGTTGCCTATAAGTCTCAAGGACTATGGGATTAGTACATGTACAGTGCATATATATTACTTAGGAGGTAGGTCTGGAACCCTTGTCTATTCAACTTAGGCCTAAGGGCATCTACTTTTGAGTTGTATTAAATATTATTTTTAAAGGTTTATTTAAAGTCCTCCAAAGTGACAGGTTCTTAAATACTAGCTCATTTGACAAGAAAATTCAACATCAGACTTGTTAGAGGGTGAATTAAGGGTGGAATACATTGATTCCTATATAAACAAACATACATGAAAATATCTTTAGCTTCATTGAACCTGTTGAACAGCAGTTTCAGTGAAAAGAGACATTTTTTTAAGCCATCTAAGGGCAATCAGAATTGGCAGAAGTTCGGGTACTTACGCATATTCTGAGAGTAAAATGAATATCCTTAATTTTTACAACAGATGTTTGGCAACAGGAATTGGCTCAAAAGAATGAATATTTTTGTGTTTAACCCAAGTCATTCACCTCAGACCACAACATATTTTGAATATTAGCCTGGGTATACAGGGAATAGGTGGATAATGAACAAAGAGTGAACATTTTCAACTGTTTACTGTGCTATTGGTTCAGATAATGGAGGGGGTCTGTAGCCGAAGCATTTTGGTGTTGTGTTTGATCTATTAATATTGGAATGATTTGAGCAATTGCAAAAGACTCACATTTGGTACTGTAATAGGATAGCAGAGTCACACTGATGCTAAAATGTGAGCCACCTGGAAAAAGGTCAGTAGAGAAGTGTAATCAGTTTAGAACTAGGTGTTGCAACTTATTTTAATGAAAGACTTTTCTAACAGCGACATTAAGATGAAATATTTAAGATAAACTGGAAGATTTGACTGGAAATTCACAATGGCCTTCTGAAATAGTCTACTCTGATTTACGGATCCTCAATTTTCAATTTATGAGCTGAGACCAGAGTATACCACTAGAGGATGGGAATAGAGTAGTCATATTAGAGCCAGCTCATATATCCTAAAGACAGACTTTGGAAGAATTAGAAAGTATAATAAAGTGCCTATCCCTTTAAGACAGGGACTGGCTCACTTCCAGGTGAAAGCCAAGAGCATTTGATATTTTAAAAGCCCTTAAAAGTGTCATTTAATTTTTTAAAAATTACCATTTATCAATGAAAAAATAATGATAGTGATTTTTTTCTTATAAAATCAAGTCTCACCAGGATATTTTTAAAATGTAAATATGACTAACAAGAATTTCTTGACCATGTTAGCTTCCACTCTTTGTGAAATTGATATTGTTTCTAAAGACAAAACTGTACTTCAAACAAAACTACTCTTAAAACTAAATATAGGCATATCACTGTTTTTTTCATCTTTTAAAAAGGAAAACATAAATTTTTTATTAGTTAATGATATGGAAGCATTCAGTGTTCAAAATAATCTGAACAAAGGCTATGGTTATTGGCCGGGCTAGGATTAAACCATAAACTGTCAATTTAAATAGTCAGTCCTCTTTACCCTCCTGATGTTCTCAGTATTTACAATCTTGGCCATACTGTCTCCTTATTGAAACTGTGACCTGATTTGATGAAAACTATTATATAAATTATTATCTAAATTATTGCTCTGTTTTGGTAGTTTGTCTTTAAAATGTGAAAATATAAAAAGGATTATTTTTTAAAGACAAAGACGCTTTTGTAGGAACACAATAAAAGACTACATGTGGTTTAAGCACAATATATAAAAAGATTTCCCTTCAAATATGGGTTTGACTAGATGTCATTTGACATCCCTTTTGAATCAGAGATGCTATGCTTCTTTGGTTTTTCATTGCATTTACCCATCCTTTCTGCCTTGACTTTTTAGGGAAAGTGGTGATTCTTGGGAATTATGAGAACTATTAGAAGATAAAGATATCTGAAGATAGCTTCAGATATGAAGTTAGCAAATGCAGGGTATGTCCAGAAATATGGAGACTTTCAAACTTCCAAAAGTCAAAACAGCTTGGTAGCAATGCCAAATCTGCTTAAAGTTTCTGGATTTTATTGAATTCTAGAGTGAGTATAATGTAAAGGACAACCAATTCTATGCAAAGGGATTCAAAATAAAATTGTAAAAAGACTGAAATATGCCAGGGATTTACATAAAAATAAAATGAATATAAAATTAATAGGATTAAGCCAAAATTGGACCTAGATTTTATTACCCATTTTTGTATCTTACTTTCTATAACTTTATATTACATGTATTATTAAAATACATGGTGATTTTATTTGATAAGTACAAAATTATTAAAATTTGAAATTAACTAGAAAATTTATCTCTGAATGACTCTAGGTTTTTCTCTGTTAATCTTTTAAATGCCCTATGGAATTACCCTTATCTTATTTTCTTTTTAGTTTCATTGGTCCTGATTTCCTCTCCTGTACTTTGCAATGTAGTCAAACTGGTCTTCTCCTCATTCTTTTTTTTTTTTTTAGGTTTTTGCCAGGCAAATGGGATTAAGTGGCTTGCCCAAGGCCACACAGCTAGTTATTAAGTGTCTGAGACTGGATTTGAACCCAGGTACACCTGACTCCAAGGCCAGTGCTTTATCTACTATGCCACCTAGCTGCCCCCTTATCTTCATTCTTAACACAATATTCCATATTCTATCTCTGGGTGACCAGCTTACATGCCTGAATGGACTCCTTACCTTCCTCTCCATAGTGTCCCCTTCTTCCTTTAAGGTGATGCTTAGGCATCATCTTTTGTATGAAGCTTCTCCTGATTCTCCCAATTACTAATGCCCTCCTTCCCAAACTGCTATGCATTTAACTATGTATTCTTACTTATTCCTCTTATATTTATGATGTATTTATATATACTCATGGTCTTCTCCATTTAAAAACTCATTATGAATAGGAATTATTTCACTTGTTGCACTTGTATGTACAGTGCATGGCACAATCTTGCCACATTGTAGACTTAATAAGTATTTTTTGATTGATATATATTGTATTATCCTTAATTTCCTTATTCTGACCATGCCTTTGGTTCCACTTTTTCTATGCTTTTGTTTTTTTTTTTCCCTGTTGTGGATTTCCCAAAGATTTGTTTCTAAGCCTATGCTCCTCTCTAAAAATATTATCTTTTTTTATAAAGCTTATCTACTTCATCTAATCCTTTTTGTGTCATGGACCTTTTTGGCACTCTATTGGATTTGGCACTCAAAATCATATTTTTCCAAAATTCTACATGAATAAAATGCTAAATTTCAATGAGATATTAGTGAAGATAAAAGTTTCATTTTTTCTTGACTAACTTCAAGGATACCCTGGAATTCACACATGGACCCCAAGTTAAGAAGTTCTACCATTTCTTTTTGCAGATGCCTCTTCTAGAGGACCTCTTATGTTTCATTCCAGTCTTCTACTTCAAATATATACTAGATATTTCTACTTGAAAATAGGGTGACACGTTTTCAATCTTAAATTTGTTTTTTCTCCACAATAAATTCATCATGTCCCTTTTTTTAGGATTTTTGCAATGCAAATGGGGTTAAGTGGCTTGCCTAAGGCCACACAGCTAGGTAATTATTAAGTGTCTCAGACTGGATTTGAACTTAGGTACTCCTGACTCCAGGTCTGGTGCTCTATCCACTGTGCCATCTAGCTGCCCATCATGTCCCTTCTTCACAAGAAGAATTTCCCTATTTTTATCTGATCCCCAAATAGATTACATGTTTGTTAAAAGTAATAGCTATGTCATTTTTTTTTTAAAATCACACTTACTAGCATAGGAAGTACTTCATTCAGTAAGTATGTAGAATAGTAGAAATGGTCTTTGACTTGAACATAGAAGTCAAAAGATGTGAAGTTAAAGGTGTTTGTTTATGTCCTGCTGAAAGCTGAATTACTGATAACCAATTCCTTATATCAGTTCTTTTCTCTTCTAATCTCCATGGAAGTTTCAACAAAAAAAGTAGAACTTGTTCTAGACTTTGAAGGGAAAAAATATATAATTTAACCTGAGAAGGGGAAAAAAAGAATGTTCCAGTTGAAAGGAACAATATAATTCATGGTATAGAGATAGAAGTAAATATCTTTTACTAAGAAAATAGTAGGAAGACTGACCTAACCAGAGCAAAGATAGTATAATGGGGAGTCATAGGAAATTAAATTGAATTCACAAAATTGGGCTGTATTATATATGGTCTTGAAATTCAGGAAGAAGCATTTATGTTCAATTTAGAAAGAAAATAGGAAACAAAAATGGTTAGAGAATTGGAATAACTAGAAGAATTGTGTTTTTAAGAAAGGATAATCTTACCTATGTAAAACAGGTAAGTGGAAGGACAAACTAGAATTGCTGTAAGAACCTGATGTAACTAAAAAAATGAAATGAAAAAGATTTGGATAAATGGAAAGAAAAGATGGATAAAAGAAATATGAAAACACTAGAAAACACTAGAAAAACTCTGAAAATAGAAGTTAATTAGGAGTCAGTAAAGTTTAGTTAAAATCATTGTGATATAGTGGGAGAATTGTTGGGTTTGGAATTAGAGGAAATCTTGATTAGGCTCCAGCCTCTGACATTTATTAACGGTATGATCATGAGCAAGTCCTTGAATCTCTTTGAGTTTTAGTTTTCCTATGTAAAATTCAGATAATAATAATTTTAGTACCTACATCAAAAGGTTATTGTGAGTATAAATGGGATGTAATATGTGCCAAATCCTTTGTGTACCTTAAAATACTAGGTAAATGTCAACCATTATTATAGTTTTTTTTTCCTACTGGCTTTGAGAAAGTGGTATCACTCAAAGAAGACATCATATATTCAAGACTAGGTGACTAGAAACATGGCATTTCTGCTCTTAGATTTGGGAAAGAGTATTTTGGAGGTAGACAATAATGAGTTTGGCTTGGGTCCTGTTGGATTTAAAGTAAAGGCAAGAAAAACCAATTCTATAAAATCAGATTCTGAATCAGTTGATTAAATCTGCAAGAAATGACCATTAAAGCAGTCTTAAATCTGGAGAGCAGAGGGGTAGATTTGAGTTCTGTTGGAGATTCTGTACCCATCAATGAATTAAATTACTTCTATGAAAAGAGGATCACTTTGTATATATTTTCATAATAAAAGACTTAGAATCCAATACAGTTTAAATTAGCAATCAGTTATTCCAGTTCCTTCATTATCAGATGAATAAACTGAGGGCCCAAATGGTTAAATATCTTGGATATAACTAGTCAGTGACAAGAGTTGGGATTAGAATCTCTTAACTTCTAATCTGTTTCTTTTTTTTGTATCTATTCCTCCATGAACTCAATTATTTATTATCTTGTAGCTTCTTATGATTCTCTATGCAAATTTCTTTGCATTTTAAAAATTAATTGTTTTCTATTAAACTTTCTACAGAAGTTTAGAAATTTAAAGCTCTTGTTGTTTTTTTTTTTGTTTTTTGTTTTTTTTTTGCCAGGCAAATGGGGTTAAGTGGCTTGCCTAAGGCCACACAGCTAGGTAATTATTAAGTGTCTGAGCCCGGATTTGAACCCAGGTACTCCTGACTCCAAGGCCGGTGCTTTATCCACTGCGCCACCTAGCCGCCCCTAGCTCTTGTTTTTTAAGATGAGAATAATGAGGTTTAGATAGCTAACCACCAAATCTTTAGATAATTTGATGAGCATAAAAAGATTTGGCACATAGTCTTGGGAACTGCTTTAAAAGGCAAATACATTTCATTTTTGATTATCTGTTTCATTTTCTTAAATACTTGATTAATCATATAATCACTGTGGTATGTATTCCTCAAACTAACTATGCTTATGTTATTTATAAGAATTAAACCTGTTTATTGTTTCATTTTTCTGGTTCAAAGAATTCCATTTTAATAACCTAAAGATAAATCATATCTAACATTATGATCTGTCCTTATTTTGCAGTGCTTTAAGAATACCAGAAGAATTTTGATTCTTGCCCTGACTTGGGTGAGTAATATGCCTCTAAGTTTGGAGAGAAGCATTTTTTTCCCCATGCAGAATAGGGGATTAAGAACTGCTATTAGTGTTCTTTCAGGGAAGATCCTTCCATGTTCCTTTTCTCTGAAATATTCTCTTCCTGAAGATTAGGAGATAATGCATCTGGAATAACATTAGCTCATCCAGGTTTGTGGTTTATCTGAAAATTAAATCCTAATAATCTCATATTCCATCTGGCTTGGGTAAACTTGAAATATCAATCCCTAGAGAGGACTACAGCCACAGCAAATGAGAGTCATTGAAAACATTAGGAGCAAAAGAAAGTTCCATCTTTTAAGTTAGGGCTCAACATTCCTTTGCCTCTAGTGGTATATTTTTCTTTCACTAGTTGGGGAAATTGTGTTGGCTGAAGTCTCTTTAGTACGTTTATTTATCTTGTGTTAATATGTGCTCTGTAGGCTTCTCTAAATAGGAACAGAGCACATGTGTATCTCTTCCTTTGGATGAATCAGAATTTGAAAAGGCAAAAATAGGTGCTAAATCAACAAGCCAAAAATGAGGTGCATTAACCTTTCAACACTTACGTGTGGAGGTGAATCTCCATTTAAAATTATGGGCTATTTAGAACTACCTTGGCCTTCTTTGGTCTCAAGATGCATGCAAGGTAACTAGGATAAATCCATCAAGGTCAGAACAGCACATGGCTATCAATATTCTGAAATTTTAGTACATCTTCTTGAAGTTCTAAAAAGTTTCCTGTCAGAGATTTTTTTAATTGTCTAAGTTATCATTTAAATACCATTTCTGTTGACTATGTCAAAAGCTGAGATGCAGTCTAGTTATATAACACAAAATGCACTGGGTTACTGCTCTTCCTCAGTGACATCCATGGTTATGAAGAGATTTAATTCAGATAAATTCAGGAAACAAGATGGAAGAATAGAAATTATTGATAAGATTGTACAAATTTCTTGGATGAACACCATCAATATATAATTATCTGAATCCAGAATAAAGCATCAGAGAGATATTGTGATTGTACATTAACAATTGTACAATGCTTTCAATAATTACTGGAAGTTTAATGGAGCAAAAGTCCATATTGTTAACATCAATATTTTTCCCAATGATGCAAAAATAACTGTGAATCATGGAGCATCATACATGACCCAAAGGCACTGGAAAGTGACAAGTATAAGTTTCCTACAACATTTTTCTAAGGATAATTGCCATATGAGAAGTAGAGTAAGAACTGTCACTGTATTATTAATATTGTTTGGTTAGAAAAAGAGGCAGATTCATAATATCCTGAAAGTGATAGATAACATACATATATTCCAAGAGTTAGTACCTTTTTATCCATGAAATATTAAAAAATATCATAAGTAGTTTTTTCTATAGAATTTATTTTGAATATAAAAGTATATGTGCTTTTATGTATGAATGCATATATATACATGTATGTATATATATATGTGTGTGTGTGTATATATACACACATATATATGCAGAGAGAGAGAAACAGAGAATGAATTATACATGATAAGAAGATACAGAAATGATGATGTCTTCCCAACCATACCTTTTGGAGTATCTATACCAATGAAATCATAGATTCATTAGATCTGTGTATGTTACATATTCACACATATGCATGTATGTATTTATTTTGATTCAGACCTGTGATTTTATTAGTGTAGGAAACTACTTCTACTTTTTCTATAGTTTATATAATCAGTGATAATTCTGAAAGGCACTAAACATTTAAATGACTTATCCAGTGTCATTTTCCTGTGTTTCAGAAGCAGATCTTGAAATCATTTTCCTATCTCTCAGTGCATCAATCTATCCTTGTACTAGACAATATTTGCCTTCTCTATTCAAATATGGCAATTTATATTTCATTTTATTTATTTCAACTTGTAATAAGAAAGTACAAATATGGAATATTATTGATTTTTGAAATATTTATGAATTTTAATTCTGTCTTGCCATATATTAGTTCTTAATTCTATTATCCAGTGTATTATCCATTGTCATTTCTATTTTATATTAGGGAAAGCAGAATAATTAGGTAGAAAGACTATTGGATCTGGTGTCAGAGGACCTAAGTTCAAATTCAGACTGTGCTACTCTCTACCTAGGTGACCTTAAATAAATCATTTCACTTCTCTAGATCTAAGTGTCTGCATTTGTAAAATGGAAGGTGGGACTAGATGATCTCTAAGGTCCCTTCTACATCTAACTTTAAATCCTATGATTCTATGTCATTAAAATATTTGTAAATATTTATATCTTTAAACTCATTGATGAAAGTGTTAGACAAAAAAAGTGTCAAAGACCAATGCTTCTCATTCACCAGTAGAGAAAACTGTCCAGAATAATTTTCATCATACTCTTTAGTAAAGTTTTTCAATGAATTATAAATGATTTAGTTGTACTATTAACCAGTTAACATCTCTCTAATTTATTTGAAAGGAGACTAAGAAATTCTGTCAAATGTCTTTTGGAAATACATGCTAGATTTAGATATACATATACATAGACAACGATATATAATGCCAATATATTTTACATGATATATTAATAATATAATTGGATTAGAAAAATCAAGGACAATATATTGTATATGCATATATTATATATATATATATTTGCTTGTTTTGCTCATGCATATTACATATAATATTATATGTGTATAAATATCACATATTTTCCTTGATTTGCTATGTTAATCATACATTTGAAAAAAAGGAAATGAGGTTAATCTGGTAGAATTTACTTTTTAATGAAAAAGTGCTGACTCATTGTGATCTCTATTCTTCTTTCTAGAAAACAGAAAATCATCCTTTTTATATTTTTCCTAAAGTTTTCCCAGTCATTGGCATAAACCTCTAGCATCTATTTTGAAATTTCCACTTTTTTTTTTCTCCATATTGGAGATCAGTCTAAATTTGTTATCATTTATTCCTTCTTATTCCCTGTCTCTGTGTTTTGTCTTTTTAAATTTTTTATTTATTTTAGTTGTAGTTGTTGTTCCCTAGGATATATTATTTCCTGGATAAGTGATTTAAATTAATTGAAGACAGGTAGGAACTTTGTTAAGATCTTCTTACTTAGATTTAATTTCTCTGTCAACTATGTTCTCTTTGCAATTCTGAAGAACCTGCTCTTTGATTAAGAAAACAGAGGTAAATTATTCTGTTTTTTTCCCAGTCACCCATATCTTCTTTCCATTTAACTCAAGCCCTGCTCTGCTTTATATTTTAGCTCAAATATAGCTAAAAGAATTACTTTTATTGGACTCAACATTTATCAAATGGATAAATGTATTTCTATTGAACATTCACTCTCCAGACTTTTAAGACCATACTATCCTTTTGAATTCATTGTCTGTTACCTATCTTTAAAATTATCTGTCATATATGTTAAAAAGCTATGTGACTTAGGAAACTCCTTTTAGTAATGCAAATCAAAAATGGTTTTACAATTCTCAGAGCACAATATAGGGTACTTTGTGCTTAAGGGTCAATCAGTATATGTCAGAGAATTAGAGGTCAATTGTATTACCACTATTTCATGCTGCCTCTCTGTACAGTCATCACTGAGATTTAAAAAAAAAATCCCCTACAATATAGGTATTGCTCTGAAGTTGAGTAGCAATGGTTTATTTTCTCCTCTCCTCTTCTCTCCTCTCTAGGAATATTGATTCCAAACAAATCTAATGAGCAAGTTTGTTGAGATAAGGGGTCAAATATGAATATAAAGTTTGTTGGAAACATTCCTTCTATCTCCCAGTAAAAGTTTGAGGGGTCATAAAAAGTAGCTCTTCAGAAGGTCTCTATTCTAGCCTTTATTAACATACATTAAAATTATATATGTGAAATACAAACACTTCTATATTTAAAGATCATGTCAACACAAAGTTAAAGAAACCTTGTGATCCTAAACTTTAGGTGAAGTTATAGGTAAATCTAATTCCTAGGTTCATTCAATTTGGCTAAGGATGTGGGAACATCTCTCCATTTTTACCAATCTAGTAATGATACTGGCCTTTAAAACTTTGGAGTCCGGCATCTTTTCCATAAAGCCAGGGAGATGGCATTCTTTAGGACCTGGGGGAGTTGTTGTGTTCCAATGGAATGTAGTGAATGGCTTGTAAATTAGAGTCCCTAATGAAAACTCGCTGGTGTCCAACTGGAGCAATCATCTGGTTAAAATCAGGCAGTAATTCCACTAATTTTACTGCCCTTCTCCCAGCCCTCAACGCCTCATTTAGGAAAAAATGTTTATGTTCCCCTCAAAACACCTGCGTTTTAACTTCAGTCCCTAAAGCAATTACATTTTTTATTTATTTTTATTTTTTCTCCTTGTTTTCAACTGTAGCATCCCTTTCTTTTCTAAATTTAAGTAAATATGAACCAACACCAGAATCTTGAATTTAAGACTTTTTTCTAACCAACTGTGTTTTTTAGAACTTAATATATTTCACAAATGTCATCAGAAGCACTCGGACATTTTGAGGAAAATAACAGTACAAAACTTCTCAGAACCTTTTTGCCTTGTGATGAAGTGAGTTAAGGTTGAGGGAGACAAAGTTGTGTGACTGCCACTTATCCAATTTGAAGCTTTCCAAACAGACTATGGCTTTTATCACAATTTAGTCCCACTGAGACCCTCCACACCTTTAACAATTTAACATTATCCAAAAAAACAGTGTTTTACTCCCTCAGGGGAAGAAAAAAAAGTTACATGGCAAATGTTGAAAATCGAGTATGAAATACTGCAAGTTGGTTTTTGCTTTTTTTATCCTGATAGGGTAATAAAACTCTAGTTGGAATTTCACCTCTCTGGTTTCTATCTGCCAAAACTTCCTCAGACTATGGAGAAATTTTTCTATCAAGTAATAGGTAAGAACAAAAACAAAAACAAAAAAGCCACATACTTTTATATAACTTTTGGGGGAATGTAACAGAAGGGAAACTTTTTATATAACCTATACAAATCTCTTTATTTGTTTCCAGAAATTTCCCTCCCTCTCCCCTTATCCCCCACCCCAAGTCTGGGAAACATCTGTGATATGCAAAAGTATTCTGGGTAATGACATGCAAATAAGCCCACCAGTTAACAGAATTTCCTTGTCCAATAATGGAATTGGACCAACATGTAGATTTTTAAATTGGAGCATGGCTTACCCAGGCCAGATGTGCAAACAAGAGCACATGCTTCACTCTTTTAGGGTTTGGTGCAATAATCTACAGGAGGAGGATGGGGGAAGATAAATCCATATGGTGAACTACAAGGGCAGGGGAACAAGTGAATGGGATGGTTCTCCTGGGTGATCTACATATCAGTAATATTTGGGTGTGCTTAAATGTCACTGATAAGTGGGGAGAGTAGTCTACATTTACTGATTTGCCTGTCAGCTCCACTGACTGAGTAGAGCCCTGAGTGCTCTGGTTATCACTTTGCTAACTCTACCTTAGATTATACAGTTATCAGAGCACTGATTGATGCTCTCACTTTCAAAGAACTAGAGGTGCTTGGGTTATCAGACCCAGAGAAAACTCTCTTCTCTCTCCACTTCTCTAAGTAATATTCCCCTGAAATACAGAGCAAAGAAGAAAGACAAATACCTTGCATTCCATTTCTTCTCTGAAGTATATAGGTAAGACATTGTCTGTTCCTATTAGTAATGAGGAAACAGGGATACAACCTGAAACTCAGAACTTCCATCACAAAAGAGATATAAGATAGCAGTTGCTTTCTACTTACAATAGGACAAAAATAATTGGAAAATAAAATAACTGGAAAAATGATCACATATTATGCTGATTAATGATATATTAGAATTTAAATGAATGCTCTAAAATATAAGGAATGAAATTTCAAATAAAACATTTCTAAAAGTATAAAATGAGTTCATACCTTTAATCAATTTAGTCAAAATATATGCTTTAAAAATTAAAAAAAATTCTGAAGTCCAAGGTCAAGGAATAGAATAATTATTTATGTCATAGCTAAATAGTCAATAATCCATGAGAAATCAACTGATTAGAAAATTAGATATTTCTTGATACTTTAATATTGAATATTCTCTTGAATATTGAAAAGTCTATGGAGATGGACACTTCCTCCACTGTTAAAGACCTCATCTCCTTCTCTATACTATCCTTAAGATAGCTTCCTGAGTTTCTGTGGTCAAAACATTCAGCAACTTACTATTGTCCAATTAATGAGTTTTGATTTTAGCTCAAGCTCAGTTGGATCCTGGATTATAATTGATTTCTAGACTATACTTGAAGTCTTCCAGATGGAAGAAACTTGCCAAAATGTGCATTGCACTGATATATGTAACACATATTCAATGATATGACCCTTAGGAAAATGGGGGACACTGGACTAGATGACTTTTAAGATCTCTTCAGACACTAAAGCTCTGATCTTATGAGAACCCAGGGTCACCTCCTTGCCAAATGGAGAGTCATACCTGAGTAGGTCTTTAGTAGAGATATTTGTTGATATTCTTTTTATTGCTAATGATTTATTTATTTAACTGAAGGCTACTGCCCTTATCATGAGCTATTAGCACATGCATACCCTATTTTATGAGCCTGTTAAAGAATGAATTGTTTTTATGTTTAGTCTTTTGTTCCCAAGGCCAATTTGTGCTTGTGTATTTAACGCCCTTTTCATCTACTAAAAGCTCTTAATAAGAACAGCTAAATAAATAAGCCATTAGATTGAGAGTAGAGAGTCAGCATGAGCACAATCTCGCAATTATCAAGAAGACAAGCACAGATAGCACTTTGCTGGTCTATATTCTCATTGACCATGACACAGGCAGCAGAACTAGGAAGGGAGTAAACTAACAGAAACCTATACCATATGCCAATTCACTTCCATATGAAAATATCTTCAGCTGGGTCAACACAAAGATCAATTTAAGAATAAGTCACTGGGGCGGCTAGGTGGCGCAGTGGATAAAGCACCAGCTCTGGAGTCAGGAGTATCTGCTTTCAAGTCTGGTCTCAGACATTTAATAATGACCTATCTGTGTGGCCTTGGGTAAGCAACTTAACCCCATTTGCCTTGCAAAAGCCTAAAAAAAAATAAGTCAAGCCCTTTAATTTTGATTTTCTGGATATCCAAGAGAATGTAATTTTTAGAGTTTAAATTATCCACATATTATTTATTTTCTTTTTCTTTATCTAGACCACAATCTAATTTTAGACTGACTTGATCAGTCAATAATCATTCACTTTCTCATTATACTAATTACAGTAGACAAGTCAGTGGACCTGGGCTCAAATTTTGATTTTGATGCTTACTATATAATCAGGGGTAGCTAGGCAGCACAGTGAAAAGAGCACTGAGAGTTCAAATCTGTTCTCAGACACTACTAATTGTGTGACCCTGGACAAGTCATTTACCTCTTGCCTTGGTAAAACTGGAGAAGTAACTGGCAAGCCAGTATCTTTACCAAGATAACCCCATGGCAGTTGGTTGATAGGGTCACAAAGAATTGGATATGACTAAAAAAAAATGATTCTATGATCAGGAGCAAGTCACATAACTCCTCTGAGTCTTAGTTTCCTTATTAGTGCAATGAAGAATATTATTTGTAATATCTACTTCACAAGACTGTTAGGAAAAAAAGTACTTCACAAATTTTAAATATCCACAATCCTCTCAAAAACTAAATCAATACAGTCAGGGAAATAGGGATAGACTGTAAGTGAGCATCTTGGGGAGTTAAACAGTTTTGTTTTTGTCTTTGAATCCTCAAAGACACACTTGAAGGAGCTCAATATATGATTGTTGATCTGAAATGCGAAGGAATAATAATAATAAAATAAAAATAATACACTGGAGTTGTACCACCAAGGATATTTTCAGTGAGATTACAGAAGATGAGCTTAGAGCCTAAGACTTTTATTCAACAATAGAAAGCAATTATTTTTATTCACCTGTGCAATAGTCCACAAAACATTAAATATAAAAGAATAATAAGACAGAAATGTCCCAGGACCATTTCTATTCTGAACTACATTGAACATGATGAGAAGAATGATAGCATGATAATAAATTCTAGTAGAAAATGCTGCAAGCTCTCTAAGTCTGACAATATTGAACCCTAGGGTGAAGGTTGTGAGGGGTGGTAAGGGCAAGGGACAATGAGGGGGATAAAAGGGAATGAAAAGTTATAAAGAAATTGATTGTTATTTTAGATTGTAACAGAAGAGTTGTATTTGCTTCACACTTAAACACTCCTAACTTTAGCTAACCGGTCCTAAAAAAGGAAGCACATCTTATTCATGTTTGGAGAATAAAATATTTTGCCCCAGTATTCTCCTAAATGGAATGTCTTGCTAGTTTCTTTCCCAGTCCCATATAGAGCCAGGTAGTTCTAATCATGAAATAATAATTGAGAACCTGGAAGACAGTAGATGATCATTCCATACCCAATTACAGTCTAAAAACAGGGGTGGGGAACCTTTTTTTCTGCCAAGGACCATTTTAATATTCATAACATCATGCACAGATCATACAATATTATTGGCTTAAAATTAGTGTTCTCTATTTGGTCAAATATTTAATTAATTCGTCCCTAAAAACACTCCTAGATTTATTGAATTTCAAGTTCCACCTGCAGTAGCTGCAGCACCAGACCAAGTGATTTTGCAGGCCTTATAGAGTCCTTAGACTGGACCTTTCCCTACCCCTGGTCTAAGTGGATTCAACTATAGTAATGAGTATATGGTATAAAATGATAAACTAGGGGCAGCTAGGTGGCACAGTGGATAGAGTACCGGCCCTGGAATCAGGAGTACCTGAGTTCAAATCCAGCCTCAGACACTTAATAATTACCTAGCTGTGTGGCCTTGGGCAAGCCACTTAACCCCATTTACCTTGCAAAAACTAAAAAATTAAAATGATAAATTAGTAGTAAAAGATTAGTAGACTATATAGTATAATAGTTTGTTTTCAAAGTACCCTTTGATAACTTTTTGTTCAAATTTTCCCCAAGTTTTCAACTTCTATTAGGGAAAATTAGGATTTTATTTTTACACATGGATGTGAGACAATATTGCATAAGGAATACTGATCTATTTTGGAGGAAAGAATTTCCTCACCAGTTTTCTGCATCAATAAAATTATATGCCTGTTCTCTCTCAAAAGATATACTTATTTTAGTGGCACATCAGTATAATGAGATCTTGAGTTTAGACTCATGGTAACTGGGGATTCTGACACATGATATATGACCCTGGCCAAGTCATGTCACATGGGTTGTCTCAGAAAATTTACTGAGACATATTCTAAGTCATAGATTTTGTTATATGCTTTGGTGGCAGGAGTTAGCACCTGTTGGCATACCAAGTGTTAGTTTTCTGTGCTGGTGAAATTTCTGATCCTTGTAATAAGTTTTACTTGATTTTTACACATTTCTGTTTTATTGGGCCATACCTGGGTTTGAAGTTCAAATCAACTAAAGTGTTTCTTTGATACAAGCTTTCTGAGGGCAGGACTAGTCATTCAAGTGCCCAAATTAGAATATCCTAATGTTTTTTCAGGATGCTCAGGATTGTGATCAGTGTTGCCAAGGGGAACTTGGCACAATTATTTTACAAAATTTGTCATGAGGAAGGAAAAGATATGCTTCAAATGCAACTAAGTTAGCTTGGAGGTCTCAGTTGATAAGTTCTCCCTCCTTCCAAGACAAACACATGGACATTTGCTTAGGGAATGTCTGGGAGTTTCCAAAACACAAAATTGGACTGGAAAATGAAGACTACAGTGACATGCAAGACAAGGGTTTGTCAACAGGCAGAGATGGAATTTTATCCCCAAAGAATCTGGGTTAGCACACAATCTGGTATTTCTTGCCACACTTCAGTAGCAGCAATCTAGGCCACAATTTACATTTTCCATTTGTGAAAGCTCTTGGAATTCAGTAGTGGAAGTGTTTGGGGTGGTAGATTAGAGAGAAACAGACCGAGCAGGAGCAGTAGCGAAACAGGCAGGCATGTAAAATGTGCAACAAAGGGAATGGAGAATTATTTGGATCAGCCTTAAACCAATGTGTGTGTAATTAACAGCTCCTATTCATGATTTAATTTCCCCAACATATTACTTTTTATTTGAAACCCTTCATGGAACATTGTGAATTGGCCATGAATCAGAAAAGATGCTTTGAGATGGGGCCTGACATAGTTCTCTTCATTTTCTTTCCACTAAATTTGGGTCTGGTGAAAGATACCACCCTACCAGCCAAAGATCTCTTTCCTGCTATACCAGAGCAGGTACATCAAGGAAGCATCAATGAAAGCATTTGTCCCTACTGAAGCAAAACTGTCTGAGTGATGGGGTCTACTAGGTGGATGGTGAGTGGGAAATCAGCTTCTTTTCCAATGCAATTATAGTTCTCTCTACTATGATTGCCTATAAGGCCCAATTAACACTAGTGGTAAAGGGATTTGTGTTAAACCAATAGGTTTCCTTTCTCCCTCCCTCTACCAGTGTGGTACAAATTTTTAGATGAGATTGATTTTTGGCCATTTTTAATAATAATGATAGCATTTATATAACTCATTTGAGATTTGCAAAGTGCTTTATATTTTTTCATTAAATCCTCACTGCCACCCCGAGAGAATGGTAATATTATTATACCCATTTCATAAATGAGGTAACTGAGGCAAAAAGTTGTTTATTTAATGACTTACCCAAGGTTACAGAGCTATTAAGTATCTCAGGCTTGTTTTGAGTTCAGGTCTTGTTGACCTGTACCCCATAACTTCTTTAATGAAGAATTAAATTTAAAAGAGAGTGAGGCTGGAGACCTTCCCAGTTCTGCCTCACTTAAATACAATTCATGTGCAAGTCATCACCATAGTGATGTCATTGGTCCTCTTCAAGAATGAAGGACAAACAGTAATAATCATATTATCCATTCCACTAAGGAAAGAACTCTCACACCTAAAGCAAAAAAGTAGCAAACGTTAGCACAACCAAGGACCCTGACATTTAGAAATTAGACAATGAGTCACAAAAAAGGGGAACTTAGAAAATATCTAGTTAAAGGGTTCTTAATGTTTTTGGTACAAGGGACCCTTTTGGAAAGCAAAGTCTCTGAACCTCTTCTTAGACTGATATTTTCAATACAAAGGAAACCAATTATATGAATTACAATTGTCAAAATAATAATAAGAAAAACCTAACAGACCCTAGGTAAAGAATTCTGGATTTAGTTTAGTACCTTTGTTATATAGATAAGAAAATTAATGTATTGGAGATTATGTCACTGTGTGATACAGTAAAATGAATTAAATTTGAAAGAGACTGAGGCTGGAGACTTTTTCTAGCTCTGCCTCATTTAAATCTAATTCATATGCCTTGGAGTTGGGGGTACCTTTTTCTGAGTAGGTTTGAAACCTAGCTTTGACATTCATTAGCTGTGTTATTATGGGGGAAAAACTCCATTTAATTATTTAAACCTTAATTTCCTCTTCTTTAAAATAGAAATAGTACCTTTATTATCTATATGACAATAATAATAGCGTTTATTTAGTCATTTAACATTTTCAAAAGACTTTTCATGTTATTTCATTTAGTCCTAACATTAAACTTCTGAGAGAGGTGTTATTATTCCCATTTATAAAATGAGGAAACTGAGTCATTAAGTTTATGACTTGCCTGTATAATCAGGTCTGAGGCAGAATTCAAATTCTGATCTTGCTTACTCCAAGTACTATTCTCTGTCCCCTGAGTCATCTGATCTTGTTTTAAGGAAACAACTTTGGAAACTTTAAAACATCATGTATATTATGTATCATTATTGTCCATAATCCCACATCCAAGATAAATCAGTCTAGAACCTGTTCCCATTGATCTCTAATCCCTTCTTTTTCCATTGCATTTGGTTCTTCTTTGTTGTCTGATTGCTAATCCATTGGATAGAGGACCTTCCTGCTATTGTAGAAGAGTCACAGGAAGGCGAGGAGTCTTCTCACAGCTGTTATTGGATTTATAGAGATATGTCATAGAATGCAAAGATTGTGAGCACAATAATCTAATTGGAAATATTAGAAAAACACAATATTGGTGATGAAGCAAATTAGGATATAATTAAGTACACAAATATGATAGGATGAGGTGCTTTGAGAGATTTAAATAGAAAGGAAAATAATTTTGGCTAGGGCATCAGGATATCATGAAAGGGATGACATAATCTGTGAAGAAACATGCTTCTAAGAGGAGATGGAGAGTGTGCATTGTCCATTCTAACTGTAAGCAACTTACAGGTAAAGGCATGAGAGTATTTAGGGTCAAGATGAAATTGGTGAATGAGGAGTAAACTATTGACTAGGGTATCAAGTATGTGAAAAGTGGTATTACAAAATTAATCTCCAGAGAGAGAGAGAGAGATAAAACTGGACTATTAATGTTAGTCTAAGCTCTTTGGATTTCATTTAGTAGACAAGGAGAAAATGAAGAAGGTTGAAGATGTGGAAATGTTATATATGTTGTAGTAGTAACTGGATCTTTTCTCTTTGGTTTTATTTTCTCCAATCTGCATCACTTTGTACACATCTTTCTGTGTTTCTCTGAATTCTTCATACATCATTTAGGGCACCCTAAAGTTTCATTATGTTCATATAGCCTAATTCATTCAGTTGATTTTCAATCATTGCACATCTATTTCTTCCCAGCCTTTTGTTTTCACTAATAATGATACCAATATATACATATATATGTACTAATATGTTCATATATACTAATATATATATATATAAATTTTCTTTTCTTTTCAAAAAAATTCCATTGGAATCTTAAAGCTTATCAATAAGTAACTTTTCTTATCAAATGCTAAATTATTTTCAAGAATCATTGAATTAATTTATATCTAGAAACACAGTGAAGTATTTTCTATTTTCTAATATTTCCTCTAATAGAATTTCCTTCTCTTTTATAATGGCAAACTAGATAGACATATAATAGTAATTTTGAGTTACTTTAATTTATATTTCTCTAATGATTGCTGTAGCTATATAGTTTTTTGAGTCATATCTGAGTCTTCATGACCCCATTTGAAGTTTTCTTGGCAAAGATATTGCCATTTCCTTCTCCAACTCATTTAAAAATGAGCAACCTGAGGCAGACAGAATTAAGTGACTTGCTCAGGGTCACACACAGCTAGAAAGTGATTGAGGTCAGATTTGAACTCAGGATGAAAAGTCTTCCTGATTCCAGACCAATCACTCTATCCTCTGTGCCAACTAGTTGTTCCTTTAATGATTAGTGACTTTGAATGTTTTTATTAGTAGATAATTGGTTGTTATTCTTCTCCTGAAAATGTTTTCCTAACTTGTGACCACTTGCATATTGAAAAGTAGATCTTAAAATTAGAGATTTTGAATGCTGGATTTTTATTAAATTTCCAGCAAATATTTTGACTCCCTTTTTTCAGATTCTAGTTGTATTAATTTTATTTATGCAAAGATTTTTCAGTTTCATTTAATTGAGACTACCCATTAGACTTCTTATGATATCTTCTATCCTACCATCTCCTTACAAGATCTTCCCCTATCCTTAGCTGTGAAATTTGACATTAAGGGGATGAGTGTGTGAGAGAGAGAGTGAAGCATTGAAATTGATGTCTAGGTTTTGAAGCTATATAACTGATACAATATAAACTTCTTAAAAGTAGAAATTGTTTCATTCTTTGCATTTGTTCCCTCAAAATCTAGTACATTATCTGTAGAATACTTTTAAAAATGTATTTTAAGTGATCAATTGGTTGGAAGAATGGTAGTGCTCTGCCAAAAATAGGGAAATAGGAGGGTATTGGTGGTGGTGGGGAGAAGGAATCTCTATTCTGGGCATGTTGAGTTTGATATTGAGATCCCTATGGGACATTCAAATGGAGATACCCAGAAGGAAGTTGGGGGGGGGTGTATAGGTCTCAAGAGAAAAACAAGGATTTGCTATTTATTATTAAAAATGATAGTTCTGGGGCAGCTAGGTGGTACAGTGGATAGAGCACCAGCTCTGGAGTCAGGAGTACCTGAATTAAAATCCAGCCTCAGACACTTAATAATTACCTAGCTGTGTGGCCTTGGGCAAGCTACTTAACCTTATTGCCTTGCAAAAACCTAAAAAAATAAATAACAAAAATGAAATGATAGTTCTGTAGAAACTGATAAGATCATTCAAAGGTGCATGGAGAGAACAGAGAGTTCAGGATAGAGTCTTGGGATTTCTGTGTACTGTGTGAATGTGTTTATGGAAAGTACATGATCAATCAGTGAATAAGAATTGATTAAGTGCCTACAATATACTAGGAACTAAAGATTTAATTACAAGTAAGAAACAACTCTTACCCTAAAGAAATTCACATTGTATTGAGGGATGCAATGATTATGTATAAAATAATAATAAAAGACATAAAATGCATAAATTCAAATATATGTTTATGTATATACATATATATTACTTAAATAGAAGTTAGCAGTGAAAACACTGACATGTGGAGAGATCAAGAAAGACTTGGGGCAAATGATCATGCTTGATTAGTATCTAAAAGGGAGAGAGAAACTGAGATGGCAGTAAAGAGGAACTTTATTCTAAGCATGTGGGATGACCAGAATGGCCATCCCAGAGATGGGATGTATATATAGTATACATACATACATACAAACATATATATATATATATATATATATATATATATATACATATAAATATTGGATGGATAGATAGATAGCGGCATAGTGTTGTGTGTAGGAATGGAAAAAAGACCATTTTGACTAGATGGCACAAAGTGAGAAGGGAGGAATTTCCAATGAGGCTCAAAACATACAGTTTCTGAAAACTAAGAAGAGGTGGTCATATTTTTATCCTAGAAGCAAGAAGAATTCTTTTTAATTGTGTAGGAAGAACAAGGGAACTTTTTGGACACGATCCTAAAGTAGTTTTCAGGCAAGTAGAATAGTATAGAAGGTGTTGAAACAAATTCTGTGAAAGGCAGAAGAAATCAGATGATGAGAGATACTGGCAAAACTTAGCAATTGAAGGATTACATATATCCATTCAGGGAGAGAATGGAGTTGAGGGCAATACTGAAAATAAAATTCATGGAGAATGGAACGATGTTGGTATGTTCAATAGAAAGAGAGAAATTTAGAAGATGGGATGGTTTATAGAGAAAAAGAATGAGTAAAAGCACAGAGATAGATGAGGTCAACCTTAGCAAACATGCTATATTAGGATGAATGATATGGAACATGAAGCAACAAAAGACAATGAAAAGTAGTCAGACAAGTAGGAGGTAGACCAGGAGAGATCAATGCTATGAAAACTCATGGAGGAGAGATTATCCTGGAGAAGGAGCATGGTCATGAGTAATACAGAGGTTAAGGAGCTTTAGGGATAAGTAATGACCAACAGATTTGGCCTAGATTGTTGCTAACTTTGGATAGCTTTACTAGAATAATGAATTTGCAAGCATTTGTAAGCCAGATTGCAAAAAGTTGTGAAATATGAGAAGTGGAGTCTGTTTTATTTTTTCAAGAAGTTTGGCTGAGAAAAAGAGGGGTGATGAAGGATATTAGTTTGAGGGGAATGGTAGGAACTGGTGAAGGTTTTTCAAGTATGAGGGAGATTGGTGTATGTTTTAAGGAACTGGGAAAAGAACCAGTAGATAGGGAAAGGTTGAAGTTCAGAGATAAAACAGAAATGATTGAGGATATAATTTGCTGAACAAAGGATGAGATCAAGTTAATCTATAAAGTCGGTCATCCTTGACAAGAAAGGCTACTGTTTTGTCAGATCAACTGCCTTTCAGAGGCTGAAAAAAAGAGTAGAAACTAATAAAGAGTTTTGAGATGTAGAGAATGAGAAAAGACTTAAGTTTTCTCAGTAAGGTAAAAGATAAAGTTCTCATTTGGGAAAGGGAGGAAATGGTCAGTTTGAAAAGGCAAGCTAAAATATGGAACGGGTTCTGAGACATAAAATAGGAAAATTGATTTGGGAAAAATTAGGTTACCACAGTGAAGGCCTAATTAAAATTGGAAAAAATGAATTTAAAATATATTCACTCAACATGACTGTAATTTCCTCTAGGTGCACTAAGTAAGTAAGTAAGAGCTCAGGGAGAAAACAGTCAAACGATAAAAATAAAAATAAAAATAATAGAGGGCTAAAGTTTTTTGGGTGGGGAGGGAGGGTTTATACAGTAGCAATAGAGCAGAATGCAAGGGGTTTAAAAGCTCAGGAAAATGGGAAATCGAATGGCTGACTTTTGGGTTGCAGTTGGAAAGAGAAGAAAATTAAGTCAGAGCAAAGGAGCAAGGCCCTAAGAAATTACTGAGTGGAGGGATTAGAAGTATCAAAGATGGTGAACAACAGGTTTAGTAGGAGTAAGGCATATATGGAGAGGTGGAATGATAGGTTGTAGTCAGATAATGGAATGTCTGAATTTCTAATTTAGGGAAGTAAAATACCTTTGGGTAATGGTGCTACCTAATATTTGAGTATCCATATGGGTGGATGAAGTGAGTGAAGGAGTAGGTCATGAGATTTAAGGAGGTTAGGGAGTTTAAGAAAGTATCTTTAAGAATATTAAAGTCTCAATATGGAAATACATTAAACATGATTTTACATGTATATCCTATATTAGATTGCACCTTGCCATGAAGAGAAAGAAGGGAATGGAGGTTGGTAGAAAAATGTGGAACTCAATAGTTTGCAAAAGGACAAATGCTGCATGTAATTGGAAAAAAAATTGAAAAATAAGTTTAAAAAATCAAAGTCTCCTAGTATAAATTCAGGAGCAGGGGAGGAGAATAAGCTAGTGATCCAGATGCTGAACTACTGGAGAAAGAAGGAAACCTGACTTTGTGATCATTCTATGTTGTTCTATCCTCTAGTTGTTTTTGACTTTTTTTTTTTTATCGCTTGCACAATGGCACACCAAGACCTTCTATCCTTCATTATCTCTCAAAGTCTGTCAAACTTTATGTTTGTTGTTTCCATGACACTATCTGTCCATTTCATCCTCTACCATGCCTTTCAATCTTTAACAACATTAGGGTCTTTTCTGATAAGTGCTTCCTTCTCATTATGTAACATGTATTTAAACTTACATATTCTCTAAATTTAAATCTTCTCTTTTAACATTTTAGTATTATTCACTGAGTTTTCTTGGCAAAGATACTGGAGTCATTACTCATTTCCTTCTTCACTATACTGTAGCTATCATAATTTGGATTGAGGAATTTGATTTATTGAACTTCAAAGAGAAAAAGAAGAAAGGAGGTAAAATGAAGAGTTTGGAAGTGATAGTAAAGAGAAGAGAATATTCCTAATTCTGCTTCAGATCCAGTGTATTTATCAATTTGTTTGAGAGATGATATAGAAAATACAAGAGAGGTTAGCTAGCATGAAATACATTGCCATCAGAAAGGTTTCAAATCTCAGGACAAATAAACAAAGGGACTGTGATGATCCTGCACAGGAACCAAAGCACTCAACTTAAAATTACTTTCTCCTATGAGGTGGATGGAAAGTAAACCACTGTGGAAGGGGACATCAGCACGTGGAAGCTAACTTTTTGAGGAGTTTGTGAAAGAAAAGAGAGGTAAAAGATAGTTTGTTGATATGATAGGATTAGAATGAAGTGAAATTTTTTAAAGAATTGGAGAGAACTGGATATACCTGAAGACCTTAGGAAGGGAACCAATGGATAATGAGAGGGTGAAGATTATGGAGAGAGGGATCAATAAAAGGGGCAAGCTGCAAGAGGAGATATGGTATGGAAAGAATCAAGGTCACAAGTACAAGTGTTTGTAATGGCAAAAAAGATGGGACACCTCATCCTCTGAGAAAAGAGGAAAGGGAAAGATGATAGGGAGAGTTGTTGAGATGACTGGAAATAGGGATTTGGGCAGGAGAGGGAGCTCAGAATAAACAACCTAAACTGTTTTTCAATGAAATTTAAGGTAAATTTCTGTTAGAGGGAAGATAAAAAGAAAAGTGCATATGGCAAAAGATATATATAGTCTAGTATATAGCATCATCAGTATGTCATATAGCAGTGAGGGCCCAATTAAGATTGATGACCTTTACTTGTAGTAGACTCAGCACAGAATCGACTTTCTTCAGCAATGTTCAGCAGAATAAAATCAGGAGTGGAGAAGGCAGATAGAATAATCGAGTTTTGGAGTTTGTAAAGATGAATGGCGTTAGGTTATTGAGGCAAGAATTTCAAGGGTCAAGGATAGTATACAGTTAACTGAATCAGTTACTTATAAAGGAAGAAAGTGAGACTAGAGCAGGGATAAAGTACTGGAAAGGAAGGGGATGTAGAATGATTTAGATGTTGAAAGGATGACAGAGGATGGTTATTTAAAGACTTAAAACATATAGGTTTCTGGAAAAATAGGAGATTCAGGTTAGACAGAGGAATTTCAGGGTTATGGACTATGAAAGTAGAACGTTTGTAGGTGATGAAGAAATCAAGGTTCTGACCATACCTGTGAGTTCAACTGAAAAGGAATAAAGGTGCAAATAATGGAGTTGAATTTGATGAACTGGAAAGAAAAGATATTTGAGTGAATACCAATATTCAAATTAAATTCCTCAAAATTCAGATCAGTTCATTTTTTGTAATAACTTATTCAAAATGTGTTGTACTCTTGTGCCAATCATGTACTTCCCTAGTACCCTTTGAAGGAAATTCAACTTCAGTTCTTTGGGAGATGTAGAGTTCTGTGATTCACAAATTTACAATAGCATTGGAAAAATGATGAGTCTGTTTCAGGAAGGAGTTTATGAATCATTAAAAGAATTCTGCTATTGTCTAAAGGTAAGTCAACTTGCTTCTTACCTACAATACAGCTAGAGTCTCAGCTTTTCATACAATTGCAGTATAAACCCAAGACAAAATTGTTATAGTCAAGGCCAGGAACATTCCTCTTTCCTTTTTTCTTTTCCTTGGTCTGGATAGCTAGGGTAAATTCTTTGGTGTGATTATTTATGAGGTTTGGCAATGTTCCAGGGTTTGATGCAATAAACAAAATGTCATCCACAAACAGGGAGCATCTGGAGGACCTCACCATCTATAGGGTATTCTCCTTGAAATAGACCCTGTGCTGAATCTTCTCCACAGCAGTGGTCAAAATCTTTGGCAAACTTATGTCTCACTGTTTTATACCTTATTTAATAGTCATAGGGTCTTTAAATAAAATGTGTCTCTATTTTTATACCTTTCAAGAAACCTTTTAGAATACTGAAACTTTCAGGTCAGACATTTTGTTGGAAGGAAAGCCTTTAGGTTTGTTTTGCTCTACCAAATCACCTTTTATTCTTTAAAAAAAAACCTAACAATTAATGCAGTGAATCTTTGATCCTGTGTTTTCCAGTCATTTGAATATGAAATAGTCAACTTAAAATGGAATATGACTTGCAAAATATTCCTGTTCCCTTCTAATCCCTATATGCATGCAAAGATTATTATCATAAATATATATATATTAATATATGTGAAAGTAGGCGTGATTCCTGTTATTAATTTCTCAGATATCCTTTTTTATAATAATAAGGTATATTTTTCTCATTTTTTGGTATGTTATCCTTCTTTAAGGACCTTGAAGATAAATCCTTTGATAGGCTACATGTACTTCCTCTGTTTATACTTGGTTTATTTGAGCTACTTTTCCCATCTTTGTTTTCTACAGTGAAATGTCCATTCATGATGAAGTATATGTGAAACTTTGATGCCAGAACCCAAGTATAGTAACTTCACTATCTTTGTAATGGGAAAGAGTATGATGAAGATCTTTTTTAATCTTTTATGTTTGTTATTCTTCCAGTTGCATGTTTAAATATTCCTGGAATGAATTTGTTTAGTGGCTAATTTGCTATTTTTTCCCTTACGCTGTTTCTCATAATTTATATATTGAAGTAGTCATATCAATTATAATCTTTTACCCTCCTTAATATTTTTCAAATGAATTTATATTGTAAACCATTATTTTGCCTTTGATTATAATATCTGTCTACTAGATAAAGAAATCAAGTCTTTGATGGCCCAAGGTAAATTTAATATTATTAATGGAAATTAATTTAATGCAGCTAAACTAGTAGGCAAAATTATTAGTGTGAAGGTTCTTCAATTAATTTATAATTATTGACACCAATAACTTATTTAAAATGGTCATCTTGGAGATATTTTAAATGCATGATGTCTTTTCCCCTTATTTTTATTATTTCTTTTATATTATCTCTGACTAGTTGGTGGTCTGTACATTAACAACTGATTCAGGAATAACTCCCACATCAGTAATGTATTATTTCCTATTCATTAAAATATGATCTGTTTCATGTTTTTTTCTTTCTTATTTGTTATTCTCCCAATCTAATTTTTCTCCACCCTGTTCTTGAAGATAATTGTCCATGATATGTATGTAAATCTGGGGCTTATATATAGTTTATAAATTATGAGCCTATCTCATTCTTAACTCCTACTCCAAAGTTTTCTGCTATTTTTCATCATCCCTGATAATGCCTACCTTCGCCTTGAAGTCAGAGAAAATAAAAGTGTATATTGTTTTTATATGGAATGCCTTGTTGACCTCGTCATAGAATTTATTTTTCTCTTTCAATCTCTGCAACAGATGTTGGCACATAAACTGCAATTATTTTCATGGTGGTCTTTTTTGCATGAGCACGGTAATATAAAATGACCAAATGTCCCATGATATGATTTTTCTTGTTGACTTTGGATGCACAATAAAATTAACTCCACCAACTCCTTTATCTGCCTCTTTAAAGCCAAACTATAAACCATCCTTCCATTTAGTGGCAACTGATTTTTCTCTTCTGGTTTTAATTATAACAAGGATATCAAGATTGTTATGATTCATTTTCTCCAGTAGTATGTCCACTCATTGGCCATTGAATAGGATTCTCATACTGTGCCAAAAGCTGTTGACGTTTATAGATGGTTTCAAAACTGATTTTAGGACTTTCGGCCCTCTCTCTAGGCATACTACATCTTTTTTTGAATAAGCAAGAAAAAGGGGGACTTAAAGGACAAAAACATTTGGTCTTTTCTTTGTTTCATAGGCTGCCACCAAGTAAGTCATTACCTGGTGGCTAATCTACTGTTGATGGGATTTTCCATATTTAGCTATCCTGCTCCTAAGAAAGTAGATTTAATCTATATCAGAATTATAGGCAAATATTTTCCAGTAAAGTAGAATCTTTCAGAGCTTGAGTTCCTCCAGCATAGATTTCAAGAACACAGAGTCAACTTCATGCCAAGATGAGATGAAATAATGATTGGTACTTCAAAATCTACAAATGACTTTACATACATTATCTCATTAAAAATACCTTCTCCTTTTTCATGATAACCTTTTTTAATCTTCATATAAAATCTGGGAAGTTATTTTTCAACTGTACAAAATAGTTTTTGCTTTATGTTTTATAAGAAATATACTTAATAATTTTGCTTTTCTGTAACTAATAATGAATTTTTATGTTTTAAAAGGTAAGCTTTTATGTTTTAGAAGGTAAACTAAAGAGACTTCTTCTGAAAATAGGTAAATAATCAAAACTCCCACTTAACTGGATGATTATGATTACATGAAATTTAGAGGTTTCTACACAGACAAAACCCAATGCAACTAAAATTAGAAGGATAATGGGGAAAATCTATAGCAAATTTCTTTGATAAATGTTTCAACTAAATAAGGAACTGAGACAATATTTTTTTAAAAAATGAACTGGTTCCCATTTGATAAATGTTCAAAGACTATTAACAGACTATGCTCAGAGAAGAAATCAAATCTATCAATAGTCACATGAGAAAAATGCTTTAAGTTGCTATTGATTAGAGAAACAAAAATTAAAACACATTTTAGTTTAGCTAACATAACTGAAAAAAAAAGATAAATACTGAAGGGGATGTAGAAAATTGGAATACTTATGCACCATTGGTGTAGTAGTGAACTAATCCAGTTATTCTAGATAACATTTTGGAACAATGATCAAAGGGCTACATAACCATACATATTGGTCTATAGTCTAAAGATATTGTTTTTGATCTAATTCTTTATTGCTTTCCTCCTTCTTTCAAATTTTCTTTTTCTTTCCAGGACTCTGCCTTCCTTCAAAGTTATCCATGTTTGCAGTCAATTATTTTTTGGCTCTTCCCTATTCTTCCTCCTCCTCCATATTCTCTAAGTTGCCAGAGCTAATTACTTCTTCCTTACTCACTGCTATCATCTTGAGTAGATTGGGTATATATAATCATCTACAAAAACATGTTCCTGCTTATGTCTCCAACATGGTTGATTCCCTGAATGATAGTTTTTCAGCCTTGATTGGACATTATATCATTGGTCTGTGGGATTACACTGCTCACTTAAGGTTTTGGGCCCTTAATAAATGCTCAGAAACTTGTGAAGGGATAGGCTGGCTCTATAGGAGTGAGAAAAAGCAGATCACAATTTAGTCCAGACTATCACCTTCGGCCATCTTAGCCACTGATGCAAATTAACACATGATTTATTGGACCACAACAATCCATATTGATCACCAGGATGGGGTGTATAAACAGTAATAAGATAATATTATGTCTGGCTAATCTTCTCAAAAGAAAAGGTTTCACAAGATCAATGAATTATAGTGACTGGAGCAATATTTTTACCTACTGGTGCTAATAATTTTTTTTTCATTTTAAATAGGTATAGAAAATAAAGTGAATCTTCCTGATTTCCTTAAGTCTGGCCTCTCGTGTGTGTTCATTATATGACCACAGGCAAGTCACTTAATCTCTGAGTGACCCAGATACAGTTCTCTAAGAAGATTCATGGTGGTCGAAGTGCTAACACTCATCGACATTGTGAAAGGAGTTCCCCACAGAGATGAGATTGACTATATTTTCTACTTATTTCTATGAAGTAAATATAAGAGATATAGGAATCTAAAATCAATTTCTGTTCATTCCAAATATTCTGATTAAACATATTGCTTACCTGGAAATTACGTGAGGTTTCTCTTTAATTTTTGGCACAAGCCAGAGTAGGATTAAAGTATATTTCATGAAAGTTTCAACATACTTCCTAGATCCTTCACAATGGCTTCTCTGGTATTCCCGTTTGTTAGCATCTCTTGAGAACAGAGACTGTTTGACTTTTGTCTTTATGTCCCCAGAAGCTAACACAGTAATATACCTTTACACTAGACTTTTATTAAATCCTTGTTGATTGTTTAGAAGGGGTGCACAATTTAGATACAATATGGACCTTGCCTTCACAGAGTATACATGCATGGTAGGAGGAGATGTTATGTATGTATGTATATATATATACATATACATATATATATATATATATATATATATATACATATATATATATATGAAACAACCACTATAATGATATTAACACAAATACATTGGAAATGTGCTGACAAGTGTCACATGAGACCTAGTTGAGATGAAGGTTTTTTGGAGGTACAAGGTGACAGTAACATTCGAGTTAATATTAAAAGAACATGAAGCAGATTCTTGAGATGAGAAGAGAGAAGAAAGGTGTTCTAGGCATAGGAAAAAAGAGTGATCCAGAAAGTCCAGGATGTATTCTAGGAATGGCAAAGGAGTAGAAGAACAGAATAGACTAGTGCTTAACAAGGAAATGTTACATGGGAATGGATAAGATTCTAAGGGAGAGGGAACAAATGCTCCATATTTCAGTCTACTCCAGCTGTTCTCATCACATTGCCAGGAAACATATAATCAACTGCCCCAACTTCACCATCTTCTCTACAATGCAGGTTTATGACAGAAAATGGAAAATGACTATTTTTATGTGATTTTAGAATTTGGTATAAATTTTTGGCAAATATCTATAAATACCAGTCAGGGCAGTTAAGGTACCGCATTCTTTCCATCTCATGAACTATTGTTTCTTGTTCTAAAAATCACAACTTGAAATTAACTGAGTGACCTGCATTGAGTTGGGTTCCCTTTTAAAATACCTGATAAATGATATTTGATTAAAACCAATTATCTTTAGATTTTCTGCTTCTATTAGTTTTGTTATTTTTTTTAAAAAAGATTATGAATATAGGGAAATAATTTGTAATGCTTTAGTGGCTTTTTACTATGACTATCATTGGTTTGATAACCCTTTTTTTTAAAAAAAAAAGTTGGACTGTCCTCATATGCATTATTTTACTCTATTTCATGAAAGCAAAAAGGTGAATTTTTTTATATATTCAGTCTGAAAGGGGGGGAAAAAGGCACAACAACCTTAAACTTGTAGTTAACAAAATAAACTGCAGAAAAAGCCCCTGAAGGTCTTGGCAGCAAATGTTTCCCACTAAATTGGGAATCTGTGCACTCATAGTCTGAAACAAATTAGGAAGGAGGGGAAAAAAATCAACAGCTCTGGGGTGAAACAGGGGTTGGTGCTGCCTCATCATTTTTAAACCAAAAATAAAACAAGCAAATTTTGTTTAACTGCAGGTCAAAATTTAAAAAAAATTTTAAAAAAATCCTCATCTGCTCACTGTAATTACTAACAGAGTGCGGTCTCTGCCAGCTGCAGAGTTCATGGATAAATGGAGGGACACATTATTTTTTCTCCCTAGGGTTAACCCCTCAGCTTGGGTCTCAATTTGCCTACAGTATGCCTTTAATAGACTCTGAAAAGTTGCTCTGGAAAACTTTTAGACTGCCTTTTTTCATCACGGTGAAATAGCTGTGTGTCTACAAGTTTTTAAGTGATTAAGGAAAACTTTACACCTCAGACCAAACCCAATCAAGGAACCCTCCCATTTCCTGAACAATTACTGCATAGAGGGCCAGCATTTTATAATTAAGGGATAGGTGAACTTGGCTGTGTTTTAGGTCTATCCAATGTCTTGAATTACTTTTCAAATGCTTTTGGTTCAGCACAAACCAGAAAAGGGCTTTGCCAAGTGCATTTTCCCTTAATTTTTAAGCCCATGTGTATTTTAAGGAAAATTTGATCCGTATGTTTCTGATTCATTTACACTTAACTCATTACAATGTTGTATGAGTGTGTACATGTGTGTTTGTGTGTGTGTGTGTGTGTGTGTGTGTGTATTTTAAGCTATTGGTATCCAAAAACACTAGTGAACATTTTTAAAACCATCTTTAACCTTATTTTATTTGAACCAGGAAGTCAAATTGGGTTGAAAGTAATTGGAATCTGAACTCAAAAGACTCAATTTTGGTTTGAGATTGAACCCATAAGGTTCATGTGGGGTCTGAAGTTAGGGGGGGAAACCATGCAATTCTGCCTCTAGTTATGCTTTTATTAATGGACAATTTCCCCTTGTTGTCAAGAACCAATCAGAATAATGTGTATTAACAAACCAATATAAAGTGTCATATTTATTCAAATACCCTATGGATGATATGTTTGAGTTCCAAGGTTATACAAGTTTTCACAGAAAGCTGTGACCCATTTGAGGTCCCTTTAATCTCTCCACCATCCAGACACTGAATTGACTTGAAGAGTGAAGGAATAGGAGCATTCAGGAAAGGACAGATTGCTACAAGATGAGATGGGTCTCAAGGTCAGTCACATAAAGGAGAATGAGAGGATCAGGAAAAACTCAGACTAGATCAGAGAGGATAAGTGCTCTCTGAAGATGGTTATATGATTACAGTGGCTCAATGAAAACTAAATGTTTTGGTCAGCTCAGTTCGTTAGGGGTTGTCTTCATCATAAGAGCAGTGAGATTCAGTTTTTGGTTCTTAACTCTATAGCTATCTCATTTAGACAAGTTATGGCGAATTAAGACATTAATTCTACTCTTTGCCTAAGACATAAATTTCAATTGTCTCCACAGACCAAAGGAATGATCAACAAATTATCCGGTGAGTTTATTTTGGTTAATACCTCTGATTAGAACCATTCAAAATACCCTCCCATTTCCTGAATAATTATTACATAGAATTAGCACTAGAAAATGCTAGAATTTCTGCTTAAAGGATAGATGAACTTGACTATCTTTTGGATATATTTTATATCTTGGATTATCTTTCTAATGTTTTCAATTTAACCCAAACAAGAAATAAACAATATGGATAATTCAGGCAATTATATAGAGGTTTATTTCAGACTTGGAAGTCACTTTTTGACACATCTTGCTTAGAATTAAGAAGAATATAAAATATTTTTCTAAGTAGAGAGACTATGTAGTATATGGAATAGAGAACTAACTTTATAAGAAGGAAGTCCTGGGTTTAAATCTTACTTCTGACATAAACTGACCATCTAACCATAGTAAATCATTTAAAATCACAGTGATTTAGGCAACTCTCTAAGGATATGAACTACAAAGAAAGTAACAAATTGCAATTATAGATAAAGCTTCCTTACCTGGAGTTCCCCTATATTAATAAAAATTATAATACCAATCCCTGTTCTCATAGGAAAAATAATTATGAATTAACTTTTATTCTGATGCTTTGTTGTTGCAAGGTGGGGCTGACTGAGGTTCTCAAAGCATCCACCCATAAATTGTAGACTCTGGCATATTCTACCAAGATTTTTCAATTATTGACTTAGCAATGAACCATATTTCTATTATCCAGGGCTCTAGCTAAATCAGAGAGATTCATCAGCATCCTGCCTCATTGGGCAAGGAATGTTTTTGTTTGGCAGTTACAGCATTAATATACCATCTATTAAGTTGTAGAGAAGTCAAGATATGCAAAAGTGTAGGGCATTCCCTTGTTTATAAATGTAGAGAACTTTAAATTATAGAAGTAAATTAAAAACAAAAGAAGAATTAGGACTTTATGAAAGGTCTGATGGAAGGATTTTTTTTTAAAGATGAAAAGCCAAAAAAATAAAATAAAATAAAATAAAAATGAAGGGCCAAAATCACAAGCAAATATTTTCTCTTTTGGCAAAGGGTAAAATCTTAGTTTTGTTTTCATCTTGTATTCATTGACTCTTTTGAAGAGAACACAGGCTTTTCATTTCAGTCAAAATACAATCTTTCCTGTGTGAAGAAAAGTCAAAGTGAGGTCCCCATCTGGTGGGACTTATCAGGACCAGGACCTTAAAGATGGTTGATACATGGGTATGCAAAAGGACTCTGACCCTTGGTTCAGATCATGTGCTTCAGTGTTAACCTGCCTGCATCTTCTCCTGGATGAATACTGTCACTCTGTCCTTTCAACAAAAACAACTTAAATTTTTATAATGCCTTATAGCAAAGTAGTTTTAGACATTTTACAATAGCATTAAAATGAAAAGCCAGCCCTTCTGTCAGCATTGCCAAAGGGTCTAAATTAAAAGTCAGTCAGTTGCCCTGAAACAGAATAGTGAACTTACTAGCAACATTGACCCACTTTAATACCCCTGCCTTCACTTGTTATCTGTTCATAGCCTTAGCAGCTGTTCAGACCCTAGTGGAATACAAGATCTTGGAACAAAACCTGGAAAAGATCTCGGAGGTCATCCAGACAAACCCCTCATTTTATAAATGAGAAATTTATAATTTCTAGAGGAAATGGATTGATTGTGTGTTATTAAATTTTAATAGAATACAAATGTAATGAAAAAACATAGCCATCTTCAAAATTCAAACCCTGAGTTTACATTGTTCAACTCTCTAAGCATTTTTAGCTAAAAAATATCCTCATTTGGGGTGTGTGTGGTATAATGTCAGGTTTTTCAGACCTTTCAAAGAGAAGAATGATTTTGTTATTTTTTTAGCAATATGTCAATTTTTTCCCTGAAAATCTGAAATAATTTGCTGGTTTTAACTTTGAAATCAATTTTTAAATGAATGACTATAAAAGAGCAATTATGTTAATATTGATATTCTAAGGAAAATGGTGGGTTCATGGTACAAAATAAATATTACTAGTATTTAATAGATCATGATTCTAAGGGGAGAATTATCTACTTTTTTTCCTCTTACAGTCATCTCCCAGTGGTCAAACTACACAACCAAAAGTCAGATCTACTTTTTTTTGTTAATCAATGAATATTTATTAAACACATTCAATGATTCAAGAACTGTGCTAAGGATTGGGAATACGAATATAAATAAAAATAAAGACACTTTTTACCTTCAAGGAGCTTACTGTCTAATGGGGAAGACAACACAACAAAAGAAGCTGAAAAGTGGAAAGATTGGTAGGGAAGGAAAGAGAGGAGGACCAAAAGAAAATGTCTAAAGTTGAATCATGATGAAGAAATGTAAAGAAGTTCAAAAGCAGGGTTACTGGTGGGAAATAAGGAGAAGACTATGATGGGTCCTCTCCTTAAATGGAGGGCCTGAGACTTATATTACTGTTTTCCAGTCAGAGTTCAATCAGAGAACTAGAGTCTATAATGAGATGTGAGTACTAAAGCTGAGTCAATATTGCTGTAGGAGAATGAGATTTCCTAATGATGAATTTTATTTTTATGCATTTCTTGAGGTTTGTATTTGAAGATTGCATTCTCTATTCCTTTCTGGTCTTTTTTTCAGGAAATTTTGGAAGTCCTCTATTTCACTGAACATTCACCTTTTCCCCTGACAGAATAAGCTGAATTTTTCAGGGTACCAAATTCTTGGATGTAATCCAAGGACCTTTGCCCTCCAAAATATATCATGTTCCAGGCCCTCTGATCCTTTAATATTGAAGCTGATAAGTCCTGTATAATTCTGATTGTGCTTCCTTTGCATTTAAATTACTTCTTTTTTACCATTTGTAGTATTTTCTCCCTGTTTGAGAATAGTGAAATTTGGCTATGGTTGTTTGTGGAGTTTTTTTATCCTGCGGTCTCTTTTTAGAGGTATTCTTATATTCTTTCAAGGGTTATTTTGTCCTCGTGATCTAATATATTTGGACAGTTTTCCCTGATAATTTTCAGCTCTTTTTTAGATCTAAGCTTTCTAGTAGACCAATAATTCATAAATTATTTCCCCTGGATCTATTTTACAGGTGGTTTGCTTTTCCTAAAAGGTACTTAAACATTTTTCAGCCTTTTGACTTTACTGGAATACTGGTGTCTAGATTCTTTGGTTTCTATTTATCGAATTCTAATTTTTAGGGTTTTATTTTCTTCAGTTAGCTTTTTTTTTTGTTTGTTCAAGACTTTGGGGTTCAATGACTTGCCTAGGGTCACACAGCTAGTTAATTATTATTAAATGTCTGAGATCCCATTTGAACTCAGGTTTTCCTGCCTCCAGAGCCAGTGCTCTATCCACTGGGCCACCTAGCTGCTTCTTAGTTAGCTTTTGTATTTCCTTTTCTTCCTCTCTTCTTTGGTTTTTAAATTCTTTTTAAGCTCTTCTATGATGTTTTGGTTTTGAGTCCAATTCAAAGACTCCTTTGAGACTTCCTAAGTAGATAATTTGTCATTGCTTTCTTCTTCTGAGGTGGCATTTCTATCATCTCTATCTGCATAGTAGCCTTCTATGATTAATACTCTAGGTTTTTTTTTAAACTAATTTTGATCATTTAAACTCTGCTTCTGTAGTATAGGGAGTATAGACCCAAACTTTTTGTGCAGGGTCTGGGTTCTGATCCTTGACTTATCTATCTCTGGCCATGATGTTGCCTTTGAAGCCCAGGTCTTGGCCATGGTGAGGTTTGTTTCCTCCTTTGTGTCCAGGCTCTACTTAGGCAGTGATTTGTTTCCAACCCATTCCTGTCTTTTGCCCCAGTCTTCCCAGGGTTCCAGCTTTGCCAGGGGTTGGAACCCTCCTTGCTGGCTCTCTATCTAGCTGCCAGAACCTGTGTTGTTGTCCAGTCACTAGGACCTAGACTGCACTGTGCATTCTTTTTTTTTTTTTTTTGCTTTTGTTAAGCAATGGGATTAAGGTAATTGCCCAAGATCACACAGCTAGGTAATTATTAAGTGTCTGAGGCTGAATTTGAACTCGGGTCCTTCTGCTCCAGAGCCAGTGCTCTATCCACTGTGCCACCTAGCTGCTCCCTGGACTTCACTGTGTCTAAAAGCTTCCTGCTGGATTTCCCACTCTCCTGCCTAGCTCAACTTTACTTCCCTCTTTCCACCAAAGAGAAGATCCTCCATGATGTCCACTGTTGAAAATTTGTTTCACTCTTGTCTTTTTTTTTGAAAGGATCTGTAGCTTTAATGTCTATAGAGGCTTCATTTAGCATTGTCAATGCTATGCACATTTGATCCACAAAGCATTTGAAAATTGCAGTGATGATCAATTAATTGAAATCTCGAACTTTTGGGTTTCAAATACTTAAATGATTCCAGAAAAACATAGAGTTTGCACATATAATGAAGAGATGGGATTAAATAATTCTTACTGTTCCTTTGCAAGCAAAGGAAGGTAGAAAATTGCAGGAAGCAATATATGATTATATTGGTAAAACTTCTTCTACAGAGGAAAATCTTTTCTTTGAACAAACTCTTGGTGTAGCTTCTTATTTGGTTGATTATATTGACTAAGACCCCTGAAAAAGGTAACTCTACATTTCACTTTGCCTCTTGGATCCATACAACACTGAGAATGAGTCTGAAAAATTGTGATCCAATTACATGTGACTGCAATGTTCTGGAGATCGCTCAGAATGAGTCTTCTCACCTGTTCTGATCTGTTGCAATCACATAATGACATATGATGATATCTATACGGTGAGTTGTATTCTAAGATATGACCCTAATTGCATTTTTCATCTTTTCCTTTCCATCCCAACTTCCCCATACCTGGAAATGTCTGTACTAACGGAGGGTAATATGAGAGTAGCAGGAGAGAAAATCCACATAATTGCTCCCCTATTCTTCCCAAATAGCATTTTTTTAATGGGAAGAGGTTAGGAAAGGGAAAAGATAGGAAAGGTTAGTAAGTCACTTCAGCTATCCAGATCTCAACATTTTTCCTAATGAGCATTTAACTATTTAAGTCAGTTTCAATTGTTATTTTAGACTGATCAATCCAGTTTTCTAGCAGGGCCATCACCAACAGTAACAGATTTGTGTTTTAGCAAAGCTCACAGTGTCATTGTTATTATTGTTGTTGTAAATTCACTGCCCTAGGAAATCATCCAATCAGATTTCTTAAATTCCTTTTTCTAATATACTATTACTCTACCATCCCTTTCCCTCTGCATAAAACTCCAAATTGAAGTTAGCTGATCTTTTTTTTTTTCCTTATTGGTTGATGACACAACAGAAGAGGGCAGGCCTAGGGCAGAACTATTTTCTTTGCCTAGGATTTTATTGCTGAGCTGAAGTTTAGTTGAAGCTGCCTTTAAAAACGACAAATGTGTTCTAATTTTAGAGCATCATAGCAATAATTGTTTTTATTTCAGTGGTGAAGAAAAGTGAAGAAAAAACAGCTTGGGACTTAATAAACACCTTAGCCTGCAGCCTTCGACTTTATTCATGAGATTTTTTATCTTCTCTCTCACTCTCCCTGCACTCATAGCATCTTCTTTACTGCATAGTCTTAAATTACCATTGCAAAGGTTATATGTTTATTTACAAAGAGCTGGCTCCAATGGAGATCCTAAAGGCGAGAAGGGTGGCTCATGGCAATAAACATCTCCAGCTCTCTTAAACACCAAGGCCAAGTGAATAAGGTGATGTTTAGTAGTTCAGACATATTATGGTTTATGGCTTCATTAACCATCTGACCTGTATTGTGTGCAAATTTCATGAAAGTGTGGTGCATATTTATTCCCCGAGGTGCTTGCTCTGCTTGGTGGTGTTTTATTCTTAAAGGGAAATGACAATAATTACTTATAAAGTACTGGTCACATCTTCGCATTTTATGAGACAAATTAAATGTTTACCTACATATGGTATATACAGATAAAATATATTGACTTGATAGTCAAACATAGGCATTTGTAAGTGTCATTTTTCTTTTCTTTTCTTTAGAAGACAGACATGTAAAGTGAAAGGGAAACTCATAACTAGATGAATGATTCAAGTATTATTATTTTTTATTCTGTTATTTGATTATGCCAAATAAAAGTGAATTTCTTTTGCCTTGAATTTTCCAGACAATTGCCTTGGTTCTTTTTTCCCATTACAAAATGAACTGGGATATTGACCCTCAGAGTTATCTGAGTTATTTTAACTTAATAATCAATCAAAATAGATAATTCAAGAGATTTTCTTTCTTAACCTTTCTAATCATAACTAGACCCAAGTTTACCAAAATTATCACTAACAAACACTACTTAAAATTTATATTAGTTGTACCTTTAAAATATACTTGATAAGAATGATAAAAAAAAGTCACAATATGGATTTAATCTATTTTGTTGTTGTTGTTCAGTCATTTACAATCCTTTCATACTTTTTGCGACTCCATTTGGGACTTTCTTGGCAAAGATACTGGAGTAGTTTGCCATTTCCTTCTCCAGCTCATTTTACAGATAAAGAATTGAGGTGAACAGGATTAAATGACTTGCCCAGGGTCACTGGTCTGAGACCAGATTTTAACATGGGAAAATGAGTCTTCCTGATTCAAAGTCCAGCTCTCCATTCTCTATACTACTTAGCTATTTGACTTTATATACAATAATGTGTTAATACCTACAAATTAAATGTATTAATGCCTATAAACTTTCTCTTTTCACCGTAACTGCTAATAATTTCTCATAATGATTTCAACTCTCTTGGGTAAGGACAGAGAACACAATGTACTTCTTATCTGACTTTTTTCTCCCCTGAATCATGAATGCCATTTGATTGCATATGCCAAATATTTCACTCTGGAGTCACACTTCTGAACTGGGCTAGAATTATCTACACCATTATTTTGACCTGTATCATATATAAAGTCCTATTAGTAATATTTTCATGCATATTTAATTAGTTATTATCTCCTGAGCCTAACTCTAAACACCTTGAGAAACAGAATGTGACCTCCCAATTCAGTTTTCAGGATCACAATAACTGCTCAATAAATAGTGAGTGTCCCAAAGTCTAGGGACAAGTTTAAACCATTTCATAGTGTAGTTAATTATATATAGTGAAAAGAATGTTATGGTAAAAATTCTCCATTTTAAGCATTCTGGATACATACTACATATTAGCATTTCCTATGTCTCCTGTATCCGGTTTATGACTTTCTTGATCAGTTCTTTACCTAATGGTGATTTTAGAGTTATCCATTCAACTACCTTCAGTGATCACTGAGGATAGATTCTACATTTTCAAGATTGTTTTAAAAAAGCTGTGACTTTTTCAATATTTCTGCAGTTGTGAGTGGTGCTGGTGTATCTCAATGAGAGCTTCCATATCCAGCAGCAGGAGGTCCAGTCTGATCATTCTTTTTGAGACTTTTACAGCATTTACTCTCACTTAGTATGATTATTTTTAAATACATCTTCCCTAATTATTGCAATTAAAAATCATGAAGCTATTTCTAGTCATGCTCAAAAGTGCAAAATGCTTTTTTCTGCAGTACAGAAATCCCAAAACTAAACTCACAGTACCCCCATTTGATAGTTTTTTAAAATAATTTTTATCATTATTAAGAATATAGTGACTAATTCCCAACAACTTAAAAAAAGAACTGATTGTGAAGATATCATGGCAATTATGACAATTACCCTTGGGTAATTATGGGCTACTGTGAAATCCATGAAGAGGGTTGAACAAGTACAGTTCTGTACTGGATAAAGTGGAGAATTGACAGTTAACCCTGATGTCCTCTTTTTGTTCAGTGATCTCTTAGAGGGCAGGGGATAAAACAGTTTTTTATTTTTTGTCCACTTTTTTTCTTAGTGTTTGCATCTGTGAAGTATCTGAGTGATTGCCTCTAGGTAGACCTGTCCTTCCACTGATGACCTAAGTGTACTGTTTACATGAAAACTATCCATGCATTTGGAAATGTACAAATACTTAAATTGTATGCAGAGTATACTTTGTGTGATGCTATTTGAGTTGCAAATGAAAGAGAAAATATATTTTCAATGAGTCATAAAATCTTCTGTTAGGCTGGAGTAGTAGACCTGTGGACCAAGAAATAAGTCCTTAGCTTCTCAGGTTAAGTTGCAGACTGCTAACTATAGAATATACTTAAAGGAAGACTCACCTTATTTAAGAAAGACAAGAATAGGTAGACTGAAATAAAGATCATTTTTAGCTCCAGTAGGGTTTAATGCACCACAGATAGAAAAGACAGAACTGCAATACAAGGAGTTGGGTTTTGCCCCAGAACTACAAAATTTATATAATAAAAAATGTAAAAATTATTATTTTGAGAAATTATTTAGTTTTAAGTTGATTATATGGACATTTTGAACAGTATTTTTACTTTCTAAATAATGGATAAAGTACATAGAAAGAACTTATTTGGCAAGCATTAGTTGGGGGACTTTATATGTAGGTAACAAGGGAATGCTTTCTCATACCCTTGTTCCTATTCAGTAGTGACCTGAGAATGTGGTGGCCTGCGGTGTTTTCCTTACAGGGCATTGTTGTTGTATTCCTTAACTATGGCTGATTTGAAATTATATTTTATGTTATTTTCCTTGAATATGATTTCATAATATTTCCCCATATGTCAAAATTGATAGTTACAGATAAGAAGAGAGTTCCAGATAGTGAAAGAATACAAGGAGACAGTGTTTGTTAGGTGATGGAGATGTCACTAAAATGAGACTGATTTCCTAGAGATACTTCAAGGTAGTCAATAAAGGCAATTTTTATTGACTCCTATGTGTGCTGAGTTCTTTGGAGAGATATATGAAAAATATGAAACCCAATCTAAGTCTTCAATGAGTTTAAGATCTGATTTTTGTACAGAAGATTCTCAAACCAAGATCTATGTATGCCAAAGTTAGGGAAATAAGATTTGATAATCTCTAAGAGTCTTTCATTTCCAAGAGTTAATGATTTCATTTCTGTGACTAACATAACTGAAAAACCCAGAGGATATTATCAGATGATGACCAATTAAATGCTGAGGACTGTGAAGCTAATTGAGTATTATTTTTTTAAAAAATGAAGAAATATAAGGATGGAAAGAGTGGGGAAAACTTCATGAAGAAATTGAAATTGGATTTGGTCTTAAATGAGGGATGTTCAGTTCGTGAAGAACTTTGTACATTTCAGTCTAGAATGGGAGTAAAGGTGGTAGAGCAACAAGAACAGTGATCAGTATGGAAATTAAGATAATCTGTGGTAGTGGTAGAGTTTATAGAGTGCAACTTAAGAGTGGAGAGTTTATATTTTGGAGATTAGTGGGGAATCAAGTTAGACTTCTAGAATCTCAGAGTTCAAATTTTTGAATGTATGCCAGAATGCCATTTAATGTGGGTAAATAACCAGATAAATCACTCCATCAGTTAAAACCAACACCCACAGAATTGAGAAATAGCTATCAATCAATTAATCCTTTCAAAAGTTCCAGAAAGGGCAGTTTTACAGAAATCTTCGAGCACACAGTAAGTGGATTCTTGTTAATTGATTATTCAACAGAGGAGGAAAGTGATTGGTTAAAGTTCCTTCCATGAAATGCTTTCATTCTTTTTTTCAGAGAATATTCATTCAAAACACCAATTATTTACTTCTTATCTAGCACCCTGCTTCATTGAACCTCAGAGCATACAAATATACTGAAGCTTCTTTTTTCAACTTTTATGGTGTGGAATTTGAGTTTTCTCACTTCAGAAATCTACCAATTTCAGGGTAAGAAGTCTTGGTCTCTCATTAAAAGAGAAAAAAAGAGACTGAGAGGATGATTAATTGCAAAATATTGTTTCATTCTCAAGGTAGAATCACTTTTGTTATAGTACAAATGACATTTTGTGTTATTTATCCAATTGAATTATTTAAACAAGGAATTCTTTTTTATTTTTAAATTTATTTTTATGTTTCCAATTATATGCAAGGATATTTTTTGACATTTTTCCTTTTGCTAACTTTTGAATTCCACATCTTTCTACCACTCTCCTTTCTCTCCCTCCTCCCCATGACAGCAAGGAATATGATAGGCTTAGAGAAGGGATTCTGGACCGAGAATCTATGAAATATTTTTAACTTAACATCCATTTATAATTTTCCAAAGGTCTAGGAAAAGTTTAAGCTTTAAAAACACTAAGATTTTTGGGATGTCCCAAATTTTAATAACCTTAAATTTTGTCTAAACATCTTACCTTATTTCCCTAGAATGATTTTTTTTCAGAATGCCTGTAATATAAGCCCTACCCTCAAAATAAACTCCAGTTAAAATCATTAGTCAAACAGAGACATTTAGCAGGTCCATTTAACACACAATGAATGTATTGAATTAAAAAAGAATAATATTAAAATAAAATTAGATATAAATAAATATTGTTGATATTAATACTTAAAATAAATGATAATATAAATCATAATTAAGTATTTGTAAATATCTAAGTGGGAGCCTTTGGGCTAGAGGTAAATATAGATGTAGACAAAAGAATCAAAACTTATAGTCCAATGACCAATCCAAGTACAGACACAACACATGAATAATGTGCACTTGATAGCATCTAGATGGAAAGAAAGCCCCACCTCTAATCATCAATAAGGGAAAGAAAGGTAAAACTGAACCTGTTTTAGGCATTTACACGCATTATTGAAACTGAACAAGTCTGGTACCCAGAAGCAGTTATAAGCAAGTGTGTCAATTTAATGCTGCTGCTGCTTGTTTTGCAAGGTGACCAAAGAGGTCTGCTAGTCTGGGATTCAGTTGCTCTCACCTCACCAAAGATTCCCACAGGAATGACTACCCATCTCCAGACATCCCCTGAAAATAAGCCCGAATGTGTTTTTTATAGCAAAAATTAATATAAGATCTGGTCTTTGGGGATGTGGGGGGAATGCAGTAGAAAAGTTTTAAGCTATTGAAACTTAAAACTGTGGTTCTTTGAGAACACTGTATTTCAACATAGTGAGTTTTCTTTTAAGTCCTACATAATTTCTTGTTATTATTTTAAACTATTATTCTGAGAGGGATTCCATACATTTCAACAGGCTGCCAAAGGAATCCATAATACACAAAAATCTTAAGAAACTTTGATTTGGACACAAAAACGAGGCTATTTTTTTTCCTCTTGGGGGAGTAAAGATATGATTCTATCTGCTGGTATCCTTGCTTTTTAAAGTAGTGGTGATTCATTATTGGTTTTGTATCAACTTTCATGAAATGAGGAAATGGGGATGTTTAGCCTATTGAAGAGAAGCCTCAGGGGAGGTATGATAGCTCTCTTCAAGTCTTTTAAGGTTGTTGAGTATCAGAGGGATCAAACATTCTGTTTGGTCTCAGAGGACATAATCAGGAGAACTTGGTAGAAGTCTCAAAGAGGCAAATTTAGAAGAAAAAACTTGCTTGCAAACAATAAGAGCTGTCTTAAAGTAGTATTGCTTGTTCTGAGAGGTGATGTGCTCTTATTTATTAGAAGTCTTTAAGAAGAAGCTGATTGATCACTGGACTACTATTATAGTGAGGCTTCCTCTCAGGTTTTGGTTAATCTAGATGACTACTGAGATTTCTTCACATTCTCAGATTTTGTACTTCCATGATCTTAGCATTTACAGCCACAATGTAAGCCCAATATGATTCAGTGTAAGGTTTTAAAAAAAATTAGATTAGGATATATGTGGGATATCCCTATGCTGACTTGTTGCATTTGAAAGGCATTTTTTTCAGTTTTTTTAATAGAAAATAAACTCTAAAATTTAACAAATTTTTACCACAAATAATCTAAATTTCCAACAATGTTATTGTAATAACAATATTAGAACAATAATTTGTCCCAGGATCATATCTATTGGAATTCCCCCTTATAAAATAAAAATTATTTTTGAGCAATAATAACAGCAAGGAGCTAACATTTATATAATGTTTATGATGTGCTGGTCACTATCTTAAGCACTTCAGAATAATTATTCTTCATTTCAGTAAATATTTCTCAATTACTTTTAGAAAAATTTTAGCATTATTTTTAAAAAATTTTAGTTCTAAATTCTTTTTGCTCTTCCCACTACTCCTCCCTCCTTGAGAAAGTAAGCAATTTGACATAAATTATTCATGGGAAAATGGTCCTGATGCTAAAGAAAGCAGACAAAAAAAACCCCAAGAAAAATAAAGTTAAAAAAAGTATGCTTTGATCTGCATTCAGACCCTATTAGTTATTTCTCTAGAGGTTGATAACATTTTTCATCATATAGTTCATCATCTAGTCATTGTAATTCCTTCAAAACTGTTTTGGATCTTTGTATTGAATATCTGTCATTCATAGTTGATCATCACAAAATAGTGCTATTACTGTATACAGTGTTCTCCTAGTTCTGCTCAGGTCAATTTGTGTCAGTTCTTATAAGTCTTCCCAGGTTTTTCAAAAGCATCCTGCTCATCATTTCTTATAGAATAATAGTATTCCATCACAATTATATGTCGCAACTATTTCTGCCATTCCCCAATTAAATTTCCCATCACAAAAAAGAGCTGCCATGAATATTTTTTGTATTAATAGGTCCTTTACCTTTTGCTTTCTTTCATCTCTTTGGGATATAGACTTAGTAGTGGTATTGCTGGGTCAAATATCACATCAAATATTATAGAAATTATGACATAGTTCCAAATTGTTCTTCAGAGTGGTTTGGATTCTTTCATATCTCTGTCAGCAGTGCATTTGTGTCCCATTTTTTCCATATCCTTTTCACGATCTGTCATTTTCCTTTTCTGTCGTGTTAGCCAGTCTGTTATATATGAGAATGGATCCCCGGAATTGTTTTAACTTAAATTTCTCTAATCAAGAGTGGTAGGATGTACTAGCATGTACTAGAGGTAGCATGCCACTTTTTCATGTGGCTATTCATAGCTTTGATTGCATCTTCTGAAACCTATGTGCTAACATCCTTTGACCGATTCTCAGTTGGGGAATGATTTGTAGTCTTATAAATTTGAATAAATTCTTTTTATATTTGAGAAATAAAACCTTCATAAGAGGAACTTGTTGTAATCCCCACCTCCACCCTCACAGCTTTCTGTTTTCCTTTTAAACTTGGATGCATTGGTTTTGTTTGTGCAAAACCTCCTTAATTTAGTGTAATCAAAATTTTTCATTTTACTTCCCTTGATAATCTTTATTTCTTGTTTGGTCATAATTTTTTTCTCTTATCCATCATTCTGAAAAAAATATTCTTTTGTCATCTTATTTGCCTATGATATCATCTTTTATGTCTAAATAATGAACCCATTTTGATCTCCTCTTAATATACACTCTAAGATACTGATTTATTACTAATTTTAGCCAAACTGCTTTCTCATTGTCATTGAAATTTTTGTCAAATAGTAAGTTCTTGTCTTAAAAGTTTAGATCTTTGAATCTATCAAATTATAGATTACTATGGTCATCTACTTACTGTGTATTGTGTACCTAACTTATTCCAATGGTCTATCAATTTCTTTCTTAGCCAATTTGATATACAGTTTAAGATCTTTTACATTCAAGTCATTTTCCTTCATATTTTTTTCATTTGTTCTCTTGATATTCTCAATTTTCTGTTCTTCCAGAGGAATTTTAATTTTTTATGATGCTTTTCTATACCCCTCTTATGACACTTGTAGCAACCTATTATTATGAAATGTCAGAATTCTGAAATAACTTTATGGACTAAAACATTGGGTAAAAAATAAGATAAACTTTAACAGCATAAATATAGTATTTCACTTGGTTTCAACAAAATCAGCTAAATAAATTCAATATTGGGGTAGATAATGATTCTTCTATGAAAGTCCTAGAAATTTTGATGATTTTTTTGTATCCATTTAGACACATAAGTTTTTTGTTTTCTGAGAATGATGAGCAAAAGATATGATATGGTTGCCAAAAAAAGCAAATAGAATCTAAGACTATGATAAAATAGATATGATGTTCAGAAAGCCCTTCAGACTGCCTTAGTCAAACCATATCTAAAGTAATGAACTCAGTTCTGAGGATCACATTTTAGGAAAGACAATGACAACCAAAAGAGAGTGACTTGGGCTTTTCATTATGAAAGACCTCAGCACCTCTGGAGCATGCTCTATGAGGATTAGTTAATGGAATTGGATATGTTTATCCAGGAGATGAGGACACTTAGGAGCAACATGATACCTATTGAAGAAATATCTTGTGGAAGAGGGATTAGACTGTTCTGTTTGGTCCCAGAGAACTGAACAACAATGCAACAATGGGTGGAAATTACAGTAAAGCAGATTTAAACTAGTTATAAGTAACTACTTCCTAATAATTAGAGAACTCCAAAAGTTAAATAGGTTGCCTCAGGAAACAATTGAAAAAGCATTAAGTAAATTCTTACTAAAGAAGCAGGCACTGGGAATTCGAAGCAGAAGGAAAGACAGTCCCTGCTCTCAAGGATCTTATACTCAGATTGAGAAAGGACAGCATATAAAATAAGAGAGAGGATCATCTGATCTTCGTGCCTTATAAAGTCCTCGAAATCATTTGGTCTCGTGCTGCCAAGGCAACCACGGGTGGAACTCAAAAATTCAAAAAATCTAGGAGCAGTATAGAAGGCTAATTTTTAAGCTGATAATTTTGTATGGCCAAAGAATGAGGTTATAAATATTAAAATGGACTCAGCAGGGAAAAAGTCCCCTCCATATAAAAGGAAATTGAAGAACAGGGTAAAGGGGAGGAATAGAAGACTAGTAAAATGCTACAGAAAATCTGAAGAGCAAAAAGTTCAAACTGGAGAGTAATGACAATTTGGTTTATTTTGGTATTCTTCTTAAAAATGGAACATATAGGAGGAACCAGTCAATCTCAGGATGGGGGGTTATTTCCAATGTAGAGTGAGTGAGGTTTTTTTTTTTTTTTTTGACTAAAGAATTCTTCCATTATGTAAAGTCCATGGGTAAAGCGAGCTTCCCTGGTAAAGCTGTTTCTAAGGTATGGTAGAGAAAGTCTGAGGAGGTAGGGGTATAGCATAGAGAACAATGTTTGGGTTTCCCCTTATTAAATTGAATTCATAAAGGAATATTTTTTTTGGAATATGTTGTCAGGGGTTTCTAGTGCAGGTTTGGGTTATATTTGATGGTATTTATGATCCTTTACAAATCAGAGATGCTTGATTCTGTGAAAGAGTAGTGAATTTTGAATTAGAAAACCTGGATTTGATTCTCAACTTTGCAACATATTAGAAATTTCATTTTGAACGAGTCACTTGACTTCTCTATACTTGATTTCTCTTTTTCCTTATCTTACTTGTATCAGATGTAAGACCCTTTTCAGATCCGAAATTCCAAAATTCTTCTTTGTATTAGAATTATATTATACTTTATTACTAAACGATAAAATGTATGAGGGCAGAAATGGTCTTATTTCCCCCCTCATAATGCCTAATATATTGCCTTGCATTTAGTAAATGCTTGTTGAATTAAAGTGGATTTTATTTAAATTGAAACCACTGGAAACAATTAGGTGAGTTAATTCAATTCTTTTAGCCTCAGTTTCCTCACAGTAAATTGTAAGCAATAAAACTTATACTATCTATTTCAGAACACTATTGTAAAATGCTTTATAAGCCAAAATTCTCTACCTATTAGATGCTGTTCCTGTTGACAATTCCATATTCTATTCACAATTTATTCTTTTCTATTCAATGATCAAATATTTTATTTAGTCATAGAAAATGAGAAATGAGCATTCTACAGCAACTGCTGTGTAACAGGTAGTTTGGTAAGCATTTTGAAATATCTTATTTGATATTCACAGTAAACCTATGATATTTATTATTATCTTCATTTCACTTTTTTTTATATTTTACAAGTTAAGTGACTTGCCCAGGGTTCCCAGTTTGTACGTATCTAGGCTGGACTTGAACTGAGGTGTTTCCTTCTCCAAGTCCATTATCAATCTATCCAGTGTGATGCCTAAATGGCTCTTTATATTGTAAATGTAATATTTGTGTCACATACATAAGATTTGCCTTATACATATAGATAAAATAACCTATTTCTATGTCTATATTTCATTTATATAAGGAACTCAGAGTAGTGAATATCTTTTTTGTCAGTGACTAATGCAAATAGAGAGTTGCCTTTTTCATTGAGGACTTGTCCTTGGTCATTTTGGTATTACATGTCAAGGGAAGTAAATGAACTCAAATCTTCATGACAGCAAAGCCCAATCTTTATCCACTATGCCATATAGTTTCTTAGAAATAGGTAAATAGTAAGTACCTTATATCTTTGTTTCTCCTTTCGCATTTAAAGTCTACTTTTTTAAGAAATATTTATTTACTTTTCAAACTACATGCAATAGTAGTTTTCAACAGACTTTTTTTGCAGTTTTGAGTTTTACATTTTTCTCTCTCTTTTCTTCCTCCCCTCCTTCTGAAATAAAGTGATCTAATATCGATTCTACATTTATATCCATAGTAAACATAAATCCACATTAACCATGTTGTGAAATGAGAATCAAATCTAAATGGAAGAAAAAAATTAGAAAGAAAAAATAATATAATATGTAAAACAACTTTTAAAAATCAAAGATAGTAAGTTTTGGTTTGTATTTAAAAGCCATAGTTCCTTCTCTAGATATGGATGGTTTACTTCATCACAATTCTTTCACTATTGTCTTTGATTATTGTAATGCAGAAATGATCATCATCCAATGTTGCTGTTAATGTGTATAATGTTCTAATTCTACTCATTTCATTCAACATCAGTTCATGCAAATCTTTATAGGCTTCTCTGAAATCCAATTCCTGTTGATTTCTTATAGAACAATATTGTTCTATCACATTCAAGTGCCACAATTTGTTCAGTTATTCCCCAATTGATGGGAATCCCCTCAAATTCCAAATCTTTGCCACTACTAAAAGAGCTGCTATGAATATTTTTGTGCATGTGGGTTTTTATCCTTTTTTTGTGATGTCTTCTGCAAAATGGAAACTTGATAGATTTTATTTTTTCTGTATCCCTTGAGCTTGATTGTAAGTGGGTTTCCTTCAGCTTCTGAATGAAGAAGATGGATGGTCACATGGGAAATCTGATCAAATACATAGGATATAAATTTAGCTTAATCTTCCCCCTTAGGCAGGTTAATTCATAAAATCTGAAATATAATTTTGGCACTGAGGTAATATTTTCCCTAAATAAAAAAGGAAAAACCTAATAAAATCAAAATCCCCAGCAACTAAAAAGTTAACACCTCCATGGTGATCACCAAGCTAAAAACAAATTGTATGTTTGCCAGCACTAGAGAGGTCCCAAACCTGTTAAACCTTTTTTCTTACTCTATGACTCTTTTCTTTCAAGTTATTCAACCTTTCACCAAATAGACCTCTTCTCCTGACCCTTGACCTGAAGTTATTTGCTTAGTATTGTGGCAGCCGAGTTTAGAAATCTGAAAATCATTAAGGTTAAATGCAAGAGTGTTGGGGAGGGAAGATTGAAGAAAATTCCATTTGGAAGATTTTTAAACAATTTTCCTATAGGAATTAATCTGTAGACATGGGATTATGATCCTTTGGGGACATTTTCCCTTTTAAAGAAAAGAATTAAATTGAACTGTCAAAACATCTATACCCAAAAGATTATATTCATTAACAGATATTCTAAAAGTTCATTACAAAGAAAAAATTTATGTGAAATGAACAACTTTTAAATGTGGCGTCTTACACAATTAAGAAATGGGCATTCATGTGCTTTTGACTTCTTTGGATTTCTTTAGAAAATTACTTGCAGAGAGAGAGTATTAAGAGCCTGGGAGAAGAGCTGGCTTTTAGTAAACAGATTCTCCTAGTGAATCTAGCAAAATTATAGTAATGCAGTGACAACTGTAAAGTAGGAAAACAATGTTTTGGAGTTAGGTCAGATGGTTCCCTGTTTTACTTCTTCATCTCTCATCTTCAACAATAATTTGTTGCCAATTCCACTTGAGAGTTTTTTCTTTCTTTGCTCTGACATGCTGGAATCAGTCCTTAGCATTACCTCAGATATTCTAAAGTAGAAAAAAAAAAGAAAATTATAACATTGATGGAAGAATTTTCATTTTACATGAGTATGTACACAACCACCAAAATATCTTGATTGTGGATGAAAATTATGAACTTCAGCATGTTCTACAGTTCACTAAATTTGTGGTATTAAAAATAATCTAGCCAATTCAATGGTTTTTAAAAAATATTCATGCATATTTCTAAGTAGATCTCTTTGTGTTCTATGAAAATGATTGCCTTAAAAATAGGATTATAGATGCTATGATGACAAAATGTGAGGGTTAATGGGGCTGTGATGGGTCCCTTAGAATTTCAGTTTTTAATAGATGACTGATGACAGAGAAGGTTTTAAAAGTCAACTATAGCCTCCTTTCTCACTTGGAATAATTGTTAGTCATAGAGAGAGAACCAAAAATGTAGTAGTAAGTTTGTGGATCACACAAGTAAAGGTTGGAATTCAGCTAATTCAGGAGCCCTTATTTAAGTTATCATCCAAAGTATAAGATGAGGAGATATTTTCAGTTTTATTAGTATTTAAAATGTCTGGCAGATTACAGGCTACTCACCTGTAACTTAAATTTAGTGATTTGTCTGGGACACCGAGAGGATAGATGACTCACCCATGAACATGTAACTAGTGTCAAAGGTGGGTATTGGACCCAAATCTTCTTACATGCAAAGATAATTTTCAATATTCTTCTCCTTGCAAGCTTTTGAATTCCACATATTTCTATCTCTCTCTCTTCCCTCTCCCCATGACAGTGAGTAATACATGTACAATCATGTTTAACATATTTCCATATTACTTATATTGGGAAAGAAAAATCAGAATGAAAGAGGAAAGAAAACAAGAGAAAGAAAAAAACATAAAACAAGTTTTAAGAAAGTGAAATAGTATGCTTTGGGCTGTGTTCAGATCCCACAGTTTTTTTTATTTGAATGTTTATGGCTTTTCCCATCATAAGTCTTTTAGAATTGTTACTGATCAATAAACTACTAATTCCATCATAGTCGATCATCTTACAATGTTGTTGTTAATGTGTATGATGTTTGCCTAGTGCTACTCACTTCACTCAGGGTCAGTTCATGCAAGTCTTTTCAGAGACCCACATCTTCTTGATGCCAAAGTTACTTTTTTTTCCCCTGTGGAATATTGATCATACCATAGGACCTAAAACCTTATTTGGATTAGCATGTTGTTGTCCAATTATTTCCAATTCTTTGTGACCATAGTTCAGATTGTCTTGGCAGAGATACTGATTTCATTCTTTCTCCAACTCATTTTACAGATAAGAAAATAAAGCAACCAAGGCTTGCCCAGGACCACACAACTAGGAAGTGAACTCAGGAATATGAGTCTTCCTGATTCCAAGTTCAATGAGCTATCTACTATGCCACCTAACTGCTACTATGCTAGCAATGACCATGACCCTGATCTTACTGAATGGAGAGGGGAATTCTTATCATTTATTATATATCAAATTATGGGGTTTTTTCTACTGTTCAAACATATTCTAGAAAATCAATTCCCTTGGGTAAAGTGAGAGGCTTTGTGGATGAATTAGTAAATGCAGATAGGGAAATGTGGACCTGATGGACAGGTCTATCATCTTAATTATGACAAGAATCCGAAGACAAATGGAATTTGATGGGAGTCTGTCTTGAGATAGAAAAAAGGTATTAAAATGGGAAGAAACTAACTGCCATTGAGCTCAGGAATGGACAAGGCAGCATCATTGGGCCCATGTACTGGACTAGTGCAGAATGTAATTAAGGTCATCTTTACTGAAAAGACCAGAACTAATAACATCAACTAGTTCAAAAACCAACTAAAAGAGGAAGACTAAGTCAAGGCTGAAAAATATATCTTCTGGGTTATAATAATTGAGATTTTCAGGAAGATGAGAGACAGAGAACAGAGAAAGAAAGCAAGAGGGTAAGGGTGAAATCCTTTATTCTGTCCTTCATACAAAGCAGTTGGTTAGCTATTCATATTCATAGGAAAGGTAATAGCAGAAGGAATTCAGTACTGAGAATTGATAGAAAATGGAATTACAGTTTGTTTGGGAAAGGAGGGAAAAGCTTCAAAAAGATCATAATAATAATTTTTAAAAATGGTATTCATATTGTCTTTAAGGTCTGTAAAGTGCTTTGTGTATGTTATCTCACTTTCTACAACAACTGTAGGATATGAGTACATTTATTATCTCCATTTTTCAGAGGAGAAACCTGAGGCACTGAATTGTCAAGGAACTTGCCAGTCTCACATATCTGATAAGTGGCTGAGACAGGATTCAAACTCAAGTCTTACCATAATTCTCAACTCCTGTGCTCTCTAAAAGGTAGCACTTTGATGCCTAAAGCACCATGGGGTCCCCCTTCACAACCCTTACTCCTTTGGTCAAAAACACTAAAGCCTTTTACTAAATTGTAAATGCTTAGTTGTGTAGGGTAGCGCAGTTATTTTTACCTCAATCATATATATTTCAGCTGCAATTAGTTTACCAGGCTAGCTAGTTAGTTACATCCTAAAGAAATAGAATGTAGAAGTGATAGGTCTGGAAGATAAGGGACTTCTCAGTAAATGTACTTCAGTGAAAAGCTCTGGACAAGGGAATAGGAGTGAGCTGAAGCTCATGTTATCAGAAACCTAAGAAGCCAGTGAAGCTAAAAGGCAGTAAAGAATATAAAGTGAAAGATGACTGAAGAAACATTTCAAGATTTTGCTTTGTATTGACCCTGTGTACAGTCCCACCCATTAATTTATACTCACAAAATTGAAAGAATTAGAATTGTGGGCTAGAAGAGACCTAAGAGATTATGTATTGCAACCATTTCATTTTACAGCTGAGGAAACTGGATCCCAGAGGGATTAAGTCATTTGTCTAAGTTTCAGCCTAGTCTTCTGACAGTTAATCCCGTTTTCTTTCCACTATGTTATGCTGCAAAGGAGAAAACTTTACCATTTAATCCAAATGCAGTTGGAAAAGCTTTAGGATTTCGAATCAGCATGTATTTATGAATGCAAAGGCACATTTGTATATTTGAGAAGAATCACAAGAACTTTGAGGCAAAGGATGAGGGATGCAGGGATTATAGGCTCCATTCCATATCATGCTTATTTTGTGTATATATATATATAAAGTGAAACTGATGACCCTTAACTGTGATATTTAGGCTGGCAGAAACAATTAATGATTATGTGACCTTAAGAATATACTGAAAATTTTGCCAGGTAATTTACCTTTATCATTTTTATATTTTATTGATTTGTATGTTATCTTCATATGTTATCACCCCTTATAAAATCACAAACTTCTTGAGGGCAAGGACTGTCTATATTTTGTATCTACTTAGCACAGTATCTTGTCCATAATAAGCACTACAGGATATTATATGAATGCTGACAAAATCAGCTTTAAGCAAAGAAATGTATATACCACAAGATCATCATATAGCCAACGATAGTGTTTCTTGTTTTCTATATTCTTTTTATGATAATTATCTTCCAATTAAGTTACATTTATCATATCTATGTGGTAAAAAATATCTGAATGCAAAGGAGGGAAGAAAAACCCTTTTGCTCCCAAAACATTAAACATTCAGATTGGCCATGAGAACTTCTCTATGTACACAACCATGTGTACCATTGTGACTAATCTGACCAGGATTAGTCAGATTAGGGGGATAAAATTGATATGTGCTCATAAATGTAACTTGAGTTAAAGAAACAACAGTCCAATTTGAAATGCATCAGCTGGGAATAAAGTGACTTTGTAAAAAGGCTATGTAAGATCCATGAAGTATAGAAACAAAGCTATGCCCCATGATAAGCTCTCCAAATTGTGCTTATAAAGCTGCTAATCCAATGATGGTAGGCTTTTTAATTCTACTGTTCTGTTAGTCTTGCATTGGTTCTCAGTCACACTTACATACTGTATGATGGATTAGTGGCATGGATCACTGGCATGGACAACATCAATAGGGTCATTTGTAAGTGCCAAGGTCAATGATAAGAAATCAAAGAAACTAAATGACTATACATTTTTATTTTTAGTCTAGGTGGTATTTGATTGGTCACTTTGAAAAAATGCTATATGCAGGAAGAAAATTTAGAAATGCCTTTAAAATTTTCATTCTTTCCATGAGCTCATCCTTGAGATAGATTTTGTGCATCTGTTTATGATGGGAAAATGGAAATCTTTTCTGACCTCCATGCAGACTCATATTGACATCATCTTTGAGGTGATACTATCTTATAAATGTATCTACTCTTTATATGACTGTATATAAAAAAGGAATAATAATAAATTGCAAAGTTTTGTTCTTTTCTGCATTATTGTCTAGAAAAAAGATGTTTTTATGTTTACCTCTCATATCATTATTGGAATTAGATTTCCTATAGTTATTCTTTTGAACTTTTAAACTTCTGATCAAGTAACTAGTGTCTAAGGAACTTGCATGTTTGGTATCTCAACATAGTCCTCTCATGTTGAATATTCATTTTTTTCTATAGTTTTACTTTAATAGATTATAAGCAGCATTTTTATTAAAGAATTTACTAGGATAAATTAAGAGCAAACAGAATTTTTCTTTCCTAGACTTTTTTCTTTCTCAGTCTAAACTTTAAATTACCATCTGCCCATCCATTTTTCTCATGAGAGTTTTTAAAAAGTACAGTTCAGAGGAATTTCATTGATCCCATTTTGAATCCCTGAGGATTTGCTACTCTGTGTCTTTTTCCCAGCTGCTGGTCATTTCCCATGGAGCCATAGCCAGCACCAGAGTACAGAGTCTCTGTCCTGCTTAATCTCACCATGAGACTAGATATAGTCTTAACCACAAATGAATTTTCTTCTAATGATTAATTCTAGCCTTTGGAGTATTCCTCAGTCATTCTCATTTAAAGACTTAACCATGATGTATCAAGGGAGTTCACTGGTCCTTGCTCTTTTCTCTGTTGGCCAAGATTAGAGAGGTTGGGATTTTTAAATGTTTACTAGCTATAAATAGCAAAAGAGATGCTTCTGGTAATAGAACAGTGTCAGGTTTTGATCTTCCTAACAGGGCTTGATTTTGTCCAAACTGATGCCAAGTGGTGATGCCTGTTACCTCCTGTGATTAGAAGAGTTGATCTGAGAGTGGCTCTATTGTAAAGAGAATCCTAAAACCAAAGAGAGAAGAGTTGTTTTAGTCATCAAAGCCTGTCCTGTTTTACATAGGTTTTCATTTCAGTTTCAGAGACTCTACTGGTTCCAGACTATTACCCTTGAAGGGTATGCTGAAGTAAGCCTTGTTCTACTTGTTCTATCCTTTAGTATTTATGTACTCCAAATTCTAGTCATATATCTTTTTTCCAGGCCTCATGCTTGTCCTTATCTTTGATCCTAATTTATTCCCCTGAATTTGACTTAGTCAGTCAGTGACATTTGATATGTAAATATATACCAGCCCCAGATTCCTAACTTAATTCTATTCACTTGCCTCTATTTTGGCTTCTAGGCATTTCTTCTGACCTTATGTACAGCTGTACCTATCCCCTCTCCAGAGCTTTGCTATAGCTTCCCTTAATATGGATCATTGATATTTATTTGTAACTTGCTATAGAGTACATTTTCCATTACTGAAGTGCAGTCTTAGGAGTTTAGGAGTTAGAGAAACTAAAGATGGTCATCTCTTATTAGTCCACCCTTTCTCTTCCTACTTCCCCCCACAAAGGAATGCTATGATACAAGTTAGCCTGAGAGATCACCTTTATGAGCACATAACCACAACATGGGAAACAACTAGTTCTTAGAAGAGCAAAAAAAAAAAAAAAAACAAACAAACAAACAAAAAAGCTCCTAGAGTAATATCTTAGTAACCATCATACTATTGGATGGTACAGTGATAGAGTCAGAAAGATCTTAGTTTAAATCCAGTCTCTGAGAGTTACTTATTACGTGATTCTGGGAAAGTCACTTAACCTCTCTTTGCCTCATCTCTAAAATAACAATAACTCCATGGGTGTTGTGAGGATCAAATGAGATAAAATAACAGTTCTAGGCTCATCGTAAGCACTATATAAATGTACACTATTGTATTGTATTGTATTTATCATCATCATCATCATCATCATCATCATCATTTCACTGTAGGACACATTGAGTTAAGTCACGATTGAAAAAAATTCCAGTTTGTTCTGATGTCTGAGTCAATTTGTTGCAAAGAATATTTTCAGGGATGTCAGAACACCTGAGAAGCACTGTGTGTGCCTAAGCTATTGACATAGTCTCTTTAACAAATACTTATTTGATGTACCCTATAAGTTAGATAGTGTTCTCTTGCACCCATCGCTTTTTAATGTAAAATATATTTTATTTTGATCTACATGTGAAAATTGAGCATATTTTTGTGAAGGATATGGTCTTTCTTGGTCATTTATTTTGGCCAAGATCTATGACTTCATTAGTACAAGAAACTCTAGGTATGGAAACATACTAAATACAACGCATATTTGTCATTGCTGTTCAATTATGTATCCAACTCTCTGTGATACCATTTGAGGTTTTCTTGACAAAGACAATAGTCATTTTCCATTTCCTTCTTCAACTCATTTTATAGATGAGAAACCAAGGCAAATATGGTTAAATGACTTGCCCGGGGTCACATAGCTAGTAAATATCCGAGGACAGATTTGAACTCACAGAGATGACTGTTCCTGACTTCAGGCCCTGCACTCCATCCGCTGAATCACCTACCTGTTTTAGAGAGTTTCCTATCTTGCCCCTATCCTTAAATTTATCTCTTGATTAGTAGAAATATTGTTTGATGGAAAGGAGTGGTTCTATAACCCTGAGACATTCTTCCACATTGAGAGTGCTCAAACCATGTGTCTTTTCTGCTCAGAAAAAATTTAACTCAAGTCCCTCTTGAAAATTTGAATCAGAGAAGGGAAGTAAAACTTTCTGGCATCATGAGGCTAAATAAACAATGAGTAAAAATGGAGAAAATGAGGTTTATCTTTACAAAGTTATATTGTAAATATCAGAAACTAAGGGCCTATGTACACCCTTTATAGTCTCTCAAAAACTATGGATTACATTTCAGAATAATATTTTTAATGTATAAAATGGAATACATAGGTTTACAGAGGAAACTAATTTTATTGAATTCAGTTATTAAAATATTTTTCTAAAAGTTAATGGATCCCAAGTTGAGAACTTTGACATAGAAAGATGGAGAACATTTTCTTTCTCAAGTCTTTCTTCTCTATTTTAATCATTAGGGTCTATGTTGACCTTCAAAAGGTAACTAACCCAAAATGGAAATATTGGTGATATTTTCTTTTTGAAGTCTTCAGTTGATGCAGCAAAGTCTATTGAAGTCAATAATAATGAGATAGGTAATTTTATAAAAGAATTTCAACTGGATAAGTTAAGAACACTTAGAAAAATAGATTGTTAGAGACATTGACATGAGGCAAAGACGTAATTCTAATAACAGTACAGGAACACAGATGTAGCTCTGGAAGGAAACTCAGAAGGTCACCAGTCTAAATCCCTCATTTTACAGATCAAGAAACTGAGAACTTCAAAGGTTAAGTGACTTGCCTAAAGTCAAATAGGTGACTATGCTGGTATTCAAACTGAGTTCTTTTGAATCCAAATCTAGCAGATATTCCCATTTATATATTCTTTTCCTCTCTTGCCTTAACTTTTGCATTGTTCTTGAGGCTTTTTGAAAATTTTCACTGATTTGAACAAATAGGTCAGTCAGGTATGATTATTATTCATACTTGACAGAAGCATCTAAGCATATGGTAACCTATTTGCCCTTATGTATTCATCTAACTTAGCCTTGCTTTATTGTTTACCTGATCTATGGTGAAAGGGTAATAGAATATATACAAACACAGAACTAAATTTTCCCCAAATGACTCCTTAAAACTACTTAGAAAAATATAGTATCAATAACAAGACTATAGACAATAGTACAAGAAATGTTTCCCTAATATATGGATTTAAATTCTACTCCTAATGCCTAAATAATCACAAAAGGAATTATTTTGGTAAGGGATCAAAAACTTCTTCAGGAATGTTTTTCTAAGAGTGGTAATGACAAGACTTATAGCACAGGTGACTGCCTTTGAATACTGAGTTGTATATATGTGCAAGAACCTTTTTTAGTGTGAGCAGTGGGAATGATATAAATGTTTTCATTCTTGTTTACTCACTAATAATTTGAGATCTGAGTGCTGGCATGAAAATGGTGGGAAACTTGGGGGAAGTAACCATTGGATCTCAGAGTTTATGGTAGAGATTTGGAAAACTAGTATTCTGTGGCAGGTAATAGATTTTTAGTAATATTTCAAATGATTCAGAGAGAGAATTGGACTAAAATTTTATGCACAAAATTTATGCTGAATTGGATACGAAATTCTAAGTAAACTCTGAAGTCACAAAGTAAAATTTAATAAGCAGGAAAAGGAGGAGTTGTTGCATACATTCACACACATTTCAGTTTCTTTAGACAGCTCTTCCTTTTCCTGCTTTTTGGAAACACACACATACATATACATACACACATACACATATATTCACACATACATACACATATTATTATGATTCATGCTTAAAGAGGATCAAAATAACATCACTATGCCAAGGTCAAGGTATAGGGAATTTGACTGTTAGGGAATTTGACTGTGGTTAATCAGACTAATACAAGTTCAGAAGACTCTACCACAAGTTGGATACAAATAATCCATATGAAAATTTGAAGTGGAGATGTCTCTAAATTTGCATATCTCATAGTTCTTTTGAGTTGCTATAATTCTTTACTCATAAAGTACAAAATCTTTGAGGTGGGAATGCTATGCTGACTATTCCTATGTTACTGTCTCCCTTGTCTCACAATTCATTCCAAACTTCTTCAGAGAAACATTAAATGTGTTCCTGTATCAATTCTTTTGATCTCCATATGAGCACTTGCCTTGTGTATGTTCTTCAAAAAAATAGTTTTTTATGCAAACATACAATTTGGCAATTTAACAATGTGACCAGCCTATTGGAATTGTTCTGCAGAAGAGTTTGAATGCTTGTCAGTTCAAGTCAAGAGAGAACTTCAATGTCTGGTACCTTATCTTGACATGTGATCTTCAGAAGGTTCCTAAGACAATTCAAATTAGAGTGACTTGTTTTATAATGCTGGTATACTGTCCAAGTTTCACAAAAATGAGGTCTGTATAATAACTCTGTGGACTTTAATTGGGTAAGCAAATTAATACTTTTTTCCCTCACTTTCTTTCAGTCTTGCATTGAGCTAGATTTGGAAGTGTCTCCATCAACCTCATCATCTATATGGGCATCCCTAGAAATTATATTGCCAAGGTAAGTGAACTTATCCACAACATTGAAAATCTCTCCATTTTCTAATTATGAAGTCCTAGCTGATAGAGAACCTTTGTTTTCTTGATGTTAGTTGTCAGACAAAAATTAGGAAAGTGGCAGAGCATTCATCCATACTCTTGCATCTCAGCCTCAGAAGTTGCATTGAATGTACAATTATCTGTGCACAAAAAAATTGTACACCAACTCTCCCTCCACTTTAGTATTGTCCTGTAGTTTTTTCAAGTTAAATAATTTACCGTCAGTGAGGTAGCTAACCTTATTGCCATTTTCATCCTTATTGAAGATGTCCAACAACACTGTTGAAAACATTAAGTGAAAATGATTGAAAGAAAGCACATAACCCTCTTTCAATCCATTAGTGACTGGAAAAGATTAAGAGCAACATTCATTGTACAGAACCCATGCAACCATGCCTGTAGACGTGAAATGTGTTTATATATTCACACACAGGTAGGTATGTGTATGTGTATTTATATGCATACTTACTAACAAACATGCCTTCATTACACATATGGACAACATACATACACACACATATACACAGAGGGAATTGACCAATAAAAAGCTTAAAAAAACATTTCTGGATGAGAGAAACAAAGATAGGTAATGGAGAATGAATACAAAAACATGACATGGTCTGGTAAGAATTGAATCAGAAACATTAAAGCTTATAATTAGTTGAAGTTAGCAAGGACATCTAAAACAACACAAAAAATGTTTGCTTTAACCTAAAGTGGTTAAAAGATTGGATCAAAGGCATTGCACATAATGCATTTAGTAGAAAGGATGATAATTGACATGAAGTAAATGGATAGTTTCTCAATGCTTTTCCTACTTCTATTTTTCTTGCCAAAGGGAATGATCTTTGTCTGGAAAAGACAGAATAAAACTAATGAGTGGGGAGTTGAAACCCAAGACAAGAAGGAGGATGAGAGGAAAACACCTATCTGTCCTTGATGTACTCAAATCACCAGACCCAGCTGAACTTAGGTGCTTTCAGAATTGACATGGGATTGCTGAACCTTTTAAAGGTTATAAGGAATGGAAAATATACAACAGGTCTAAAAAGAACAAGTATTATTTTGATTTTTAAAGGAAAGAATGGGGTTTTCACTCTATTGAACATTTAGCTTTACTTCATTTCTTGAACTATTAAAACAATTACTTCTGAATATTTAATAAAAGAAAGCAATGATTACTAAAAGCATCTATGGCTTCATCAAGAATAGACTATAATTGAGTTGATGACTGTAAAGTTCTATAATTCCCTATATTTTAGAAAATCATTCAACAAAATTCCATGCTATTTTGCTGAGTGAGTTAGTGGAAAAAGGCTTAAATAGTCACACAGTTTTATGAATTCAAGATTTCTTTTGAATTTTTGGACATAAGGAGTTGTTATGATTGAGTTGAAATGTCTAATGCACTCTTCCCCAGAAATTTGCCCTTGGTCTTGTGCAATTCAATTATTTTTTTAAATTAATGTCTTGATTAAAAGCACAAATATCATACTTATCAAATCTGCAAATCAGGCAAAACAGTGAAGGATACCTAAATTAATGGTAAAGAGTCAAAATTCATAAAAGATCTTGTCAAGAACATTGAGTCAATGGAATAAAATTAGATGTAAGAGAGACAAAATGTACAGTTTTGTTCTTCACTTTAAAAATAAAATCAATCATCTAAGTATAATATTGTAGGATCATAGATGGGTATGGAGCATGATAGCTCATTTTAAAATATCTGGGGGTTTTGGTGGACTGAAAACTCAGTGGGAATCAACAGTGTAATATAGCAGTTCCCAAAACTAATGAGATTATTGGACAATTTTATGAGATATGTAGTATCCATGACCATTTTGGAGATAGTTCCTTTTTATCCTGGGCAGTAGATAGAGTACTAGGCTTGGAATCAGGAAGACTCATCATGAATTCAAACCTAGTCTCAGATACATAGCCCTGTGACATTGGGCAAATCATTTAACTTTATTTACTTCAGTTCCTCACCTGTAAAATGTGCTGAAGAAGGAAATCCTAAACCATTTCAGTATCTGTGCCAAGAAAATCCTACATCAGGCCATAAAAAGTTAGACAGGACTGAACAAAAACCTTTGTATTCTGATCTCTTTAGAGTACAAAATTGTGATTGATTCTAGGTGTCACATTTCAGAAAAGACCTCAATAAGCTCTAGAACATGGATTCCTTTTTGTGTCATAGACCCCTTTATTAGTCTAGTGAAGCCTATGGATCCCCTCTCAGAATGATGTCTTTAAGTGTATAAATAAAATAATTAGGATTATAAAGGAAAATAATATTGAAAAAAAGTTGTCAAAGTTTTTTTTTAATTTCACAGATGTGAGGTTTAGAAATCTTGTAGAGGGGTCTAGCATAAGATAGACTCCAGATAACACTATTTGTGAATTGTCTGAAAGAACCAAAAATGGTTGGACTGCTGAAGACAAGTTTTGAAGAAGGGGAAGAGATCCCACAATCCAAAGGAGAAAACTTTCAATAGCTTTTCCCACACTAGAAGTTTTAAAAAAAAGATAATATGAGTTGGCCTAGATCTCTTGTGAGCTTCCTTTCATGTAAGATTCTGTGATTTTATGAGTTGTCCAAAAGAAATTTTCAGACACACTAGTACGATATATAATGTTATAACATAGTTCAATCGAAAAAGAACTTGTGGAATTAGGAAAAAAATAATTCATGGAAATAATTCTTTCTATAGTTCCAGCCAGCCTCCTTCTTGTCTTTTTATCTATACTTCTTAGGGTTGATTTATGCCCTCTGAAAGTCTTCTAGTTCCGTCTTTTTCCTTCCCCTTTTTATTTGATTGGTGTTTCCAACTTACAACAGAATGCTGGGGTCCTTAAATTTTGAATATTTAATGTTTGATTTCAATCATAATATTCATGCTTTTGCTTAATTTCCCCCTTATTATAAAGGAGGGTTTTATATGGAAGCGATTATTTTTTCCAGAAGTGGCTGTGATATAAAGAGAAAAGTCCTTTATGGAACATATTTTTAAAAAGAAAACAATCAAAGAAAATCCAGCACTGTAGTTCCCTGAGAAATATTTTTGTGGTTTCAGTTGTGTTGCGAAGAAACCAATATTTGTGGTTGGGTGAAGAGTCTATTCCTTACTAAGGCAGATTGCTATCTTTCTCTAAATGTGGACTATTTCATTCTAAAGTCAGATTTCCTCTTTCCCAACCTTTCTACTTCTTCAAATTATAAAAAAGGTCAGAACTTCCCCCATTACCAAATGCTGCTTGATAGCAAAAAAGGATAGATTGCTGAACTTTGAGCAAGGCAGACCTGCAATAAATTTCTGATTCATAGACTGACTAGCTCTATGACTGTGTACAAGTCACTTAAACTTTCTCAGCCTCAGTTTCCTCATCTGTACAATGGGGGTTAATGATAATACCTACTGCACTCGATTGCTATGAAGAACAAATAGGATAATGTGTAAAGAACTTTGCAATGTCTGAGGTGTTTTGCAAATGTTAGCTTTTTTGTTATTACCCTATATAACCTAAATAGTGGAATGAAAATAAAACAGCAATGCCTTTCACTTAAGTATCTGTGTATGCACTTTAGAGTTTTAGAAACAGTTTAATAAGAATGCAAATATGAGAAATTAAATATATTGATATTAAAAAGTGTTAATTCTAAAGCAAGTCTTGTAAATTGAAGGGATTTTTATAAGTGATATTATTTATATATCTATATAACATCATGTTGAGCATCTCACATATACACATGAAGTGTACCAAAAAATCAGATGAAGATATTCAGTTCATTTTGACACAATGTATAGTATACTGACACTGGAGAAGGATAGGTCTGTGTTCGTATCCAGATTCAAACACTGACTAGTTGTATAACCCTAGGGAAGTGATTAACCTTGCTTTGCTTCAGTTTCCTCAGCTGCAAAATGAGTCTATTAATAGCACCTCCTTACAAGATTTTTGTGAAAATTAAATAAGTTAATAAAAAGGCATATGCCACTTATGGTGGCTTATAAATAAATAAATAAATACTTATTATCTGTGAAAAATAGTAGGTGGTATATAGATGCTAGTTTCCTCTATGGGGACTCTGTGGGAAGAAAAGGACAATGATATATAGGATGGGAAAGCATAGAGGGGCTATTTTCTCCACCATTGGAGGGAAGATGATGAGAACACCGATACAAGTATTCATTGGACAATTAAATCAATGAATATCTATTAATCACCTACTAAATGTCAAGGATTATATATACACACACACACGCACATGTATATAAATATATATATGAAGCTACCTATTAAATAGTAAGGATATGCCAGGGATGAAGAAAATAAAGAGAAGAAAAAGGTGAAAACAGGAGTGACCAAGGATGTCTTAATTAATAGAGACTCATTTGACTAGACCTGATTTTGGTTCAGTGTTCCCTGTTTAATATGAAAGCCTAAAGAATTTTTGTGGACAAAGTTCATGGGATTTCTGCAGAATTGGTGGGTTTAAATTGTGATAGCTTGGGGCAGGTATACAAGTCTTGGTTTTTCATTTAGAGGATCTGAGTTTGAATCCCACCTATAACAGTTACTACCCCCATGACTCTGGGCAATTCACAACTTCCCTGGGCTTCATTTTCCTCAGCTGTAAAATGAATGAAGTCCAGATAGCTTCTGAAAAGTTCTTTCTATCTCTAGAACTCTGATGCTAAGAAAAGATTTGGAGAGTCAGGGCTTGATTACTAAAAGTAGAATGAAAAAGAAGCAGATTATTGCTTTAATACACTACCATGGAGAGAAAAGTAGATCTGAAGTCAAAGGACTTGGGTTCAAATTCCATGATCAATTTTTGTAAAGATGCTATATACAGTTGAGAAAAACGCATGTTCCTTTATATTTATTCAGTTTTCTCTGACAGTCTATCATATCTAACTTTTCTAAAATTACATCTATCTTCTGAACTTCTTATTTATGTTATGGTTAGAGTTATCTAGTTTTGAAAGAAGAAGTTGACATCCCACATCAAAACAGTTTTACTCTCTATTTTCTTCTGTAATTCACTTAACTTTTCCTTTAAGAATGGATGCTATAGGGGCGGCTAGGTGGCATAGTGGATAAAGCACTGGCCCTGGAGTCAGGAGTACCTGGGTTCAAATCTGGTCTCAGACACTTAATAATTACCTAGCTGTGTGGCCTTGGGCAAGCCACTTAACCCCATTTCCTTGCAAAAACCTAAAAAAAAACCAGAATGGATGCTATACAATTTGATGCATATATGTTTAGTATTGATATTATTCCATTGAGTGTGGTGACTTTTAGCAGTATGTAGTTTCACTGTTTAGTCCTCTTAATTAGGGTTATTTTTGCTTTTTCTTTGTCTGGGTTCAAGATTGCTATCTCTGGCTTTTTTTTTCCTATCAGCTGAAGCATGATAGATTCTGTTCTAGTCCCTTATTTTAACTGTGAGCCTTTCTGTTTCTTGTAAACAACATATTGTTGGATTCTGGTTTCAAATTTATTTTGCTATCTACTTCTGTTTCATGGCTAAGTTCATTCACAGTTATGCTTACCAATTGTGCATTTTGCTCTATCCTATTTTTCTTGTGTCTGTCCTTCATCATTGTCCATTTCTTCCTACAGAGTCTCCATAGAGGAAACTAGCATCTATATACCACCTAAAATTTTTCACAGATAATAAATTCTGTTTTGCTTCTTTTATCAGTTCTCTCTGTTTCTTCTTTTAAATCACTTCCTATTTCTTTTACCCACTATTACCTTTCCCTATTGGATAGAATAGATTTTTATGACAAATTAAGTAGTTGTGTATGTGTGTTTGTGTGTATTTGTATATGAGTGTATTCTTTTTTAACTAATTTAAATATGAGAGAGGTTTAAGTGTTGCCTTCTTCCCCTATCATTTACTATTCTATTGTAAAAGTTCTTTCTTGTGCTCCTCTTTTATGGGATAATTTTCCCCATTCCTTTTTTCCTCTGCCTTCTTCCCATGCATTCCTCTTTCTTTCCTATGTATTTTTTGCATCATCTGAACATAGTTGACTTACTCTCATACCTTTTACTATATATAATCCTAACTGTCCTAATAAAGAAAAGAAGTTACTTGTATAATCTTCCCCTAAATAAAAGTAAACAGTTTAACCTTAATGAGTTATGATTTATTTTTCTATGCACCACTTGAGTCTTGTATTTGAAAGTCAGATTTTCTATTAAACTCTGGTGTTTTCATCAGGAATGCTTGAAAGTACTCTAATTCATTAAATATCCATTTCTTCTCTTGAAGAATTATACTCAGTTTTGCTGAGTAGATTAATTTTCCTTGTAATTCCAGCTCTTTTGTCTTCAAAATATCATATGTGAACTCCTCTACTCTTGGAGTTTTTTCTTATTATCTCATGAAATCATTAATTTCCACTTTCCAATTCTAATTTTTAAGGAATGATTTTCTTTAGTGAGTTTTTGTACTTTCCCCCAATTAATTATTTTTAAGGTATTGTTTTTATCAGTGAATCTTTATACCTCTTTTTCTATTTGGTCAATTTTGTTTTTTATGGTCTTATTTCCTTTAGTATTTTTGTGCCCTTTTCATAATTTTCTTCCTCAGTTCTCCTATCTGTACCTATTTTTCCTCTACTATTCTAATTTTGAAAAATATATTTTTTTATTCTTCTAGGAAATCTTGTTGGGTTTGTGTTCAATTAATTTTCTTTTTTCTTTGTGATTTTGCTTGTAGGAGCTAATTTCATTGTTTTCTTTTGGTTTTGTGGTTTCATCTTTCCTATCACAGTAGCAGTTTTTTTATTGTCAGATTGTTTTTCATTTTTTCCACCCTATTTATTGGTTTTGAGCTTTATGTTAAAGTTAGGCTCTGTTTGCAGTGAGGTGGGGATGGGGACACAGGGCATTATCTCACACTTTGGTCTTTTTCACTTAGCTAATTTCAGAGATAGTTTGGGGACTTTAGAAGATTTTAGTTCTTCCAAGTTGTTGTGATCCAGAGATATGCATTATCACTGCTTTCCTGGTGTGCATTCTGGTCCTTATTTTGGAAGAGTCCTTGATTTCTTTGGATTGAAACCAACACTATTCCCTGGGCCCTTGTTTCTTGCTACCAGAAATAATTCTCATAGTTTCCTCAAGGTCCCTGATCATTTGAGACTGGCAGTGATACTAATCTTTAGGAGCCATGTTCCCTGAGAACCAGAAGTGATACTGTTCTTCAGGGTCCTTAATTCTTTGTGATCAAAAGTGATTCTGACCCTTAGAAGTCCTGCTCCCACTTGACTGAAAATGTTCCTCTCTGCCCTTGAAACCAGAAATGGGCTTTGCCAAATGGTATCTAGTCCTGCATTCATTGTTAGCCTAGAGTCCCCTAGGAGTCCCCTGTAATCTCTTTCTGACCAGTTGCAATGTCCCTTTATCTCCCAAAACTATTGTTGCTCCTATTGCCAGTACCTATTCCCACCAATGGTATGGGTTTCAGGTCAGCTTCCACACCAATGTTATAGATCCTGTAACTGACCTCCTAAGTTATCTTGAACTGTAAGAAGGTCTTACTCTGATCTTTTTTTGACTCTGACATTCCAGAATTCAATTTAAGGCTTCATTTTAGTTTTTTGGAGGGAAATGTTGGGAGAACTCAGCTGTGTGCTTCCTCTGCTCCACCATCTTGTCTAGATAATTTTTTTGAACATTATTTTTTTCACAGAATGTGCTAATTTACAACTGGCAGAAGAACTTTCCTCAAAATTTATTAAAATGAAATGGCACATTCAGTTTTTATTCCTTAATTTAGATTGGAATTGTAAAAGCAAGGGAAATTTCAGCAAAAATGATTTTCAAAAATAGTCATCTCTGTTACTATTCCTTTAGATTTAGTGCTCAAATATTAAGATTTGGGTCAAAGAGAAGGATCCTTGATATTTAAGATACAGACTTGAAATAAACTATTATTTTCTGAGTGATGTTCAAATACAATGAATTACAAGCAATTTTATTTATGTAGGGAAAACTTCAATATGATTAATATTTCTGACTGTAATAAAAATAATCAAAATGGAGAGGTTTGAAGTTAACATAAACTGAAATCTGAAGCCAAGTCTTTGTAAGTTTTGTTAAAGGCCAAAGAAATCAAAAACAAATAAACACTGTGTAGGATATGAAAGCTCATCTCTAATCTCTCCTGAGATGACTTTGAATTACTACCCTTGAAAAATATAAGATAGGAGTAGGAATCTGTCCTTAGTACAGAAGTATAACATATACATGTCCTTTGAGGCTCCCAAAACTCTGTACCACATAGGTAAAAATGTATCCTCTGTATAGATTTAAAATATATCATGTTGAATGTTACATATAAGTATATAATACATGCATATAAGTTATGTTGTATATGTGTTTAAATGTCTTTGTATGTTTATATACATGTGTATGCATTTTATATATTTATGCACAGGCATATGTATATACATACATTATAAAAACAGGAAGGAAAGTTGAAAAATCAAAAATGCATATGTAAATATAGGCATATAAATATGAATGTATGAATATATTTGTATGTATTTTATTTAATATAAAGAATAATTAAGATAGATAAATAGAAAGAAAAAAAGATAGATGGATATATATTTCTTAGTCTATCTAATCTCCAAAATATGCTAGTGGATACTAGCTCAGTAGGCTAACACAGTGGTTGTTCCTTCCCATAATCTTATGCAGAGATTACATAAGAAAAAAAAAACTTTATAAATTCGTCTAGCCAAAAATGTAGTAAATTCTCTTATTTGATCTGTTTATTAGATTTGATCAAACTTTTCTAGAGCTAAAAAGACAATAATAAAAACTATTGGTCTTTCTCTATCTCTTTACTTTTCTTTGCCTTTGTTATTTGGAGCAAATGATTTCAACACAACTGAGTGAATTGTAGTAAATGATGTGTGTGTGTGCATGGGTGTGGGTGTGGGTGTGTGTGGTGTGGGGTGGGTGTGTGTATGTGTGGGGGTGGGTATATATATATATATATATATATATATATATATATATATATATATATATATATATATATATATATATATGCTGTATAGCACCCCAATTTTCCCCTGCTTTTTAGGAAAACTTTCACATTGCATAAAACTGATGAAGATTAGTATCAGGGCCTGGTGCTTATTTATCAAGGCCTGATCAGTGGGGCCTTGAGCTCCTCCCCTGACTTTTTGGTTTTGTTGTTCCCAGAGAGGAAAGTGAGTTTTGAAAGTGTCAGAATAGTGTAAATGCTGATGTATTGGCCACAGTTGTTTGTCTCTCAAAAAGCCTTCAGAGCCCTCCCCTCTCCTCCATTCCCTTCAAGTCGGGAATGATTCATCAGCTGGCCTTTAGCAAGAAAAGAGGCCTGCCTTGGGTCTCAGGCCTTTGACCCTTGTGAAGAGAAAGGTCAGACGGAGAGCAACTGTGCAAGCACGACAGGCTCAGCTACAGGACTTGAAAACACAAGGGAAAGGCGCCTGAAAGAATGGAGGGGGACGGTGGGAAAAAGTGGGAATTTCTCAAAGTTGAGAGTACATTTCTAAGAGACTCAGTGGATCAGCTGACAACTCGGGTCAAGGGCCATATTGAAGCTCCATCCCCTGAGCATGTTACAGTAACATCTGTTTGTTAAGAGTCTTTAGGGACTAAACATAGGCACAAACGTTTTCTGACCTCCCTCCACAAAAAGGGGACAAACTGAGAGATTAGGTGTTCCCATTAGCATTTGTGTTTGACTTAAGGGCTCCCCTCTCTGGGGTCTGATTTGTCTGCTTCACCCCATTTCTTTTTATAATCCCACTAAATATTTAGCTCAACCACATAGTTATCATCATGTCAGCATCTGAAACCACAGAGCAAAAGCTGGAATAGAATTGCATGAGGCATGTCCTACAAAAAGCACAGAATGTAAAGATTAAGCAAAAAATGGGCATTTAATTTGCCTTATGATAGAATTAAAAGATTTCATAGTAACTTCTAGAGGAGTAATGATAGAGGTTTTTTCATCATTCAGATTCAAGAAATAATCATGTTAATTTTCATTCTGTTGCTAGTTTGATGAATGGGGTTCAGAATAAGAACTTCATTTAGAGTTTAAGTCTGAGTTGCCTTTTATTTGGTCTTTCTACTTTAATCATTTTTAGTACACACCTATTTAAGATTACTTCATCCCAATTTCATGTTCTTTCTACCAAATGCTGTTGTTCCTGAGCTTTAACTGGACCTATGCCCCCAAACTGGCTGTAATCAAATTAAAACCATCACAGAAAATATCAAACAGTTTCTGGGGTGGGGTGGGGGGTTGTGGTGAATCAAGGATATGAATACATCAGCAGCATGATTTCCATTTTCTTTCTGAAATGACTTTTGCTATATGACTGTTGGTTGGTACAGTTCATATGTTGCATCCATTACAAAGAGCCGGCTCCTCCTCCCCCATTTCTCAAGATTCTTGCAGTGATGTCATGTGCAGACCTGATAAAGGAAAACTGTCACTTCTTAGTATGTTGACAAAGGCACTCGATGACACGTTAGGCATCTCTCTTGTGTGCAGAGTTGATGCCCTGGCTCCTGACCTTGGGCTCAGAGGCCACATTAAGTTTTGTTTCAGGATAAAAGCTCCCACACAGTGGAAACTTTTGAGGGGTTAGTGCTAGTTATTTTTAACCATAAACGAACTAAAAATAAGGAAGCATGTACAATCACATAATGTAACCTTCTTTAATGTTCCATATCAACAACAGCAAAGTTCACACAGCTCATCTTTCATTTTAACTCTATGAAAAAGACATACTTGGTATTTGTAGAGAATTGTCCTGGGGATATCAAGTTCTGGGCATCTTTGCCTTGGGAGGAAAGTGTCTTGTTTTGAAGTAAAGATAATACAAGGAGATAGGGCTCATCTAATGGTAGGGAATGATCTTGTGTGTTTGTATATGTGTGTGAAGGGGGAGAGAGAGAGAGAGAGAGAGAGAGAGAGAGAGAGAGAGAGAGAGAGAGTCAGAGAGATAGAGAGAGAGATGTGTGTGGGGAGGATAATGTGTTTGTTCACAACTACCTTTGTAATTATAAATAATAAAAAATTTCATTCGGAAGTACGTTCTGCCAAACTTCACAATAAACCTCCTAGCAAGTCATTGAGGTTTTCTTAATCAGGGTCAGAACCCACAAGTCTGGGGCCAATGAAGTTCAGTGGGAAAATGAGTCTTCTTCCCAGTCATTTTTTTCTTTCCTTTTCTCTTTCATTTGGAAAGGACCTCCTCATAAACATGCAGAGCAATTTTCCAGTACATTAACCCGGGAGGGATCCTCTCTCCCTCTGTGCAAGAGAGGAAAAAGTTGAGAAACAGGGCCAGCCGAAGATGGATGAGCCTGGGATATAAGACAGGGCAGTTTTTCCACTGTCCTGCCCTATACACCTCGGACAAAGACTTCATTGAGTGAGATGCTTGACATAAGCCTCATAAACTAGTAGTTGGGTACAAAAGGTCTGACACTTGAAAGTACCAGCCCCTGCCTTCCTTCTATTGCAGCTGCGCAAGGGGGTTGGATCTAACAGTTGTGTCCCATTGTCAGTTCGTAGGACAAGAGGTGAAGATAAATAGTGTTGACTTTAGTGCAGTCACACAATTTTGGTTTTCCCCAAAAGACATCATTTCCTCCCAAGCCATGCATTATTATACTGGTGGATATAATCCCCTTTCCTTTTGTCATGGAGGAAGGGTGGAATCTGTTCAAGATATCAAGGTAGATTGAAGAGATTTTATGTATAGTTATATATATATATATATATATATATATATATATATATATACACATATATATATGTTGGGAAGAGTGTGAAAGTGTGTGTGTGTGTGTGTGTGTGTGTGTGTGTGTGTGTGTGTGTGTGTGTGTGTGACTGTCAGTGGTATATGTTTATGGAGAGTGGTAAAAAAAAATAAGGGACCAAGGAATCTCTTATGGTCCTCAGAGGAAAAAAAAAATATAATTTTCATACATTTACTTCAGTTATAGTGGTTTTTTTTATTTTTCAAAGAAGATTGGCCAATGATAGTTACAAGAAACAAAAAGACTTATGATGTCAAGCAAATTAAAATATATGAATTATTTAAAAGTTTAAAAAATCCATCTTAGACTATATTTTCAACCATCTTAAAGGTAAAATATAGATTCTTACCTAACTTTAACTTGAGCAATAGCTTTTTAAAACAGATATTTGAAAGCATTATCAAGTCTTTTTACTTAATAGAATGTATTGATAATTTCTTTCTCCACTTTCAGGAAAGGAAAAAATTGAGGATATGTAAAGCTAAATCTGTTTGTGCTTGTTGGCTTGTGTATAACCAAATCAACTAAACTAGAGAGAATCCCAACATTACTACAAAACGCTTTCTTGGATCTGTCCATTGCAGGCCTCTACTAGAAATCAGCATATGGGCCTCTCTTTTCTGAGAAATGACAGCATACTGGCTACTGATGAATATCAAAATTCACTTTCTAAGAATTAGTTAAAATATAGAAATTCATGTATTCCCAGCCCCACTTTATGTATTAAGAAGAAAAGTCAGTTCTGAAAAGCAGAATTTCAGGAGCAATGAGCAACATTTTCTTGATATATCCCAACAAATCTATCATAAGTTTGCAGTAGACAACATTTTACTATTTTATATCTGTTTTCAGTGCTTCTTATATTTCTTTTCATGATGAATCAAAATGCTGCTTGAAGTTATTTAGGTTAATTTATTTGGAGAATCCTTCAATTTGAAACAATTCATGTATAATTACCACATGTGATAGATAGCACATTCCTGCTAACAAGATTTGTATTTATTTATTTGACTGGGAAACTTATGAATTTTCTTTATAATGACTCTTTTCCTTGCTTAATAATTACAAATTAGAAAGTAACAGTCTTAAAAATAAGTAGTTTACTCATGTACTATTTATCTTGGCTTAATAGAATCATTCAGAGGACTTTTAGAGCTAATCCTTTTTAATATTTAATTTTGAAAGTTGCAATAGCCATTTCCCCCCCTAAATCTTGTTTTCGATATTACATGGTAAGAATTGGAAAGAATTTTTACTTTTACTTTTTTTTTGTCTGCAATATGAGATAGGGGTGGTATTTTCTTTTGTCTTTTCAGTCCAATACATAAACCCAGTAAGGACTATCTGCCATTAATACCACTACTGGATCACTACTTAAATGGTGGAGAAATGAATTTTTTTAAAGCACATAATAGTGGACCTGAGCAGTAATAAGCACAACTCAAAGAAAGTATTTCATTAGGGATTAGGCATAAAGAATAATATTAAACATATGTTCAAAATAGGCTTGTTTTATATCAAAAATGAAGACTAATCTATGAAATATCAGGCATTCTTAAATAGTAAAACTTGAAAACTTGTATCCAGAGCAAGGTTCCACTAATTGTGATGGAGTAATGGGGGTAAAATGAAAAATAGTTGAATAATATGGGCAGGCATGTGGTTTTTTACAATTTGGGGAGGGTCTACCCCCATCTAGGAGATCAGATGATACCAAATAAATGTTCTGTGTGTGTTTATAAAGTCAAAAGCTAAAATTACACGTAACAGAGTTGAACTAGAATACTTATCCATTTGTTCTCACTTGAGATACTAGCAGAAATGTCTACCATAGCAAAAAAAAAAAAAAAAACCCAAACAAGAAAAGAAATTGAGGGAACAAGCTAGGTAAAGAAGAAACAAAATTATCACTGATAATATTATGGTGAACATAAAGAACTCTAATGAATCAATTAAAAATAATAAAATCATCAATAATTTCAGCAAAATTGAGGGATTTAAAATAAATACAAACAGATAATCAGCATTTTATATAATACCATTAAAACTAATGGAGAAATTGGATGATAAGTTCAATTTATAATAAGCATAGAACTTATAAAATTCTTGGAAGTCTATCTACCAAGATACAAATCAGAACTATATTAGTGTAACTACAACTACTGCTCAGGTCCACTATTATGTGCTTTAAAAAAATTCATTTCTCCACCATTTCCAAAATAATTGGAAAAATATTAATTGATCGTTTGTAGAGTAAGTCCTTGTAATAAAAATTAATTCAATGTCATATCAAGTACCAAAAATTACTTCATACAACAATGAAATAATATCAAAATTCACATGGAAACAAATTTAGGTCAAGATTCTTTAGGGGAAATAATGAATTTGGAACAAAGGGAGTCTAGTGTTGCTAGATCTTACACTGTAATATAAAGCAGTCATTCTCAAAACAATTTGGTTAGAGGCAGTAGATGGCAAAGTGGATGGAATGATAAGCCTTGGATCAGGAAGATCTGGGAGATTTGAGCTGAAATTTGACCTCAATGTTTACTAGCTGTGTGATCTTTGACAAGTCTTTTAACCTCTTTGCCTCAGTTTTCTTAACTATATAAAATGGAAATTATAACAGCACCTAACTTAAAAGGTTTTTATAAATCTCAAATGAGAAAATCTTTAGAAACTACTTAGAAAATGACAAAATGGATGATATGTAAAGGCTAATTATTAAGGGTAGTTATGAGGAACAGTAGATAAGAGTCTTGGGCCTAGGAAGACTCATCATCTTGAGTTCAAATCTAGCCTCTGATACTAACCAGCTCTGTGACCTAGGGAAAGTCACTTAAGCCTTTTTGCCTCAGCTTCCTTATTTGTAAAATGAGCTGGAGAAAGAAATGACAAATCATTCCAGTATCTTTTCCAAGGAAACCCCTAAATGTGACCACAAAGAGTTGGACATGACCAACTTGGACATGAACAGTTGGACATGAACAACAAAATGTTTATTCCCTTCTTCCTTCCCTTTCCCATTGCTTAAAAATTAAAGACATCAATTGTTGGAACTTATTAAGTACACAGGATACAGAAGCAATTTTTTCTAATGTCTTATTATTCAATAAACACAAAGACCCAGCTGCTAGGACTAAGACATATTTTTTGACAAAAACTATAGGGAAAATTGGACAAGAGTATGGAAGAAATCAGATTTAGTAAAAGATTTTACATTTTATATCAAGATATGTTTCAAGTAGATATGTGACAGAGTAAAAGATCACATCATAAACAAATTATAGAAACAATGGAAAAATTGTTTATTATATCATGGATAAAAGAAAAGTTCCCAGTCAAAGAAGGGAAAGAGAAGATGGGAAAATAGATAATTTTGATCAAATATAATTTTCTAAGCTTTTATTTTTACAAATAAATCCAAGAAAGCTAAGAATAATATGGGAAAAATGAGGAAAAGCAATCTTTACAACAAAGATATTCAAGATATTTAGGGAAATGATTTAAGTTTATAGGAAAAAGAACCATTTCCTTTCAATTAGCTATAATTGCACCTTGGATAAAGCACATTGGCTATGATACTGCCACTGCACAAAGCTAAGATCCAGTCCCTAATTAAGAAACAGTTGAAATAGGTCTCTCAAGTGAAAAAAAATTCAGGCAATATATGGTGATAAAAATATTTCAAATCAATTCTAATTAGAGAAATAAAAATTAAAGCAATTCTGAAATCCTGCATCAAACCCATCAAAATGATGAAGATGACAAAAAAAAGGAAAAAGATAAATATTTTGGAGGGACTATGGGAAAATAGAAAAAACACACACAATTGGTGGACCTTTTGAATGGATATAATTATAGAAAGCAATTTGGCAGTATACAAATAAATTTACTAAACAATGCATGCCCTTTGCCTTAGCTATACCACCACTATATACCCAACGAAATAAAAGAAACTAAAAAAAGTCCTTTATATACAGAAATATTTATAACATATCTTTTACGGTCACAAAGCAAAACAAAATGAAAAACTTGCAAGCTAAAGAGTGGCTTGAATGAAGAATAAAATTAGCAGAGCCAGGAGGACAATTTATACAATAAGAACTAATATTCATATATATTTATATATATATATAGTAATTTACAGATTGTAGAGTTCCTTGTATATAACAACAAAGGCAACAATATTATAGAGACCAACAACTTTGAAAGCTTTTGTAAGAACCTGAGCAATGCAATAATAATAATCTATAATTATAGAAGTATGATGATAAAATACACTATTCACCTTCTGACAAAAAGGTCATAGATTTGGGGAGCAGAATGAGATGTTCACATGTTTTATATAGCCAGTGGGGAATTTGTTTGCTTGACTCTGCATGTGTTACAAGAAATGTCCAAGGAGGGGGTGGGGGGCTGGAGGGAGGGAGAGAAAGAAAATAAATTTGTTGGGGTTTTTTTTAAGAGAAATAGGCAGAATATTACTGGTGTTCCATGTTGTCTGTTTCAGCTGAAGTCACTGTATCTTATTTGTTTTGCTAAATGTTTCACTTTGTTTCGGGAGACCTCATAAAAATAGGAATAATCTGTAAATGTGATGCAAAAACATAACACATCAATGAATTTAAATGAATCTACTCTATCATACAAAACTGGTCTTTCCCCCACCCACTTACCTCAATCTTCAGTTTTAGCACTGTATTCCAGAATTTGAATTGAATAATCATTTTAATTTTTTTAAAAATATATTAGAAAAAATAGGACCACATTTTTTTTAAATTATTAAGATTTTTTCAAACAGGGTCTCCATTATGTGACTGTGTCTTCAAAGTAATTGTACAACCCTGCCTGGATTTAGAGAACTTCTTAAATGTAAATAGCCAAAAATAATGTTTGCCATTCTTGCTTAAAATTCTTAGCTATTGACATTTTGGAACAATTTACATTATTTAAGACCTTCACCTCGATGAAAATCAGTATTTCAGTACATGTGACTTGCACCTATAGGTATATTTTATTATGAGCTTAATTCAAGTCCTTAAGGGCTAGAAATGTTTTTTTATGATAGTGCCACCCACTCATCTTTATTCTTTCTTCATTCTTTATACTTACGATGATTGTAAAGGGAAGGGAAAAAACACCTAGCTAAAGAGCAATATTCATCTATTCCAGTATTTTCTTTCTGACAGGATTATCAAGGTACATTAATGGACAGGAGGGGAGTGGAGTGGGGAGAGGGGTAGGGAAAAATTATGGTAGTTATTCTCTCTATAATGCAGACCCTTAAAGCTCAGGGATATATTCCCAATATTCTTTACTTTGCCTTAAAGATTGCATTTATGAATTTCTCTAAACCTATTTCAATTTCATTCTTCTAGTCATTCTCCACTATTTCTGAGTGACAATAGGATAACATTGTGTAATGGATCCAGCAATCTATGACTACTGATCTTTATGTGAAGAGACTTGGATTTGAATCCTACTTCTGAGACTTATTAGCAGTGTGACCATAGCATAAATTACCTTTGAGCCCTGTTTTCTCATCTGTCAAATACTGATCGTCCCTGTCTGACAAGGTTACAAGCTTCAGGCATAATGCCAGAGCTGAATGATCTGACTTCAGACAGGAAGACATAGTCATTGTATAATGGATCTAGTAAAATGTACTATAGATAGACTCCTGTACTTGGGGTTAAGAAAGACATGTGTTTGAATTCTGTCTCTAACAGTGATATGTAATTCTCGTCAATTCATTTAACCCTTTAGTGCCCTAGGTCTAGGCTATTCTTTAAAACCCAGATTTAGAAAGAAAACACTGCTCCAACCTAGTTAGAGGACTAGCTTCATCTAGGAGTTCCCTAATTCAATTAAACTAAAAGTCTAGTCCCTATGTTCTATGCCTAGTAATAATAGCAAGTCTTTCAAAAGAGTTTTAAAGTCTGTAAAGTGTTTTATATTTGCTATCTCATATTTTTCCCCCTATTTTACAATAAGATAATCATGACTGAGCAGTATAGTGACTTGCCCAGTTAAGTGTAAGAGGCAGTATTTGAATTCAGGTCTTTCTAATTCCAAGTTTACTACCTATCTGCCTCAGTTTCTATAGTGTTTAAAGTACTCCAGGAAAGTCAGTTATCATTTTTATTACTCTGTTTATAATTTGATTCAAAATAAAGCTTTATGGAATAAGCTCAGAATTTTCATGTATCCTAGGACCTATTGGATAATTCCATGTTGATTTTATTAATATCAAGGTCCTGTCTTTATCACTACTGAGTCTTCATCTTTTTTGTTTAATTTGCCCAATTTTTCATCTGTCTGTAATAGAAACTGCCCCAACACCATGTCTTATTCTTCTTTCAATATATATATATATATATATGTAAAATTTTAAATTCAATTGGATTCAAGGCACATTTACTATACTATTTACTATTTATTTACCTGCTATATAAGTCACTATGTTGGATACTGGGAATAAAGAAAATGAAATGAAAGTCCAGGCCTTCATGGAATTTGTAGTCCAATCAAGAGAACATTAAAGATACAAGATTATATGCTATATATTAAGGAAAAAAGAGAGATAGAAAATGCTTAAGGTCATATGAGTAGGGAGAAATAATTGTTTGCTAGGGAAAATCAGGGAAGTTTTCATAGAAGAAGGTGATGCTTAAATTTGTCCTTAAAGGAAGAGAAGGCTTTTCCCAAAGGGGCCTTGAATAAAGTTTGGAATTCTAAGAAGTGAGGAAGGATGTATTCTAAACACAAGACTCTTCCTGTCTGTGTCTCAAAGGCCCAAAAGCAGGAACTGGAATGCTGAGCCTGGAGAATGGCAAGCAATACAATGGGTGGAAGTTATAAGGAGGGAAATGTTGTTTCAGCATCAGAGATACTTTTTATGTCCAATAGCATGCCAAATCGAGTCACCCCTCTTTTTACACTGACCCCCATGAATGGAACATCAGCATAACAGCATATTTGCTGAAAGAATTGTATTCATTTATGAGTTGACTTCTAAATCTAGCGACAGCTGGACAGAGCAGTGGGTAGATCTTTAGATCTGGATTCAGGAAAAAAGAAAGAAAGAGAGAAAAGCAAGAAAGAAATCAAGAAAGCGAGAAAGTGAGAAAGAAAGAAAGAAAGAAAGAAAGAAAGAAAGAAAGAGGCAAAGAGAGAAAGTGAGAGAGAGAAAAAAGACAAAGAGAGAAAGAGAGAGAAAGAAAGAAAGAAAGAAAGAAAGAAAGAAAGAAAGAAAGAAAGAAAAGAAAAAAGGATAGGCAGAGAGAAAAAAGAGGAGAGAGAGAGAGGGAGAGAGAATGAGAGAGGAAGGAAGGAAGGAAGGAAGGAAGGAAGAAAGAAAGAAAGAAAGAAAGAAAGAAAGAAAGAAAGAAAGAAAGAAAGGAAGGAAGGAAGGAAGGAAGAAGGAGGGAGAGAGAGAGAAAAAGAAAGGGAGAAAGAGACAAAGAGAGAGAAATAGGAAAAGAAAGGAAGGAAGAAGGGGGAGAAAGAGAGGAAGAAATAGAGAGACAAAGAGAGAGAGAGAAGGAAAGAAAGAAAGAAAGAAAGAAAGAAAGAAAGAAAGAAAGAAAGAAAGAGGGAGGGAGGAGGGGGAGGGAGGGAGGGAGGGATGAAGGAAGGAAGGAAGGAAGGAAGGAAGGAAGGAAGGAAAGAGAGAAAATAGAGAGGAGGAAAAAGGGAGAGAGAATGTGAGAGGAAGGAAGGCATGAAGGAATGAAGGAAGCAAGGGAAGAAGGAATGAAGGAATGAACAAAGGAACTAAGGAAGGGGAAAAAAGAGAATGCTTTGGTTTGTATTAAAACAATATCAGTTCTTTCTCTGGAGGTGGACATAATTTTTCATTCCGAGTCTTTCATTATCATCATCCTCATCAAAATCATCATCCTCATCATCATCATGTATTGCAGAGAAAAGCAAAGTCATTCACAGTTCTTCATTTTACAATATTGCTTTTAACTATTTAGATTGTTCATGTTCTGCTCACTTCACTTTTTATCAGTTCAGGTAAGTTTTACTGGGGCTTTTTTATGTCCTCCTGCTTGTCATATTTTCTAATACAATAATATTCTGTGGCAACCATATAGCACAACTTGTTCAGTCATTCCCCAATTGAGGAGAATCCCCTCAATTTTCAATTTTTATCCACCACAAAAGAGCTGTGATAAATATTTTTTGCAAAGTTTATTTTTTACTTGTTTTGTATCTTTTTGGCATAAAGAATAAGCAGCAGTATTGCTTTAAAGGAGGGCATGCACAGTTTTCTAGCCCTTTGGGCATAATTCCAAATACTGTTCCAGAATGTTTGGATCACTTCACAATTCCACCAACACTATGTTAGGGTTTGTTTGTTTTTTTTGCATCCCCCCCATGTTTTCATTTTTTTTTAGTCATATTAGCCAATCTGATAGGTATGAAATGATAACTTAGAAGTGTTTTAGTTTCATTTCTTTAATCTCTAGTGATTTAGAGTATTTTCATATGACTATAGTTAGTTTTGATTTCATGTCCTTTGACAATTTATTAATTGGGGAATGAATTGTATTCTTATAAATTTGATTCAGTTCTTTATATATTTGAGAAATGAAACCTTTGTAAGACATACATGATGTAAAAAAATTTCTTCATATTCTGCTATCCTAATTTTGATTCATTGGTTTTAATTGTGCAAAACTTTTAAATTTTGTTTATTTAGAATAACCCATTTTACATTTTTTTTACTTTTTTTTACAAGGCAAGGAGGTAAAGTGACTTGCCCAAGGCTACACAGCTAGGTAATTATTAAATATCAAAGGTCAGATATGAACTCAGGTTCTCTTAACTCCAGGGCTGGTTCTCTATTAACTGTGTTCCCTAGCTGCACCCCCCATTTTGTATTTTTAATGTTTGCTATTACTTGTTTCATCTTAAAGTCTTCCCTTTTCCATAGATCTAACTGTTAAACTATTCCATGCTTTAATTTGCTCAAGGTATGTACCCTCCATGTACAAATTATGTACCCATTTTGACCTTATCTTAGTATATGGTGTAAAATGTTTGTTTATACCTAGTTTCTGCCATTCTGTTTTCCAGTTTTCCATGAATGCTTTTTTTGTCAAGTTAGTAAATTTTTGTCTCCAAAACTTGAATCTTTGGGTTTATCAAACACTAGGTTATTATGATCATTTAACAAGGTATTGTGTACTTACTCTATTCCACAGATTCCATCATTCTATTTCTTAGCCAGCACCAGATTGCTTTTATAATTACTGTAAAGAATATCTTTTAAATGAATTATAAGAATGAATAGAAGCAGATCTGTTCTAAAATAGATGCCTAAATAGTGAATCTTCCATTGCAAACAGTGTTTAAGGAAAGAATTCTTAACCTGGAATACATGATCCTTGTAAACAAATCTATAAATATATTTTAATATAATTTGTATCCTTTATGATCTTGCACATTTTATGCATTCCAAACATTATTTAAAAAAAGATCTAGAGGAGGCGGAGCCAAGATGGCAACAAGAAGGGATCAAGTCTTAGGCTCTCTCTGATAAAACTGGAAACTAAGGACTCTAAACTTTCAAGAGACAGAACCCACAAAGGGACCCAGTGAGGCAGTTCTCCTACTTGGAGAAGAGCAGAAAGGCTCTGCTCCCTGGGTCAAGGGGCAGCCCTCCAGAGGGGTGGCCTGCCAGAGTGAAAGAACTTCAGCCTCCTGGAGGCAGTCCCAGGGAGCTGGGAGCTGCGGCTCACAGAAGTGGGGGAGTCTCCTGAGCTGCACCCCGGAGAGCACCGGGCACAAAGTGGGGGAACAGGGGGGGACGTCTGCAGAGGGAACACATTGAGCCCAGCCCTCAAGGCACAGAGCAAGCAGCTTGGTCTTTCTGCAGCCCAGTCCTGGAAACAGAAGCAGGAGGAGCCAGTAAGCAGGAGCCTCCAGGGCATGAGCCCATTGAGCTGAGGGAGGGGAGTGAAGAGAGAGAGACTGCAGAGCTCTGTCCTCTGTCCCTGGAACAGGACTCTGGGGTTGTGACCACATTCAGATCCTGATAGCCGTCTAGGCCCCCCCCATAGAACAGCAGGCCCCCCCCCCACCTCAGCCCTGTAGCAGAGTGGGGTGCATATGGTTTTTCACAGACCAGGAGGGAGGACAGAGCCTCACACACTGAGATCCTTGTGGGAGTGTCCCAAAAGCTCAGGAAGCACCCCAAAACCAGGCCCAGGCTGGGAAAATGAGCAAGCAAAGAAACAAGAGGAAAACCATTGAGAAATAATTTGCATATGAGCCCAAGAAAGATCAAAATACTAAGTCTGAAGATGAGGAAGCACAAGCTTCTGCATCTAAAGACTCCAAGAAAAACAGAAATTGGGCTCAGGCTATGACAGAACTCAAAAAAGACTTTGAAGATCAAATGAGGGAGTTGGAAGAAAAACTGGGAAAAGAAAGGAGAGAGATGTAGGAAAAACATGAAAATGAAGTCAGCAGCTTAGTCAAGGAAATCCAAAAAAATGCTGAAGAAAATAGCATGCTAAAAACCAGCTTAGGTCAAATGGATAAAACAGTTCAAAAAGTTATTGGGGAGAAGAATGCCTTAAAAAGCAAAATTGGCCAGATGGAAAAAGAGATAAGAAAACTCTCTGAGGAGAACAAATCCTTCAGACAAAGAATAGAATTCAAGGAGATTGATGAATTTACCAGAAATCAGGAATCAATACTTCAAAACCAAAAAAAAAAATGAAAAATTAGAAGAAAATGTGAAATATCTCATTGAAAAAACAACTGATAGGGAAAACAGACTTAGGAAAGATAATTTAAAAATTATTGGAATACCTGAAAGTCATGATCAGGAAAAGAGCCTTGACATCATTTTCAAAGAATTACTACAGGAAAATTGCCCTGATATTCTAGAAGCAGAGAGCAAAATAGAAATGGAGAGAATCCACCTATCCCCCCCAAGAAAGAGATCCCAAAAAACCAACCCCTAGGAATATTATAGCCAAGTTCCAGAACTCCCAAGTCAAAGAGAAAATATTACAAGCAGCCAGAAGGACACAGTTCAAATTTCATGGAGCTGCAGGCAGGATCACACAGGACTTAGCAGCAACTACATTGGAAGCTCGTAGGGCTTGGAATATAATATACCAGAAGGCAAAAGAGCTTAGAATGCAGCCAAGAATGAACTACCCAGCAAGGCTGAATGTCCTCTTCCAGGGAAAAATATGGACTTTCAATGAACCAGGGGAATTTCAAATGTTCCTTTTGGAATGGCCAGAGCTGAACAGAAGGTTTGATCTTCAGATACAGGACTCAAGTGAAGCATAGGGATTGGAGGAGAGGGAGAAAATATGAGGAAGTTAATGATGATGAACTGCATGTATTCCTGCATAGAAAAATGACACTGATAATACTCATATGAACCTTCTTAGTTAATAGAGCAGGTAGAGGGAGCTTTTTTAGTTCAAGCACAAGAGAAAGCTGAATTCGAAGATAAAATATGGTGTAAAAATGGAATCAATAGAAAAAAAGGGAAATGTCATGGGAGAAAGAAAAAGGAGAGGGGGAATAGGCCAAGATATTTCATATAATAAGATTTTTTTTTATTACAATGAGCTATTGCAATGATATGAAAGGGGGGAGACAAGGGGGAATGAGGGAACCTTTGCTCTCATCAGAGGTGACTAGGAGAGGAAACAGCATATATACTCAATGATGTATAAGCATCTGGAGTAAGAAGGAGGGGGGGAGCAGGGGGAAGGGGTGGGGATGTGAATAAAGGAGTAGATGATGTACCATGGTGGGGAGAGTGGTCAGATATAACATATTTTCTCTTTTACTTCTTGCAAGGGGCTGGGATTGGAAGGCCTGTCCAGGACCATAGGGCCAGGTGGATTCTGGGCTGAAGGGGTGGTGTGGGGGCTCAGGGCTTCTTGGCCCCAGGACCAGGGATCTGTCTGCTGTGCCACTCAGCTACCCTACATCAGAGTCAGAGTGAAAGGAGAGAGAAAATATACTACATGGTAGTGGAGAAATAAGAAAGGAGGGAGTTGAGATCAGCAGTGGCAACGTTGGAAAAATATGGAAGTAACTTTTGCAATGTACTTACCATAAAAATGCGATCCACCCATGACAGAGTTGTTGGTGTTGAAACAAAGACTGAAGCACATTTTTTAATTATTATTATTTGGGGGAGGGTGCAGGGCAAATGGGGCTGGGAGGCCTGCCTGGGGCCACATAGCAGGGTGATCTTTGGGTGTCTGAGGCCAGATTTGGACCTAGGTGCTCCTGGTTCAAGGACCAATGCTCTGTCTGCCACCCAACCACCCCTACTATGATTACTATTTTATTTTATTTTGGGTCTTTTTTTTCCTTCTTTTTGGTTTTTGCAGGGCAGTGGGGATCGGGTGGTTTGCATGTCACATGGCTGGGTGATTGTTGGGTCTACGGGGCTGGATGTGGGCTCAGGTGCTCATGGCTCCAGGGCTGGTGCTTCGTCCATTGTGCCAGCTGGCCATACCTACAATTATTACTATTATTTTTTTTAATTCTGATTTTTTTCTTTCCCTTTTACTTTATGGCCCAAGCAAGTCTATATTCATGGGGGGAGGGGTATTTTGTTTACTCTTAAACAAGAATATTTTATTAATGTAAAAAAAATTGTACAAAATGAGAATTAAAAAATAAAAGAAAATAAAGAAAATAAAGAAAGATCTATAGCTTTTAACCCTACGATGAAGGAATCCACAGCATGCCAACAAAAAGATTAAGAACCCCTGCTTTAAGGAGAGGTCAGATGTACATTTATTGAAATCTTATAGATTTATTCTTCAGACAAGGATTTTACTGCATGTACTCAATGACATTGAAGATCTCTTCTTACTCACAAACATGACACTAGATTGAAATTCACTTCACAAATGTTAGGAAAGAAGAAGCAGAGAGATTTCAATCTTTCCAAATTTTGTTCTTGGCAAGACTTGAACTAAGTCTTCTTTCCTGACTTAATCCTGTGCCATTTCTCATATATTTTACTCTATAGCATAGCTGCAAAAAATGACCTATGTCAATATCATCTAGATAGTGTCCTCTAGATATTCACCATGACTTTTACTCTGGCAATGAGTCACTCTAGACACCCTTCCTTTGGCATGTCAGCTGTACAACCTATTGGTTCAAAAACAGTATTCTTTTATGAGTCAACTTCTGAATGTTGTTTAAACACTCTTTCCAAAGGTCATGGCATCTACACAGATGAAGGAAAGGTTAAATTAGTGGGAGGGATAACTAAGCAGTAAAACCATAATAGCTGGGGACTCTTTCATAGAAAATGTTGGGAAAAAATTTGTAGCATTTTGCAACTCTAAAATATTTGAACCAGAATTTGGTATATGACTGCTGGATAATTTCGTGTCTATATTTTATATAAAGTTATAATTGATTTCACTGAAAAGTAAATATAAATAGAATGCTATTTTCTACTCTTACTCAGTTGTTCCTTCCAAGGGAGAAAGATTTTCAATTTGCCTAAGAAGAAACTTTCATTTAAACAAAAACCTACCAAGGATTTTTAACCCTGGAAACCTTATTTTTATGATTCCTAGTCTTAATTTCAACCGCACTGGAATGTTTGTGAATACTCACAGGGTAAAAATTATAAGTCTCTTAAAACTGATCCTTATTATCAAAAATTCGATTCTTTTTATTTCATCTTCATATTTTAGGGTTCTTCATGGTAGAGGCTACTTTTCTCTCTCTTCATATATGTGTGTGTGTATATTTAAATGTTAAAGGAAAATATCTAAAATATAAAAAATGAATCAAAAGAAACTTTTCATCATATTTTGTCATTGTGCCTCCTCCCCATGACCTGTGTACATAACATGAATCTAGGTTTTGTTTGCCCAACCCCAAGGGAACATAATTAATTGAATGACAAAGCAGGTGGGAAGGTTTGTTGCTGTGCATACAAAAAGATCAACATTTTTTTTCACTTTTCAAGTGAGTTCTTTTGGCAGCATTTGATGTAGCTAAATTTTTTGAGCTTCTGTTGAAAAATAGTAAGAGTGAGCTCAATTCTTGGACCTCTAACTTGGAAATTTTTTTCACAAAAAACTGTGGAAGTCAGATCTCCATGGGTTTGCACAAAGAACCTGGAAAATATCACTCTACTCAAAGCATGTTAGAGTGGTTCTGCCTGTAACACTTTAACCCTTGTTTTCTCCAGGGTTCCTGGCTGTATATGAGCAGTTTGAGGACAGAATAATGGTGGCCCATGACCTCCATTTCACACTTTTTCCAAGTTGCATAATATCAGACCATATGCACCTGTTTCTAAATACTTTTTAGAAGCATATTTCTATTACTTGCTAGCTGTGGGAAAGCAATTCAAGACAATGCAGAATATTGGGGGAAATGTCCATTTTTTTTTCTTTCGTAGAAGGAATGCCCATTCCATGGGATAAAAAGGAAAATTGAGATGGAAAGTTTTTGATATTTTTTGTTTGTTTTAGTGTTTTTAATTTTATTGTATTTTATTCCTTTTTTATTTTCCCTGGTCGCATGCAAAATAAGTTTCAATATTCACTTCTTTTTTGTTTGTTTGTTTTTTTGCAAGGCAACTTGCTCATAGTCACACAACTAGGTAATTATTAAGTATCCAAGGCCAGATTTGAACTCCTGACTCCAGGGCCAGTGTTCTATGCGTTATGCCACCTAGCTGTCTCTCGACATTCACTTTTAAAATCTTGACTTCTGAATTCTCTTCCTTTCTCCTCCTGAATTCCCTTATTTGGAGAACACATTATTTGATATAAGTTAAAAATGTGTGGTCATGAAAAACATTACCACAATAGAATTATAAATGTAAATATAACTCCCACCCTCTTCCAAAAAAGAAACCTCAGGAAACATAAAGTAAAAAAATTGAGACATTTTCAGGTCTTTCTTTGGGATGGAAAGTATTCTTTATCTAAGTCCTTCAGAGTTCTCTTGGGTCACACCATTGCTGAGAAAAGGTAAGTCATACACAACTGATCATTTTACAACATTGCTGCTACTTTATATATAGTTCAATCCCCATTGCATCTGCTCATACAAATTATTTACTGAGAGCATCCTGTTTATCATTTCCTATAACAGAATAGTATTTCATTTTAATCACAAATCAAAATTTGTTCAGCCATTCCCTAACTGCTGGGCATCTCCTTAATTTCCATTTCTTTGCCACCAGAAAAGAGCTGCTATAAATATCCTTATATAACTGGTCCTTTTGCTTCCTGTTTTTCATTTTGTCTGGAATATAGACCTGGTATTGGTATTGCTAGGTCAAAAGGTAGGCATGATTTTATAGCCCTTTGGACACAACTCCATATTGTTCTTCAGAATTGTTGATTCCTTTCACAACTTCTCCAGCAATGCATTAATTTTGCATTTTTCCTACATACCCTCCAATTATTTTTAGATTTTTTAGAGATTTTTTTTGTTTGGATTATTTAGCAATTGTGGTTTCAATATATACCCTTAATGAACTTCTATTCTAATCAGAGAATTTGATACATAAATAAAATCTGAAAATGAAAGGCAGTCAAGGAGGCAGGGGAGGAGAATGATGAAGTCCAGAGAATAGATGTTGATTGGTCTGGGCTCTTTCTTTTTTAGGTTTTTGCAAGGCAAATGGGGTTAAGTGGCTTGCCCAAGGCCTCACAGCTAGGTAATTATTAAGTGTCTGAGGTAGGATTTGAACCCAGGTACTCCTGACTCCAGGGCCAGTGCTTTATCCACTGCACCACCTAGCCGCCCCTGGGCTCTTTTTTAAGAATGAGATTCTGAGCTGGACTCAGCAAAGGGAGAAAAGGTCTATAGGAGTAGAAGAAGGTAGCTCAATCCTAATGACAAAGTCTAGACAGTTAAATTTAGCAGGATTGGGCCCTTTTTCAAGATGGAATTTCTGGGATGACACTGAAGATGCAAACTTGGATAACTAGAAGGCTAGGTAGTCCTTTAATAACAATAAGGAAGTTCAAAGAGGAAATGTGTTTAGGAAAAATCATGATGAGTTTATTTTTATATGTTGAGTTTGAGATGCCGACATCTAGTTGGAAATATCATATGTATAGTTAGCGATCACGGAATCATGGGAGGGAAATTAGGATTATATATCTATCTTGGACTACATAGAGATGATAATTGAACCAATAGAAGCTGATATAATTAACAAGTGAGAGAATATAATTTAAAAAGGTAAGAAGGTCAAATTATTGATGAATGCCAATAGTACAGAATAGTGAAATCAAAATTCAGAGAAGGGATATTCAGAAGGAAAAGATGGATAATATGTCAAATATTGCAGAAAGGTAAGAAGATAAAGATTGAGAAAAAAAGACTATTTGGCAATTAATAAATCCTTGATAATTTTGGAGAGAGAAGTTTGAGTTGAAGTGGTGAGGTCAGAAGTCAGAATAAGAATAATGAAAAAAGGGGTGGCTAGGTGGTGGCCAGGTGCGCAGTGGATAGAGCACTAGCCCCAGAGGTCCCCAGGGGGACCTCAGTTCAAATTTAGCCTCAGACATTTAATATTACCTAGATGTGTGACCTTGGGCAAGTCACTTAACCCCATTGCCTTGCCAAAAAAAAACTAAAGAAGAGAGAAAAATGTGAAGATAGATTTTTCTAGGTGACTAACTGATAAAGGGAGAAGAGCTATGGAGTGTAGTTTGAGGGGATTGTATAGTATCTGGTAGGATTTTTAAAAAAATATGAAGACTTGTGTATGTAGATATCAAGGAAGGATTGAAAATTAGGAGAAAGAAGGAGAATGAGATTGGTAGCAGTCTGTTGGAAAAGACGAGAGAAGATGGGATTAGGATTGCATGTAGAGTTAGTCTTAGAAATAAGAAGGGGCATCTACTCATCAGAGACAGCAAGACGACATAATGAGTGATGATGTCATTGTTAAATGAAATGAGAAAAGAATAGAAGATACTCATAATGAATAGTCTCAATTTTCCTGGGCTGTCTTATTCAAGATTATCAATTAAGAGTGTGTGAAAGGGGAGAGTTGCTGGAAGTTAGAAAAAACAAGTGAAGGTGTTGAAATAGCCCCTGTCATGAGTAGCCTAGAATTACTCATGGAACAGTAGAAGGGTACTTTGCTTTGAAGGCCCAGTTGAAATTAGATAGCATAAAGTAATATTGAACCTAGTCAGAATCTGATCAACTAGAATTCCTCTAGGTTCTTTAACCAACACATGAGAAGGAGCATAGGGGCAAAAGTGGAATACATCCAAGGTTGGAACTTGTCAAGGGATGAGTAGAAATAAGATAAGGGATTCAAAAGTAGAAGAAAAATGAAAAGTTGATCTTGTATATTAAAGTGTAAGGATAGGAAAAAGGAAAAAATATTCAATACTGGGTATTGAATGGTAAAGAAAATGGGTGTTATGGAAAGGATAAAAATATGTTTACAAGAAATAGGGACAGTATGATAGAAAATTACAAACATAAAGTAATCTCAGAGTTTTTGAGTATGAAATTGAAATACTTAAGAGTGATGGCAATATTAAGGGTATGGGCATTCCTATAGACAACTGGAGCAGAATAGGTCACAAGATCTGAGGAAATTGAGGAAAAAGAAAGAGAACAGCAATGCATATGTTGAAGTGTCTGAGGATGGAGAGAAAAATGATGGAAAAGAGCACACATTGAACTCATTGTGAAAGAAGGAAAATGGGGCAGCTAGGTAGCACAGAGGATAGAGCACCTACCTAAGTTCAAATCTGGCCTCAAACACTTAATAATGACCTAGCTGTAGCCCCACTGCCTTGCAAAAACCAAAACCAAAACCAAAAACAACAAAACAGAAGGGAAATATGGGTCAATTGGTAATAGATATCCATATATAAATTAGACTGTAAATTTGATTAGAGTTATCCTCAAAGGTGGAAAGGTTGAAGAGTGATGATGGCAGATACAGTAAAAGGTTGGAATTGTTAATGTAGAGTAACAATGGGGGAGTAATCTGACTTCCCCAATGGTTTCAGTGAGTCAGAAGATAAGAAATAAGATGTGACCTCTATTGAAAAGGTTAGTTATTGATGTAGGGAATCAAGTCTCAATGAATGTCAAAAGATGGAAAGAGAATGAAAGGTAGCAATGTAACTGGAAGTATGATTTATTCAGTTTACACTAATAGGCTGCAAACTTGGATTTAATTTCTAAAATGATTTTAGAAGATATGGACAAAGCAGACCAGAACTGAGAGGGATAGAGATGAGTATGTGGATTTTCATAGACAAGGCCTGAACATGTACATGACCCTTCTAATAAAACACAGATACTCTGAGACACCTGTGCACAAAGACAGCAAAAAAGCAATGGGAATGTTGCTGAAGCAAAATTTTAGGACCAAGTTAAAGAGTTATTTTTCTAGGGGAGAAATTCTTGAATCACGTGTGAATGAGAGCTGAGAAACAACAAGGATACAATATTAAAAAGTGCACCTAGATCTTGTTCCCTTGGTACTAAAAATATCGAGGTCTCCAAAATAAGTTTAGGTCTACCAAACAAGAAGATTGTTTGCATCTTGACAAACTCCAGATTCTTCCCTTTTCTTTGAAAAGGATTAGTTTCAAGGTCATCTTACAAGTTGTTTAGGTCCTTGGCAAAGATAAAACCCAGAAGGTGGTTTGCCTGATTCATTGAAACTCTAAAGTTTAGTTTCTTTTCCTTTCTTCCAACTTTTTTTTTCTCCACAACTTAGGGTTGGTCTCTATGAAAAATACAGTTTTAGGTAAAGGATGGTTGTGTTATCTGCCTTTCTAAGAATGACACACTATTTCTCATTTATGGAAAGCAATATGGCAAGTAGTTCAATGAACTCAACTAGAAGTTTGGAGGATTGTACAGGTCCTTGAGTGAGGTGGTTGATAAAGGATAGTTGGATTGATTGATTTTTTTAAATCAATACCAAATTCTTTGTCCTTGCTGAGGGAATGTAAACCTGGGATAGTGTTATACATCTAGAGAATAATATAAATTGCTTAGACTCCTGGGGAAATGAGGTCAACTAAGGGGGGTAGGAATTATGACTTTAGGCATGAATTCTCATGTATTTTATCAAATATATAAAGTATGTTTGCATGGGTGTACAGATATGATTCAAAAGTCCAAATTCTGATATTACCATAGCAGAGGTATGGGAAGGAAGAAGGAATAAGAGAGAGAGAGAGAGAGAGAGAGAGAGAGAGAGAGAGAGAGACAGAGACAGAGACAGAGACAGAGAGACAGAGTGAGACAGAGACAGAGACAGAGTTAGAGAGATTTAAAAAATTCCCCAAAATGGGCTTGATCTACATAAATCTAAAGTTTTGATTCTAGACTATATTACATATATTCTAGTACATAGTCTCTAAATAAGAGATCTATTTAAAATAATCAAATAAGTTGTTCTCAGGAAGACATTTTGAGTGTTTTCTGAAGACTTATGTGGAAGTAGGTTTATATAGGGTGAGTCCTTTGCTCAGTGGTAGAAAGTAAATTAAAGTACTGAAGACTGTCAAATAAGACTCAACTTTATTCATCTACAAAGCTGATTTACTTTTACTTCTTAACTTTGAATATCCGTATCACCTAATCTTAGAAATTAACCTATCTTAAAGAAGAAATATTTTACTATAACAAATTATTTATCAGCACAGCTTTCTGTGGTGTATATGAGCTACTTCATATGATTTCAGTAGTTACTTATGTGCTAAAAATTGCATAAAAGACATTACGAAGGGCTAGAAAATGAGGTGGGTTGGCTGGTAATACACTTTCATGTGGAGAGGTCAGGGTAAAGAATGCTGAGACTGGCATCAAAGATGTTAAAAATATCAAAGGAAAGCCTCAAGTGTACTCAGTAAATCTTCAATGGAGAATTTATGGAAGAACATAACAAAGATAAAGAAAGAATGAAGCATGTGTAGATTGTGCTATACATCGGTAGAAGGATAACCATTTACATTGAAAAGATCATAGATCCACCCAAGTAATGCTTCACTGAATACAAAAATACATTCATTTAAGTAGGGGTCTGTTTACATAAGCCTCATATGTGTCCTCTAGAAAATTAGGTTTTTAGTACACGTATCTATCTATTTAACATCCCTGGAATTGATCAGGGGATCCATTTGCTCCTTTCTCATTAATATGGAGGTACTATGAAATGTACTTTTTGAGAATGGCTTTCATTCACACCCAAATCGTGAATGCCCCTCTTGGAGTGAATTCACTCTATCAGATGAGAACGATTTTCACCCTGATTTGTGTTTGAAACATGAAAACAACATAACAGCTGCATGCTGCATTGAATAAAGAACATACACATGCATTTAAATCACTTATATCTTACTTTTTTATGATGCAATTGTGAATTATGTTCTTTTTGCATCTGTAATTAGAGGGCAGAACAGATGGTGAAGGCTTCGTTTAAAGTGATGTGTCCATTAAAAGAACCTATGCTGCCAAATGATTGCTCACTCTAACAGGGCCTTCTTTCACGAGGGCAGGCATTCTGCTCCACTGAAATATGTTAGAAAGGCCCCTGGACTTTACATGCTGCTTATTATTTTTAAGGGCCTCCCAATAAAAGGGTTCACTGTAGCTGGGCTTACTCCGTACCTCATTTATCCTCTGAGCATATGTTTGATTGTATTGTTCTAATTAAGAAGTGACCTTGTGCATAATGATCAGGATTCTGGCCCCTTGAGTGAGTCATGGGAGGACTAGTGGCAAAGCAGTCAAAGCAATATTAAAGGGTGGGGAGTGGGGAATGGCCTTGTCTGAGATCACAAGTACAAGGAAGGCAGAAGGCCCACTTTGTTCCAGGTCACATTGGCTTATCCAATCTTTGGAGGATTCTGAAAAAATACAGAGGGAGTAAAAGCAGAATAAAAGAGTAAAGTAACTCGTGCTTCTTTTTAGATATGACCTCCATGTTCATGCAGTTGATTGAAGTCATTGAGATTACTTACCAAGTTGCATGAATATTCTCAGTGGGATACTTCCTAATAGTGGAAAAAAAGATAGGAGTTAAGAGACCTGGCTTCAGTTTTGTCATTAATTCTCCATATTCCTCTTAGCCATGTGGGACAGTGTAGAAAGAATGATGAATCTACAATCAATGAACATGCATTCAATTCCGGGCTTTAACACTTGCCATCAGTGAGATATTGGGCAAGTCTACTATGCTCTCTGGGACTCAGTTTCTTCATATGAGGTGGTTGAATCATAATGGCCTTCAAGGAACTTTCTGATTTTAAATCTATGATACAATTATCTCAGATCTCTTATCTGAACATCAGTTACCTAATTTGCAAATATTAATGTTCACATTAGTTAACTTATTGCTTTGAGAATCAAATGAGCTAAAAGAGATGAAAATTGCAAAAAGGAAGAAGGCTTTATGAAAGAAAATAAATCTTATTATGCCATGTAATTTTATATTCTCTCAAATTCTTCCAATACTTTTTTTGTGTTTTAGAAGTGACTTTGTGTATTAAAAACTATTTCAGGAAAAGACAAGCTCTGGTCCTCCTAAACTTAAAGTACAGAAAGGCTACCAGAAAGAAGTTGGCTATTTCAAATATATATATATATAATATATGTGTGTATATATGCATATGTCTATTTCTATGTGTTACATATACTTGACCATGAATCTGGTCAAGTAAAGTTTAGAAGGATTATAATCTTTGTTAGTGAAGGAATAATCAGCATTAGAGTCATAATAAATTTTAAGAACTCTTAGCATGGAAATTCTGTTCATCAGCATAGGTCAACAATTCCTTTTTGTTTGTTTTTTGTTTTGGGGGGTGTTTTTTTAGGTTTTTGCAAGGCAATGGGGTTAAGTGGCTTGCCCAAGGCCACACAGGTAGGCAATTATTAAGTGTCTGAGACCAGATTTGAACTCAGGTACTCCTAACTCCAGAGCCGGTGCTCTATCCACTGTGCCACCTAGCTGCCCCTAGATCAACAATTCTTAAAAGAGTTGTTTGGGGCAAGACATATTAAGTGACATGCTTATCATCACAAAACTAGCATCTGTCAGAGACAGAATTTGAACTCATGTGCTACTGACTGTAAAGTTCTTCTCTCTCCTATTCCATGCTGCCTTTCCTAGTTGCCTCTCCTATGAGTAAATTGATGATGGGAATGTTAATTGTGATGATAATTTTTACAGTAACAATTTATGCAATGAGAATGTCTAGTTACAATTGAAGCAGTAGGTATCCATTATCTATTATTACCCAGTATGACTAGAGAAGGCCACATTGATGATTATACTAATCAAGTAACCTATGCATAGTTGTTCAAAGATACTGAGAGTCTAGAGAACACATCGTAGAAAATAGTGAGTGTACTTTCTAGTTTTTTGCTCTCAAGTATAAGAATTGATAGCTATTCCTTTTTAAATTTTATCAGCTTGGTTATGATCCAATGTTCTAGACTGTCAAAATCTTTTTGAGTCTAAATTCTGTTATCTAATATGTTAATTATCCTTTCCCACTTCATGCAGTCATTAGATTTGTTAAGCTTAGCATCAATATTTTTATTCAAGTTATTGTAATATTTCTATTCAATGTCCATTGATCCAGCATGATATAATTAAACAAGACATTGATTCTAGAGAATGGGAAATGGATAACTGAAAAGACATTGTCTATGATGACTGTATCTTAGAAATGTTTAACACATATAAAACAATGACTATGAAAAAGCTGTTTCCAAATTACCTTAGCCAACAAACACTTGATTTCTTTTCCAAATAGCGATACATGACTTCCAAAGTCAATGCCAGTTTGTAATACAAGTCAATTGGTAATATATTTCAAAGCAAGTTGAAAGTAGATTACAAGTCATATTTCTTAGCAAATCATTGAGAAACACTTTAGGGAGAAAATCAAAGTTTGGCATAAGATTTATGATAGTAAGAATGAAAATAGCAGAAACTGGAAGAACAAGTAATAGTTATGAAATGAAAAAGATTCTTCAACATTTAAATAGTAACTTATTCTATCCATCATTGTTTAAGGAAATTCTGAAATTGGATTCTAATCCCTCTGTACATGATTTGGTGTATTTAATTCAATTAACATTCATAAAGTACTTTTTATGTACACAACCTTGTGATAGCCATTAAGGATAAAAAAGACAAAGTCAAAAATAAGTCTCTATAAAGAAGGATCCTATATTGTACTAGAGGATACAAGATGTACTCAAATAAGTAATAAGAAAATAATTGTAAGAGTAAAAAAATACTAAGAAATGAAAATAATGGGAAAAGGATTGTTATTCTAGATGAGTCTTGAAGGAACATTAGAATTAATAAAAGATAAAGGTAAGAAAAAACTCTATTACAAGCATAAAGAGAAGGCTGTGTAAAGACAATGAAGTGGGAGAAGAAATGCCAAGTTTGGCATAGGCTAGGTCTAAATTTTTGTGTGTAAAGAAGAATAAATTTAAATGTCTGAAATAATAGTTTAGAGCCAGATTACAAGGCCTTATATGATAGGATAAATTCTAGTTCATTCTCTAGGCAATAAAGAACTGCTAAAGATTTTTAAACAATGGGGCAGCTAGGTGGCACAGTGGATAGAGCACAAGCCCTGGAGTCAGTTGTACCTGAGTTCAAATCTGACCACAGACACTTAATAATTACCTAGCTGTGAGGCCTTGGGCAAGCCACTTAACCCCATTGCCTTGCAAAACAAACAAACAAAAAAAGCAACAACAAGATTTTTAAACAACAAAGTGGCATGGTAATACCATTGATTTACAAAGGTTGTTTTTGTTGTTGTTGTTGTTGTTTTGCTGCTTTGTGGACTCTAGCTTAAATGAAACCAATCTGGAGGTTATCACAATAATTGAAGCAAATAGGCAAGAGGCAATGAAAACTTGAACTAGGGGTGGTGGTTATGTAGGTATAGAGAAGTTGGTGGATTTAAGAAATATTTAAGGATTTAAAGATGTTGAAAGAAAATAAATCTGGCAAAAATAAGAATTGAGTAAATATTTGTCTATACATTAAATGCATATTTGAGGTGATAGTTTTAATTGCACTAAGGCTATATTTAAAAAAATAATTAATTTATTTTTATCCATATGCACATGTATATTTTTAAGTTACAAAACTTCCCTTCACCCTCCCTTCCCATTCCCCTCCCCTTAGTGGCAAACAGTTTATTGTGCAAACATTGTTTGTTTATTTATTTATTTATCTTTTATTTAAGGCAATGGGGTTAAGTGACTTGCCAAAGGTCACACAGTTAGGGAATTATTAAGTGTCTAAGGCTAGATTTGAACTTAGGTTCTCCTGACTCCAGGGCCGGTGCTCTATCCACTGTGCCACCTAGCTGCCCCAATACAAATATATTTTGGATAAACATGTTTACATATTAGTCATTTTCAGTATGAGGAATTAGGATTAAGGGAAAGAGATACATAAGAAATAATTTTTATAAAGTTCATAAGATTCTGAAGGATTGTTTTTTCTTTTTTTATTGTTTTTCTTTTTTTTCTTCCTCTGCATGGAGATAACATTGTCCATAGCTGTTCTAATATAGTTGTCCTAGGTCTCTTAACTGCTAAGAGGAGCTGCTTCCATTAAGATTGAACATTTCACAATGTTGCTATTATTGTGTATATTGTTCCCTTGGTTCTATTCCCTTTGCTCTGCATCAGATCCCATAAGTCATTCCATGCTTCTCTGGAGTCTAGCCATTTATGGTTTCTTACAGAACAAAGGTATTTCATAGTATTCATGTACCATAACTTGTTTATTCATTCCCCAGTTGATGAGCATCCCCTCAATTTTCAATTCTTTTCCATAAGGCATATATTTTAAGATATCTCAGCTGGGAGCAATTTTAGAGAAAGTTAAAAAAATGTCACTGAAAAGCAACTGAAGTTAGTTACTACAGATTAATGTGTCTATTTTATCTTTTTTTAAAAAATAAAATCTTAATAGTAATGTTTTATGATAACATAGAGGGTAACCTGTATGAAAACTTGGGAAGTGAATAGATCTTATTCTTAAGTAGACCAGAGCCTAATCATCATACGATTGACTGAGAGGTATGTAGAAAACAGCATTAAGTTAAGATTATTGTGGATTTCAATAAGGAATTTGAGTCACTTTTTTCTTTCCCCTTAATTCCTCTTTCACAACATGATTAATAATGAATTATTTTAAACAGGACTGTACATGTACAACTTTTCTACCATGGGGAGGGGAAGGGAAGGTTGTAGAAAAATGTGGAAGTCTAAATTCACAAATGAATGAAAGTTGAAAACCTACCATTGCATGTAATTGGAAAAATGAAATAAAATGTCAATTAAAAGGGAAAAAAATGAGTCAGAAAGTCAAAATGCAATATTAAATAGTCACTTGTACAAGTTGTCTTCTGTATATATGAAAATAAAAGATTCCCTGTTCTATTCAACCACAGAGATAAATTTGTTCAGATCCTATTTAGTAGTATTTGTTATTAGAGAGTATTATTATTATTACAGAGTAATAATATTCTTAGAGTAATTTAAGAACACTGATATCTGCTCTTATGACTATGAATTAGTAAATTCTCCCACAGTAGGAATAGAAGTTTAAGAGTCAGAAGAAGTGTTACTATATCTTATAAAGCATAATATATATGTGTATATATAAAAAATGTCTGTGTATAACATAGTATACATGAATAATTATATAATCATATTATATATATAGATGTTTAAGTAGAAATATGGAATTATATATCATTTTAAAACTTATCTATTTTTATCTTATTGGAAGTGTATAGATCATGTCATATTCCAAGAGCAGTAAGACAAAGATCCATATAAAAAGAATAAAGAATTAATTCAGGAAAGAGGAGTAAGATCATTCTTTTACTGAAGCAATAAGAAAATTTTATATTTAATTTGTAGAACCAGTATTCGTATTTTCAAAGCATACCACTATAAATACCCTGTTCTAAGTATGATTAGTTCTTAGATAAAATAAGTGAAGATAAATTGATAAATTTGAAATTTTCACTTCAAAAATATTTGTAAAAATATATGAAGATAGTAAAATAGGATAAATTTAGCTTGTTATTTCAAAACTTGTAGCTCAATATTTAAAGCAATTAATAAAATTGAATTTGTGAAAGTCACTAAAATTCTTTTTCCTCCCCTTTTATCATTATTGTGAGACACTATTAAGGAAATAATTAATAAAATCACCATGACATCATGGGAAAACAAATCAAATTTGTGATATTGTCCATTTTGAATTACAGTTGAAAATATAGATACTGGTCAAGTTTTAGAAATGTTGAATCTTCCATTATCAAAATGAATGTATATGACTACAGATGGTACAACAGCTATTAAAGGGAAGACAAACAGATTTAGGGTCAAATTATTGGCAAAGGAGAATGAAATTGCTCCTGAAAATAAGTTTCATCATCTTTACTGCATTATATACTAGACAATGTTATTTTCAAGAGTAGAGAAAAGGCAAAATGTGTTGAAGATTGTTAAGAAAACAGTTATTTTTGGGGTGGCTAGGTGGCACAGTGGATCATTGGCCCTGGAGTCAGGAGTACCTGAGTTCAAATCTAACCTCAGACACTCAATAATTACCTAACTGTGTGGCCTTGGGCAAGCCACTTAACCCCATTGCCTTGCAAAAACTTAAAAAACAAACAAACAAACAAAAGACCCAGTAAATTTTATATGTTCTATAGGTTTGAATCAATAAGAGTTTTTTTCACTATTCTGTAAATTGAAAACTAATCAGGCAGTTTTACTTTATTATATAGAGGTTAGCTGGTTTTGTTATCATAAAATTTCAAAGTGATTTTTGCAACTTTACCATAAAATCAAAAGGTTTCAGAAATAAGTCAGCAGAACAGCTTAATCATAAGACTAGCTTCAAGATTTTCCTTTCATAATGATATTATGGGGCATTTAAATGAAATGAATTAAAAACTTCAAGGTCAGAATCTGGTTGTAACATTTATATGTGGCTACTTTAAAGCATTTAAGATAAAACTTTCTTTGGAAAAGACAATTAAAACCTGTGTTTTAATTCATTTTTCTTACATGTAGAAATTGTTAAGAGCCATTTGGTTCTTGTAACTTCAACATGTATTCCTCTAAAGTTCAGGAATTACTATTTGAATTTGAAAGGAAATGTAAAGGATTAAAAATGAATGAAAGCAATTTTTGCCTGTTTAGCATTCCATGTGATAGAGTGAAAAGTAATATTAAAATGGAATTTGTTGAAATTATTGTAATACAGCGCTAATAGAAATGTATAATCAACTTAATGTTCCAGATTTTTAATATTACTTGTCAAGATATTTTGTTGAAATGGGCATGTTTGTCACAAGAATCTTAATAACATTTGGTATTAAATATTAATATTAATATTGTTTGATAGTACATATTATTTGTGCTAGGTAGTACAGTAAAGCGAGTAATGAATCTGGAATCAGTTTACCAGTTCAAATCTGGCTTCAGAGACTTACTAGCTACATGATCCTGAGTGTGTCATATAACCCAGTTTACCTCAGTTCCCCATTTGTAAAATGAGCTAGAGAAGGAATGACAAACCATTTCAGTGTCTCTGCCAAGAAAACCCCAAAATGGGGTCACAAAGATTACATATAGCTGAACAATAGCAAAAAATGTAACTGAGTTACTTTCACTCTGATGACTTCATACACCTCAAGATGAACAAATAAACACTTATTATCTATACTGAAAACTGAAAAAATATCACATTCCCAATATTGATAATACATTTTCTGGAAAAAAAAGATGCCAAGTTTCTAATAAATACTAATTTAATTTTGAATCTTCTTGAACTGATATTTTTGGTAATGATTTAACAAACTTTATATTAAACCATAAACTTATGTATTTCTTTTTATCTATAACTCATTCTTACCTTATTTGCATGCTTAGTTTCCATAGGAATTTCAATAAAGTGCTTGCTACTAACATGGTACATTGCCAACATAAATCAAATTTCTACTTAAAAATGAAGGTTAGTTAATCTATGGCATGCTTTAATAAATAGAGTTTGACCAAGTCTTTATTGTACCACAATGTACTTAATCAAATGAAAATATAAGCACTAAAATAACAACTACCTTGCAAAGGAAATATTGATATTCTATTTTTTACTACGACTGGATCAAAAATGTTTCAAAATATAAGGAATTGACAAAGGAGATGGAAATCACATGAGAATAATATGATGTTCATCTCATCCTTGCAGTTTTGCCTACTAATGTTTATTTATTCAACAGCAAATATTTTGTTCAAAACATAGACTAATTGAACCTCTTATTTGCAAGATTGTAGCAAAGATTCTTTTTGAGAAAGGGTTGCATATAAGGTCATCTGAGGCACCTTCCGATTCTAGGAAGGTCAGTTTCCCTGATTCTGGTTATTAGTGTCTAATGCCACCTAGAGAACATTAAACATAAAAGAATATCAATACTAGGATAATTATTTGTTTCAAAGTAGTTTTTTCTAAACCCCATAAAATGAGAAAAATGATGATGATGAAACAAATTAGCAAAGCCATTTCCTTTTAATATAATTTTCAACAAAAGACATCACATATTTCTTAACAAAAAGAAGAAAATGACTATGATACCTTCGAATAAAACCTAGTTATGTACATTATAATATAGAAAGCATTAATTTTTGCCAAAAAACCAAAACAAAACACTACGCTTTCAAGAAAATAATACAATGTTGTCTGAGGAACAATATGTTTGTTCACAAAATGTCAGAGGTAAAAGAGAAACTGACTACCAATTCAACAAGTATAGAACAAGATGCTAGAAAGCACTTTGACATTAGTACCACTTTTATTATTATAAGTACTTTGACTTATTTTACACTTATAACTTAACCATGTACTGTGTAAAATATACATTTCTAGGAAAAAAACACAAGTATTTGATGTCTATGTAGAAAACTATGCTCTTCGTGAGCATGCTACTAGCACAATAATGTCAAGAATAATTTATATAAAAGTGTTATTATCCAGAGAAACAGTTTGAACTTAATGATTCTGCTTAACTTTAAATCTATTATCAAAACTACTTAAGTCTGAATATTCATTTATATCAATTGAGATGTAAATCAAATATGATAATCATTCTATAATATAAATAGCACAATAGCTACTTCATCTTTTGGAAAATTTCTCTAGTAATATCAGAGGCTGATTTGAACTTAATAAGTTAAAAAGTGTAATATGAAATAAGAGGTAGTAAAGAATGAGGTTTTGAACTTGAATTTAGAGATCAAATTGAACTTGTGGCTTTGATCTTCTGTTTTCAAAAACTAATGAATTATAGAGATATCAAGTGGAAAGATAGGGTTTGTTTGTTTGGTTGAAAAACTAAACAGGAATAGTATATGTTTAGTAAGTATACATGTAAAGTAATTAGCCCGTAGGCAATGTTAGTGTTTCTTTTTAGTGGTAAAACAGACTACAATTGATATAGAAGGTATCCAAAAAAAAAAACTATACAATGTAAATGAAACAGAAGACTCATTTCTCCAAAACAATTATATGATATTAAGATTTCTTTATTAAAAGGAGGGAAAGAATTTATGGATATTTTCAGATAATAGGATACACAGAGTACAAATTTGCAGAAATACTTTTGAAGCAAATAGAATTTTCTTCACAAACCAATAATTAAGGTTGGCAGCAATTATATACCACTAAATCTGTCAAAAGTTATATCTTTTGATATTGCTTATTAAATGATTAAGATACAAGCATAGAAACAAAAGATGCTTCATTGACAATATATTTGTGAACTTGATCAAAAATATTTCTCCAAAGAATCAGAGAACAAATGGAGGAGCCATAGTAATTATATATCATCTATATCTATATCTATATCTATATCTATATCTATATCTATATCTATATCTATATCTATATCTATATCTATATCTATATCTATATCTATATCTATATCATCTATATCTAATCTATATCTATATCTATATCTATACCTATATCTAATCTCTATCTCTATCTCTATATATCTAGATCTAGATCCTCAAATGGGTTCATAAGAGATCAAGTCATTATTATCAGAAATTACTGAAAGATTATGTTTAAGGAACCATGTCTTGTTAATTTTTGAAGATTATTCAAGGATTTTTTGGAACCTGTACAACATGCTACTGTATGTTGAAAAATAGTATCCATAGGATACCCTAGAGAGACACAATTGGGTACATCAAATACCTTCAATTTTTCATAGACTAAAAGACAATAGATCCCTATATAACAAATAGACATGCCAAAAAATCTTTTAGAAATCATCAAATAGATTGATAAGAAACCAAAGTATCATTGAAGATAAAACTGCTGCTGCCAGCACTCAAAAGTAATATTGATCTATTTTTTAAAAAATGGAGAACAACAATTTTAAGAGATGTTCCCAAAATAAATAACCTCATTCTTCAAATTATATAGAATAAAAAGCTTTCAAAATATAAAAACCTAGAAGAAATTGTGTGTAAATCAAAAAACGTGGTAAAGAAAAATTTGGGAAAATGATGAGATACATGTCATCTCAGGCATCTCGTCTGTAACAGGAGTTGTTCTGAAGATGTTTTCAATGATTCTATAGAAAATGGATTTCCATATCAATTATTTTATTCAGTTACAAAATAGCAATGATTTTCTTCACCTCCTCAAGAATCTTCAGAACATTAAATATAGAACAATAACAGGATATCCTCTTGTCCTTGGATCATTTCTATCTGGATTCCATTCAAGGGATGAAAAAATGAGATTAATAATAATAAATTCTAAGTATAATTGTTCCATTTAAATAGTGTTTTAATGTTTCAAAGTATTTTGCAAACATTATTTCATTAAATCCCTATAGCAATCTTGTGAGAAAGGCATGATTATTATCCCTCTTTTACAAATAGAGGAAAATGAAGCTTTGCAAAGTTCTCACATGCCTATTAGTAAGTGCCTGAGCTGCATACAACCTAGGTCTTCACTATGCCAGAAAGGAGAATCATATATACATACATACATACATATATATACATGCATATGTGTTTGTATGTATGTGTGCGTATTACTGAATATAGAGTACCTAGATGATTAAAAGAAATTAACATTCCAACAAAAATGGAATTAGTCAATGGGGTAGTGATTTTCCCATTCTCATCTTCCTCTCCCACTGAAAGTCATTAAACAGAGGCTGTATGGACTTCTGATTTGTCATAGTGTGATGGAAAGTTTTCTTTAACTAAGGGTAGTACAAAATGGCAGCTGAGGTATCTCCCAACTCTGGAATACTCAGTCTCTCTAATTCTGGTTATTAGCATTAAATGCTAAAGATTAGTTGATGGAGATAAGAGGCAGCATGTTGTGGAAACACAAATGCTAAATCTGGAATCAGGAAAAATTGAATTTAAGTTCTACCTCAGACCTTAGTGGTTTAGTGATCACTTAACCTCTCTTAACCTCAGTTTTCTTGGCTAAAAAATGTATATTTGTTTTTAATTATTTTTTCACCTTTTGGATGGGTGATAGGAAGGGAAAAAGAATTTTTAAAAATCTTTTTTAAAGATAATTAAAAGTAAGAGATGGCTGGGTGATACAATGGAATCAGATAAGGTCTATCATTTTGATAGTTTAGTTTATTATTTTGTGGTAAGAGTTCTCACAAGGTTAGAGTAATGTGTAAATATAATGTAAAAACAAAAAAATGTTATTTTTTTTTATAAAAAGTCTAGTCTACCAGGTCCATACTACTTATATACAGAATGGACAGTAGGTAGTTTGAGCAATGAAATCATCAGTAGACAGAAGAACTAGAGAGAGCTTGGGGCATTAGAGGAATGTGAGCTAAGTTTTGAAGAAAGTTAAAAAGATTAATAGGTAAAAGTGATAGAACAAAGGACAGAGTTCTGAGATGGAATGATATGTTAAAAGAACTGAAAATGGGCTAATGTTGACATGGAGTATGTTGGTGAAAATATGATAATTAGAGGATATAAAGGGAGAAAGGAGGACAAGGAGCTTTAAATATTGAAGTAAAAAGAGTTTATATTGGATTCTGGAGGTAATATATAGTCAGAAGAGCACATTGTTAAGAGAAGTGACATGGTCAGGGACTTTATCAGTTCTATATATTAGACAAATGAGCATAGTAGCTGAGTGGTGTTTGGATTCTAGTGGAGGAAGATGAGGCAATAAGATCAATTAGAATACTATTATAAGAGACTAGATGGTCATTAATGACTGCCTAGACTAGACAGAGATTATAAGAGCTGAGAGAAGGGAATGTATATAAAAGATTAAGAGAGAAGCAACAAGATTTCACAGAAGATTTTATGTGTCTAGTCAGTAAGGCTAAGGAATTGAGGATGACACTGACATTTTGAGTGTGGGTGACAGAGGATGCTGGTGCCTTCAAAAATAAAAAAAAATTAAAAGTTGGGAATAGAGTGGGTTTTGGGGGAAAGATAATGAGTTAATGAGTTTTGTTTTGGACATATGGAATATGATATATGAATAGGACATCCAAATCAAAATATCTAAAAGGCATTTTATGATTAATGATTTTAGCTCTAGAGGCAGACTAGAGTGTGTATATTTAAACACACACATACATGTAAATGTATGTGTGTAAGTATATATGTACATATATAGACATTTACACACATAAATATGTAGTTTATGTGTGCACATGTTTCTCATGTATATATCTTTGTGTACATGCAGTGCACATACAACATGTGTATATATATATATATATATATATAGGTGTATCATGTATATGGCAAGTATATTTGTGTGAGTATGTATGTGCATAGAAATAGCTAGATCTGAGGATTATGTAGATCTATCATTGAACCCATTGATGAGATCACCAAGAAAAGAAAGAGTCTAGGACAGTCTTTAGGAATCTTCACAGTTAGTGGTTATGAGACATTCATGAAGAATGAACAGTACAAGCTGAGAAGGAACAATCGAACAATTCAGAAAAGGACCAGGAAAGATCAACATCAAAAACCTAATATCGGAGATTATACAGAAGAACTATAATGTATTATTAAGGGACAATGCTGAAATAATTTTTATCGCTATTAGATCTGTGAAAAAGTCAATAGTTCTACCTCTTGGATTCTGTGACTTCAAGTTCTAGGCAAACTCCTTGCAAACTTTTCTAAATCTAGTGCCTTCTCAATGATAATTATTTCTATTAATTTTATACACACACACACACACACACACACAATTAGTTTGTATGTAAGTATTTTCAATTTTGATTGTGAACTCTTCAAGGGAAAGGGCTGCCTTTGCCTGTGCTTTTATACACAGTGTTTGGCAAAGTGACAAATATACAGTAGGTACTTAATAAATATTTATTGACCAACTGAAAAAGTGACTGAGAGTGATTAATTAATACATTCCCTATATCTCATTATGAGCAAGTTTGTGCTGTATCTATCTTTATATCCCTAACACCTAGTTCATTGTCTTACACATAAGAGACACTTCATGAACATTTGATGAATCCAGTTCACCTCTATGAGAACAGTTTCAGCAGCCTCTGAAGGCCAGATAAGATGCCATAGTGTACTCTCTATCAGATCTTCTGTATTTACCATATTTGCCATATTTAACATACTTCAAGTGACTGAAATTACTCGAATAAGCTATCCTTGGATAGATAGTATATGTGTATTTTCCTCAAAATTTGGTTATGTAAGAGATATAGTAGTGGTAGAAAAATTTACACATTTTCTATTTGCTTTTTAGAAACTGAAGAGGCCTGAGTATATTTGTCAGTTAATGGAAAGAAGCCAGGAGATAAGAGATTGAAGATTCTTGAGAGAGAGAGACTATGACTTATGGGACAAAGTGCTAGAAGATGTAGGTGGGAATCAAATCAAGGTCAGTGATGGAGAAATTAATTTGTCCTGAGAAGGAGGATGCAGGTTCAGAGATAAGCACTGGAGTGTCTTTCAGAGGCCATCTAATCCAGCCTCTTCCTTATAGATGAGGAAATATTGACCCAGGAAGCATAAATTTATTCCCCAAGGTTGCATTAGTTAGTGACAAGGATTATTTTGGTTTCAGATCTTTTGGCTTTAAAGCTACCTCATTCCTCTCTACTAAGTTTATTTCTATTCTGAAAAGAGAAAAAAATGGTGAGCAGAGTGGTGAGAGAATGGGTGAAAAACATTGAGAAGTGCTGAGATGTGGAAAAGAGTTCAGAGATGACAAACCTAATGATCCTGAGATTTTTATTTGAAGAAGAAACAAGGTCATTTGCTAGGACTCAATTTTTGATGATCAATATATGTTTGTTTTATTTTAGAAAAAACCTCTCTGAATAAGCTATTTGCCAAAAACCTGGGCATAGGAAAATATCCCAAGATAAAGTTGAAATGGGTACCTGATTTAGATATAAAAGGTGATATCATAAACCAATTAAGAGAGCAAGCAGCAGTTTATCTGTCAGATCTATGGTAAAGGGAGGAGTTTATGACCAAACAAGGGAGAGAAAACATTATAAAATGCAAAATGCTTAATTTTGATTACAATAAGCCATTTGTCATCATTTGACATATATTGTTTTCAGTCAATGTTTAGGGGTTTTAAGATTTTGAGGAAGATTTTTGATGATCACTCTTTTTTTTCACTGAGTAAATCTATCATTGTGCATTAATTTCTTTCTTTCCTAAAGGGCATATCTATAATAATTGTGTTACCCTTCCCTGTCAGTGGTCATTTCTCAATTATATTAACTCAACTAGCTGGGTTTTTGAGACTACACTTCTCATATCTTCCACTCCATGGCTGTTGGCTTAATGGATGCCTGTACAAGTCTCCTTTGCCCCAGAAAATGAGAGGCAGATCAGATGAGAAAATGTTAATCCAAAGGTTGGATTATTCAAGGTTAAATTAGTCAGGTGAGGTTAGCTAGATTTATAATATTTATTCAAGGCACTTTTTAATACTTATAGGTTTCAATCCATTAAAGAGATCATATGAAGCTTTCCCTGTTTGTCACCCAAGTAAAACTTAAACTTCTTTGTGTGCATGTGCATGTGTTCATGTGTGTGCACATGCATGTCAGATGAGACCTTCAGCATTGTTTATTTAGACCATAAGAAGAGATGATGAGTGACATGTTTTCACAGAGGACTGTTTTCAGGTCCTGAAGAGACCTGTTGGAATAAACACATTTGAGGTAATAGCATCAAGGCAGGACAAAGACAACATTATTGTAAAAATGCCATCAGCCTGAAACATTCTGATGGAACTATGCGTGAACAATGGACACAAACACCGCCTAATGCGCTGTGTAAAGACAGCAATAACCCTTAATGGCAACTGTAAAATGAAGCATTATGTTAGCCAGCAGAAAGGAAAATGCAAATTGATTCTCTTTTTGTTTAGATTTAAGTGCTTATCAAGGTTAGTAGGTAGTCCGATCTGTGAAGCTGGAATAATTTGTTTTATTATAATACATGCAAAGAGGGTTTAGGAGGAGATTTGGATTTTTTTCTGGATGCCTCTGAAGGCCAGATAAAATACCACAGTGTACTCTCTACCAAATCTTCTGTATTTACCAGATTCTGATGATCAAAATGAATGTTTGAGCTGAAGCCTTTCCAAGCAATATGATAGACTTCACACTGCTATTGGGGGGGGGGGGGGGGAATTCAACGGTGTGTGGAAGCTGACTACACTGATGAAGACTAGCCACTAGTTTATAACTTAATCTCACAGAGCTGATTGGGACACTGAGTGGATAAGTGATTTTTCTGTATACACATAGCCAGTATGTATCACAGAGTGTATCTAAATGAAAATATTTCTGGCAATAATAATGGTCAAATTCTCCCCTGCATGAGATGCTGGGTAAATCCTAGTTTGTGTCTTTAGGGAGCATAGAAATGAAACTTGTTCAGTTTTAAACTATTTTACAATTTTATGAAATGCCAAGACTTTTCAAACTCTTTATCACCTTAGACACAAGCATACTGGTGAGGTTTTAACCTGTTGACAATACCTCCTCAAGAATGCTCATCAGATAGCAAAGATTAGGAATATAGGAACCAGTTCAGCTGGAATAACAACCAGCTTCAAACTCCTGCCAGGTCCCTTATCAGAATTAAAACCAAAACCAAAGATTTTTATTTTGTCCTGTCAATGCCCCTGGGTAACATCTTAATTTCTGACTGCTGTTACAAAGTAACACTCCTGGAAGTATCTCCCTCAGGTAATGAATGAGGACCAAGGAATTCTTGGAGGTAGAAAAAAGGGGATCAGCTGATGAATAAGACTTTTACCTGCACTATTACAGTTGGTGAATATCGTCAACCAAAAAATTCATCTTATACGATAAAAACAACTTGTAAAGATGTTGACAATGTGTGGGAAAGCTTAAAGCATTTCTGCTAAGCAGTCAGGTGGTTATAAAATGTTACCTGTAATTCTCAGGTACATTGACAGAACAGATTTAAAAAAAAAACTATCGTTTTTTATGTAGACTTACAAGCAAAGAATTGACAATCGATTTCTCAGGTTTATAAATGAATGATTCTAATATGAAAAGACAAATAAATTTTTATTCCATTGCATTTTAATGGTTTTTTAACTCATTATTTATTGGCCATCATTGGCCATTTTGGGGGGAAATAACAAAGAAATAGAAAATACAGATTTTGTCCTCTAAGAACTTAGAATCCAGTTTTAAACAGCATTGTGGCCTACAAGTCTTTCTACTTCTCTGAGTCTGAATTACTTACAATTAGATGATAGTTGTATTTTCTGCCAGCTAACATTGTCCTTTAATTATGCTACCACATAAATTATTTCTAAAATAAAACAAAAATTCTCTAAAAATCATTTTATGGGAAAAATATAATTGTTTACAAAAAGTAGTCTGCCAATTAAATTTATTTAAATCAATTTTAAAGCAATGCTTTGCAAATGTAGATCTTGCTAAATTATGAGGAATGGTATTTGTGAAAATAGTGTTATATTTCAGACTAATAGAAGTGGTTATACAAGGACAACAGTTTTCCAAGTTACAGAGTACTCTTCCTTCAGATAACTATTCTTACCATTGTTTTGATTCTTGATCTTTATTTCTCCCTTTAGCAATGAGGTAACCAGACATATTATGTGGCTAAAAAAGGTCATTCCATATGCCCATGGGTTGATGGTCCTCATGAATCAAGTGATGGAAGGGATTTGGTGGGGGCAGTTTGTGATGTGTGGGTGGTGATCCCCGGAAGCATCTGTTTCTCCAAGCACTGCCAAGAATTTGCCAGCTGCTACTTGGCGACATGTCCTATAGCCTATAGGGGGCAACATGAATTTTATTTTTCAAATCCTTTTCTTTTTCACGGGTCTGATGGTAATGACAGATCATTTCATAGCACGCTGTGGTTGGAACCTGACCAACACAGGAATAGTGCTATATACTCTTTAGTCACTATCAACCTTGGAAGGTTCCCACTGTTTAACTGGGGAAAGGAGTGGTTATTATAAAAGGATGCAACTTTTATAACATCAATAATAAGTCATCTAATGCAAGGGAAATTTTTGTTTGCTATTATGAGAAATTCAGTAAAACCTGTAATATGACATCATTTGTCCATTGTAAACAGACTTTGTTTCTCTCTTGGAACACACATACACACACACACACACACACGCACATATGTACACATCACCTCCACTCCTACACCCCCCACACACTCATACACACCCTCTCTAGAAGCATTGTGGCAAGTTAAAAATGAAAGAGGAAATGAAAAATGTTTCCAGTGTCTTTTGTGGGCAAAAGATAAGTCATCAGTGAGAATAGAGATATTTCACTTAGAAATGCCAAAACCAGAAGACTTTGAAAAAATATTCAGAATTAGGAGCCACCATATTTCAAATGTGAATTAACATGGATTTTTCTAAATATTTTACTTCTGTTATTCTAATGCATTGAACCTATTTTGCTAATATTTGGCTACCAACCAAGGGGGACAGATAGGCCCCTTTTCTATTTCCATAGGTTGTTGAATTTGGGATTAGAGAGGAAGGTAGAGAGATGTTTACCTTTCTTCTAAATAAAGAAAGGCCATCTGTTAAGATTATCTAGGTGGGCAAATCCTCTTTGATTCATCTTCTGTGACAGCAGGGTTCAAAGATAACTGGTAGATCAGTGTTATCCATATTACCTAAGAGAAATACACTTTTCCCCCCAATATCAAGAATACGCCTATCAGTTAACATTAATTAGATGAAAATGAAAGAGTAACTTGGCAGGAAATACCAATTCTCCCCAAGACTCATGTCAAGTGATCACCAAGGATCGAGCCTAAGTGTAAAGAATACTTTTCTTCCTCTGATCAGAATGACAACTGGGGTGACTGGCATTGAGAGGGCAAGCTTCACTCTGGCAAACAAATACCAACTTTCATAAGTGCCTTTTAATGTGTAGGGAGTCTTTGTGAAGGAAAAGGATGCACAGTTGGCAAGTATAGAGCTGTAAGGGGATAGTTTTGACATTCTGATAAAACGTCTAGGTTTACTTTGGATTTGACTTTATCATTTACTGAAGGATATTATTAGTGTGAAGATGATAGCCATTCCCTGACTTTTCAAACTGAAGACAGTGAAATATATATGAACAAAAGATCTGTTACTGAGACTTCTACCCTGTTTACTCAGTAACTTCTATTCCTAATCATTCAATTTTACAAAGAGATAAAGCACAACGAGGAGATAAAAGCCCACCCGGTTCAAGGGGCCTCAGAGCTAATGATGAAAAAAAAAAGTCAAGTTAAAAATGGAAGCTCAGTAAACCCTGAGTTTGCCTGTTTCCCTTATTTCAAATTCTAGTATGTAAAAATAGGTTTGTTCCATAAAGCCAGATGGCACACTGCAAGTCTGAAGTTAAAATTGATATTATAGCAATGACTGTGATTGAAAAAAAAAATGAACAACTGAGTCTTCAAATGGAAGATGAGGATGTAACAATAAAATATCTTGGGCACAGTGAGTCACAAATATGGTTTCTTGGTAATTTTTTGAAAGGAAAAAGAAATTATTTAACTTGCCAAAAATCAGAGTCTATTTCACTTTTATCTAAAAAAGTAGATGATGAATAAAATGAAATTGACATCACTAGGTTTCATCTTATTTGATATTTGATATTATTATTTGAAACTAATTTGGAAAAAAAGATTTATTTTTACATAGGAAAATCAATGATGTTAAGTGAATTAAATGAGTTGAATGAAAAATTCTCTATAAGTTATTTAATTGAATGCTAAAAATGTCTTCTCATTCTGTAAAGGCAATGAATTTCATCTCTAGTTTCTCAAAAAAACAGTTATAAGGATTTGGGTTAGGGGTGGATAAATATGTTGTGAATGAGCTCAGTGGGCAAAATTCAACTGGGCAACAATAGATGGAATTAAAGATTACTTTCATCATTGTTCATTTCCATGTGTATACTATTAAGAGGTTCTGCTGTATGCTCTTAAGGGGTTCTGAATCAATATTAGGCATGTCCCAGTACCTAAAAATTGATATTTATGATACACATATTCTCCCTTAAAAGACTATATCTTCCTTGAGGGTAAGACCTATTTCATTTTTGTCTGTCTGGTGCCATGATCAAAAAAACTCCATTTTTGTTCCTGGATGGTATGCGCCGCTCCCTTATGGTTCCACTCACCATCCAAGGTTTGATCTCATTAGTATATAAAATCCTTGAAGGTAGGAACTTTTTTGTATAGTAATTATATCCTAGCACAGTGCTATGTATAATACAAAGAAAGCACAAGATAATGATTTTTTCAAAATTTCTTCATTTATAGATGACAGGAATATCTCAAAAGTCATGCCAGGTGAAGACAAATCCTGGAAGGTCTTACCAAGAAGGGAACATCTTTGTTATGAGTTATGAAATTAGATTGCTTCTAGGAGAATGGAGATGAAGTTTAATTTAAATGTCTTGGAGACAACTAACTTGGAGCTGGGTATACAGTTTGCCATTAGTTTGACTCTGTTAACTATGTGATGCATGGCAGTCTCTGTTGACTGACTATAAAACTAGAATTATGGTTGCCTTCACAAAGTACTAGCCAACCAGAGGCTTGGTTGTTCATTTTTATTGACTACTTTCTCTTGGTTTTACTCCTTTATTCATTGTGTCAGATTAGAGACAAGGTAAAAGGCCAGGGATCATCTCTCTTCTGAGGCTGACTTATTAAAACAGGTCTAGGTCCTCTTGCTTTATTGTTTATTTATTTATTTTTTTCCATTTTAGATAAGGAGATTAATCTAGAAGTTCTACCCTTGATTGTGTAAAATTCTAGGAAAGCAAGTCTCAGAAAGACACTGAAGGACTGGGGTTCTATGAGTCTGAGCCTATGCTAGATTTTGTAGTCATCTGAAAATCATTGCCTGTATAATGTAGGAGTGATATTCAGGTTCACAAGGTAGCTTTTTGAAACTGTGCTATCAAGATGCTGAGGGGAAATGCCTGTGCACTTTGTTCTTCCTATATCTTTGAAGGAAATATTCTTTCTAAAAAACTAATTCTTGATAAATGGGTAAATGAAATTAGAACTCTAGTCACCAGTGGCTAACAGCAGGGGAACATGACTGGGTGGGGCTTGATCCAAAGAATTGGTAGACAATACCCCAGAATTCTTCAAAGTACATATAGAATCCTAAAGGTGAGAGTTAGCAATCTGACCAGGATCATGAGCCCAGGGTATACTTTCTACATAAGTGCATACCAAAGATATTCAAAATTAGTGAAAAGTAATTTTTGTCATGAAAGGCACTAGCAACTGAGAAACTAGGAATGTCTTCATGTAAGAATTCAGGTATATAACAAAAAAAATTAATCTGGAGTCAGAAAGACTCATATTTCTAAATTCAAATCTGACTACAAACACTTACTGATTGATTGATCCTGGGTAAGTCACTTAATTCTGTCTCAGTTTCTTCTTCTGTTAAATAAGCTGAAGAAGGAAATGACAAACTATTCCAGCATGTCTGCCAAGAAAAGGCCAAATGAAGTCTTGAAGAGATGGACATGATTGAAAAATGACTGAAGATGAAAGTTTTGAAAATATCAATGCTTTCTAGGGAATAAATATGAGGAAAAAATTCATTTTAAGTATAGGGAACAACCAATGCAAAGGTGTTGAGACTGGAATATTGCCTATTTGGCTAAACTATAAGCAAGGGAAGGGAACTAATATATAATCAAATTTTCAAGTGCTGTGAAGGACTTTAAAAGGCAAACAGGGAACATATATCTTCTAGATACAATAAGAAGCCATTAGAATTTGAGTAGGATAATAACATTGACAGACCTGCCCCTTAGAAAAATAGCAGTGGCATCTTTTAAAGAATGAATTGAAGGGAGAGACTTGAGGCAAGGGTTTCAATTTGGGATTTTATTATAATAGTCCAGGTGAGAGATCATGAGGATCTGAACTACACTGAGGGGGGAAAAAAACAAATACAAGAGCTATTGTGGCAGAAAAATTTGTTTACTAATCTAGTACAACAGCTAGCCAGGGATTGCTCAGCTGAATCTTCCTGGTATTTATCTCTATCCTTTGCCTACACATGAAGTTTATGCAGGTTCATCTGGGGAATTTGTCCTTTCCATAATGGAGGTAGGTTTCCCATTCCAGTTGTTAGCTCACTAGATAGGACTGTCAATCTTTTGCCATTTTCACCTCCACTTCCCCACTATCCAACAAACACCAAGTGAGTTCTTCGTTTCTACGAATGACTCTCTTTTCAATCTTCTTAATTTGTACTAGGGCATACAACTGTTTCAGTTGTATGCTGCTTTTTTCTTAAAATCAGGAAGAGGAAGGTGACAGCTGCCTTTCAATCCTGCTTAGCCATTAGCCAGAGTTGCACTTCAAAGCCAACCAGAATAGAAACCTGAGCAGTGATCAGGTGTCTAAGCAGGTCATTTTTATTGGTATATTTGTGGAGTTGCAGTTTGGTGGTAAATTAAAATATATTTATCAACTTGGAATAAATTCAGGGGCATTCTTTAGCCATCTTAAAACTGGTTTGAGTCTTGATGTTAAAAAATCAGTGTTAGGGACTATACTTTGGAAATCAGTAAATGCTACTGATCAGGGCTTGATATATTTTCTTATTGATTATTTATACTTTAAAAAGTATGGAGAAAATACTATCAGACAGTTTGAACTTAAAAGTTTAAGGTGAAAATTTTTCCTTTCATGGAAATAGTTGTTAAAGATTTACCAGCATACCTCTTTATGAATCTCTGAGACATGATTGCTGAGAAAAATCAATCAAAGGATATCTGTCATGCTCTAAAATAAGGTGGGAAAGCAATTCTCCATCATGTATGCCTGGAAGCAGAACCACCCTAAGCTACCATGAACTTACTACTAAGATTAGCTGAGCATGCTGCAAGGGCTGCAAGGTCTATAAGTAGATGCTATACCAAGATATAGAAACAATGAGCTTACAAGTGATGTAGGAGTGTCCAGGATGATGAAATGATAAATATTTTGAAGTGTTTTAGAATTTCTGATTAACTTTAATATTAAAAACAGTATTCTATATTCTTGCAAAAACATTCATCATAGGGTACACATTTCCATGAAGGGCAGAAATGGCAGTAATTACCCTTAATACCAGATGAACCTTTTGTCTATTGTTCCTCATACATAATAAGATTTTAATAAATGCGTGTTGTAAATTGCGGATAATAACAATACCTACTGTCTAGGGTTGTTTGAGTATCAAATGAAATAATAGTTATAAAGCACACAGAACATCCTTGGCTAAGAGTAAATGATATATAAATTTTAGATTATTAATAATTAGTAATAAATAAGTAATCCTAATTAGTAGTAGTGTATTAGTAGTAATCACTTCTAGAAACATGAGGTAGATATTTAATGTTAGCTGCTTGAATATTATAATAGAGAATTGGCTGTGTATTTTTGTAGTCTTTTATTCTGCCTTTAATTTTAGGATATGCTTCTTTAAAGAATTGTATTACATGAATATTAGAACCTTGCTTATCTAGCCTCAGAATTCTTGCAATGTGGATGAGTGGTGAATATAACTCAAAAGATATTTGTTATTAAAGTACTAAAAGGATCTAATTGAAGCATTTGTTCAGGGAAGGCTAGTAGCTTGGTGTGATGGCTGTCTGTTCCTTTTAGGATTGCTTTCCAACTTGGATGTCCATATGAGTCACCTAATTCTGAGTCAGAAGCTGTGACATGCATAGTGGCCACACTCCAGTGAACCATTTCAGCAGGTAGGCTAAACCAGGTTGAGGGTAACCTAGAAGTCTCAGACTCATCAGTGAGTAGTGGGGGTTGTCTACCCCAAACATGTGAAGTCTTCCACTCATGGAACGAATGGAAGAGAACAATTGTCTGGCCATAAAGCCAGCTGAAGTAGGTGCTGTGAAGTGCTTAGATATTGGTTAAAAATCAAAGATGCCAAGGTCATCCATTGCACATGCTTAGAGACAACTCAAGATCCAACAGATTTGAAAGAACAGTTCTTGTTGCAAGAGAACTAAGCAGCTATCATATCTAAATAGTAGTCCTGAGTGAAACAAGGCTGGCAAATGAAGGTCATCTTGCTGAAGTCTGATCTGGTTACATGTTGTTCTGGAGTAACCACAGGGAAGGGGAATGCTGTGAAGCTGGGGTAGGTTTTACAAACAAAATTAATCTAGTCAATGTTCTTGAATGCCTACCAAAAGGAGTGAATAACAGGCTCATGACAATGAGGAAAATGCCATGCCACTATCATCAGTGTCTATGCTCTCACCATGATGAATACTGATGAAATTAAAGAAAAAATTTATGAAGACATAGACATCCTTATCATCAATGTAGCAAAAGAGGAAAACCTTATAATTCTGGGTGACTTTAATGCTAGATAGAGTAGGTTTAAATTACCAGACATGGCAGGAAGTCCTTGGGAGGAATGGAGTTGGAAACAGCACCAGAAATGGTCACCTAAAACTGAAGACTTGCTCATCTCATGACCTTCGAACACTATCTTATGTTTACCAAATGTAATAAAATTTCTTGGATGTACCCTTGCAACAAACACTTAATAGATTATGTGATTGTAAGGAGAGGAGATAGGCAGGATGTGAGAGTGACAAAGGCAATGATTGTTGCAGAGTGTTGGACTTTATCACAGACTCATCCTCTCTAAGCTAAATATTCACATTCAACCAAAGTGGTGACCCCAAGGCAAAATGAATACTAGAAGAAGTAATGTTAAGAGATTAGAATGTCTCTTTGTGTGGGAACAGTTTGTTATTAACTTGGAGGGAAAACTGAGCCAACAAACAGTTAGCAATAGTGGAGCAGAAAAAGTGGGCAACTTTCAGAGATCTGGTATACAACACTGCATTTGCTCATCTGGGCCAGAACACACACAAATACCAAGACTGGTGTGATGAAAATGATGGGGAAATCAGAAGCTGCTAAGTGAAAAACGAAAACTTCAGAGTTTACCAGCAGGATAGCTCATCCATTTCTAAGAGGGCAACATTTAATTCTATCGGAAGTGAAGTACAAGTGAAGTTTAGAGAAATATAGAACTCTTGGTTCAGTAATAAGGCAGATGAAATTCAATTTTATTCAGAGAGTAACAACAAAACACTTTTGTAATGCCTTGAAGGCTATTTATGGGTCAAAGACATATGAGCATCTCAACTACTCAGTGCTGATGAATCCACATTGATTATGGGCTAAATACTTTCATACTGTTCTTAACAGAACATCATCAATCATTGCAGAAGTTATTGACTGTTTACTTCAAGTTGAAGTCAATCAGTCACAAGATGAAGTTCCAACTGAAGAAGAGGTTTTGAATGCCATTGGACTCTTTTCAAGTGACAAAGCACCTGGTGTTGATTCTATTCCAGCCGAGTACAAAAACTGACTGAAACCCAAAACTGACATGAAATTCAGTATGAAGTGGTTATCCCTTAAGAATTCAAATATGCCTCCATTGTCCATTTCTATAAAAGCAAAGGGAACAGATTGTCCAGTCACAATCACAGGAGTCTTTCTCTTTTAGTCATCTCTGGTAAGATTCTTGCCACCATCATCAGTGCCTATACTCTTACTATGATGAACACTGATGAAATTAACAGGTCCTTCATCTGGAAGATGGTCACCTCCCTGAAAGTCAGTGGCTTTAGAAAGGGTTGAGAACAGAGGTCTGTATACAAAATTGTAAATCTGACCAAGGCCTTTGATATCATCCTGAGGGCTTATGGAAAATTATTTCAAAATTTCATTGCCCAGAGATGTTCATCAGTATTGTACATCAGTTTCATGATAGTATGCATGCCAGGGTTCTGGATAGTGGATGATGCTTTCAAGATTTCTCAGTTACCAATGGAATGAAACAGGCATGTGTCCTTGCTCCCATACTTTTTAGCATGATGTTTTCAGTAATGTTATCAAATGCTTTCATTGAGGATAAACATAACCTAAGGTCAACTACCACAGTGATGGTAAATTCTTCATCTTGAAAAGGCTACAAGCCAAAACCAAAGTGGAATAATTGTTGGTGCATGATTTTCTGTTTGCATATGACTGTGCACTCAATAGAGCCTCTGAAGCTGAGATGCAACAAAGTATAGATCAATTCTTTGCTGCTTGTGCAGCAAAGCACCAGGTGCTCCATCAGCCAGCAGCACACCTTCCATATGTGAAATCATTGATTATAGCAAATGGAGCAGTTGTGAGTACTGAGATACCCTGAAGATCTCATTGAAGAACTTCAGAATTGATTGTACAGAATGGGAGACACTGGCCCAGGTCTGCCAAGCATTTGAGGGTGCTGCACTCTATGAGGAAGGTAGAATAAGCAACTCAAAGGAAATATGACATACATAAGTTTAGAGTGACCACCCTAGGTGTTCACATGGACTATTTGTGAGTTGAGAATTTTGAGCTCCTTTTATTGGTCTGATCAGTTATAGTTGGACACACTGCAATTTGTCTCAAACATAGTGCTGTCATTCTTTGATAATGAACTACAAGAACCAATCAACTGACTAAAATGATCTTAGACTCCTGAATGTTCCATATCCAAGTAGACCAATAAAGATATTGGTTAGTATTATGATTTAATATTTTCAAGTTTCTCTATCTGATTTTTCCTAGTAATTTTTCTTCTCCACCAAAACTCCCAACTACACTTTTGAATGTCACATGCATAATCCTTCTTGCTGACAAGATTTAGGGTTTCCAGAATGAGTTGCTTCAACTTGTCTTCTTCAAGCTTTAAAAATTCTCAAGTTTTACCTATTGTCTCTTTTTTCTGCTCTTGTGTAAGAAGATATTCCTTTACCTTGGCATGATTCATCTTATGCTTGTGACCACATCCATTTTGTCTCCAGGATTTTGTCACATCAATCATTCAATCTCTCTGTTGAACTACATGGGGAAGCTGCCAGGAGTTCATGTAACATATGCATGCTTCCTAGATAACTGAAATTGTTTACTGTCTACTAGTATAGAAAAAGCACATTTGGAATGGGGATAAAGTGATGATATGCCCTAGATTCAGCTTCATAGAGTATATGTAATCCTCATTGACTAAACTTAGCCATACCCCACTATCAGAGAGCTACCTGATGACTCTTGTCTTAGGATCTGAGAAAAATGAACCTACCTTATAAATAATACAATGAAAATTTAAATTATTATTAGTAGTAATGGTAGTGGTAATAATGCATTTATATAACACCTCAAAATGTCAAATGTCTCTTCAAAATAATCTTGTGAGATAGATAATACATGTATTATTATATGAATTTAACAGATTAGGAAAGAAGATCAGAGTGGTTAAATAACCTGAATATAGCCATATAATTTGAAAATATTCTATGCAGGAATGGATGTTTTTATATTAGCAATAAATAAAGATTTCATATTAACAGTGTGAATATTATAACAACATTAATAATAGATATTCATTTTGTTGGAATTATGACTCTGGAGACATTCATATAAATACGATAGTGATGATGATGATGATGATGATGATGATGATGATGATGATGATGATGATGATGATGATAGCCATTTCAAGTACTGGCAGCTGGTAATTTTAAATGATTTAGCATGTAAATATTTTACAGTGAAGATAAGTTTTAGACATGCTTATATTTTTGGAAATAAAGCCACCTCTAACCTAAAGGAGGTCCTAAAATAAGAAGCCAAATTTGTCAGCAGGTAATAAAGCATGGGATGCATTCCTTTTGCTTCTAAATACAGAGTAAGTCTAGAATTCTTTACTACTGAAAAGAAATTGAATATTTAAAGGTAATTTGACCTGTACAGTGTGTACCATGAATATTTTATGTGACCTATAGCAAATGTATTTATATAGTATTATTTTGAAAATATTTGTGTTATTCATTTTCTGGGATATTATTTTTCCTGGTCTCCTCCACTATCCATTTAGCCAAAGATGCTAATCAGCAGCTCCTTGTGTATATCCACATAACGTAAAAAGATGGATCTTCCTTTACCTGACAGATACACACAGAGAAAGACCAAAGATGAGATAGACAGAGAAAGATAGATGAAAAAGAGAACAAATGTTTTATTGAAAATCAGTGAAATATCATCACTTTTCCACAGAGATCATATTTTGGGATGGTCATAATCATAAAAATGTAATTGGGATAACATTTTCTACATGTTAGAAAATGTAAATGGAAGTATTTTTTAATTATTAATTTAATTATTTCAAATTTTTGATAAGATCCCTTTATAATATCTCATGGAGATCTTGTCTACAGTGATCAGGGAATCCACATTTCAATTAAGTTACTAATCTAACAAAGTTTTTAATCTTGACATTTTTTTCTTCAACATCCCTGGATATAATTGGAAACAAAATATCTATATAGAAATGCTGGTGCCCTGTTATTTTAGCTTGAATCATGAGATTAAAATGTAAGTTTTTAAAGGACCATGTCCAGATGGTGTTCTGCATTACATAAGTTAATTTCTCTAACCCACTTTTCTTTTTCAAAAGTAGACAAATTTTGGTTCATCTGATGATTTGTTTCTTTTGCTTTGACCAATAAATAATATATATGAGTGCTTACAAGATTACAATAAGATTGATCAGAATCTTCAAAGCCTCACTATTTTTCCAATTGGATTTGCAATAATTGCTATAGAGGTAATCTGCAAGCTTGTAACTTTAATGGAAATATGGATGCTGTACAATCAGCACTCTTATGTTTCATTGAAGAAACATACTAGAAGATGATATAGAAAAGGAAATATTTTTTCATTTGAGATTGTTTCAGTTGGCTAACTGATCCTGTGATAATTTTCTTATGTAACTTTTGGTAAGGATATGAATGCAAGTCTTAAAATTTGAATTTATGTCAAACTTATGTTTGGCATTATTATCTTCCTTTACCAAAAACTAAAAAGAAAAAAGAAAAAAAACAAAGAAAAACAAAGCCAACAAAAATTCCAAATATCATTTTGCTGGCTAATGTGAAGAAAAGCAACTTTAAATTTAGAATTTAAACTGCTTCACTATTTAAAATGTAGCAATTCTAAGGGTTTTAAAAATGTACATACTATTATTTATGAATTGGAACCCAGAGGGAGTGATAATGCAATTCCTGATAGATTTAGAATGCTAGTTCACATGTCATGTAATTATAATAGGTACCAAGCACTGTGCTGACTTTCTACTGACCTTCATACTCCAATGGATCTTAATTCTAAGGTCTAGGGAGATAACTTGTTGCCTATGGATTCTATTGAAACATCATATTTTTGATTGCTAAAAAGTATATTTTTACCTCTCCTTATTCCAATGGGACTAGGGAGGAATGATTAGGGTGCTATGTTCCTGGGTATTAGAATATATGTAACAAAATTGGAAATCCAATACAAAAGGAGAACTCTCATGAAAAGATCTTTCATTACTCTTTGTTTAATTGTCTACTGTGATCATACTCCCAAGGGACTTAGCATTATGCATGATAAAATTTCAAACTAAAATCCCTTTTCTGCCTGGAATTCCTCTGTCTACTATGTTTCTAATTTTAATACATTTTGTTAGTATATAATTTCTAAACACAGGAAGAAAAAATAGTTTAAAAAACCAATATCATCTATATCTACAAACATAAGACAGCCCTAAAGTATCCCACCTCAGTAATGAAAAGAAAATCTATTTTCTTTGTTCTTTTCTGGGGTCAATCTTGTCATTTACAATTACACAATTTTCAGTTTGAGTTCATTTTTTTAATTAACATGATTGTATTCATTGTTTATTTTTCTTTCCTGATGCTTCTTTCTCTATTTTGTATCAATTTATATTAGTACTGTTTCTCTGAATTATTCACCCTAAGTTCTTATGTTGCAATAATATCTGATTACATTTATATAACATATTTTGTTTACCTTTTCTCCATTTGATGAACATCTACATTATTTCCTATTCTTTCCCACCACAAATGCTGTCATGAATATTTTAGTATGTTTGGTAACTTTTATTCTGTCTTTAACCCACTTTAGGTATATGCCTAGCAATGGATGTCTGAATTCAAGAATATGGACAATTTTGTTACTTTTTAAAAGCATTTGCAAAAATTAGTAGAAACACCAACAGTTTATTTGTTTGCCTATTGTCCCACCCACTGCTCTATTGTTGAACATTTTCATTTTAGTAATTTTTGCCCATTTGCTGATTATAAAGTAAAATCATAGTTATTTTAATGAAAATTTCTCTTATTTCTAGTTACTCATTAATTATTTATATATATAGTTATTTAAAATTTCTCATTTTTATGGAAAATTGTTCATATCCTTAAACCACATAGTTGTTGAGAAATTGATAAGTATTTATGTTAGTTTCTTACATAAATGTTATCTGGAATATTGGTCTTTTTTATCTGAGATATTTGATGTATATATTTTCCCCAGCTGATAATTTTCCAGTTGCATTACTTTTTTTTGCAAAGGCTTTTCAATTCCATGTATTTGAAATTCCACATTTTATCCTTTGAGATCTTTATTCCTTTATTAGTTAAGAATTATTCTTCCAGTCATACCTGTGAAAAGTACCTGATATTCTTTTCTGATGTTTTTAGTTTGTGAATTTAAATAATCAGAATTTGTATCAATTTTGGCTCTATTGTGATTTATAATGTGAAATGTTTATCTAAAAACTGATTCAGCTCCTGCCCTGGTTTCAAATTTGACCTCAGACACTTAATAATTACCTAGCTGTATGGCCTTGGGCAAGCCACTTAATCTCATTGTCCTGCAAAAAACCTGCAAACAAACAAAAACCTGATTCATGTCAAGCTTTGTTACAGGTTTTCTCTCTTCATATTGGAGGAAATTCTTTCAACAAGTAATATATGTTCTCAGGTTGATCAAAAAATATGTCTTTGAGCTTAAGTTTTCTCATTGTTCCTTAGCTATTCTCCTTTTCTATTTTCTAATATTGTTTTTTTTTCAAAGACTGAATTGCCCTATATTACCAAGCCTGGAAATGCTGGGACCACTCATAGGTCCAATTCTACTGCTGATTTTCACAGAAGTTTTAACCTGGATTAGTTTTGGGTTTTCTTTTTCACTTGGGTTGGCTTTTCTCTTTCTAATCAGACTATTGATTTTCCCCACCTTTACTGGGGAGGATCTCATTCTCTTTGAAATTAATTTATCTGTCTCATATGTAAGCGATCCACAAGCCTCAGTCTCTCTAAGAATATGCTACACTTGACTTGATCAGTTTTGATGATTATTGCTTTATAAGATAAAGTACAGAAATATTTTATTCCTACTTTTTGTCATTATTTCCCCCAACATTGTAAATCTACAAATGAATGTTGTTATTGTTTTGCGATGTTATTATTGTATCTCTATGGTGGTTTGATAGGCAAATGACTAAATATATAAATTAACTTGGACAATGTCATCACTTTCATAATATAAAATGACAGCAATGACTAATGCTATTGATATAATTATGTCATTCTATTTTTTTGTAAAGAACATTTTCCCATTATATATATATGTACATATATATATATATATATATATATATATATATATCTTGAATATGTTTTGGTGGATTGAACCTACATTATGCTATGTATTTCATAGTTATCATTATTATTAAATATTATTTTATCATATTACTATCTACTATATTACTTTATTATTTTTCCTGGATTTTGTTCTGTTAGGTTCTTTGTTGTTTCTCTGAGTTATTCTATCATTGACTTCAAATAAGAATAATTTGTCTCTTACATTTCATTATTTATACCTTTATTTCCCTTGTTTTATTGCTATCATCAACCTTTCTAGAGCTGTGTCATGAGTGAAGGTATCTTTACTCTATTATGAACTTATTGGTAAAGCTTCTAGTGTTTCTTTATATAACTTTTCTACAACCTGACTGGTTACAATTTCACCTTAAGCTTATTTCTTTTTTGCTGAATTCCTGGCATTGACTAACATTTCATGTGATACCCTCTCTCCTAGTTCAACTCCTCACTTTTCAGACTTTTACACCTCCTTGCTAGCATCCTTGCCTCTTCTCATCTTCACTTCTTGTTCCCTTTTATATATTACCTTACCCTTTTAAAATCTAAGTTCTTTGAGGATAGAAAACTCTCTTTTTATTATTTTCTTGTTTATACTTAGTGCTTAGTGCATTGTCTAAAATGTAAGAAGTGATTTTAAAATCCATATCTTTTTCTTTCTATTTAACGACTATCTTTGTCTTTGTGATAGAGCTGACTTGATGGTAATTAGCTGGGTTTTTGTTTTTGTTTTTGTTTCATAGTTTCTCTGTATGATTTTATTTATACCCTTTTTTCTGTTTTTTTATTTAATGCATTGTTAAGAACTTTTCTATTTGATTTGAAATGAAAAGAAGGTGAGGTGGGATGGAGGTGAGTTTAGGTGGTTCTTTAATCTGCTAATTTGAGCCATTTGCCTGCAATCTAGTATTAAAAGAAAAAGATAAAAATTAGGAGGCAGCAGAATTTGCTCAGCTGTGGCTTGAGACTGCTTTCTATACCAGAAGTTAAAAGAATATACAGAAGGGAAATGGAAAACTTCAGAAAGTTATCTAGGTTATCCCTCCTACTCTCAAGACATTCTATGTGTAATTCATTCTGAATTGATAAAAACTTTTAAGTATTTTCAAAGACCTTCAGAACCATATTCACAGATTACTTAGTTAACTTATCCCATTGTTTTACTACACTCACTAGTGGCATAGTCTTCCTCAAATCTCAATCTCTTGGGTTGTATTTTAAACCTTTAGTTTGAATCTAGCATTGATTGTGAATAACTTGTCTATATTCTTAACAATTTCTCTTATCTTGAGGGGAAAAATCAACACCTCAAAAGCACCTCTTCTCCAGGTTATGTAATGTCAGTTCTTTTAACCTTTGCTCTCAAGTTTGACTTTCCACTACTTCAATAATCTTCAGAGTTCTCATCTTTAAGATTTAAAATTCTTTTCCCTCCTTGTATTATGGAGTCAAAAAAAAATCACAAAATAACTAAGTATATGGCCAACACTGAATATAATGAAAGGGATGATATTCCTTGTTAAGTATTATTCTGAGCTTGTCATTTTGCATTACAGCAATATTGGTTCACTTGTAGTCAATTATCAGAGTTTTGGCATGGTCATGCTTAAGAATATAAAGGAATGGTTCTAAAAGCATTATCAAGGACACTGCTATCAATGGCCTTGTAACATGGTAATCATTTCCAAATGCTTTGATATCTTTGTTCCCATTATAAATATACAGCAACACTGGGGAAACTATTCAGAAATACTAGACCTCTGAAACTGGATTGTTCTGATATAAAGAGTTTTTCCTCCCTCTCTTTTATACCTTAAAAAAACAACAAACTTTGGAAATAGCAGTGAAATTGGACAGACTTGAGCACCAGTAAAAATGATGAGCTTCTCAGAGCCACTCACACCATGGGTGAAAATTGGTACCTTTATTGGGGTCAGTCTTTGACATTAATTAACTCTGACTTTTGACAATTCTGGCCTTTACTTTCCACATATATAAAATGAAAATATTGGATGACTAGGCATCTAAGATAGTTTCTTACTCTAAAGCTCTGTGGATATTTTCCAGTCAGTCCTTTCATTGACTATCTGTGGAAACACTTACCAAAACAGTTTAAATATTAGAAACATCTAACATATTTTCAAATAATCTTACTTCTTAAAATATATGTAGTTACAATGGTGCTATTAAAAAATCAAGAGATAATTTTCTTACAGTTAATTTCTGGATTTTCTTCTTGCAGCTACTATCCTTCCTACTTTTCTGTCTTGATATTTTCAGTTTAAGGAGATGTAAATATTGCATAATTAATATGTCTTTCATATATGGGACAAGAAGAAATGCTATTCCAGATTTAAAGTACTCTGTGGTTCTATATTCACTTAAATTATATCTCATAAGCATCTGCTGATGTGTTTCTTTAAAAAAGTTAGGTTTTGTTGTTCAGTCATTTCAATTGTGCATGACTCTTCATGATCCATTTGGGGTTTCCTTGACAAAGATCCTAGAATGGATTGACATTCCTCCTCCAACTCATTTTATAGATTAGGAAACTGAGATAAATAGGGTTATGAGTTCAGGGTCACATAGGAAATAAATGTCTGAAGCTGGATTTGAACATAGTCTTCCTAACTCCCAATTTGGAACTCTATCCTGAACCACCTAGCTACCCCACAATAGTGAGATAGAGGAAATAATCACTTCAAAGAAAAATCATTTAATATAATTTGAAACAATAAAATATTTTCTCTATAAACTTGATTCAAATGCTATCAAAATAAAGGGTGGATATACTTGTGAAACACATGTAGAGAACCAAGCAGGTTCTCACAATAAGAATCATATATTTGAACTAGAAAGGAACTTAAAGGACATTTTACAGATGAGGACATTGAAGTTTAGAAAGATTAAATTGTTTATAGAAATAGCAAGTATCAGAGATAGTACTGAAATCCAGATCCTCTGTGTCCAAATGCAGAGCTCCTTCCAATGTACCATACTGTTCCCAAAATAAAGGGAGCATGTATAGCAGGGCATTTCTCACCTCTGTGATTTGAGTCCCAGAGTTATTTTCTGCTGATGTTATTACATTGAATCTAATCCTCACTGATATTAGATCATCTCCATTACTCTATACCTTGCATTTGATCTCTTTCAGAGTTGTCAATAATCTAGTTGCTTGGACACTGTTAAATGTTATTGTCTGGACCCAAGCTTATAGAACTTCTATTGACCACCAGCAGAACCATTTAGATCTACCTGCTGGCTTTTCTACCTCACACCTATCAGACTATGTAAAATGACAAAAAAGGACATTGATCACCAATGGAGAAGATGTGGGAAATTGGGACACTGCTGGTGGAATTGTGAACTGATCCAATAATTTTGGAGAGCAATTTGGAACTTGGAGAAAAGGACAATTAAACTGCATTAATTTTTAGGTAGAATTTTTTTATCTTGATTATATTGACTCTGGACACCCATGAACAACAAACATTTTTCCAGTTCTTTACATCTGAGTTTTTTTGTATAAAAAGCATTTTATAACCATGTTCATGTAGCTCCTGAATTTGTCTTATTACTAGGTAAAATCTCAAGTATTTTATGCTATCTACAATTTTAAATAGGGTTTCTCTTATTATCTCTTCCTACAGGGTTTTATTGGTGATACAGCCAAATGCTGATGATTTGTGTGTGTGTTAACTTTATATCCTATTACTTTGCTAAAATTATTAATTGCTTCAGCTAGCTTTTTATTGAATCTAAAGAGTTTTCCAAGATTATCATCATATTCTCCGCAAAAAAGATACTTAACTAGCTCCTATTCTAGTTCAAATTTTGATTTCCTTTTCTTTTATTATCGCTATCACTAGCATTTCTAACAACAATATTATTGAAGAATGTTGGTGATAATGAGCATTCTTATTTAACTTTTTCAAATATTATTTATTTACACAATGCAAACGTAGTCTTGTATAAGAGTAAACATAATTCCCCTCTTCCCTCCAAAAATTAGAAAAACCTCACAAAAAATAAAGAGAAAACAAAAACAACTGTACCTCAATCTGTGTTCAGATACCATTAGCTCTATCTCTGGGATGGATCACATTCCTTATCATAAGTCCATCAGAGAAGTTGTTTCCATTTCCCCCCCGACAGTTGCTATTGCTAATTGTATTTCCTTCTCTCCATTCCTCCCAATTTCTATTTATTTTATTCTCTCTTTCTCCTTTCACTTTGTCCCTCCTCTAAAAGTGTGTTGTGGGGTAGCTGAGTGGCACAGTGAACAGAGCACCAGCACTGGAGGCAGGAAGACTTGACTAAGTCCTGCCCTAGACAGCCAACAACTACCCAACTGTGTAATCCTGGGCAGACCACCCAACCTTACCACCTTGCAAAAAAGGAAAAAAAGTGTGTTGTATCTGACTACACCCCCTCACCTCCCCATTTTCCCATCCCCTTCCTCTCTTTTTTCCTCTAGGGTAAGATGTGTATGTTGTTTCCTCTCTGAGTCATTTCCAATGACAATGAGCATTCACTCATTCCCTTTCACCTTTCCCCTTTCACTCCATTGCAAAAGTGTTTTCTTGACTCTTTAACTTAAAATATCTTAACTCATTCTACCTCTCCTTTCTGTTTCTCCCAATACATTCATTTTCAACCACTGATTCCACCTTTATATTATATTATACTTTCATATTCAGATCTCTCCTGTACCTTCTCTATATATGCTCCTTCTAATTGCTCTATTAATTGAGATGGTTCATATGCATTATCAGTATCATCTTCCCATGCAGGAATACTAATAATTCAACATCATAAAATCCATCATAATTTGTCCTTCCCATTTATCCCCTATATATTTCTCCTGAGTCTTGCACTTGGAAATCAAACTTTCTGTTAAGCTCTGGTTATTTTAACAGGAGAGTTTGAAATTTACTCATTTCATTGAATGTTTATCTTTTCCCCTGGAAGTAGATGCTCAGTTTTGCTGGGTAATTGATTCTTGGTTGGAATATCATATTTCAAGTCCTGGGAGTCCTTAATGTCCTGTGTGATCCTGAGTAATCCTGACTGTAGGATCAGGGTAGTTGAATAGCTTCTTTGTGTCAGCTTGTTTTTTCCTCTTTGACTTAGTAATTATGAAATTTGGCTATGATATTCCTGGGTATTATTTGTAGGGATCTCTTTCAGGAGGTGATTGGTGGATTCCCTCAATTTCTATTTTACTCTCTGCTTCTAGGATCTCAGGGAAATTTTCCTGTAGAAATTCTTTAAAAATGAAGTCAAGGTTCTCTTCCTGGTCCATGACTTTAAGGTAGCCCAATTATTTTCAAATTGTCTCTTCTGGATCTGTATTCCAGTCCAGTTTTTCCAATGAAATATTAAACATTTTCTTCTAATTTTTCACTCTTTGGTTTTGTTTTATTGTTACTTGATTCCACAATCATCCGATTCCCTTAGCTCTACATTTTAAGGAACTGTTTTCTTTGGAGACCTTTCTTATCTCCTTTTCCATCTGGCCAACTCTGCTGTTCTCTTCATTAACCTTTTTTGAACTGCTTTTTCCATTTGACTTTAACTGGTTTTTAGCATGTCTTCTTTGGTATGTTTTGGTATCTCTTCACCAAGTTGCTGACTTGGTTTTCATGATTTTCCTGCATCACTCTCATTTCTCTTACCAATTTTTCTTTTACTTTCATTACTTGATTTTTCAACATCTTTTTTGAGTTTTTCTATAGGCTGAGACCAACTCCTATTTTTCTTGGAGTCTTTGGATACAGAATCTTGGACTTTGTCATCTTCTGAGTGTGTGTTTTGATCCTTCATGGGACCAAAGTAATTATATATTGTCAGATTTTTTTTTTCTGTTTACTCATTTCCCTAGCCTATGCCCTGGTTTTGAGGTGCTTCCCAAGGTTTGGGGAGTTATTGGGACACCCCCACAAGGACCTCAGTTCTTTCAATGTCTTATAAAAGGCTTTGATGGCTCTCCTGGCCTGTGTTGTGGTCTGTGCAGTCTCTCCCCACACTCTTACCCTCTTTGAACTGAGTGCTCTAGGAGCAGCTATGGGTGGCTTCCTGCTCAGTGGCTACCAAGATCTGCTTCCATTTCCTAGGGCTAGGGCTACACTGACCTGGACTCTGCATTCATCCTGGCAGAGTTTTCCCTCTTATGTTTCAAGTTGTGCTTCATGATCCCTGGGGTGAGAAATCTAGAAACTGCTTCTGCCATGAGCCCAGGAGCCCCCTGAGACCCAGGGACTTCATGGGCTCTTCCTGGAAGGTTGTAGCATGTTCACTCTGGTGCAGCACAACCCTGGCTACACTGCTGCCCCTTCTGTTGAGGTGAAACAGAGTCTTTCCACAGATTTTCCAAATTATTTTGGGCTGAAAAATTGTTTCACTAGGTCTTTCTGTGGGTTTTACCTCTCTAGAATTTGGTTAGAGTCATAATTTTAAGGTTTTTGGAGTATTTTGAAAAAGAGCTTCTGAGAATTCCTGCTTTCATGCCACTATCTCAGCTCTGGTCTCTACTGTGCATATCTTTTGATTCTAAATACTACTACTAGGACTGTATTCCCAAAGATATTATAAAAACGGGGAAAAGACCCACAAATAAAAAAGATATTTATAGAAAGATTTTTTTGTAGAAGCAAGGAAATGAAGGGGATGCCCATCCATTGGGGAATGACTGAACATGCCATAGTATATGAATATGATGGAGTACTACTGTTCTGCAAGAAATTACGAGTGACCTAACTTCAAAAAAGCATGCTGGGGCGGCTAGGTGGCATAGTGGATAAAGCGCCGGCCTTGGAGTCAGGAGTACCTGGGTTCAAATCTGGTCTCAGACACTTAATAATTACCTAACTGTGTGGCCTTGGGAAAGGCACTTAACCCCATTTGCCTTGAAAAAACCTAAAAAAAAAAAAGCATGCTGAATGAAGTGAGCAGGAGAACTAGGAGAACATTATACACACTAATAGCAACATTGTGAGATCAGCTTTGATGCATGCAACTCCTCTCAGCGATTCAGTGATCAATGAATGACAATCTTGAGAGACCTATTAAGGAAAATGCCCAACCCGTCCAGAGAAAAAACTATGAATTCTGAATAAGGAGTAAAGCATAATATTTTTAAAACTTCTTTTATGTAGTTACCGTCTTTCTCATGTTCATCCCCTTGGTTCTAATTCTTTCACAACATGATCAATATGGAAAGATGTTAAACATGATTGTACAACCTATGTCAGATTTTTGTTGCCATGGGGAATGAAGTCAGACAGGAGGGTGGTAAAAAACGTGAAGTTCAAAAGCTTGCAAATGGATGAATGTTGACAGCTATTTTTGCATGTAATAAGGGAAAATGTTTGGAGTCATTAAAAAATTGAAAATTAAAAATTTTTTCCAAGTTCTCCTTATTGTAATACAAATGAATTTAAATCAGGATAAAAATTAAGGAAATAATTAAGGAAAGAAATTACTTGATCTCCAAATATTTATATTTTTAATGCATATGCAGGGGTAATAAGGCTGATAAACAATGCAGTTTTGTATTAGAATTGAGCAGAATTAGTGAGAAATATGTGCAACTGTGAATTAGTGGAATTTATGTGTATCACAGTTCAAATTATATTCCTAAAACTTTTGCAAAAGAATGTCAACTCTGCCTCCTTAACATGTAATTTCTATAGTACCTGTTTAAGGAATAACAATAACAACTACAACAAAAAAGCTATGGCTACTTCAGAATTTCACAAAAGAAGTCAACTATGAATTTACTGTGATCAAATGTATTCATTCCTAAGGCTTATTTGTTACCTTGAGAAATCTATTTGAGAGACAGTCAAATGAGCATGCTAACTATCAATTCCTCTAAGCTTTTAAAACTCTGCATATATTAATGTTATCCAAAAGTAATATACCTAGGTCATTTTACTTCCATTCTTCATAGAAATATCACTTAAGGGGGTGGCTAGATGGCACAGTGGATAGAGCATCAGCCCTGGAGTCAGGAGTACCTGAGTTCAAATCTGGCCTCAGACACTTAATAATTACCTAGCTGTGTGGCTTTGGGCAAGCCACTTAAACCCATTTGCCTTGTAAAAAGAAAAAAATATCACATAAGATTTGTTTTACCATCAATTTTATGGATTAAACAGCAAAAAGTTCTGTTTGAACAACTCTTGTGTTCTTGGCAAAAACATAAATATATTGGTCACTATGTTATCCACTAGCTTATATAGAAAGATGTGCAACATTTACAATATTAGAAGAAAATTTTGTTCCCCCAGATGGACTGTATGCTTTCTTTTTCATTGAATAATGACTGCTTTATAATTCCATGTATTTTCTTTCATGCCTTAGCTGCCAAGAAACAATAAAATTCCATGGTTAAGTATAATAACTAACTCATTGCAGTTGTCTTTAACAGCATATTTTTGGCTTTTTAAAAAGTATATATACTGTTTTAAGTATAATAGTTTTGTTTCCTACCATGTTTGATATTATAGGTTTTGGACAACTTTTTTGTGTTTGTGAAAAATTTGTTGTTTATCCTTCATCTTTTGAAAAAAATATCAATAACATCACTGAATATGAATAGGATTTAAATGGAATAAAGTTGCACAAGGTCATCAGACTCATTCTCACTTCCAGAAAAGTGCAGTGGCAAAATAAAAGACAAGGTGACTAGCAATGGCTTGGGATGCCATTGGCACCTCCATTATTTGACCAGGCTCTAAGCCCTCCCTAGTGCTTGCTTCAGCTGCCTTCATGACCATTGGAACAAATAATTCCCACCCATTCTATTGGGAGAAATCTTAACATGGGGGGTAGAAATCCCCCTTACTTACCAATGGGTTTGAGACTTGTTGATTACCCTCAGTCTAATTTAACCTATCTGCCAAGACAGTTTTACTGGTATGGGGCTGCTGCTTGGGTAAAAGAAGTGCACCAAAATTGGATGAGAAGCCCTGAAAATGACTTGACAAGCCTTTACATCAGTGGTGCTTGCCCTCCTTATTGCTATATACATTTTTTTAATTAGGTGAGTTACAATTAATAAATAAATAAAATCTGGGATTACATTCTTCACTAAATATATGCAGATATTCATGCACTTAAATATTTGTATACATATATATGTATATGATATAGGTAGATTTCTCAACAGATATCTATATCTAAAAGATATATGCACATTCATCTTTAAAATAGATATATCTTTTAGGCAAGAATTTATTTTTTCATATATACATAAATGTGTGTTATATGTATAAATGCATATATGTATTATATATGCACCTTGATATCTCTAGATTGAAATGACTATACAAATATATATATATACATAAAATCAAGTTGCCTAATTCTTTCCTCCAAAGTGGTGAGTCAGTTTATTATATAATAAAGACTATATTAAAACTTATAACTTTTTCATCATTAAAAAATTTAATTATGTAACATTTCCTTCTTTTGTTATACTCACTTGTTTTATACAATTTATTATTGAGTTCATATTATTTTGGCACCTATTCTTTTTATTTTCATGCTTTCTTTTTATTCTATTTTCCCCTAGTTACATGTAATAATTTTTTAAACTTTGAGTTCCAAATTCTCTCCCTCTTCCCACTCCACTCCCACTCGTTGAAAAAGCAAGTTATTTAATCATGAAAAACTCGTGAAAGTAAACAGTCTTCCCCCACTTAAAAATGAAAAAAAAAGAGACTCAAAAAGCAAAGTTTAAAAAAAATTATGCTTCAGTCTGTATTCAGACACCATCAGCTCTGTCTTTGGGGCTGGAATGTATTTTTTCTCATAAGTCCTCCAGCATTGCTGAGAATAGGTAAGTCATTCACAACTAATCATCCTGAATTGTTGCTATTACTTTATATATAGGACATTTCCCATTATATTTGCTCATATAAATCCTTTCCAGGTTTTACTGAGAGCATCTTGTTCATCATTTCTTTTGGTACAATATCATTCCATCATAAACACATATCACAATTTGTTCAGTCATTCCCCATCTGATGCGTATACCCTCAATTTTCAGTTAATTGTCAACTGAAAAGAGCTGAGACCTGCTATAAATATCTTTATGCATATTGGTCCTTTGCCTTCCTGTTTTTCATCTCTTCTGGAATATATACCTTGTAGTGACATTACTAGGTTAAAAGGTAGGCATGGTTTATTAGCCCTTGGACATAGTTGAAAATCACTCCATAGAATGGCTGAATCATTTCACAACTCCTCCAGCAGTGTATTAAATGTCTCATTTTCCCTACATCCCCTCCAACATTTATCATTTTCTCTTTCTATTCTATTAGCCAACACAATAGTTAAAAGGAAGTATATCAGAATTGGTTATTTTGTAATTTAAAAAAAGTTTTATTTATTTTGAGTTACTAATGAGTTACAATTTTCCCCCCAGTCTCGCTTCCCTCCCCCCCACCCCCCACAGAAGGCAGTTTGGTTGTCTTTATATCATTCCCATAGTTTGCACTGATCTAGGGAATCTCCATCAATTGGGGAATGGCTTAACAAACTGTGGTATACGTATGTCATGGAACACTATTGTTCTATTAGAACCCAGAAAAGATGGGAATTCAGGGAAGCCTGGAAGGATTTGCATGAACTGATGCTGGGTTGAGATGAGCAGAACCAGAAGAACACTGTATACTCTAACAGCAACATGGGAGTGATGATCAATCTTAATGGATTTGCTCATACCCAAAAGGCGACAATCAGGCACAATTTGGGGGTATTTGTGACAGAGAATGCCATCTGTATCCGGAGAAAGAACTATGGAATTTGAACAGAATTGTTTCAATTTGCATTTCTCTACTCACTACTGAGTTAGGACATCTTTTTTAAATATGGTCATAGAATTTTATGTTTGACATGGTTATATATGTTTAATCTATATTAGATTGCTTTTGTTTGGGGAGGGGAGGTAAGGGAGGGATGGAGAACAATGTAAAGCTCAAAGCCTTGGAAGAGAATGATTACTGAAAACTACCGAAGCATGTAGCTGGAAAAATAAATTAATTATTTCAATTAAACTAAACAAATAAACAAATAAGAAAATAAATAAATGTGACCATAGATAGCAGTGATAGCCTAATTTGAAAACTGTTCATATCTTTTGATTATTTATCATTTGCGGAATGGCTCAACATTTTTTTAAAATTTGACTCAGTTCTCTATATTTGAGAATTGAAGTCTTTATCAGAGAACTTGCTTCAATATTTTTTCACAGTTTCTATTGATAACTGTATTTCTCCCCCATCCTATTCCCCCACCCCCATTTGTTCTGTTTTCTCTCTCTCTCTCTCTCTCCTTTCATCCTGGCTCTCCTCATAAGTGTTTAGCATCTGGCTACTCCTTCCCACAATTTCCTTCCCTTTTATCACCTACCCTCCACACCTTTCTCCCATCCCTTTCCTCTCCTATGTTCCTCTAGGCTAAGATAGATTTCTATACCCAATTGTGTATGTAGGATATTTCCTTCTCTGAGCCAGTTTCAATGAGAGGAAGGCTCATTCACTCCCCTTCAACTTCCCCCTCCTCCACTCCATTGCCTCTTTTATGTGAAATAACCTGTTCTACTACCCCTTTTCCCTTTCTCCCAGTCGATTCAGTTCTCACTAGTTACTCCATCCTTTTAATATAGTATTCATTCATATTCAACTCCCACCTGACTTGACTATATATGCCCAATTGCTCTAATAAATGAAAAAGATCATATAAGTTATCAATATCATCTCCCCCTGCAGGAATATAAATAATTCAACATCATTAATTTTCCTTTCCTGTTTACCCTTTTTTACTCTTCATGGGGAGTCTCATCTTTGAAGATCAAATTTTCTATTCAGCTCTAGCCTTTTCATCAGTTCATTGAATGTTCATTTTTTCCCCGGAAAAAGTATGATCAGTTTTGCTGGATAGTCAATTCTTGGTTGTAATCCAAGTTCTTTTGCCTTCCTGAATATCATATCCCAAGTTCTATGATCCTTTACTGTAGAATCTCATGTTAGTCTGACTGTGGCTACAAGATAATTGAATTGTTTCTTTCTGACTTCTTGCAATACTTTCTCCTTAACCTGGGAGTTCTGAAATTTGGCTATAATATTTATAGAAGTTTCCATTTTATGATCTCTTCCAGAAATATTATATATAATTTATAATTTAATAATAAGATAAGTTTTCTTTGATAATTTCTTGCATAAATGATGTCTAGATTTTTTTATCAGGATTTTTATGTAGTCCAATAATTTTTAAATTAACTCTCCTGAACCTATTTTCCAAGACAGCTATTTTTCCAGAGATATTTAACATTTTCTTTTAGTTTTTCATTCTTTTAGTTTTATTTTATTGTTTCTTGATTTCTCACAAAGTAATGACTTCCTTTTGTTCAATTCTATTTTTTAAGTAATTATTTTTTTCAGTGAGCTTTTTTATTCCTTTTTTTTTCCATTTGACCAATTCTACTTTGTAAAGTATTCTTATCATTGATTTTTAGTCCTCTTTTTTCCATCTGGAATAGTCTGGGTTTTTAAGATGTTATTTTCTTCAATATTTTTGTGTCTCCCTCACTAAACTGCCAACTCAGTTTTTATGATTTCTGATTTATAATTTAGATTTTCAAAATCTCTCTTGAGTTCTTCCAATTCTTATTTTTTTTTTTTGCAGGCTTTGGATGCAGAAGCTTTGCCTTTGTTATCTTCTGAGTAAGTATTTTGATCTTCCTGATCCCCAAAGTAACTGTCTATGGACAGATGTCTTTCTATTGTCATTTGCTCATGTCCCCAGACTATGATTTGATTTTAACTATTTGTGAAATGGGGTTCTACTTTCAGGGTGGAGAGTGCATTGTCCCAATCTTTTGGGTAACTGTTTTAAGAGTTATTTCCAGGGATCTGCAAGTTTTCAATTCTTTCAAGGTCTTTTCATCTAAGTAGGTATTTATACTACTCTCCCGGCCTGTCCTCTGGTCTGTGGGTTTCTGGAATTGGGAGAAGGGTCCTGCTTTATTGTTTTTCATCTCCCTTTCCTGGGATTGGGACCAAGACTGGGACCTGATCTGAATATGGACAAATAACTGAGTCTTGCCTCACTGATTACAAAGAGACCCTGTAATCACCTTCTGACCCACCTTGTCCATGAGCTCAGAGCTCCAGAAGAAGCTGCGGCTACTGATTCAGAGATAACTATGGATTTAATCTTGTGATTTTATTGTTTTTCTTATTAATATGGTATATTATGTCAATGGTTTTCCTCATAATAAACTAATCCTGTGTTCTCAAAAAAAAACTCTACTAATAAATATAATAATTTTGTACTAAAAATCATAAATGATATTAATGTATTGGTTTCTCTCTTTTTCTTTATTCCTGATTTAGATAAAGGATAGTACTTGTGTCCTCAAAGGAATTTAGTAGAATCCTATCTTTTCTTATTTTCAAAACTAGTTTTTATAATGTTAAAATTAATTATATTTATTGACTTATGAATTCACTTATGATTAAATAAATAAATAAATCTGAACCTGAGTGATTTTTGGAGATATGGTTGTGTTTGTTCCATTTCTATTTTCTAGGATTAGTGCATTTAGAGATATCTTGTTAATATGATTATGTTTTATAAATTTTCATTCACTTTAGTATTTAAATTTTATGTTTTTGCCTTATACTGTAAATGGGTAAAATAATTTATAATAATTTCTATAATTTCTTCTCTTGTGAATTCTTTTTAAAATTTGTGATGTTGCTAATTGATTTTCTTCTCTCTTCTTTCCAATTAGACTAGAAAATAATTTATCTATTTTTAAAATTACTCAAATGCATTTATTTTTATGTATTCCTCTTGATTCTAGTATTTGAATTTCAATATTTCTGTGTAGTTCTGGTATTTTTATAAAGCATGTTTGGAATAGGAGGCAGCTAGATGGTGCAGTGGATAGAACACCAACCCTGGAGTCAGGAAAACCTGAGTACAAATCCAGGCTTTGTGAACTTGGGTAAGTCACTTAAGCCCACCACCTTGCAAAAACCAAAAAAAAAAAAAATACTTGCAATTACCTTATAAAATTCATTAATGGTCTATTTATGACTGTGTTCCATTTTGTCAAATACGTTATTCTTTTTGTTCATAATCTTTTTACTATGTTTTTATAATGTTTTATTCCAACAAATTTTATGTTTTCCTAATTATGCCAGTTTCGTACTTGGACTTTTTTTTTCTGGCTACTTGAAGTACTTTCTCTTTGAGCACAAAATTTTGGATTTCCACTGTGATTGGTTTTTTTTTTTTGGTTTTTGCAAGGCAATGTGGTTAAGTGACTTGCCCAAGATCACACAGCTAGGTAATTATTAAGTGTCTGAGACCAAATACGAACTCACCTCCTTCTGACTCCAAGGCCAGTGCTCTATCCACTGTACCACCTAGCTACCCCTACACTGTTATATTTTTGGAATTTTCCATTTTTTTCCCAAGTAGAAGTATCAGTAGATTGTTTTTATTTTAATTTTCATATTATCTCATGACTTTGCAGTTTTCAGGATATATTTTGTGCAAGGTTTTTAAAAATAGTTATGTTTTCAAGTAGTCAGCTGACATATATATATATCTATCTATCTATCTATCTATCTATATATATATATATATATATATATATATAAATCTCTCCTTGATCTTTTTGTAGTGGACAACTAGGTGGATAGAGTACTAGGTTTAGAGTCAGGAAGATCAAAGCTAAAAATCTGGTCATAGACTCTTACTAGCTAAATGACTTTGTGCAATTCACTTAACATTTGTTTGCTTTAATCCACTGGAGAAGGAAACCACTCTGTCATCTTTCTAAGAAAATCTTCTGAATAGCATAGTCTTTGATGTCATGAAGGACATAACTGAAAGATTTAACCCTTTTATTCAGGTCAGTTCTTTTAGAATAATGAATTCATCATATTTTAATTTTTTTGTTTGTTGTCTTTTATAATTTTAAATATGTTCAGGTATCAGGTATGCTGCTTTATTTTATGAAGTCACTGATTTGTATTTGTGCCATTTTGATTTTCAAGGATTCTTGTTGTAACCATTTTTTTTTCATTTTCTTCGATTATTCTAATTTCATTTCGAGTTTCATTTCTTCCAGGAATTTTATTTTTATGGATGAATTCAATTTTAGTTTTAGGTTTTCATTATAGGTTTTGAGAAATCTGAGTTGGTGTCCTTGGCATCCCTAGATCTATAACATTTCTTTGAAATTGATGTTTTCTTCTGTTTACTCATTTTTCCAAGTCTTTTTGAATCAGGATATTTTGTAATGAGTAGGTTTTGGATAGATTCACAAGTGAATTCTCTTTTATCTGATAGTTCTGGAATTTGGCTATAATAATCCTTGGTATTTTCATTTTTGGATCCCTTTTCAGAGGGGATCGATGTATTTTTTCAATAATTATTTTGCCCTCTGGTTCCATGATATCAGGATGATATCAAGATGAATTAATCCAATAGCAGGTCTTTTGTTATTGTTTTTGTATTGTATTAAATACATGCTTTATTTTAGAAAACCTCAGAATAAAAACACATCATACAAGAGTTATAAAGCCTAAATGAATAGCTTTACTCACCTAAGAAAACTAGCTAAAAGTCAGGAATTTCTCCAAAACTAGATTAATTTGGCCAAGTTATCATGTTCTGAGTCAGCTTATAGAAGCACACATGCATGACAATTGTCACTAATTGAAGTCATATCAATTTTTTTCTCCTTCCCACATAATCCACATAATCACTTTAGCATATTATATTACATGTATTGAGATGTACTTGTTAACCTTGATTTTGTTCCTAATGGCTTCCTTCAGGATATTTCTAAACCTTATTTTCTCTAAAGTCATTTACTGTCCAGCATACAAAATCCTGGAAGAAAAATATTTTAGTCATCTTTTCACTGTCATAGAAGAATATCTGGGGACTTCCAGACAAGATGGCAGAGAGAAGCCAGGTCCTGTGCTAAGGTCTCCTGATTTTCCCCTCATAAACAATATGAAATAAACCTCTTAGTGGAAGTCCTAGCAACAAAACCTAGAAAGAGAAGCTAGGAGAACAACAGGTACCTCAAGGTCTGTCTTTGGGGATCAGGGGTGTGGCGAGTGCAGGGTGGGGGAGAGGCAAGAGCAGGACTAATCTAAGCTCAGCCCCAGGGGCTTTTGCTGTGGGAGCCACTTCACTCTGAGAAACAACCAGAGCATGGAGGCATGGCCATGGTATTGACAGTCTGGAAGGTCTGGAGAGACACTTCCAGCATCTAGCACCCCCTACTGGCTGGGAGGAGATATGACATCCAGGAGAACAACCTCCAACACCCCCTACTAGTCACTCAGTGAGCAAAGCCTCCAGCACCCCTTACTGTCCAGTTGGAGATATCACACTCAGTGAGTAAAGTCTCTAGGGATATCAATACCAAACTTCTGTGAACCACCCGCCCCAACACAAGATCTTAGAAAAATGAAGAAAGGCCAGTGGAAAGGTGGGACCATAGAAAAATTCATAGAAGGAAAAGACCCTAATTCAGAGAGACATAGACCCCCTAAAGAGAATATGATTTGGTCTCCAGCACAGAAAGATTTCCTTGAAGAAATAAAGGAGTTTGACGATCAATAGCAAAATTTGAGAAAAGAAACCCAAGAGAAAATTAACACCCTGAAACAAGAAAGCAAATCCTTGGAAAATACAATTGGACAAATGCAAAAAAGAAAATAATTCTCTCAAAACTTCAAATGAACAAAGGGAAAACTCTTGCGAAAATAGAATTGACCAATTGGAAAAGGAGTTGTGAAAAGGTAAATGGGGAAAATTCTTCCCTAAAAAGAAGAATGGAGTATATGGAAACCAATGAATTCATGGGACAACAATAATTGGTTAAACAAAACCAAAAAATTGAAAAAATAGAAGAAAATGTTAAATATCTCATCAGCAAAACTACTGACCTCAAAAATAGATCAAGGAAAGATAACCTGAAATTATTGGTTTTCCTGAAAACATGGAAGAGAAAAAAAAGCCTGGATTTACTATTACAGTATTTAGTGATGGATAACTGTCCTGATATGGGACTTAATATTACAGGATTTAGTGATGGAAAACTGTCCTGATATCATGGAAGCAGAGGGCAAAATAATTATTGAAAAAATACATCAATCCTCTCTGAAAAGGGATTCCCAAAATGAAAACAACAAGGAATATTATAGCCAAATTCCAGATCTATCAGATTAAAGAGAAAATCTTGCAAGCAGCCAGAAAGAAACAATTTAAATACTCGAAGGAGTCACAGTAGGGATTACATAAGACCTGGTAGCATCAACATTAAGGGATTGAAGGGCCTCAATATTCCAAAAAAAGCAAGGGAGCTTGGAATGCAGCCAAGAATCCAATATCTTGCAAAATTGAGCCTTCTCTTCCAGTGCAAAAGATGGATGTTTAATGAAATGGGTGACTTCCAACTTTTCCTGATGAAAAGATGAGGGCTTAATAGAAAATTTGGACTTTAAACAGGAGACTCAAAAGATCCATGAAAAGGTAAAAAATTTTTAAAAATTGAATGGGAAGGGAAAAAAACTGTTATCAAATAAGATGAAACTGGCAATATTCCTACCTGAAAGAAAGACTTTAACAACTCTTGAGAATTGTAACTCTATTAGAGAGAATTTAATTAGCTAGAAGAGATGAATACACATGACTTATTTGAGAAACTGTTATCCAATAAGATGAAACTGGATATATACTTAGCTGGGAGAAAACCTCTAATAACTCTCAATAACTGTAATTTTAGTTGAGAGAACAGCCAGAAGTGATGGACACTCATGACTTTTCTGTAACTCAGATAGAATGATTTAAAAACAATACCCCCTTAAGAAGGAAGACAGTAAAGAGATGGGAGAATGCAGGGGACTGAAAGGAGTAAATCTCACTACATTAAGAGGTACAAAGGACTTATTGCAATAGAGGGGAAAGAAGGGAGGAGGAGAGAACCACTTGAATCTTACTCTCATCAGACTGGCTTAAAGTTAACATACACATGCTCAGTTACAAAACTTATCTTACCTTTAAAGTGTTAAAAGGAGAAAATGGGAGGGGGAAAGGGGGAATCAACAGAAGGAAGGGAAGAAAGAAGGAGCAAAGGGAAAAGGGGGAAAGTGGGAGGGGTTTGATATAGGAGGACAAACACTGAAGATGGTGGAATTCAGAAACAAAGCACTGGAGAATATGGATAAGGGGGGGAAGGAGGAAATACAAACAGAGGGAAGATAACATGGAAGGCAATAAAGAGTTAGTATTTGTAACTTTGAATGTGAATGGAATGAACTCTCCCTTAAAATGTAAGTGAATAGCACAGTGGATTAAAAACAGAATCCTACAATATGCTGCTTACAAGAAACTCATCTGAAGCAGAGAGATACATATAGAATAAAGGTAAAAGGTTGGCGCAAAATATATTTTGGTTCAGCTGAAGTGAAAAAAGTGGGAGTAGCAATCCTTATCTCAGACAAAGCAACAGCAAAAATAGATATTATTAAAAGAGATAAGGAAGGAAACTACATCCTCCTAAAAGTTACCATAGACAATAAAGTAATTTCAATACTAAATATATATGCACCCAATGGGACAGCATCCAGATTTTTAGAGGAGACATTGAAGGAGTTACAGGAACATATAGACAATAAAACTCTACTAATGGGAGACCTCAACTTCCCACTCTCAGATTTAGATAAATCTAATCTCAAAATAAACAAGAAGGAAGTTAAGGAGGTAAATAGATTGTTAGAACACCAAGGCATGATAGACTTATGGTGAAAATTGAATGGGGATAGAAAGGAGTATACTTTCTTTTCTGCAGTACATGACATTTACACAAAAATTGACCATGTACTAGGGCATAAAAACCTAATAATCAATTGCAGAAAGGTAGAAATAGTGAATACATCTTTCTTAGATCATAATGCAATAAAAATCATATGCAATATTGGACCAGTAAGATATAGACCCAGAACTAATTGGAAACTCAATAACCTCATTTTAAAGAATGAGTGGATCCAACAACAAATTATAGAAAGAATTAATTATTTTATCCTAGATAATGACAATAATGAAACAACATACCAAAATCTATGGGATACACTCAAGGTCAGGGGATATATTATATCTTTAAATGCTTATATGAATAAATTAGAGAAAGAGGAAATCTATGAACTAAAGATGCAACTTAAAAAATTAGAGAAAGAAACTAAAACCCCCCAGTTAATTACCAAACTAACTCTAAAAATTAAAGGAAAAATTAATAAAATTAAAAGCAAGAAAACTATTGAACTAATAGAAAAAACCAAGATCTGGTTTTATGAAAAAAAACTATAAAATTGATAAACCTCTGGTCAATTTGAATAATAAAAAGAAAGACTAAAATAAAATTGCTAGAATCATAAATGAAAAATGGTGAACTCACCACCAATGAGGAAATTAAAAAAATAATTCAGAATTATTTTGCCCATCTCTATGCCAATAAATTTGATAATCTAAATGAAAAGGAGGAATATTTACACAAAGATAAGTTGCCCAAGTTAAATGAAGAGGAAATTAAATACCTAAATAACCCTATCTCAGACAAAGAAATTCAGCAAGCCTTTATTGAATTCCATAAGAAAACAATCTCCAGGGTCAAACAGATTCACAAGTGAATTCTATCAAACATTTAAATAACAACTGGTTCCAATTCTATATAAACCATTTGGAAAAATAGTTGAAGTCGGAACTCTGCCTAACTCTTTCCATGACACCAATGTGGTGCTGATACCTAAACCAGGAAGAGTTAAAACAGAAAAAGAAAATTATAGACCTATCTCCCTGATGAATATGGATGCAAAAATCTTAAATAAAATCTTAGCAAAATGACTACAACAAGTTATCACTATGATAATACATTATGACTAAGTAGAATTTAATTCCAGGAATGCAGGTTGGCTCAATATTTGGAAAACTGTTATTATAATTAATTACATCAATAACATACCTATCAGGAATCATATGATCATATCAATAGATGCTGAAAAAGCTTTTGACAAACTACAGCACCCATTCCTACTAAAAACTCTAGAGAGCATAGGAATAAATGGATTGTTCCTTAGAATAAAAAAAATAGTATCTATCTGAAACCTTGAACAAGCATTATATGCAATTGGGATAGGCTAGAGGCATTACCAATAAGATCAGGGGTGAAACAAGGATGCCCATTATCACCAGTACTATTCAATGTCATATTAGAAATGTTAGTTTCTGCAATAAGAGAAGAAAAAGAAATTGAAGGAATTAGAATTGGGAAAGAAGAGACAAAACTCTCATTCTTTACAGATGATATAATGGTATACCAAGAGAATCCCAAAAAATAATCTAAAAAATTACTATAAATAATTAGCAACTTTAGCAAAGTCGTAGGATATAAAATAAATTCTCATAAATCCTCGGCATTTCTTTATATGACTAGCAAGATGCAGCAGAAAGAGCTAGAAAGAGAAATCCCATTCAAGGTAACTTCAGACAATATAAAATACTTTGGAGTCTACCTGTCAAGGCAGATTCAGAAACTTTTTGAAAACAACTGCAAAACACTTCACACAAATAAAATCATACTTAAATAACTGGGCAAATATCAACTGCTCATGGATAGGCTGAGCTAATATAATAAAAATGACAATTCTAACAAAATTAAACTACTTGTTTAGTGCCCTACCAATCAAAATTCTAAAAATTTACTTTAATGAGTTAGAAAAAAATTGTAAGTAAATACATATGGAGAAATAAAAAAGTCGAGAATCTCCAGAGATTTAATAAAAAAGTGCAAAAGAAGGTGGCTTAGACCTCCCAGATCCAAAATTATATTATAAAACTTCAGTCATCAAAACTGTCTGGTATTGGCTAAAAAATAGAGTGGTGGATCAGTGGAATATACTAGGTGCAATAGCAGGAAATGATTATAGTAATCTGCTGTTTGATTAAATCCAAAAAGTCCAGATATTGGTATAAAAACTCTGTCTTTAATAAAAACCATAGGTAAAATTGGAAGTTAGTATGGAAAAAACTTGGATCAGACCAACACCTCATGCCCTATGACAAGATAAGATCAAAATGGATACAGGATCTAGATATAAAAAAAAATATTATAAGCAAACTAGAAGATCAAGGAGTAGTTTACCTGTCAGATCTATGGAAAGGGAAGCAATTTATGAACAAGGAAGAGATGGAGAACATCATTAAAAACAAACTAGATAATTTTGATTACATTAAATTAAAAAAAACTTTTGAACAGACAAAACCATTGTAACCAAGATGAAAAGAAATGTAATAAATTGGGAAGCAATCTTTATAATGTGTTTCTGACAAAGGACTCATCTCTAAAATAAACAGAGAACTGAGTCATTTTTAAAAAAGAGACAAGCCATTCCACAATTGACAAATGGTCAAAGGATATGCAAAGTCAATTTACAGATGAGGAAATCAAAGAAATCCATAGTCATATGAAAAATTGCTCTAAATCACTAATTATTAGAGAAATGCAAATTAAAACATTTCTGAGGTACCACCTCACACCTCTCAGATTGGCCAATATGACCAGAAGGGACAATGATCAATGTTGGAAAGGATGTGGGAAATCTGGGACACTAATACATTCTTGATGGAGCTGTGAACTCATCCAACCTTTCTGGAGAGCAATTTGTAATTATGCCCAAAAGCCAACAAAAGTTTGCATACCCTTTGATCAAGCAATACCACTACTGGGTATATACCCTGAAGAGATTATGAAAAAGGGTAAAAACATCACCTGTACAAAAATATTCATAGTAACTCTTTTTGTGGTGGCAAAGAAATGGAAACTAAGGGATGCCCATCATTTGGGGAATGGCTTAACAAATTATGGTATATGTATGTCATGGAACACTTTTGTTATATTAGAAACCAGGAGGGATGGGAAGTCAGGGAAGCTTGGAAGGATTTGTGTGAACTGAGTGAGATGAGCAGAAAAAGAACAGTCTACACCCTAATAGCAACATGGGAGTGTTGATCAATCTTAATGGACTTGCTCATACCAACAGGGCATCAATGAGGCACAATTTGGGGATATCTGCAATGGAGAATGCTATCTGTATCCAGAGAAAGAATTGTGGAGTTTGAACAAAGACCAAAGACTTTCTATGTACCTTTAATTTTTTTTTAAAAAATTCTCTTATGTAATTCTGCTATATCTCATACTATATGTTTCTTCTTAAGGATATGATTTCTCTCTCATCACATTCAGCTTAGATCAATGCATGGGAATGATGTAAAGACTAACAAACTGCTTTCTGTGGGGGGAAGGGAGGAGGGAAGCAAGATTAGGGCAAAAATTGTAAAACTGAAAATAAATAAAAACCTTTCTAAAATTTAAAAAAAATTAAAAAAAAATAAAAATGTAAAAAAAAGAATATTTGGCTGGGGTCCACGGTGTAGATAATTGCTTAAATCAGTTTGTATTATTAATAGTGAATTCACAAACAAAAACACTTTGTTGGTTTTTACAAAGAATCAAATGTGATTATTTTAAAAGGGGGAATATGTATTCATAGTTCTATTTCCCTAGAATACAGCCTGAAGCATAATAGACATCTTAATAAGTGCTTGTTCATTGATTGCTTCATTCAATGATGAGGCTTTCATATATTCCCATAAAGACAAATTACATTTGAGAATCTATTTTGTTTTTATTTTCAATTTTTCAGTGGTAGACGGACTATTTAATATTAGGAGTACTATAGAAGTCAATCTGAAAATTGACTATTAAGAGAATTTTAAAATATGATAGAATTGATTGTAGGCATAGTACGGAATAAGGTAGTATCAGAAAAATAAAATAACAATTTCCAAACAATCCAAATTTTATTTCCTACAAAACATTTTATTTGACTACATTGCAAAAGCTAAATAGCAAGAAAAGTGCATGTGAGAATAATTCAGAATCTTTTAAAAATGAAAGGTGATTTAGCCATCTGCAGCTATCACATCCTGAGCTTTACTGATTACTAAAATACATACTTACCTGCCTGTAAAGTTAACAAAACAAGGAAGTTTTCATGTCAAAAACAGGGAGGAGCAGAAGAGAGGAACTTAGCCATGTAGAGTTAAGAAAGTATTAGTATTTATGTTTGATGATTCCATTTCTCCTTCCAGTGAGATGTTCTCTTAAAACTGATCTGTGCAAGATGACATTTGCCTTATAGTAAAAACAATGAAAATACATCAGCAATCAACTTGTAGAACCAGAATGAAAAATCTGTTTGATGAAACAAAAGTTCTGTAAACCTACTGAAATTAATTTTATTGGGTTTACACTGTCTTCAATAACTAACACTTTGACTTTCATTCTGTTTCATATTATAGTTCTTGCAACACAAGCATATAGATTTTAGGAGATCAGCTTTGGAAAGCCTAGTTTGTTACAGTGTATTCAGACTCAGCATTTATAAGCACCTCAGTCACTAAAGGGGAGATAGGCTGAAATAACCATTAGAAATGAACAAATGAATGAATGAATCAATCAATCAATCAATCAAAGAAAAGCTATGTTAAGTTTTTAGCATGTGCCAAGAACTGTGATAATCACTTGGGATACAGATTTTACAAAATTTTACCAAAAAAGGGATGCCTTGGGGCAGCTAGGTGGCACAATGAATAGAGCACCAGTCTTGGAGTCAGGAGTTCAAATATGACCTCAAATACTTAATAATTACCTGGCTGTGTGGCCTTGGGCAAGTCACTACCCCATTACTTTGGAAAAATTCTAAAAAAAGGATGCCCTTTTTTCAAGAAACAGGCATTGGGATGGAAGAAACAACACACATAGAACAAGGCTTACTGGATTCAACTTTTGGTGAGATCCAATTGTTAAATTTTCTGTTAAAAATATTTAACATTTCTAATGCTACAAATCAGATATTAATTAATTATTTTTGATTATCTAGAAATAAGAAAAAAGGTATTGAAAATATTAATACAAATTAAACTTAAAAGTGTGATGTACTTATTTTAGTTTCCTGGAGTGGTGATCATGGCAATAATCTTAGTGCTTCAGGTACCATATCCATAAAACAGGGGACTGCACTCAAAGGGTTTTGTAGCTATAAAATCATGATCCTATGAATAAGTGGTTCATTGATAGCTAGCTTATTATTCAGTGATGAAGGGAAAAATCTAAGAATATCTGATCTATAAATAGAACTTATTTTTTCAAATTTCTTTGAATCCATTCTGGCTAAACTCATTTACTATGCCTCTTACCAATATTAACTGAGAAACTGAATGATATTTCAATTTTTTGTCAGAATTAGCTCCCTTTGTCACACTATAAAAGAGAATGGGTTGCTTCTGCAAACTTATTTCTCAGAAAGTAGACACATCTCTTTCCTATTCCATGTAAATACAGCCTTTCAAGTCCCTAAAATGTGACTCTCATAACTTGAATGGTTCTTTAAATGCAAGTAAGAAAAAATTAGTTAAATGCTACATTTTTTATTTGTGTACCCTTTTCAGGAAGATGCAATAGTTATGTGTTCACTTAGTAGTCAAAAGGATTTTTTCTACTTTCCATGTTATATCCAACTAATTTTAACACCCAGGAATGAATTCAATCAATAAGTAAATATTTAATAAGAACCAGCAATGTTCCAAGCACTGTGCTAGGCACTAGGATAAAAAACTATAAACAATACATTAAAGAATTAGTTGCAGTAGTCCATTCTTTGTTCACAGTTTTGAACATGGTCTAAACCCATTGCCCCTGTTCCTGAAGAGGGACTTTACATAACCATTTTAAAATTCTAGGCATCCTGTCTGAGAACTGAGACTTTCAAAGTCAGGGATCCAGATAATGATTAAGTTATTTAGTCTTTTGAACTAGCTACTTTTGTGACTCATTTTTCTCTCTTACCCATGCTATTATACACTAATCCATATATTCTTTCCTTTCAATACAGATGACACAGCCTGTTTATTTAGGATGATTTTTGCAATATTCACACTAACAAAGACTTTATAAGCAAGAAAAATATCGGCATTCAACCAACTTGAAGGAAGCAGCTGGGGCATACGCTGATTTAGCATGGTATTAAACATCCATTAAAGATGGCAAAACAACAAACCTTCAAAGTTTTGATTGTGGTTCTGCTTTCCAAATTCAGGATGCTCCTTAAGTCGTCTCTATGCCTGTATGAGAGACATGCTGGAATAATCCCATAAAAAGAGCTATTCACACCTATGCTGTACCAAGTTGGTGAAGAATTAGAAATAGTTCCTACTTTATTTTTTGCTTTCTTAAAAAAAAGAGCATAAAGCACTTTGACATAGATATCTGTATGAAGATTTTTACAAAAAAAAATTCACCTCTTTATCTTCAAGTTTAAGTGTTAGAGAAATTTATAATTTCCATGTAATCTATACAAATAAAGCAATTTACAAAAATATAGTGGAAAGTGCTGCAGTCAGAAAACTGGATTTGAGGATCTGCTCTGCTTCTTGCTATTTTTTCACTACCAGAAGAAAAAAAGTTAAGTTACTGGTCAACACCAATCTTTGGGATTCTGAGACTTCTGTGACTTCATTTCCATGTAAGTATTTGCTTTTCAGTCTGAAATACAGGGATTCTTAATTTATAATCCATGAAATTGTAAAAAAAAAGTATATTTTGATAAATGTATTTTAGTACAATTGTTTTACTCTAGAATCTTATGTATTTTCATGCATTTAAAAGCTTTGTTCTAAAATGTAGTCCATAGATTACTCCAAAATGCCAGAGATCCATGACATATACAAACAGATTAAGAATCACTGTAAAACATAAATACTAACAAATTAAGATTTAGATGTTGAATTTCAGTCCTTCTATCCTATTTTTTATAAGATTCTAACAGCTATGTCTTCCATTGTTTCCTGTGAGAACTTTGACCACTCTCTCCTACATAAATCATAATTTTTTAACTTATAAAATGAAAAGATTGGATTAAATGACCTCTAAGAACCCTTCCATGATGTTCTATGAACTTCTACAACTGTGCCTCTAAAGATATTTCCCAGAAAAATTCTAGGAATTTTTTAGCTAGAAAATTTTCCAGGATGTTGCAGAGACATGTGTATATTGATAATTTATCTAGGCTTGAGCTGACTCAGATTAGTTCCTTAGCAGATTACATTTGGTACTATAAGAAATTGAGACATTCTAGTTCATCAATCTTTCAATATTTAAAAAATGAAGGTAGCCATAACAAAGCTAGGCAAAATGAACTCTGAGTTGATTCAAATAAGTGAAATTCCCATTGAGATACACCAGCTAAGCATATGAAGATCCTTCCATCTCCTTATAGCTGCTTTGGACCCAGGCAATAAGGAAGAGACCTCAAGCTACCCTGAAGCATCTAATACCATTTAATGAAAAACTTAACTAAATGCATGAATGGGGATAGCTGAGGGAGGGATTAGGATATTGTTTTGACCACAGATATCTATGTCAAAATGCTTTATACTGTTTTTTTCAAGAAAGCAAAAAATATATTAGGACCCATTTCTAATTCTTCACCAACTTGGTACAGCAGAAAATATTTTAGGACTTGATTTAAATCATTCAACTCTTCTGAGATTCACTTTTCTCAACTGTAAAATTAAGAGTTCAGGCTATATGACCTGGAAGATCCCACTCAGGGATCTTACTCTCCTGTTCTTATGGCACTCTGATTTCTCTAATTAATACAGGTCTCTAGTAGAAGCAGAAAGGACTGGTGTACAACTTTGAAATATATTTGCATTTTTTTCTCTCCAGATATATTCAGATACATAACACCACACATATGAATACATATTTGCAAATCTATTGTAGGCAATCAAGACTAGTTAGCTGAAAATTAATGCAATGATGGCTATATTAACTAAGGTATTCCTGGAATAAAATTAGTAACTTTTAAAACCTAAACTGTCCCTATAGTAAAACAGATTATTTGTAGACTTTGAAAAAGGTTAAACCATATGATATAATGGAATGAGGAATAGATTATTAGATTCTAGACCAAACTTTGCCTGCAATTTACTTAGTCTTGGATATTCCTTATCTTGATCTTTTAGTTGAGGAGAAACTCCCTTGCTCAAAAATCTCTATCTCTAAAGTCAAGTACAAGTCTCTGTTTATGATTTAATGCTTGTGGCATCCAACATCCTTTCCCATTCTTACTATGTTATATTACCTTTACACATTCTACAATTCAGTCAAACTGATCCTCTTGCTACTCCTCATTCATAATATCTGATCTCCCATTTTCATGTCTTTGGATAAACTGTTCCACTTCAAGGAATTTACTCCCTATTCACCTCTGCCTCTTCAAATCCCAAGTATTACTCAGACCTCAATTTATGCTATGAGACCTTACCACTAGAACCTTCACACCAAATTTATTTTGTAAAAATTCTGTAAACTCTTACTTTACATATGTGCTTAAGTTGACTCTTCCTAGTCCCTTTTATCCCCCTGTGAGCAGAAACTATTGAATTTTTGTCTTTGTATTTCTAGTGCTTGTTAATTAGTGAATCAATACACATTTATCAAGAACCTGCTATGTACCAGTCAATGTGCTAAGCCCTTGGGGACTTAAAAAGTAGCAAAAGACAAACTGTCCTCAAGGAGCTCACCATCAATGAGGGAGACAAATGGAAATACAAACATACATACATACACACACACACACACACATACACACACACTTTACAGGATAAATAAGAAATAATTAACAAAGTAAAGACACTAGAATTAAGAGGGGTTGGGAAAGGTTTCCTAAAAAATATGGAATTGGAGTTGGGACTAAAAGGAAACTAAGTAAGTTAGTTGGCAAGTTGAGTTGGAATAATATTGAGGCGAGAGTCACTGGATCAAAGAGTAAATGGAGGGCTGTATTGCTATAATATTGGAAAGGTAAAAGAGAAGCTATTCGATCCTTTCCACAGTTTTTGATGCTCAGTAGGCATTTTACTTTTATGGATACAATTTATGGACAATTGAATTTTAGGATTTATGAATAAATGATCCCTAAGAAACTCTTTTCCAACTCTGAGATTCTAGAATTCCTTTCTGGCATTATAGAATATATCAGTGATAGTATAAAATACCTCATTTAAATGAGTATCACTAAAGATGGGAAACTATTTTCATTAATATAATAGTTGTTACAGTGGTGCTTCTACTGATCAAAGTTCAATTCTGTTGTATTTCTAGCCTTCCTCAAGGGTTCTCCAATACCCTTAGATGGTTAGTGGCTGTAAGGGGAGGTTTCTTTTCTGTCATTAGCTCAAATTCCAACTGATTGTTATTCCCTCAATTATGTGTGAAAGCACCTCAGTTTAATTCATCTACTTATTATGGTTAGCTTTTGCAAGAGAATATTTACTTCAAAGGCATAGCAACAACATTTTCCCCAAAACTTCTGAGGAACATAATACCCTTGACACCACCTCAATCTCCAAAAGAGGGAGAAAGATTAGGTTCACAGTTTTACTCAGTTTCTAGATACATTAGTTCCTAAAAGTTTCAAGTTAACAAGCCTTCCTGAGCTTTTATAATGGGACCATGGCTTTTCAGGGCTTCCCTGCTAAGTTAGTTGGACCTTTGGTCTAGAATCTTAGATTCCAAGGACTTCATGGTCAAACCTCCTGGTCCAAGAATTCCATTCCTGCACTTAGAACTGAAAAGGTCAATTAAAAGTAAGAAAAAAATGGAACTTGTTTCTCAGAAGTCCCAGAGCTGAAGGAAAAGGAAACATGCCCCCCCCAATCCTCCCACCCCCTCCCACCATCTACCTATCTATATCTCCTTGCTGTGAATTAGTGAATGACTTCTTCTTTGGATACTCCCAAAAGAAAAAGAGTGAGACTGATTTTAATGAAAAAGGCCATCTGGCTACACTGCCACCCATATGTTATTTCAATTCAGACTGTCTTCTGCTAGAAGGTCTCTGGTATTTCTTATACGGGTACCCTAACCTTAGGTGACCTAGGCATGAACCAAAACTTTGTTGCACTTAGATAACTTTTTTCCTTCTTTTTAAAGTCAATTTTAAAAAGTATATATAACTATGATGGAAAGAAATTTCAGTAAAATTCATTATACAATTCATTTTTTCTACTCAATATATGCCAAACAAAATTGACTGTTCTTTATGATACTCAGTTACCTTTACATGAATTAGTTATTGTTGTAGGTTATAATATTGAACATATTTTTTCCATTTTGTTTCTTGGTATCTGTCTGACAGCTATTGCTTCTGCTATCTATTTACAAGTCCTTCACATTCAGTCATCTTCCAATTTTTTAATCTATTTAAACCTCAGAAATTGTAAATTAGGGAATCAGTAGACTCTGAAGAAAACTTTAATCACTCTCTTACAAAGTAAATTTTAAGGATACCATTTTTGTGACAATCATTTTAGAAATTTTCCACTTTTAGAAAAATCTATTTATATATTTTCACCTGTGGTCGAAGTTGTAGAATATTTGACCTCTAGTAAGCCATGTCTTCATCCAGCAAGTGTTAAAAAAGCATGAATACATTGGAATATATATGTGTGTGTATATATATATATATATATATATATATATATATATATATAATTTCATACCATACTTATATCTATATCTATATCTTATCATTTATCTATATTCCTAGCTCTGTTTATATCTCTTTATCTCTATTTACACATATTACTCTCTTCCATATGTGATTTAAAGTTTAATTATATGTTTATATATGTGTATATATAGTACTCTGTATCTATTATCTATAGACATGTTTGCTACATATTCTTTAAGAAGGAAGATTTATGATGAATTTAGTGAAATTTATTTCCATGTAATTAATTTTTAAAAATTAAAACTTTTATTTCAAAAACTTAGTTTGTCTAAAAATTTAGTTTATCAGAAATAATGTTCATTAAATTATATGGAATTTATTTTTCTTCATATAATGCCTATATAAGATATTAGGTAGATATAAATATTGAATCTTTAAATTTCACTAAGAGTTTTGCGATATGCTGTATATCTGTTCACACACATACATACAAAATTGGTCTCTTTTAAAAATTCTCCTCTAACGGAAAATGACTAGTCTGTAAACATGTTTATCAAAAAATATGCATGTGCAATGCTAACCTGACTGCCACTGAGGGGAGATGTTGGGAAGGAAGGGTGGAAGAAAATTTTGTAACTTAAAAAATATACATATGCATATGGTTAAATGTTGAAAAACTAATAAATAAATAAAAATAGGTAGATAGCTAAATAAATAAATAAATAAATTCTTCCCTAAAAATCTGATTCTGGATTTTCAAGTGATGATTTGTTATGTTAATGTTTGCTTTTATTAACTTTTTCATGAACTGACTATATCAGCCAAGATATGCCCCTCATAAAGGATTGGGAGAAAGTTGAAATGCATTAATACAGGAAAGGAGACTTTCAAAGGATTTGAAAAAGAGAACTTGTTTTGTTTTTAAAGTCCTTCTAAAAACTTTGACTATCATTATAGGATGTAACACATTGAGGATAGTGAAAATTTATTTTAAAAACTTTTTAAAATGAATCATAAGCAAAGAAAGAAAGGAAATATGTAAGAATATGACTTGTTCAGTCTTGCTACTATTTTCTGTAGTCAGATCTGTTTTAAAACATAATAAGCAGACCTGATCTTGTCATACTTATTTTCTCTTGGGGTTTTGAAACTGTAATGAAAGCATTTTAACTCAGTGGTAACTGGATTAGAGTAGTGCAAGGACCTGTCACCTTTGGGACCTCCTGCTTGCATCTAGGTCTGAATAAATGTGCATGGAAATTGTTTTAAACTGATGGCTGTGCAAGATCACAAGTTATAGTAATGTTGACAGTCTCAGCTTGGAACTTGGCAAAGCTGCAAAAATGTGGAACTGGGATTGAAAATACCTCATTTGCTGACATGAAAGGCGTGCTCAGAGTTTTAGATGTACAACTTCAGCAGGTCAGTGTTGACATTTGCAAAGTGCCACCAGCATCTCTAGTCCAAATTGAAGGAACTTAATATGGGTCTTTGCTGCAAATATAAAGCAACTTGATTTCTTTCCCAGCCTCCAGGACTCATAAGAAGCCATAAGGAGAAGTTTCTTAGACTTAAAAGTATACGAAAGGACACTAAATCTTCCATCTCCTGGAGGCTGTATAGGAAATGAAAAGGTATAGTTGTCACATTCTGTCACTGCATAACATCCAGGAAATAATCCAATCAGTTTGTTCTCTTCAAAAGTAGCCTGCTTTTCAGTGCCAGTTCCACCTTCATTATTTCACAGGTTTATTGTACTCTGTCACAGAAGCAAAACATCTGTCGGCAATGGGAAGGGGAGAAAGAGAGATTCTCCATCTTCCTTATGAACATTTAAAAAGGAAGTTTTGGTAAATTTACTACAAGTGAAAAGTGTCAGGTTGTCAATTTCAGGGATCAGTTTCACAGAAACACCAAATTGTTCTTGTGTCAGAACAAAATTCACCAGTGTTCCCTACCATATATTATAATTGGATTCTGACTTGGCTATGACTAGACAGACTAATGGCTTCAGATGTGGCCTCCAGAGTAGAGTGCTTCAATTCCCCACAACTTACCCCAAATTGTGCTTCTGGGTCTTCACAGTGTATGTTTGTAACGCAGATGGTCTGAAAGGAATGAATGAATCTTTTAGCCTTACCCAATACTGCTGTGTACAAACAACCCTTTTATGATTAAAACTATGCAATTGCAGACCCTAGAGCCAGAGGAAAATTTAAGAGACCATCTGTACTAACTCCTGCCTTTAGGCCAGGAAGAAATTATTTTGCTCAATATACACATGATCTGAGAGACATTCTTTCACTAATAAGTTGTGAACAATGACAATCAGAGGCATAATTCCTTTCATCATAGATTAAGGTTAAAGATATGTTGTTCATTTTCAGTTTCATCTTCATAACCTCATTTGGGTTCGCTTGGCAAAGATTTTGGAATGGTTTGCCCTTTCCTTCTCCAGTTCATTCTACAGATGAGAAACTGAGGAACACCAACTTGCCCTTGGTCACAAAGTTAAAAAGTAACTGAGGTTGGATTTGAACTCATGTCTTCTTGATTCCAGGCCTGGTATTCTATCCAGTACACTACCTTGCTGGCCAAAAAGCCAGTCATGATTTCAACATGATATACTCAAGGATATACTCAAATCTTCATTTACTTCATGCAAAGACTCTATGAGGACAGTGTGTTCTAGGCACAACTATTCTGAACAGTTTGCACCATTGAAACTTCTAATACTGATTTTATTTTTGTAATCCACACTTTACAAACAATTTAGACAATTTTATTTCTCAACAAACTTTTTGGACAGTTGCTTCTTCTGCTAAATATCACTTTTTTCAAAGCTATAAAACTTTAAATGACAATAAAAATGTGAATCTTTTAGTTTTCTGTTCATTTCTATGACATTTTCTTTGGGCAACTAGATGGTGCAGTAAATAGAGCACTAGCCTTGGAATCAGGAGGACAGGAGTTCGAATCCAATCTCTGACATTTACTAGCTTTGTGACCTTGAGTAAGCTACTTAACCCTGATTGCCTCGCATCCAGGGCCATCTCCAGTAGTCCTGATTCATATCAGACCACTAAATCCAGATGACTCTAGAGGAAAAAACACAGCTGATGACTTAGTACAGCACCCCCCCACCCCCACCCCCCACCATTCAAATACAATTCACATGCTTGTCATGGCATCACCTCCTTGATGTATTGGTATTCTTTGACAATGAAGGCCAAACCTTGTTATGATGTTTTTGTAGGCAGGCTAGCACTCTATCAAGTACTAGGGAATATAAAGATAAATAAAACACTATTCCTGACCTTAAGGAGTTTCTTATATATGAGGAAAAATAAAACCTAAAACAAATAACTCTTAATAGAAAAAATCAAATGTGGTCATTGCACCTGAGAAGTCTAAACTTTGGAACTAACAGAGTTGATAACGAAAAAAAATCACTTCTAATTTGGGGTGAGATCAAGGAAGGTTTTGGGGGGGAAGTGACATTTTACCTGGTCCTTAAAAGAATGATTATGACTTCAAACTTGTTTAATATCAGAAGCAATCAATATATATTTATTAAACTCTTACCATGTACCAGGCTCTATCCTAAGAGTTTATGTGGTTAAAACTGAATAAAGTATATTCCCATATGAGAGTTAATAAAAATAATTTCTCTTTTTAAAGTTAATTTGTTAAGTAAAGGAAGTTCAGTGCATTTGGTAACCCCCCCAAAAGAGGAGGGAATTATAGCCTTCTCAGGATACTACTATTTGTTTTTTGTTCTACCTTTTGATGATCCAGGTCATCTTCCTTCTAGGTCACCTTTTTCTCCTTCCTCATGACTCTTGCTACATTTCTGACTCTTATTCTATAAAGAATGAAGATTCTATGACAACAGCATTTTCAGAGACATGGCTCATGGGATGCAATGGAAATAAACACTAGGATGTCTAAAGTTGGCTGAGAACATGAACGGTTGCTACAAAAGTCCATGATGGACATGGGCGGCTGGTGTGCTTCATATCCAAGGAACAGTTATTTCTGTCTCTTTCTGTTTCACTCTATAGAAGTTAAAACTTTATTATAACACTGCAGATAAGTATATCAGCTGCTTGGATGCTGGCACTGCAGAACACAAGTAAGTAGGAGATAAGGGAATTTGGTCAAATACAAAAAGTACCGTGGAATTTAAACCAAATGACATCAGATAAGGCCTGTACTGAGTTTCTATTAAAAATGTAATAAATAAGGAAAAAAATATATATCTGTCCTGACATAACTTTTTTTGTTCCTATAGTCCTCTAGTAGTACAAAATCTGTCTCAATGCTTTTTCTACTCATTTCCAAACAACAAACTCTGCTCAAAAAATATCAAAAGATTCTGAGAGCTTCAGAGTGATGCCTTACAAGACTTTCAATAAAGTTTGTTGTTTGAATAAGTAGATATTATTGATACCCTCCTAGGAGTAGCCCCATAAACTTGCATAGGGGGCTGATGGTAAAAGTAGCAGCAAATAGTTCTACCTGTCTCTGGAAATCGCTGGGGATCCAGATTGAGGCAACAAAACCAGTGGTTATAACTATGCTTATGATACTCTTAAAGGAAAACCCACAGTCTTTTTATTTTATTGTTTTTATTATTATTTTAAATGTATATAGCATCTTTTCTCAAAGGAGTCAAAGGTACTTGAAATGACAGACAGATGCTGAGACTTGGCTTTGGGGGCCTGCATGTACACTTTTCTGAAAATCTGACTTAACTGTAGATAAGGCTTCAGGAAAATCAATAACTCTGAATCTGATATATCTTGAGTTTGTTTTAAGTTAATGAATGACCAAATACTTCATTTCCATGATTCTACCAAGTCTCTGTGCCTTTGTTCCTAAGCTCAGAGAGGGAGAAATGAAGATAACAAACTGAAAGAGAGAATTGTGGGTTCTTGGGAGGAGAATTCCTGTGGGACCTGCATCAAGAGTGAGATCTGTGGTCTGAGGTGATGTGATCTTACTGGTGTCTGTTTGGTCTCCAGTGGACAATAGCCCATGTCATAAAAGAGCTACATGCATAATGTGCAACATCTGTCAGATTTTGCTTCTGAGAATCCCAGAATCAAACAGTTTATAACTATCATGGGACAGCTCATGGTAAGAAAGATCAGGCTGTTTGGCTAGTAGATATTCAGTTTATCTCATTTTATTCCATCATATGTGTGTGTGTTTGTGTGTGTAGTATACATTCAACTTAATCTAGTACAGTTGTGATCTTTAAAGTATTTGTAATTACTATATCAATATAATTAATAAAGCATTGTTTATTGAATCAAATATAATCATAGTAGTGTTCAATGAAGTAGATCATATAACTACAATAGCAAATACTATGAGATTCATGCAATGAGATTATTTTATAGGGGATAAATGTTCTAAGCACTGAATATACTGTTATAAAGAAAGAAACATCCTAATTCTCAAGCTGGGGAAAGCAAGTTCTAATAAAATACATGCATTATACATAGAAAGAAAATAGATTAATATGCCTACAAAATAGTTCAGAAAAGGAAAATTAGGAGAACAGTGGTAGTTAGTAAGATCAAGCAAGTCCTTGTGAACAATATAATTCTTGAGATTTGTCTAGGATGAAGAGGAAGGACTATTACATGCAGGGGTATAAAGGTATCATTTCAACATGTGGGATATCTAGTGTAACAACATAGGGATAGGAGGTAGAGTATCATTTGTGAAGAATAGATGAGAACTACACTGAAGGCTATAGGTGGGAAATTAACAGCCAATGAGATAGAGAAAATGGGTTTGGAGCCAGGTTAGGAAAGAATTTAAAGTTTAAACTGGGAAATTTATATTTTATATTCTTTTGTGAGTGTGCGCATGTGTGTCTAGATTCACATGTGTGTGCATATATTTATGAATGGACAGACAGACGTACAGATAGATGGGTAGATAGATAGATAGATAGATAGATAGATAGATAGATAGACAGATAGGTAGTAGATAGTACAATTAGATGGTACAATGGATAGAGCACCAGCTCTGGAGTCAGGAAGACCTGAGTTCAAATTTGACCTCAGACATTTGATACCTACTAGCTTTGTGACCTTCAGCAAGTCACTTAACCCTAATTGCCTCACATCCAGGGCCATTTTCAGTCATCCTGATTCATGTCTGCCACTAGACTCAGATGACTCTGGAGGAGAAAATGAGACTAGTGATTAAGCACAGCCCCTCCTCACTCAAATCCAATTCACATACATGTTATGGCATCTCGCCCCTAATTTCATGGTCTTCAAGAATGAAGGACAAACAACAGCAACAACATCCTAAGGGATATATGATATAAATTTCTGTTTTGCTTTGGTATATATGTTTGTGTGTGTGTTTGTGTGTGTGTGTGTGTGTGTGTGTGTGTGTGTGTATGGTATAAATTTCTGTTTAGTTTTGATGTATATTGGTATATCATTTAATAAAAGTAGCTAAGTGTAAGGGGAAAAGTACTAACCTTGGAACCCTAGAGTTCTAATCCTGTCTAATCTCAGACACTTACTAGCAATGTGATCCTGGGAAAATTACTTAACATCTTTTACTTTCAGTTGTTTCACCTGTAAAATGGGAATATACAAATATTTACTACATAAGGTTACTTTAAGGTTCAAGTGAGATATTATACCGCTCCTGGCAAACATTCACCAAATGAATGTTAGATGTGTAACAGAGGAAAGGGAAAGGATGCTATCTACTACCTGGTAAAAGCATTTTTATGTATGAGAGTATTTAAACTGGAAATGCTGGAAGATCTACAAAATTGCTAATAAAATATTGTATTCTGATATGTGATGTATATATAATTGTATATTATATACAAGCATCATTATTTTAGTAAATTTAGCTTCAAAGAAATTTAATATTTGCAATGGATTTTATAATATGTTAAAAAATATTGTGACACAATATGTTTAATTATTGTCATTTTATGGACAGGAAAAATGAGATTGAGAAGTTATGTCACATATCCAGCATCATGAAATAAATGAGTTACTTAGAATTCAAATTCAGATCTTCCTGATTCCAGGTCAGAAATTCTATCTAGTACACCATCTGACTGCATCTACTAAATTATCTTATCTATATCTATATCTAATTTATATCTATATCTATATCATCTATATCTGTATCTATATCTATATCTATATCTATCTATATCTACATCTACATCTATATCTATACCTATCTCTATATCTACATCTATATCTATATCTATACCTATCTCTATCTCTATCTCTATATCTATATCTATCTCTATCTCTATCTATATCTATATCTATATCTATATCTATATCATCTATATCTATATCTATCTATCATCTATTTATACCTGTACCTGTATCTGTATCTGTATCTGTACCTGTATCTGTATCTGTACCTATCTCTGTCTCTATCTCTATCTCTATCTCTATCTCTATCTCTATCTCTATCTCTCTCTATCTCTATCTCTATCTCTACCTCTATATCTACATCTATATCTATATCTATATATCATCTATATCTATATCTATATCTATATCATCATTTATCTATACCTGTACTTGTACCTGTACCTATCTCTATCTCTATCTCTATCATCTCTATCTCTACCTCTATATCTATATCTATACACATAAGTGTTATATAGATGTATATACATGTATACAAACATATATAATGCACACATTGATGATAAATGGAAGCATTTTTAAATACCATAATCTATCGTCTCTTTGAAAAGTGATTTTTTTCACTTTAAAAAAGTAGAGCAAGTTTAAGGACTTTATACAAGCCAGATTTAAGATATAAGATTTAAGAATCATGTGTCCTATATATGTGATCAACAGCAGACTCTGAGATACTATAATAGTGCAAGAAATTTCGTCCTACAATTAAACAAATACCTGTCATGGAGAATCAAATTTTCTTGTACTTAAAAATTTGCTCAAAATATTTAATACTGAAAATTGTTCCATAATGTTCCCCTCCTCCCCAGACAATCTTCAATCTCATCAGTGACTTTAGGGGTCATCTATCCTATGTGAAGACATCTCCCTGTAGAATAGACAGTTAAGAACAATATTTCCAATAGCCATGAAGGTAACTGAAGTAGGTGCTATGGCTGGAAAGCTTAAAGCCTGGTCAGACCCTGAAGATGCTATTGTCATTCACTACATCTTAAGTTATTAATGCTTGCCTTGACTTTTGTCTTGCCACTGGACTTTAGTCTCTGGAAGAGAGAATGAGACTGACTGTGCTACCCTGGATCGTTTAAATCCAATTTATACACAAGTCAAACTCCAGTATTAATGAAGTGGCTGGGCCAAAGCTGAAAGGAAGCTCAGCATGGGGGATACACCTGATGATAATAGGAAAGTTGGAAATGATAAAGATCAATATTATATAGAAACCTGGAATTTAAGGTCTATGGATCAAGGTAAAATAGATGTGACTAAACAGGATATGGAAAATTAAATATCAACATCTTGGGTGTCAGTGAACTTAATGGATGAGAATGGGCAAATTTAATTCAGGTGAACATTACATATACTATTATGAGCAGAAATCCCTTAGAAGAAATGATATTGCCCTTGATCAATAAGAGTGAGAAAAGAAGTGCTGGGATATAATCTCAAAAATGACAGACTAATAATATTTGTTTGAATCCAAAGTAAACCATTCAGCATCATGGTAATGGATATTTATGCTCCAACCAAAGTGGAGGATAAGAAAATGGATAATACCAAAATACAAACAAACAAAAAAAGTCACATTCATCAGAGAGGATTGGAATGCTGAATTAACAAATCAAAAGATAATTAGAGTAACAGATAAATTTGGTCTGGGAGTACAAAATAAATCAGGCCAGAAATAATAAGTCATAGCAAAGACTTTTTCAATCCACAAGGCAACTCTACACATGAAAACCATCAGATGGTCCATATTAAAAAAAAGATTGATAATATACTTTGCAACTAAAGTAATATATTATATTATTATTATATTCGGTCAGTTAAAACAAGACCTGGAGACGACTGTGGAAGTGATGAATAGATTTAAGGGGTTTAGGGGATTAGATCTGGTAGACAGGGTACCTGAAGAACCATGGACAAATGTTCACATTATTATCTAGAAGATACCATCAAAAAATATTTCAAAGAAAAAGAAGAGCAGAAGACAAAATGACTGTCTGAGGAGACTTTACATATAGCTGAGGAAAGAAGTGAAAAGGGAAAGGAGAAAATGAAAAGTATACACAACTTGATGTAGAATACCAGAGAATACCAAGGAGAGATAAGTAGATTTTCTTAAAAGAACAGTATAGAGAAATAAAATAAAACAATATAATAGGAAACACTAGAGATCTCTTCAAGTAAATTAGCGATATCAGAGTAATGTTTCAGCCAAAAGGACATTATAAAGGACAAAATTGATAGGAATGTAACAGGAGTGGAAGATTCTGATTAAGATGTGGCAAAAATACACAAAAAATTATACAAGAAAGATCTTAAAATGATTAATAATTATACAAGAAAGATCTTAAAATTATCAATAACATCAAGCATGCCTTAGCAAATCATTAGCAACATTAACACTAGGAGAAGTGTTTGAATTCCAGCTGAGCTATTTAAAATCCTAGAATATGATGTTGTTAAAGTACCATACTCAATAAATATACCAGCAAATTTGGAAAACACAATAGTGGAAAATGGATTGGAAAAACCAATTTACATCCTAATTCTAAAGAAGGACAATGCCAAGGAATATTCAAATTACTGAAGAATTGCACTCATGTCATATTCTAGGAAAGTTGTACGTAAAATTCTACAATTTAGGTTTCAGCAATATGTGAACTAAGATTTACCAGGAGTGTAAGCTATTTTTTGAAGAGGCAGAAGAAGTATAGACCAAATTGGCAACATTCACAGGATTATGGAGAAAACAAGAGAGTTCCAGAAATTATCTACTTCTTCTTAATTGACTACCCTAAAGCATTTGCCTATATGAATCACAACAAAAAGAAGGGGAAGTACTAGATCATCTTACTTGTCTCCTGAGAAACCTGTAGGCAAGTCAAGAAGTAAGAGTTAGAATTGAAAATAGAACAACTTATTGGATTAACATTGGAAAAGGGATATTACAAGGCTATATGTTGTCACTTTATTTATTTAGCTTATATGTACAGTAAATCATGAGAAATGACAGGTTGAATGAAACAAAGCCTGGAAGTAAGATTGTCAACATAAATATCCTTGATGTACAAAAAAAGTGAGCTTTTATGGCAGAAAGTTAAGAAAAATTAAGAAACCTCAATGAGGGTGAAAAAGGCAAGTATAGAAACTGGCTTGAAGTTTAATATCAAAAAGACCAAGATCTTGGAAATTGGTTCCATCACTTTCTGGAAAATAGAGGGAGAAGAAATGGAAGAAGTGTCAGATTTTATATTATTTTACATCAAAGATCATTGCAGATGGCAACTATAGTCATGGAATTTGAAGACACTTACATTTAGAAATCCTGAAAAGCAAACCTTTGTTAGCAAAGGTCCATATACAAAGCTATGGTTTTTACAGTAGCAATTATTAACTGTGAGAGTTGGAAGAAGATTGAGCAACCACCAAATTGATGCTTTCAAATTTTGATGGAGAAGACTTTTTGAGAGTTCATTAAACAGTAAGGAGATCAAATCAATCAATATTTAAAGAAATTAATTTAGGTAATTGGGTGGAATGAATAGCAGAGAAAAGGTAAGGACTCACATGTGCTCTCCCCAATTCACCTCCACATACTTTTAAAGGATGAAGTGAAATAATTTTACAGTCCAAGACAACTTACATGATCAGCAGGTTTAAAGGTCTGCTGCATTGGGGTAGCAGTGTAACATAATTGAGGATAGAATGTGCCAGTGAATCCCTGATCCAGAAAATCAGCAGCAGTCCTTAAAAGTGACTGAATCACCAATTTCTGCAACCCCCTCTAGAGTTCTCAGTCCAAGATGGTTAAAGGAGTTGGATAATTGTTCAGAAGGAGATTATAGGGATTCCTTTCCTAGTACCAGGCAGAAGTCTCTGTTGCATTGCTCAGACTCATATTCAGATCTTAGGCAGTTCCAGGGCAAAGTGGAGCAGTAGTATACCAGGGTTTGGTGCCACAGAGGAGCACAGAACCTGTTCACAATTCTGGGACAGAAAAGAGTGCTTGTGATCACTCACAGGCCAGAGCACAGGTAAGTAGGGTGGTAAATATACCTCTCCTTACATCATACCACATTGGAAGAACTGAAGGTTTATAGACTTCTAGAACTAACTTTGAAAACAGTTGCATAAAATCCCTGAAGCTTGGGAAAGCATGCACTCCATCCCAGAAGTAGAGCCCCACTTTAACATAGAGTTAAATGTCAAAAAATAGGCTGGAGCACTTCTGACCAAGATGGCATAGAAAATCCAGGCACTGTCTTAAGTTCTCCTGAATTTCCCTGAGAACTAACATGAACCAAATCTTTTAACAGAATTTGGATCTACAGAAACCCAGAGAAGAGCCTAGAAGAACATCACATAGCAAAGTCTGTCACAGGGAAATGTGAGCAAGCCAGGGTCAAAGAGCAGAGACCCTTCATAGGAGGTCAGAGTGAGACCCAGAGACTAACCTGAGAACAGCAGAAGCAGCTTTGGTTAAGTGAATGACAGGTGGGAGAGCACCAGCATGGTGGCTAGACATCTTTCTGGTCAGCTCAGCTGGTCTGGAAGATCAGGGCCACAAGCTCCCATGTTCTCAAGGAAGTCCCCATGTTTCCTGCTGAGTCCCATCCCCCCCCCATTCCTATGGGTGATAATTACTTTCCCTTGAACAAATACAATAATAACCACCCCCCCCCCTCAGGTGCTAATTTAGGATTAAGTAGGTCAACTATATAGCCTGAGAGTCCAGCTCACATTATTCCAGGTTAACCCAGATCCTGCTGTCCCTGGCCCCCTACCCAGACCTTGGGAGTGAGCCACTAATCAAGGTCACAGATGATCCAGAGAAAGCTTCTGGCAGCCCCTACCATTTGGAACTACTAAGTCCAGGGGTCAAAGCCCCTAGGTATCGCAACACCAAATGTCTGTGAACCAGCCCCAACTCCAACACAAGATCCTAGGGGAAAAGGCCTAAAATGAAGAAAGGGCAGTAGGAAGCAGGGTCCATTGAATGTCACCATAAAGACAAGGATCCTATCACATAGAGGACTAAAACTGAAGAAGAAAAGAATTGGTCTCCAGCCCAGAAAAACTTCTTTTAAGAGATCAAGAAGGAGTTTAAAAATCAAATGGAAAAATTGAGAAAAGAAACACAAGAGAAAATTAATACTATACAAGAGTGCAGCAATATCTTGCAACAAGAAAAAAAATCCTTCAAAAATACAGGGGAAAAGATGGACATTTAAGGAAAAGGAAATTTAATGAAATTTCCTGATGAGAAGGCCAGAGCTAAATAGAAAATTTGGAATTCAAACAAGTGACTTAAGAGATACATGAAAAGGTAAACAAGGGGGAAAGAAAAAACTGTTATCCAATAACATGAAACTGACTATATCCTCACCTGTGAGAAAGATTATCATAATTCTTGGACTTACAAGAAACTCATTTGAAGCAGAGATATAAATATAAAGTAAAGGTAAAAGTTTGGAGAAGAATATATTATGCTTCTGCTGAAGTGAAAAAGGCAGGGTGGTAATACTTATTTCAGACAAAGCAATTGCAAAAATAGATCTCATTAAAAGGGAAAATGAAGATATCCTCCTAAAAGGTACCATAGACAATGAAGCAATTTCAATACTAAATATATATATATATATATATATATATATATATATATATATACCAAACAGCATAGCATACAGATTCTTAGAGGAGAAGCTGAATGAGTTACAGCAAAATTCTACTGGTGGGAGACCTCAACCCTCTCTCAGAATTAGATAAATCTAACCATGAAATGAACAAGAATTAAGTTAAGGAGGTAAATAGTATGTTAGAAAACCTAGACATGATAGACCTTTGGAGAAAACTGAATGGGGATAGAAAGGAATATACCTTTTTTCCTGCAGTACATAGCACCTACACCAAAGTTGACTTTGTACTAAGGCATTAAAAACCTCATAATCAAATGCAGAAAGGCAAAAATAGTGAGTACTTCCTTTTCAGATTATAATGCAATAAAAATCATCAATAATGCAATAATGGATCATGAAGAGATGGAGCTACTAATTGGAAATTAAATAACCTCATTTTAAAGAATGAATGGATCAAATAACAAATTATAGATAGGAATTAATGATTTCATCCTAGACAATGAGACAACATACCAAAACTTATGGGATACAGCCAAAGTAGTTATTGGGGATATAGTACATCTCTAATAAATAATACATAATAATAAAATATAGAAAGAGGAAATCAATGGACTAAGCATGCAATTTAAAAAGTTAGGGGAAGAACAAATTAAAATCCCCCAATACCAAAATAGAAATTCTAAAAAATAAAGGAGAGATTAATAAAATTGAACGCAAGGAAACTATTGAACTAATAAATAAAATCGAGTTGGTTTTATGAAAAAAACAATTAAATAGATAAACCTTTGGTTAATATGATTAAAAAAGGAAAGAAGGGGGCAGCGCCAAGATGGGGACAAGCAGGGATCCAATCTTAGGAGCTCTCTGATAAAACTCATCAGCTAAGGACTCTAACTAAACTTTTGAGAGACAGAACCCACAAAGGGACCCAGTGAGGCAGTTCTCCTACTCAAGGTAACCTGGAAAAGAGCAGAAAGGCTCTACTCCCTGGGGTCAGAGGGGTGGCCCACCAGAGGGGTGGCCCGCCTCCTGGAGGCAGCCCCAGGGTGCTGGGAGTCTCAGCTCACAGCAGCAGGGGAGTCTCCTGAGCTGCACCCCAAGGAGCACCGGGCACAAAGTGGGGGAACAGTGGGGGACCTCTGCCAGAGCGAGCACATGGAGCCCAGCCCTTGGGGCACACAGCGAGCAGCTTGGTCTTTCTACAGCCCAGAAAGGGAAACAGAAGCGGAGCTGGTAAGCAGGAGCCTCCAGGGCATGAGCCCATTGAGCTGAGGGAGGGGAGTGAAGAGAAACTGCAAGCTCGGTCCTCTGCCCCTGGAACAGGACTCTGGGGCTCTGAGCACATTCAGATCCTCATCGAAGTCTAGCCCCCCCATAAAACAGCAGGGCCCCCCCCCACCTCAGCCCCATGGCAGAGGGAGGTGCTTATGGTCATTCACAGACCAGGAGGGAGGACAGAGCCTCACACACTGAGACCCTTGTGGGGGTGCCCCAAAATCTCAGGAAGCACCCCCAAACCAGGCCCAGGCTAGAAAATGAGCAAGCAGAGACACAAAAGGAAGACTATTGAGAAATATTTTGCAAATGAGCCCAAGAAGGATCAAAATACTCAGTATGAAGATGAGGAAGCACAAGCTTCTACATCTAAAGACTCCAAGAAAAACAGAAATTGGGCTCAGGCTATGATAGAGCTCAAAAAAGACTTTGAAAATCAAATGAGGGAGTTGGAAGAAAAACTGGGAAAAGAAAGGAGAGAGATGCAGGAAAAACATGAAAATGAAGTCAGCAGCTTAGTCAAGGAAATCCAAAAAAATGCTGAAGAAAATAGCATGCTAAAAACCAACTTAGGTCAAATGGACAAAACAGTTCAAAAAGTTATTGAGGGGAAGAATGATTTAAAAAAGCAAAATTGGCCAGATGGAAAAAGACATAAGAAAACTCTCTGAGGAGAGCAAATCCTTCAGACAAAGAATAGAATTCAGGGAGATTGATGAATTTACCAGAAATCAGGAATCAATACTTCAAAACAAAAAAAAATGAAAAATTAGAAGAAAATGTGAAATATCTCATTGAAAAAACAACTGATATGGAAAACAGACTTAGGAAAGTTAATTTAAAAATTATTGGAATACCTGAAAGTCATGATCAGGAAAAGAGCCTTGACATCATTTTCAAAGAATTACTACAGGAAAATTGCCCTGATATTCTAGAAGCAGAGGGCAAAATAGAAATGGAGAGAATCCACCAATCCCCCAGAGAAAGAGATCCCAAAATACCAACCCCTAGGAATATTATAGCCAAGTTCCAGAACTCCCAAGTCAAAGAGAAAATATTACAAGCAGCCAGAAGGACACAGTTCAAATATCATGGAGCTGCAGTCGGGATCACACAGGACTTAGCAGCAACTACATTGAAAGCTCGTAGGGCTTGGAATACAATATGCCAGAAGGCAAAAGAGCTTAGAATGCAGCCAAGAATGAACTACCCAGCAAGGCTGAATGTCCTTTTCCAGGGAAAAAGATGGACTTTCAATGAACCAGGGGAATTTCAAATGTTCTTCTTGGAATGGCCAGAGATGAACAGAAGGTTTGATCTTCAGATACAGGACTCAGGTGAAGCATGGAGACTGGAGGAGAGGGGGGAAATATGAGGGACTTAATGAGGATGAACTGCATGTATTCCTGCATAGAAAAATGACACTGATAATACTCATACGAACCTTCTCAGTTAATAGAGCAGGTAGAGAGAGCTTTTATAGTTGAAGCACAGGAGAAAGCTGAATTTGAAGATAAAATATGGTGTAAAAATGGAGTCAATAGAAAAAAGGAAAATGGAATGGGAGAAAGAAAAAGGAGAGGGGGAATAGTCCAAGATATTTCACATAAGATTTTTTTTATTACAATGAGCTATTGCAATGATATGGAAGGGGGAGGCAAAGTGGAATGAGGGAATCTTTGCTCTCATCAGAGATGACTAGGAGAGGAAACAGCACATATACTCAATGGGGTATAGACATCTGGAGTAAGAAGGAGGGGGGAGCAGGGGGAAGGGGTGGGGATGTGAATAAAGGAGGAGAGGATGGACGATGGGGGGAGACTGGTCAGATATAACACATTTTCTTTCTTACTTCTTGCAAGGGGCTGGGATTGGCAGGCCTGCCCAGGACCATGGGGCCAGGTGGATGCTGGGCTTAAGGGGTGGTATGGGGGCTCAGGGCTTCTTGGCCCCAGGACCGGGGATCTGTATGCTGAGCCAGTCAACGACCCTACAGCAGAGTCAGAGTGAAAGGAGAGAGAAAATAGAGTACATGGTAGTGGAGCAATAAGAAAGGAGAGAGTTGCAATCAACAATGGCAACGGTGGAAAAATATGGAAGTAACTTTTGTGATGGAATTATCATAAAGAATGAGATCCACCTATGACAGAGTTGTTCGTGTTGGAACAAAGATTCAAGCACATTTTTTGTTATTATTATTTGGGGGAGGGTGCAGGGCAAGTGGGACTGGATGGCCTGCCTGGGGCCACATAGCAGGGTGATCTTTGGGTGTCTGGGGCTGGATTTGGACACAGGTGCTCCTGGCTCAAGGGCCAATGCTCTGTCTGCCACCCAGCCACCCCTACTATTATTACTATTTTATTTTATTTTGGGTCTTTTTTTCTTTTTTTCTTTTTTTGTTTTTGCAGGGCAGTGGGGATCGGGTGGCTTACATGTCACACGGCTGGGTGATTGTTGGGTTTACGAGGCTGTATATGGACTCGAGTGCTCGTAGCTCCAGGGCTGGTGCTTCGTCCATACCTACAATTATTACTATTATTTTTTATTTTAATTTTTTTCTCTCCCCTTTACTTTTTTCACCCAAGCAAGTCTGTCTATATTCATGGGGGGGAGGGGTATTTTGTTTACTTGTAAACAAGAATATTTTATTAATGTAAAAAAGAAACATTTGTACAAAATGAGAATAAAAAATAAATTAAATTAAAAAAGGAAAGAAGAAAACAAAATTAATAGTATCAAAAATGAAAAAGGTGAACTCACCACCAATGAAGAGGAAATTAAAGAAATAATTTGGAACTATTTTGCCCAACTGTATGCCAATTAATTTGATAATCTAAGTAAAATGAAAGAATATTTACAAAAATATAAGTTGCCCAGCTTGAATGAAGAGGAAATGAAATACCTAAATTACTGCATCTCAGAAAAAGAAATTCAACAAGTCATCTGTTCCCTAAGAAAAAATCTCCAGGGTCAGATGGATTCACAAATGAATTGTGTCAAACATTTAAGGAACAATTGATTCCAATTCTATATAATCTATTTGGAAAAATAGGTAAAGACAGAAAACTGCCTAATTCCTTCTATGACACCAGTATGGTGCTGGTACCTAAACCAGGAAGAGTCTAAACAGAGAAAGAAAATCATAGATCAATTTCCCTAATTAATATATATGTGAAAACCTTAAATGAAATCTTAGTAAAATGATTACAGCAAGTTATCACTAGGATAATACACTATGACCAAGCAGGATTTATTCCAGGAATGCAAGGTTGGTTCAATATTAGGAAAACTGTCAGCATAATTGACTATATCTTTAATAAATCTAACAGAAATCATTTGATTATATCAATATATGTTGGAAAAGCCTTTGACAAAATACAGCACTCATTCTTAATAAAAACACTAGAAAGCACAGGAATAAATGGATTGTTCTTTAGAATGATGAACTGTATGTATCTTAAACCATCAATAATCTTTTTATGAAAGGGGGTTAAGTTAGAGGCATTCCCAATAACATCAGGGGGTGAAACAAGGATGCCCATTATCAATGCTATTATTCAATATCTTATCAGAAATGTTAGCTTCAGCAAAAAGAGAAGAAAAATAAATTGAAGGAATTAGAACTGGGAAGGAAGAAACAAAACTCTCACTCTGCAGATGACATGATGGTATACTTAGAGAATTCTAAAAAAAGTCATCTAAAACACTATTGGAAACAATTAGCAACTACAGGATATAAAATAAACCCACAAAAATCCTCAGTATTTCTATATATGACTAGCAAGATAGAGTATCAAGAGTTAGAAAGCAAAATCCCCATTTAAAATGACTTCAGACAATGTAGAATACTTGGGAGTCTACCTGTCAAGGCAGATTCAGGAACTTTATGTAAACAACTATAAAACATTTTCCACACAAAATCAGATCCAAATAACTGGAAAAAATATCAATTGCTCATCGATAAACTGACCTAATATAATAAAAATGACAATTCTACTTAAATTAAACTATTTATTTATTGCCATACCAATCAAACTTCCAAAAAATTACTTTAGTGAACTAGAAAAAAATTGTAAATAAATTCATATGGAGAAATAAAAAGTCAAAAATCTCCAGAGATTTAATGGAAAAAAGTGCAAAAGAAGGTGGCTTAGCCTTATCAGATCTAAAATTATATTATAAAGCATCAGTCATCAAAACTGTCTGGTACTAGCTAAGAAATAGTGTGATGGATTTGTGGAATAAACTAGGTGCAAAAGAGACAACAGGAAATAGTAATCTGCTGTTTTATATTCAGAGTCCAGTTTCTGGGATAAAAACTCTCTCTTTGATAAAAAAAAAAACTCCTGGAAAAACTGGAGGATATTATGTCAGAAACCTAGATAAGACTAATATCTCATACCCTATAGTAAGGTAAGATCAAAATGGGTGCAGGGTTTAATTATAAAAGACAATATTTGAAGCAAACTAGAAGAACAAGGAATAGGTTACTTGTCAGATCTATGGAAAGGAGAGTAGTTCATGACCAAGGAAGATATAGAGAACATTTTGATTTTGTTAGATTAAAAAGCTTTAGCACAAACAAAACTACTCTAACCAAGATGAAAAGAATTGTAGTAAACTGGGAAACAATTTTTGTAACTAGTATTTCTGACAAAGGACTCATTTCTTTTTTTTAAAAGATTTTATTTAGTTTGAGTTTTACAATTTTGCCCTAATCTTACTTCCCTCCCCCCACCCCACACAGAAGGAAATCTGTCAGTCTTTACATTGTTTCCATGGTATACTTTGATCGAAATTGAATGTGATGAGAGAGAAATCATATCCTTAAGGAAGAAACATAAAGTATAAGATATAGCAAGATCAGACAATAAGATATCAGGTTTTTTTTTCTAAATTAAGGGTAAAAGTCCTTGCTCTTTGTTCTACCTCCACAGTTCTTTCCCTGGATACAGATGGTATTCTCTATTGCAGACAGCCCTAAATTGACCCTGATCGTTGCACTGGTGGAATGTGAGAGCCCATCAATTGATCATCTCTCCCATGTTGCTGTTAGGGTGTACAATGATTTTTTGGTTTTGCTTGTCTCACTCAGCAGCAGTTCATGCAAATCCTTCCAGGATTCCCTGAATTCCCATCCCTCCTGGTTTCTAATAAAACAATAGTGTTCCATGACATACATATACCACAGTTTGCTAAGCCATTGCTCAATTGAAGGACATTTACTTGATTTCCAATTGTTTGCCACCACAAACAAGACCACTATGAATATTTTTGTACAAGTGGTGTTTTTACACTTTTTTAATCATCTCTTCAGGGTATAGACCCAGTAGTGGTACAAAGAACTCATTTCTAAAATAGAGAACTGAGTCAGATTCATAAAAAAAGCCATTTCTCAATTGACAAATGGTCAAAGGATATGTAAAGGCAATTTGCAGACAAGTAAATCAAAGCTATCTACAGTCATATGAAAAATTGCTCTAAATTGTTACTGATTAGAGAAATGCAAATTAAAGCATCTCTGAGGTACCACCTCACACCTCTCAGATTGGCCAATATGTTCAGAAAGGACAATGATCTATAGTGTAAAGGATATGGGAAATCTAGGACACCAATCCATTGTTGGTAGAACTGTGAACTGATCCAACTTTTCTAGAGAGCAGTTTAGAATTATGCCCAAAGACAATAAAAATGGACATACCTTTTGATCCAGCAGTACCACTACTGGGTTTATACCCTGAAAAGACCATGAAAAAAGGGTAAAAACATCACTTGTACAAAAATATTCATAGCAGTTGTTTGTAGTGGCAAAAAATTAGAAATTGAGGAGATGTCAATTGGAGAAAGGCTAAACAAATTGTGGTATATGTATGTGATGAAACTATTATTATATTAGAAATAAGGAGAGATGGGATTTTAGTGGAGTTTGGAAAAGTATACATGAATTGATGCTGAGTGAGATGAGCAGAACCAGAAGAACATTGTACACCCTAATAGCAACATGGGGGTGATGATCAAACTTAATGGACTTGCTCACTCAATCAGTGCAATAATCAGTGACAATTTTATGGTATCTGTGATGGAAAGAATGGAGTTTAAAAAAATACCAAGGATTATTATCTTCAATTTTTAAAAAAGCTGTCTTATGTACTACATAATTTTGCTATCTCTAATATTTTATTTCTTCCTCAAGGATATGTTTTTTTTTCTCTCAACACATTCAATTTTTATAAATGCATAGTATGGAAACAATGTAAAGATAATCAGATTGCCTCCTGTTGGGGGGGAGGGGAAGGGAAGGGAGGGAGGAAAAATTGTAAAATTCAAAACCTTACAAAAATAATTGGTATAAACTAAAAAGAATGAAAAATAATTTAAAAAGAAATAGGCAGGAAACATGAGCAAATAATGGAAAAAATTCTGAAGGAAGATCAAAACACACACTCAGAAGAAGATGACAAATTCAAAATTGCTACAACAAAACATCAAGAAAAATGTGAATTGATCTCAGATGTTAGAACAGCTCAAAAAGAATTTTAAAAATCAAGTAATAGGGCTAGCCATAAAAATAGGAAAAGAATTGAGAGTGATGTGATGCAAGGAAACAATGGCAAGAATCAATAGCTTGGTAAAGAAGGCACAAAAAATACTAAAGAAAATGACAACTTAAAAAATAATAGACCAAATGATAAAAGAGGTACAAAAATTCCATGAGGGGAAGAATACCTTGAAAAGCAGAATTGGTCAAATAGAAAAAGATCTATACAAATTCACTGAAGAAAACAATTCCTTAAAAAATAGAATTATACAAATAGAATTTAGGGATTTTAAAATACATCGAGAAAAAATAAAACAATTTAAAAATGGCAAACTAGAAGAAAATGTGAAATATTTCATTGTAAAAACAGCTGACCTGAAAAACAGATACAGGAGAAATAACTAGAAATTCTCATGTATATGCATGAGAATGAATGATGAAAAACTTTCATAACATGTAATTGGAAAAATATAATAAAATGTCAATTGGTAAAAAAAGAAAGAAATCTTCAGACTACCTGAAAATCATGATTTAAAAAAAAAAGACCCTGGGCATTAGCTTTCAAGTAATTATCGAGGGGTGGAGCAAAGATGGCAACAGGAGAAGAGCTCCTCATAGGTGTTCTCTCCCTATAATATTTCAAAACTCATAAAATAATGACTCTAATTAAATTTGCGAGAGACAGAAGCCACAGAAAGTTCCAATGAGACAGTTCTCCAGGACAAGGTAACCTGGAAAATAGTGGAAAGGCTCTGCTTCATGGGGTTAGAGGGGCGGCCTGCTAGAGTGAAGGAACTTCAGCCTCCCTGAGGCAGCCCAGGGTGCTGGGAGCTGTGGCTCATGGCAGTGGGGGCAGTTTCCTGAGCTACACTCCAGGGAGCACCAGGCACAACTTGGAACATCAGTGGGGAGACCTCTGCCAGAGTGAGAGCTTGAAGCCAAGCCCTCAAATCATTCAGCAGGCAGCGTGGCCATGGCAGCTGGGATCCAGGAAACAGAAGCAGGTTGAGCTGGTAAGCAGGATCCCCCAGCCTTGAGTCCTCAGCCCACCAAAGGTAGGGGAGTGGAAAGAGACTTCTGAAATTTGTCCTTGGTACCTGGAATGGGACTCTGGGGTTCTGACCACATTCAGATCCTGATCACAGTCTAGGCCCCCCCATAGAGCAGCAGGGCCCATCCACCTCAGCCCTGTGGCAGAGGGTTGTGCTTGTGCTCATTCACAGACCAGAAGGGAAAACAGAGCTTCACACACTGAGATCCTTGGGGGGGGTGTCCCAATAATACTCAAAAACTCAGGAAGCACCCCAAAACCAGGCACAGGCTGGGAAAATGAATAAACAGAGAAAAAAAAGAGGAACACCATTGAGAAATACATTGTCTATGATTCCCAAGAAGGATCAAAATACTCAATCTGAAGATAAGGAAGTACAAGCTCCTGCATCAAAGCCTCCAGGGAAATTGGGCTCAGGTTATGACAGAGCTCAAAAATGATTTGGAAAATCAAGTGAGGGAGATAGAAGAAAAATTGGGAAAAGAAATGAGAGAGAGGAAAAGCATGAAAAAGAAGTCAGCAGCTTAGTCAAGGAGATCCAAAAAATGCGGAAGAAAATAACATGTTAAAAACCAGCATATGTCAAATGGATAAAACAGTTCATAAAGTTATTGAGGAGTAAAATGCTCAGAATTGGGCAGATGGAAAAAGATAAGAAAGCTCTCTAAGGAAAAAAAAATCCTTCAGACAAAGAATGGAACTAAAGGAAGCTGCTGACTTTATACCAAAGAATGAAAAATTAGAAGAAAATGTGAAACATCTCATTGAAAAAACAACTGATCTGGAAAACAGATTCAGTAAATATAATTTAAAAATTATTGGGATACCTGAAAGTCATGATCAAGAAAAGGGCCTTGACATCATTTTTAAAGAATTCCTACAGGAAAATTGCCCAGATATCCTAGAAGCAGAGGGCAAAATAGAAATTGAAAGAATCCACTGATCTCCCCCCCAAAAGAGATCCAAAAAAAACTACACCCAGGAATATTATAGCCAAGTTCCAGAACTCCAGAGTCAAAGAGAAAATATTACAAGCAACCAGAAGGACACAGTTTAAATATCATGGAGCTGCAGTCAGGATCACACAGGACTTATCAGCAACTACATTAAGGGCTCATAGGCCTTGGAATATAATATTCCAGAAGGCAAAAGAGCTCAGAATGCAACCAAGAATCAACTACCCAGCAAAACTTAATGTCCTGTTCCAGGGGAAAAGATGGACTTTCAATGAACCAGAAGAATTTCAAATGTTTCTGTTAAAATGGCCAGAGCTGAACAGAAAGTTTGATCTTCAAATACAGGACTCAAGGGGAAGCATAGAGAGTGGAGAAGGGTAAAATATGAGGGACTTAATGATGATCTGCATGTATTCCTGCATAGAAAAATGATACTGATAGTACTTATAAGAAACTTCTCATTTAATAGAGCAGGTAGAAAAAGCTTTTCTAGATGAAGCACAGGAGAGAGCTGAATTTGAAGATATAATATATTGTAAAATTGGAGACAATGGCTAAAAGGGAAATGTAATGGGAGTAAGAGAAAGGAGAGGTGGAATACGCTAAGATATTTCATATAATAAGATCTTTTATTACAATGAGCTATTGAAATGATATGGAAGGGAGGAAGTCGAGGGGGAATGAGGGAACACTCGCTCTCATCAGAGGTGGCTTGGAGACGAAACAGCATTTATACTCAATGGGGTATGGATATCTAGAGTAAGAAGGAGAGAAGGGGAAAAGGGGGAAGGGGAGATGTGAGTGATGGAGGAGAGGGTAGACCATGGTGGAGAGTGGTCAGACATAGCACATTTTCTTTTTTACTTCTTGCAAGGGTCTGGGATTGGATGACCTGTCTGGGACCATAGGGCTGGGTGGTTGCTAGGTCTTAGGGGTAGTATGTGGGCTAGGGGCTTATTGGCCTCAGGGCTGGTGAACAGTCTTCTGCACCACTCAGCTACCCTACAGCACATTTAAGAAGAGGTACAGAGTGAAAGGAGAGACAAAATATAGTGTATGGTAGTGGGGAAGTATGAATGGAGGGAATTGTGATCAGCAATGGCAATGGTGGAAACATATGGAAGTAGCTTTTGTGATGGGCTTATCATAAAGAATGTGATCTACCCACGGCAGAGCTGGTGGTGTTGGAACAGACTGAAGCATATTTCATTATTATTGTTGTTGTTGTTGTTGTTGTCATTATTATTATTACTATTACTATTACTATTATTATTATTATCATTATTATTATTATTATTATTATTATTATTTTGGTTTTTGCAGGCCAATGGGGTTGGGGTGACTTGCCTGGGATCACACAGCTGGGAGATTGTTGGGTGTTTGGGGCCAGATTTGGGCTCAGGTGCTCCTGACTCCATGGCTGGTGCTCTGTCCACTGCACCACCTGGCTGTCCCTATTATTATTTCATTTTAATTTTAATTTTAATTTTTTTCCTCTTTCCTTTACTTTATTGATCATGAGGGTCTATATTTGGGGGGGGTATTATGTTTACTCTTAAATAAGAATATTTTAGTAATGTATAAAAAGCATCATTTGTACAAAAATGAATATAATAAAAAATAAATTGTCAAGGAAAACTGCACTAATATTCTAGAACCAAAGGATAAAATAGAAATTAGAAGAATTCACTGATCACATCCTGAGACTTTCAAAATGCAAACACCAGTAATATTAAAGCCAAATACAAGAGCTCCCAGATCTAGGAGAAAATAATGTAATCAGTCAAAAATATAATTCAAATATTGTGTTGCTTCAGTCAGAATAACACAAGAATAGTCATTTCCACATTAAAATATCAAAGGACTTGAAATATATTTGACAAGAGAAAGGAGCTAGGATTACCTATCCAGCAAAACTAAGTATAATTCTTTCAGAAGAGAGGGAGGAATGGATATTCAATGAAATAGAAGACTTACAAGCATTCCTAATGAAAAGATCAAAGAAGATAGAAATTTTGACTTTTAAATACAAAACTCAAGAGAGGAATAAAAAGGTAAACAGAAAAAAATCATAAGGGTTTTAATAAGGTTAAATTGTTTACATTCCTACATGGGAAAAGAATACTTGTAACTCTTAAAACTTTCTCATTACTAGGAATTAGAAGGGGTATACATAGTCGGAAGGCATGGGTGTGAGCTGAATTTGACAGGATGATTAGTAAAAAAATTAAAATTGAGAGGTGAAAAAGAGGAATGCAATAGAACGTGATAAATTATTTCACTAAAAGAGGCATGAGAGAGCTTTTACAGTAAAGGGAAAGATGGGAAGGTAAGGGTGAGGGAGCTAGTGAACCTTTATAGGACTTGGATCAAAGAAGGAATAACATGCATACTCAGTTGCATATAAAAAAATTATCTTATCCTACAAAAAATTAGTAGGGAATGGGTATGGTAATAAAGCGGTAGTAAAAGAAAGAAGGATGGATTGGGGTAGGTAAAAGATAGAAACAAAACACTTTTGAGAATGGCAGGGTAAAAGGAGAGACAATAGAGTAAACAGTGAAAAATAGAAAGAAGTAACCATAACTGTGGAAAAAGTTTTAGAAGCTTCTCTGATAAAGACTTCTTATATGTTTGTGTGTGTGTCTGTGTATATAATACATATACACATAAATATGTATATACATATACATACACATTTGCATATATATGAGAGCCATTATTCAATTGATAAATGGTCAAAGGATATGAACAGACTATATTCAGACAAAGTAATCAAAGTGATCTACAATTATAGAAAAATAATCTAAATAAATATTGATTAAAGAAATGCAAATTAAATCAATTCTTAGCTACCACCTCACACATGTAAAATTGACTAATATGACAAAAATGGAAAATAACAAATTTTGGAATGAATGTGGAAAAATTGAGACACTAATGCAGTGCTGGTAAAGTTGTCTACAGATTTACCCATTCACTAGAGTAATCTGGAACTCCCAACGGGCTTTAAAATCATGTAAATCCTTTGATTAAACAGCAACACTAATAACTTTGTATCTTAAAGAGATTTTTTAAAAAATCAAAAAGAAAAAACATATATATAATATATACACAAAAATATTCATAACAGCTCTTTTTGTGGTGCTAAAGAATTGGAAATCGAGGGAATATGCATAAGGAGCTCTGTAATATATTGAGGCCTGATATTTTTGACACACTATCATGTACAAAAAAAGAACATTTGGAAAATTTTACCATTTTTAAGAAATCACTCCTGTATATATTAATGCAAAACAAAAAATACTAATTTTATGGAGACACATGTTGTTTTTGAGTTAGAAGAATTCAGTTCTAATCTTGACTTTATCACTTATCATGTGCATGACTTTACAAACTGATTCCTCTCTGAGCTTCAGTTCACTCATCTGTAAAATGAGGAAGTTGAATTAGATGACCTAATTAGGTTTCAGTTATTATTAAGCTATAAAAGTGTATTATTAAGCTAGTAAATATATTAAAGCTTAAATCTACATGAAGACTTACAGGATATCTTGCACAAGTCTAGAATCATTATTAGTTATACACTCTTCATTCCCCCCACATTTGGATATATATATTTTTTAGGAATAATATGTCTAATTATTCCATGTTTCCAGTCTCAAATATAATTAGAAATTCTCTCTGTATTTCCCCTATTTGTCAATGGCTCTTAGAAAAACAATAAAACTTATAAATTTTGTACCTGCTGGCAAATTTATGAATGAAATACCTAACTTTTTTCCAAAAGAAGTTTTGTTGGTTTGGTATAAGATTTTGGCTTTATTATATACTCTTATTAAAAGAAAGTATTGCATAGTAGATATGAATAGAATTTGGATTTGAGTTCTAGTTCATTCTCAGATCGTGTGACCCAAGGTGAATGATTTTATCTCTCTCTTTGTCTCAGGAAAAATGTCTAGGATTTGCATAACAAGCCATAAACAGTTTTAAATCTGCATTGGTGAGAGAAATGCTCATATTGAAATCACAGATGTTTCACATATTAACATCTTTGCTTGCAATTGAGTTTCATCATATGCATATTTAACTTACACAAATTCAATTATATGCATTTAGAAAAGAGTAAGAGACAAGTAGATGATGCACACACACACACACATGCATATGCACTCACAAGCACACAACCTGGCATAGGATCTAATATGTTATATTAGCCTTATCTGTTTTGTTTTTCACTTTTTACTTAAAGGTGATAGTTATTATTCATTATTATTCATTATTCATTGGCAAAATTATCTCCCTATGATAATAGGTTTCATAAATATATATATATATATATATTGTTAGTGCTGTTTGATTAGAGTTAACAAAGTTTTCTATTTCTCAAAACAGTGATTCTTAGAATTTTATTTAACATTGTAGATAAATCATTTTCTTATTACATTAATATAGTCATTAATTGGTTGAGATGACTTAGAAAAATTTTCAAAGTCATTGGCAAATAGCTCCTTTGGGAAAGATTTTGCTTGCTTTTATGCTTTTAAATTTTCTATAAGCTAAAGTGAGAATGGTCAGAAATTATCAAGTGATTTAACTATCTTAAGTAATGTTTCAAATAATATTTATAACCTGAATTGCTGCACCTGTTTATACATATATTCTTCCCCATTCTCTTTAACACACAAGTTAATCAATTCCATGTTTAAGAAAAGCTGCCTTTATTGGAAGCTCAAGGATAATTTATAATCATTGTTCTATGAGAAACCATGCCTATCTCTAAAAATGTCAACCTTGTCATCATATTAAGAAACAGGTCACCAAAAATTACAGTTGTATCACCTAAAACTGTTGTTTTAACAATATAGACAATACACAAACACATAAACTACCCATCAAGTTAATACTGTAGTGTGTGTGTGTGTGTGTGTGTGTGTGTGTGTGTGTGTGTGTGTGTGCTTGTGCGTCACCCGCATGTGTCACACCTTTTAAATTCAGGTGGCCTAAAGCTATGCCATATAATTCCAGCCTCAATTAAACTTTCCAAAGTCAGCAGTGCTGTACCAGGTCAGACATAAATAAGTCAGGTGATAGTCCTAGGGCACAGAAAACCCATATTTATTCTTTATCCACAGTTCATGGCTATTAGATGAAGTCTAACAAATAGGAGGGGGGGGTAGGAAGAAAAAAGAGAGGACAAGAGGAGAAGGAAGAAAAGAAAGAAAGGAGAAGGGAGTGGAGGAGCAGGGAAGGAAAAGCAAGTGAGCACAAAATGTATATACCTAAATGTAACTTTCAAAAACAAATCAGAACATGACTAAGTCAATTAATAATGAATTTTAGAGTTCTCCCCATCCCACCTCGACAATCTACCTCACTACTCAGACCTATAATTCTAATATATCAGGAAGGAAAGTTTTTGTAATATTACAACATGCAATGGGCATTGCTTCTAGAACTGACTCTCCTAAAATGAATAAAATTAGGAACAAGTCATTTAACATTTTTGTGCATTGGTTATCTTATCAATAAAATGAGTAGGTTAGACAGGATTATCTCCAAGAGTCTTTCAGCTCTAGGATCCTATAGCCTACAATTAATTAAGGCCAATGTTTGAAGTAGTATCCTTTTTGTCATATATAGTTTATGTCAATACAGTTAAGTTTTCCAGACAGCTGACTGCTTTCCTCTTCTGCTATAGATTGTTTTAGCTGATGGTCATAAGAAATGGTATAATGAGTCAAAACAGACCAATATATTGACCATGTCTGATAATTCAAGCCTTAATCTATGCTAATAGTCCTTTCTACTAAATAGAGTGATTTATTATTTTACCTTCAATCTTGTCATTCTGATAGGCATAAGACAAAATCTCAGCATTTTTTTATTTGCACTTTTTTATTACTAATGATCTGGAATTTTTTCTTTTTATTTTGATGTAGTTTGTAATTTTTTGTCTATTCACATCTTCTGAGAACTTATCTTTTGGGAAGCATTAGAAATGCAAAAAAAGCAGCTGCCTTACAATTACATGGGAGCACTAGGTGCTATAAGTTTACAGAATAATTTATCATTAAAATATGGAAAATATATAAAATATCCTTACTTTATAATTGGAATACCAGATAGCTTGTAGTCAGTTCAAGACACTAATATTTATTCATTGATATTATCCCTTGTGAGTTAGTAGTTTCAAAATGAATTACATATACACATATGTGTGTAGATAAGCATATATATGTATGTGTGTGTATATATATTATATATATATATATATACATATACATATAGAGACAGAGAGAGACAGAGAGAGAGCTAGAGTGTATAGATGTGTGATCTTGAATAAGTAATTTTAAATGCCAGGGCTATAATTTCCTCATGTTTAAGGTAAAGGAGATCAAAGTAGATCAATGTTATCAAAAAAGACAAACAGAAATCTAAAGACTGTATATTGACTTAGAAAATCACAAGTGAATATTATCTATGTGGTATTACACACACACACAGACACAAACACACACACATATACACAAACACACACACACACACACACACACACACACACACACACACAGTATTTTGTAAAAACTTTTCCAGTTCCATTTTAATCTGGTTCAGGAGCACTCAAGACTTTTGTGGCCAGTGTATGGCCCTTATTGACTTCTAATGTCCCTTCCAACTCTAAAATCTATTATTGTAATTCCTATAAAGGATTTAATTTTGATTACTAGTCAACAGAATTTTTTTATAGAGCTATGTACATAAAAAATAAGTATTCTTACAACTGTTCATTAAAACATTCATTAAGACCTGGGAGTGTCTCTGTGATCAGGAACTATAGGAATTATTTTACATAGTCAGGGAAGAATTGTGTCATTAAAAAAATATACTCATTATGAATATAAATACAAAAAGACAAAAAAGAGAACACATCATACACTGTACACATCATTAAAAGACTATGCAAAATAAAAGTATGAATTTGCATTTCACACCATTTTATAAAAACTATGTAACAAATACTTCTCATTGTTTTCAAGGCTACCCTGTTTTTCTGTGCTTCCAAGTTTTCAAATTATTGTGTGTCTTGAACCAATTATAATAGAGAACCTCTAGTTCAAGAAGTATGGCTCACTGGTGACAAATTCAATTAGAATTTGTCATACTTAAGGATCTTTGCAGGCTATATATTGACTTAGAATACTACATTATGTTTATACTTTTTTATCAATGCATCAATATATTAACATCAGATGGGTTTATACATTTCTTTTTATTAATATATCAATAAATTAACATCAGATAGGATCGACATTTTTATCCTGATTTGGCAACAATTGGGAGTGCCATGGGCTACATTCTAAATTTTTGACATCTCTTGCCTAAAGTTTAAACCAAAAGCTAATGTGAAATAATGAATATGCAGGAGAAACTTGTAATCATAATAATCTCAGAATCTATTGATCACAAATACAAGTGTTTTACAATGGCATTCATTTGAGTGGTTCTTTAAAATAATACTAGCCAGAAGGAGAAGCACTTGGCATAAAAGGATCAAAATGAAGCTATAAAGATGAGATCTAGACAAAGAAATGTTTTAAATTTATCTTTTAGGGGCAGCAGGGTGGCACAGTGGATAAAGCACTGGCCTTAGAGTCAGGAGGACCGGAGTTGGCCTCAGTCCCTTAATAACTACCTAGCTGTGTGACCTCTTGCAAAAAGAAAAATCTTTTAAATAAAAGTAGGAGTTAGATGTCACCATGAGTAAAATTTGAATCAGTAAGCCCTGAGATCAGATCTCAACTCAAACACTTACTACCTGTGAAGCTGGGCAAGTCACTTAACCTCTCATCCTTAGCTTCATCATCTATAAAATGGGGATAATAGCATCTACTTCAATGTTGTTGGGACAAGCAAATGACATAAAATATCTCTATAGCCCTTTGAAAGTCTTGAAATGCTATATAAATGCTAGTTATTATAAATAATTTAATTTATTCTTACTGGAATTATTTCCTTCTTTCTTAAATAACAGCTGGAGCCAGCAAAGTTTGAAAGGAATGTAGCATTCAAGCTACATTTCTTCTTAATGTTTTTCTTGAAGATGTACAATGAACAGTTCTTAGGCCCAGCCTGACACCATTAAAATTTGCTTTATCCACTTATGTCTTGTTGACATAACTCCCCCTCTCCCAAATATTTAATCTTAAATGTTGGAAGGTAGCACAGACATAACAAACCTTCACTTTGTCCCCATTCCTTATTAAAGGTCTCTTTGATAATTTACAGTCATCTCCACAACAGTAAAGATACCAATTAAGGGATAGAAGCCAAGTACTCTTGTAAGTCCAAGTTAGATTAGTTACAACATTTACAGAGTTATTAATTAACTTGGAAAGAAAAGAGGGAGGCGTATTTTGTGAGGCATTTCCCAGTCTGTTTGAACTTCCTGGCTGGCCCTTTTTTCAGGTCTTTGTTTAACTCTGTGGCAAAACTCAACCACAGACCTGAGTAAAACATTACTCTGCCACACTGTCTAAGGGGAAACCCTGCACAAAAAGAAAGCTCATCAACTCTAGTCTTGCAAATTCAATTTTAATATAAAGACTGACCAGGTAAAATTAAGCTGGGAAAAATCTTTACATACAATAATGTTTGCTCAGAGAACTCTCTGAGAACATATTGGAGAAAAATGACATATTCCAGTAACGGGCAGTACAGAATTAAGAGCCAAGACTTAGAAAATTCCACTTATTTACTTGTTTATATGCTTAGTTAGCAACAGTTGTGCTATTCTGTGACCTTAAGAAAGTGACCTAAAGCCAAATATTCATTAACTTTTCTTTTTTGAGCCAAATAATCCCAAAAAGAGTTGGAATGAAATCACTGCCAATATGTGTACTAGGTCTTGGACTTTTTTTTGACAAGTTTTCATGACTATTTTTATTTGAATCACAGATCATAAGTAGATGTGAGTATATAGTTGGGGAACTACATTTTGAAAACTGAATAGATGAGTTGGAATTAAAACCCTATCTGTTTCCATCCTTGATTTAAAAAAAAGTAAACCTGTTAACCTCTTTAACATTACTATTTTTTCTGAAATTGTAATATTTTACAGAATTTAAGTGAAATGAAGAGTTCTCATTAGGGTTGGATTTATGCATAGATGGATTAGGCAACAACATAGTTAAACTTCAGGGACACTAGGCCAACTGGTTGGTTCTTATAATTCCAAAATTAGTGTTAGAATTTCCTGTCAAAACCTGGGTATACCTAGTAGTGATAGATTTTATTTTCCTTTATGATTCATGCATTAATGTTAATAAGCTTCAAAACTATTCTAGAAAAACAAATTTTGACAGGAGCTGAGGAGAAGGGAACTCATTGGTCATCTAAGTTGAGTTTATGAGTTTAGGAAGAACATAGAGAGTAATAGCAAAAGATGTTTACTTAGAATCATGCAATTTGAGAACTTAACAAAATAATCCGAGTGTCTTATTCTAGAGAGTAAAATCTTTGACCCAGGAAAGTTATTTCCTAACAAAAGTCACAAGGTAGTTAGCAAAAGTTGTAAAGCTATAATCTAGTTCTGATGCCCTGATTCTTTGTACTTCATTTTGTTTTTAGACTACACCGTTTTGCTTAAAATCTAGCTTGGAACTTATTCTCCTTTCTATATTTCTCTCAGTGGTAATTAATTTGTTCATGTGTTCATTCAATATTCTTTCTCAATCTTGTTGTCTCTAAATTTATTCTAAAAGATACTAGTTACTGTTTCTTGTGTACTTGGTCACCCTTCTGATGTCTGAAACATTTAAAGACCCAGTCATCAGAAGGCTTCAGACCACTATCTTATGTGTACATGTCTAGACTGATAGCTTTGTAGATGTTATGATTGTGGATGACCCACCAACCAATTATATAGTTAGCAGTCATATAATTGAAGCTTTAGTTTGTTGGGGGTTTGGGGGGAGGGGTTGTTTTGCTTTTTTTTTTTTAACTTGTTAAGCATGATCTATAGAATAGTCAAAGTCAGGTATTTCTTTACCAAAAGAAACATAGTTTTGTTTTGGATTTTTTTCCAGTTTGTCAAGTCAATGGTTGATTTGCTTGTCACTCATTTATTCTATAAGACAATGATGTCAAAGTCAAATAGAAATGGATCACTAGGGGGAAGCTAGGTGGCACAGTGGATAGAGCACCAGTCCTGGAGTCAGGAGGACCTGGGTTTAAATGCAGTCTCAGACACATAAATAATTACCTAACTGTGTGACTTTGGGCAAGTCACTTAACACCACTGTCTTGTTAAAAATAAATAAAGAAAAAAAAGAAATGGATCGCTAAATTGTACGGAAGATTCCTTATGATCTGAATATAGACTTAGACTACATATTAACATTATCTATGATCTATTTTATTTTTATTTATTTTGTCAAATATTTCCTAAATATATTTGTCAAATATTTCCTAAATACATTTTCCCACAAGCATATTTGAAACCTGGGTGGGGAAAATTGATTAGTTTACACAATCTAGCATAGGTGTGCCTCTCAGAAAACTCAATTGTCCAACATGAGTTTTCAAAATAATATATAATAGCTCTTAAAAGAAAGTAAGGCAATTTCCCAGGTATTTTGATGCTAGAATTAAGCCATGGTTATTTGAAAGAAATTGGAGAATATATTTCTAAATAATCTTTGATCAGTACCTTACCTATTTCTAAAATGAATTCCTCTCTTCTTGACAGATGTCAAAATTGACCATTATGTGTGTGTGTGTGTGTGTGTGTGTGTGTGTGTGTGTGTGAAAAAGAGTAAATCAGTTATTATCTTAACTATATAGTTTTAAGGTCAAGCAATAGGTTTTTGGGGGATTAAAATTTAAATAAAATAATCACCTTTATTGTCTTTTTTCCTGATTAATAATTTTCCTATTCTCTTGTTAAAATTCTTGTCTGTTTTCTTACCTGGTTAATAAATGTATGTGGATGGGTTGATTATATATTGATTTAGTAATAGGATTTCTGATTCTCACCCTATGAAAAGCATATTTCTCTATATTCAACTTCAATAGATGACTTCAATTTCACATCATTATGAAATTTTAGGTTTTCTCATCTTTGTTATCTAGCATATTATATTTTCCTCTTACTTAGCATTTTTTATTTGCTGGATTTCTTAGTGTTTTTAATTTCTTTCCTATATATTTCTGTGGATTATTTAATTGTTTTAGTTCCATTTTCTTAGTACTTTATCTTTAGAATTCTAAGTTGGATCATATGTTGGATCACACTTGTGTCCTTTCTCAATGAAGCCTCCTGATTTTCAAACTTTAAGTAGTTTGCTTCCATAAATTAAATATGAATTTAAATAGATTATATGACCCAAATTGGTGATTACTATGGGACAATAGTTACAACCAAAATAAAAAAGATTACTTAATCTATGTGTTATTTCCTCAACATTTATTTACTTAAAATAAAATGTGTATGTATAATATAGTTATTTTAAGTAAGACATTCTACTAAGTATTATGGTAAATATAAAGAGGAATAAAATATAGTCCTTGATCTCAAAAAGCTTATAGTCTAGTAGGAGAGACAGCACATGCACATAAATAAAATATAAGACTTAAAGTGATGTTTCATAATACAGGTACAAATAATCAATCATATTCATATATTATTCTTTAAAGTTTTTAATTTTCTCAGAATGATCATATGAAGTAGCTAGTTTAAGTTTTTTAGTACCATTTGGAAGGTACGAAAATGGTTTTGCTTATGATCAGACAACTAGCAAGCTATATTGTTATGTGTCCCTCATTCTCAAAGAGGATTATGACATCAGGAAGATGATATCATAACATGCGAGTGAATTGGATCTAAATAAGACAGAGCTGTGCAGTCACCAGCCTTTATACTCAGGAACTGAATCCAGGCATACTGGCTCAAAATTTAATCTTCCATTCTCCATGCCAAACTTTCTCTCTGTACAATTCTTCAAAAAGCTACTAGAGCTTAAAGATAAGTCAAATGATTTCAATCTGGGGTTTTTGAGAATAATAAATTCTTCATGGAAATGGTAATTATTGAAAAGGTCATTGAAAGATGATTATAACTTTAATTGACAGACATGGAGGTGGGCAGAGGCATTTTGGATAGAAGTAAAAGTACAATTTGGATAAAAGTAAAAGTACATTTTTATTTTTCTTAAATTTAGCCCATATACATACAATAGATAATTTTACATCCTGATGATATCATCTAGTATGTTAACTATTTCTTCTAGCATGTTACATATAAATTCATAATTGGTTTACATCTGTTTCCTTTATGTTATGTTCCCTCTTCCATGTATTTGCCTTTGCCTGACTTATTTCCCCTGAGTAGGAGTGTTTTCTTTCTTCACTTTTGTTTCCTGAAATATCAAGCTCTCAATTCTATCTCCTAGATGGATCTTTTCTAATTTCCCTAGTTGTAATAGTTCTTCCCTAAACAGAATCTATTTATATTTTCTTCATATACATATATATATATATAATTATATTTATTTACTTCTTATTGTTGTTTGTCCTTTGTTCTCAGAGAATACCATGACATCAAGGAGTTGATGTCATGACATAGAAGTGAATTGGAATTTAAATGAGTGGTTTCCTGAAAGAAAAATGTAAAACCCTAGATGACAGAGACTGTTTTATTTTTGTCTTTGTGTTTTAATTCCTGGTTTAGTCTTTGGAACTTAATAGGTACATAACAAATGCTTATTCAATTGCATTTTAGAGAACTAATGTGAGTAAAGACATAGAGGAAGGAAATGTAGAGCATATGAGAAATACTTTTAACTAGAAAACAGAATGGATGAAAGGGAATACCAATATGGGAGATAAGGGGTGAGATAAGACTAAATGGATGAGCTGGGGATACTCCCAGGATTGAATACTGTGGGGCGGCTAGGTGGTGTAGTGGATAAAGCACCGGCCTTGGAGTCAGGAGTACCTGGGTTCAAATCCGATCTCAGACACTTAATAATTACCTAGCTGTGTGCCTTGGACAAGCCACTTAACCCCATTTGCCTTGTAAAAACCTAAAAAAATAAAAGAAAGAAAAAAAGAATTGAACACTGTGACAAGAAATTTAGATTTAATTATACTACGGTAATATGGTACCAATAAAATGAGTACCTATTAAAATTTACTATTATTAGGTCTATATCCCAAAGAGATCAAAGAAGAAATGAGAAGGAGCTCTATGTACAAGAATGTAGGAACTCTCTTTGTGGTGGTAAAATAATTGAAATTGAGGAGATTTATATCAATTGCAGAATGGCTACATGATCATGATGTAATATTATTGTGCTATATGAAATAATGAGCAAGAAGCTTTCAGAAAAACCAGCAAGATTTATTTGAACTGATGAAAAGTGAATGAACAGAACCAAGATTATTCAGTAACAGCAATACTGTATGATGGATCAACTCTGAAAGACTTAACTATTCTTAGCAATTCAGTGATCCAAATAAATTCTGAACAACTTATAATAAAAAATACTATCCACTTCCAGAGGAAAAATATTGAAGTCTACATGCAGATCACAGCAAACTTATTTTTCTTTTTTCCTTTTGTAACATGACTAATATAGAAATATGTCTTACATAACTGCACATGTGTAATCTATATTATAAAGTGTTTGCCATCTCAAGAAGTAAAGAAGGAAAGGAGAGAATTTAGAAACTCAAATTAAAAAAAATAAATGTTAAAAATTGATTTTGCATGTAACTGAGAAAAATAATTAAAATGTGCTAGGTACTGGGAATACAAAGACAATTCATTTCTTCAAAGAGCTTAAATTTAATTGGTTGGGAAATGGGAAGGAGAGAAAAAGTAGCACCATTAATAGAGATAAAAAACAAAATATGCATAAAGCAATTACAAACTTAATTTGGTACTTGTGAGAGACAACTTTCTGCCAAAGATTTCTAGAGAAGCCTTTTGTAGGGGGTCTTTGAACTGAGTCTTGAAGGGAGCCAGTGACATAAATGGTACAGTTAGTCATGAGGGGAGCATTCTAGCTATGTTGTAGCACCTTTTCTTTTTTTAGGTTTTTGCAAGGCAAATGGGGCTAAATGGCTTGCCCAAGGCCACACAGCTAGGTAATTATTAAGTATCTGAGACCGGCTTTGAACCCAGGTACTCCTGACTCCAAGGCCGGTGCTTTATCCACTACGCCACCTAGCCGCTCCTTGTTGTAGTATCTTTGCGAAGAACCAGAATGACAGGAGATGGAGTGTTGTATATAGATGTCAGTGAATAGATTAATTTGAGTGAAATTTAGAGTGTATGAGACCAAATAATATGTAAAAATAACTGTGGAAAGATAGGTTGAAGAAAGATTGCAGAAGTTTTTAAATATCAAACAAGGAGTTTATGTTTTGATAAGGGTTAAGGTGCAGAGGTGGTGCAAAGGATAGAGCACCAGCCCTGGTGTCAGGAGGACTTGAGTTCAAATGTGACCTCTGCCAATTATTACTCAGCTATCTGACCTTGGACAAGTCACTTAACCCCATTGCCTTGAAAAATCCAAAAACAAAAAAAAAGACTTGAAAAGGTGTCTCAAGGACCTAAATTCAAATCTGACCTCAGACATTTATTTTCTGAACAAGTCACTTAACCCTAATAGAAAACTGTTAAAGTTTTTTCAAAAAGAAACTGACCTAATCAGACATGTGTTAGGAATGGGATGAGTTGCATATAGAAATTACTAGAGGCAAGATCTTTTAGGAGACTATTCCAACAGTTTTCTAGCAGGTTAGAGATATTAAGGAACTAAATTATAGTGATATTTTTGTGAGTAGAGATAGAGAGAATGATATATGAGATGTCACCACAGAAGTAAAATTGATAGGATTAAGCACCAGATTGGATTATGCTAAAATGTAAAAGGGCATGTCATCTTAGCCGACAATGTGGATGCACAGGTGTCTCACCAATTAAATTAAATTTTAGGCACAAACAAAAGATGAAAGCTAGAATAGGAAAAAAAGAGAAAACAAAATACAAAAAGATGACTGAGATGTCATAAAGGCTATAGGGCTGACATTCTCAGCTCTACTTCTATATCTTATGAAAAGAGGAAATATTAGGAACTATAGTATGGAATAGTTATTATAATCCATATTCTGTCTGTAGTCAATCTTAGTCAACATGAATTTATCAGATTGCTATCTTGTGATAAGCATTGTGAGAAACACTGGGGACATGTTGCTATTGTTATTTGTTCTTCATTCTCAAAGAGAGGCGTGACATCAGGGTGGTGATGCCATGACAAACAAGTAAAATGGATTTAAATCAAAAAGGACTATGCAAAGTCTCCAGCCTCACTCTCTCCTCCAGAGCCATCTGGGTCCAGTGGCCAGATATAGGTCAAAATGACTGGAGATGGCTCCCACTGGGGATACAAAGTGAAAGATCAGCCTATACTTAAGGGACCTCTGACTCATATTACCTGTGTGACCTCAGGTAATTCATCTAATCTTTGACCTAGGCAACTCTTAAAACTACAAACTGTAAAGGAGTTGGTAACCTGTATATATGGAGGAAATTCCTCACCTGGTGAAATCACAGTTGCTGACCTTCCTGCCATTTAATATTTACCATGACCTACTAACAGGTGATTGCAAGAATCAAATGAGAGCAGACATGCTACGAGCAATACTTAAAAAGTTATATAAATGTCGTTACAATTTTAGTGACATTTATTCTGTCCACTTTATAAAACCAAACAAATGAATGAAATCCTTACAACAGTAAGACTTTATATTTTTAAGGGGAATAAATTACATATAGTTCTCACTTTATCTAAATAAATTCTCAAAGAATTCAACAGTACCTAAAAACACCTAGATCAACTTTACTGTATAGTACTATGCCTCTCTCTCTCTCTCTCTCTCTCTCTCTCTCCAATCCTGTCCTTTCAGTGTTCCATATTCTAGCCCCCCCCCCAAAAAAACTAAAAAAAAATTAAAAATTTCCAAGTGAAATCAAAAGAACAGATGTACCCAGAGACTACCACCTCTGCTTTCACCAGATTGGGTCTTGACTTGAGACCTCCATCTCCAAGAGAAAAGTTATGTGAATTGCTTTACTCAACAGCCTCTATGTGTGTGACTCCCATGTGTTTGTCTTCTTTCCCTTCACACTCAGATATTCCTGTTCATCCCCACCTCCTGCTTGTCACCTGTCCTCTATTATGCCCCACCCCCATGTGTCTACTTCAGTATATCCACTCTCTGTTCTGGCCAGGTCTCCAAGTGGCTAGCCCTGGTCCAATGGGTTCCTTATCCTGCTTCAGTTTCTCTAACCCTGGTCTACTTAAGTCCTTGAGCACTGTGCCTGGTCCCCTACCTACCTTCCTCTGACCCTCCCTTACTTTTCCGTGTCCTCTCTGGACAAATTCACATTTGTAAAAAGCACTTTATCTAGAGTTATAATTTATTCTGTAGTTATTAAATTAGTGCAGATTTCATTTAAGATCCCATTTTTAGATACTACATTTCTCTTTTGAATTAATCCTTGCAAAAACACATTTAAGTTGTCTTGTTAATCCCTTTATCATTATAAATATGATGATATCACGTAAAATAACTATATTCTATTTAAAATGAAAGGTACATAACACCAAATTCACCTTAGATAATAGAACAAGCTCTTAAGCATGAATTTATCTGCCCTAGAAATCTTATCTCCTCTCCCTCCAAACTAAGGACAATCTGTTCATAAAGTAGGAAAAAATCTCTGAGTTTTATATCCTTTGCTCTTCTCTTTGCTAATCATTTGGTCTTCTTGAAATGCCTCCATTTCCTTTCCTCCTTTTCATGTATTTGTATGTAGTCTGGCTTCTAACTTTATCACTCAACCAAAACTTCCCTTTCCAAAGTTATTAATGGCATTATAATTGTCAAATCTAATGACTTTTTCTCAATCTTCATTCTTCTTGACCTCTCTAAAACTGTTATTCACCCTCTGCCACTCTCCTTTATCTAGATTTTCAAGACATTTCCCTCTCCTAGTTTTTCTTCTATTTATCTGAGTATTCTACCTTCTTTATTGAATCTTCATCCAGCTCGTGACCCACTAACTGTGGAGGTTCTGAAATCTTTGTGCTGTTACTTTTCCCTCTACATTATTTCACTTGGTGGTGATCTCATCCATCCCCAGAAACCCAGCTAACCTCTCTATGCGGCTAATTCTCAGAGCTATCTATCAGTCTTAACTTTTTTCCTAACTTCCAATGTTGTATCTACAACTGTCTACTGGACATTTTAAACAAAATATTTCATAGTCATCTAAAACTCAATCCAACCAAAATTGACCATCATATCTTTTCTCCAAAAAATCCCTCTTCTGAAATTCCTTCTTACTACTGAATACAGCAGCATTCTGTTATCCAGGCTCATCCTGGATATGTCATCCTTGACCCCTCACTGACTCATATCTCATATCCAATCAGTTGCTAAATTTTCTTTCTACCTTCATAATAGCAACTTTATATGCTCCCTTTTCTCCTCTGACAAGCTCCACTGGGATGCTACTTTCATGCTGTTTCCCTCATTTAGCTGTGAGCTCCTTGAAAGCACGACTGATATTTTTTGGTTTTGCCTTTTTGTTTGGTACTTCATATAGGAACTGTACCACAGTTGGCAATAAATATTATTGGATTGATTTCAGTAAGTTCACTTGACACTTAAATGCTATCTAATCTCTTCAAATTTAACTGTCCTATTTTACAAAAGAAGCCACAGAAAGCCAGATGAGTTAAATAAGCTGTATTATTCATCAGACAGACTGTCTAATAAATGGTATGGTAGTTGAAGCTAAAGGAGAGCATGACAGTGCTAAGGTAGAAGAAATAAAACCATGGGAAGTCAGAACAATTGTGAGAATGAAGGAGGCAAACCAGGAGGATTTGCTGACTTTGCAGCTAAAGGAAGAAAAAAATATCCATTAGGAAGGGGTGACCACTAGTGTAAAAAATCTGCATAGAGATTAAGGAAGATAAAGTCTGAAGAAACACATTGAAGCTGGGGATTAGGTAGATGTTATACAAATTTAAAGAGATTCACTTTTAGTGGAATAGTAATAAACAAAGATTATTAAAAGTTAAAGAAATGTCATTAGAAATGTAAGCTCCATAAGGGCACAGAATATTTCATTGTCTTCTTATCTGGGTGTTTGGTAAAGTTTCTGGCAACTTTGCTCTTTAAAAGTTATAAAATACATATATATTATATATATATATATATATGTTAAAATATTCTTAGCTTTCCTATTTTAAAGAAATTACAGATCTTGAAATATTCACTTTTTTTGTAGTTGTTTTTTTCTTTTCCTCACTTCAAAAAATATATACATTAATAATAAAAAAAAAACAAGGTTGCCTCAATCTTCTCTAGGTGTTAACTGCCTCTAAGAACTCACTTTTCTCCTGTATCAAAATCTCAGTCATAGAGGTACAATTCTCTATTGAAGATGGTAACTTCCCAGCTTGTAAACTCAGTTCCCTTTGGTCTAAAACCACCTAGATGTCCTTGTGCCCTACCTCAGATACACATATTCTTTACACAACGAAATGCTTTTCAGTAGGAACCCTTGTTCCCCTTGGAGTAAGACTTCTCTTACTTATACCTATACCTACCTCTGCTTCTATCCTCCCATCATGTCAGCATATTTTAAAATTTTTTTTCTAATTTTATTTATTTAAGGCAATGGGGTTAAGTGACTTGCCCAAGGTCACACAGGGAATTATTAAGTGTCTGAATCTGGATTTGATCCATCCTGACTTCAGGATGTGCCACTTAGTTGCCACTGTGGCAGCATCTTTTTTTTTTTTGATCCACCTAATTTCTCCTCTCAAATGTCTCCATATGGCTAGGCAGAATCCAGGTATAGGATGAGGGTATAAAGCAAGTTCACTAGAGTCAAGGGTAGTCCTCATAAACAAGTCATCTGAGGTTGATAGTGGTGATGGTTTACCCCACACACACCCTTTTAATTCCTGCTACCTGAGAATCTAAGGCCAACTTAATGAGTTCAGAAGTTCTGAGTTACAGTAGACTAAGTTGGTATCTCAACTAATACCAGCATCAATATTTTGAATAACAAGGATCAGAGTTCCATGAGGCTACCTAATAAAGAAGCAAACCAATCCCAAGTTGAAAACATAACAAATCAAAATCTCAGTAGCAGGATTAAGTCTCTGAATGACTACAGAACTCTTTTAACCTAGGATGGACAGAATAGATATGGAGACCCACTTTTAAAAACTTTGTTTTGTTTTTTGCAAGGCAGTGAAGTTAAGTGACTTATCCAAGGTTGCACAGTTAGGTCATTATCAAGTGTCTGAGATCAAATTTGAACTCAGGTCCTCCTGACTCCAGGGCCAGTGCTCCATCCACTATGCCACCTAGCTACCCCAAGTCCCAGTTTTAAGGGAAGAAAAGAAAAAAGGAAACAAATCAATTTACTTCTGGAGTAGAGGGTACTTCTGCCCCAAACTCAGTTTCAGGTTTCATTTCTATTAGGGTCAATTCAGTTTCCTATATCAGAAAAAAAATATTAGCCCATCTATTTCCTCTTACTTTCTATAGTTAGTCAAAATTAACATCAATATTTGCTACTTGCAGGGCAGAAATTACGGTGGCACCTGGCCAGAGTTGTTGCAGCAGTAAGAGTCCTTACCTGTAATTTTACTGGTTATACTTTTTAATTTAAAGGAATTAATTCATAAAATGTTTGTTTTTCAAAGTGGAAATGGGTTTAGAGAATGGGGTACAATCTATCATCCTCTCTTGTACCTATAGCTAGGATTATTCTATGTCTGCTGATTAATATCTTTCTTTTAGGACTGGAGAGTTGAATAGTTTGCAGAAAGTCTCAGACCTAATATGTTAAAGCAAAATATTAGTTTTAAAGTAATTTTTATTACCTTTTGTTCTTACATTGACTGAATTTTTTCCTTTATTTTTTTCAGATACCTCCTCCTTCCCTGAGAGTCATCCTGTGTAACAAAGAATATTTTTTTCAAGGAAAAATGAAAGAAGGAAAAAAATCAATAAAACCAAATAAAGTCTGATAATATAACCTCCCATCTCCGCAAAGGTATGGGAAAGTGTAAGACAAAATATTGTAGGGGCATCTAGGTGGTGCAGTAGATAGAGCACTGTCTCTGGAGTCAGGAGTACCTGAGTTCAAATCCTACCTCAAGGCAAGCCACTTAACCCCATTTGCCTTGCAAGAACCTAAAAAAAAGGAAAAAGAAAAGAAATGTTGTAGTGTAGTTTGACATTAATAATAATTGCTTACATGTATGAATTACTTTATAGTTTGCAAAGTATCCTTATGTATACTTTTCCTTTGTTCCTTATCATAACTTCATGATATAGACGCTATTTTAATTCCTGCTCTACAGATGAAAAAAAATTGAGGCTTAAAGAGCTTAAGCAATATTCCTGAGGTCAAAAGAGGCTAATAAATGGTTGAATCTATGTCTCCTGACTTCCAAGTCCCATGTACTTTATATTAAGCTTTAAGACTCTGGAAGAACAGATGTTTTAAGAGTTTCATATTTTAGAGAACATATTTTAAGTTAATGTAGGGTTATCTAGTCATTGTATTTGGTATTTTATGAGCCATTACCAGTATTGTCATTTACTATCTCTTGTAACAGATACATATATATACTTACATTTTGTTCGGAATGGGCTTTATTCTTTTTTTTTAAAAAATTCAATTTTTAAGCCTGAAAATACATAGTTTGAAGAAAATGACTACACGTAGCTCAGGATCTCTTCTTTTCTCTGCTATGATAGTTTACAGTACAGTGACAGAATAAGAAAATGAGTTTATTAAGTTTACTTAGAAACTATTCAAAGATATCTGTGTGAGCTCCTTGAGCTATGTCAACATTTTCTTGAAAGATACCTGAGATTATTTGATGTTTACTTTTTTAAGTACAGTATTTGTAAGTTAAAGTGCACAAGAACATTTTATTACATTTTAAATGTAATTCCTGATCCCCAGATGCTGTCTATATAAATCTGAACAAACCTAAGAAATCATTATCTATATTAGATCAGCAAATCCTCTCAGTCCCATGGCTGGTCACTGTGTTAAGAATAAACGACAAAAGTGAAATTCCTTGGTAATAAAAGTTCTGTCTCTTGACAAGTGAGAAGTAAAGCTATTTCTTGCTGCATTGCCTACATATTTCAAAGTAAGGGACTTTATATTATGTGATTTTGTCTTCCCCTAAGTCCCATTTCAAAAGTACATTTCTTATAAAGACCTAGTAACTAATACACATTTCCATCAATCGCCTTGATGGATTGCTGTTTTTCTTCCCTCCCCCCCACAACAGTTAATCTTCATGTGATATTCAGATTCAACAATGTTAAAAGGTCAAATAATTTTGTGCCATTTGGGAGGGAGGGGCAACATTTTTCATGTTGATTCCAAGCCATTATCAAAAATTGAAACCTTTGAGAATCAATTCATCAAACTTTATCTGGGTCATCATTGTATAAAATTCAGCAAGTGTGTATTAAATGTTTACCATGTGTAAAGTACAATGGCAGGCACAGGATGAAGATTAAAAAATTTAAAACAACACAGTCCTTGCCTTCAAGGAGATCACTGTTTGGCTAGGGAAAAAGACCTGAACACTAAAAAATGACAATACAAATGAGAATATGATTAATTGCAAGCAGAGTGACAGCCTAAATTCAAGGAGAAAGAATTATTTCTAGTTCATAGAAATATGAATGCATGTAGACTCTGGACAGGTGAATTTTAGGAATTGGCACCTGAGCAAAGAACTGAAAAATAAAATTGATTTCAATGAGCAGAAATTTGGGGATGAGATGAATGAAAAAGACTGACAGAGCTTCCAGATAACAAATAAGCAATTTGTTAATTAGACTAGCAAATAATCCATAAATTAATGGTCAGTGGTATCTCTCCAAACCAAAGACAAAATATGGAGTTCATCAAATGCTTAAATGTCTTCAGAAAAGTGTCATTAAAGAGATGAAAGCCATCCAGTATTTATCTTCAAAGAGTTTACAATGAAATATGAGAACTTTATGACATATGCACAAATAAATGTGATTTCAGGTAGAATTCATTAAGAAAAAAGATCCAAATACTGTAAGAATATTTGAAAAGTGTAAATTCATTTTTCCAGTGTGAGGATTCCAGTGATCAGGAAGACACACAAAGGATAAGAAGTGATCAAAGATAAGTGGTTAAAAGAATAGATGAAGAGAGAGCAGGGGGGCATGGAAACTTAAGTGAAAGTATCAGGAAGGAGGGGATGGACGAGGAAGAAGAGAACTCATAAAAGGCCATCAAAGTAGTAATCTCATGTCATTAGTGACCTTGTAAATAGTAGTTTCAAAAACCAGATTCCAGGGTTTGGGGACTTTTTGTTTTGTTTGGGGTTTTGGGGGGGGGTGAAGAGGAAGGGATGTGAGAGGATTAAGGAGTGGGAGCTTTACTTGAAGTAGAAGTGAAGATTCCAGATCAGTCTTTTTGGAAATTTAGAACTGAAGGAGCAAGGAGAGATAGCAGGATAGAGTGAGGGGGTGGCTTATCAAGACTACTGTTTTTATTATTAGCCTATTTCAGGTGGAGGAAAATGCAAGTAATCTTTTGTAGGCAGAGAAGAAAGAAGACCACAGAAATGAACAAATTAGAAACTGGAGAGAGTGAGTCAATGAAGTCACATCACAGAGGACATGGAAAGAAATGGGAAAATGATCACAAGGAGAAGAGTTGTTCCTTGGCATGGGTTCTGGCTTGTGCTGCTGCCTGGGTTCCAGCATGGGCTATTTTGTGCATTCTGGCCAGTCTAACCCCATGGATTTTGGCAAAATATCAAACATTTTCTATAGTTTCAACTGTCTCAATGGGGTCTGTATCATCACTGGTGTTTCTTCCACTATCTCCTGCAGTGTCTGCTGAAGTCACATCAAAATGGGAGGGAACATCCTGCAGAGTCCTGGGCTTGTAGCCATTAAGTACCTGGAAAATGTTTCTCCTTTTAATCTTTGTCACTGTCATCCTCCGAGAGAAGAGGGTTCTCTCAAATAACCAATTCAAATTCTCAGACTTTGACCTTTGATCAGTCTCCCCTGGGCCTTTTTAATGTTGCATGTTGAGAATAGGATCATTGACTAGAAGAAAGATGTACCAATGTCTATATTGCCAAGAAACTGGAGCAACCAATGAAAGCTCTGTTTTATGTGACTAAAAAATGGATCCCTAAAAGTGATAACCAAGAATGGTTCCAGGAATGGGTGATCAAATGGAAGAATGATCAGACCATGGTCATTTCCATAGAATTTTTTTTCCTATATTGATAGTCTTGACTCATGATGGGTAGGCAGGTGTCCACTGACAAAAGGATAAACTGGAAGTTGAGTCTTTGCCAGGAACCCCACCAGGTCCAGGCCCATCTGCTAAAAGATTTGAGTGACCTAATTGACCTGAAGCACAGGCAGTTCTTGTTCTTGTGGCTATTGGTGTTATCCTGGATGGTAAAGATTGTTCTGGATATGGTTTCTAACTTGACCCACTAAGTGACTTTCAGTCAAATGTGAACCAGAAGTGGGCAAAAGAAATGTTCTTTCTGATTTTCTACAATGGGCAAAACCTAAGGAGCTAATGGGAGTCTCCTTCAGAAACTCCACTGTGAACTTTTCCAATTCAATACCACCTGCAATCTCCTGTCAGTACTCACACACATCAAACTGGAGCCTTTCATGGTGAAATTCTAGGCCAAACTACATGTCTTACTTTTATATTGTGGTTACCGGTTGATTTGGCAGGGAACTGACCTCCACCAATCTTCGGACTTTGAAGATACTCTGGTTGTGATTGGGATTCAGGGGTGATGGTAGAAATATCAAATAGGTCAAGTCCTAAGCCTCTGTCCCTCAGTCCCTGGTCAAAGGTCTGGATTCAAGTCCCAACCCTGCTACTGAGGTACTATGTGATCTTATTCTAGTGGTTTCTGATGATTCCAAAAGTTTCTCCTTAACCAAAGATCCAGATTATCCTTTAGTAAATCAATAACTGATGAAATTTGTCTTGTTCAATAATCAAAAGTTCTTTGATAATGTAAATGGTAAATAATGGAAATTCTCCTACTAGGAAAAGGTGATACTTGACTCATTAACATAGAATGTTAATGAAATAGCTACAATGGCTAAGCAGCATATTGTAGTGGATAGAAAGCTTGCCTTGAAGTCAAAAGGATCTTGTCAAGGACCATCAGTTAAAAAAGTATTATTAAATGTTTAGCCATGTGCCAAATACCGGACTAAACATTGGAAATACAAAAAAAAAGTTCAAATAAGTAGTTGTTTTAAAGAAACTCACAGTCTAAATAACATGCAAATAAAACTTCTACCATTAAGGTGATTGGAAAAGGCTTTTAATGAAAGGTGAGGTTTTCACTGACCCTTGAAGGAAGCTGGAGAAGACAAGTGCAGATGAATGCAGCTGTTATTCAATTTAAAGAGATTGGGGAACTGAGGATCATATAGGCAGTAAATATTTTTTGAGTGATGGACCTTGAACAAGCAACTTCTTTCTGGACCTCAGTTTAGATTCTATTTCAAAGAGTTGTCTCAAATAGCATATATATGTATGGGGGGAATAATCACAAGTAGAAGAGTTTATCCTTGGCATGGGTTCTGGCTTGTGCTGCTGCCTAGGTTCCAGCATGGATTATTTTGTGCATTCTGACCAGTCTAGTATACGTATAATATTTTTAAAAACTAAACATGCTACATGAATGTGAGTGTATATGTGTATTTATAAATGCATATTATGCATACCTATATAGGTATAGATTGACTAATTTATATCTGTATGTACTTATAAATATATAGACATATATACACATATATACACATATTCACATATATATGCTTACACACACATATAGCCATCTCTGAAGTCAGGAATATCTGAGTTAAAGTCCTGACTTTGATGCAAATTAGTTGAGTGTGAACTACCATAGAAAGGTGTCTCTCTGTCTCTCTCTCTCTATCAATCTATCTATCTATCTATCTATCTATCTATCTATCTATCTATCTATCTCTGACACACACACACACACACACACACACACACACACACACACACACACAGATAAATGATGGGGATATTTTGGTTATGGAAAGGCTGTAGAGATTATATCCCAATCTGTTAAGTGCTAACTGTGTCTATTACAAATTTCTGTCATAGCATCTCTATTGGGTTATTACTGCTTCAAGACAGTCTTTTATTCTCTTTCCGATGCTATAGCATACTCCCTCCCACAATGGTTGTACAAACTTTCTCTTCATTATTCAACTTTTCTCCCTCTCTACAGTCTCTGCCTTCTTCCTCATCAAACCGGATTATTCAATTTATTGAAAAAATGTGTCCATCTAATAAGAACTACATCAATTCTTTTCCACTATTTTTCTAGCCCTCTAAATGTTCTCACCCTTCTTCTCCTTCCTTGCAATCTGAGAGGAATAGGAAGTCTTTCTTATTGCTAAGAAACTCCCCCTCATGCTCCCCACCCCCACCCCACCCCATCTATACCTTTAATCCCATCCATTTTGGTTTCTTCCTTGAGATTGCTCCATCAATCATTTTGATTACTTAAAGCATCAAATGAAATAATTTATGCAAAATATTTCATAAACCTTATTGTACTAAAATATCTAAAATATGTATATATCTATATATTTATACATGTATACATTGTATTATATATATATATATATATATATATATACAGATATTAGCACTTATTATAGTTTTGGTTTTATCTTCATTTTCTTTTGTATTTACTCTTTCTCTGCATACCTTATACATTCAGGATTCCCCTCTCAAGGAAAAGTCAAACCAAATCAACCAAACAATTAGAAGATTTTCCTTCATTCTAACATACTTTTGAGCTATTTCCCTTTCTATTTCATAACTTAACATCTAGAAAAGAATGATTTCATTTTCTTCCTGACTACACAATCATTTCATCTCAACATTTTGTAATATGATTTCTCCCTATTCAAGTTTACTTAAATAACTGAGATCAATTAATTAATTTTTTATTGCTTTCCTAAAGTATTTTCCCCCTAGCACAATAGGTATATAAATAGGACCTATTGAAATGAGTAAATCCATATTTTAAAAAAAGTAGTTGAAAGGGATTATTAAAGGATTATGGGAAACTTTTTATAACATAAATGAAGACTAAGAAAAGAAGCAAATACTAAAAAATATCATGTTTTCATTTTATTCAAATATTTTCATTTTCTGAAACTAAAATAAAATTGACAGAAAATCTGCTTATTAATACTAATAATGAAGACAACCATTTACCTAGTACTTTAAGGTTTGCAAAACACTCGACATATATTGTCTTAGAGGAAAATGTTTTAAAAATAAAATTGAGCTAATTTGACTGTCCATCACTGAGGGGAGGGGAGTGAGAAGAGATGGTGGAAGGAAATTTTGTAATTTAAAAATATGCATGTGCATATGGATGAAAAAAATAATTTCTTAAAATTTAAAGAAATAAAAATAAAATTGAAAACTGATTATTAGTGAGATATGTTTGAAAGGCCTTTCAGTTCATTACAAGGAAACTTCTTATATAGCTCTATAGTTTAAATCTTTATTAATTAGGCACAGTTTATTATTTTCAACTTATTTTAGTTTTATTAGATAATTAGGTTATTTTAATTTATTATTTATATTTATAAGTACATATGATATATTTATAAATACATACAGATATAAATCAGTCAATCTACACCTATTTAGGCATGCATATATACATATATAAATACACATATACACTCATATCTAGACATGTGTCTACTGTCTCTCTATATATCACTTTAGATTTTATTAGACATTTCAAATAGTGTTGAAAAGTTGTTATTTTAGTAAATTTAGAAAAATGTTACTATTTTCCAAATAGTTAAGGCTCTTGACCAATTTTTGTTCAGATCAAAGATCACTGAAAAATTAACAGATGATTTCTAAATGTCATTGTGTATGGACAGGGTAACTAAAACAGAACTAAGTTTCCATTGCTGGTATTAATTTTAACTTCAATCACATCATTCTTAACAATATGAATACCTGTCAAGGATATTTTAGTTATCAGATATTAAGATTAAAATGACCTCTGGAAGTATCTGAAAGTAACATTAAAAAAATAGTTGACAACCAATTGTTCAATGGAAGGAACACTAGATTTGGCAATTCAAAGACTTGGACCTTTTATCTTATCTTTGGCACTACTTGTAGAACTTCAGGCAAATCACGTCATTGCTATATGCCTTGGTTTCCCTCATCTGTAAAATAAGGGGCTGGGCCAGAAAACATATTAAGTCTCTTGCAGCTCTAAATTCATGACATACTTTGGCTAACTAAAGCATTCCCTCTAACAACTGTCTGCTTTGATGATTTCCCAGTTTTATGTAGATTTCTGATCCACTGCTAGTCCTTTATTTTCTATACATTTTCTATATTCTATACATTTTTCTTCTTAGTTAAAAGCATTACTATAAATAGCTTCCTTCATTTTTTAAGTTTGTTGAACAGCTTATTTTTTTTGCCTCTAGGGTTTGTGACTTCATTATTGCTTGATCCTATTCTTTTTTGACATATAGTGACTGTTTTGCAACTCATTCTTTATTTTTACAGTGGTAACCCATTTATGATATTACATTGGGTGTGGTAGTGAGCTGCAATCTTAGTATCATGATTATGCCTTTTGGTATAATTCATAGGAGTCAAGGTGGTACATCCTCTAAGTTACATGTTCTTTTGTCTCATTCTTCATATACTATTATTATGGTGATTACATGTCTGCACATTCTGATTTTGGTGGCGACCTGCATTATCAATACTACAAGACAAGCAAGTCACATGCCTTGTATTTTTTATCTAACTTCAACCAGAAAGGTATGGTAATCACAGAGGAAGATCAGTTTTTGGAAAATTTATCATTTAAATTTTTTAAGTAAGCAGTTTTTAGATATTCTTCAAAAATAGTGATCTTTGGTCACATAGTCAGCATGAAAGGAATTGTTTATGCAAAAACCGTAGGGAAGAGGATACAATTTAAGAACAGATTCCTTTAATTGTGTTTTAGTTTTGTTTGTTTTTGGAAGAGGGGGTGGGACAGTAGGAAGGTTATTAGAGATTGTCAACTATTAATTACTTTGCTGTATGTTAAAGTTTCTTCCTATCCCTACATATCCATTGAACTTTATACTAGAATAAGACTAAATGGGGTCGATAAATGTTATATTAAGACTCAGAATAACTTCTTAGCAGAAGAGTACATCAGAATTTCTTCCCAATGATCTAATAATGAACCATTGCTATAAAATATATTTATATGAGTGGAGACAGAGGGTGAAGTTTTCATTTTGGGGAAAGAGGATGAGATATACTTTTTTGTGGGGGGGGGAGCAGGGTATATTTTCAAATGTATAGTTTCCATTGTAAATTAGACAAAGTGATATTTTGTTGCTCCTTCCTATAACTGAAATCACAGATTTATTGGTGTCTTATGACACAGTCACACATGCTTATGGTATTTAATAAAAAAAAAAAGAGGGGGAATTACCCATCTCTAAAATGAAAGACAGAGACAAAATAACCAATCTGTAATGCAGATTTATTAATAGTCATTCACTGGTTTTCAGTAAAATACTCTTCACATAACCTTGACTTTATTAAGTAGTCCTTAAGGTGCATTTGGAAGGCAGATAATGAGTTTGGGGAATAGTCTTATCTACATCAAGCTAATCTTTAACAGCTTGGAAGGGAACTAGCAGAAAGTTTCCCACTTTGAGTGACAGAACCATGTTAAAATGAAACCTCTTAAAATGTCCTTTTAATGTGGAGAGTTTACAGTTTATGACACTGTTTTTACAGGAATATCTTATGGATTAATAGGTATATAAAATAAATAAAAAAGATGGAACACTGTGGAGTTTTCATACTATTTCCGAGGGTCAAACAAATTGCTAGTTAAGAGAATAAAGAATTCTACTGTCCTAGGCATGTGAGTAGCACTTTGTATCTTGGTTAATAAAAGGCAAGTCAGACTTTCCCTGGAAGAGAAAAAAAAGTGTTTCATTCACGTTGGCTGTCTCCTTAAAAAGGGGGGACAATCTGAAGGGAGAGGTTTTGAGTGGCATGTCATTGTCGGGACTGCACATGTCACATTGTCAGGACTTCTATGGAGAGAAGTCCACAAGAACCTTTCTGACCCTTCACAAGTGCAAAGAGCTGTGTGTATGTGTGTGGGTGTGTGTAAGGGGGTTTAGAGCAAGAAAGAAAAGGGGGGATAAAAAGAAAACTAATTGAGAACTATACTTCTAACGAGACAGCTCATATTTTCCCCATGTGCAGATTCCCAGGTTTCAGGTTTTTTCTCCATTGAAAATGTGAGTACCCTTCTTTTGCATAAGATTGAACATACTATGCCAGTCTTTTCCTCACGGCTTGTATGCAAGCGTTCAGTCACAGTGAGTTGAAAAGTAGGCTGCTGTTTTCTAAGCTTTAAACCCATTCGTTAGTTAAGCATCTTATTAATGTTGCTTCTGATAGCTGTATTTAATTTTCTTTGCTCACTCACTTCACAGCGCTTCTTCCTTTGTGTATATACACTTTGGGGATTCTGAGCCTCTGTCCTAAGCCTTTGTAAATTTATGGTCAGGCCTAAATGTCTTTTCAACAAAGGTCAGGACTCAGAGACCACAGAGTTATCAGACAGGCTGCTGCCTAGTTTCTCAGGCTAGGAAGATTAAGCAGGTTTTGCTGAGAATCTACTTGGTTCTCCCTCCACTTGGTGACGGTGTTAAAAGTCCTTAAGGGCTATTTCAACATTTTAGCCAAGCTTTTTTTCTAAGTTTGGCATAGGAAGGCTTCTTCAGTTCAGCCAAAGTGAAATGGGCAGTTTTCCAGTGCTGGCTTGTCCACTGGTAAATTCCAGCAAGGATTTGTAAGTAATCAATGTAGTATAGCATAACTATCCACCCTAATTGTGATTCTGAGAAGGCAGAAGTTCATCTTTTCCGTCAGATAAGTGCCACTATGGACAGAAAGCTAGGATTTAGTGTTTTGATTTGACTTCTTTTTCTTTTTTTTTTTAAGAAGCAGGAGATAATTCATCTGCAAACACACCTTTCTTTGCTCCTTTGTCAATAGAAAAGTTGTTTTGCTAATGGTTATCTGTCTACAAGTCCTTGACCTGCTTGTAAACACATTCTGCAGGAAAACCCTGGGCCATGGCCTCAGAGCTTTGCGTCAACAACAAGAGATAAAGTGACCACAACTTAACCTGATCTGGCCTGGAGTGCCCTCTGCTGCCCCTTGACCAAGTCCTTTCCTAATCTCTGTCCTTCTGAAAGGAGCAGATTACTTGTGAAGCTGGACACGCAAAAGCTTCACCTGGAAATTTGACTCGGTTTTCGAAGTGACTATTTTTAATATTGTCAAATGTCTTGATGAGGAAGCCATTTTTAATAATAACCTTTAACAGCAAAATGTGTATTGTATGGTGGCTCATCAGAGGCTGTTTATATCAAATCCAAAAACTGTTTGAAAAATTAGAAAAAAATTCACCTAGTTAATAAAAAATAAAAAAGCAAGATTGTGTTTGAAAGGAATTCAAGTTTTGAAATGATAAAAAAGTAACAAATCCAACTAAATCATTATATGTACAAACTAAAGAAAACAGATAATCAAACAGTGCTGGATTTTTTTTTCCAACATTTCTTCCAAAGGTACTTACCTTTCACTGGAGAGCTGTCACACCTCTCTTCTCTTTCTTTTATCACTCCTTCCCTTTTTTGGATATTATTATTTTTAAATTTAATCATTGCCTTCATCTGCTACTCTTGATGGATTAGTCCACTGTCCCTCTCCCTCCCCATCCTCCCCACTTTTCTTAGTCTAGTCTGTCACCTCTTATCCATTTCACTCATTCCATTTCTAGTTGCTTTAATTCCTCTGGTGAACATCCCAGGTTTCACTATTCCTCAGGTTTACTCCCTTATCAGACTGGGAATATCAGAAATCAAATTAACAATTGCTTACTGGGCACACTGTTTTATATCATATGGAGATGGGGGTAGGGGAAAACCTGTAATTTGGGAGGTGTGTGGAATGGGGGGATGTAGAGAACGGTTAATAAGGAAACTTAGCATATGTTTTGCAATTTATGTTATTAGAAATTTGCCTGGGATACTGAGAGTTTAAGTGATTTGCCCAGGTTGATATAATTAGTATGTTTCAGAGGCAGACTTTACTTGAAACCAGATTTTCCTGATCCTAAGAATACCTAGTTAGTACAAGATAGTTTTTGTTCTCAAGAAATGTAAGATATGGTCCCATTAATATAGACATAACTATATTTAAGAGTATAACTATAGTTTTATGGGTATGATGAAAAGCAAGTCAGGACCCCATTTTTATATATGTTCTGCGTTTCTTTTGCTTTCAGCACAACAGAGTTATAGTATAAACAAAAAACAAAAATAAAAAAATTGGACATATCAATAAAACTGGGTATATGACTATTTTCTAAACCATGATACAAATGATTTTTTTAAATGTGAATTTTGAAGACTATTTTATTGTTCCTTTTGATATTTCTCCAGATTTACTTTAGACCTGACAGGTACAGTGGGAAGCAAGAGAAGCAAGAGAAAAGAATGAACATGGAAGAATATACAGAAAGTTGTTGCTCCAAATCTCATGATTTTTCAAACCAAGGTATTTGGGTTCATTAGATACCCAATTTTTACAATTTTGTTATAGTTAACCCTGACAAAACTGTGTGTTCAACATCTAAGAGAAAGGCTTAGTTCCATATTGATCCTTTTTTTAAACAGCAGTAATAGTCATAGTAGATAGTGTGAATAGGCAGCCTTTCTTTATTCACTCTTTCAAATAGAAAAAACTCAACTTATTTGTATCCCTAACACATTTCCTGAACCACATTCCAGTCTGAGATGGGTTTTGACCAGACTCATGAAAAAAGTTTTATCTCTTTTTGCTCACCTATCTTTCTGATATAAACACTGAAGCCCTGCCAGCTTGCTTGGATGCTGGCAGCAGCAGCATTGCTTCTCCCCAAGGAACTGAGTTGGTATGGAACTGGGAAATTGAGAGTTTTCTTTCATCTGTCAGTTCTGTCACCATGTTGCTACATTAGTAGAAATGGGTGTGGGACCCAATAAATTCTTAGCTGAAATTCAATTGGGAAAGGTAGCTCTTTGCATTTAGTGTCCACAAAATGAGTAAGTTCAAGAGAGGATGCTACCATTCATAACAGGTACCTTATAAAGTTTAAATGTATGCTGACCATATATAGCATAAGCTGTTGATTCATAAATTCTTCCTTACTCTTTTTCAAAGCAAAAACCTCCAAACTCTGAGCCAAAAATTCTTTGTACTTTGTCTGTTGTCTTTGAAATAAGCTTTTAGAATTTATTGGAAGAAGTAAAATAAGTAAGAAAAAACCTAAATGTTGTGATTAAAAAATTAGAATAAAAAAAACTTAAATGTGCTAATAGTAATAAAATTAGTTGTCATTTATGTGGTACTTTAAAGTTTGTAAGATACTTAATATATATTATCCTATTTTAACTTCATTATAATCCTGTCAGATATATACAAATATATATGCATATGTATTTGTATGTATGTATATCCTATTTTACAAATGAATAAACTGAAATTTAGGCTAAGTGACTTGCCCATTGCCATATAACTCTATTAAGTATCAGAATCAGGATTTGAATCCAGGCCTTCCTAATTCCAAATCCAATATTACATTTATTGTGTTTCTCTTATTTATTGAGAACTTGAGCTAAAATATCAATTTTCACAGTCTATTGCATTTTAAAATTATTGATGGATATTATTGTTGATGAATTGTAGTTATCACTATATGCTATTATATTTATATAATTTAAGTAATAAATTTACAAATGAACTATTTCTAAAATCCTTAGAAGTAAATTTTCATAAATATGAATAAATTCCCAGAACCCACAAGAAGCATTTATCTGATTCTTAACATAGTTAAATTATAAATAAGGAATTTCTACCCCAGTAGTTAGCATTTCCAAGTTTTTTTAAATACTGCAATATTATATTCAATTTTTCTATGTTTTTCCAGAACAATTTCATCAATCAAAAATTTGCTTTTTAATCCATTACAAATAGTGCTAATGATTCATCACAGTATAGTCTGAGGTCTGGTACTGCTAGGTTCCTTTATTTCTTCTCTACTTGAGATTCTTGACATTCTGTTGCTTTATATGTATTATTATTCTTTTATCTGTATTTATTTTTTTAAAAAGCCTTTTATAAGTTAATTGGTATGGCACTAAATCTTTAAATTATTTTAGGTAATATTCCCATTTTATTATATTGCCAAGATCCAACCATAAGTAAAAATGTCTCTCCAATTGCTTGTTTTCCTTTATTTCTGTTTTTAATAAGTTTTTTCAGTGTCTAGACTATAAAAATCTAAATTAATAACCTCTTGGTTATTAATAAAATTAATAAAACAAATAACCATTGTGGAAAAAAGAGCAGAAAGAGATAGAAAAAAAGAAATATCATAACCTTTTAAAAAAAATTTTGGAAGGCAATAGGGTTATTAAGTAACTTGGCCAAGTCATACAGTTAGATAATTAAGTATCTGATGTTGGATTTGAACTCAGGTCTTCCTGACCCTAGGGCCAATACTCTATCCACTGCACTACCTAGCTGCCTGTAGGATAACTTTTAAAGGCATAAAGTTATTGGAATCATCTACAAAGTGACTGATGTCTATTGCTTCATGATTGGAGATCTGGTATTGCAATGCTCCTTTTATTCAATTTTTTTTTATTTCCCTTGAGATTGTAAACTTACTCCTCTTGGTATTGTACTGTATAGTGGCATAAAGATGCCTTGTAATTAACTGATAGGCATAGCACTAAATCAATTAATTTAACTTATTTTTTATTTTAATTTTATTAGCCTATCTAGTCATTTTTTTTTGTTTTTTTCCTGCTAGTCTTTTTTTAAACAGAATAACGGAAAGATATATTAATTTCATAGATTTTATATTCCAAACAGTGAACATCTATACATTTAATTGTTTGTGTTTCTATAGTGTTTTATAGTTTTAATTATACAAATCTCATCTGTATGTTTGAAGGACAACACCAAAATATTTAAGCATTTTAATTTTTTGATTGCAATTTCTCTTGACATTTTTTCCTTTTTTGCTAATGCTATCTAGACATATCAATATTTTGGTGTTTATTTTATGTACAGCTACTTAACTGTATCTAGTAATCATCTCATTTAATATCTTTGGTGACTGGGATTTCCTATGTACATTATTATATTGTCTCTAAATAGGAATGATGTTTTCTTTTTTAATATCAATTTTTATACATTTTAATTTGGTTCTCTTGGTTTACTGCTATATCTAGAATTTGTAGGGATGTGTTAAATAATAATAAAGGGAGCATATATGCTTTATCCCTGTTTGTATCAGGGAAACTTCTAGTGTTTCCTCATTACAAATAATGGTATCTCTGGTTTTTTTTTAAAAAAATATGTTTTTATGTTTTAAACATGATTAATATAATATGAACAATATTATATCAAAGTCTTTCTATATCTTTAAAAATAATCAAGTGACTTAATCATTTTTGTCATTCTTATGGCTAATTGCACTAATTGTTTTCTATTGATTTCCTATTTCTTCTCCTAGGATAAAATATTATCTCATAAATTTTATTATTAAAGCCTTTTACAAACTGGTCCCAACTTGTCTTTCTAGCCTCATTATACATTATGTCTCTCCCTGAAGTCTATGATCCATAAAGTCTGCCCTCCTTTTTTCTCTTACATAGTAAATGTTTCATTCCTAGAATGAAATTCCCTCTATATCCTGAATCCTTCTGTTTACTTTTCCTTATAGTGTCCCTTCTCAATATAGCTTTTCTTGATACTTCTAATACTCTTTCCAAATTAATTTTATAATTGTTCTAAAATATTGTATATTTTATATCTACAATCAAATGTTGGCTCCATGACATCTTTGGCTATCCAATTTTATGCATAGTATAGGTACTTAATAAATGATTATTTTCATCAATAATTGGGTATCAGCTTGACAATAGTGAATTATTTTCTGAATACATTTCTTTAGTAAGCATTCTTGCATCAGTAAGCCATTTTGTCATTAAGTGAGATGAGTTTTATAGCTATTTTTTGCTTTGCTGTTCATTGGCATGAATATCAGTCAATAAGGATTGACTAAGTGCTTACCATGTGATGTACACTGTACCATTTGCTAGGGATAAATAAAAAGAAAAAGGGGGAGGGGGATCCCTGCCTTCAAGGTGTTCACATTCAAAAAATGAAGGAGGCGAGATCTATTTGAATAGGTATAAAACAAAAGATTTCTCTCAGAAAAGGAATTTGTTTAGAGTCTTCATATAGCTGTTTGATATAATTGAGTTGAAAATTCATCTAGTCTGAGGATTAATAATGGAGTTCTTTGACTATTCATTTACAGCTTGCTGAGTTTAAAATATCTTTCTTTTTTTGGCTTAGATGTTTCATATTCTACTAGACCCTCATTCTTTAATTTACTTTGTTTTTTGAGCCTTCTGTTTTTCTTAAGCTATTGGATTTTTTAACTTTTATATTTTGCCTCAAATTTTAAAGATTTAATCTGTATTTTTACATTAATTTTTAGTATTAAAACTGCATGCTGATATATTTTTGCCTTTTGTTAATATTTTTAAGATATACAAATTTCCCTCAGGATGATTTTAGTTGTATCACTAATTTTGATATATTACCTCATTGCTATTTTAGTTTACCCATTTATTGTTTTTTAGTTTGTTTTTAAATCATCTCATTATTCATAACATAATTTCTTAGTATTCATTTAGTTTTTTATCTTTTGTTTGTAGTTTATTAATTTTGTTGAATTATTTCTATAAAAAATTAATTTATTATAATTTCATTAAAGAGCATGACAACAATGGGACACATCAAACTTTACAGGATGCAGCCAAAGAAGTAATTAGGGGAAATTTTATATCTCTGAATGCTTTCATCAACAAAGCAGAGAAAAAAGCCATGGAGCAAAGGAACAAATTAAAAATTCCAAATAAAATTAACAAATTGGAAATCCTAAAAAATCAAAGGAGAGATTAATAAAATTGTAAATAAGAAAATCATTCAACTAATAAACAAAATTAGGTCTTTGTTTTAATAGATAAACCATTAGTCAATTTGACTTAAAAAAATGAAAAAGAAAGTCAAATTTCCAGTATCAAAAATGATTAATTCATCAATGAACATACACAATTCTATGCTAGCAAATAAAATAATCTAAGTGAAATGGATGAATATTAACAAAAACTTAAATCACCCAGATTAATAGAAATGGAATTATACAGTTTAAATAGTCCTATCTTAGAAAAAAGAAATTGAACAAGGCATCAGTGAGTTCCCTAAGAAAAAAAAATCCAGAATATTATGAATTTACAAAACTCCTGAATTCTAATAGTATAAAAACTATTGGGGAAAAATAGGGAAAGAAGCCCTGCCAAATTACTTTTATGACACAAATATTGTGCTGATACGGAGAATGAAAACCATAGATCAATTTCCCTAGTGCATACTGATGCAAATATTTTAAATAAAGCACTAAAAAGGAAATTACATCACTGTATCACAAAGATCATCCACTATGACAAGGTGAGACATACTAGGAATGCAGAGCTTGTTCAATATTAGGAAAACTAGACTTCCAGTGCCAAGATAGAATAAAGAAAACTCTTAAAGCCCTCCTAAATTCCCTTCCAAACAACTAGAAAATTGTCTCAGAATTGATCTAGGAGTACAAGCAGCTTACCAGGTCAGAAAGAAAGGGGAGCAAGATTCAAGAGGAGCAGTAGTATCAAGGCTAATACTAGGTGACTTACAGCAAAACTCTAAGCCTGTATCAATCCACTAGTAAGATGTTTTCCTGCAAACCAGTAGTCCCCTAAGCAAGTGACCAGTCTGTTCAGTATAGCAAGGCTCAAACACAGAGACTCCACCTTTGCTTAGCAAAAACCACTAGTAAGACCTTGACCCCCTTGGTGACCAATAGTGAAGCCCCACCCTAGGGGATCTACCAAGGATACACTGTTTCCATAGCAACCCAGTAGTAGAGCTCTGCTTCTAGAAGAGACTATAGAAAATTACTGTGGTAATATGGAAATTGAAGGTTAGAAGAGGACAAAAGTGTCAAAATGGCTACATATGAAGACTCAAAGAAAAATATAATTTGATCTCAGGTCTAAAAGGAATTCCTTGAACTACTTTAAAAAGGATTTTGAAAAGCAAATTAGAGAAATAGAATAAAAACTTGGAAGAAATGTAGTTTTAAAAAGAGTAAAGAAAAAGTCAAGAAAAAAGTCAGCAACATAGGAAAAGATATACAAAAATTTACCAAGAAAAATGTAGAATTTACCAAATGGAAAAGGAAGAACAAAAAGCTCAAGAAAATATTCTTAAGATTTAGAACTGGACAAGTAGAAACTAATGACACTAAGAAACATCAAGATATAATACAAAATCAAGAAAAATAAAAAAATAGAAGAAAATGTGTAATTTCTCATCGAAAAAACAATTGACATAGAGAATTAAGATTCCCAGGAACACCATAGTCAAATCTCCAGTTCCAGGAGATAATCTTCCAAGCAGCCAAAGAAAACAATTCAAATTTCATGGAGCTATAGTCAAGATTACACAGGATTTAACAGCTTCCACATTTTTAAAAAACCACAGGGGTTGGATTATGATATATCATAAGACAAAAGAGTTAGGATTATAACCAAGATTCTGGAAGATTAAAATCTTAAGTATATTAAGGGAATAAATGAAAAAAATTGTGACAGAAGGCAGTCTAGCCATATCAGATCTCAAACTGACTTGTAAAGCAGTATTTATCAAAACAATCTGGTATTGGTTATGAAATAGAGCTGGAATAGATTAGCTGCAAATTACCTTATAGTAATAACCACTGTAATTTAGTGCATGACAAAGTCACAGATCCAAGCTTTTGCATCAGAAACTCATTATTTGACAAAAATTACTAGGAATACAGGAGTTTGGCTAAAACTAGGTACAGGCAAACATCTCATCATATACCAAATAAGGCCAAAATGAGAACATGATTAATATATAAAGAGTGATGTCATAAACAAATTATGAAAGCAAATTAAGAGTTTATCTGTCAGAGTGATGGATAAGGGAAGAATTTAGGACCAAAGAAGATGTAAAGAGCATTACAAAAGTAAAATGGATAATTTTGATTATATAAAATTAAAAAGCTTTTGCACAAACAAAACCAATAAAAACAAATTATAAAAAAAACAGAAAACTGGGGAGAAATTTTGCAAGAAGTAATTTTTCAAATATAAAGAGAAGTGATTCAAAATTATGAAAAATGTAGGTCATTCTACAGTATTCAAAGGGTATTAATAGGTAGTTTTCAAACAAAGCAAAGATAAAAATATTGAAAAAATACTCTAAATCATTATTGATTAGAGAAATGCAAATTAAAACAACTCAGTACCACCTCATACCTCTCAGAGTGACTAATATAACAAAAAATGAAAGTGTTGAAGATTGGGAAACTGGGACATGAATGCAGTTAGTTAAGTTATAAACTGATAACTTTCTGCAAAAACATTTAGAGCTATTCACAAAGGGTTATAAAATTGTGCATACCCTTTATCTCTTAGCAAAACCACAGCTATAGTCCAAAAGAATCCAAAAAGAGAGAAAAGAAGCTATTCATACAAAATATTTATAGAAATTTTATTTGTGGTGGCTAAGAATTGGAAATCAATTATCTCAAATTATATGAAAATGTTATATAATGGTATAAAATTGATAATTTTGATTTTATTAATTAAAAAGAGTTTGTTCAAACAAAACCAATGCAGTCAAAAATAGAAGTAAAGCACAAACCTGATAAGATTTTAAAGTAAGTTTTTCTGATAGAGCCCTCATTTCAAAAATATATAGAGAGTTGAATCAAATTTATGAGAATACAAGTCAGTACCCAAATGATAACTGGGTCAAGGATATGAACAGGCAGTTTTTCGATGAAGAAATTAAAGCTATCTATAATCATATGAAAAATGCTCTAAATCATTATTGATCAGAGAAATATAACAAACAGATTGGTGAATATAACAATAAAGAAAAATGATCATTATTGGAGAAGATGTGGGAACACTGGAATGCTAATACATTGCTGGTGGAGTTGTGAAATGATCCAACCATTTTGGAAAGCAATTTGGAATTACAACCAAGGTGCAATAAAAGTATGCATACTCTTTGATGCTGCACTACTACTACTACTACTACTACTAGATCTGTATCCCAGAGACCATAAAAAAGGGGGAAAAGACATGTACAAAAATATTTACAGCAGCTTTCTTTGCAGTGGCAAAGAATTAGAAATTGAAGGGATGAACATCAATTGAGACATGACTGAACAAACTGTGGTATATGAATGTGATGGAGTTCTATTGTTCTATAAGAAATCATAAATGGCAGACTTCAGAAAAACCTGCAAAGGCTTACATGAAGTGATATTGAGTGAAGTGAGCAGAACCAGGAGAACATTGTACATATTAACAGCAAGATTGTGTGGTGATCAAATATGGTGGACTTAGCCCTCCTCAGCAGTACAATAATCAGAGAAATTTATAAAGGACTTGTGATTGAAAATATTATTCGCCTTCTGAGAACTATGAAATCTGAATACTGACCAAAGCATGCTATTTTTAATTTTTTAGATTCTTTCTGTGCTCTGTGGTGTTTTTTTTACCTCATAGTTTTTTATCCCCTTTTATTCTGATTCATCTTTCACAACATGACTAATATGGAAATATTTTTAACAGAGTTATACATGTATAACATATAAAGAAAAGAGGGAGAAAATGTGCAATTCAAAATCTTACAAAAAACGGTGTATATTGAAAAATACCTTTGTATATAGTTGGAATAATAAATTTAAATTTTTAGAAAGGAAATCAATTATCTACAATCATGAAAATGCTATATAATGGTATAAAATGTATAATTTTGATTTCATTAAATTAAAAAGATTTTGTGCAATCAAAATCAATCTAATCATGAATAGAAGGAAAGCAGAAAACATTTTTACAGTGAGTTTTTCCTGTTAGAAGTCTCATTTCGCAAACACATAGAGAACTGAGTCAAATTTATAAGAATATAAGTCATTCCCCAGCTGATAAATGGTCATGGATATGAGAAGATAGTTTTCAAATAACAAAAATACTCCATAATCATATGAAAAAATATTCTAAATCATTATTAGAGAAATGTGCATTAAAAGAGTTACCACCACACATCAAATTGGTTAATATAACAGAAAAGGAAAATGACAAGAAATGATGTAGGAAAGAATGCTTTCAGAAAAAAAGCTTGAAAGACTTTCATGAACTAATGCAAAGTGAAGTGAGCTGAACCAGGAAAACACTAAAACACTAAAAACAATATTGTACAATGATGAATTGTAAATGACTTAGTTATTCCAGTAATGCATTGATCTAAGATAATTCTGGATTAATGATGACAAAGGCTATCTACCTCCAGAGAAAGTACTGAGGGAATCTGAGTGCATATCATATCATACTTTTAACTTTATTTTTCTTGATGTTTATATTGGGTGGGGTGGGATTTCTGTGCTTTCTTTCATAACATGACAAATATCAAAAATATGTTTTGCATAACTGTACATGTATAATCTACAACAACTAGCCTACCTTCTCAATGAGAAGATAGGAAAAGAAAGTTGGTAAAGTATTTAGAAATAAATATTTTAAAAATCTAAAAAGCTTTTGCTAGCAATTGGAAAAAAGTTAAGAAAATGCAAATAATTTATTACATGCTATCTCAGATCTCTCACAGTATTTTTTTCTTTTAGTATAATTTAGTGCTATATATTAAACTTTATTCCCTCTATTAGAACATGCATTCCATGAGAGCAAGGAATTATTCTTGCATTTTGAGAAGTGACCAGAATTTTTTTCTTTCTCATGTAGCAGGCATGCTTAGTAAATGGATAAGTGAATATCTGCTAAATGATAAATAACTATTTCTAAGTGATTGGGTGAATGGAAGTAAGAAAACAGCTGGAGATAGAATGGAAGAGGATGTGAAATTGATGCCAAAGTCACAAAAACAAGCATGAAAGCTTCTTAAAAATCTCTGACTTGTTGATTAGTGTTAGTAGTTTACATTTATATGAGTTTCTATGAATTCAACACCTAGATGTCAACCTACTGGTGATGTATCTCTTTATTTCCTGGATTGTTTCCTAGTCCAAAACTCCATCTTCATAATATATCTATATTCTTTCTAGCTGACAAGAACCTCCCAGAATTTGTTTTCTGTAGATACAGCCTTCAAGAACTCAGGGTTACCTGTTTGTCACTATGAGAGGCATTAGAATACAACATTTTGTGGCTTACGAAGTGTTTTTCCCATGACCACTTTGTAAGGTACATAGTTTAATATTTAATATATTTAATATCAGAGAAGCTAGAAACATGCTCAAAGTCACAGTTTGTAAGTGGTACTCAAGTCAAAGTTTCTAATATTAAGTGCAGTGCTCTTTCCAAGTTATACAGGAGTTGATAGAAGTTGAAATGATTCTGTGCCAAAAATGGTAATTTAAAATAATAGAGATTTATGAAGTTCGATACTGGGAACTAGGTTAGAGGGGTTTGCAATGGACAATTGATGAAATGTGCTAAAGATAGCAGTTTAATTAATGGATGACCTAGTTGAATTAGCCATTCTCAAGGTTAAAGTTAGAATTTTGGAGTGCTGATATGGTGAATTTTTTGTACTGGTTTGAATCTGATAGCAACTTAAAGTTTCTTGTTTGGGGGAATATGAACTCAAGAATTTGTCACCCTAAATATTAATCCATTTTTTCAAATTCATAATAAACAGTAGCAAAAAGTGCCCTTTCAATTCTAGTAGAATAAAAAGATAAACCAAAGAAACAGAACAAAGCAAAATGAAAAATAAAACAAAATTGAATGTCATCCTCCTGAATGCTGATTTTGAAGAATAAGAAAATACCTTTTTTTCATCAGTGCTCTCTTATTTTACTGCCTGGTTATGTTTACTATGGCCTGAATTTGTGTAGTAAATTTTTACTGAACCCAAATACAGAATTTTATATTTAATGCTATTGAATTTTAATTTTATAGGATCAGAGGCTAACAGAACTGAAGTTGGAAGTGACTTCTGATTTCATTTAGTTCAGTACCCTAAATTTACATTTACCAAAATAATTATTCAATCACTCTTTGCATTTTTTTGCATTTTTAAGATTCCAGATATGAATGTAATGAATTATCTATTAGGATTTGCTTTAATTTGTTTATTTTGCCTACTGTTTTTATCACCTCCCCCCAAAAAATTGTTGACTGTTCTATAGTACTTTACATAATTCTATCTAGCTAACTTCATTTTCTTTCTGAAAAAAGGGTAAGAGGAAGTCAATAAATGTTCCTTTCAACATAATGTGGGTTAGGACCATAGAAAGTTACTTCTTCCTACCTAACTCAATATGAGGAGACTTTACTTAAAGATAACAAAGTTGCCCCTATAATCTGAGTGATTTCATCTTCCCTGATAGAATTTTTTGATCATCTAGGATCATAAAAAATCCCAGTCACTAAGACTTAGTGGGTACTTAAAATCATGTGAGTTGCTATACCAATGTCCTGTTGACCAGAAGCTTTCCAGATGGAGATCCAGTGACTACAGCCAAGAAGCTAAGTGTCTCTAAACCCTTATTGCTTTGTTAGAGCTAAATTAACCCTCTTTGTTAAATATTTAATGATTTACTAGTGCCTCATTTTGTCATGTCATAGAACCTGAACTTAAGAGGATGCTGGTATTATAGCCAAATCTCCAACATACTGATATATCAAGTTAGGAAAATAATTAATGAATTAACAACAGTTCTAGTTTTTGATAACATAACTTTCTATGTGACCCCTGAGCAAATCATTAATTACCCTCTCAGTAACCCTCAGAAGTACTATGAATATAATTTACAAATGAGTTGGCAATCTGCATTAGTAGATGGAATTTCTAAACTGGGAATTCTTTATATGGTTGAAATTCTAAGTCGAGCCCCTTCCCTCCCCCCCAAAAAATAACAGCATATATTTTATTATATGCAAAAATATACATGTTGCTTCATTTGATCACATTAACAACATGATGTGGTTACTATAGCTAGTACTACCATCTATTTTATAGATGAATAAACCACAGGTCAGAGACTGCCCAGGCTCATACAAATAGTATTTTTCTGACAGAGAATTTGAATCAAGGTCTTTCTAAGTACAAGTCTAAGTGGTACAAGTCTAACTCCCCATTATGGTAAGAAAACCATTTTCTATAATTTTCTATAGCATAAGTATCAGGGTATGTTATCTCACATAACTTTTACCATTCCTCCAAATGGTCCAGAATCATAGACCACAAGAGAGGAGTTCAATTTAGAATGCAGTCAAAGCATAAAACTGAAAGGCTGTTAGATTCTAGAGCAGAGATTCTTGGTTGAAATGAATTGCTTTGAGAAAGACTACAAAGAGGCTGATATCTTCTTGAGACTAGTAACAGAAAGCAGCTTTGAGGTAAGTTAGTGTATATATGTACATATATATATATATATATATATATATATATATATATATATATATATATATATATATATACTAAGGAAGAAAGAAATAAGAAGGTTGATGGGTCAAGGGAGGCAGAAACCCTGGCATTTTCCCCAGAATCAATTCTTAATAGCAAAAATCAAATTTGGCATGATGGTTAGCACAAATTCTGAGACATTATGTATATATATATATATGTACATATATATATATATATATATATATATATATTCCTAACTTTATAACAACCAAAGGCACTTTAACTTTTGAATAAGCTCTAATCCTACACTGAGTATGATTATTAATAACTGTCAAATAAATTATACTCCATTGTCTGTTATTTCAATAGAATGTGTCACCACCCTTCTAATCCATTAGTTTCATAGCCTTAAAGTATTCTTTGGTTCTTCTCTCACCTTCATCCTCAAATATTCAATCAACTGTCCACACTTCTTGATTCTGCTCCTACAATATATATCTTATCTGTTTCTTTTCATACATATGATCATCACCCAAATTAAAACTCTTATTCAACACTTGTCTAAATTATTTTTATAATATCCCACCAGTTTAGGACTCCAAAATAATCTTCCTCAGCACATATCTGATCATATCCTTTTCCCCACAATCTACTCTCTGACAATGATCAAAAACTTTCTTTAGTTATAAGATTGCCTGTAAGGTTAAATATAACTAGATTGATGTTCAAGATGTTTCCCAAATTGCTTTCCACCAAAATTTCTAGTCAATTTCTATTAATCTTTTTAAATTTATTTTGTATTTCAGTGAGAGTGAACAACCTACTTTTGTCAAATCTCCACTTTTCATCTTCTTTCTCTTTGAATTCTTGTAAGATTCATCCCATGCCTAGAATTCACTTCTATCTTATTCATTGTATATTACAAATCTTAACTTCCTTTAAAACTCATCTCTGAGACTAACTTCTCTATATACTTTTTATTGCCCTTTAGGACTCTCTACCTCCTCAAGTTGCTCTGTTTCAGCTCCTTAAAATGTACTTCTTGAAGTCAAAATCAGTTTTTGTATTTACATATACAATTACTAAGAAAATGCTTTGCATATATTTGTTGCTTTAAGTTGCTTGTGAGTTTGAAATCAATTTTAATATATTAAGTTGAAGCTATTATAATGACAGACAGAATTTTTTTCATCTTTAGCCTTATAATTTGTTACTGATTTGACTTTTGCTCTATGGTCTGACTGCACACAGATATCTGATTCAAAAATGACTCCTACATGACAACCAATAATTTCTAGTATATTAATATATGGTCAGTTTTATTTTCTGTGACTGCTCACCATGTCCAGTGACTTCCAATTCTCTTTTCAAATAAAATATTCGTGATATACAGATCTTGATGGTCTTTAAATTTGGGGACCTTTTCCTTAATCCTGAACCATATATATTTCTATTTATTTTCCATTGTTCTTTATACCTACTTTAAGATACTGAGTTTTCCAAGAATTCTATCATCTCTTCATTCTTTGCAGTAAATGTTGATGTTATTTTGTTTGTTCTTATGCTTATCATTATTATTATAAAAAAAGAGATGACCATATGTCCCATTAGATTTAGACTTTTTGTTTCTTTTAAGTTCATGAAGAAGCCAACTTTGTACATTCCTATATTTACCTTTCCATATAGGACCTGTCAGTCATGCTTCAAATTTGTTGTAATTTTAATTAGTTTTCTTGTTTTACATAGAATAAAAAAAACTAGCTAACTAGCTACACATATATGGTTTTATTTCTAGCTATTTTATCAGCTCATTAGTCATTAGAAAAGACTTAAAATTGGAGTGACAACTTTTTTTGATAACCTAACATTTTCCTGATTCTATATATACTCTGTCACCATTTCTGCCTTCCTACCATTGTCATAGAGAAATGTGTCACATAGGACTGAGGGCTATTTTGTATCTTTCTTGGTTCCACCATTAAAAAACTAACTACCAATAGCCAGCTAGCGGATAATGAGCCTTTCCTTACCTAGTCTGGTCTTAATAAAATATCCATAGTTTAGCACTGAAACAGTGGTTGAAACTACCTTAGTTTGCGCTTTACTGGCCTAGCTAAAAAGCCACATGACATACCATTCTGAGGCAACAGGATAGGATATTTTAGAATTTTCAGTCTATAAATATTAGACAAAACTTTAGAAGGACATAAAGCAAAATATTCTTTGAGGTAGTGAGGGACATATGAATACAAGCTTCATCTAACAGTGCAATAGTGGTGTAGTTAGTAAAGTAATAAAGCTTTAAAATAATTATTTTCATTGTCTCCAAGAATTAATCACAATTCCTTAGGAGTATTCTCACATCGTCTAATAAATTTGTATTTTCCCCCATAGTGGCCAGTCATATTCTTAATACATGTGAATTGTGAAATAATTAATTATATAAATCCTTTTAACATTTATTGAAAAATCATATAGTATTGGAGATGTTGTAGTCACAAATTTGGAAACTGCTTGAATATATTCCATGTTCAAATTTGGTTCTTACAAGGAATATCAGATTTTTACAGTGAAATAGAGATTAAAAAGGGTCAAACGTGAGCCCTATGACTCCTATCAAAGTTTCCTGAAAATGTGTGACTTTGCAATTTCACTGGAAAATGTATAGCAATTGGTAACTGAGAATTTCAGTCTATTATATGCCCTGGATACATATTTCAGTACTGTTATAGAATTATAGTCAAGTGTGACCCTTTTACCCTTTTCTTAACCCTTTCTATGAAGTGCTTTGTATTAAACTGAGGAAGAAAACACATATTACCAGTGCTTTATAGCCTTAAATAGAGTCAGTCCAGAGCAAAGGATCAAAGGACTTCTACAAACTCCCTTACCATGCTAATTAATGGATGGAAGGAGCATATTTGAGTTTCATTCTAACTTTTAAAGGAAAGGATTCAAGTGCCCTGTCTAATGGAAGTTCCTGAAAAAATGGTCTATGAAATCAGCAGATGCCCATACAATACTAGGGTTATTATATTTCAGATTTTCTTACTACCAATAAGCTCATACATTGTAGGATTTTGATTCTTAATAGATTTCTGTGGGATATTTGTTTTCTTAAAAGTTTAGTTTTTTTTTAAAAAATAAAAAAGAAATCTTAGGAGAATTATGGCATTGTTACTTTGGTTTGACTTTCCCTTTTCAGTCCTACAGAATTTACTTTGCCAAAATGACAATAAGAATCAAGTTACCTTATGACTTATATCTTTTTTAAAAAACCCTAGATTTTTAAGTAAACTTACAGTTTAAGTACTTAAAAAGTACTAAGAGTTAAAATCTTGATCAGTGTTAAGTAGTAACTAATTATATTTAACCTTACAGGCAATCTTATAACAAAAGAAAGTTTTTGATCATTGTCAAAGAGTAGACTGTGGGGAAAAGGATATGGTCAGATATGAGGCCATTTGAAGCAACAGGCCTATGTTATTATAATATTGTTGGCTCTCTAAAAGGTATAGACTGAAGACATTATACTTCTATACATTCCCTCCAAATTCACATTTTCTGAAAAACTGAAACACTACAAGGCATTTGAAATCATTATCTATTTGAAGATTTAGTGTCTTTAATGAGACAGATTGTAGAAGGGCATGCTTTGTACATTTACTGAAAATATATAGGTTATATGCTCATAGTGTTTGTACAACTCTCTGTCTACTTTTTCTCTAGCATTTAAGCTTTTAGAACTTAAAAGTTCACTGATGGGGCAGCTAGGTGGTACAGTAGATAGAGGACCAGCCCTGGAGTCATGAGGATCAGAGTTCAAATCTGCCCTCAGACACTTAATAGTTACCTAGTTTATGTGACCTTGGGTAAGTCACTTAACCCTATTGCCTTGCAAAAATCAAAAACATAAATTCACTGATTTTTGGACACCATGACTGTCTTTGTGTGTGGGGAAAGAAAAATAGAGACAGACAGAAACAGAAACAGTAGACATAGAAAAATATATTTGGAGAGAGAATAAGTAAAAATCTCTATAGGCTTCAGTTCCATGTCTATAAACAAAGGTTGTGGCTAGATAAATTTGAAGTTTTTTTATGATCCCAAATTCTATTATGCTATTTTTTGTGTACACGGGTAAGCAAGTATGCAAACAGTTATCTAAGGCAGATAGGCCTGCTACTTCAATGTTGTAGTCAACTCCTCATGTCAACTTCTTCATTCTGTGCAGATGAAAAACTCTCTGCAATTTTCATTGTGGAGAATTTTCTAGAAACATGACTATTGAACATAAAGATAGTACATACAAGAGATAAGACTAGAAATCAAGTCTTCCTAACTACAAAGTTGACCTTTCATCCACTACGGTACATTCCCTCTCCATGTGTATGTTGATAATAACAATTCATATTTATATAGTGCATTAAAGTTTGAAAACAATTTCCTTAGAGAAATCCTGTGAAATAATGTAAGTTTTTTTTTAATTTTTATAGTTAAGGAGCTCTCTCCAGGCATTCTTGTGTGAGTGACATCATCTTTAAACCCCAAGTGGCAATCCCTGAAGCATCTTCGAGATGCCCAAGGAAGACAGGGCTACCTGGAAATCCAATTATTTCCTCAAGATCATCCAACTTTTGGATGATTATCCAAAATGCTTCATTGTGGGAGCAGACAACGTGGGCTCCAAGCAGATGCAGCAGATCCGGATGTCCCTCCATGGGAAGGCCCTAGTGCTGATGGGAAAAAACACTGATGCACAAAGCCATTCGTGGACATCTGGAGAATAACCCTGCCCTGGAGAAACTGCTGCCTCATATCCGTGGGAATGTGTGTTTTGTGTTCACTAAGGAAGATCTGACTGAGATTAGGGATATGCTTCTGGCCAATAAGGTACCAGCTGCTGCCCGTGCTGGTGCCATCGCCCCATGTGGTGTCATGGTGCCAGCCCAGAACACTGGTCTGGGTCCTGAGAAGACTTCCTTCTTCCAAGCTCTGGGTATCACCACCAAGATTTCCAGGGGCACCATTGAAATTTTGAGTGATGTGCAGCTGATTAAGACTGGAGACAAAGTGGGGGCCAGCGAGGCCACCTTGTTGAACATGCTAAATATTTCCCCGTTTTCCTTTGGGCTGATCATTCAGCAGGTGTTTGACAATGGCAGCATCTATAACCCTGAAGTGTTGGACATCACAGAGGAGACCTTGCACCTTCGCTTCTTAGAGGGTGTCCGTAACATTGCCAGCATCTGTCTGCAGATTGGCTACCCAACTATTGCATCAGTGCCCCACTCTATCATCAGTGGGTACAAGCGGTTCTTGGCTGTAGCTGTGGAGACTGAGTACAGTTTCCCACTTGCTGAAAAGGTGAAGGCCTTTCTGGCTGACCCTTCAGCCTTTGCAGTGGCTGCCCCTGCAGCTTCAGCTCCAGCTGCTGCTGCACCAGCTACTGCTGCTCCAGCCAAAGTAGAAGCCAAGGAAGAGTTGGAAGAATCCAATGAAGATATGGGATTTGGTCTGTTTGATTAGCCCATGGGATACAACTATTTTGCCAGTTTATTTGTGGAACAAAGAAATAAAAATGCTCATTATCTCTGAAAAAAAATTTTATAGTTAAGGAAATAAATTCTGAGAGAATAAGAAACTTGTTCATTCTCACACAACTAGTAGATGATTAAGACAGGAAGTAAAACTAGAATTGCAGAATTCTAAACCAATACTATGCACACTACACTACACTACACTACACATGAATAATTACAGCCACTTCCTAGCCTTCAAAACTCCATAGTGAGACCTGAAATAGATAAAGATGAAATTGGGAAATATTTAATAAATAAAAATATAATGCAATATAGATAATGTTAATTTGTGGTTTTCTAAGTCAATATGCAACCCTCAAGGATTCGTTTCTGCTTGACTTTCACCCTTGCATATTGCATACTCACTCAAAGATGTGTGAATAGATTTTTTTGACATTTAAATTTATATGTTTTGATCAGATATTTAAGGTGTATAACCTTCAAATATGTTCATATTCCTTTTGCTATTTGAAACAGAGGTCACATCATTACCATGGTAAAGTGTGAGATTATATTATCTTTATATGATTTCATGGGGGAACATGATGGTATATATGAATATTCAATATTCAAAGAAAGAGACATGTAAAAATCATTTTTTTCTATAATTGGTCCGAGAGCAAAGGGTTGATATCATGTATAAGAGCTTCCAGATAAGCTTTTGGACTGGCTTCTAATGAGGGAAACAAAGAAATTCACTTTGGAAATGTGATGAGTCCGTGTTCATTTTTTTTCTTAAAGGAAATAATCACTTTGACCTTGAATCCAAAAGGCCCAGAAATCAACGAATTTTATTCTTAAGAGCCTTAATGAGCATGGAGATTAGAGTGAACTGTGTAGAATAGTTCATATTAGATATAACTGATAATGGACAATAGAAATTCGCCTGTGCATGCAGCCCAGACTTCCCTGTGCAAATTCCATTTCCCTTGCTTCTTTCTAAGATAGAGTGATAATACTTTGCTATGTTATACATACAGTAGATAACGACATGGCTTCTTCTGGGAAGAGTGAAGGGAAAACTAAATTGAATGCAGACTTCTACTTAAAAGCAATTCTTTATACAACATGAGACATAAATTACTTAAGCCAAGTGTATCGAAAAGGTCAGGTATAATTAACATTCAACCCGCTATTGTGAACAAACTTACTGTTTAGCTATTTATTTCAGTGTGATATGTGATCAATTCTTCATTGAGATGAATAAAATTTTGAATGTAACAAATTGATCAGACATTGTCACTATAGATTTCCAACCCTGCAATCTCTCTAACTAAATAAGAAAGGGTTTGTTATAGAATAGTATCATTTAAAAAATAGATCCATCTAATATTCACAAAGATAAATATATCCATATGTATGTATATGTATTTATACATATTTTTATTTATATGAGAATGTATAATCATATTAAATGTGCTGGCAATTATATAGTGGCAAGTAGTATGTCTGTCTGTATATATCTACCTAGATATAGATGCATATGTATGAATATATGTGTGTGTATTCATATATATTTTAAACTAGATCTTGGACCCTGACTTTCCTTAAAGAGAGAGCTTAACAGTTCAGTTCACCTTGAAAGAAGGGAGATTCTACTCATATCTTGAAAATGCAGAATAAATTACATTATTTTTCCTAAAGAAAAGAATAAAGAGTAATGAAGCATGGAAAAGGGTGGGAGAAAGGATGAGAAAAGAAGTGAAATACAATAAGCATGGGAAAGGAAAGATGGTTTTGTGATTAATATTGAAGTTCCATGACCACAGGTTTCTCATTCTAGTCTCTCCTCCCTAGATTTTAGGGAGATATGTCATACTTGATTTTTTTATCTAGATTTTAATTATAATAGATGATTGAGAAATGGAGTTGAAAAGCTTCTGAAAAAAATTTCCACAGTCCATTACACCTGTTTTGTCACCTGTTTTATATTCAAATTTTCTCCTCAAACTTCAAAGTGTGCTCGCTCTCTCTCTCTCTCTCTCTCTCTCTCTCTCTCTCTCTCTCTCTCTCTCTCTCTCTCTCTCTCTCTCTCTCTCTCTCTCTCTCTCTCTCTCTCTCTCTCTCCTCTCTCTCTCTCCACTCCTCAGAAGATTATGATATATTCATATAGTTATAATATGCCCTTATTTTATCAAGTCATCAAATGGTAAAATGTCTGTTATTGTACTAACAGTTTGAAAGAGATCAAAATAACATCTAAACTGGAAAAACAGGATGGAGGAAAGCATATATTGCTAAGATTATGATAGCATGCACTTTAGTATGCTTCTGATTGTGTGTTTATCTGTGTCTGTGGACAAATGCTAAAGATGGACAATTCCCTGCAGTCATAATTGAATAGGAAGAGACCATAAGATCATAGATGTGGAGGTGAAGGGGACCTCAAAGATAATCTGATTCATTAGGGAAACTATGACCCAGAGTAATTCAATGACTTCTCCAAGGTTATACAGGGAGTATCAGAAATGGTAATTGAACCTAGTTTCTCAAACTATAGAGCCAGTGCTTTTTCTCTTATACCACACTTTCTCCCAGGTTTTGTTGTTGCTCTTTTGTTTCAGTCATGTCTGACTCTTTGTGACCTCATTTAGGGTTTTCTTGGCAGACACACTGGAATGCTTTGCCAACTCCTTCTCCAAATCACTTTACAGATGAGGAAAATTTGGCAAATAGAATTAAGTGATTGATCTCGGGTTACAGAGATAGCAAGTATCTGAGGTTGGATTTGAACTCAGGTCCTCCTAACTCCAGACCTGGAACTTTATCCACTATGCCACCTAACTGCCTCTCTCCTGGATTAGGGCATGTTATATATTTGGAAAACTAACTAGGACTTTGATTGATTAATAAAAAAAATTTATGAAGTGCAGTTTCTTCAACCATAAAATGGGTATATGTAATAATATAGGATAGAGAATAATATATGGGTGGGTAAGAGTGAAAATAATAATTTCAGTAGAAAAAATATAATATTTTAATGAGATACAGATCAAGTATCATCTTTTCCATAAAGCACTTCATGATTATGCCCTCTGTATTTATTTTTCATTTACATGTATGTAGTTTGTTATATAGATATGTATATTTTTTCTGTTCATATTATATACTTAATGCTGTCTCATAATAGAAAGCAAACTCCTTGACAATAAGAATTTTTTGAGGGGAAGAGGGCCTTTCATAATAATTGATCTCAAAAATGCCTGATCGTGTTTGTTGATTGATTAAATTATAAACTAGAAAATTTCTTAACTGTACACAGAATATTAAACTTTTCAGATTCAAATTCCTGTTTCAATTTATTATTATAAGGCAAATAATTAACTGCTCTTGTTGATTTTCATTATTTCTAGTAAGAAAAAATGGCAGTTTCTTCTTTTAGCTAAAATATCCTTCAAAATATTTTGACACAAAAAGTCCAAATATTTTGCAACAGTGTCCCCAGCTCTACCTTTGAGTCATCTCACAAATAAGCCTTCCTTTTCATGAACTGTTTTTGATAAAGTTGATCATTCATGTAATAACCTGCAAAAAAGACCCTCATTCAAATTTCTTGAAATAAATGATTGTCCGTCAAATACGGAATGTGACAAAATTGTATAAGAAACTGCATTTAAAATAAGTCCTTGTAGATAATGAGTTTTGATGTATATCATCTAACAGTACAGACGGCAATCCAATTCTCCCAAATATATTTAATTAAAAAATCCATGATTTATTTTGAATTTTTTCTTGTTGTACTACTGCCATAAGTAGGTTTTCAAAGTAAGAAATTGTTGAAACATTAGTTTCAACACCCTATTCTGAATATATAATCAAATAAGTGTCTTTAGCTATAACTATTTTTGCATCTACATGCAATACAAAACAAAAACATTTTTGCTGTAGCCTGTAACATGGAATTCTCTTTTAAAAAACCCTCATATGATACAAGCAATCCTTTTGATGTGACAGACTTGGTTTTGAAATTTGTTCTTTTCTTACTGAATTTCTATAAATATTTCTTATCAAATTTTCTCTATAAAAACATGATTTTGCTAAACTCTACATATTTACTAAGTAGATTTTTTTTCATTTGACGGTTTCGTACTATTAACAGCTAAAACATTCATAATAAAAAAATACAATTTCCTGTATCAATGAGTTCTTTTGAAACTGTTATAAATATAATGGATCATTATTTCAGATATGGATTCTTTATTTTTTGTTTCTGTATTTCTTCTACTAAAATTTCCTCTGTTATCTTGATATATATTAGTTTCAGCTATTCCAGTGGAATTTCTCTTTTAACTAGTTTTATCCATCACAAAAAGCTATTATTTCACTTTTTTAAAAGTAGAAAAAATAAAAATTAAGATAATTACATCTACATTGTAATTTGGATGTTTCAAGCCATTATCTTTAACTATTCTGGAGTTATTTATATTTTTACAACTTTCAATGATTTTATTCATTTGGGGAAGCTATATTATTTTATTTTACTTATAAAAATTTATTCACAATTTTACTTAGAAAAAAATACAGATGACATTATTATACTATTAATTGCCACAGATTGTTCAACTTTACACATGTCATATTCAAATGTAGCAAAATGTGAAATGTAACACATCTGTGTCAAGAGCCTTTGTCATCAGGGCCGGCTAGGTGGCGCAGTGAATGGAGCACGGGCCTTGGAGTCAGGAGTACCTGAGTTCAAATCTGGCCTCAGACACAATAATTACCTAGCTGTGTGGCCTTGGGCAAGCCACTTAACCCCACTTGCCTTACAAAATCCTAAAAAAAAAAAAAAAAAGAGCTTATGTCATCAACAGATCATATCCATAATGAGATTTAATGCACAATGTCTCATATTTGATCTTGTTTGCACATACCATATTAATCAGCATGCTGCAATCACTTTTAGTCAGAACTAATTCATGAAGTGAATCTCATGCTTGTTGACTTTTATTTGAACTTGGTTTTCATTGAAAATAGTGGATTATTTATGCTGTATTTATATTCAAAATATACAATCATTTTAGTCATGTCTTTGCATTTCCATTCTATTCTGAGAGGATTTTGTGCCAATTCTTCCCCCCGGTCTCCTGCACCAAGGGAATGCACCCCACAGTTCAGAAAACTGACAAACTCCACTTCATCTTTTCTTATAGAAGTTACAAATGTTTCAAAAGCCTTCATATGAAATATGGTGCAGCCTTTCTTCTGACCTTTTAGGGTGTGATACTGATATGCCATGTCTTTGTGTAAATAGGAGAAAAATATTGAGGAGAAAAAGAGAGATCTATAAACGAAAAACCCAGAATAGTCTGATGATAGTTTCATGTTAGGCTATTGCATGTGTTGCCAAGCTATTTTAAATTCTATCTGTATTTTTTTTGAACAGCACATAAAAGAGAGCTATCGAGTTGCTAGATCAATGTAAGTTTATTATTGCTTACCCAAGTGTTTAATAAACCCATCCCTACCCAGGACATAACTTTAAATACTTCATTGACTGTAACAAAGCAGCTCTTTTTTCTCTGACCAAAGTGGCCATAATAAACTATAATTAAGTACTAATTATGGGCTCTACTGGTCAGATAACTGAAAGCAAGAATCCATTATGTGACTGGCAGAACCAACCACGGAAATGTAATATTTTTAGAAAATGTCATAAAATAAACAAAATGTCAATTTCAAAAAATGTGATGGGGGCAATTGATCAAATATTGTAAATGATTTGATACTGTGAGGATTCAATTCTTGTGGAAGAAGATGCAAGAAGAAAAAAAATAATTTAAGAACAAGGCATAATTGCTCCACAAGCAGAAGCATTTATGAAATAAAAGAATAAAGTCAGAGATTATGAAAGATCATTTGTTTTAATTTCCTCACAAATAATAAAACCTATAGTTGCATTAATACAATGGGTAAAGAATAAAGAATAAGTTTGCTCAAGCTTATTATTTTGAAAGTCACAACTTCATTTGATGTGTATCATTAAAAGAAAAGCAGATAAATTAATTGTTTTGACTATAATCCTTCAAAAGGGCTTATAAGACTCAGGGAAGAGAAAATGATAATTATAATAATATCAACAATAATCAAATTAACAACTAATAGTGTTTTAAAATTTGCAAAATTGCCTTACAAAGGTGAGCCTATCAACAACCCAGTGAGGTAGGTAATATTATTTTCCTCATTTTATGGATTAGAAGCTGAGGTTGAAAAGTTATATGACTTGAATTAGGGTCACACAGTTAAGAAATGACTGAAACAAGATTAAAAATCATATATTATTGATTCCAATACCAGCCCTATTCTATCCTCTATATCACCTAACTGTATACACAAAACACACACACACACACACACACACACACACACACACACACACACACACACGCAAACATCATTATATTCCATAAGCCCAGCAAATTTCACTATAGTTTCATCCTTTTAACTTGTCAGAGAAGAGCATCATGGACCATGGTCAAGTTCGTATTTCACAGAAGCATAGTAAAAGAGGCCTATTTAACAGTTTATAATTGTCTCAATGACAGCAAATTATAATTTTAAACTCCAATGTAATACTTGTTAGGAAGTTTAATATCAAAAGGGCAGCCAAGGTCTTCTATGAAAAATTTCTAGACAGTGAAAGAAGTTAATCTTTTTTTGTTGATGTTTGACTTCCATTCTTCAATAGCTAAGCTCTGATTTCATGTTTTACAGTTGTAATTTATTAATGAAATTTTCTCTTTTAATGACTAACTAGGTGGGTAGAGGTAGGAAGTAGAGACGAGCTGATAAGTTGCAATCAATATCTGAAATAAAATCATGTAGAATCCTGAGATTCAGAGCGAAACTTATTACAAAATTTTGAGGGCATTTTTTTTGAGTGGGAGCAGTTTTTTTCTTTCCATTTTTCCCCCCTTCCTTAAGGTATCTATATTATGGAAAGATTTTGATTGAAGGGAAGCTACCAAGATGGCTTTAGAAATTTGCATCTTTGGAAAAAGGGCTATCAAATTTCTGAAGTTTCTGATGCCTGATGTTTTTAGGGAAAGTTTCACCACCTGCCCTTGCACTACTAGTGGTCACATATTTACCTACAAGTTTTTCATTTTCATTCTGTTAACACATTGATAGGTGAAGGAATTACTTGACTTTTAAAGCAGTAACTGATTCTCAAAAACCTACTAGTTTTATTACAGCCTTTTTTAAATAACAAGAAGCAAAGAGGGGCAGCCTTGAAATACTAGCCCCAAAACTGAATCTAATCCTGAGGATCTCAGTTGGCTTTACCTTTGTAAGAGTTTATGATGAGTAGTTAATAGATTTTCTTTACTTTACAGTTTCTAGACTGTGTCTTGCTCACAAAGGTGATTTAATCAAAGTTTATATACATAATGAATATCCTATTCATATTTAGGTGATTTTAATAGTGTGTTGTTTGGCTTATTCCTCCTTGATATAACTATTTGACATTTGTCTGTATCGTGCTTATATCATTCCAACAGAGACAGCATGTAATAATGGATTGAGATTAGACCTTGAAATTCAGAAGATATGGGTTCAAGTCCCTCATCTGGCAGCTCTAACAGATTTTGTGAGCCCCTGGGCAAATTCTTAATGTCTCAGGGTTCTTGAGCAACAATTTAAGGCTTTAATTTACAGAAATGAGGATTTACATTAAGAGAGGGACTTTCCTCACCTATACCATTGAAAAAACTAGTCAGATAACACTTTCTTTCTTTCTTTTTTTCTTTCTTTCTTTCTTTCTTTCTTTCTTTCTTTCTTTCGTCTCTCTCTGTATGTGCATTTGTAATGATATTATACACATATGCATATATGCATATTTTACATATCTATTTCTGTATGTTTCTATACAGACACAATCATCTCAAATTTGTCAGTCATCTGAGAATGAATCCATGATTTCTTGTAATATATGTGTAGTGTTTATGTTTACATGATATATATATATAACTGTATATATATATATCTGTATATATACAAACAGATCTCAAATTTGTCTTGTCATTTATTTGAAAACAAATCCATTTGAAAAATCCTTAGTGAGAAATATTGTAGGTCATCATTAACATCAATTAAAAATAAAATCTAGTAATATTTTCTTGTATGTGTTAATCAAAATACAGTACCTCCCACTCCCACTCTTCCCAAAATAATGATATGAAAGTTAGAAAAACATTTTATTAAGTTCTCTCAATTGTATTATGTCCTTGATATAACTAATTTCTTTGGCTAATGTTCTACTAAAAAATAGATTGATTACCTGATTGAAATACTTGGAATGCTCATGAATGAATATCTATAAAGTACTCTGATATTATAAGGAGAAAAGAGAATATCATACCATCCAAGATTCAGCATTACTCTTCAATCATCTGTTATAACCCATTTTATTTTTTTTTTGTTTTCTGAAAAATATTTTACACTTGTGGAATATAATTTTCAAAAAGATACAATTAATTGCAAATTTAACATTCTTCATTATTCTCCTTTTTCTTTACTGAGCTAACATTTCACTCTGCAACCTCTAATATATAAAATATGTTATCCTATTGATGTAAATTATCTCTATTATTCTGGGGAATATCTTTATTAATGAAATTAACAAGCCTTTGGAGTATGATTGCCCTTCTGATAAGAGAGAAATAAGACAATATTTTGTCTTACAAGAAAAAAAGACCTAATGAGTCATTGTCATTTGAATTCTAGCTCTGCCACTTACTAAGAAAAATGACCTCGAGCAAGTTATATAAGTTCACTAGGCCTAAGTCTCATTTTTAAAATCAAAGAATTGAACTACATTATTCTAATATATTATCCTTCCATTCTAAGTCTTTGACCCTAGGAACTGCATTCATTGTTACTGTTTCACTTTAACTTCTTTTTGTTCCCCCAATATGAAGAAATTAATAAATTGATAATAGTAATTATCATCTATTGATAATTTAGAGTAGACATATATATATATATATATATATATCTTTATGTTAATAAAGAAAGTATAGGATTTAAATTAGATATTTTAAAGGTAAATTCTTTCCAGTCTTAGTGAGTTTCCCCTATTTGTGAGAACTAAAAGTTGTTACTCTTTTCTAGGACAAGTTGTTTTAGTCAAATTACAGATCCTTTAAAAGTAAATATTTTAATGGCAACTACTACAGTTGCAGGGCAAAGATTTCTAAGGGAATCTCACTTTGACAAATAGGTTGATAGACATATGTCCTAATCCTATATACCCAATATATTCATCCTCCAAATGTTGCATTCAGTGCAATTTGGCATGTACATTTTTTCCTTATGTATAAGACACCCTTTTTCGAAAAATTTAGGGTCTAAAAACTGAGATCATCTTATACAGTGGTTATAGATTTTTTTATTTGCATTACCAGCTTTTCACTCTTGTTTGTGCATTTATTGTTTCACATTTGTTACCAATATATTTGTGTTACTTTTGCCACATTCTACCAAGAAATGGCTCAGAAAAAAATTATTGTACAATGCTGAATTCAAGTTCAGTTTGAAAAAGTGAATGGAAATTGTGCTGCTGAACATAAGCTTGGTCCTCCTTCAACTGAGAAAACAATCCAAGACTGCCTACTGGAAGAAGAACCCTCCTGAAAACACCACAGCAGAAGAAGGCCATGAGAGGCAGGTCAGTCAAAGGGCCTGAGTTAGAGAGGGAACTGAATCCATAGATTGAAGAGCAAAGGGTCATTGGAATTCCCACGTGCACAAAGATGGTTCAGCAGGAGGCCAGAAGAATTGCTGATGAAAAATGATTTTAATGATTATTTTAAAGGAGGATACAATAGGAGAGCAGGCAGAGCCTTTCTTAAGATAGTGATTCATCATCAAACACAGATGACAATGAGCTAATGATGATAAGGAGTTGTATGAGTTTTATGATGAATTAAACTTGAGTTCAATAACTTTATGTAATACATATTATTTTTTCAAATTTCAGGCCCCAAATTAAGGTGCGTCTTATACAAGAATACACATATAAGGAAATACAGTGCTTAGCCTACCTAGAAGAAGACCTGCCTTTGTCAATTGAATTCCATTCATAAGAAGTTTCCTAAGATTGTTATATTGCTCTTTTTTAGTTATAAAAATAAGCTCTGTAATTCTCCTTTGTTTATGACCTTGAAAGGGTCAGATGACCTGATTTTATTGGCAAATAGTTAGCCTTGCTAATGAAATCATTATATTTGGACATTTTGTGCCCCAGACTTTTTCCTTTTTAAGATTTTTAAATTAACAAATACAACAAAAAAGTTAGTTTTTAATACTAATATTGTTGGGGCAGCTAGGTGGTGTAGTGGATAAAGCACTGGCCTTGGAGTCAGGAGTACCTGGGTTCAAATCTGGTCTCAGATTTAACTTAACCCCATTTGCCTTGCAAAAACATAAAAAAAAATACTAATATTATTTAAAAGAGCTATTGATTGTATCAAGTTGAAGCATTCTATTCTTTATAATTTATGTTCTATTAAGATTTATCTGTTAATCAAAAAATAAAAGTTTAAGGGAATGTATTAAATGTGTATATATATGTCTAGTGTCATATTAAGTGTTACCCTTTCTCTATGTTAAAAGAAATTCCACTGATATTTCTACTCTTTAACCAGAGTCTGAGAAATAAAATATGTTTATTAACTATGCTACTGCCTGTCTATCCAAAAAATGTCAACCTCCATATCAGTAAATTACATTACAGTAATACTCTCATCTGGCAATAGAAGTAAGGCAAGATTGTTCCCAGTAACACGAAGCAATAGACAGAGTTTGTCTTCACTAGGTCCCCCAATCCTCTAATTATATTCTCTCTTTTCAATATTCAGCCATCCTTCCTATTCTTTAGTCACATCTCCCCCCACCACTTCCCTATCCCTATTCCCCTATCTATCTATTTAGTTACTGTATTTTTCATTCAAATCAGTTTTTCAGCCAAGTTTATAGGCATCAATTGATCTCATATTTCTAGTCTCCCTTTTCATAAAGAGGAGAAGTCAGATGAATTCATAATAAAATTTTGGTGACCTGATATCTATATCCTATTCTTGACACTGCCCCTCTAATCTAGGAAACAACACTCTTGGTTTATTGACCTAATTCTAAACTACTCTCATAATGTTTGATTTTAAGATACTCCATAGAATAAATATCTAAATGAAGGCATTTAAGGCACTGTGAGATCTAATTCTAAGAGATATATTTGGGCAGAGTTATCTAGTTTTTAGGGCATATACAACTTTAAAGACCATAGAAGGATTGTAGCAGGCTGATTTTTAAAGGAAATCTGAATAAATCAAATTATCAGCCCCACCTAAAAAAAAAATCTCTGCATAATTCCTTTACCAGTTGAATCTGTGTTCTTGACTAATTGCATAAACTTTAGCCCTATATGGTTCACTTGACAGAGGATTCTGGATTGTAGTTTTTGTTTCCAGTTCCTAGTTGATCCTTTAACAATGTCACTCTACTTCCTTGCAGTTTGGCTTCTGAGGAATTGCTTCACCAAGCCCTGTCTCTTGGTCCTAATGAATCTTTCTATCTTTCTTAAAAATTTAAAGCACTATAAAAATGGGACATCATCATTATCATCATTTTTTTCATATTTTGATTGAATTCAGATAGAAATGTTATAAGGACATATCACAATTTTGCTATTCTTTCATTATTATTTGACTATTCATGTTTACTTGGGTATTGAGGTTTGTGACAATGACTTCATAGTAATTTTCACAGTAATATATCTGAGGTGCATTGAAATGAATTATCATGCCCTTTTAAGGGTCATACTCCAGTGTCACATTTAGGAAGACCAAAAGTCTTCCTATTGAAAGTTTCTCCAGAAAGTAAAATGAATAGTAAGAATGAATATAAAGTTCAAATTCCTTGGTCAGGCATTCCAAGGTCTTCCACAATATAGATCCAAACCCTATTGTTACAATGTTATTACAATGTTATCGTTACACTTCTATTACTCCCCTACACAAATCTCCCACCCTTCCAATGAAAATAGTGAACATTTACATAACACTTTAAAGTTTACCTCTACCTTTATTATTTCATTTGATATCACCTAACATCAATTATTTCAAGCCAGTTTGTGAGACACGTACTTCTATTATCTTCATTTTACAGACAATGAAACTGAAGTTGAGAGAAGTTATGAAACTTGCTCAGGGTCACACAGTTACTCATTTTTAGAGGCAAGATTGAATTTAGGTTTTCCTGAATCCATGTCCAGTATTAGATCCATTATATTACCTAATTGCCAAACCAAATCAGCATATACCTGATTCATTTTCCTTATTCAACTGAATCTTATCCTTTCTTTAATAAGAAAAGAGGAATATACATTTATTAAGTTCTTGTTATGTGTCAGACACTTAGCTTTACAAATATTCTCTCATTTTACCCAGGTTAATTCCTGTTGATTTTCATAAGGCTCAAACTAAAAGTTCTCCCTCATTTTAATATATGTAATAGTAATTATTGCATTCATTTGCTCCTTATTGTATAACTATTGTTAGTGATATTTCCATGTATTGTGTTTTTCTTTATCCTTGACCGGTCCCACAATTAGATTATAAACTCCTTGAGCACAGGGATGCTGAGATGGTGCTTTAGAATGTTTGCTTTTTCTCTCAAGCACCTCACCTAGTCCCTGGAAGACAGGAGGTTCTCAATAAATTTTTATTGATTCATTAATAGAATGCCTGAATTAATGAGGGTCGAGATGGGGACTTTAGCTTTTAGCTCCATGTGCAGTCCAATAGTTTTGATTAAAGGGATATATAGATCAGTCATACCCATGTTTAAATACCAGTTTTAAAAGTATACTGAAGGCAATGATACATGTATAGCTATCCACACTAGTAATTAGCCACTGTTTAGCCTTCTGGTCAGGCAGGTAATTGAAAGTTGATTGTAACCTATATACTGAGTCTGATTCTCCCTCTTCACACACATAAGAATAAGAGCTTTATTCCCTCTTGAGTTCAAGAGGGTTGGGGAGTATAATTATCCCCTGACCCCACTCTATGATTCTTCCTTCAAGCCAGGTACATGCTGCTCTCTTAGTGGACAATACAAGTGGCCACTTGCAGGAGAAATCTGATCCAAACATTACACATCTAATTCCTTCCCCAATCCCTATGCACCAGCGCACGCATGCTCATATGCCCACTCAGAGTGCACGTACACACACACACACACACACACACACACACACACTCACCATCCACTTACACACATAATCCCACTCCTACTCACTCACACGTTCTCATACACACACACATACATACACACACACACAGAGACACACACACACACACACACACACACACACACACACAAACATGCCCACGTGCGTACGCATGTATACCCACTCAAAGCAACCTCAAATTTATGGAAAGCAGAGTCAGGAATTTGAGCCTGAACTTCCATGAGCCAGCCACTCTCTCTAAGCCAGGAATATAACACCTTCTTTTGACTTCAGAAAAGTTAAAAGACAAACCCAAAACCAAACACCATTCCTTATAATCCTATTGTTTCTGCCTTCATGGTGCCAAGGTAAAGAAGGGGCATGCTCTTTTTTAAAAAAGGAGACTTTAAGAAGATGCAATTAGAATATACAAACATATACACAGCAATCTCAGATGGGACTAATGCTTGATCTTCAACTGTCATTTCCTTCTCTATTTCTCCACCTTCCTGTGTAATATTAAGTAAATAAATGAACTGCCTCTCAGGAAGCAAATATAAATTGGTACAGTTCTGTAAGGAAGGAAAGCATTACAAAAGATGGAAAACAATTTTTTAAATAGTCAAGAGTAAAAGAAGAAAAAACAAATAAAAATTTGTAGTTTGTATGAATTAGTATTAATTGGTACAATAGAAATTACCCAAAACTGAAGTCTGGGGGAGGAGGAAACCAACTATCTAACCATCAATGATTCCTTATCTTAGAACTGTGAACTCTTTTGTTTTTTTTCAAATATTTTGATTGAGCTGTATTTCAATATAATTGGCTTCTTTGCAATCTTTTTTCAATTTTATGCATTAAAAATATTATTCTGAGGAGTCTGAAGGTTTCACTAGACTACCCAAGGGGGCCATGACATAAAAGAGGTTAAGAACCCTTGGTTTATGAATGCAATTGGGTGTACTTGGATTTAACATGATGCATGTTGAAGTGACATGTGTTTGTTGGGAAGCAGATGCTGTTCTCTGTATTTTACCTGCTGCCCAGCCTACTCATGCAGGTCGGCAATAGTTCACACCATCAAGCAATAAACTGCCTGCCAGGAAGTAGCTCATGTGCCGTGCCATGCTCTTGGAGTCTGGGAGAGGAGGATTTCCTGGTGAGCAAAGCTAACTGCAAATGAATTAGTGCTTTTTACCAGCAGGAGTTCTGGACCCCTTTGTCTTTAGGGGTGAAACCACCAAATACCAACTCAATCACAGCAATGTTGTGACAGCACTTTGTCTGCAAGTATCCAAAGGAAGAACTGGACAGGAGGACATGGAAAAGACATGATTTATCAAGCATAAAAGGGGGGGGAGGGGATTAACTCTTTCATTTAGTTTCAAAGTCACTTTAGGGAGCATGACTGTCCAAAGCTGAGAACTGGGCTGATAACCCCTTCAGAGTTAACAAGAGCCACAATACTTGCTACATACCTACATTCAAACAAAATGCAATATTTGCCCTTCTTATTAGAGCTGTGGAATGCCAAAGGCAGCAATAATGGCAAAGTACTAAGAGATTTTGAAGCATGACTTGCCCAAGATCACATAACTAGTAAACACTGAAATCAAGTTTGAATTTAGGTCTTCCTGATTCTAGTTTAATCATGCTATCCCCTGTATCACCTTGCTGCCCTATTCCAGATAATGTAAAAGTGAACAGTAATAACTGGACTTTCATCTACTGCTCTTGTATAGGCTCATAGACTACTGGAAGCTAATTTAAGAGGTCATTTCATTGATACTCTCTAATTCTATACCTAACATACACAGAAAAATGAAAAACAAAAAGAGAGAGTTGTTTGTGTCCTTTCCTATAACCTTTGAATCCTGACAATCACTTGGATAAAAATCTGGACTCTTCTTAATGTCTAATATGAAATTTTAAAATTGCTACCCTTAGGTCAGATATTAAAATGTGCAGCTCCTACCATTCTTGTAATGCTTGGTTGATAAGCACTTATTGTCTTTAAAACCAGTCATTGGAGTTGAAAGATAAATATTATTCCATATCTTATTGAATAAAATATATTATATCACAGGTGATGGAGACAGATTGACTCAATAAATTCTAATAGTGTATGCTGAGAAATAGTGGCAATAAAAATGCTGATGACTTGACACAAGGAGAATATTGAATGTCATTAACATGTTATTTCCTCTGTATGATATCACTGTCATGTTCTTCCCATTGTTTTAATCTTTAGCACTTGATTTTTCTTTGGTTTATCTATGTGAGAAAAATGGAATTCTTTAGTGCTTTAAATTATCCACTACTTGAATGATTACTGAAATGATGCAGTAACCTAAAATACAGAGAATTAATATATGGTTTTATATTTAGTAGTTTCACAGACTCATGCTGGAGAAATATGTTTTAGAAATTGAGGATATCACCCAGTTTTACATTGCTGACCCTGAGGACTTTGGACTGAGCTCTCATTCCCATTATATGAGCCAAATCATTACAAATTAATGATTTTAATATTTAATGTTTGATATGCTTTCTAATAGGTGCTAAGTATTCATTTTAAATATATTAAAAGAAATTGGATATAGATAAAAGGAAAGTTCCAAAGTTGAATATATGGGATTTATATCTAACACTCTCTGAAGCTAAATGAACATTTGATTGAGTGTAGAGTCATGAACAGATTCTTCTTCAGTCATGATTTGGACAAGGCTCTGAGATCATTCCCCACTCTGAAATCATAAGACTCAAATTCTTTGCATCTGAAGACCTTTCAGGTTAGGAATGACCTCATTTTGATATCAGCATCATAAGAGAATAATATTGTATATACTGCATTAGGACTTACAAGTAATGATTTTAAGCTTTCCTGTTTCTACAACCTCATTTTATCTTTTTTTTTTTGCAAGCAATGGGGTTAAGTAACACACAACTAGGTAATTATTAAATGTCTGAGGCCAGATTTTAACACAGGTCCTCCTGACTTCAGAGGTTGTGCTCTAAACACTGTGCCACCTGGCTGTCCCACTTTCCTTACAACAACAACCCTGTAACAAATTGATAGTATTTTTAACGACATTTCCTAATAAGGTAAGTCAGAGAAAGGTTAATAACCTATGTGTCATACTGCTGCTACCAAGTGTTGCAAATGAGATGAGAACTATAATAAAAGAGCATATGATAAACACTTATTAAGCACCATGTACCAGAAAGAGGCAAAAGGCAGTCCCTGCCCTCAAGGAGCTTGTAATGGAGGAGGCAACATGCAAACATGTGTGTGTATGTGTAAGTGTGTGAATATATGTGAGTGTGCATATATATGTTATGCATATTTACATCCATATAGATATGTATGTAAAGTAAGTAATATACAGAGTCATTAGGGAAATGATTAACAGAGGGAAGGCACTGTAAATAAGAAGAGGTAAGTAAGAAAGGTTTCCTGTAGAAGACAGATTTTAATTGGGACTTAAAAGAGGACAGAAAAGTCAGTGGTCAGAGTAGAGAGGGGAGAAGAGACCAGACAGACATGGGGGAGAACCAGAAAAGATGTCTGGAGCTGAGAGACTGTCTTGTTGGTGGAAAGGCCAGGAGGTCATTGTCACTAGATTGAAGAGTACATTCTGGTGAGTAAGGTGTAAAAAGATTAGAAAGATAGGAGGGAGCTAGTTTACAAATGCCCGTAATTGCTAGACAAGAGCATTTGTATTTTTTCATGGAAGTTTTAAAAAGACACTGAAGTTTATTGAGTTGGGGGAGGGGAAAGAGGGGGGGTGATATGATTCTACCTCTGTGCTTTAGGAAAAATCACTTTAGTGGCCAAGTAAAAGGAGAATTAGAGTTAGGGAGATGGGGGGGGGGGGGGTTGAGGCAGGCAGACCCAACATTAGACTAATGCAGTATTTGAGACATGAGATCTTGAGGGTCTGCACAAAGGATGGCAATATCAGAAGTGTTAGAAAGATGTTGCAAAGGTGAAAACTTCAGGCATTGGCAACAGCTTGGATAGAAATAGGTGAGAGATAGTGAGGAGCTGAGGATGACTCCTTGGTGGTTAACCTGAGGAAACAATTTTTCTGTCAAGGGTCATTTGGATATTTATAATATCATTCAAGGGCTATATTCACTCAAATATTTAATTAATTCATTCCCTAAAATAGCATGAAGATTTATTGAATTTAGGGTCCCACCTGCAGTTGCATTGGCAACACCATACAATAAGGCTTGCTAGAAGAGGTTCCCCTCCCCTGGTAGAAGGAAGATAGAAGTAAAGGTTGGGGGATGAAGATTTTGGGGGAAATATGAGTTCTACTTTGGACATAATAAATTTAAGATATATACTGGACATCTAGTTCAGTATGTCTGAAAGACAGTTGGAGATGCAAGATTGGAAGTCAAGAAAGAGATTGAGTTGGGAAAGGTAGATTTAAGAATCATCAGCACAACAATGGAACTTAAATTCATGGAAGCTGATGAGTTAAACAGGTTGTATAATATAGAGGGAGAAAAGAAAAGTACAAAGGAGACAGAGGAGGAATAATCAGATAGGGAGGAGGAAAACCAGGGAAGAGTGGTGTAATGAAAACCTAATGAGAAGAGGAGAATCTGACCTATAGTGTCAAAGACTACAGAGAGGTCAGAGCGAATGAGAATTGAGAAAGGCCATTGAATTTGGCAATTAAGAGATTGTTGAAAACTTTGAAAGAGTTTGGAGGAATGAAAAAGTTGGAAGTCAGATAGTAAGAGGTAAAGAAGAGAGTGAGAGGAGAGAAAGTGGAGGTACCCATTGCAAACTGTCTTTTCAAGGAGTTTAGCTACACAAAGCAGAAGAGAAATAAAATGATAGCTGGTGGGTTTGAAAGGATCAAGTGAAGTTTTAAAGGTTTTTTTTTCAGAATAGTAGAAACATGAGTGTATTCATAAGCAGTAAAAAGTGAATCAGTAGAGTGGAAGTGATCAAAAATAAGTGAGAGTAGAGATGATAAAGGGACAATTTGTTGGAGGAGACAGAATGGAATGGGATCAATTGAACATATAGAGAGGTTAGTTTTTGCATTTAGGTATTCTGATTCCAAAAAAGAATATTCTTTTCATATACATATATATATATGCACACACATATATATAAGTTGTACATATAGATTAACATACATGTGTTTGTATTTGTATAAAACTTTTAAATAGTTACAGGAACTAGACATGTTATTTTATTGGTATTGGAAATTTCTAGATAAGGAAACTCCAAGTGCCAATCCAGACCAGTTTCTTCTCTGTAATTTATATTCTCAAATACAGGAGTTTGTCACCTGGGATTCTTGAATTTGTCATTTTTTTTAAATTTATAACTGTACTTCAACATAATTGTTTTTCTTCAAATTACCATGTATTTGAGTTTAACTATTTAAAACTAATTTTGAAGGGCTCAAAAATTTTCATCACACCCATATTAAGAACTCCTATTTTAGAAAATTGTCTAGAGTACTGCAAAGTTAAATGACTTCCCCAGAGTATTAAAAGCAAAATTTATCAGTACTTTCTTCACAAAAATTCCATTAAATGAGGTCAGTAAATACTCACAAAGTATCCATTCAAAAACCAGTAATTGGGTAGCTAGGTGGTGCAGTGGATAGAGCACAGGTCCTAGAGTCATGAGGACTTGAGTTCAAATTTGACCTCAGATACTTAACAGTTACCTAGCTGTGTGACTTTGGGCATTGCCTTGCAAAAACAAAAAAGAAGTCAGTAATTGCAATCATCTTTGAGGTTTGTGCCTTCCTCCTTCTCTCCTTCTCATTATCATGTTAGATATCATGCGTTTGAGGAAGGGTGAGCAAAAAGAGAGAAAGATAATTCTAAGGGACCACCAACCAAAGTAGGAAAGTTAAAAAGAATAATTTGAAGCTTAAGATGATAAATTTGTGACTTCCTAAATCTGTCATGAACTTACCAGTTACTAGGGTTCTCCCCTCCTAACTATTTCATTTAATCTAATATTTGTTGTGTATGTCTTGTGTGTAGGCATATATATATATATATACATACTTACACATGCATATTTTCTCTCTCATTATTGAACTTATAAAGCACAAAGTACAGTTCTGACGGCACATAATAGGTACTATAAATACTTATTACTTCCCTTCTGCTTCATAAGATTTCAGAACCTTGGAATTTGCATTTGACTTTGCATATCCAATGTCTGTCATATAACAGCCATTTAATAAATGATCATTGAAATTTTTACATAAAGAATAGTTAATATTCACTCTATTTTTACTACCTGTTTAAAATAAATGCCAAAATAAATATGAGAAAATGTTTATAATTTTGTAGCAGCATAGTTATGAAAAAAATCAATAAAACAGTAGGATAAAATAAATATGAATGACCCTGAAGAATTAATAAAGTTTTATTTATTTTATTTTGTATGGAGAACAATATGCTGCTATCAGACAAGTTTCATAGAGACAGGCTAAGTATTACAGGTCTCCCACAAGAAGACAAGACAAAAACTTCAACACTATAATACAGAACATAATAGAAAAGAACTTCTGAACATAAAAAATGAAATATCAGGTGAAAAAATTAATAGATTTCTTCCAGGAAAAACAACAGCAAAAACTAAAGCTGCAAACTCTAAGACAAATAATGGTTCACTCTAACAATTCAATTCAATAAAAGGAGAATTCTTCAAGTCAGTAGGGAAAAAATTCTTCCAAAGACAAAGGTAAAGAAATTTGAATAATACAAGATTATTCTGCACCCACCAGAAAATATGGAAGTAAATGGAATAATGTTTGCCTTGTAGAAATAGAACTCAGGATGCAACCCCATGATCAACCCTAGAAATCTGAGCCTAACCATAGATGAAAAAAGATGCTTTCAATCATAAAGAGTCATTCAAAACATTTGAAAAAGAAAAGGAGAATTGAAGAGACTATTTGGTTCTTGAATATTCCAGTAAGAGAAATGTAGGAGTGAATAAATGCAGCAGCCATGGAGAGAACAACAGCAATAGAGTGACCACAGGGAAAATAGTAAGAGACTTCTTTCTAAATACGTGTAAGGAAAAGGTGAAGGCAGAAATGCGATGGAAATAACAGTTAAGAAGTAGGCTTCTAGGGAAATAATAGTAAAGAAACAGGCCTGAAGCATTAAGGACATAACCTGGCAAAACCCTGCCTTCAGGTAAATCAGTGGTTTTTATTATTGTTTGTTGTTGATATTACAAGTACTTGGGTACATGTAGGGAAGAGAGATAGAAAAGAATGTGTGATTTGCTGGGTCAAATCAAAAGCTAACAAGAAGGGAAATGTGATCCTGTACTCTCAGAAAGAGAATAAGAAAGGATAAGAAAATGTCCTTGTTTTGGTGGTGAAAGAGGCTTCCATCAAAAATGCTCTTAAGAGTAAAGAAAAATGGCCCATGAAAGGAGATGGGGACCTTGTGTTTCATGTGGCCGGAAATTTAATATTTGAAAAGTCTATCTGATCTGCCTCAAGAAGGGGATAATCAGCACTATGGGATCAACTGAAAAGGGAGAGAACATGGAATCAGAAAGATTTTTAAGGCAAATGGAAGCAAAAAGGTAACCAGGGGATGGCCTAGATCAGTAGTCAATAGCTGACATGCAATAGTTGACATTGTTCTGAGTGTGAGGAAAAGGAAATTCTACTGAACAAATTCCACAAAGTAATGATAGAAATCACTTAGAGAGCAGAACCTAAAATGAATACCTTGGAAGTTTTATTACCTAAGGGATACAGAGAAAAGAGAGAAACCAGATGATTATTGGTATCATGAATGAGGGTCTAGAACAGATGGAAAAAAAGAATGGATGAGGAAGAGAGTGACAGAAATCTATTTTTTGGAAAGGGGTATAAAAATTAAATTAAAAAACTCAATGAATACAACTAGCTGAAGGGAGGAGAGGAAGGAGGAAAAAAGGGAAGGGGTAGGATTAAATAACCAGATAATTGATATCTGGCTTTATAATATGTAATATTATTGTGACCAGATAAAAGCAGGAGTGAAAAAGGAAAGAAAAAAGCAAAACCCCAAAGGATAACAAACAAGAGAAAGGGATTAAGGGGGTAGAGAAGTGGGAACATGAGCCCCTTAAAAAAATTAAGGTATAGTAAGTGAGGGAACATAGTACTGGGCTTATAGCAGAAGACAAAAAAAAATATCAAAACTTGAAATAAAATCCCAAAATTAGAGACAGATGGAAGAAAATATAAATCTGATTCCCATGGCTTTATATGTAAATGGTTAAACAATCCAATAAAATTAAAAAGACTAGCAAATTGGATAAAAACAAAAGTCTTGGTTACAAGTAAGACATTTTAAAAACAAAAACATAACAAAAATAAAACTGATAAAAATGTACTTTGCATCAAGAAAATTCAGAAAAGCAGGAATTTCAAACCTGCTATTTGCAATGCAAAAACTAATCAATAGAAATAACAAACAGGTATTCTAAAAGTTTAAACATCTAAATTAACAAAGAAAAACATAATCTAAGCTACAAGACACGGACAAAAACACAACAGTAATAGAAGACTTCAATGTCCCTCTTTTCCTTTTAAATAAGACTAGATAAAAGATAAATAAAAGAAAATTTGCAATTAAAAATGACTGGAGAAACAAGTTAAAATACTTTGTATCTTCCAAATGGGCCAACAATAAAAGAAAAAAATTCATATTTCTCAGGACTTCATGAAACTTTTACCAAAGAATGACTATTTACTAAAGCACAGATAAATTTAAACCAAATTTTAAAAGGCATAAATTATTAGTATATTCTTTATAGACTCCACTATAATAAAAATAGCAATTGACTCAGGGCCCGAAAACAAAAGATAGTTACAAATAGCACATGAATAACTATGTAAAAGAAAATGACAGTTATAGAACAATATCCAAAATTTTTGCTAAGTAATTTAAGTAGTCTTCAGAAAATAAATCACATTCTTAGATTTATATATTCAAAATAGAAAAGAATGGATATTAAAAAATTAGAAAATCAACAAATAAGCATAATAAAAATTAAAGTAGAAACAGAAAATTGGAAATAAAAAACATAAAAATCTTAAATAAAACTAAAAATAGTTTCTTTGAAAATATTAATAAAAGTGAAAAACCCTTTATTAATCTGATTAAATAGAAAATAACAAAAAAGTCAAATAAAAACAGCAAATTATCAAGATCAAATCACAGCAAAACTAGAAGAAATGAAAAGAAGAAACAGAATGTATTTTACACAATTATATACTAGCAAAAGTGAGAACACAAAAGAAATAGAAGGCCTTCAAAAATATGATATAACCAAACTCAGAAAACAGATAAAAATCTTTTAAAATCCAATCATAGTAAAATAAATATTACTAGCTATAAATAAATACCCAAAGGTGATGGGGGTGAAGGGATTGGGAGATGTTAGTGAACAAAACTCTTCATTCTGATGAACTCATGGGAGAGTTCAATCAAGCTTTTTTTTAAGGTTTTTGCAAGGCAAATGGGATTAAGTGGCTTGCCCAAGGCCACACAGCTAGGTAATTATTAAGTGTCTGAGGTCAAATTTGAACTCAGGTACTCCTGACTCCAGGGCCAGTGTTCTATCCACTGTGCCACCTAGCAACCCCTCAATCAAGCTTTTAAAAAATATTTAGTATCCATACTTCATAAATTATACTCAAAAATTGAGAAATCACCCACTAAAATGCTTTAAGGAAACACACATAAGACCTAAATATCTAAACATGTAAGTCCTAAATCTAAAAATTAAACATGGAAAAAATATAAATGAAACAATAACATTGATAAACATTGACTTAAAAATGTTAAACAAAATCCTATCAATTAGTCTACAAAGAATTATCCAATAAAATCATTCCTTAAGACCAAGTGTGATTTATACCAGTGAGGCAAGGAGAGTTCAACATTAGGAAAACAACTTAATAATTCAAGTCAAAAACCACAATATCAAAAATAAAATGATCAGATATGCTCTGAATAGGTGCAGAAAAATCCTTTGACAAAGTACAGTATACTTTTTTTATGCTAAAAATTTTATAAAGTATAGACTTAAAAAGACTTTTCTAAAACCAAAAGCAAATGTATGTAATGAGGATATAGGAAACTTTTTAACATATATGGGAATGGATGTTCACTCTCCCTACTATTATTTCATATGCTTCTAAAAGTGATAGCAATAGCAAAAAGATAAGAGAAAGAAATAAAAGGGACAAAGTTAGGCAAAGAGGAGATAAAGCTATGTTTATTTGCTAATATCATAGTTGCCTTGGAAAAACCCAGAGAATCAGTATTGATACTAGATAATAATTGAGAAAATCAATAGCTTCAGAAAAGTTGTAGGCTACCAAATAAATCTTCAAAATTCAATAGCTTGTTTATAGAATAATAACAAAATGCAAGAAGCACTAATAGAAAGGGAAATTCCTTTCCAAATAACTTCAAGATGCCTAAAATATTTGAGCAGTGACCTACCAAAGCACACAAAAACATATAGATTCAGTTACAATGTATTTTTTAAAGGAAAACAAAAGAACCTAAATAGGCTGGGTCAATATAAAAAAAATTACAATCCACCAAAATTAATGCACACTTTTAATATCATAGAAGTCAAACTACCTAGGGAATTCTTTATAGAATTTTATAATAACAAAATTCATTCTAAAATAGAAGAAAAAATGAAGAATACAAAGGGAAATCCTGAAAGGAAGTAGGGATGAAGAGGGAATATACTTCCAGATTTCAAACTTTACATACTTATATAGCTATATGGTCATTCAAACCATCTAATACTGGCTAAAGAATAATGAAATTGTTGCGAAAAGTGGAAAATAGTATGGCAAAAACCAGGCATAGATATACATCGCACACCCTGTACCAAAATAAGGTCAAAATGGGTACAAGATTTGAACATAAAGAGCAACACCATAGATAAATTAATAGATCAAGAAATACTCTATAAGATCTATGGAAAGAGTATAAATTTATGACCAAATAAGAGAGTACCTTATAAACTACAAAATGAATGACTTTGACTATATTAAATTAAAAAAGTTTTTCACTAATAAAATCAATGCTTCCAAAATTAGAAGGAAAACAGAAAGCTGGGAAACAATCTCTACAACTAGGTGTTCTGATAAAGGCTTCATTTCAAAAACATAGAGAAAATTGCATCAATAAAATTTATAAGGTTACAAGTCATTCTCCAATTGATAAATGGTCAAAGGATGTGAATGGACAGTTTTCAAATGAAGAAATTAAGGCTATATATAATCATATGAAAAAATGCTACAAATCATTACCTAGAAAAATGCAAACTAAAAGTACTATGAGGTATCACCTCACACCTGTCATATTGTCCAAGATGAGAAAAAGGGGGAATCATCAATGTTGAATATGTTGTGGGAGGATCGGGACATTAATGCATTGCTAGTTGGAGTTGTGAATGGATCAAACCATTCTGGAGAGCAATATGCAACTATGCCCAAAGAACAATAAAAATGTTCATTCCCTTTGACCCAGAAATTCCAATTCTAGGTCTATATCCAGAAGAAATCACCAAAAAAATGACAAGTACCACATGATCCAAAATATTCATAGCAGCTCTTTTTATAGTGACAAGGAATTGGAAATTGAGGGGATGTTCATTAATTGGGGAATGGCTAAACAAGTTATGGTACATGAATACTATGGAATATTACTGTTCTGCAAGAAACCATAAATGGTTGGACTCTTGAGAAGCATGGAATGAGCTATAGGATCTGATGTTGAGTGAAGGAAGTAGAACCAAGAGAACAATATACAATCAACAACATTGTGAGATGATCAACCTTGATGGAAGGAGCTCCTCTCAGCAGTTCAGAGAACTAAAACAACCATGTTAGACCAGCTTTGGACAATGTTAGTCCCATCTAAAATAAGAAAAATAAAACAAAGCAAAAACAAAAAACAACCCTGCACTGATGAACACTTTATAAAAATTATCTCTTTGTTTCTCTTTCCCTTAATCCTAATTCCTCATATCGAAAATGACTAATCTGCAAAACATGTTTATCAAAAATATGTATATACAATGCCACTGAAGGGAGGGGGGTGGGAAGGGAGGGTGGAAGGAAATTTTGTAACTTAAAAATATATGTGCATATGGATGGAAAAATAAAAATAAAAAAGAATAATGAAATAAAACAATGGAACAGATTAAGTGTTTGATAAAATGAAAAAAATTATCTAGGAATAATCTTTATTTAATAACATCTACCAGGAGAACAGGAAAGCAGTCTAGTGGAAGTTAGGCTTAGACCAACACCCTATATCCTATTGCATAATATGCAATTCTTATCCCTCTCAGATCTATAAATAAGAGATGTATTCTAAATCAAATAAGAGACAATTACAAATGTAAAATAGATAACTTTTATTGCTTGAAACTGAAATCTTTGCACAAGTAAAATTAATACACCTAGATAAAGACACTAAGTAGCTGATCTTCATATTAAATTTCAATGAAAAAGGTTTAGTAACACATATCTGAAACAAACTCTATTAGGTGATGCAGAATAAAGTAAGCAGAGCCAAGGAAATAAAATATATTAAGTAACAGTCTATAATATAAACAATATATGCAACAATATAAAAGGAAAGAACAGCTACATAGCAAAAAATCAAAGGTAGTCATAACAAGATTAAAATAAGAAAAACAAGCAGGACCAAAGAAAAGAAATACGAGGAGATACCCTAATTTACCTTTTTAAGGAGATTGGAGGTCAACAGGAATTATACAATGAATAAAGTTTTGAACTTTTTCAATTTATAATTATTTTTTCAAAAATTTTTACTCTAAAAATATTTGTTTCATTGATTGCCTTTCTGGGAAGTGGAAGGGTACTTGGAATAATTATGAATATGAAAGAAAGACATAATATCAATAAAAACTTAACCATAACAAAAATGATATAACTCATTGTAACTAAGCTAGTATTAGAACTTTAACCCTTCTCCAGGCTATCTCTGTGAGTCAGCAGCAGTAGCTTTAGAGAGATTAGATACAGCAGAGAACAAGATGGTCACTACATCAAATTTTGATGGATGTCAAAATCTGTCAGAATCAAGAATACATATTAATTTATTTTCTTTTCCCCCTCATTTTCTTCTCTAGCCAGATTTCCTACAGTATACTAGTCTGCATTTGGTATTAACCACTATTCTTGGGACAACTAGGTGGAACAATGGATAGAGTGCTAGTCAAGAAATCAAACAGATCTGAGTTCAAATCCAGAATCAGATACTTAATAAATGTGTGATCCTTGGCAGGTCACTTAAATTGTTTTCCTCAGTTTCTCATCTGTAAAAGAGCTGGAGAAGAAAAGGAAATGACAAACCACTCCACTTTTTTGCCCCCCCCTCCACCCTCTAAAACAAACCAAAAAAAAAAGGAGTCACAAAGGGTTTGGTAGGGTTGAAAACAACTGAGCAACACTAATCTAGGTAAAGGAAGTAGGGAAAGGAGCCATAATTTCTTGAAAGTAACCTTTCAGTGAGAAAATTCTCTTTATCAAAGTAGAATAGTACTTTCACTGTAATTTTTATCTTTAGAAAGTTGACTGGAGTATTGAGAAGTTAAGTGACATAACCAGTTATCACCAGATAACATGCATCATTATGTGGCAAAAAAGAGGGCTTCAGCTGGAATCTTTCTGAGTGTGAGGTTGACTCTCTATCCAATACACCATGAAGTTTTTCTTATTCCCAACTTCCTAGATAAAACTGAGAGCCTCAGTTATCAAGATCTTTCCTCTTTTAGCACCTTACAACTCTTCTATTAATTATACTCTTTGCTTCCAATTTCCTCCATCTCTTGATTCATAGTTGTTTGAACCTGCGTCCACCCACCTTACTCTTTTTGCTAACATTTTACTGATATTTATTAGTTTCTAACTTATTGCTACCTAGACCTTTATTCCTTATACTCCCTGAATATGTCTTCTTTATCTGATTATGTTTCATGGACTCAGTTTGACTACTATGTCATACCTAAATCCATAAACCATACTTGCTCTTTTTGTATCTATAATATGTTGCTCAACATGATCAAAGATGTCATCTGAAACATTATTTAAAATCTCATACTTTTCTTGGTACTGAAGCTAAGCTATTATCTCAGCTTGTATTTAATTTTCACATTGCTCAAATTACTGCCCATTTGGGAAAGAGAAAAAAATGAAATTTGGAAAAGAGAAAAAAATGAAATTCTCTTATCCCTGTGCAGCCTCTTAAACTTCTAAAGTCCCTAAGTCTAAAACAATGGTTTTCAAATTTTTGAAATGTGCCACCACCTTTATTAGTATTCTTTACTCTAACCTCTAGGAATATATAAGGCAGGGGTAAGAGTGGGGAATGAAGAATGTTCAGTTGCTGCTATAGGTCCTCAGGATGTGTTGTTTCCAGAAGGATTGATCAAGTGACTTAGAAGAGATATTTAGAAGTTTTAACAGTGGTAGGGAAAAATATAATGGAGGAGTGTTAGGCTATAAGGAATTGAAGATAGATAAGGCTGTGTTGAAGACAAGTCCTATGATTGACTATAGTGGTAAGAGTAGGTTACAAGTCATTAACTCAACCTCAGTTGATCATATGTATACACTTTAGAGTCATGTGAAACTTGGGAGGCTATTAGTAGACTGTAGCAGTTACTTCCTGATCACTCTGACCTTCTATTCATATTGATGTTTTTTGGGGGGAGATTATTTGTACATTTTCCCTCAAGTCCTTTGATCTCTGTCATCCTATGAGAGACAGAGAGAGAGAGAGAGAGAGAGAGACAGAGACAGAGACAGAGACAGAGACAGAGATAGAGACAGAGACAGAGAGGAAATTCATGAGAAGACTGAGAAATGAGAATCAGTAACTCCCTCTGGAGAGGAGAAGCAGGTCTTAAGGCATCTAACTGCATAGATGATGGGTGAATGGGAGCAGGGGCCTTTAGGAAGAGTGATGATTGAATTGAGACATAATGAGGAAAAACAGCATATTCTACCAACACATATCTTTTCTCCCTCTTTCCATCCTTTCTCATTCTTAAACTTGTGTGATATCTGTAAAGAAGTTCAAGTTCTCAAGAGTACCTGAGTTCAAATCTGACCTCAGACACTTAATAATTACCTAGCTGTGTGGCCTTGGACGAGCCCCTTAACCCCGTTGCCTTGCCAAAAAAAAAAAAAAGTTTGAATTCTTAGTACAGTCAAAGCAAAATAATAGTTGCATGGTTTGTAGACCATATTGGAGTAAAAACTATTTGAAAGATCTTCTAAGCTGAGAATGCACTGTATATTTTAACTAAGAAATGGTTTATTTGTGGTGCAAAGAAAAGGGAAAAAATACCCAAGGTGCCCAACTTTACTGCCTGGAGACATCTGTTGGCATGCCTCTTCATATTGCTCTACATAACTGTGTCAAGCAGCTGGGTAATGACTTCACAACAGTTGTTCTCTATAAAGCCCCTCTGGAGGGGCTGTTGCTTCCTTTGAGTTGTATAGGGCATTCTTCTGACCAACTTTCTTAGCTAGTCCTCTCAAATCTGTTTTATCAGCACTTTAGTTATTATGACTCTGTATGGTTGGAGGGAGGGGCATCACATTGTACAGAATATCTATGGTAATACTACAACAGGGGTGCCCTGGAAGGCTATTTATTAGGTAGTATCTAGTCATATCTAGTTTGCAAATATAGAATTTTAAAACAGCCTAGAAAAGTCATTTGATCTTGTTTTTAATGGTTCGGAAATACTATTTCTTTCAGATATAGATAGATAGAGATATTCTATTAGTGTTGTCCAGTTGATCCTTCAAATAAAGTTTCCATCTTTCATTGAAAAAATATTCCACTTTTTTCTTTCTTTTTTTAATACATATATTACCATTGGAACGACTTCTATCTGACTTGGATTTTGTCTGTAGCCATTCACATCCTTCACCACAACTGTTTGTTAAGGTTTTCTCACAGTACTCATTTTGGTTAATGTGGCAACAAGATGGGTTGATCTGGGAAGTTGCACTTCCACTGATTGATTTAGTGGTGAAGGGAGAGAAAACCTTGGGTAGAAGATTGATTCACAAGTTCTAAATAAAGCCCCCTTCCCCTTCCTTAAAAACAAAACAAACAAACAAAGAGTAAAGAGGACAATTTCTTAAACTTTGCCAGTAGGTCTCTTCACTTCCACAATGACATTCTTCATTGGGGGTAGAGGTGAGGGTGGGGGGAGGGAGACATTCTTTATTCTCCCCTCTCTCCACAGTGTATGGTCCCAGCTGTGTGACTCCCTTCATGAATATGCATGAAATGAGATATGACATTGCCCCGCTCCCATTAATAATCTTGTCATCTGACTTGTGCGGCAGAAAGCTTCAGTCCATGGCTCCTCTTGGCAAATGTAGCCTGAAGGGGGGGGGGGGGTGTATATGTTGGGAGGGGTGGATTTTTTTTTAATCAGAATTAAGTATTTAAACATTTTGGCAAAGGGTTTCCAGTAGAAAGTGAAGGAGGGAGTAGAAGGCAGAGGGAATGCTTCAGTTTGAGAAGAGCAGAAGTCCTTGCTATGAATGCTGTGACTTGTTAGAAGCCTAAAGCAGTGGGTGTAATGGTATGCGAACTGACCTTGAATATAGCCACTGTGGGTAGCCCCAGCTTTTTTGTAAAAGAAGCATTTGCTGCGGAGGTTTGGATTTCAGGCTTTCCAGTCATCAATCATCTCAGCCTATTCTCCTCTTTGACAGCTCAGTACAAGGCCTGACATTTGACACCCAAGACCCCAGGACTTACGCACAGACACAAGCTGAGGCCCAAGGGGGGAGGGGGAGGAGGAGAAAAGGAGGAGGGGAAAAAAGTGACAGTTTTTTTTAAAGCAGTAGCAGCATCAAACTCAAGAAGATTCCAAACAAATTGTCACTGTAATAGAAATTGATTCCACAGGAAGGTAGCACATGGAGCTCTGTCTGATGCTTTGTGATTTTCATACTGATCAGGTTACTTTAATAGCTTCTAAAGGATGATTTGGGGCAAATATCTGAGCCCAAGGAGCCACATTCAATTTGAACAGATTGAACCTAACCTCAGTATTCAAGAGTAGATTGGTGGACATGGGGTTATCACATTTTGGACAATGGCTTGTGACATTGTGACCTGAGTGTCATTACATCATACTGTCACCTTATATGAGGGCCACCCTCTGGGAACTTTTGCTTGGGGAAAAGAAAAAAAAGGAAAAAGAAAATTCAGATTTGAAAATGAGCTCACTGAAGTCTGGGGGTCAATTAATGCAAGTGCCTCTCAGTTCAAACAATCATAATTGCTATTAAGAAGAATGAGGTAATTTAATGCTTCCATCACTGAAAGAGTTTAAAAGGTTCATAATATACAAGGTCACAGAAATCACCGCTGAAGGTTCAGAGAGAGCTAATTCAACTCACTCTCCTCCTAAGTGAGGCTAGTTGAACTGTATACAATGCATTGTGTTTACAAGTCCTATCAATGATGATGGTTTGGTCAGTGGAAACTTGGGGAATAGAATGTGGACTCTTAGCTGAATCTGTGACCCTATTGATCAATCAAAACAGGGCTTTATGGAATATCTACTTTGTGCTTAGCATTGCACTAGTAGCTATAGAGAATGCAAAATATTAAGATTTCTTTAGAAGACACAAATAACCTGTGGTATAAACTGGGAAAGGAGACATAAATAGAAAAAAAATTGAAAACAAACCATTACATAATTGGGGGATAATTTTGCCATACAGGCATCTGCTATTCTGTTAGCAACTTACTTAAACTAGGACATGATCTGGTACATCAATTTGTTTAAAGTCCACCTTCCTTTTCTATATGATGTAGCAAAATTTTATACTTAGAACTATCATTTGGGATCTCCCTTTTCAAAGAAAATTTACCAAAATTATTTGAGATACCAAGAAATACAGTAAATTTATGAAACTCTTTAACTGAATGAGCTAAGCAAAAGAAAAAGTGCTGTTCTGCTGAATATTAAAACTATTGACACACTGTACATTGCTGAATTGTGATTTTATCAGATTGTATAGCACTGTCATTTCCTCTATGCCTTCTTGCCCTAGGCAATTCTGGTCAACATCTTTCCATAAATTCTATCTGAAACATGAACCCAAGATACTAGAAGACTTTCTCTTCTCATTCTACCAATATATCAGATAGACAGGTTGCAATTTCCTGACCATTTCTGAACCCTACAACCTTTACTTCACCTATCCCACTTGTCCTCATTCCTCCCCCCACACACACTAGAACTTTAGACTGTTCCTATAACATTTGGTTTCAATAGGTGAGCTTTCACCTAATTTTGTCCAGAACCAGGTCTCTATAACATTTCACAACCAATTCCAAAGTTTACTTTCTAGCTTTTTTTTTGGGGGGGGGGGCTACCTTCCCTCACTAAAAGATAAGGTCTTTATGGGCTAGGACTCTTGTGCTAGCATTTTTTTTATTTCCAGCACTTATTAGAATTTCTGACACATAGTAAACACTCAATGAATATTTTATCATTCATTCACTCATTCATCAGTTTTGTAGAGCACTGATCTTTGAGTCATGAGGACCTGATTCAAATTTGGCCTCAGATTATTAACATTTACTAACTTTATTACCCTGGACAAGTCATTTAACCCTAACTGTCATCCTTGGCCATTTCCAGTTGACTTGATTCATATCTGGTCACTAGACTCAGATGACTGGAGGAGAAAGTGAGACTGGTGACTTAGCACAGCACTCCCTCACTCAAGGCTAATTGATGTACTTCTCATGGCATCATCTCCCTGATGTCAAGGTCTTTGAGAATGAAGAAGAAATATCAACATCTCTTTGGGGAACATTTATTTGGCCTGGTTATAAAATAGGCCATCTATTTCAGAAAAAACTATAAAGAGTTACATAAACTGATACTGAATGAAGTGAGAACATATACACCAGGAACAGCCACATTGTGTGTTGATGAACTATGAGAGATTTAGCTCTTCTCAATAATACAATAATATAATAATCTGAGAAACTTCCAAAACAAACTTGTGATGAAAAATGTTATCTACATCCAGAAAAAGAACTATATAGTCTGAGAGCATATTGAAGAACACTATGTTCACTTTTTGTTTTGTTTTTCTTTCTCATGTTTTTTTCCTTCTGTTCTGATTCTTCTTTCACAACATAATGTGAAAATATCAGATTGTTTGCTATCTTGGGGAGAAGGGAAGGAAGGGAGAAAAGGAGAAAAATTTGAAAATCAAAATCTTACACTATAATTAATGTTGAAAACTATCTTTATGTCACTGGAAAAAAATACTATTAAGTGCCAAAAAAAGAGATGTCAACTGTCTTTCTTCTTGTTCCTCTCTTAGATAGTTATTTTAAACAGTTTTTATATGCCAAGAGTTGTAACATATTCAATAATCTTTATTGAATTTTACCCACCATTGGTTTTGGATTAGTTGAACTTCATTTTGAGAAGTCTCATTATTTTCATTCATATAATATCAACAGAAAAATGTTGGTATAAAGAGATCATCTATTTAATTTGAAGTTTGAGGACAATGACATCATCACACAATTTCCAAGAATTTATTTCAGATTACCAAAATCTTTCTTCTGCTTAATACTGACTAAGTCCATTGTCCATCTGAAGCATCTGTCCAAGCTGCCTATAGATAAATTAATCCAGTGAGCCAAATATAAATTATTTGTCATGTGTCTTAGCAACATTTTTATCTACTTTTTTTCTGTTGTAAATAGTTGGACTGATTACTTTTGTTGTGAATCTAACTGAAAGACTGTAGTATTCTGGAATTCAGCGCAATTTGTAAAATGTCACCTAAAAATGTTGTCTACAACTTAGTATTGTCTCTGTACAAAATATCTCTGTCATATTGATAAATGTTGTAAAGAAACATGTCTCACCATGGAGGTTCATGATAGAGGACAGAACATTTTATTTAAAGTCAGGAAGACTTGGGATCAAATCCTGCTTCAAAACCTTATTATTTTTGTGACCCTGGAAAAGTCACTTGATCTCTCTTTGCTTCTTCACTTCTAACCTGAAAAGTTGAACTCAATGAGCTGGAAGTTTCATTCTAGCTCTAAATATATGATCATATGAAACTCATTTGATTTTAATAAGTCACTGAACAAAGTCACTTTCATAGTAGCATTTATAACATAATCTTATAAGATTTAGACTCTGGAATCATTTGGACTGGGGCCACTTAGGGCCCTGATCAAAAGGAGAATCATTTTCTTAATTTAGCTTATTGTGGTGACCTGTAGTTAATCTAGGAAAAATCCTAAATATACACATGATACAAAAATGAAAATTCTTTATATACAAAAGAATCTTTTTTAATACTTATTAGTAAAAGATGGTTTCTACTCTATCAATTATCTATTATGACCTTCCTGTACTTTCATAGGATCTTAGAACTAGGGTTAGAAGGAAATTCAGATACCATTTAATCTAACTCTTCTATCCCATGAAATTAAGATAAAAATAAATGAACCCCACAGAAATAAATGAAATTCAAGGTCATCAAGTGAGTAAATATGAAACCCAGGATTTGAATCTAATTGTCAGATTTCAAATCTAGCACTTTTACCCACTATACCTCTTCTGTTTTCATCAAGGATACATGCCTTTTTTGTTATAATCATGAAGTTTCCTAGAGAGAAGAAAGCTGTTCCAAGGACTGCTAACATCTTGTAGTCACTTTGTTCTTCTTAATAGAGAAAGTGGGAGAGATAAGCATTACAAATGACTTTTCACTCTTTTGTAATTATTCCCTTCAAGATATTAATCCCTTAATGCTTTTTAAAATTATATCAGAGAGATTACTTGACTTAGATTCAGTCACTTTTCCCAACTTCCAATTTTAAAGTGCTTTTGGCACTTCCTCCTGCAAAAAATCCATGACATTCAAATATGATTTCTATTATCTTTGCTGATGAAAATAGATCATCAGTTCTATTTCAAATACGCTTCTTCTTCTTCTTCTAGCTTCATATTGATAAAAGAAGACCCCAGAGCCAAAAAATTCAATCATAAATGGAAGAGTTTGATCACAGATTGCAAGGGTATTAAGAGAGAAGACATCTGTAGATATATTTAAACAGGCAGAAGATTGTTTAGAAAGTCCAAAGCAAGGTCAAGCTGGTCAAGTGTGGTTATGTAGTTTTTTGGCTGCTACAGACATCTCCAGATTTGACCAGATAGTTCACTCAAGCAGTTGAGTTTCAGAACCTAATAGGTTAATTGTTGTGTAACTCTAACAGCTCAATATAGTCATTACAGAACCCAAATTAACAATATATGTATACTCTTGAAGTCTTCCTTGAGTAGGTATATTATTAAACTTTCTAGAAACTTATTTTCTTCACAGCAACTTTTAGGTTTTTCATGAATTGGACTATGTATAACCTTCCAATCTCTTCCACTACTGCTCTTCAAATGCACTTGTAGTCTAAACCAGTGCTATCTTTGGTTGCCATGTCTCTTCACTAGACAGAGATGTCCAGGCTGCTGTCTAAGGTAATTTCTGGGATCTTTTTAAGTTCTGGAGGAGTTATTATATTTGATATGGATGAAGAGATAAAGTCTTTACTTAGGTCTAGTAATTTTTCTGAGTTGATGGGTAGTGAAAATCAATATTTTTCTTAAATTTCCTACTTTATAACTTATTTCAATTTGTTCCAAAATTTCATTTCTAATATTAGTATTGCAAAATTCTATAAATCATGGGTCAATAAAGAAAGATGTAGAGGAAAATTATAGATCATAGGACATCAATAATAGCAAATTGTACACAAAAATCATTGTCAAGTGGTTTGACAGCTATGACCAGAAATAAAGGTGGGTCGCCCATGCAAGTGAGAGAAAGCGATAACAAATGGGTAGACATTTGGCTATACTGGTAATTCCTTAATGTCAAGAGATCTAGAGAAAATCTTTTAGTGTGTTAAATAAATTCTCTAGGAATTGGGCAAATATTACATTGGAGGAGAAAGTTTAGCTATCTTATTTGATTTCCACTAGGACAGAAACATCTGTATGAATGGTATCATGAATGCATTAAAATATTGATATTTACAAATCACAGATGTATGTGAATTATGGAGAAATCTCCTGATCTACTACTAAACTAGTGCACCTCCCATGACATAGAACCCAAGTTTGGCTATCGAGAACCAATTTAACAATTTACCCTGTTTACATATATCTACCCATATGTATACATATGTACAGGAATACTTATGTCAGAGTTTTTCATGAATGATATTTTTATCATGTCACAATCTCACCATGATTTAACAAATGTCCTTAAGATTCACTGTGGTCTTTTATTCTCTGGCCATTCTGGTGGATAGACCTCTCTGAATTTAAATGTTCCTCAAACAATAATTATAAAGTTTATCATTTTATATCTTATGCTCATTGCTGATCTAGTTTGTAAAGAACTGTCAGACTCTTCACTTCTCTGGTACAGAGAGCCCTATATTGGAATTTGGCTCAGGAAAATCAGCTTATAAATGGATAAATATGTTACCTGGGATTTTGACGAAGATGCTTCACATAATAATGTATGTCGTGTTTCTTCTTAGAAAGAATCCAAATTGCTAGAGGGTTCTCTTAACACATCACCCCTAATCTCTGTACTGATAATTACCATAGATCAATGGTTTAAACTTACCATAACTAATTCTATGTTCCATTATGATTACATTTATTCTGAATTCTTAGAGAAAAAAGTGGTAGTTGACATTAAAGCACATTTGTATATTTTAAACAAGTGGATTCAAACTCATTTGTAGCATCTGCATTTGTGATTTTTCATGGGAGCCACAGTAGTAATTACCTTAATTTTTTGTATATATCTATATAGATATATATGTAATGTGGATATGTATGTATGTGTATATATTTATTTCTATGTAAGTATAAAAGCACATACATATATATCTTCCAGAGATTAGCATCTAACATTTTCCAGACAAATCTGACTCTTTATTAATCAGGTCCTATCTTCAGATTTCTTTGTTCTCCTGTTGAATATGTATTTTTAACATTATTCCCTTTAACACTGATTTTTTGCAAATGAAAATTTTGTTTGTATTGTATATGGAACTAGATTGTAAGTTATTTAAGAAGACTATTTTCTATTACCTTTGTTTTCTTCACTTTCCTTATATTGTATTATGTACCTTGTAGTCATTTGAGTTTGAGACAATCAAATGTCATCTAAAATATTTTCATTTTAGTTTATTTTGTTTATATGATTGATTACATATTTGTTTATATGTTTGTTCTCCTATTTCATCTGGATATCAGTGTTTTGAATAATCTTGGAATCCTTTTATTTGGAATTTTCTCTTTTTTTCTTAGAAAGTCCACTCAAATGCCTTTAACTGTCATATATCCTAACTGTGAATCTTCTTCCCTCTGTGAGAGAAATAAGAAATTTTCAATATTTGAAAATGAATAGTCTTAATCTTATAGGAAATCCTTTGATCCATAAAAGTTAAGCTTTTTGAAACATTATTCTTAGTTTCTTGAGAAAGACCAGCACACAGAGGTTTGAAAATGTCAGACTAGTGGAGTTGATTAGTTAACATAAAATAAGTATGGTCCCATCTTTGGTGGTGACTTCAGGACAAGAGTTTTGTTAGGGCTTATCACTCTGCCACTGGAATTCTCAAAATAAATAAAATTTTATCATTGTGGTGTAGGTTAACCTAAATATTCCCCATTAACAAGAGACCACTCTAACTATATTTAGAAGACTGTGATGACCCTTTTAAAATCTCATACCAGCTTCTTTTTCCAAGATCCACCATAAATCCTACCATGGACAGAAAAATGATGAGCACAAATTATTATGTCCAAGGTCCTGTGGAGATTTCATCTGAATTACTTGGGGATTTCTTGAATTCTTTATGCAGAGTAATAAGAAATCATAGGTATGTGTGCATCACCATTTCAACATCTCTATGATACCTTCAATAGGCCTTCCTTCTTTATTACTGTAGATCACATTCCTTTTTTTTATCATGTGTAGCTTTTGTCTTTGAATTCTTAGAAATCTGTAGTAGAAGACCCAATAATCAGACTGGATGCTTTCCTCTAAGTCTTCTTGTTTTTAATTTTCAATTCTTTGTATTGAATTAAACTTAAACCCCAGAATTTTACATATAAGACACTCAACTCTTCTTCTTTCAAATATTCATAAAACGTTTCCTCTTGTTATTTCCATCCAAAGTCAATTCCAGTACATTCATCTCAAGGAGGCAAGTTTTAACTCATAGAATCACAGGATCATAGATTTATAAAGGTAGGAGATCTTAGAGATCTTCAACTCATTCATTTTAAAGAGGAGAAAATTAAGGTTGAGAGAAAGTAAATGACATGTCATGGTTATATGAATAGTCAATTATAGAATCAAAATTTGAACTCACGTTTTCTGACTCTACCTTTGCACTGAACCAGTCTCACTGACAGAGACCTAAAAACATGATGATAAATGCTTCCATTTGTAAGTCCTTACAAGCTCTAAATCTATTGACATCTCCTTGGGCATTGTATGGAGAAAACAAGGGATGCAGAATAATTTCTGGCCCATATATACATCAGTCAAAACTTGGTTATTCTAGCTGCTAGTTGCCTAAAGAGCTGATGTTACTCCTTGAGGCTCAGCACTCAGGGCTGATGAGGCTGGGCATGATGAGGCTAGCTGCACAAGCATCAGTCATTTGCCTCTCCAAGTCCTAGTCCTTGTGCCTCAGAGAACCAAAATCTAGAGTCACAATTTCTTTCATAGTCTCCACCACAGACTTAGTCACCAACACTCCCAGGAACCATTTCACTCTCTCACATCTAACCAGAATCAGTAATATCAGAAGAATGACCTCAGACAAATTAACATATAAATCAGGTTTTATAAATACTTCTTCCCTATTTACCTTCTCTTAAGATTGTCATTTTTAATAGCACTGTCCCTATTCTCCAGGTCAACAGGTAATCCCAAAGAGAGGAGTTTAGAGGGGAGAGCATTAAAAACATTACTAAACCTTTCTTCATATCCCAAGAACAATCCAAAATGTTTGCACAGTAAATGCTTCAGGACAAGTGAAAACTTCTCCACATGTCAGGCAAACATAAAATTCTCCTTCCCTTTCAAAACCAATTTTCTATAAGTTTTCAGTACTTTCCTTGAATATTGTTTTTTTTCCTTTCTATCACTGAAGAAGAAATGGACAAATCACTTAACTTTTATGAAGTGAGAAGGGCAAGTCAACCCACTTGAAGCCTTAATTTCCTCATCTATAAAATGGGTATAATATTACTTATTTTAGATCTAAGTCAGCAATAAAGAGGAACATGTAACATAAGAATGCATTGATGAATATAAACATAAATAAGCAGGAACCTAATTTAGAGAGTGTCTCATTCATTGGAAGGAAGGTGTCCTCATTTTCTCAGTAGAGCATGAAATGCAATTTGTGGATGCTAGATAGTCTATTTTGACTACTTGTGCCTATAATTTAGATCTTTCTGGATTGAACAAAACAGAAGTCTGCTCATTTGGCTTTCATTGCTGCAAAACTCCCGGCAAAAAAAAAATATATATCTTAGTCACTTCTGTGTGGTTTAATGTAAAGAGAACACTGCAAAGTTGGAGGGGGAAGGGAAGGGAAACTCCTAAGCATTAAGTGGAGAGCACCACCCTCCCATAGTATATGAGATTAAAGCAATGGATTTTCAAGTAGTTCTTCAGACTGACTAATTTATATGGATATTGAGGATTCAGCTAGAGAATTAAAAAAAAAGTAGCTGGGGAAAAATATGATGCTCTGAAAGTCCCAGTAGTATTGCCACATTCATTTTACTAGAGCATTTATTCTTTAGTACTTTCATGGATTGACATGAGGGAGGAATTCACATGTCATGGCAGATAACATCTCACTGTTGCCAAAGGAGTCTATTCAGACATGCATGTTAGTGGGTTGATAACTTATTCCGTATTGCAGAGGACTCAAAGATAGACATTTCTCCTTTTATCTCCATCTCTGCGCTCCCTGCATACTAAAGATATGGCGAAACAGCAAGATACATCTTAACTAACCTACTCAGAAAATAAAGACTATTGCTAGTCTTTTCCAAGGTCTTCAAACTTAAAGGAACAAGGTATCATGTGGTCTAAAAACAAATACACTGAGGACATTTATGTGCATAATTTGAGCTGTAGATTGGTGTGTTTTTAAAAACCTGAGCCTAGTAATTGTTAAGTAAGGATAAATGAAAAATAACTTGAGTTAATTTATTTTAGCTACAATTTTTAAAAGAATGCACAATGGTGAGGTAAGTAAATACCATACAATAAAGATCATATAAATTAATTTTATATATGTTATTATTTGTAGGCATTTTTAGAGGTAGGGCAAATCCAGTGAGAGTTAAACCAAACTTTGACCCTTACCCATCTTGAAATGTTTCATGGTCCATAAAACATCTGGTTAATTGACATTGAAAAGGTGTTTAATTTTTGCCTTGTAACTTTATTTCTTGACATCAAATCATTAAAGGGACATCAGGGCCTCTTTTTTCCAATGTCTTTTCTTCTTAGAAAAAGAAAATATGGACAAAAAACATTAAATAATTTGGTCACTGTGTAATAGCAAGTAAATGACAGTACCAATCTTGTAATACAGCCTTCTAGCTTCCCAATCCAGTGTTATTGCCTTATTTTAAAAAATTATCTTGAATTTATCTAATTTTCATTAAATTGCAATTATTTTCTTTATTATGCTGATGTTTATATATGCTCTTGCTTTCTACTCCATTAGAATTTAACTCCTTCAGAAAAGTGATTGTTTCATTCTTTGTATTTGTACCCCCAGAGTACAGCACTTTGCCTAGTACAAAATAAGTATTTAATAAATCCTTGCTTGATTACTTGATTTTGCTATCATTGATGCTTTGGATAACTCAAATATAGCATGACCAAAACCTAACAAAGTAAAATAAAATAAAAAACCTTTTATGAAGTTGTGAAACATGATTTTCCCTCAAAATTACAGATTGGGATATTTTCATAGGATCATTTTTAACAATGTGTTGGGAACAGAGCAGAATACCTGGACCTGACCTACACATATAAATTGGAGGAGAAGACAGTTCCTGTATTACTCAGACCAAAAAAGATCAGATACTTCCACCTCACAGGAAAAATGTCTTAATTTCCATTTTGATTCATCTGTAATAATTTTCCACTTTTATTCTTATATAAATATCTAGTTATATAATATGTTTATAGTCATGGTATTGTTATAAAAACAATATTTTAAGAAGTCAACCTTTGCATAAAAGCTGTTTTTGAGATTTCAAAGCAAGTTCTGTACCCAAAAATCTTCTGAACATGCATGACCAGATTCATTTCCTCCCTTATTGTTCACACTTTCTCATTCTCATTGTAGAAAACATTTGGGATCAAAATATGTAATACCATTTGGAAATATTTGCCTTAAGTAGATATAGTTTAATGAAGTGTGAACAAACAAAAGACGTTGAATTTTCATTTTGAGATCTCACCAGACAGCATCTGAAACTACAAATTGCATTGTGATCAACTTAATCTAATCAATATAAAGCAAATATGGATAATATGAGTCCCATATTGGATTGAGATGTTGTTTAGATGAGTTGTCAGCATTGAAATAAAAAATTCACCTCATTACTTTGTTTTGTAGACATACCATCAGTTTAATGCAATGGTCCCTTTCCCACAGCTGGACAATTTTCCATTATTTCCAGATGTGGATATCATTCTTTTACTTTCATCTTTAATGTGTAGTATGACTCAAGGATTCTGATTGGTTGGGAGCTTCGTTGAAGTTCTTGAGTGAACAGAGCACTTTACTAACTTCAGAATCATTTAAAAATAAAATCTAAACCTAAATGCATTTTTATAGTGGGGCTTTAGACTTTGAACATAAAAATCTACAATATTTATATGTGGGTTGTGGTTGAGCAGAAGTTATAACCTCCTAAGAGGATGTCTAGGGTTCTCTGCTTCTGCTGACCACCTGGAGTGATTTTAACTTGCAGCTTTTCCTCAGGCGGTGCCCAAGTTAGATTCCAGTGACTTATGGCCGCATCAATCTGCACAGATATGTGTTGTACCACTCTAGAGGAAGTAGTTCATCTTCTCTATGACTGTACCTTCACCTTTCTGAAAGTTCAAAGAACTCAGGAAAACTGCAAACCCAAATTGGCTTTCTAGGGACTTATTTTTTTTTTCTGTTTTCCTCAGAATGGAGGTTTTAATTATGAATCTGACAAGCATGAATTTACAGAAATAGTACAGAGACTTCTTGGGTCCACTTATTTTTAGAAATATCTGTAAATTCATAGCATGCTGGGAACTAGGTTATTTTAAAAATATGCCTATATTCTATAGGCTCTATATGTCCTCAGAGGTATGCAAACTTAAATTCATTAGTTAGGCAGTTATTTTTAAAAACAGCTAGTTCTTAATAAATGACTAATTTCTTGGCTGAATTCTACCCTCCTGAATAAGTGGTTTTTGTTTATTTTTGTTTTTATAGATAGAATTGGTAATGATATATTGGATATTTTCATTTTTTTCCCCTGGATTGACTATGAAAGTAATATTGAAAATTCTTAAATATAATGAGTAAGGCTAGAAATATGCTCTCATAAACTGAGCAGAGTTCCCTAGTTGATATTATCTTCTACTCATTTTTATCTACATCACTCTATTCAAGAAGACAGATTGTGAGAGATTAATTAGGTTGCCAGAGACAATTGTTTAATAGGTAACTCTGTTCCTAGATAAATTTTCCTGCCCAAAGTATTTAGGAATATCTATTAGATGTGGATTCGGTAGTGTCTCTTATAATACCCAAGTGAATTTTCACTTTTGTACTTGTCTATTTGAGGCTAAAAATAACCATGTGTCATGGTCAACTTCATGTCCAATGAATTGTGTCCTTAAATTTGCACTTTCCTAATACCTCTGGCAATAGAATTGAGACTGATAAATGGGAAATCCTTTGGAGGCCCATTTTTTAAAAATGTGGCATATTATAGTGAGGTATAATTAGTTCTTATCAAATACAATATTATCTAATCAAAGAATATTTTGCATCTTTATTTCTTAGATTTAAGCTAGAAAGAGGATGCTAAGGCAATAATTACTTAAAATGAAATGATATATGTAAAGTACTTTGCTAATTTTAAAGCCCTATACAAGCATTAGAGAGGAGGAGGAAGAGGAGAAGGAGGAGGAGAAGGAAAAATGATAGTAGTGATAATAGAAGGAGGAAGAGGAAGAAGAGAAGGAGATCTAGGAGGAGGAGCAGGAGGAGCAGGAGGAAATGTGCCAATGGAATTGAATATATTCAGTAGAAAGGACCTTAAGAAATGTTGGTTGATAATGTATTTAAAGGTAGTGTTTCAGGTGACCAAGACAATTGACTTAATCACTCAGGATACAAATACAAGACTTCAGAATATAAATACAACAGTAAGGAAGACCTTGCCCTCAAGGATTTTATAAGAGGCATGGCCAGACAACGCAGGTGATCAGGGAAGGGTGTTTTGGTATAAAAGCATAGAGAAAAGTTGATTAAATGTCCTTTCCAGAAATGAAGTGTTGACCTGAACAAGAGTTGGAAACCTAGGATGGGGAAAAGCATAGAGAATGGATGATTGAGAGGGATGTGAAGCATTATCTGGGGTCCGCAAGATATTTCTGACCCTGTGTTTGCTCATTTACCAATCAGGTCAGCTTTACCATAAGGTCATAGCTCCAAGTTGAATGTAAAGTCACTCTGGACAAGGTTTCTGAAGGTTGTTGAGGTAGCATCTTTAGGGTCAAGAAAATCGGGGCGGCTAGGTGGCGTAGTGGATAAAGCACTGGCCTTGGAGTCAGGAGTACCTGGGTTTAAATCTGGTCTCAGACACTTAATAATTACCTAGATGTGTGGCCTTGGGCAAGCCACTTAACCTCATTTGCCTTGCAAAAACCTAAAAAAAAAAAATTGCCAGAGTTGGTTTAGACTCAGAAGATCTGCATTCAAATTCTGTCCCTGACATACTCTGTCACCGATGACTGGATTAATCACTTATTATGTCTCTAAGGCCTCAATTTTCTCATTTTATAAATGAGAGTTTACTTTATGACATCTTAAATGTTTCTCTAAATCTAAATATATAACCTTATTTTGCTTCCAGGATTTCAGGGAAAGGAGTATCAAAAGGGGAATATGTATGCCTACTTGTTGAGAAGTTTTTCAACCACCTCCACTTTGAAGGACACATATCTTCCAAATACAGTGCCTCATCTTAGTGGAGTTCATTTTCATCAGCTCTCCAAGACCTTATTTGCCTTAGGAAGTAGACAATGATGCTAGATGGTGCAGTGGATGGAATAGCAGGTCCAAGTAACTCATCTTCTTGAGTTCAAATCCAGTCTCAAGCATTAGCTTTGTAATGTTGAACAAGCCACTTAAATTGTTTACCTTAGGTTCATCATTCATAAAATGAGTTAGAGAGAGAAATGGTAAACCATTCCATTATCTTTGTCGAGAAAACCACAAATAGTGTTACAAAGAGTTAAACATGACTGAAAATGACTGAAAAACAGCAAAAAGTTGATACACATTTCAAATGTTCCTGAAGGATGTGGTAACTTTTTTACAATTGAAAAAACTGGAGTATTCTGGACATAATGATATCCTCTGTCTATCCTGCTCACAAATATATTGCCTTTCAACCATGTGGGTTCAACTGTCTGTCTACCTTTACAAATAAGTGCATATGTAACATTTGCAATCACTTAGTGTTAAATGATTTTCTCAAGTTTCGAAAACTGGAGTGAGAAAATTGAGAACCTAGTCTGGCCATTGTTTTGTAGATGTTTTGTGGGTAGAACTTGAGGGGGTGTCTGGAACTGTGATTTCATCACAATTGGAAACTTTAGTTGTAGAAAAAATTATTTGTTTCCTTATAATTTAGAGAGATGACCAGAGCAATGAAAAGTTAAATGATTTGCCCCATATAAGTCAGCTAGCATGAATCAGACAGGATTTGAATCAAAAATCTTTTTGAATCTAATGCAATGCACCTTCTAGTCATTATGTTAGGCTATTTCTCAACTTTCGTTATTAAAAAATAATATGATTAATGATGAAAAGTAGACTATAAGGTGCCTGAGGACAGGGATTTGTCTCATTTGTCTTTTCTTCAATAGTTGTTCACATAGGTACCTACAATTATAAATACTGGTTGAATGAGTAAAATGAATTTAAAATTAAGGCTCTTCTAATAAAAAAAAAATACTTTGCCATTGGTAGATATTTTTACAAGTGACTTTGACAACCCCTTCTTCCTTACCTGTTGAGCAGGCAACAAGTTCAATTATTGCACCTTCATGGACATAAAAGACATAAAAACATTTCATAAAAGACAGCCAGTGGTCTGTGATTTATTCACTGGAAACACTAAGGAATATGACTCAACAGATCATATAGCCCAGTTCTACCAGATCTGAAACTATACTATAAAGCAGCAATCATCAAAACTGCCTGGCACTGGTTAAGAGATAGAGTAATAGATCAGTGGATTAGGATAGGTTTAAAAAAAAACTGCAGCACATGACTACAGCAACCTACTATTTGAGAAACCCAAAGACATCGGCCTCTGGGATAAGAACTCACTATTTGACAAACATTATTAGGAAAACTGGAAAATAGTATAGCAAAAACTAGGCATAGATCCACATTTCACATCCTACACTATAATAAGGTCAAAATGGGTACAAGATTTAGATATAAAGAATAATATCATAGATAAATTAGTAGACCAAGAAATTAGCTATCTGATCTATGGAAAAGGGATAAATTTATGACCAAGCAAGAATTAGAGCAGATTATAAACTGCAAAATGAATGACTTTGACTATATTAAATTTAAAAACGCTTTTGCACTAATAAAATCAATGCTGCCAAAATTAAAAGAAAAATAGAAAGCTGGGAAACAATCTTCACAACCAGGAGTTCTGATAAAGGTTTCATTTCTAAAATATATAGAACATTACATCAAATTTATAAGATCACAAGTTACTCCCCAAGTGATAAATGGTCAAAGGATGCGAACAGACATTTTTAAAATGAAGAAATTAAAGCTATACATAATCATATGAAAAAATGCTCCAAATCATTATTGATTAGAAAAATGAAAATTAAAACAACAATGTGGTATCATCTCACACCCATTAGATTAGCCAAGATGACAAAACAAGAAGATGACCTATAATGGAGAGGTTGTGGGAGGATTGGGACATTGATGCATTACTGGTGGAGTTGTGAATGGATCCAACCTTTCTGGAGAGCAATATGGAACTAGGCCCAAAGAGCAAAAACAAAAACAAAACTGTTCATACTCTTTGACCCAGCAATTCCAATTCTCGGTCTATATCCAAAAGAAATTATAAAAAATGCGAAAAGCCCCACATGTTCCAAAATATTCATTGCAGCTCTTTTTATAGTGGCAAAGAATTGGAAATTGAGGAGATTCCCATGAATTGGGGAATGGTTTAACAAGTTATGGTACATGAATACTATGGAATACTATTTATCTATAAGAAACCATAAGTGGTGGTACTCCAGAGAAGCATGGAATGACTTATGGCATCTCATGCTGAGTGGTGGAAGTAAAACAAAGAGAACAATGTACACATCAACAACAACATTATGAGATGACCAACCTTTATGGAAGCATCTCCTCTCAGAAGTCCAGAGAGCTAGGACAATTGTATTTGACTGGATATGGACTATTTTATCCCCAAACAGAGGAAGAAAACAAAACACACAGAAAACAAACAAAAAATCCCTGCCAAATACCATGAACACTTTATAAAAATTATCTCTTATGTATCTCTTTCCCTATATCCTAATTTCTCATGCCAAAAATTACTAATTTGTAAGCATGTTTAATAAAATATGCATGTAAAACACTAACCTGACTTCCCTGCTGAAGGGAGGGGGTGGGCGGGAAGGGAGGGTGGAGGGAAATTTTGTAACTTGGAAATATGCATGTACATATGGATAAAAATAAATAATTTTTTAAAAAGAGAGATCATATAATACTTTCCACAAGTCTGACAAACAAAATATGATGAATTTTCAGCCAGCTAATTGTATATTTAGTAAAGTAGAAATGGTGACTATCTGTATCATTAGAGATACCAATCTTAAGAAGCCCATTTTAGAGAAGATTTGTGGAAGTCAAATAGACTAAGGGGAGTAAAATTCATTTTGAAATAAAATTGTGAAAAAGGAAAAGGAATCACATGTACATAAGTATTTATAGAAGTTCTTTTTGTAGAGGCAAAAATTTGGACATTGTGGGGATGTCCATCAATTAGGAAATGGCAGAACAGGTTGTAGTATATGAATGTAATGGAATACTATTGCATTATAAGAAATGATGAGCAGGTAGATTTCAAAAAAAACCTAAAAAGGCTTGCATGAACTGATACTGAGTGAATTGAACAAAATAAGGAGAACATTGTGCACAGTAAAAGCAACTGTGCAATGATGAATTATGCTCAATTTAGCTCTTCTCAGCAATACAATGATCCAAGACAATTCCAAAAAACTTGTGATGGAAAATGCCATCTATATCCAGAGAAAAGACTATGGAGTCTAAAGATGGAGCAGCTTATTAAAATTTCACTTATTAAAATTTGCTTTTGTCTTTTTCTTTCTCATGATTTTGTTCTGATTCCTCTTTCATAATATAACTAACATGAAAATATTTAACATAAGCCATATCAGATTATTTTCTGAGTTGGGGAGGAGGTAGACAGGAAAGGAGGGAGAAAAATTTCCAAAAGAGATCCTGGGTGGCTAGGTGGCACAGTGGATAGAGCATTGGCCCTGGGGTCGAGTACCTGAGTTCAAATCCAGCCTCAGATACTTAATAATTACCTAGCTGTGTGACCTTGGGCAAGTCACTTAACCCCATTTGCCTTGCAAAAACCAAAAAAAATTAACAAGATCTTTCAAAATCTTGCAAAAATGAATACTGAAAATTATCTTTTTTGAAAATAAATAAAAGACTATTTTTAAAAGAAATATAATTGTGAAATGCCAGGTAATGATTTTTTTTAAATGGAGGAAAAGCAAAGAATGTTTTCTATCATTTTATTTGAGATTACTTTATCTTTCTTACTCCTATTCCCAGTTTTAACAGGTAATCATAGTTTTAGATTTTTTTAGTCGAAGGTTTAGTGGTTCGTGTTTTTTAAAGTCTAAGGGACAATATTATCATTAGTAACTTGTTTTTTTTTTTCATTTCAAGTGAAGTAAGTCTATTTCCCAAAACACTGATCCAAACAAGAATTTGCCTCAACACCATCATTTTACAGGAACTTTATCTTCACTGCTGCCATTTTAAAATCTCAGATACTTAACCAGGCTTTGTAAAGACATGCCCTTACTCCTATTCCTGTTTCTTTAACCTTTTCAAGAGCCATGCATTTTGTAAGCAACTGGAAGCATATGTGTTCTTAATATGGCATACTTGCTTAGAAAATAAACATTGGCTGATTATTTGAGCAGCAAATTGATTGATACAGCTACTCATTTCAAAAATTCCAACTTTATCTGTAAACCACAGATGCAGACAAGTGTGGAATCCTGATAACATGGATACAAGATTGACATAAATGTTATCAACAGTCCTTAGCATGAGGAACAAGTATAGCAACACCATCCTGGTAAGAACAAAAGTTGTCTCCTCCACAGAGAGCCTCAACCAAATTCAGGTTTACACTTTGAGCCCCAGTTATCTTTCATAGGAATACTTTAAGCCTGTGAGATCTTATCAACTGATCTTATTAAAAACATTGCTCTCTATTTTAGATTGAATTCTGTGAAACTTCTATGTAACTAGAGAAAGGTCTCCGTCCATTCTTCTGATGGTTTACCTGTATGATAAATGTTATCATTTTCATCTACATTTTAAATATTGTGAATCAATGGAGGAAAAACTTTATATTTGCTATTGTCAAATTCTACTTACTCAAATCATGAATTCCTTAATCCTACTCCTCTCCAAGGAAATCAAAACTCTAGAGTTTTATGAATAAAAATAGATTAATGGTTCTTTATGAAATTTTACAATATCATTTTCAATTCTCTTTCATTAATGTCTGCTAGCTCCTTTGTTGTTGACATTCATCTTTAGGTTCCCAATACATAATGAGCAAATTTTGGTGAGTCTAGGATTTAGGGTCAGGAAAGACCTGAATTATAAACCCTACTCTGAAACTGACTATTAGTTTACTATTTGACCAGAGGTAAATCACTTCTGAATCTCAGTTTTTCATGAGTAAGTTGGAGAGGACAAAGTTTGTGGCATCTACTTCACAAGTATGGTTCCAACTAGAGAGAAACAATGAGACTGCCTCTGAATGTCAAATTTGTAATAATTCAGCAATTAGAAACAATTCTCCCTAGTTAGAAAGAAAAATTATTTAAAATAGGGAACTTCCTTCTAATTCTAGCAATGCTCACACTTAAAGGTAATTTTCTCCCAGTGCTGTCTAGACTCAGTCATCTGTCCATGTGATAGGTTCCCCAACAGTGACATGGAGGTTGCTCTCTTTAAAAGATCAATATGAGGATGCACTTTGTACCATTTGTATTGGGGTGATTTATGTTGTCAAAGTCAAACAATTATGGCTTTGGTCACCCATTTTTATTTATTTAATTATTTTTGGTGAGTTGCAAATATGAGAATGTATGTAAATATATTACTTTATTATTATTATTATTATTATTATTATTATTGAGGGTCTTTTATGAATGGGGTACCAGGAACACAGAATAGTGTGCCATGTGGTTCCTTTATGGAGATTAGGATTTAGTTAGGATTTAATTGAGAAGATATGACATATAGGTAAAATGATAAAAAATAAGATGAGATCATTTTCTAAGTTTGCAGTTCAAATAAGGAATTCTATAGGAAAGCAATTTATATGGAAATATCTGCTATAGTTTATCATTTCTATCATTGCAATCATCCCTCTAATTCAACTCTTTATTTCTTCAAGTGTAGACTGTTGTGACTTTCTCCAGTCAGCCTATTGTTTCTCTGACCACTGTTCATATATATTATGGCTTAAGTACCAACCAAATGAACTGGTCTGATCAGTTCATTATACTACTCAAAAGCCTTGAGAGTTTTTCATTGCCTAATGAATAAAATTTTCTTTTTCTAGTAATTGAAAGCTGTCTAAATGTGACTTTCCCTGGTTTCCTTCAAATCTGGGCTAAAGACCCACTTTCAGTTAAAAAAAAAATTTCCCATCCTTAATGTCTTTCCTCTGAGATTATCTCCAATTCATTTTATCCATGGCTTGTTTGTATATATAGTTGTTTTCATGTTGTCTCCCCCAGTAAAGCTCCTTAAAAGCAGTGCCTATCTTTTGCTTGGTTGGCTGTTTGTTTTTTGTTTTGTTTTTTATTTTTGCTTTGTTCTTTTCCTTTTCTTTCTTTGTATCCCCATTGACTGGCACATAGTAGGCACTTCATAAATAATTGCTGAGCTTCTATTCTGGCTACTACCTAATCTGATCCAATCTGACCCAATCTGTATGTAATCTGTTTCAACAAAACTCTCTAATGCCATTTCATCTAGGTACTTCCCAATTCTTTGATTCTGTTCACACCATTCAACAGGTCTTAAACAAAGTATCCATTCTCTGCTTCTTTCTTCTTTGATGAAGAATCTTATTAAACCTTCCCATAAACCCTCTAGATGAACGTGATAGTCTAGGAGTGTGCTCAAGCAAGCTTCAATTCCTGAGAACCATTGTTAAAAATTTTACTGTGTGTTAATTTTAGGCCTTGAAAATGAGAAAATGCTACAAATCAGGGCTTGATTTATTTTTTTTGATGTTGCTAGATTTAAGGAAATGGTCAAGAAAAGAGTATAATGCAGATTAGACTCAAAATGTGTAATCTGTACAATTTTTTTTTCCCCTGGAGAGGTGATTGTGAAAATTGATCAGCATACCTCTAAATATGCCCCTCTTTAACATTCTCATAGAACCTTTTCTCTCTTTCCTTTGTATTATAGTTATAATCTTCCTTCTATTCGAAAAGCAGCTCCTTGAGAACAGGACCTGAGTTATAACACGCTAATATAGGACCAGGCATAAACACAGAGACATGATAATAATTCCTAGGTAAGTCCCAAATGTCTCATAGTTAGTAAATAATACAAAATAGAATTTACAACCAGGTCTTCCTGATTCTAAGTGCAGAACTTTCTCTGTTATCAGGTAATCAAGAGACTCATAATATTTGTTATCGCTGGTACGCATAGACCATATAGATATACATATGATGAACTAAACAATCCCTAGTGACAAGGAGCTTATATTCTAAAGGGGAAGGGAAAAAAAGTATGTGTATGAAAATGTGAACACACACACACACACACACATATATATATATATGCAAAACAGTGAGGCTCAAGATAGTTGGGAAGGTGGAGGGAAGGACAGGGTTCATTGAGAAAATGGTGCTTAACCTGAAGGAAGGGGGCCTTAAGAAGTACAGGTAAGGGGAAAGGTCATTCTGGGCACATAGGAAGACTGGACCCAGTACAAAGACACAAAGATGGAAGAAGAGTGATTTGGGGAGGAAAAATTAGAAGACCAATTTGATTGGATTTTAGCATATGGCAAGGGGAGTTAAAAATAGTCAGAGAGGTTGGAAATATGGGATGAAATCAGAATATTAAGGACACAAAAAAGAGGTGTTTATATTTTATCCAAGAGCCAACAAGAAGTCCTTAGAGTTGATTAAATAGAAACATCACCTGATTAGGTCCTTACTTAAGAACAATTATTTTGGTAGACACAGTGCTGCTAATTGTCCTTTGTCTAATTTGTCAAGTAGAAACTTGCAGAGATACAGAAAGGGGGTGGTAAGAGGAAGACATACATGTACTCATTCATTCATTCAACAAGCAGTAATTAAATACCTGATCTGATGCGTGACTAGAGAGCCAAAATTGGAATCAAAGAGACCAAGATTTAAGTTCTGCTGTGAACACTTAGTAACTATGCAAGTTCCTGAACTTATCAGTGCTCTGAGAAACTCTTTGTGTGAACTTCAAATGACAAGTCCTCTGCAAGCAACTCCTTTGTGGAATTATCATCATGTCTTTGAGTTTAAGCTAGGTGTTATATTAGTATGATAGAACTCAGGTCCTGCTCTCTAGAAACTGCTTTTCTAATAAAAGGAAGTCAATTTATGAAAAAAAGTTATAATACAAAGGAAAGAGAGAAAAAGATCTATGAGAACGTTGAAGAGGGGGCATATTTAGAGATGTGCTGATAAATTTTAGCAATCACTTCTCTAGGTGTCCATTGTCCATTGTTCATGATTATTATAGAAGACAGGGACAAAAATAGCAAAATGAAATTATTCTTGCCTTTAAGGATTTTAAAGGCAAGTTGTATTGATAATAGGTATTTTCTTCATTAAAAGTTCTCTACCATGATTAATGCATAGGTCATGGGACATTTATTCATGCAAAAATTTATTTCCCTCCAGAAATGCATACATGTATACATATATTCATGCATGTATATACATAATAATGCATGTGAATTGATATATTTATTATACACATATATAATGTACTTATACAAATGTGTATCAGTATACATTTGTATTATCAAAAGAACAGAAATTTGTATATGTTTATTGCATATGCATATGTGCACATTGATAATATGTGATATATATATATATATATATATGAGTTATAGCTTTTGCTAGATATTTGCTAGAATAGATATTTGTTGTTGTTCATTTGTATTAGACTTTTCATGACCCCCACTGGAGATTTTTTTTGGTAAAGATTCTAGAGGGGTTTTCTATTTCTTTTCTGATTCATTTTACATATGAGAAAACTGAAGCAAATAAGATTAAGTGACTTGCCTATGTTCTCACAGCTGGTTAATATTTGAGTTTACATTTGAACTCAGGTTGTTGTCATCCTGATTCCAGCTCCAGTCTTCTAGCCACTGTGCTCCTTACCTCTCCCAGAAGAATAGATATAGCCATAGATAGAGATATAGGTATAGATATTGATAGATTTGATAGGAATATAGATTGAGTTAATAGTAGTTATAGACATATGAGATATAGATACTGATTCTTTTATATTTTTTATTTTTTTCAAACATATACACATGTATATTTTTAAGTTACAAAATTTCCTTCTACCCTCCCTTCCCACCCCCTCCCCTCAGTAGTGAAGAGTCAAGTTAGCATTGTATATACATATTTTTTCATACTGATAGATTCTTTTTTCTTGCTCTGGGTCTGTGTATAATAGATACAAACCTATGATTTGATTCTTGTAGGTCTTTCCTAGAGACTAAATTTTCTCTACCAATGCAGATCATGCAGATCAGCTATTTTGATACATATAACATCTTAGCTTGTTGCTCCAGGTGCAGAAAACTAAGTGACTTGCCCAATTTCAGTGTCTGAGAAAAGACTTTAACCTGTTTCATTTGAACTGAACCTGAAGACTGAAGGGTGTAGTACTTGATCAACCCTTAGGAGGGGGAGAAAAAGGCATTAGAAAGGAAAGGGTAGTTCAGAGTCCACTCTAGGCAGGGACACTAAACTAAGAAAAGGTTCAAAGGGGAAAATGAAGAAAGTATTTCTGAGGGGCAATGAATAAGCTAACTAGACTGAATGCAAAATATGAGTCAGTTCTCTTAAGTGCTGGCAGTGCCACTGTACATAAGTCACTTTATCTTTTTAAGTGCCAGTTTATTTAAATATAAAAAAGGAACCATTATTGATATATAGAAATATCAACTCTTACAATTACCTGCCTCAGTGTTGACATGAATAGAATGTTGGTATTTCTTTAAGTAGTATACAAATGCACGTTTCTTCATAATTTTAGAAAATAAAATTAAATTAAACAACAAAACTTCAAACTGGTTATAGGACAATTATTTGCATTATAATAAAATTCTTTTAAATGAAGAATTTTTAAAATTAGGTAATCATCATTAGGATTCTTTTAAATAAAAATATTTCCTGATACATTTAAAGTAGGATATAGTTTACAAAGTTTACTATATGTACAACTTTATAGTTGCATTTCTATCACATAGTTCAAGGATTAATTATTTGGCTTACCTATATCTGGGAATTTGTAAGCCCCTTGAAAGCACCTTTAATGTGATACAGGCAATTTTTTGTATTTAATTGCCCTGCTTAGGACTAAAAAGATGGATTTTGATGTGCTATGAGGAAATGAAGTCCCTCAAATACAACTTCTGAGGAGTTATAGAGGGTCATAACTTTGGACAGTGCTAATTGGATATCACTGTCACATTCCACTTAGACCTTTCACCTTCAAACGGTGTATTTCCTGAAAGGGCAAGTATTCTTTATCTCCACATTTAAGTTTAAAGGGCCAAATTCCCTTTCAACTGGCTATTTCTTTCAAATACGCCTATAATAATTGATAGCACATTTTATGGGAATATACTCACTCATTCAGTAGTGAAACTGCAGTATCTACTCTTCCATCCTTTCCAAGTCCCCACCCCCTTTAAAGGAAAACCTAGTACCTTGAATTTGAAAGTCATTAAGAGTAATGCACTTTCCATCTCCGAATATTAGACTACGCATGAAATTTCCTGGGCACTAGTGATAGAAACTGATGTTAAAAATAAAATAGAATGAAATTTCCTACACAAATCATGAAGAGTTGCCTGCCTATTGTTTGGGGTCTTACCTCTAACAAGTCTTTTCTTTTTCTCGGTAATGAGCCAAATTGTATGAAATGTACAGGGTTACTGCTATCAAGACACTTAGGAATTGCCTAATACATTTTATTTTAGGTAGCTTATGGATCAATATCCCTTTTTGAATTAATTTTTGGTATTGTACTAAAGATTTTCCATCATATATTTCATAAGTTAATATTTATTTTTGCTAATGTAGTACAGAGGTTGCTTTAAAAACCCAATTTGGGAGCTCTTATCTATCATGCTAGAGTGTTACAAGAGTACAAATTTTTGCTACTGAAATTAAAATGTCTTATTATAGGGTATTTATGCTATGGATGTTCTTATTAAAGTGGGATTTTATATTGTAACATTAACATGAATACTAAAATGATACAATGGCAAAAATATAGATTTTCCTATTGCTTTAGCATAGAGAAATTATAATGTGAAGTCGCAAATGGAATGCAGCTGAGATAAGTAGAAAGGTCTGAATTGAAATTCATGATTTAAAAGGGGTCCCATGTGATTTTTTAAAAAGAGATGTACTTTAAAATGTCCTTAAATTTAGTACGCATGACAAAGTTTATAGAAATAAGAATATGGTTTATTTTCATTATTATTTATGGTAAAAGTAATATGGTAAATAGTAAAAAAGAATCCTAATCTTAGAATTAAAAGACTTGGATCTGAGTCTAGGTTTAAACAAATATATATTAGAAGGTCACTTAATCCCTTTAAGCCTCAACTTCCTCAATAGTAAATATTGATAAAAGTGGGTGTGCTTACCTTACAAGGTTGTGAGGACAAAAAGAGATCATAAAGATATCCATGTATATTGAGTTATGTGGCCCTAGGCAAGTCATTTAACCTCTCTCTCTCTCTCTCTCTCTCTCTCTGCTTCTTCAACTGTAAATGGAAAATAGTAACAGCACCTTCTGATCAGGGTTATTATGATGATGTTCAAATAATGTAATATTTGTAAAGAGCCCTTAGCAATGTCTGGCATATAATAGGTGCTTCATAAATGATTGCCATCTTCCTTTACAAATGATGAAACTAATCCCTGGCAATGTCACAGAGTTTATAATTGTTCAAGTAGGCTGTAATAGTAGAAGTAGAATTTGAACCTAAGTCTTCTAATTCTAGTTTCCATTTTATCATACTGAATATCATTCCTCAAACTTTAATGTGTAATGTAAAAGTAAGTCATTCTTCATTTTTATTTTTTATCCACATTGTTCCCACAAATGAAACATGATTAGAATAGGCCTTATCTACGTAAAACAAACATTTCTAGCCTATCCTACATACCAGGCACTATAAGAATATGCCACTTTCAGAGATCTTTGATAGATCAAGGAGAACTAGAAAAATACTGCTTTATTGGTGGGTAAATATTGCCCTAATTTTTTTATCAGTGACAACACATGATTTTATAAATTATAGATGGGTGAATATGCCATAGATCTCAAGTGAAATACTAGTATAATTAAATGATATCTATGATCACATAGCAAAGAAATGGGTGATTTCTGTAAACAGGAAAAGATTTATTAAAAAAAAAGCCCCCCTGATTTAAGTACATTTCTTTTTCTGACAAGTTTGATAGCAGTTGAGAAAGATATTTGAAAAGATTTCTTAGATTCTCTATGGAATGGCTGAAAACATGGTTAGGTGTATTCAGACATGGATGACAAACTGGTCCATAGGTTATTAATTAAGAGTTCATTGTTCTGGCAGCTAGGTTGCACAATGGATAGAGCACTGGCCCTGGAGTCAGAAGAATCTGACTTCAAATCTGATATCAGACACCTTATAATTGTCTAGCTGTGTGACCATGAGAAAATCACTTAATCCTATTGCCTTGTATAAACAAAGGGAAAAAAAGAGATCATTGGTCACCTAGAAGAGCATCTCTACTATAGATGATGCTTCCTCTTCTCCCTTTTCTATTTAACTGCCCACCCCAATGGATTCTAGGAAGTCATAGGTGGTTATGCTTATCCAATTAGTAGGTAGCATGAAGTTGAGAGGGAATACAAAATTCACTAATTAATGGCATCAGGAATAAGAGATAACCTAGATTTCCTGATGTTAATGATAAAGTTGAGTAGAAATAGATTTGAAGTCCTGTACTTGTTTAACGAAAATAAGAATGAAATAAAAGGAATGGCCAGAATTCACTTTTATGAAGAAAAAAAAGATATAGGAATTTTGAGAGATAACAATGGCAATCTGAATTAATATTGTGACGTATGAACAAAAACAAAAATTAAAAAAAATAATACTATCCCATATTGCAATAATTTGTTAATCAATCTAATAAATGTATGATGTTCAGACAAAATGAAGCGAGATTCTCCCATGCTCAACTTGATCCAGGACATTTCTGAATCTAGAGTCTAATTCTGGGAATTTTATAGAAAGGTATTAAAAATTTGGAGGGCTTTGATGGGTGGGCAAAATGTTAAGGAAACTCAAAATCAAATAATATAAAAATCTGCTGAAGTGTTTAATCTGGAGCAGAGATTTATTAAAAACCTATTATTTTCAAATCATTCATTCTATGCACCAAGGATGTGAAAGCAAAGGTAATAGGAGAAGGAAGGAATATAAAATGCAAATGGATAAATAAACACAAGCACATACAAAGAAAGATTATTAAGATCTTGGGAGATCAAGAAGGTAATTTTCACTTAGGCTATTTTCTCATGAGATTTTGTATGAAAATTTTTTTCCTCCCTTTTACTTTCCTTTATTGCTCATTCTCTGACTCCCTCCCCCTTGATTATGATTTCTTAGTGGAATGGATTTGACAGCTGTCTTGTCTTTTTCCCAGGTGAGATATTTAGAGTTCACTGGCTTTACTTTCTACCCTAAGTGACCTCTAGAGGAACAAACTAGCTCCAGCTGGATCTGACATCTTTCCCTCAGTTTTAGTACCACATAGTCACTCTGTAAATGTAAGTTATTAAAAACAATATTTTTAGAGCTAGTATTTATATAGTGCTTCCACATCCCTGTGTCTTGCCCCATTTCCTTTTTCTCAATTCTCTGCTTGGACTCTATTGTGCCTGATACTGCTATGCTAATTACAGACTAAGCAAGCTTTTGCCTTTTGTAATACTGCAGAATCTGTTGCAAGCCCAACTTGGGTTGCCCTACCAGAGTGTAGGGTTAGGGATTATTGATGTGAGGGGGAAAAAAAGATGGAATACAATATGGGAAACTGAAAAGTAATATCTTAAAGGAGCAATAACCTAAACTATACTTATTGGGAAGGGAATTCTTTTGTCTGTTGGATAGAGCCAAAGTAAGGGGAATAGAAATTATTAGCAATTGTTTTTTGAGGCTGATAGCTTATTGCAATGAAGTCTTAATTATCTTGTATAGAGAGCATAAAGAGATTTTAAATATATCATAGTCAGATACCCTTTATACCAGGTTTTCAGATTTTTTTTTAGATTTTTTTTTGCAAGGCAATGGGGTTAAGTGACTTGCCTGAGGCCACACAGCTAAGTAATTATTAAGTGTCTGAGGCCAAATTTGAACTCAGGTACTCCTGACTCCAGGGCTGGTGCTCTATCCTAGCCACCCCTATACTAGGTTTTCAAGTGAGAAAACAAGACCCAAAGGGGTGAAATGATTTTCCAGAATTCTAATGAATGGTAATAATAATAATAATAATAATAATAATAATAACTAATATTTATGTTAGATTTTAAGATTCTCAAAACAAGGTAAATATATATATATAATATAAAAATATTTAATCTTGATAATAACCTTGTGAAGTAGAGGTAAGATTATCCCCATTTCATAGATGAGAGAGATTAAGTTACTTGTCTTTTTGAGATGTTTCTAAATCAAACTCTGCTTTCTCCAAAGTCTGCATTTCAGCAACTCCACCATGACTCAGTATCTAACAGAGCCAGGATTGGAACCTGGTTCCTTAGCCTTGCAAACTCAATGCTCTTTCCATCATACCACATTCATAATTTTTCTTTTTAAAGACTCATAATTTTTTTTATAGAATTTTAAATTTTAAAAGAATTTTTAAAAGGAATTAAAGCCAAGGGAAGTGATTATGAATTTTTAGAGTATCCAACTATGTGACATATATGTGCTAAATGCTTGATAAATATTATCTGATCCTTCTGACAACCCATAGGTGATGTTATTTCCATTTTACAGCTAAGGCAACTGAGGCAAACAGAAGTCAAGTGACTTTTCCAGGGTCACACAATTAGTAAGTGTTAGAAGAAAAATTTAAATGAGTCTTCCTGACTCCAATTCCAACATTCAGTTCACTCTACCATTTAGTTGCCTCCTGGTAGTATGAAGACTATCCTTCCTTTTTTTGGAAATTAGCATGCTTTCCTATTCTTGAAACTTCTGTAATTCTCTTGTTTACCATTTCAAAAAAAATCAATGACAGTAATTTAGTGATCATAACCTAAAAGATTTTTGAATGCCCTCTGATATAGTTTACCTAGACTTGGTAACTGGTTCACTGGATGGTGCAATGGATGGAGTGGTAGACCTGCAGTCAAGAAGATTCATCTTCCAGAATTCAAGTCTGGTCTTAGATACTTTCTAGCTTCATGACTTTGGGCAAGTCACTCAACTCTGTTTACCTCCATTCCTCATTTGTAAAATGAGCTAGAGAAGAAAATACCAAACCATTCCAATGTCCTCCTCAAGAAAACACTAAATGAAGTTGTGAAGAGTTAGACATGACTGAAACAGCAGAACAGCAACAACAGCAACTCTTTATCATTGTCAACTCTCTTATTATTATAAATATTTTTATTTTATCCTTTCCACTCTAAAGATTATTATCCTTGGCAGAAAATGCTAAAACAAAATGAGCTGATAGAAATAGGAATAGGGATAAGGATAGGGATAGGGGGATAGGGATAGGGGTAGAGATGGAGATGATGGAGACAGAGATGGAGATGGACATGATGGAGATGGAGATGAAGATGGAGAGACAGAGATAGAGATGGAGATACAGAGATAGAAATAATCTGTACTTTTCAACCAGTAATCTATTCATTCCAAAAGATCTTTTGATCTTTTTAGCTCTGTCATAGATAAATATATATATATATATATATATTTATAATTTTCTTTTGTCTTCAGCAATAATCTCCAACCAAAACTCACTATGAGCTTTAGCACTCCAGATACTATTCTACTAGTAGTCATCCATTATTACCTGCCCTAGCTTTTCCTTTCTATACAGAACCAAAAAGAAATCCAAATTGGTCAATTATTACTAGTCCATATAGATTCTCCCCTTTTTCTTTCAGTGGAATCATTTGTGTGTGTTTGTTATAAAAATTCATTTCTTGAGCAAATTCCAACATTCCTGGACATCCCTGGTATAACTTCAGTCCACAAAATCTTACCTATCCTTTATTTTAATTTTTGAAGCCTATTCCCTCCAAAATCTAGAATAAATGTTAGATGAGACTTCCAAAATCTTCCTATGCATGTGGCATTGTGCTAAACCTGGAGCATACAAATATGAGTAAAACCAAAGATAGTTCTGGCCTAAGGAGCTTAGAACATAGAGAGGAGGGGTTTGAAAATAGTGGATTGAAAAACAGGGGAATATAACATTATAAAATGGTGGCAAAATGAGAAGCACATCTGAGAAGGGAATAAAGTCTGATCAACCTGGAACTGCACCAAAATAGTCTTCTGAAAGAAACTCACCCATGGAATAAGGAGGTGGGCATAATGGAAAGATATTTAGAGGGATGAAAAGGGCTAGGCTACTCACTAAAGCTTCAAAATAAGAGGGCAGCCTAGACATTGTGATATAGATGTAGAAGCAAAGGAATGGAAAAAAAAGGAACAAATGTATTGATAAATGAAGAGACCCTATTCAATGACAAATTCTAAACAAATCAGAAAATGGAGTTTGTCAAGGTATTCACAGCTTTGATGAGCAGATCTAGGGTGAAATCCAGGTTAAGAAGGGATTTCCTTGTGTGAATGAGGAGTTCCTCCAGATGCTCTAGTTTACAGATAACATTATGCTGATTGCATCAAGCTCTAAGACATTGCAGAGGCTCCTGGAATATGTCTGTAATCACTCAAAAGTGTCTGGCCTGTCTAATCGCATCAGAAAGACTTTGAGTTGAGCCAGTTCTGTTGGCCACTATCTTCTTGACCACATTTCCATATTGTCCTTGAGAATAGCAAAAGGAACTTTGTTAAATGCTTTGTTCAATCCTAGGTAAAGTTTATAATGAATTCAAACAATTCAGTTTTAGAAACACAAGGGTGGGGTTGGTGTGGCAATTCATGTTTTTTTTTTTTCCTTAGATTGATCTGTGAGTTAAAGTGAAATGGAATTTAATGAGTCAATAGTATATTATGGCAAACAAAAAAGCTCTTCCCCCTCCCCCACCTTAGTCTTTTAAGGATTTTGATGGTTGCACAAAAAAACATATTTGCCAATTTTGTTAATTCCTTAACTTATGGAACTGAGCTTTGAAGGTTGGATGCCTATAAAAAAGGAGTCATGGACTATCATTCCAAGTGGATCAGAGATGAGAAAGTGCAAAGTTGATAAATAAATTTGTATGAATGGAGAAATAAACTTGTGTAGGGGGCTAATGTGAGAAAAAATAGGGAGGGACCAAATTTTAGGAATGCTTTGAACAACTGTGTTAAGGATTGTGGACTGTATTATATCTTCACTTCAGCTGCCTGGATTGCTCTTACTCTTCAAATCATCTCTCAGAATCCTGAGTTCCTTTAAGACCATCCCAAATTCTTCAGAAATAATTTCTTGGTCTCCTTTCCTGCTGGTGAACTTTTCTCCAAAGTCGTTTCATGTTTGCTTTGTTTATATCTTGTATAATCCTAGAGATGAATGTCTTTTCTATTTACATCATTGAAGACAGGGACTGTTTTGGTTTTGCCTTTGTATCATTAGTGCTTCATATAGTACCAGATACATAGTACATCCTTAATAAAAATTTCTTAAGATAGATCAAATTTAATTCAATTCAACAATAACAGCAATAAACTATTAAAGAAGTGTTTTAGGGAAATTGGTTTTTCCTTTAGGCCACTTTCTAAGACATGAATTTCCTAAAAGGTGCTAATCATCATTGGTAAAGGGGAAATCCTTTTTAAAATACATTATACTTATGAAATCATAGGTTGGGTTCCCTACTTCCAAAAAAAGTTCTGGTAATGGGGCAGAATGGTTGGAAATAAAGAGAGACAGGTTCACAAGGAGACCACATATAGCTATTCCAATATTGTTTGTCCTTTGTTCTCAATGAGAGCTAAGACATTAGGGATGTGATGCATGACATGCAAATGAAATGGATTTAAATGAAATTTAAATGGAGGTAGGGCTATGCAAAGTCATCAGCCTCAATTTCTCCTCCAGAGCCATCTGGAACCAATGACCAGATATGGATCAGGACAGTTGGAGATATCCCTGAAACATAGAAGACCTTGGCCTTTTTAAGTCAAGGTCTTTAACAGGTATCAATTTGATTAAAGGTGATAACTCCTATTATTGATTAAAGGTGATAACTTCAGTGGTTTATATTAGATAAGAAAAAAATAAAACAAAGAATAGCCTCTTTTTTCTACCCCAAAAAATCAGTCTGACAGAGGAAGACCCTCAGGGTTTCTGACCAAAACACAAACAATTGCTGTTTACATTCATTCTGGACCAATCAGGACTTAAATAATAATCAAATAAGGTTTGGCTTGGGACCTATTGAGGCCACCAATGAAATTCCAGTAGCATAAATATGAAGTGATAAAGACTTGAAGTGACAATATAAGATAGAATCAGAAAAGCAATAATAATAGATTTCATTTATTGAGTTATTTAAAGCTTTGCAAAGTACTTTACAAATATCTCATTTAATCCAACCAACAACACTAGGAGATAGGTCCTATTATAATGCCTAAATGAAGATATTGAGGTAGGTAGAGGTTAAGTGACTTGCCCCAGGTCACAAAACTTGTAAACATCTGAGGCCAGAGTTTACACACAGCATCTTACTGATTCAGTTCTGGTGCTCTATCCACCATTCCATCTAGTTACTTCTGTAAAGATTGTAAAGAAGAATGTTTAAGGCTAGATTGATTGAATCTGGAGGGTGAAGTTGAAGGAGAAGTAGTTAGTGATTACTTCAAAGTACCAAAATCAGGTACTTTTCAAAGGATTGCAATAAAAGGTGATAACATGTTTAAAACTGACAGCCCTAATGAACAATAACTTTCAGACAATAATAGCAGCATAAAACTTCAGGATCCACAGAGCTCACTCCCTCTGCCTCTTAAGCTCTCTCTCTTCTTCATTATATATATATATATATATATATATATATATGTATATATATATATATATATACACACACACACATATATATAGTTCTTTTTTCATCTCTATGACCATCCCTCTAAAGAGTTGTGAGAAACAGATATTTCCAAAGCACTTTATAAACCTTAAAGTACTACATAAATGACATTGCTATTAATATTATTTATTTCTACTTCTAAATATGTACCTCTCCCTCTCTTTTTTCTTTTCCATCCTTTCCCCATTTCTTCCTTTTCTTCCTCCTGATAAGCAGTATTGTAAGTTTGTTTGTTAAATAGATATATGAATTTATGTATATATATAAAAGTTATGTATATGAATATATGTATACCCACACATATAAATATATAGATATATCTATATCTATATCTATATATACACACACAAGAAAGTTTCTTGTTACTTGATTTGAAATTAGTTAATAATTTCCTATTTGAAGTAAGGGAAATATTTGACAAAAATTTTGTTTTATAATTGTTTTGTATCTTACATTTAATATTACTCAAAGTGATAAACACACATATTCCATGCCATTGTTCAAGTTATTGGGCTGAAGTCAAAGAACTTTGAGTAAAGTTCCTTATGCCTCCCTGGCAAGGACAAGCCCCTTTCAATAAAACAATGGCTCTCTGCCCTAGCCTGAAATGATTAAGTCTTTGAGCCACTGCCTCATAAACTTATCCCTCATTACCTCATCTCTGCTTTCTAATCTAGCTGCCCTCCTACCTACATATTGGACATTTCCCTCCCTTTTCCTTTACACCCCATAAAAGTTCACCTCTACTCAGTTGAGTTGCTTGTCTTCTGGAGAAATTAACCTGCTCTTGGGGAACACAATCCCCTAGGCAATCTTTCATGCTACTATATATATATATATATATATATATGTATATGTATATATATATATATATATATATATATATTTAACATGATGTCTGTCACAGTTCTTGACATAATAAATGTTTGCTGGTTGCTTGATTAAGAATACAGCCACATGTGTGTGTTTAAATAAGAACTTAAATTGTTTGTTTTAAGTTGGATTTTCTTAAGTTCTTTTACTTCATCATTATTCTTATGAAGCTCCAATTATATTGCTCTTTTGGCACTCATGTACTCTAAAAATTATTTTCTAGAACTAGTGATTTAGTGAAACATGTTTCCTATGTTTATTATTTTCCTCACATTCTTTAAGATAGTTTGTGATTTCATTGAATATTTTTTTTTTGCTTTTTGGGTTGTTTTTTTTTTTTTTGCAAGGCAATGGGGTTAAGTGGCTTGCCCAAGGCCACACAGCTTGGTAATTATCAAATGTCTGAAGTCAGATTTGAACTCAGATACTCCTGACTACAGGGCCAGTGTCCTATCCACTGCACCACCCTAGCTTCCCCTTCATTGGATATTTTAGTTAGTCCTTAAAGATGTAGTTTTAGTTCATATTGTACCCTCTAAATTGCAGGGAATGGTAGGTTACATGTGATTGTCCTTCCCCTCTTCTCATTCTTTTCTTTTCTCAAGAAGTGAAATGAATTTCAATTTATTCAAATGCCTTGCAAAAATTTTCCTCTACCGAGTTTGTAATTAATTTAAATCCAACCTTTGCTTTAGTAACATCCCAGATTTTGTTTCAAAATCCATATGGAAAACCCCCATTCCAATGTCAGGAGCTTCTGGTTTTCAGTAGGGCTTTGTGCCACACACATTGTCTTGGGGAACTCCTTGGGGAAGGAAGAGAAGGTGTTTATGTCTTGATTTACTGTATATTGACCTACTTGTCAGATCTGTAAGTATCTCTGGCTCTGTCACCTTACTAGCACCGGATGCTGAGTCAACCATATGGTGTTTACTGCCACGAGCGACATCTCACTGGTTTTCTTCACTCCTCTAGAGGATCTCCCTTTGCCAAGTCAATTTGCAATGTCTTGGATGTTTCTATAGTCCTTTGGTCTGACTCCAGAGTATTCCTCAAATATCAAAGGAGATGATCTGCTTCTAAAAAAAACTTCAAGATTTCTCAAATGTAGCCTAAAATCTAAGAATTTTTTTCAACTCCTAAACCTTAATCTTATGACAGATATAGTGCTCTGTGAAGTCATGGTTAGGTTACAAGCTCATATTCCTTAAAGCTTATCCCTGTACTTCACTGGGGATGAAAGCCAATGCCACCAGCCAAAGACTTGGAAGATGACAGACAGATCCTGGCAATGTTAGAGTACCCAATTAAAATTTCCAAGAAATAGGCAGGTGAGAGGAAAGAGAAAGAGTAAAGTGATGCCAGTTATAGAAACTTGATTTACCATGTGCTGAGCAATTCAAATTGCAAAGTGGATTTTGTTGGGAATGAGAACTGGGGATTAGGGAGGAGGAGAAACATTTTAAATGGAACTCTAGGAAATCTATCTTAAAGCAGAAAATGCAAATAAAATAGAAACATTTTATTAAGCAAAAAGGAGACAATGTGCCACTTTTAAAATATTTTCTCTTTAATGCTTAAGGGCTACTGAGGTAAGAGTCTAAGTAAAATTACTGCTATCTTTGTTGTGGATCCTTCTTAAAATGATTCTGACCTTTTGTTAAGGATATAAAAAAATTCAGTTTAGTGAAGAGATAGAGTTTCTAGAATTTATTGTATTCATCAAGATCATTATTAAAAAAACATTTTAATCATATATGTGCAAAACAATTGGCCTGGCAAGAAGGACTCAAAATAGCATTGTAATAATAACAACTCAGTCCTATAGTTTTGAGCTTTCCTGCCACTGAAGAAGGAATGGAAATAACACTGGGCTTGAAGTCAGAAAATGTAAATTCTGATTCTTGCTCTACCTTTGGAGTATTGTGACCTCATTGCTTTCACCTGTAAAATGACAAGTTTAGAGAGCCTGAATGATATCTAAGGTCACCTTCAGCTCTAATTTCTAGAATTCTCTGCTTGAATGATTTTAATAACAGGAATCTCACTGTGTCCAGGAGCTGTCTCCAATCTCATTGGGAACTTTTTTTTTTTTACCCCTTATATTATGGTGAACCAAAATCTGTTTCCTGGTAATTTTCAGAATCCATTTAATCACTCAATAAATCAACAAATAATTATTAAATATCTATTATGTACCTACACTGAGCTACTGGCCCTACTTCTAACCTATGAGACTAATTAAAATATATTAACTCAGGAAATTGGAAAGTTAGAAGAAGAAACTAAATTGTTAGGTAAATTGCTGAATTCTGTGTATGTTTTTGTAATGACAAGTTTGAGGAACTAATGGGAATTATAGGTGGAAATGCCATCCCTTCTGTTTTTTCCCCCCTCTATTCTTTGAAATTTGACATTTGGATAATCTGAAATCAATCCATGCTACTTTTCCAGTGAGAAAAGGTACTAGAGTACCTGAGAGTGACCATCTGAAGACAGTGTCTTTTTTTGTAAATTTTTGTAATCTAAATCTAAAAAGTTACTCTAGTGCTAAGAATTTTAGGTCAGATTTAAGAGATGAGTAGTACCTTGCAGATTGCTTGGGGGAGAAATATTAGACCTTTTATAATAATATATAATGGTCTTCAAATCATATTATAAAATGTAGCAGACTTCATTCCCATAGATAAGAAGACCTTTTCATTGTGTAATCTTTCTGCTTCCATTCCTTATTTATTTTTCTTGTTAATTGTGATTTTTTTTTGATATCTCCATTTTTTCCCCCCCACAGTCTCTACAATCATGTTGTTCATTTTCATGGTATTTTATGGTTATTTCTGATTAAATTTGTATTTCTATTTTTATCTGTGGTTATTCTTTTCTTTCATTTTTTTCCCTCCAGATTATACATCTCCCCTTCCTTTAGAGGAGTTCATAACCTGGAGTCTGTAAATTTTATACACAACACACATATACATGTTATATAGATTTATTTTTATATGTAGTGGTTATATATGTTAGGGGATATTATATTATATATAAATGTATATATGTATGTTTGTTAATAATATACAGAGGGGTTATTAACCTTTACTGTGCATGGATTTTGACATATGACCCGTTCTCAGAATAATAGTTTTCAATGCATAAAATAGAATTACAAAGGAAACATTCTAATTATATATATATATATATATATATATACACACATATATGATGCTTACAAATCTTATATATAATTAGAATTGGTTATATATGCTATATTAATTATAATCATATGATATTATTTACATTATATAACCTATTTAAAATTCGAACTGGTTTTCTTTGATTTCCTATATTATGCTTTAAAACCATTATTTTGAGAAGGGGTTCATAGGCTTCACCAGATAGTCAAAGGGGTCCATAATATACACCCACTAAAAAAGGTTAATAATCCCTATTGTACAAGCTCCCTATCTCAATTCACCCAACTTGATTGATTCTAAATGTTTCTCTGATTTATTGCTGTTCAGATCTCACTCATTTGGAGGATATCATTATTGTTGTCATCTTTATTGTTGTTATTGTTACTTCCATCCGCTGTTCTGGATTCTGATTCTTAACATTGTCCTTAAGAAAACAATAAAATCTGAGTCTTGAATTACTCTTTGCCAACCTCTAGCTTCTCTTCCATTTTGCTTTTAGCTTCTCAACCATACCACAAGCCTGTAAAAATTTCCTGCTTTCAGTTTTGCTTATTCAAGGCTCTTGCCTTTTTTTGTGTTTGGTGCTCTATAAAGGACTATGAACACTCATAACATCCTATAAATAATTGAAAAAGTAATAATTTGCATATACAGTGGATTGTAATTGGTTGTGAAGTACTCAAAAGTAATTTTGCATAAGGGATGCTCCAGTAAAATAAATTGTATTGTCTGTGTTTACTTTAGACAGGTAAAGTACTATATGCCATGCTGAATTTTTATATCAAGTTTTAATTAGGTCATACTGCTTGAGTTACCAAAATAATATGAATTCCACAATAATGAGAATGGATTTATTTTAAAAGGGTAATCATTGATTCATTTCTGTATTGCAGCATATAAAAGAACTCTTCATTATAATATATTCAAGGTAAATATTTTACAGTCTAATCTAGTCTGACTGATTGATTCCCAGACCAAAGGAAAAAAAAAAGACTGCTACGAGACTAAAGCTTAAAAATATTGAGGTCAATTCTCTCCTCAAAAGTCTAGATATACTCTAAACAGGCAGACAGGAGACTAGGTGAATTTCTCATTCATTTGTTTTTCCTCTATGCCTTTCCTCCAGCCAGGATTATGATAGAAAAGGAGGGGAAAAAAAATAAACCAGATTTTCTTCTACTGTTGAAATCCTATGAGTATGAGAGCACCTACATAGTAATTGAATCAACAAACATGAACTGAGGACATCATATGTGTGTGTATGCAATGTATATGTGTATGTATATATATATATATATATATATATATATATATATACGTATAACTGTATTTATGGTTATGTATAAACATTCTATTGATCAGATTCCTACATATATACACATACTCCAAAAGATCTTAATCATTTCAGAGTTGGAGTGAGTCAAGGCTTCTTCTATTCTTAAATACTGTCCTACTCAATACAGATTACCTGTCTTTTTGAAGAGCCCAGACAAAAATCAAAGACATAGAGGAGAGGCAAAAAAAGAGAACTGAGAGTTAGGTTATCCTATTTCTTTTCTTATTCCAAGAAAAGGTTCTAGGTAGTGCAATGGATAGAGCACTGACCCTGGAGTAAGAGGACCTGAGTTCAAATGTGACCTCAGACATTTAATAATGGCCTATCTGTGTGATCTTGGGCAAGTCACTCTTTTTTTTTTTTTTTTTAAGTTTTTGCAAGGCAAATGGGGTTAAGTGGCTTGCCCAAGGCCACACAGCTAGGGCAAGTCACTCTTAACCCCATTGCCTTAAATAAAATGTTTTATCAAAGGAAAGGGTTCCAGTGTTGGAAATGAGCAGATCAAACTTTTCCAGAGAAATGATAGCCACACAGCTATGCAAAGCTGAAGTAGTTGTTTTGTTAATGGATATTTAAATGACCTGCAAGCCCCCTCCTAGCTTTAGAGTCCTTTATTCTTTCATTCTTAACTGGTAGTCTAGAATCATTAGTTTCCTTCAAACCCCAGCCAAACCCCACCTTCTAAGGAATTTCCTATAAATCCTGTTGTCAATCAACTCCATTCCACTCCACCTCCATGCCCCACCACCAAAATTCCTGTCTATGTGTATTGGTAATTATTTTTATTAATTATTAAATTACCTGTATACATGTTGTCCTCCTCCTCCATCCTTCCCAATCCTAATTGAATGAAAACTCCTTGAAATCAGGGTGTTTTACCTAAAAAAAAAGAAAAGAAATCAGGGTGTTTCTTTTTTGTTTTTATATTCCCAGTGATATGCACATACCTGGTATGCAGGAGACACTTAATTGATGTCTATGAATTAAATTGAAAGGTCTGATTTGCAGCATCCCCCAAAAAACTTCACTTTTTCAATGTGATTGATTTTGCTCAAATACTATGAAGGGTAAAGCATTTGACTAAATTATACTAAGGTAGGATAACCTATTAACACTTCAGCATTTACATTTTTAATGCAATTTAAATTGTTAACGTATGTTAATAATAATTGGTGGGATTTAAGACAAAGAGAAAATAAAAGAATCTCAAGCAAAATGTAGGAAGATCTTTTGAGAAAAAAGAAGGTTGTTCCATAAGCAGGTTGGTATCAGCTCCCATAAATTGTTCTTTCTTTCCTCAACATAATGAACCCACAACTGCAATAATAGCTTCATTCCACCTCCTCCTTCTCCCAAATAACTCTGCCTACCCTCTTTGTGCCTTTGCTTCCTCAACACCACTAGCTCACTTAGAAGGTTCATCAGACACATCCAAATTTTTTAGATCTCTTTTGAGGTGAGAAGATTGGGACTATGGTGTTGCCTCTAGGTGAGGATCCTGTGTCATAAAGAATATGGATCAAACGGTAGGAAGCAGAGTAGAAACCAGCTATTGAGTAGTGGGTGGGGGGGTGGCTATTCATAAGTCCAGTGTTCTCAAGTCAGGAATTCCCTGTACAAGAGTTAAATAATAAGTATATATCAGTGCTACATAAGATATCTCAGGGCATTAGACAATACTTTGCACATCCATCAATTAATATTTATCAAGTGCCTACTGGGCTAAGTTTTGGGGATACAAAAAGACAAAAGATAGTCTGTGCCCTTAAGGACAAATTACTGATGAGCACAAATTACTAATGGCTACAAGTTCATAGGAAAGAGACTAATGGGAGTTAAAGTGTCACAGAAGATTATTTCATGGAACCTTTTGAAAGACATGAAAGACATAGCAACTGCATTCACCTTGCAGAATATTGAAGAGTTAAAAAGAGAAAGAAAAGGATAGACAATTCTAGGTAGAAGGAATGATAAATGGCATAAGCAAAGGTTTGGGGTAAATATTAGGTTTGGGGACTAATAAATCAATTTGACTGTAGAGAAAACTTTATGTATTAAGGACAATACTGGGAGATAATTTTAGAAAAGTAGATGGAGATCAGATTGTAGAATACTTGAAATACTCAAGTAAGGAATAATGATATTTATCTTGTAGATATTGAGGATCCATTAATGTTCTTGAGCAAGGTAATGACTAAGAAAATAGTGTATTAAAACAAACCTGATTCCAAAGAAATTCTACCTCCAATTTTCCCTCCTATGCAGAGATAGGGGGTGGTGCTGTGTAATGCAATGTAACGTAGTTTTTTTTTTTCCAATATGGTCAGTTTTTACTTATTTTTCTTTTTTTTTTCCCTTTAAAATCAATCTTGATTAGGGATGGTTTCCTGGGAAGGGGTGGGAGATGGATACGGGGGAAAATCTGGTATTAAAAACAAGAACAAAAATCAATAAAATCTCTTCAAAATGGGGTTTGGGAAAGGAAACAAACACTTATATAGAACCTGGTATGTGGCAGATACTGTGCTAAGCACTTTACAAATATTATCTCATTTGATCATCACAACAACCTTGCAAGTAGTTGCTGTCATGAAATGAAAATAAAGCTTTAAGAAAATTAATCTGGCAGTAATGTGCAGAATGAATTGGCATGGAAAGTATTGTCATTGGCTATGAGTAGGGACTGGAAAATGAATTTTCTGTCCCACATGTGATTCATTCAATACTTAGTGACATAAATGTCTGCTCTCTCCTACCATCCCCACAGAAGAGAATCAAAGGATTATACTAAGTAGACATCAAATATATGATGGAATAATTTACAGTAGTTGCAAAAAATTATAATACAGTATTATATATCCTTATTATACATAGGCTATATAACTGCAGTGACCAGAGTATTAAAATATAATTCTTATTTCTGTTTGAATCATCCATATAATTGAAGAAATAAACAATTTCAAACAGAGTTCACATATATTATTTTATTTATCTTCTTGACAATTCTTTGAGGCAAATAGATATGAGCATGTTCACATCTTCATTTTCCAGGTAAACTAATGTTTGAAGAATGTGTGACTTAAAATGCTTATAATAGTATTAGATCCCAAATCTGGGATATGAATTCATTTCTTCTCATTGCAAATCTATCCTTCTTATAAATAGTTAATAATGTTAATGATCATTTATAGAGATCTTTATAGTTTGCAAAATGCTTTATGAATTTTTTTATTTGATTCAATAGAGTATGATTATGAATTATTATACCCATTTTACAGATGAGGAAACTTAAGTCTCAGAGAGATTAACTGAATTGTCTAGGGTCATGAAACTAGTAAGTTTCTGATACAGTATTTGAATTTAGGCCTGCTTGATTAAAAGTACAGTTCTTTATACACTATGGCACCTAGCTACCTACAATAATGAACAAATCAAAAGATGCTTCATTTGTTTATTTGTTTACTATATTTATGGAGAAATCAATTAGTAGTAAAGGTAAAAACATATAAATGCAATTTTTATTAAATTTTCAACATGGCAATCCTTCTAGTACTTTTGTAGGCATACCAATTAGTCTTTTAATACATTTAGCCAGACATGATGCATATATTAGCAACCTTTTCTATTTAAGTTAAAACAAATGTTCATTAATAGTATTAATTTAAGAAATTTAAGAAAACATTTGTTGAAACAATTAAAGAAATTAACAGACTTTCAGATTTCATGTGTTAGAATAATATTCCATAGCTTAGAAAACCCCCAAATCCAATAGGGGATGGATTCTGACAAAGGGAGAGAAAAGGATAAATATATTTAAATATACTCAGGAAAAAAAGGTAAAAATAATAAATAAATATACTCAGGGCTAGTCACAGTGACCAGAGTATTTATATAAAATTCTTATTCTGCCTGAATCATTCATATAATTGAAGAAATAAGCAAACAAACAAAAATCCTTTGTGTTTCCCATCTCATTTTTGTTAGTTTGCTTAAAAAACCAGATATTTCACTTTATGTATTTTAAACTTTGGCCCAACAAGTATCTAAAATCCATTTCTTTATTGGTCCACCTGAAGGGATTGAAATTCATTCTGTTAGTTTAATCAAAGGGAATAAAGAATAGAGGAGGGTAGGACACACATTCTTCTTTTCATTTTTTTTTAAAAAAAAATACCAATAAAAGCTTGATGTGGTTCCAAGTGCTTCAACCAGCTACTTCACTGGAAGAGCAAAACAAAGCAGTGTTGGATTTGGTTTAAATCCTTGAACTAATGGCCTGGACTTAAGGCTGAACTTGGAGCAAATGTGATTTCATTACTTTAGATGAAGGAGAAAAGGAGTTAGAAGGAAATAAAAAAAAGAAAACCCCAAATTAAAGTTATGAAAAAGAAAGGGGCTTCCCCCCCCCCCATCTCTAGCAAAAATACTGCAGGGCTAATTATTACAAGAAACACCTATCAGAATTAAGATTCTGTGTCACAAGACAAGTAACTTTTCCCAGCTGTTTAAAGAAAAATTCTGTTAATTATCTGGAAATGGATAGGAGGGTAATGAATCTAAATCTTCAGGTGGACGCTAGGGACTAGGTACATGAGAGCATTGACACACTGAACAAAGGTCACTGTTGACTACTTTATATTACTGCCCAAAGGGTCTAAATCATTCTGGGAGGGTTCCAGACAGAGCCTGCACCCTCTCCCCAGTTCTGCTTCTCTTGCTAGCCTACACTGCCCTGCCCCCAAATAACTCTAATTGGCTGCCCTAAAAGTTCATCTCCATCAGTGGCAGATTGCCCCTTAGAGGAGGAACAGATTTGATTTGACACAGCTGTTGAGATTCCACCCACTTATCCTGTCTACTATGCTGGGCCATTCCTAGAAGGTTTGAGGGCCCCAGGGCAAATCACAGTACATGAGACCCTTCTGCCATTATCTAATATTTTATACAGGTGATGGCTGCTAAAATGAACATGGAGGGCAGTTTTGATCAACTGAATCTAGAGCAGAAAACTTAGATATGGCAGTCAATGGGGAAAAAATATAATAAAAGGTCATGTGTATTATTGAGGGTGGGTGGGTGGGGAATGTAAAAAAAAGAAAAGCAACAATTCAAAGGAGTTAAAAGGGTAGCAGCAAGGCAATTTTAGCATTCTGGAGATAGTTATATATCATATAGAGATAGAAACTAAACCTGAATTTCCTTGAGTTAGGGAACCTCCATAGGGTTTGTTGGTGCTTACTTGAAATCACAGCTATAAGAAGACTAAGGCTGGTGGATTTCTTGTGCTCAGGAGTTCTGAGTTACAGTGGGCTAAGCCTATAATATGTCTGAATGAAGTCTAGAATTTTAATAAGCCCATTCCTCCACCCCAAATCCTCCATCCCTGGGAGCAGGGGGCCACTACATTGCCTAAGGAAGGAGAAACTGGGGCAGCTAGGTGTTGGTGCAGTGATTAGAGCACTAGCCCTGGAGTCAGGAGGAAGCACTAACTGGTCTAAGTTAGAAATTGATCCATTCATAGCTTCCACACTGATTCCTCATGGGCTGGGGCATGTGAGTAGCTCCTTCATTTCCAACTTGTATAAGATAGGGAAAACCAATCTTAAAAAAAAAAAGTATATGGAACTCCTATTGAGGAATATTCCTCTATCAGTGAAGCCTGGAACCTTCTTTGCAAAACTTAAAGATTACCTAAAACAGAGAGAGGTTTTGACTTGCCTAGGTCACACAACCAATAAAGTGTCTTGAAGGGGGATATGAAAACTTGAAAACAGTCATTTACTCTTAAACCTGTTTTTTTATCCACTATACCATGCTGCCCCTCAATTACCATAAACACTGTTGCTAATTTTATTTTAGAAGTCCCCTTTTTCTTGGAAAATAAGGGCTCAGGAATGATAAATAGGAAAGTATTGGACTTGTTAGAGATCCTGTAGAAAAAATCAGGGGGCAGTTTGGAACTAGACAATCCCTTACATTTCTTAAAACTTAAATTCTGAGCTTCTGGTTGATTGTCCTACTCTGGGGATGATTTTGCAGCCATGTCAGACACAAAAAGGTTTGTTCACTGTGAGTGAATTTGTTATTCCCCAAATCTCCCATACTGATTCCTTAACAGTGTTGCATTTCAGCTCTAATCTTTCCTCAAAGTAAATCTAGTTTGTTCTTGTACAACATTTATCTGGGAAGCTTGTGGTCTTTGATTTCTGTTCTTTTCTCGGCGTATTTTCACTCACTTTTGAAGGGGTTACAAATACCCTACCTTGTCATTGTCAGCAGATTCAGTGGCATAATCATTCAGAATGACCCATAAACATCAGAAATTTTTACTTTTTTTAATTCTATAAATACCCTTCCTATAATCACTGTAGATTTCATGTGAGTATAATAAGTAAATACATATTTATAGCATTGATACTATTTTCCAAAAGTATAGCATCTAAAACAATACACAGAACAAGGAACATCAGAGCTCATTCAGTTCAATGTCCTCCTCATTTTATACATGAGGAAACTGAGACCCAATGAGGTTCAATAACTTTTGAAAGGTTTCACCATTGCTAAATAGCTGAGCTGGAACTTGAGCTTTTCTTCTGACAATGCTTTTGTCCCAAAAAGAAACTTCCAAATTCTTGCATCCACTTCTAAGAAGAGGCAGTCTTATGCAAATGTATTATATTTTAATATTAAATTCAGAGGCTTTCCATCCACTGCACAGTACCTGGCCAAAGGAATAAAATTATGGGCAGGTTTGATTTTTTTTTTAAGTCTAAAGTGGGTTTGGACTTCTATGGAAGGTAAAGAATGGATTTATATTTTTGATGACATGTTGGCAGGGATTTTCTATATAGAGCTTCTGGCCTACCTCTCCATAGAGAGGGCTTAGGCTGCCTTCCTTGTTTTGTTGGGGTTATTAGACAAACAAGTACTTCTGTTGTACCTCCTGTAACTAATTCCTTTTCATTTCCTTTTTTTTCTTCCTTCCTGTCTGCATGCCCCCCCTTAAAAAAAAAGTCTGATTGAGTACAGCCGCTTAATGTGAGCTGGGCTAACACATTAACTTCTCCTTCCAGCTGGGCGCAGATCTCTATCCTGCTGCCACTGGCAGCCTGGGATCCAAGTGTGCTGGCTGGATGGAGTGTCGTTCCCATACCCAGCTGAGATATTGGCTTAAGGGAGATGTTTTCCCTCTCCAGGATAGCAATGGCAGCTGCCACAGGCCATAAGACATTGGCCCCGGCTCTGTCACAAAGCACACTGAGCTTCATGGTGGTTCAATGTCTACAGTGGGTCCCGTCCTGCTCTCACTCCAGGAATCACTTTCTTGCTCACTGGAAACACTTGCAAGGCAAGGGGTGAAGTCGATACATATTTTATAGAACAGGTTTATTACAGTCTTTCAAATCTGGTATCAATCAATAGTCTCCCTTCCAAAAGCTCTTATTTCCTTCCTTTGAAACTTCTTGCCACTTTGTTTCCATAAAAGTGAAATAATTACCCTGAAAATATTGAGCCATCTCTACATTCTTCAAACCATAATCCACGGGGGAAAAAAGATAGTTTTCTCCTTCATTAACTATTTCTAGAACAATAAAGCCATGAGGACCACCACCAAAAATAAGGCAAGAAAGACCCTCGCTTGCATTCAAATTATTCTGTTATAACTCGTCTTGGAGTTTATTAAGGATGATGACAATATTAAAACTTTTAAAAACATTTTTCCCTTTAAAAAATAAGCTGAATCGTTATTTGTTGAAGGTAGGGTATCCTCCTCTCCCTTTTCCCCTTTTGGGTATTTTTGTATACACATTCCAGCATCAGACAAAAGGCACACGGCAGCTTTAGAGCTCTAAGGACTGGGGGCTGAGGAGGAGAGGAAAGAGAGGAGCATGATTGATGGAGTTCTGGTTGGCTTATAAAGGGCAGCCGGGAGTGCAGGGAAATAATCAGGGAAAAGGGCGTCCCGTGCTGGCTCTCTCAGAGGGGAGAAATGAATCCTGCACCTCTGCATTATTAAGTTGTCAGGCGGGCTGATGATGAAAATCTGAAGGTCAGGCATAACAAGAAGCACCTTATGGGGGGGTCATGACCTTTCTGGAAGTGCTACACTCATGTTTATCTGCACCTAACCCTTATCCACAATTCTTCATTTGATAAGAACATTGGGAAGAGGAAGGAGGGGGGACGAGGGTGCCTCATCATATGTATAAGCAGTGAGTGAAATTAGGCTTCCTGGGAAACTGATTGTGGAGTCTCAATTCACAGTGAAAGATAATAAACCAAAAGGACACACGAGGGATGCAGGCAGAAATTGTTCGCTACAGTGGAACTCAATAAAGGGAACAAGAGCTTTCCTAAATGACAAATTTGGTACAGTGGTGCTAAAATCAGGATTCTCCCCGGGATTCCTGCAGCAATTCACTCTCAGCTCTACCACTTTTTATTTACTTTGGAAGTCCTAATAATGCAGGGGTTGGGGTTGCTTTTTGGGGGAATGTTTATTTCTTTAACTGCTTGTTTTAAACCAAAGAAAGGAGGTGAAGGACAATCAGACAGAAAAGTCCATTTGATTTGTGTTCTTGGTTTCCAGATTGGAAATATGTGCCCTTCCACTAATCAAACCAGCTGAGATTGTGTATATCATCAGTGGAGGCTTAGGGGCAAGTGTTTGTATTTGCCATTTGGAGAACTATTTTCCAGGTGTTCTCCATTTTTTATGTACCAAGGAAATGCTCTGGATGCTTAGCAGGGATCCCTGAGACCGAATGTCTAATTACAACTATAAAAATATCAGTGGTAATAACATCATTAGAATAATTCTTGATGATTAATCTTCTAATATCATTGTTTCAAGTTGAACTTAATTTTTCAGTGGGGATATATAGAATGTGACATGTAAAAACATTTGCAAATAAGAAATTCTTTTGAAATTGTGCATATCAAAAGGAAAAGTTTGATAGAATGATCAAAGAAAGCTTTTAAATACACTGCCTCTTTTACATCCAAAAGTGAATTCATTTATTTTCTAAGAAGACATTTTCATATGACTTTTCCAACATAATAGACAGAACCAGAAAAAGTGAGGGGGGAAAAAGTGGGCCAACTGAAAGCATGTTTGTGAATCCTGGTCCTTAACCATTAAAATATTTAATGAGAAAGTGATTCTGTCCATGGACACTGAACTTTAGCTGGTGTGAAAAAAGAAACCTCAGATATATATCTGGAAGGAAACTTCAACATTTCAGCTATTCTAGTTCCTTTATTTACTTCTCTTTGGGGGAACGACATGAGTTTTAGCAAAAAGACTGTTTTCTGTAAATTTCTTTAGAAGGTGTCAAATTGTAGTAGTTTATCATATTCATTTTGAATCAAAGTATCATAAATTTAGAACTAGAAAGTATTTTAGAGATAGTTTAATCCAAATTCCTTCATTTTTCAAATAAGGAAACTGAAATCCAAGTGGTGAACAATTCCAAATTATTCATGGAGTAATTGGCAGAAACAGAGTTCAAACCCAGGGCTTCTGACTCCAAATTCAACTCTCTTTCCATTGCACCACACTGTCTCAAATTGACTTTTATTTGAAAATATAGTTTTCATCTTATACTCAAGTTTCTAAAGTTTATTATTTTCCACCCTCTTTACTTCCCTGCTCCCAAACTCTCATAATGCTAAAAACTCAAAAGATCTCTCTTCAACTTTCCTCCCCCACCCCAAAGCCTTAACAGAAAATTCTAGATAGAAATCAAAATATATATATATTAGAAATAGAAACACACCTTACCTGCTTACACACACACACACACACACACACACACACAAACACACACACTTAAATGAACCTGATTATTGCCTCTTATTTCACAAGTATTAACTTGGTACTGAATTAAAGTGCAACAACATTACTTCAGTCTAAAACATGACCCTTTTATTTTTTCTAAATCTTCACTCTGGCTAGAAAAGTAGTTTAAACAACTCAGTGAAGGAGTCAGTGGTCAGAAGCTCTATTTGAATCAGGCTTTTTATTTTCCTCCCTTTCACTGTCAGAAGATGAATTACAGTATTAATTGATACTGGACTCTCAGTCTTCTCCTGACTTAGAAGTCAGAAAGAAAGAGCTATAAGAGTGGTATTGTTGGTTTGAACCAGTGGTTAAAAAGTCAGCCAAAACCCAAGAGTGACTCTCTAGGAGGGAAAGGCCAGTTTCTGATAGATTAACTAGCATGGGACAGTCACTGAGCAAGAATAGCCTTAAGGCTAGTGACTAGTAGCCCAGGGTAATGATGATAAAAGACCTTGATTCTTCACTAAGCTAAAATTAGAATTATTTTTTTTATAAAAAAAAACATTCTGCCTAGCATTCAGATTTCAATTCATGAACTCAATGCTCTTTGAAAAGCCAAAATAATTTGTGGAGTTTCCATATATATATTGTAGTTTTCTATGAGCTTCCCAGTAAAATGAAGTTCCATAATAATATTTAAACTAATATTAATACTAATAGTCAACATTTTTATAGCCCTTATCATGTGCCAGACAATGTGATAAATACTTTCTGAATATTATATGATTTGATCCTTATAACAACTCTGTGGAAAAGTGCTACTTATGTTATTATAATACCCATTTTAAGCTGAGAAAATTGAGGCACACTGAGGTTAAGTGACTTGTCCAAGGTCACACCGCTAATGAGTAAGGTTCCATTTGAATTCAGGTCTTCCTCAATTCAAGTCCAGGGACTTAGGCCTATTTTTTATTTTTCTTTATTTTTCTTTTTGATTCCCCCCCTTTAGGCCACCCCACCTTTTATCCCCCCTTCACTTCCCACCTCTCCCTCCCTTATCAATAGTAAGTGCTTTATAGAGGCTTGTCAAATTAAATAATTGACACAGAAACTATTGCTTTTCTTCTCTTGCACCCTGGTATTGATTTTTTTTTTAATTATACCTCTAAATCATCAAGTTTCTAACTGCCCTTCCAGAACCTCTGGAACTTTTCAGAGTCAGTTATCCTAGATGTTTAGCAAATGAGAAAGGAATTGAAGATATCAGTGAAAGTAACACTTTAAGCCAGTGCTTAGATAGATTCCCTGACCAAACAAATAAATTTTCTAAAGAGACCTGACTGTAAATTCCTCATTTCTTCTATATCACACTGAGAGGCTTGAGCTCCCCAAAAGGAACTGGTAGCATAATAGAGTAAGATAAGTGTCTGAAATCTAAATCTGAGATCAATCCAGTCTCACTTGTTTTCTCATTGTATGACCTTAGGCAAGTCACTTAACCTCTGTTCTCAGTTTCCTCAATAGTAAATAAGAGATTTTTTACTATCAGCTACCTGGCAAAGCAGTTGTGGGTATCAAATAAGATAATACTACTAAAGCACTTAACTGAGCCCCTCCCCCAACACCCACATCCACATACCCCTAAGGCATTTCTGCTTGTCTTAAAAGCTACTTTGACTTCAGGATCCTCTTGGGTTTTAAGTTTCCCTTTGTCAAAATTAAGGTTTAGCTTTTTTTTTTTTTTTCTGGGCCCTAAATAACATACATTCCTACCTTGAAGGTAAGAAGAAGAGATAAACTAAATCATCAAAGGTCTTCCTAGAGTTTCTGGGGATTATTTTAAACTAGTCTCAAATTTAACTAGACCCATACTAGTCCTGGGTACCTATCCAGTACAGACATGGCAGCAGATTCTCTATATTATTATGCTTTGGTAACATGAATCCAAGATCTCCTGTCTTTTTCTGTTAATGTCAGGAATCTTTATGGAATGTCCATCCTTTGAGATTACCACAAGACTATTGTCTATAAAGAATAATAAAAAATGGTTCCTCTGTTAGCAACAAAACCCAAAATGGACAGTGGCAGGAGATGTGTAGTTGTTTGAGTGGCAAAGTTTTGTTGGCATTATCTTAAGGGATTCCCTCCTTACTGATTTTTTTTTTTTTTAGGTCTTTGCAAGGCAAATGGAGTTAAGTGGCTTGCCCATCCACACAGCAAGGTAATTTTTTAAGTGTCTGAGAATGGATTTGAACCCAGGTACTCCTGATTCTAGGGCCAGTGCTTTATCCACTGCACCACCTAGGCACCACCTTACTGAATTTCTTAAACAAAGGTGAATTTTCAGTCACTATTCCACAGCAAATGGTCTATTTAGCATGTTAGATTGAAAGTTCATCCACAACAGAAAAACACATCTGCTACATTTAGGGTTTTTAACTTTCAGCAAAATAGGTCAATGCTTTTCCTACTTTGCATTTTAAGGCCTGGGCCTGGCTTTGGTCTATGATTTCATTAATAGATGCATGAGAAAACTTTGCCTTCCAATATGATATGTAGATTCTTTCTATATGATTTTTTATAGTCTTAGAAATTGCCTAGAGTGGGCTAAGTGGCTGATCCAGGGTCATATAGGCAACATGTGTCAGAAGGGTACTTAAACTCAGGTCTTCCTGGTTCATAGGCCAACTCTAGCACTTAAACTACCATTATTTATTTCCATTTTTTTTTAATAATTGAAAAAAATCTTTATTTCAAAGCTTCTCAGACATGTACACACAGCCACATACTAGAATGCCTTTTTAGTTTTAACCATAGGATAGGCTCTGATGCTTTACTAACAGTCACTTTCCCCCCCTTTTTATTATTTTCCATTTACATGCAAATATAGTTTTCAACATTCATCCTTTTCCAAGCTTTTGAGTTCCACATTTTTCCACCTCTCTTCCTTCCCACCCCCCTCCACATGACAGCAAATATAGGTTGTACAACAGTCACTTTTATATAAAATCTTAATTTCATAAGGCAATCAATTCAAATCCATTTTCAATCTCAGTGGGCTAGAACTTGGCATCTGGGTTGGTTGGACAGGTGCAGGTTCCTCTTCAAAATATGACAGAAGTCATGGCTGAAATATAGAGCGGCAAAAATATCAGAGAGTTTTGCCAAGCTTCAGCCAAACAAGGTTTATTGTTATTAGCAAGGGGCAAGGCAGGGGGAAGGGTAAAGAGTAACATTTACATCAGGGTCTTGATGGCCTTTTCAAGAACCATTTTTGTCTTTTATTGTTAGTTTCATTTTGTGCTTTCTTTTCAGGTGGAGATACATGGGAACTACAGAAGAGCTAAAGCAAGAAAGGTAAGGACAGGGAGATCTCTGAGAGTTTTGATCAGCTTTAGCTAACAATTCAAGTGCAATGAGCATAGTATCTATCTAATGCAAACCTATGAATCCTGGAAGTTTCACCCGTCACTAGTATGCTGTAATTCTGTGTTACATACACTTTATGTTCCATTGAGCAGATGCTGGGGAATAAGGATAAAACAGTTGCTGGTTCATCTTAGATAATCACAGCAGATTAAGCAGTAGTTTCATTACAGTGTTTTTCCTATGCATTATTTTTACTATGCAACGTCCTTTGAAATAATGGGAATTGATTTCAAAGATCTTTTGCATATTACTGATACTCAGTAATGTTGCCGAGTAAAACCTTTTCCATCCTGCTGCTGTGAAAAGACTCTAATTGGGAAAGGAGAAGGTTCCCCCCATGGAAGGCTCTCTTCAGCAGATTTTAGGCTTGAAAGCAATTGAGCCATGGAAACTATATGTGGGCCTTTGTGGCTTAGCAGCTGTGGCTTTGTGTCCTGATTTAGCTGACCTAAAATTAAAAAGCTCCCAGATCACAAACCGTCAGCCACACTGCCCTTGGTTTCCTCTCCTTTGCCCTCACCCCACATACACATTCCTTTTGCTAGATGGAACAATTGGAATTTTACTGATGATAAATGGGAGTATTCAGAGAATAAACTCAAAAAGACAGATTGTCAGTGTCTTCAATAATAAGACTTGGACTTTAAAGGGCTTTGGATTTTTACCTGAATTTTTAAATTTTTTTTATAGACTATTCCTGCCCATATAACTCCATTTCTGGGCTTTTATACAACTATACTTGTCTCTTTGATAAACAGTATCATAGGCCTAGAGCTAGATTCGATCTTTGAGACCATCAGATCTAATTCTTTTATTTCAAAAATGAGGAAACTGAGGCACAGTGAGGTCATGTGATTTGCTCAGGATCACAAGCTACCAAATATCCAAGGTGGGATTTGAAAATGGGCTTCCTGACTACAAGTCTGGTGTTCTATATGATATTCATGTTGATCAGGGCTTTACCATCTCTTCACCAGTTTCTGCAAACCTGATTTCTAATTGAGTGGCTACACTGGTCACAGCTCTTTAACAATTATTTTTATAAGGAAATTTCATAAATCTTTATGCTTTTCTGTTACTTTAAAAAGCACTAGATCCCTTAAGTCTCCATGGCAAGAGCATGAAGGAACTTCTATAATTTAGGAAACCTTTTCTGGACAGGTACCTATCCATGTATTTGAGGTAATGAGAAGGCTTATCTGGCTAGTATAGAGGATTTCTATAATGAGTACTACTCATTCATTACTTCTTTTGTAAAATTTATTTCCCTTGAGAATGAGATTTTATTCCTACTTTCTATATACTGTTAGTTGAAAGGGAGAAGACTTCAGAAATGTGCCATTTGTGAGTGACTTCTGAGTTTCAAGAAGAAAACATACTTGAAATTGATTTGGCTTTAATAAATTAGAGGCTCTTTAAATACATTGACATTTTCTTTAAAAGAAAGAAGAAAAGGTACCTAAGTCTTCTTCCCTCTTCAATATATTCTTGATCCTGATTGGCAATATTAATAGCATTCACTTTCATGTTCAGTCCTATAACTATTACAAAAATATCTGATACTAATTCAGATTTCCATATCCTGAAGTTCAATATGAATCACTCTACCCAATACTTCAAGGAATCATGACTGGAGAAGGTGATTAAAATGATGCAATATAACTGACCCATCTTAAATTATAATGTAATTACAATGTAATGTGGGAAGTATTATTTGATTATAATATATATATATGAAGATATAAAAGATGAAATACAGAAATTTTAAATTAATTCAATTAATTTTACCTCCTAACTAACAGGAGATAGATTCAAGGAGCAGAACATATAGTTCTGGACATGACCATTGTGGGAAATTATTTGACTAGCTATATCAGTTAAAATGCTTTTGTTTTTCTTACCCACCCCTTCTCCATGAGAGGAGAATGTAAGGAGAGAAAATAAAAATTTGATAACTGAAAGAATTAACAGAATAAAAAAAAATCACTTTAACATATTCTTATTAGATAAGCTTAAGTCAATTAAGTAAAGCCAGAACAATTCCTGAACTATTCTAATTACCAATCACAATATAGGCAAATGGAGCTAATTCAACAATGAACCAAGGATATTTAAGGTTATAATGATGTAACATTACAGACAGGTCTTTACTAAATAGTTAAATCAAAAGTTGTAATCAGGTAGTAGTTGTTATCAATATACTCAGGTAAATAAAGATAATGCTTTTTTTAAAAAAAAGTTTGATTCATATTTGGTTTAAATAAATAAAAGTAGTACATATTTTATATTTAGGATCACAGATCTGGAAATGGAAGGGTCATTAGAAGAAGTTATCTAGCCCAAACTCCTCATTTTACAGATGAGGAAACAGTCCCAGGGAGGTTTAGTGATTTGCCAACTTGTAAGTAGAACACTTAGAATCCAAAGCCAGGTCTTCTCCCTCCAAAAAAGGTCATCTTTCCATTGAAGAAATAATTTCTGTAATAATTTAAGGACATTAAAAAATCAGATTCTGGTTAGCATAAGTTAATAAGATAGTGTCTAAAAGAGTTTCCTGAATTTTTCTTAAATCAAATCTTTTGTTGTGAGAGGTTTTAGAAACACTGTTTCTAGGGAAAGGGTGGTCAAGTGTCACTCATGGCATGTTGGTTCATTGCACTGCCTAAAGGGAAAAGGAGCTACTATGGTAGATATGGTAATAGAATACTACCCAGTCTTGTTGATTCTATCTGGTCAATACTATTGAGAGCAGAAAAAGCCTAAGTCTTTTCCCATTAGTATTAGAACCTAAACTTCCCTGTCCCCAGTCTTTAGTTAGTGACAAGCCTTCTTTCAGAGCCATGTGTTAGTAACAGCTATACTAATATTGAACTTCATTTGTCACTCAAGTAATTTCCATTTTGCTGAGCCTCCCTTGCCCCTGTATCCCTTATTTAAAGGGTCACAGAAAGCTATTATTTTTAGCTAGAATCAAATTTTCACATCAGACCTATTTGCTAGAATTAGTCATTTTGGATTAAAATACACACACACACACACACACACACACACACACACACAGAGCTAAAATTTGCTGGAAAGCCCAGGAAAGATTTTGAGCACCAGTTCCTACATAATAAAGCAATTGTGTAATTAGTAATACATTTGTCACTCTTTTATTGAAGGGGAAGAAAAAAAAGTAATACATGTATCTCTTTAGTGTAAATTCTGACAGTAGAGATTTTTTTTCCTAGGGAATTATACCATTATACCATAAAAATGTCAAGACATAAGTTTACTGTTCCTACTAATATTCTAAAATATTCTCTTAGGCTGACATCTCTGTCAATTAAAATTAAACAAAATTGCATTCTGCCATATACACTTCAAATAGGAAGCTTTCAAGTTTATGGCTGCTCTTTGAATTGATTTTTAAGATGGCATCTGTAAAACTTGGCTCATACAAGATGAGGTGGGATGTATTTAAGGATCAGTCAATTTAAAAAATGTTTTTAAAGATCATAAATTGACAACCGGAATAGACTGCACATGTCTTTGGAATTCTCAGCGATTAAAATAAATCCAGAGATTCTTTTGAATCCAATGCTTGCACTGTCATAACTCAGCTCCCAACATATTTCTGCCTTGTTTTGGGTTTCCAATATTTTCACAAAGAATAACATAAACAAGGAAGTCGCTAGTGTTGGTTCCAGTTGCTCATTCTCGCAGAATTTGGAATCTTCAGTTTCATGGTGTTTCCCACAGAAAAAAAGGAGTGAGAACGTGCTTTCTCACGGGACTGTCTTTCTCATGGAAAAGAGTGAAGGGCGCTGCCGGCAGCAAATGCTTTTGGCAGGGTGAGGCTGCCAATAAAGTCTTCAGGGAGATTACCCTCTATGATAGGAAGATGAGCAAAGTAAATCTCCATTCCAATTTTACTAAAAGGAATTTAATAAGACATCTTTCAGTTCCATTCCTCTGATTGCCAAACCTTAATGTATAATGTTTTATTGGTATGTTTAAGACAAGTATTATTTAATGATCCAGATATTCACAGTGCCTAAACTATTCCTGTTTCTCAAGAAAATCACCTTTGAAAATGACATTAGCTCTTTCAAGTTGCTTGCCTACTAGCTAGGGTTCTAGTGGCCTAAGAGAGTTACTGCAGTCTCAATATTCTTCATGAATACTCCCCTGCCTTTGGTTTGATTAGTTTAGGAGGTGCCAATCTAGGGTACTCCATAGTTACTATAAACATCTGTTCAGCTAAATGAAAGGGATGATATTTTCCATCCTCAAAAAATTCTAGAAGTTTTTCTCAGCTTTTGTTAAACTATCCTTAGCTTTATCACTTCTTACCCCTCAGAAGGGACAACAAAGGCCATTTTCCTTTTGGCAATTTAAAGTTGAAATAATATTATAATTCTTCTAATATTAGTATATCTGAATTCATTCATTAATTCAATCAACAGACATTTTTGCACACTTGTGTATAGAGAATTGTGTTATATATTGGAGAAAATCTGCAGTTTATTCATAGTATTTATAAGCAAGGAGGTAGATAGAAAAAAGGAGATAACTATAATTCACAGAATTATATAATGTATATTAATATTTTTTAAGATGCTCTTTGAGAAGAGCCAAGCAAAGATCAATACTTTCTTGTGTGAAATCAAAGAAGACTTTCTGGAAAAGGTGATATTTGAATTAAACTTTACTACTAGATGGTTGGAATTATTTGTCCTTGGGGGAAAAAAAGTACTTTTTTTATATTTATAAAGGAATTCAGAAAACTATTATCATTTATTCATTATAAGACACATAAGAAAGGAAGCCATAATTAAAGGCAGGTATTATTTTAGGTCTTTTTAATCATGACATTGTTTTCTGTATCAAAGTGATGAGTATTTAATAATTATCTGCTTCATTTAAACAAGGTAGAAACATATATACATTCTGGGACTTGAATAATTTGTTGTTAACTTTGATCAACTGAATTAAGCAAATCTAGAATCTTTACTCATCTTAGGTAGGCTAAGCCAAAATGTAAAATAGCTTCTGGTGAATTTAATTGAGATCACTAACTTTTGGAGCATTTACATGTAAGCAACTGAATTAAATGATGATAGATAGGCACACTGAAAGCATAAGGGGGAAAAATCAGGAAAGAAGAGAAAAGAAAAACAAAGGAAGAATAGGAAAAAAAGAAGAGAACAAATATGGTACTGATGTGGAAAAAGTGGCAGAAGAATCTGCTTCTGCTCCTAGATTAAGTTATTTCCCCCCCTCCTCTTATGAGGCTCACCACATAGAGATTAACTTCAATATAATAGAAAGCACAGTACATTTGGAGTCAAGATTTGTGTTCAAGTTACCTATAAGTCTTACAACCTTCATTTGAAATTTAGTTTCATCATCTATAAAATGAGGATTATATTTGAACCATCTTTCTCCCCACCAAAGGATCATTGTAATGATAGCAAGTGATGCTTTAAGAAAGTGCTATAGCAACATCAGATTTTTTTAAAGAAAATTTTTCTGTAAGCTGTCCATGCTCCCTGTCACCTTTATATAGTATTGCCTCTTAGAAGCTTAATAATGCATCCTTTTTCAATGAATGAGTGAGTAAAGGAGTTTAAATACTTTTGTTTTGGATCTACTTTAAACACTTTCATTGGAATCAAGAGTTAAAATATAAGTAACTAGGAAGGCATAAGCTTAAAAATACTTTTAAAGGTTTTATAATACATTTAGATGAATTTAGAGGAGGGCTTCAACTATCACCTTTCACACCAATATGTTGTGGTCTGGTTTTCAATGTCATTAATTCATATTCAGGTCTAAGAACTCTAAATGTATCCTTAGGGCTCTGACCCTGATACTCCATTATCTGTAATTCCAGTAGGATCCAAAAGATTCTGGCACCATTTTTGATCTTCATTAGAATTCACTCATTTAAGAAGAGTTTTGTAATCCACTTTGAAACAAACTGTCTCATGGAGATGATTAAACCACACCAAGTCAGTTTCTACTGGGGGCAGAGAAATCAGATAATTCTCAATTTCTTAAAGAAATATTTTTTGAACAAGCAAACAGGTCATGATGGAAATGTGCACTGAGAAAATACAGGTGCTAGTGGCTCAGGGACAACATTTTAAAAAAGAAATTATTTTCCAAAGTTCCCCAGGGAGGAAAAGTGAGGGCATAGGGTGTTTGACCCAATGAAGAAGGAGGGGGGAAGAGGTTGGTGACAGAAAGATCTTAATTCATGGACTGTGAGTTTGAATGATGTGTTTTCTTTATACCTTCAAGTTAAGATCAACTGGCAGCCAAAACCACAGTTCAATTTGTTTTTCCCCCAGTCTGATATGAACTATGAAAGTTAGACCAATGCACTTTCATAACAACAAAAATAACAATAAAGTAACTTCTGAAATAACATTAAGCACAAATTAAAACTTATTTCAATCTAAATAAATTTGAAGAACTGAAATGAAGCTCTGTTTGTAAAAGAAAACAAAAATAAAAGAATCAGAAAGAATTTTCCTAACAATAATTGACATTTTATTCAATTTAATGATTTTTTATTATAATTTGCATTTCTGACTTGGAAAAACTTTAGAAAAACCTTCCAAATTTTTACATAAAACCTCTAAACCTAAATACAAATGGATGACTTCTACCGAAGATTATTTATAACCTTGTCAAACATAGGAATTTAAAAACTCAGAGCTATAATGCAAGACACAGAGATAAATTTTCTGAATAAAAATAAATTTTAAATATATAAAAGATTTCAAGGCATTTCATAATTTTATTCCATGATGATTGCCTAACATTTTTTCTTGACATTCTTGAATGAATACCCTCTACTTTAGTTAGTCATAGAAGGAATACTGGGCATGAAATAAAATGAAAGGTTCAAATAAGAGCTCTGACTTTTCCAGGAGTGTGACTATGGTCAAGTTACTTAACCCCCTCTAAGATTCACTTTAGTTTTGGACAGTCAGTTAGTCAACAAACATTTGGGCACTTTGCTAGTCACCAGGAAGATAAAGGAAGGCAAAAACACTGTCCATGTCCTCAAAAACTGTGCATTCTAATGAGAGAGATAGCCCATATGTAAAATAAAATATATAAAGAATAGATGAAAGTTAATACTAGTTTGGAAAACTTTGGGGGAGAAGAGGGGAGAACTAGGACAGGTTTCCTATAGAATGTGATATTTGATAAAATTATTGAATAAAGTCTAGGATTCTAAGAGATGAAAATGAGGAGAGACAGTCTATTTAAAACATGAGAGATAGCTAGCATAAAGACATGGAGCAAGGAATTGGAATGTTCTATTTAAGAAACTGCAAATTATTCTGTACAGCTGGATTATGTAGAGAATAAAGTTTAGGAGGGGGTTCAGCTATGGAGAACTTTAAATGTCAAATAAAGAACTTATATTTAAAATTGAAGATGATATCAAGCAATTGGAGTTTGATTAAGGTAGTGAAATGGTCAGGTTTATATTCCAGGAAAATAGCATTGTCACTGGTTTGGAGAATAGTTTGAGTTGGGGTGATTTGGGGGTTAGAGAATAGGGTTAGGGGAAGGAGAATTAAGAAAATTTAGAGAGAGAGAGAGAGAGAGAGAGAGAGAGAGAGAGAGAGAGAGAATAACAGATCAAGTAAAAGTTATTCAGACCATATAAAAGAGATATTATAAAGATAGAAATGACAAAATATGGCAAATGATTGGATATACCAGGCAAATGATAGTAGTGTAAGGAATGAAAGAAAAATTGCATACTTAGTTGACTGATACCCTCGACAGGGATTTTTGAAGTAGAAATGATTTAAAGAAAATAAAAATGAGTTCTTTTTGGACATTTGAGATTGAAATATCTTCAAAATGAGTATGATATCACTTTTACTTTGTCATGATATCAATTTGCTGTGAGGAAGTCACTTCAAGAAGTAACATGATAGAGTAGAAAGAGCTGTTAGAGAATCAGGAGTCAGATTCCAGCTTTATCTTGTATTGTCTGTATGACTTTGGATAATTCCTTTCAACTCTATGACATATGGTTCCTTCATTTATAAAATAGAGATAATAATACTTGAACTTATTGTTGCACAGTATTGTTGTGAGACTCAAAAAATACAATATAAATGAAGATATATGAATATGAAGTCTTATCTGAAAGCATTTAGCTAGTGGTCCTTTGTGAGTGAAATCATGAAAGGGGCAGAGAGGATATAAAATTAGCCCAGTTTGCAGATGACTCATTGTTTTAATCTAGAATACCCTAGATAATCAACCAATAGTCTAATTGAGACTACAGATAGTTTTAGTAAGTACCAAGATTCAAAATAAAATCATAAAATCTTCATTATTTCTATAAACCTGGGATTAAATTACCATTCCACCTTCCAAATTAGACCACTAGAAACTATGCCCAGGAAGAAAGAACATAGAACCTTACAAATTTTGCTGCTTTACTCTTAAAATTGAGAAATTATAGGAGAAATGTGGAGATACAGTCACTGATAGTACTTGTTGTTAGGCAATTCCCAAGAGGAACCACTTCAGGAGAGGTGGGATTGGACCAAGAGTGAGCATGGCAGTATATGAAGAGGTAATTCTTTTCCTGGATTAAAGTCAAAGCTTTTCCTCCATTATTCTCAACCACTAGTAAAATTTTTATGAGGAGAAAATTACCCCTCAAACATATCTAAGTTTGAGTTAGCCTGAAACTTAGGGAGAAGCTTATTATGATACAATGAAAAGAATTACCCCCAAAACCATTGATTTTGGAGTTAGAAGACCTAGATTTATGTTCACCTACCGGTACTTCCTGTGTTTGCATGACTTTGAACAAGTAATTGAATTCCCTTGAGCCTCCATTTTTTTATCTATGAAATAGAAGTTGTATCAGATGGTATTTAACAGTGGAAGGTAGAAATAATGATACTAATAGAATCTATATTCTCTAATTAGGGCCTGAAAAGAGAAAGAAATGGATTAATGGTAGCCCAAAAGTGGATCATTAAGAAAGAGTCATTTTGTCTTCTGGGGGAAGAGCCAAGATGTAGAAAGCACTCAGCAGAATAGAGAAAGCACTCAGCACTTCAGTATTCCCCTCTAAACAACTTTAAAATAGCACCTCAAAGTGAATTTTGGAGTGACAGAGTAACAAATTCAGAGTGAGATATTCTTCTAGCAAAAGCAACTTAGGTCAGGAAAAGATCTGTTTACAACTCCACTGACTATACCCACTTCTGATTATGATTCAAGGGCAGAGGAGCACTCTCAGTCAAGACAGACCAGGAGCCTGAGGGTCAACTATTTGACAACTCTATTATCTATACCCACTTCATAGTTAAGGGTGGAAAGGAGCACTTTCAATGAAAGGGTAACAGCATCTATTGCAACCCTAGGGGATCAGGGAGAAGGGCAGCTAGGTGGCACAATGATAGAGCACTGACTTTGGAGTCAAGAGGACCTGAGTTCAAATCCAATCTCAGACACGGTACTTATTCGCTATGTGATCTTGGGCAAGTCACTTAACCTTGATTGCTTCGCTTGTCCTCTTGACTGTCTGGCCACTAGACCTAGTTGAATCTGGAGAAGAAAGCAAGGCTGGTAACTTTGTACAACATCCCCTCACTTAAATCCAGTTCATGTACTTCTTATGGTATCACCTCCTTGGTGTCATGGTCTTCTTATAGAACGAAGGACAAACAACAACAACAAGGGATTGATTGGGGCCTTCTTGAGTAAGGACCAGATCACAACCACCTTGGAAGCACCAAAACCTTTCAGAGCTCCAGGACTAGCCCTGATAACACCAATGCAATAAAAAAAAAAAATACCTGAAGCTTGAGATAGTACTCATCCAACCCTCACAAGAAACAAAGTCCAGGTTTAAGATAAATTTTAAAAATCAAGAAATATGGTGACAAAATGAGCAAACAACTAAAAAATTCTTGATTGTAAAAAACTATTTATAGAGATCGGGCATGTCAAGACCCAAACTCAGAAGGCAATGAAGTCGCATTAGCTCAAGGAAAGCCTCAAAGAAAAAAATGTGACTTGGGTACAAGACCAACAAAAATTCATAGAGGAGGGGCGGCAATGGCAAGAGTGGGCTGGTGGCAAAGCAAGTGAACATCAGTGAACTTATTGAGCAAACAATGCCTATAATAGAGCTGAAATGGGAAATGCGTATTTAGCAGTATTCCCCAATTATGTAACATTTATGATAGTGGCCATCAACCTTCCAACCAACTATATGATGTAGTTATAAATTAAATTTCTGAATCCTCTCTAAATTTTTTCTGCTAATATGTACTGTGATACTTAATAGATTTAGCATTAATTAATATGTAAGAATAAACTATTTGTGGACAGCTAGGTAGTTCACCAGCTCTGGAGTCAGGAGTACCTGGGTTCGAATCCAGTCTCAGACACTTAATAATTACCTAGCCATGTGGCCTTAGGCAAGCCATTTAACCCCATTGCCTTGCAAAAACCTAAAAAAAAAATTATAGAGGAGCTAAAAATGATTTTTTTAAGATAAATAAGAGTGGTAGAGGAAAAATTAAACAAAGAAATGAAGTCAAAGAAAGAAAATTATGAAAAGAATTATAATAGGATTGTTACCTCTAAAAATGGAAGTAGAATAGTAGAATGGGTTAGAAACCAGACAGTACATCATATACATAAAACATAGTTGAAAAAGAAAACATACAGAGTTAAAATAGGGGGCCAGAGCAGACTCTATTATACTTTAGGTAAAATAAGAAAATTGGGGGGGGGTAGCAATCATGATCTCAGATAAAACAAAAAAAATTAAAAGGAATATGCCGACAACATCTTTAGCTAAAGGCAATTAATACCAATAATTAACCTCTATATAACAATAGTATAGAATCTGAATTCTTTTCCCCCCACGGATAGATATATTCTTTTAATTATTTTTTGAATTTGTTAACTATTTTTAAAACATTTTTTTCTTTTAAATTTTGAGTTTCAAAATCTCTTCCTCTCACCATTGAGAAAACAAAAAAAAGTATGAATTATACATTGAAATAGTGCGAAACACATTTCCAAAAAAATCAAGAAAAATAAAGTGAGAAAATTATGCTTCAATTTTCACTCTAAATTCATCAGTTCTCATTCTGGAAATGGTCAACATTTTTTTCATTATTATTCCCTTGGAATTGTCTTGGATCATTTCACTGATCAGAATTGACATAGTTGACCATCATTATAACATTGCAGTGACTAAGCATAATCATGTGGGGTTTTTTCCCTCACTTCATTTTGCTTCAGTTCCTAGAGGTGCTGCCATTTGTTTGTTTGTTTGTTTTTCTGAAACCACTATTTCTCTTATAGCATTATAGTGCTCGAATACAATCATATGCCTCAACTTGTTCAATCCTCAATTGATAAGCATCCCCTCAATTTCCAGTTCTTTGCCAGCACAAAAAAACAAGGTGCTATAAATATTGCTAGGTCTAAAGGTATGTAAAGGCCCTTGACCATAGTGCCAAATTGTTATGTAGAATGATTTAACTAGTTCACAACTTCAGTAATATTAGATTATTAGGATAACTCTTTTCCTCATACCATCTATTATTTTTCATTTGTGAAATGTGTAAGGTGGTACCTCATAGTTGTTTTAGTTTTTATTTCATCAATCAATAGTGATTTAGAGCCTTTTTTTCACATGAACATAGATAGCTTTGATTTATTCTTCTGAAAAATGGCTATATTTGGATCATTTACAAAATGGGAAATAGTTCTTGTTTATACAAATTTGACTCAGTTCCCTATATGTTTGAGAAATTACATATTTTTCAGAAAAAAATTACCATAAAATTTCTGATATTACTTTATTGCTTATGGTTTCTTGTACAAAATGTAGTTTTGCTTATTAGAACTTTTAATTAGGTCTATTTTTGTTTTTGTTTTCCCTGACATAATAATTGCAAACCATGCTTTTTTTTTAAACTTCAGTTGAAGCATAATAGATTCTGCTTCAGTCTTTTAGTTTAACTCTGTGTTTTTGTGTCTTTCTGTTTCAAGTGCATTTCTTGTAAACAACATATTGCTGGCTTCTGGTTTCTAATCCATTTTGCTATCTGCTTCCATTTTATGGTAGAGATCAACCCATGTACATTCAGTATGATAAGAAATTGTATATTTTCCTCCATCTTATTTTCTTTTGTTCATACTTTTCTCTCTTTTTATCCTGTCCCTCCTTAAAAGTCTATTTTGGGGGTGACTAGGTGATACAGTGGATAGAGCACTGGCCCTGGAGTTAGGAGGACCTGAGTTCAAATCCAGCCTCAGACACTTAATAATTACCTAGCTGTGTGGCCTTGGGTAAGCCACTTAACCCCATTGCTTTACCAAAATTTTTTTAAAAAGTCTATTTTGGTTCTGATTGCTATCTCCCTTAAACCACTCTTACTTTTATCACTCTTCCTCCTCCATAACTCTTATCAATCATTTTACTTTTCTATTTTCCTATTGGGTAAGACAGATTTCTATACCCAGCTAAGTGTGTGTGTGTGTGTGTGTGTGTATGTGTATGTGTGTTTCCCTCCACTTTGAATCAATTTTAACCAAGAAGAGTGAGGTCTGGTCATTGCCCACTCACAACCATGAATGTGAGTATCATGAGGAGAATTGTAAAAATGATTTAGAAAGCAGAATTCAATAATATGTTGATTACAAGAAATATAATTGTAGCAACAGAGTTAAAATGTGAGATAGGAGCACAATGCATTATTTCCTTGATGAATTTAAGAAAAACTAAGGTGAAAATCAAATTTTTGTATGTCAACATTAAAAATAGATATAGTTAAAAGAAATAGGTAAAGGAACTGAATTAAGTTTAAAGGTATTGGGCGCCTAGGTGGCGTAGTGGATAAAGCACAGGCCTTGGAATCAGGAGTACCTGGGTTCAAATACGGTCTCAGACACTTAATAATGACCTAGCTTTGTGGCCTTGGGCAAGCCACTTAACCCCGTTTGCCTTGCAAAAACCTAAAAAAAAAAGGTTTAAAGGTACCATAAATAATGAAATAATTTATTTTTATACACACCTGTATAATAAAAAAATAATTTAATTATAGAAAGATAGAAAAAACAAAATAGTTGGTGATGCATTGTGACCTTTTTTAGCACCTGTAAATATATTATAAAAGGATGATGTTAAGAAGCTAAATCTCGGATTAAAAAAAGGAGATAAGATACTGCACATCTTTGTAGATTACTTACTAAAAGATGTCCAGTGTTTAATGTACCAAAATGTTTACACTATGCCCAAAGTAGCCCTTGAAAGAAAATTCACATCCTTAACAAAAAAAAAAATTATTCTGTTTCTAACAGTCACTATTGTTTCTTTTTTTTTTAACTTTATATTTTTTGCAAGGCAAACGGGGTTAAGTGGCTTGCCCAAGGCCACACAGCTAGGTCATTATTAAGTGTCTGACACCGGATTTGACCCCAGGTACTCCTGACTCCAAGGCTGGTGCTTTATCCACTACGCCACCTAGCCACTCCTAACAGTTACTATTGAGGTTTCTGGATCACGCACTGGAAAGAGTATGTGATTTCGAATTAGGAAAATCTGAGTTCACATTTTGCTTCAGCTGATTACTAATTGTAAATCTACAAGTAAATAATATAATTTTGTTTGACTTTGGTTTCTTTAGTGGTAAAATTATGAGGTTTCACTCAATGAAATCTAAGGTGTATCAGTTAGAATTAAAAGAAGTCAGAAAATATAAGTAGGTGGGTGGGGTCAGAGCATTTCAAGGATAATAAACATCTTCAAAAGTCATAGAGTCACAAGATGGAGAACTATTGATCAATATAGCTGGATCATAGAGTTCATGGAAGGAAATATATTGTAGCAAGATTGGAAAAGTAAAATATATGTTTCTTGAAAGTAGGGACTGTATTTTATCTTTTTAAAAATCCCATATTAATAAAAACTCCCTGAGTGACCATGTCACTTCCCTATTTTGTCCATTCTAGTGGCTCCCTGTTGCCATTAAGTGTAAAAATTCTCTGCCTGGTCTTTAAATCTCTTCCCAAACTTTGATTACAATGCATTTTTTCAGGTTCTTTTTATTGCTCTTTCTCTCTTTTTCTCACACATGACTTACCAACATTCATCAACATGTTTTTGTATGGGCCATTTTCTTTGCTTGGAATATATTCATACCTCAAATTCTACTCAGAAAATACTTTTCTTGCTTAAAGATGAAGTTTAGGTATCACCTCCCATATAAAGACTTTCTTGATTCCCATTGCTATTATCCTCTTCTATTAACTACTTAATCTTTACATTTAACTAGCATCCATTCTGCATATATTTATTCAATATATTTATGTGGGGAGTGAGGAATCCAATGAACATGCCAGTAAGCTTGCTTCAGGAAATGAATGATGATTTCATATCAAGGAGTCCTTTCTATTTTAGAGATGAATAGGTATTCTCTGCTTTCCTATCCACTTACTGCATTGTGAGATTACAATCTTTTTTAGACTTCTGAACCTTAAGTGTACATTAAAAAGTAATTAGTATAATTATCAAGTTTCTAATCATGGAGGTATTTCCATTCAAAAAATGGTGAGGTTTTATGTATGATTATGCCACTGTGTGGTTAAAGAGAGTTTGAAAATATCACCAGATTTGAGGAAGTGGAGGTTGTTTGAGAGGGCAATGAGCACAAATATTGAAGTCTCCAAAAGTGATAGAAGTAGATGGGATGGGGAATAAGACTACTAAAGTCTTTAGAGTAGGCCAGGTATTTGGAAGATAACAGCAACAAGGAAAGAAGAAAGTAGAATAAAGACCAATATATCTTATCAAATTCTGGAGTTCACAGTCTAGCTGCCTGTACTGGTACAAGAATTTTTCCTGGGAAGTTCAGAAATATAATCAGGAAATTTCTCTCAATGTCCAGTTTGGTATTTGGCATTTGAAGGCAGTCAATAAGATTTACCTTTACAAAGTTGTGGATTCTGCTTAGGGGAATATCAATGATGGGATATGAAGGATTCATCTTCTTTACCCAGTATGATAAATTAAACTAAATGTAATTCTTTGTTCAAAAGAAATTTTAATCTTTTCAAATGGAATTCTTATAAATAAAGTATTTTTTATTACTGTACAGACCTCACAGGCAATGCAAATGGAAACTAGGGATTGAAGTGACAAGAATCTTCCTCTTGTCCAGATCAAAGATCCTTTCATGTACAGATCAAGGAATGAATGAATTTTTAAGTCAGTGTGTTCAATATGTCACCACTCATTCTAAATTTAACCAACTTTTAAAAAAATATTCAGAAGTGAAGAAAATGGCCATAAAAAGGATAACAAGACAACATGGTATAATTGGATAGAGTTTGAATTCCATTATTGACATGAACATGGGTATGGGTAAGCCCCATGACTTCCCACAACCTCCTCAGCAAATCCTACCTCACATAGTTGTTACAAGGCTCAAATGGGATAATATATGTAAAATGCTTTTTAAATTATACCATATAAATGTCAGGTAACAACAAGCACAATGTGATTTTTTTGTTTTTATTTTTACTTAGTCTTTTTATGAGATTATATAGAACTGCATTGGAAAAGTATGTGGAATAAATTTATACAAGTTATAAAATACATTGGCAATATATTCACATTTTGGAACAGGTTATGTTGAAGAAGAGATAATTATATAATGCAGAGGGTGAAGGGGAAGATAAGGGACAGGAAGTAGTTTTTATTTAATCCATAAATAAGGATTTGCAACCTTTAAGAACAAAAGGAAAGAAAATGATATTACATAATTTTTATGTCTCAATTAAGAGACATTAGTCAACTGTCTAATAATAATCATGTTATTTTCACATCGTCTTTTCTTTTTTCAAGATGTTTGTCCTTGATCTCTCCAAGATTATAACAACAGCAAGTTGCAATTGAATCATTCTAAATAATCCATAGTGAAATAGGTAGAGGGTGTTTGTTCACCAGGTCACTGAAAGCAAGAGCTCAGTGGAGATGGACTAGTAAAGCTTTTTGAGCTATATTTCTCAGCTTATTAAACTCTGACAACATTCTTTCTCCCTCCCTCCCTCCCTCCCTCCCTCCCTTCCTCCCTTCCTTCCTTCCTTCCTTCCTCCCTCCCTCCCTTCCTTCCTTCCCTCTTCTTATTTCTTTGCTCTGTACCTAAAATCAGATCAGTTCAGTCTTGACATTTAAAAGCTGTGTAACCTTGGAAAAGTCATTTAATTTTTTAGCATAAAAATGCTATATAAATATCAGTTATCATTGTTATTATTATTGCTATTTTTCCCTTTCTTCCTTCATTTCGTTTTTTCCCACCCTCCTTTCCCTTTCTCCTCTTCTCCCCATCCCCATATCTGTAGAAATATTTCTATTCTAACAAAGAAGAGAAAGGTGGGAGGCATTTTAAAAACTATGGTTGAATTTGCTGGTTAATTTCTGAGGTATCATTCTAAAGGCCAATTATAGTTCAGAATTCCCTCATAGCTTACATCCCTTTCTATATACTACAACTATAGTTCTAGGCATATAAAGCATTGGCGTGGGGATTGAGGCAATTTCCAACATAATTCCATTAAAATTCACTTTTGCCCCAATTATCTGCATATTGTTCAAGCAAAAATATCTTAGGGTCCGAGTTATTTCTATAATTGTCTTGATTCTTTAAGTCTCTTATGTGTGTGAATACAGTCACAATCTTGATTACTTAAGAGAAGAGACTCTATCATATTTGAATCAAAAGTCTTACAGAAAGAATGATAGAGATAGAGCAAAGTGACGAAAAGGGAAATGTACTGATGTGATGACTGCAAGGGATACCTCCAGCACATAAACCCACCCCAGGGACCATACTCAGGCTCCTAGTTGATGGCTAATCTCTGGGCTCCAATATCTACAATAAGCACAGTACCAATAGGCAGCTATTTCTTTATTCTGTGTCTGTACCTTAGAGAAAATTCCTACAACCTAATGACTGAACAAAAGTATGGAAAAGAATGAAAAATGTGTGGCAGACTGTTCACAAGTGTTCTGCTGGTGTCCTGGTGTTCACTTGCATTCTGGAAAAGTGTGTTAAACCTAGAGCAAGCTCAACAATATTTGTCTGACTTGCCTTTTGGACCTAAAGTATAACTTACCTTCTCAGTTTCAAGATTCAGATTTGTCTTTTTAGCATGATATATCTAAGTCTGATGGGAGCAAACGATGCTACATACAGAATGCTGAACTAGTGATTTCTAACTGAGATACAACTCTGCCATTTGGTTCCTGGGAAAACTACAGTGATGTGCTGATCTAATTGACTCAGACTACCCCTTTCTACAAAGGGAATTGCCTTCATATTTGTTTCTTCTAGGTAAAAGGAGCAAGTAGAAGAGGAAATGAGCAAATGTACAGACATGAGCAACTTGCAAACCCTGATGATCCATTTTCTGGTCACAACATCAACTATCACTATTATGATATTATTGAGCCATTGGCAGATAAAATGAATTTGAGTGATGCCTTTCCTGGACCCACCATATGATAAAACCATTACTATTCTATAGATTGGTGACCTGGGAGAAATCACTTTTACCATTTTGATGGGATGCAAACCAAAACAAATGTATAGATAGCAGTATGCTTGTATCCAGTTTGCTACAAGGCAAGCTGAGGAGAAGTCCTTCAATAAACTGATTGCAAATGGAAGTAGGCTTAATGTGAAATGAGGAAGATCCCAGGCATCTAGAGGAAAAGAAAAGGAAAAAGAAGGAACCAAAGATTCTGGAATTAAACTGGAGCCTGTCCCAGGACTTCCTGGAGTTCTTCCTCCTTGTCCAGCAGCTGAAGAAGCCCATGCCCATTATTTTAATCTCCCTCCCAATGTTCCTCCAGCAGGGGTTAATATTGCTCTGCCCCCTCCTCTTGAGATTGTACCAGGTTTTGGTCCACACATGTTCTACTCAATGGAATCACCATTTCCCTACATACAAGCTTCAAGCTCAAGATCCTCAAAGAATGGGGGTTCATGCAGTAAAGAACAGTAGTCCCAAAAATTCTACTACAATATTTGAGTTTTGAGGAAGAAAGGAATTTTAAAATGTAATAAATAAATCTTGCAGTTTTAAAAAAAAAGGGGGGGCAGACTTGTAATAAGGAAAGAAGATGACATTGAAGGAAATTTCAGACCTACAAAAATTTTGTGTGTGTGTGTGTGTGTGTGTGTGTGTGTGTATGTATGTATAAGTGTGTGTGTGTTTGGTTTATGTTATCACATATTATAGCTTTGATGTTAGCCCATCATATCAATTATTATGCTTCTAGCATGATGTCGTGATTTAATTATTTCACTGATTTTGGAGAAAGGATAGGAAATATTTGTATTTTAAAAAATTAAATCCAGGTAAATTCTTGTATTCAGTCCTACAATTAAAGAGTTTCTGTTTCCAAATGAATTCAATAGATCTCTTTCTTCTCATTACCTAATCTTTGACTGTTGTTAATTATTGTCTTTTTTTTGTTTTTTAGGTTTTTGCAAGGCAAATGGGGTTAAGTGGCTTGACCAAGGCCACACAGCTAGGTAATTATTAAGTGTCTGAGGCTGAATCTGAACTCAGGTACTCCTGACTCCAGGACCAGTGCTCTATCCACTGTGCCACCTAGCTGCCCCAATTGTTGTCCTTCTTGAAAAAAACATGACATCAGGGAGGTGAGGCCATGACATACCCGTGAATTGGATTTTGAGTGAGGGAGTACTGTGCAAATTCACCAGCCTCACTTTCTTCTCCAAAGTCATCTGAGTACAGTGACCAGATATGGATCAAGAGGCGATATCAAGAGATTGCAAGATTCATATCAAGAGATATGAATCAAGAGATGGTCCTGGAAGTGAGGCAATCAGGTTTAAGTGACCTACCCAAGGCCACACAGCTATTAAGTGAAAAGTGCCTGAGGTCCGATTTAGACTCAGGTCCTCCTGACTCCAGGGTTGGTACTTTATTTACTGCATGATGTAACTATCTTTATTAGCCTAATCTTTGACATCATGTATTTTGGCAAAGGTGCTAAAGATAGTAAGGAAAAATTTATCCATGGCTTCATTTTCTATTTAGAATATTTATTCTCCATTATTATCTGTTACCAGAAAAATTTAGCAAGGCTTTATAAAAGCACCCTGTTTAAGAAATTGCCTAAGAAATCATATTTTTCCTATTTGTGGAGAAAACTAAAATCCCTCCCCCCTCACATGCTGTGAAATAGTCTCAGCAGGAACTAATTCTTCCTGCCATTTATTCACATTGTTATTTACCCTTCTAGATTAGCATGAAATTCCTGAAATGTACTTTAACAGAGTTTAAAAGTGATTTTTGAAAAACTGCTTTACGCTAAATTTTACTTTACATTGTTCTAATACTTTTTGTCTTAATTTTGTGAGTTGTCTCCTATTCGTAAAGAATTTAACATATAAATTTGACATATGCATTCTTGTTGGATAGATAGAATTCTCTTATTTTAACTTTCCATGATTAATAGGACATACCCCTAATCCAGTCTTGTTTAATAACATTTCCTCCCTTTAAAATTACACAATCCTGCAGAAAAAAGTAAGACTTTTTCCCCTGACTCTTATCTGCAAAGAATAGATTTTCTTCCTTTTTGAGTCATTTATCATCAAAGATACATTTTGCTAGAGTTTCATTTTAACATTGTTTTACTATTATAAGGTGTCTCTAGATGTTGGTATGATAATAGGCTATATAAATGATTTTTTTTGTTTTTTATCTGTGTTGTATGTATTTTGCCATAATAATATGCTCAGGTCAAAAGTATCAGCTATTATCCTTATTAATTCTTGTCTAGACATTCATAAATTGTTCCTTAATTTTCAAGGGAAAAATGTCATATGAAGTATGACTCTTCAAAGCTGTAGGAATTGCACCTGGCTAGATGGAGGATAAAGAGACCCTTTCCTATTTTCTTACTTCCTACTTAGCAAAAGGCCTAATGGCTTTGCTCAGGTTTTTATAGTACATACCCGACCAAGGGAGCCAGCAAAGGCCAAGTTAGTTGGTATACTGTGCCTCTACAGGGAAATACAAAACCTAATCCCCAGACACAGTTTCAGACAAACATTCATTTTATTTACTCATATTCATCTCTCCAGAAAAAAAAGGAGGAGAAAATAGCTTGCTTAATCCCAATACCAACACAATATTGATTCACATTCATGTTCGGTATTTATTGACGTGCATTGCATTCAATGGAGGCTATCATTCCGCGGCTGTGTTGGAGCAATCACATTAGAAAAAGAGATGAAGCACCCAGTTTATACAGCCCTAATTTTATGTAATGTAAACCTTTCAAACACTGCACATGCGAGTGGAAATGCATGTCCTGATGAAAAACCAAATGCATACAAAATGGATTTATCTTAAAGTTAATTACGGTTGTTGAATATCTGTCCTCCAAGTCCGTCATTATTTCCGAAACTTGTATAATGAAATTAACTTCTCTTGCTTTGTGGCAGATTTCTGTGTATCTCATTAACCAACCATAGCTGCATTTGGGTTGCTCAGCACAAGGTTTTTATTTTGTAACTGCCTCATACTGAGTGTTGGGAAATTATACAGGTGGCATGTAATTTTGCTCAGGGCTTTTTGTATGCTAAGGCATGCACAAATATCGATCCTGACCCCTTCCCCCCATTACAGAAATCGCCAGACACTTTTTGTACATTACTAGCATATGGCTGAGGCCAGTGAGTAGTTGGGGATGCAGAATGAATCTATGAAAAACACCCCCATTTTAGGATGCCCTTTTGAGATTTTTATTAAATGGTGGCAGCTGGATTTACACTATATTTAATAAAATGCTAGCAGGCACCTGAGGTTTAAAGGTATAGCACAGTTCTTTTTTTATATGATAATTCCATATATTCAAAAATGAAACTAGCTTTAGATGCTTCCTATGGCTATAATTAAAGTAATCATTCGCTTGTGTGCAGTTTTGTGTGTATGCAGTCCCCCATCACCCCCCCCAAGTTACATGTCCAATGTACATGACTTAAGTTTGCAAAGAAGCTTTTGTTTTTGGAAGATATTCAACTTCATCCAATAAATATCACTATAGTCCAGGTTCCTTGTTAATTACTGAGGCATAGCTATGAAAGATAAAACTGTCCACAGCCCTCAAGCAAAATATGGTCTCTAAATTGAAGAGGTAAGTGCAAGACCCTTAAACAGATTTACTTAAAACATTAAAATAACCCAAGGAAAAAAAACTAAGGAAAAAACTAAGAATAGCATGACAATAAAGAATAAAGGATCACCATCCTCTGTTGAAAGAAATGAAGAAGATGCACTGAGAAAGATGTTGGACATTTAAGGAAGAAAAAGTTTTTTATCAGGTTAAAATGTAGGAAGGTTTAATTTTAATCCTAAAAGGATGGTAAACAGTTCTGCATTATATAAGAGAGAGAGAGTTTGTCCTCTTCTCCCAGGAGTCTCCAAGCAGCTTTTTGAGCTGCTTAAATTGTAGCTTTTTTTCTCTTTATAGCAAGAGATTTCCAAAGGAAAGAACCATAGATCTAGAATGGTAGGTAACTAGAATGGTAATTCCATCCTTCTTCATCCCAATTCATTTCCTCAACTCAAAAATCATCAATGCCCAAGAAGGTGCCTGAGTGTTAACAAGGAAGGGTTAAGAGCAAGTACCCATATTTGCTTCACTACTCACAAGATCTAAAATTAATATTAAAATGAAGAGAAACAAAATGAAGAATTGGTGTCACTTATTGAATACTATACTTCACTAAAGTTAGTTTTACATAAAAACAAGTAAGATTAAATTATATTTAATGATAACACAAAGGGACAACAAGCAAACAAAATTAAGAGTTAAGAGCAGGTTCTTGAGTTAATTAAGGAAAACTCTCTTAAAGTGACTCCGATTATTTCAGCATTTATGTCCTATAATAATCATTTAAAATATAACTTCATTGATGCCAGTAAACTTACTTAGGCTTTTAATTTAATTTAAATTAATTTCATTTAATCACTGTCAGTTTCCTGAAAATTTTCTTTTGTGTTAATATATTTTATATAACATATATTTGTCATGTGTCACACATATATGACATACATGTAATATAATTTTGTCCATGTATATGTGACTGACTATATAGCTTCAAATATATACTTAAAGTTTCACCTATATATACATGTATGTATGTGTATGTATAGTTTCATATGTATGTATATATTAATCTAAAAGGAGGGATGATAATTTTTAAACAGACAAAGAAAGAAATTGTTGGAGTAGCTTTTATGTTTTTTCAGAAACTACAAGAAATTTTATTTCATGGAACATTTGGTCATTGCACATTCTAATGCTATGCATATTTTTGAAAAGACAACCATGACAAGAATTGCTATTTATGAATCAAGATTTGTTCCAGAAAGCAAAATGGTAGAAAAATTCTAGAAGACTAACACTCTAGAAGAAATCAATACACTGATACTTAGTGACTTCAGTGCCAATGTGCAGAAAAAAATGAAGATTTGTAGAAATGTATGGGAATGTATGATTTAGGATAAATGAGAGAAGCCATAAACTTGAAAATTACATAAAATATTCAAACTACTCTATCAAGGAAAATTTTCTTTTAAAACAAAGTAATTTTTGATAAAAAATGTGACAAAGACCAAATCAACCCTCCCCCCCAAAATATCAATTGTATTTTAAGAAAAGGAAAAATGAGGGTCATTATTGAGTCATCTTTTTTCCATGTTAAGAGTTTGTAAAATGATTTTAAAAAATAAGGATTGTGGCTATAAATGAGTATGAAATATCTAAAATATTAAATTGTCAATATTTAAACAGATAATTAAAAAATTTTTTAAATTGATAAAGGGAAGATTGAAGCAATGATTATAGTAATTTCATTCAGAAATTTAAATGTTATAAATTGCCATATTGAACATAATATATCTCAGCAGGATTTTTTGTCAATCAATTATTCAACAAACATTTATTAAACACTTGCTTTGTGTCAGGTACTGTGTTAATATTAGGGATAAAAATAAAACCTAAACAAAGTCCCTGCCCTCAAAGACCTTATATCCAAATGAAGACTAGAAGATGAATAAATGAGAAAATATCAAATAAGCATAGAGTTTATGGATAATAACTTCAGAGGAGATGGCTCTGGTAGCTAAGGGTACCCAAAAAGTCTCCTGGGGAGATGGTGCTTGACCTTAATCTTAAAGGAATCCAGGAACTCTAAGAAGTAGTAATTGAGAGGGACAGCAAGTCCACAAATATCTAATTACCTCATTTGGCAGTTGGAGAAAAGAGTCTGACAATGACAACACAAGAGTTAAAATATAAACATGCTTGTAAAATCTTACCAAAAGAAGATGGACAATTTAAAATAATATTATGCTATACAGAAGAGAGAAGCAGATAATGATAAAAACCAATTTAAGAAAATATCATGCAACTAATCAGTTACCCTAGAGTCACCTTCACAAATAAAAATAGATGAAAAATTACAAACAGAAGGAAATGGAGGGAGGAAAGAAAAGTTTTGTAAAAGACATTTCCAATTAATTTTAGTGTCTGTTTCAAAAATACTTTATTAGATATATTTTATTGTCTTATAATCAGTAAAAGATACATTTAATATTTCTGCCTTTCTGAATTTGTCATTTTTTCTGATAGGATTTGGTCAATTTTAGTGAAAGTGCCTCACAGATGCCTAAAAATAATATATTTTGAATTCCATTAAATATTTTCTAGAGATCTATAATATCTAACTTTTCTAAAATGCTATTCACCTCCTTTACTTTTTAGTTATTTAACTACATCTGAAAGGTGTAAACTGAAGTACCCTGTTAATAGAGTTTTACTATTTCCTCCTGTAACTCATTTAACTTTTCCTTCAGGTATTTAAAAGTTATACCATGTGTTGCATATATGTTTAGATTCATATTCATTGTCTATGGTACCTTTTTAGAAAAATGTATTTTGCCAGATTATTTCTTTTAATTAGGTCTATTTTTGTTTTAATTTTTCAAAGTTAATGATTTCTCCTCTGCCTTTTAATTTAATTTCATTGGAAGCATAATAGATTTTACTTGAGTCTCTTTTTTTTAACTCTGTACATATATTTCTGATTCAGATATGTTTCCCATAAACAACACATTGTTGGATTTAAATCACTATTGATTAAAGAAATGCAAATTAAAACAACCCAGAGGCACCACTTCACATTTATCAAATAGATAAATGATAAATGTTGGAAAGGTTGTGGGAAAACTTAGATACTAATGCATTGTTGGTGAAGTGAACTGATTCAAGCATTCTGTAAAGCAATTTGGCATTATGCCCAAAGAGCTATAAAACCATGCATGCCCTTTGATCCAGCAATACCACTACTAGTTGTGTATCCCAAAAAAAGGTTTTGAAAAGGCCTATAGATAAAAAAAATAAATTATAGCAATGATTTTTAAACTATCTAGATCAAATCTATTTTACATCAGATTTTTTATTTTGTTTTATTGTTTCTTGATATATCACTTCAGTTTGTCTCATTTCTAATTTTTAAGAAATTATTTTCTTCAATGAGTTTTTAATTTTTTACTATTTTGATCAAATCTGATTTTTGTATCTCTTTTTACCAATCTCTTTTCATTATTTTCTTGCTTAGCTCTCATTTCTTTTTTCATTTTGTTCTCTACATATTTATTTCACTATTAGTCATTTTTTTCCTCTATCTCTTTCTTTAACTCTTATAGGTATTTTTTTAATCTACATCCACCCTGCATTTTTCTATGTCTTTACTTATAATTGTTTTCAACACATTATCTTCTTCTGAGTTTGTCTTTTGAGTTTTCCTAACATAAAACCAGATTTTTAGGGTCAGGTATTTTTTTTTTTGTTGTTGTTGTTCTTTGCTTCTCTTTCCAGCTTACTTGGACTTGGACTTTGGACTTTATGTTGTGTTGGCCTCTGTTCACTTTTGGGAGGATATTTAGCCTGAGCATCTTATGTCCTTCTACTGTTTTCATGGTTCAGTATGGGGACCTGTAGGTTTTTGGCAATTCCAAAGTGAGATAATCTGGGGAAAGGGTTATTTACTTTGCTTTGGTTTGCACATTCCTCAAGTATTTGATCTATTGACTTATGTGTGCTTTCCCTTGAATACTGCTAGACTAAGTCACAATTAGCCCTCTAAGAGGTTCTGCCTATTCAGAATGACTAAAATTGCTGACCATATCTGGAATTTATATTGCATTGCAGTATGTATAATGTGTGGAGATAAAGATTAAAATGCGTCTCCACTCTGTTCTTTGCATGGCTCAGAGCCCCACAGGTACAGTTCTAGAATTTGTTCCTTGCTCCTCCACAGGTTGATCCCTGATTCTTTGTGTCTATGACTAATTTTTCTACCCTGTAACTGTGACTTAGAACTGTGTAATGGAATGACAAAGGTATTCGATGGCATCTATTTCTTCTCCTACCTTTAGCATAGGAACATCCAGGATATCTTTCTACCTAGGTAGAAAGATCCCCTTTCTATCCTTAAGAGCTGGACTACTCTATGATATTGCTGCTATGGCTATAGGCCACTGTTTCTCATTCTTATTATGGTGCCATTATTGTCTTTGCACTGTACTCTTGGTCAACTCCCACCCCAGTTTGCACAATCTTTTCTTTCTGGATACTTAATCTGCCCTGGGCTGGAAAATGACTCCTTATGATATTTTTCATGACCTTCTCAATCAGAATTCAATTTGGTGCTCTTAACTAGTCATTGTAGATAAGGATATGAAAAAAGCTAAGGCAAAACGATGAGGTTTGCCTCCTTCAGCTTGACTTTGCCTCATAAAAGTCATTTTAACAAACAGTTCTCTCCCACAAAACTATTATATAAATCTTAAAAGAACCACTCTGGAGTTGCTTATTATGGAGCAGAAATGGCACTAAAGAAAATATGACCAAGGGAGGAGCTAGAAAAAAGCGAAATTGGACAAAGTATATGAGAAAGGTATTCCCCTTGATATGAGAAAAATATTAATAATATCAATAGATTCTACATGATGAAAATGAAGAAGGAAAAGATGCAAAGGGAATGCAAAAAACCTTGGACTTTATTATTACCAAAAAAGTAACTAAAAATCCTCTGACTATTGAATTATATGTCTATTCCTTCAGATAGATAGCATCTTTATCAGTCAATTTTACATGAATTAAGAGCATCTTCAATGAGAATGTTAGTTGGGAACAAGCAGATTATACAATGACATTCAACAAAGAAACATCATTATTATATTATAATCAAATGAAAGATGTAAGAATATGCCAAACTGTTTTACTTAATTTTTGATTATCAAAATAATTTTATTCTCTATATAACAAAATACACCTTTTGTCATAAGGCATATCTTGTCTATACATCAAGATTATTCAAGGATCCTTGGAAGATGTCACAAATGAAATAACTTTGTTAGATGATCCTATGAAAATCAGCATTAAACAAGGCATAAAACACACACACACATATATATGCTTACCAAATGTTTAGATCAAGCAAAGAATGTCTATTGTCCAATTTTACTTACATTTTGGATGGACACCATACTGAACTTTATCTATCTATCTATCTATATATGTATATAGATACATATACATATATGTGTGTGTGTGTGCATGAGACAGATAATACAAATGGACAATATGCTATACCCAGAATTGCAAAACAGAATAATGAATTAAATTTCCTTTGGGGAAATTACAAAATTTTCTTACCATGTGACTGACGCCCAAACTTCCAAGATTTCAATATTGATACTTTATTACTATTGATCAGAGAAAAAGAAAATTAAGACAACTCTGAAGTTCCTCTTCACACCTATCACTGTGACTAATATGACAAAAAAAAGGAAAAATATTGGATGTTGGAGGGCTTAGTAGGACACTAATGCATTGTTGGTCGATTTGGAAACTGATCCAAGCATTCTGGATCTATGCCCAAAGGGCTATATTTGTTGATCCAGCAATACTACAGCTAGGTCTACATCCTAAAAACATGAGAAAAAGGGGGGAAAGACCTATAAGTACAAAAATGTTTATAGTGGCTATTTTTGTAGTGGCTAAGAATTGGAAATTAAAGGGATATTCATCAATTGGGGAATGGCTAAACAAGCTGTACTATATAATTATAATGGAATATTATTGTGGTATAAGAAATGACAAGCAGGATGATTTCAGAAAAACATGGATAGGCTTACATGAACTGATGCACAGTGAAGTGAACAGAATTACAAGACTGCTGTACATAGTAGCAGCAATATCATTCAATGAAGAATTCTGAATGACTTAACTATTCTCAGTAATTTAATGATCCAAGATAATCCCAAAGGACTAATTATGAAGCATACTATCTTTAAGAGAATAAATTGTTATTGATTGAATGCAGATGAAAGCATGCTATGTTTCACTTTCACTCATTTTCCCCTTTTATTTATCTTGTACAAAATGACTAAGATGGAAATGTTTTGTATAATTGCCAAAAAATTTGGACATTTTCCTAGTATTGTTATATGATGGCAAGAAGTAAGTGCTATTACCTCTGAAGAGCTGAAGATGAGAATCTCACAAAAAATACAAAGGAAAGAAACATGATATGTATGAGGAAGCTGCAAAATATAACCATTAAAGAACCCCTAAGAAGAATATGAGTAAAAGGTCAATCAAGGCACTGAATAATATGAATAGAAGCCAATCTGACCAAGGAACAAATGGAAGAGATGATAGGTGCTCTACTAATACTCTCTCTCAATTTCAGAGGGCACCAAAAAAAAAAACGACTTTCAGACAATTAGGTGGATTTCTTGTGCTGAACTTTTTGAAGAACATGGACAAAACTCATAAGATGAGTAGATATGAATGTATTATAATCTGAAATATTGTAAGAAAATCCTGAATCAAAAGATCACTTATCCATTTGAATATTTGGGTAAATTTTACCACAACATAAAATAAGTATGAATTACTCTGTATTCCAAAGGATGTTAATATAGCAATAAGTATTTAAGTAGGAGGCAGTCAGTGAAGATTGGGAATGGCCTAGCAGTATTCTTTTATTTTATTTTTTCTAGTTACATGCACAGTTTTCAACTTTTTGTTGAAAGAACTCCTAAGGAAAACATGAATTCTTTTTTGTAAATTTGCCACCTATTTGTAAATTTTTGAGTTCTACATTTTTCTACCTCCCTTCCTTGTCCCCTCCCCATGACAGTATGTAATCTAATATAGGTTATATATGAACGATCATGCTTAACATATTTCTCTATCTGTCATGTTATGAAAGAAAAATCAGAATTAAAGGGGAAAAATGATGAGAAAGGGGGAAAAAATGAAACAAATTCTTATAAGCTAAAATAGAATGCTCTGATCTTCATTCTCCATAGATTTTCCCTGGATGTGAATGATATTTCCCATTATAAGTCTTACAATTTTCCATTATTACTGAACTGCTGAGAGGAGCTAGGTTCATCATATCTGATCATCACACAATGTTGCTGATAATGTTTATATATGTTTATATGTTTGTCTGGTTCGACTCACTTTGCCTGTCATCAGTTATTACCAATCTTTCCAGGCTTTTCTGAAGTCAACAGTGTATGATTTCTTGTAGAACAATAGTATGCACAATTTTATTATTGGGCATAGTTTCAAATTGCTCTCCAGAATGGTTGAATGGTGTCACAATTCTACCAACTGTGCATGTAGTATCTCACTTTTCCCACACCCCCTTCAACATTGATCTTTTTTTTTGTCATTTTAAACAATCTGATAAGTGTGAAACGGTACCTCAGAGTTATTTTAATTTGCATTTCTCTAACCAATAATGATTTAGGGGGTGGCTAGGTGGCGTAGTGGATAAAGCACCGGCCTTGGAGTCAGGAGTACCTGGGTTCAAAGCCGGTCTCAGACAGTTAATAATTACCTAGCTGTGTGGCCTTGGGCAAGCCATTTAACACCATTTGCCTTGCCAAAAAAAAAAAACCTAAAAAAAAAATAATGATTTAGAATTTTTTTATATGTATCTGAAAACTCCTAACATTATTCTTTTAACAGGAACATAAATTGTATGAAGGAGATAAGTGAAATAAAAAGATTGTTGCAATTATAGACTTTAAATACAAGAAGAGACTTTAGCTATCATTAAGTCTGTCATACTTGAAGCATGCATTTCTTCTTTAAATACTAATTTATTGATTGATTATTTAAATAAAAAGAATTTATTAAATATAAAATATTTATCATACTTAAATTATGTGTGCATACATGTATGTAAATTATCATGTATATGTATAATGTGCTTTTATTATAGATAACATGATGAGTATATTATATATACTTTTATCTTATTGAGTATGAGTCAGGAAATGCAGTTCAAACCAAACCCAGACACTACCTAGGTGATTTTGGACAAGTTATTTAACTCTTCTAGCTCAATTTTATCATCTGTATAGTGGTGATAATGAGGACTGCTGTGAGGTTAAAATGAGATAATATTTATCAAACATTTTGTAAACCTTAAAAGTTCTAAATGAAAAAGTAGCTTTTCTGTCACATTCATTTTCAAATATAAATTTTCCACTCCCTTACACAGTAATTCATCATTTGTTACAAAGAATGGCCAAAAAATAGAAAAAAGAAAGCATTTCAGCAAAACTGATCATCAAATCAGTCTGACAGTATATGCAGGATTTTACATCTCTAATCTCCCACCTCTGTATAGATGGAAGGAGATTCATTTTCTCATCTTCAGGGACAATACTGGTCCTTACAAAACTCACAGTTTTATTATTTTTTATTATTTTCTATTATTCTTCCTCATATTTGTAATTTTGTATATTATATTCCTTATTGCTGGCATAGCACTCTAATTCAATTCATGTAAGTCTTCCCATCCTTCTTTAAACTCTATATGATCATCCTTTCTCATGGATTTCATATCTGTGCCACAATTTGTTTCATCATCAACTGATCCACTCCACCCTAGGAAGAAAAACCATTTATTTTATTTCTAATTCTTTGTGGCCATTTGTGTATTTATGTGATTTTTATGTTATTTTATGTTATTTTTGTAGAGTTATTTTAGCATTGTGAATTTTGATTGAAAGGATATGAATTTAGCTTGTCCTTAGAATTATTTAAAAATGCTTTCTAGAATGGTGGATCAATTCATAGCTTCTCTGATGGTATATTAATTTTATTTTGTTTTTAGAATTCTTTCAATATTAGCAAATACTATGATATTGCCATTTTGCCCAATGACTTAGAGTTATTTTTATTTTCATTCTCTAACAATTAGGGAATTGAAAGTATCTCTCATATTACTGTTAATAGTTTGCATTTATTTTGATGTTTTTTAAATAGTTTTCAATTCACAAATATCTGGTTTCTCTCTCTTTCACCTTCTCCTTCCCCTACTGAAAAAACAAAATATTTGCAACCAATATTTATAGTCAAGCAAAAGAAATTTCTACATTGGCCACGTCCCAAAAATACATATATTAAGAACTGTTTTTTCATCTATTTTGGCCACTTATCCTTTGGGGAATGTATTTCAGTTTTATATATTTCATTTAATTCTATGTATGTCCTAGCTACCAGAAACTTATTAGAGATCTGATACAATTTTCTCTCCAATTGAAAGACATACTTTTCATTAATTTTGTCAGTTCAAAAACTTTTCAACTTTATGAAATTCAAATGGTTATTTGGATATCTTTTATCATCACTCATAACCCTTGTTTGATTAAAAATTCCCTCCTGAGTCATAGAGATATGTGGTCTGCTTTCATTCTAATTTTTCATGATATTATCTTTAATGAGTATGAATTCTTTCTACAATATCTAGCCTCATCTAGAAAACTTTTGATGAGAACCTTACCACTTCACTATGCATATCACCTACACTTATATACCTCTCATTGGTAGGAACTTTTTTCTTTTTATTGAACTTAAATCTATCTATATACCAGAACTAAATGTTGCTATTAGTTTTATTTTTAGAGTTAATGTCATGACTGATATCTCACTCCTATGGCAGTCCTTCAGAAATTTAAGACAATATTCAGTCTGTAATAAAGACTCTATGATAAAGACCAGTGATAAAGACAATATTCATCGTTCTCTATGATAAAGACCAGAAAGTTTTGACTGTGACTTGCAGGGAAGTAATTTTAAATTTATTCACCTGGAGGCAAAAATAGTTGATAGTAAAGTGGGAGCATTGGCACAAAGTACTGTATTGCTTCAACTCAGGCACAGATGCATGTCCATGATAGAGAAAGAGCAATGGTATAAAAGATAGTTTCAACATAGTTTAATTTATTCCAAAAGAGGAACATCATTAAATCCAACACCACTCTTCCCATAGGCTGTTCAAGGACAAAGTCAGGTCTTGGAGAGGGATGCTACAATTATTGAACCACAGAAGTGGTGACCCAAGGAATTATAATAGTCCTGGAAAAGACTGGAAGAACATGTACATTTTTTGGATAATAGAATTATTGAAAAGAAATATTCCCTTACATGTGGTTACCTTATAGAAAAACCCTGTATCTCCTTTTTTGGTTATTATTTTGAGACATAGTACTGTTAAATAACTCAGACTTCATTACTGGGAAGTACTGCTACTATACAACTTTGTTACTATTGAAGGGAAATCTACTTAGAAGTGATAATTAAAGCCATGAAAATAGATCAAATTGTCAAGGGAGAAAATGTAGAAAGAGAAGAGAATAGAGGATATAAGATCACATTATCATTCAATTCAAAGTTGGGAGAGATTTGGGAGATCATCCACTCCAACCTTCTCATTTTACAAATGATTAAATTTAGGCCCAGAGAGTTTAATTTGTCCCCAAGAGTCTAGTGGCCTCCATTTCATAAAAGGGTATTGGTTTAGTTTTTTATTTCACATTATTTATGGTAACTAAACAGATGTTTACACTGCCACAAAAACAAGGTAAATTTTGCCCCACTTTTTTATTCTTCTTCCTATTTTTCAGGTATATCTCCTAACATGAGACACTTTTGGAAATAATGTGGAAAAAAATAACATCGTGGCTAATATATAAAGAAGAAAATAGTAAGGGAAAATGTCAGAAAGTTGTATAGGAACAGAATAAAACAGAATTTAGATATCTTGACATTTGTTTCTCCAATTTACAAAATGGCAAGTATTTCAGATTCTTCTAGATTTAGAAATTTACACTTTTCTCTCTGGCTACTTTTTCACAAGTTACCTTGCTCCCTAGATGAGATCATACCCTGCATGATTTAACACTTTTAGTTCCAGAACTCCCTCCCACACTGTAACTGGTAAATAGTGAATCCTTCATATGATCCATTTATTAAGACTGACTTTACCTTACTTCCTGAGATTATTTTTGCCAGATTTTCTGCCACCATATCTTACCACGTTCTAATTCTACTACCACAATCAAATTAATATTGTCTTTGTTACTAGATGGAGTGTGTCAATATACTGTCTTATTTACAATCTCTGTAACTTTGCAAATTAAAATACCATCCTGAATTAGTAAATCTCCTCATGTCTACTATATCTTGTCTTCCTTCTATTAAATATAAAGTACTTGTGGGTAGAGGTTGTCTTTGTGTAGCAGAGTTCTTAGAAAGAGTTAAATGATTCTTGAGAATTTTTTTCATTCATTGCATTCATTCATTAATTCATACATTTAGCAAAGCAGAGACTTAGGCAAGAAAAGAACATTCAAGAGATTAATAGGCATTTATAAAGAATCAAAGAATTACAGAAGTTGAAAGTTGGAAGGGAAATCAGCATTCATCTAGTCCAATACAAACCAAATGTGAAATTTTGAGATTTCATGTTATGAGATTCTTTCTAATTTTCCAGTTAGACAAAATCTTTTGACTCTGTCAGGCCATATGCTAGCTAACTCTCTCAGCTTAGTGTCATCTACAAATTCTATGAGTGTAATATCTATGAATTCATCTGTCATTAATTAAACATGCCAAAGAATACAGGGTTAAGCACATATCCCCTGGCACTCCACTAAATACCTGCCTTGCTAGCCTTGAACCATCAATGACTACTCTTTGAGTTTGTCGATATGAGCAAAATGAATCCAAATAATTATAAGATTTACTTTATCAACGACTATACTAAAATGTATCTATATTATTTCTATAAGTTTTAGTAGCTGTAAGTTATGTAATCCTGTCAAACAAAGGAAATAGTCAAATATAACCTGCTTTTGATGAAGTAATGATAGCTCTTTGCAAGCATTGTTCTCTTTTATAGATGTTCATCAACTATCTTTTTAATGATCTATTCTAGAATTTTCCCCAAAACTTAAGTCAAACTCACTGACTTATACTTTGCAGATTCCATTTCCCTCTTTGCTTCTATTTATCTCTCTGTGAACTTCCCTGCGTCCATCTCTGGTTTCCTGTCTCTCAAGAAATTGAAACAATATTTACCTCTTTCTAATTTTCTAGCACCTCCTCCATGTTTGCCCAGATATTAATAGAAGAGAATCAACAATCTTATGTCACAGTTATTTCAGTGTCCAAGGATATAGTCTAGTTGATTTAATTTTTTTTAAGATTTTATTTATTTATTTATTTGTTTTATTCGTTTATTTTACAATTTTCCCCCCAATCTTATTTCCCCCCCCACAGAAAACAATTTGTCAGTCTTTACTTTGTTTTCATGTTGTACATTGATCCAAAATGAGTGTGATGAGAGAGAAATCATATCCTTAAGGAAGAAACAAAAAGTATAAGAGATAACAAGATCAGACAATAAGATATGGGGGTTTTCCCTAAATTAGAGGGAATAGTCCTTGAACTTTGTTCAAATTCCATGGTTCTTTATCTGGATACAGATGGTATTCTCCATTGCAGACAGCCCAGAATTGTCCCTGATTATTGCACTTATGGAATGAGCAAGTCTATCAAGGTTGATCATCACCCCCATGTTGCTGTTAGGGTGTACAGTGTTTTTCTGGTTCTGTAGCTGATTTAATTTGATAAAAGGAAATAGTTGTTCTTGTTCTGTCTTCCTATCTTATCTTGATTATCAATTCTCTTTTAGTTATTTTAGTGTGTCATTAGTAGTGAAAGATCATTCTCCTTGGCACAAAACTTCCATTTATGTTCACATTACTAGAACAACTATTTGGTTTAAATATTGACTGTTAATAAATAACCTAGTTCAGGTTCTTTTGACTTTATTTTCCTCATCTATAAAAAGTTAGATCAAATTATCCATAAGTCATCTTACAACTTTAACATTCTATGAATCAACTTTATACTCTGAGTATGAAAATTATTGGGAACAACAGATATCAGAACTAATTCTACAAAGGAAGAATAAAAGTTAGTTTAAAGTGATAAAGCGAGTTTAAGTCTATGAAGAATCAGGCATAGGATAAACAAATTTGGTCAACCCAAATGTTGGATGCCATCATAATGAGGAATGAATAACAGGACAAATATTTATGTATGTTTCTCCTACAAATGGTTTCTTAAATGAGCTTAAACAAATTTGACTAAATTTTTCAATGAGGTCTTATTTGGCAGTTCTTGACCTGGATGTTTAACTCAAGGATGAATCCATCCTTGCTTTTTCTTTTTTAAATAAGAACAACATTTTATGTGCATTATAATTATTCCATCATTCTAAGACCTTACAGAAGCTAATATATATGCTTAATAATGATTATAATATAACACATCAAGATATAAAGCCCACTCTGATGCCACTTCCATACTTCATATCTATAATATCAGTGATAGCATAGTGGTAATACTGGTTTCTTCAAGTCTGTGCCAGGAAAAGTTAAGATTTTTTCCAAGTTTGACTAAACTAAAAAGCATTGTACTGACCCACACTTTTCAAGAACCAACCAATTTCAATTTAGCAAGATTTATCACCAAGTGATTGTTTTTCACCACACAAAATCATGAAGACCATTTCCTAAAGCAGAGAGCATGTGAAATCTCCATTAATAAAGGTAATACCCCTATGACTGAAAGCAGAGATCTTTTGAAGTATAAGAATTAGCATTTTTTTGTTTTTCAAACTTGTGATTTAATTGAAGAGAGAGCTTTCAGGGTTGAAACTCTTCTGTTGATTTGAATCAACATCTTGTCACAGAGAACTGCCTTGGAATACTTAGATGTTAAGTGATGCAGTCTATGTGTCAGAGGAGGACTTAAACTCAGGTCTTCCTGACTCAATATCAGTTCTTCTATATACTTCATTAGGTATTTATTATGTACTTTCACAAAGAGTTTCAGAGAGATAAGAAAATTTTCACAACAATCCTTAGACTTTTCTTCTTGCTCTAAGTGACTATTCACAAACCTATTTGTATCCCAGTAATTCTAGTTATTAGCAGGGAAGGGGTCATCCATTTGAAGTATATAATAGCTTACTTTGATGAAGGCTATTTCTTGTCAATACAATGAACCACACAGAGTATATTTTATTCATATAGTTTACTGATTCCATCCCAAGACAGTAAGTGATCTCCAGCTGGTTCTTTTCCTGTGAATATAAGTGATAAAACCCAAAGCTCAGTGAGCAAGACTTGAGAAGTTCAGAATTTTCGATCAAGATGAACTTTAAAATGTAGAATTTGAACCAAACTCACATCTCTGATCCCAAGAAAGAAGAATCATGTGGCCCAATCTGTGTGAAAGGCATTTTGTCACAAACTTCTTCAAACATGGGTCAAGAAAGATACTACTGTTGCTAAGGAAACTGCTGAGCTCTTATTATGTGTGTGTGTGTATGTGGATGTTGTATTTTGCCACTGCAACTCCAAAGTAAGATAAAGGTTGCTAAAAATTCAATGTTTTCTTCTAGCAGCTTGAAGGAAAATGCTTATCAAATCTTACTTTGGGGTCAGTGATTTTTCATCTGTATTAGTACATGATGGAATTATTTAATTACTTTTGCTAGCAAGTTTACAGACAAGCATCTCCCTATCATATTGCATATCCTAGAATAAGATTATTTACAATCCAATCTAAGGAGTGCTGACTGGTGTCATTGGAAGCTAGAGCTGCATCAGCATTTAAATTCCCACTTTTCTGGGCAAAAACCCAACTGGCTGATTCAATTAAACTCTTTATGTTATATATTATCCAGAAGTTCACAATATGAAGTGATTCTCAGAGTCTGAACCCATGCCTTTATGATTGCAATTTGGTAGTGAGATAATTTCCAAGGACTATTTTACTTGAACTGCAATGAAAATGTCAGAACATAACACCCTTTCTATTGTGGGTTTTATGAAAAGCACTCCAAAATCAACCATTATTTCAAGCACATGCAATAAATAACCTTCATTATTCATTTGAGTGTAAATATGCATTTATATTTGCAAATATGTTGATTTCTTAAGCAAAGAAGCCTGTAATCAAAATCCCCTTCAATCATTTAAGGCAGTAACAAATGGATTTACAGAAACCATTTCACAGGACACCCTTTTTAATTGGTAATGAAGATAATCTATAGAGTTGCTAAAAAAGGTGTATTCCCTAGTCATAAACTTTAGATAAATCACACCACTGTGTTGTGGATATGTATTTTTCAAAATGATTTAAAAATGAATTTTGTATATGATTTCCTGTGAATTCATCCTTACTTTAAAGAAATTTATAAGCATTATAAATAATAATAAATTAAATAAGTAAATTTTCAGCATATTTAATGCAACAATGCAATACAATACAATGATGTAGTAAGGGCATACTATATACAAGGAAATATACTAGGCATTTTTAAAGCAAAACATAAAAAAGCCTCCTGCCTTCAAAGAGTTTATAATATACAGGAGAAAAATCATAAGAGACAAGGTTTACTCATGAAAGACTAGCATGTTAGTGAACTACCAGTTTCATATTTTCTGCTATTAGCTTCTTTGGGTTCAATAGTTAGAGTTGTTATTTTTTAGAAAAAGGAAGCAAAAATATCTACATTAATATTGCAAGTAAGCAATTGAATTGAATTTTTTAAAAAGTAGAGTTTTTTAAACATTTTTAAACTTTGAATTTAAAATTTTTTCCTTCCTTCTAGTCTATCACCTAACCATTGGGAAGGAAAGGAAAGCCATATTATATACAATCAAAACATTTATAAATTTTAGCCATGTTGTTAAAAAAAACAAGAAAAATTTTTAAAATATACTTTAATTTGGGGCTGCTAGGTGGCGTAGTGGATAAAGCACTGGCCTTGGAGTCAGGAGGACCTGGGTTCAAATCCAGTCTCAGACTCAATAATTACCTAGCTGTGTGGCCTTAGGCAAGCCACTTAACCCCATTTGCCTTGCAAAAAAAAAAAAAAACTAAAAAAAAAAACAGCTTTAATTTATGCTCAAAATTCATTGGTTCTTTCCAGAGGTAGATGACATTTTTCATCATGAAACCTTTAAAACTGTCTTGATCAAAATAGTTAAGTTTTTCATAACTGATTATTATAAAATATTGCTCTTACTGTATACAATGTTTTCCTGATTCTACTTACTTCACTTTACAGCAGTTCATGTAAGTCTTTCCAAGTTTTTCTGAAATCATCCCTTTTATCATTTCTTAGAATACAATAGTATTCCATTATAGTCATATACCACAACTTGTTCTGACATTCCCCAACCAATTGGCAACTCCTAAATCTCCAGTTGTGAATATTACAAAAAAAGAGCTGCTATCAATATTTTTATACATTTTGGTCCTTTTCATTTTTCCTTGATCTTTTTTGGAATGGAGAAGAAATAATGGTATTTCTGGATCAAAGGGCATGCAAGTTTCACAGTCCTTTGGGGCACATTTCTAAATTGTACTCCAGAATGATTGGATCAATTTACAACTCCACTGATACTATGTTAATGCCCCAAGTTGTCCATATCCTCTTCAGCTAGTCAGTTTGATAGGTGTGAGGTGGTATCTCAAAATTATTATAATTTGTATTTCTGTAAGAACTAGTGATTGGGAGTATTAATCACTATTAATGATAACTGACTTATTCTGAAAACTACCTATTTGTTTACTTTGACCATTTATCAATGGCTCTTATTTTTCTTATTTTTAGTAAATTTGGTTTAGTTCCCTATTTCTTTTGTAGTTACTGGAACTTCAATAGAGAAACTTGTTATGATCCCCTTCCCCACTAGTTTTCTGCTTTTCTTTTTAATTTTGGTTGCATTGGTTTTGTTTGCACAAAGCCTTTTTTATCTTCATCTAATCAAAATTAATCATTGTACCTCCCACAATCCTCTCTATGTCTTGTCTTATTTGATCCTTTAATCCTTACAGGTAATTTTTTTTCCATGGTGTCCTAATTTCCTTATGAAAGCACCCTTTATCTCTAAATCATGTACTCATTTTAATTATACTGTTCATTCAAAATTTATTTAATTTTATATAGAAATTGTCTAGTTTATCTTCTGAAATTATCTCTATTCCTTCCACTATCCAAAGTTTTGATAGATGTTTCTTTTCTTCTCCTCTTATTTGTTTATGATATTACCTTTATAGTTGTATATGTATTCAAATTCATCTTTGAGTGCAGTTTGAAAGGTTGATCTCTAAACTTAAATTCCTACAAAATAGTTTCCAGTTTTCCCATAGTTTTATTCCTTTCCTTTCCTTTTTATTTTTCCTTTTTTTTTGTAGAACACTGAGTCATTTTTAGTAGTTTTGATCTTTGAATTTATTGAATGCTGATGTATAATATACATCAATGTGTTGTATATCAAATCAATTCAACTAATTTCTAATTTTTCTAAGTTTTCTAATTTTTAACCAATACTAAATCATTTTGATGATTATTATTTTGTAGTAAAGGTTGAAATCCAGTATTGCTAGGATCTGTTATTTCTCATTTTTTCATTATTTCCCTTGATACAAATTTTTGTACTTCCAGATGAATTTAATTATTTTGTCATTGAAACTGTCTCAATTTATAAAAAGTTTTTCAGTTTTATAATATAGAAGTTATTTTTTCCCCCTCTCTTTCAACAATCAAGCTGTTTGTAAACAGGTAGAGAACCTCTTTCATCTTTAGCAAAAATTTGATTCTTTATATTGATGTCACAGTACATTTTCTGTCCAAAATGACTAAAATCTCATTTGAAAGATAATTCATACATATATTGGCAGTTCTTTCAAACAAACTGATTTTCCAATGACCTTTTAAAAAAAGTTTTAATATTTTATTTTTTTAAAATTTAATTTTTATAGATTTTAACATTTTTTCTATTAGATGTACAATTTTTAGACTGTATTTTTTTTTACACTTTTGAGTTTCCAAATTGCCACTCTTCCCCTTCATTAAGAAGGCAAGCAATTTGATAAAAGACATACATGTGCCATAGTGCAAGGTATAGTTCCATATTTGTCTTACTATGAAGAAAACATCAATAAAAATCCCCCCAAGAAAAATAAAATTTAAAAAAGATATGCTTCCATCTGTATTCAGATTCTATCAATTCTTTTTTCTGGAAGAGGATACCAGTTTTCTTCCTTCAGAATTGTCTTAGAATTTTATTTTCTGAGAATAGCTAAATCAATCACAATTGTTCACTTTTTACATTATTGCTATTATTATGCACAATGTTCTCCTATTATGTATAAGTTACTCTCCTGGATATAGTATGCTTACTTCATTTTGGATCAGTGCTGGTTTACATTTTTGTCTTGAGTCTTATATTTGAATATTAAATTTCTATTGAGCTTTGGGTCTCTGCATCAGCAATACTTGAAAACCCCCTATTTCATGAAATATCTTTTTTTTTTCCTCTGAAGAATTATACTTTTTTCCCTTGAAGGATTACACTTAATGTTGTCTGTGTAAGTAATTCTTGATGGTAATCCATTATCTTGGAATATCTTATTCTAAACTCCAATCTTATAATATAGAAACTGCTAAATCTTGGTTTATTCTAACAGTGGTTCCATGATATTTGAATTGTTTGTTTTTGACTGCTTTCAATATTTTCTCCTTGACTTGTGAATTCTGGAATTTGTCTATAATATTCCTAAAATATTTCATTTTGAGGTCTGGAATCTCTTTAAGTGGGTGATCTATAGATTCAATTTTTATATTACCCTCTAATTCTAAGTTAGTAAAATTTTCCTTGATCATTTCTTGAAAGATGATATCTGGGGGACAGCTAGGTGGCATAGTGGATAGGGCACCAGCCCTGGAATCAAGAGGATCTGACTTTAAATCTGGTCCCAGTCACTTAATAATTGCCTAGCTGTGTGACCTTGGACAGGTCACTTAACTCCACTGCTTTAAATAAATAATTTTTTTTTAAAAAGAAAGATAATATCTGGGGTTTTTTATCAGTCCAATTATTCTTATATTCTTTCTCATCAGTCTGTTTTCCAGATTAGTTGCTCTTCCAATGAGATATTTCTCATTTTCTTCTATATTTTTAATTCTTATGATTTTGTTATATTATTTTTTATGCCTTATGAATTCATTAGCTCCCACTTTCACAATTCTAATTTTGAGGAATTATTCTTTTCATTGAACTTTATTACCTCTTTTTCCATTTGCCAAATTTTATATTTTAGGGAGCTTTCTTCAGTGACTTTTTTTGTAAAATATATTTTTTGTTCTTCCTTTATGAAGCTATTGAATAATTTTTCATGATTCTCTTACATAAGTCTTATTATTTTCTCTAATTTCTTATCTACCTTTTTGATTTGCTTTTTTATATCTTTTTGACCTCTTCCAGTAAATCATTTTTAGCCTGAGAACAATTCTGTTTCATTCTTTCAGTCTTTGCATGTAGCCATTTTTGATGATGGTGTCTTCTGAATTTGTGCTTTGAACTCCGCTGTTATCATAGTAACTTTCTCTGGTCAGATTCTGTTTTTTTTTTTGTTTTGCTTGATTATTTTTCCAGCACATTTCTTTTCCCTTTTTTCCTTTATTTCTATTGCATGTTATGGAAGTTTTTCAACATTCATCCACATACATATCTATGTTTCACACTTTTCAGCCACCCTTCCTTCCCCCCCCCCCACCTTGGTGGCGAAAAGTCTAGTAAAAGTTGTGCATGTACCTTTATGCTTAACAGGTTTGCATATTAGTCATTTTGTATATGGGGAATTAGGACTAAGGGAAAAGAAAGGAAATAAGAGTTTTTAAAAAGAAAACACAGTATCCATGCAGATTCAGAGGTGGAGTTTTTTTGGTTTGTTTGTTTGTTTTCTCCTGGATATGCATGGCATTGTCCATAACATATCTCCCAGGACTGTCCTAACTCTCTGAACTGATGAGAAGACCTGTAGACATTATAGCTGATCAACTCACAATGTTGTTATTAATGTGTACAGTGATGCCTTGATTCTGCTCCCTTCATTCAGCATAAGTTCATATACTTCTTTCCATGTTTCTCTAAACCATTCATGGTTTCTTATAGAATAATAGTACTTTATAACAATCATATACCATAACTTGTTCAGTCATTCCCCAATTGATGGACATCCCCTCAATTTCTAATTCTTTGCCACTACAAAAATAGCTACTATATTTTTTAACATGTGGAATTTTTCTCATTTTTTATTATTTCTTTTGGATATAGGCCTAGTGATGATATTTCTGGGTCAAAGGGTATAATCAGTTTTATTGTTCTTTGTTCATAGTTATATATTGCTCTCCAGAATGGTTGGATTAGTTCATAATTCTAACAACTGTGCATCAATGTCCTAATCTTCCCACAACTTCTCTAACATTGATCATTTTCCCATTTAGTCATCTTTGCCAAGGTGTGATAGGTATGAGGTGGTACCTCATAGTTATTTTAATTACATTTTACTAATCAATAATGATTTGGAGCATTTTTTAAATATGATCATATATAACTTTAATTTCTTCATCTGAAAAACCACCTGTTCAAATCTTTTGACCATTTTTTTTAGTTGGGGAATGACTTGTAACCCTATAAATTTGATTCAATTCTCTTTTTTATATTAGAAATGAGAACTTTATCAGAACCACTATCCAACACATTTCTTGAACTCCAATTTTATGCTAAAGTTAGATTGTGCTCCCAGAGTGGAGGAGGTACTGTCAAAAGCTTCAGGTTTTTATTCTGTTGTTTTTGGAGCTAATTCTGTAACTAGCTCTGAGGGTCTGTAAGTTTTCAGTTTTTCTTAGGTGGTATGATCTAAGGGGAGGTGTGGTTACTGCATTCCTGATTGTACTCTTGTCTTTGGTGACTTTAAGCAGTTTCTTGTCCTGGAACTATGAGCAGCATCCTCATTCCTCTGTGGCCAAGAATTCTACTGTACTAACTGCTTTTCTTTGATCTAGGACTACAAATATGTTCCTAGTAAGAGCAAAGCAAAGAACCTTGAACTTAATGCCAACTAAGGGTCTTTTATAATTTCTTTCTGCCCAACCCCCTACTAGTGAGAACTGGGAGTTCTGGAAGTTGCTGCCACAAATTCAATTATGCCACTCACAATTATGCCACAATTCAATTATGTTGGCTTATACCAGCCATGGTGCCTGCTGACTGCCTTGCTCAGGGGTTCAGAGTCTCACTGCTGGTTCATACCAGGGCTAGAGTTCTCATTGTTGACTTGCTGGGGATGGCATATGCTAGACCACACTTCCCTATTGCCATGACAAGACAGACTTTTCTGGTCAATTTTTTAATTTTTCTTGAACTGAAATGTTTCAACTTCTTATTGGTTTTGCTATACTCTAGAATTATTTTCAAGGCATTATTTTAAAGTCATTTGGAGGGGAATTTGAGAGAGATTGGGTGAATCCCTCTCTTTATTTCTCCACTGTGGCTCCACCCCCTTCCTATTATTTTTAAAAAACAAAATATTCAACAGTGACAATATATTTTAATTGTTGATTTATAACTTTCCTTTTTTCTTCCCCTTTCTACACCAAAGTTCTCCATGTGAAAAAAAGATCTTAAAGTGACAGTATATTCTACATTTTCACACAACATCATTGTGTATGCAGAAGCAGAAGGCAACTTTGGATTTCTCAGGGGCATGGACAGTCAACTGCACATTGACAAATGACCTCAGGTGCACTAAAAGTGTACTATGCCTCACATTATTTCATTTATTAAGGCACCAAAAATTCCCACCACTAGTCATTCTGCTAATATGACATCCACTAAAATGTGAATATTATTAAGGAAGTATAACATGTTCATATATATATTTTGTTAATTGAACTTTAGCTACAATTATGTTGTTATAACAGCCTATGAAGGTATAAAATGATAAAACATTTTTTGGATCGGTTTTGTTTAGGATAGGGTAGGTGGATAAGAGTAAAAAAAAATCTCTAGAGAAGATGAGTGGATACTTGTCATTGTATGATTGAAGGTTCTGGACATATAAGGGCAGCAAAACAGAATTAGAAAGTGAAGGGGAAGAATATTAAGAGAAGGAAAAAATACTAAAAAAATAGAATAAAGAAATAGGGAAAGTCATTGAAAGTTAATAAGGTTAAACTTAGGGATAAGCATAGATCTTTAGGGAATAATAATATGAAAAGAGGAAGATACATGTTAGGGAGTGATGGGAAATAAACTTTGGTAGATGAATGAATAAAAATTATAGATGCTATAAATCAGATTTTAGGTGTTATTCAGTAAGAAAATGGTGAACTATTAGCATTTTCCAAGGAGAGAAATAATGTGTAAAGCAGTATGTTTTTTTCAGTCTGTCCCACATGCCTGGAATATTCTGCCCTTTACCTTTCTGAATTCAGGTTTCCCTGGCTTCCTTCAAGGCTTAGATAAAATCCTATCTTATGCAGGAGATCCTCTCTCTCTCTCTCTCTCTCCATATATATGTGTATATATATACATATATATATATGTATATATATAGTTATTTTGATGTTGTATCTTTCCATTTAAATATATATTCCCATAGATTATCTAGCTATTGATTTTTTCAGACTTTTGTCTAGGTCTATCAGCATTTCCTGACTTCTAGTGTAAAACATTCAGTTTTCTATGCCTTATTCTCACCACATTATTGACTAACTTCCTTTTTCAATCATACATTTTTTTTATGTCTTTTGTGCCACCCCTTGTAGGAAAATCATCATTAATTATATGCTGTAGCCTACTAGCCACTGTGCCATGTTCTATTGCCCTTTGGACCACCCATAATTAACATCTTGATTATATACATCCTGAGAATTGTGTGAGATTAGCTAGGATATTGTTCCTGTAAAAGGTATTTCAAATATGGTTTTGAAGGGAGTGTGTGTGTGTGTGTGTGTGTGTGTGTGTGTGTGTATGTGTCTGTGTGTGTGTCTGTGTGTGTTTGTGTAATGGGAGTAAGGACATGAATTGCCAAAGAAAAAATTAAACAAGAGGATGAGAAGTGGATATGGAGTGTACACAGAATATAATATATTAATACAAGCAGCTCTTAAAGGCCTGTGTCTGTAATATCTTATGCTCTTTCTATATAACTCTAAGGTTCTGCTCTTTGTCTCTGGTCTGACTTATTTTTCCAGGTTCCATCTTTTAAAGCCTTGTTCCCAATACCATGTCAGATCATTATGAATTTCTTTTCTCTGTAATCCATAATATTTAAAGTACTTTCTTCTGTGTAGCTAACCCCATATTGGACCTTCAAGGTGCATCTTTATGTATATTCACCCCATGAAGATACTAAGTTAATAATAATCTTTCACTTCCCTGGCCACCATAGCACTTTCTCTCTAAATTAAATACTTTGATATATGATTAATGCCTCTTTATCAATTTATTATATATTATTTTATAAGGTTCAAGCCTTTCATTGGTTTGTGTTCCATTTTCCCTAATAAGACTATCATCTAATCTTGAGGACAAAATACCATAATTTTTAGCACAATTGTAGTTGCAAAGTATGTTCTCAATATATACTTACTGAAATAAATTGAAATGAGATAATGATTTTTATGGAAGTACAGAAAATCTGGGCACTATATGCATACCAGGAAAAAAATCATGCAACAAACCTTATAAGGGTATAAGGTATTCCTTCTTAAGAAATATTCGTATGTCATTTCAATAGACTAGAGTCTGGGGATCTTACCTCTGAGATTGGGGGATGAAATCTTTCTGATTTGCAAAGAATTGATTCTCCCCAAAAGTTGTCCAGAAAAATTAAGCCCTCAAAGAAATCTTGGCAGCCCACTACTATTTCCTGGATTTCAGGGAACAATTTTGATTTGTGATCTCTTAAGTCCGTAACAATTTGCTATTTCTAATTTATTGCTTCATTTGTGACTGCTGCTACAGCAAGGTAAATTTATTCTGATTTGCACAACCTAAGTCCTTCCTCTGACAGTGACTAATTATTACCTGAGTTAAAATAATGAAAGTGTCGGAAAGTGTCCGAATGCAATTTGTTAGGAAAACATGTGGCATGCTGGGTTACCCCAGTCCAGAAAAACTAAGTGATCAGAAATCATGGAGAAATAAAAGCCCTACCCCCACAAAGGTAAGAAATCAATATAGAAAAATCACAAGGGTCTTTTTTGGATCATACAAGGGATATCTAGATGTTCCTAAAGAACTAAGTTTATAAGAAAGGAAATTTCCAAAGATAATTGGAAGATCACCTTATTCAAATGAATAGAACTTAGGTTTTGAGATTCATGATGAGTCTAATAGAATCCAGGGTTTAATGGGTTCTTAAATAAATATAGAGAGCTACAAATATGCAGCCATATAAGAATGTACAAAGACCTTTCATAGAATCATAAAAACATAGCTTTTTGAGCTAAAGCCACCTTAAAGTCATTTAGTACAAACTTCTCATTTTGTAAATGAACAATAACAACAACAAAAATTTATCGGCAGAGAGCACAAATGACTCCAATATCACAACTAAGCTAGGATTTGAATCTTAGTCTTCTGGCCTCAAATCCAGCTCTCATTCTCTTGTATCCTATTGTCTCTTTAAATAGGAATCAGATATTGGTCAGAAAAATGAATAATCAAATAATTCCTTACTTGGTCCATTTCCAAAGACAATGTCTTACCCAGGTCTATACTTTTTTGCTTCTTGAAAATTCTTTAATTTGGATATTCAGTAACCCAAATAAGAGAGGTATTTTTAAAAATCCAGTACTGTTCTCTGTCTCTTTTAAAAATCATAATTCAAATAGGTTAAGCAAGTTTGAATAACTTCAGTTAAAATATGTGTACTCATAAAGGTAATTTCAGTCATGATTAAATTAAATTTCACATAAGGGTTTCATTTAGATTTAGTAGCATGATTTTTATGTGTAGCAAACATTAATAACAAAACACAGTAACTGACATTTAGCACTCAATTTTTTACAATATATGTAATGATTGCACATTTATATTTGGATACTATAATTTTACATGTTGAAAAGTGCCAGTAGTGTATTAAGACAGACACTTAAGGATGTCACAAGTCAAGATCCTACCTCCAAATGGTCTAAACCAGAACCCCTGTGTGTTAGGGCTCAATAAATATGTTAGTTTAATCTGCTATTTAGCATGCATTAGTTAAATGACTACATTTTGGATTAAATGCATGGTTAACCAAATGTAAAAAATTATCAAAGACTGAGTCTCTATGAAGTAAGTCTTAAAGTGTATTTTGTTATTAAGCATAAAAGGTTTCACCTTGTCTGTAGTGCTTTTCTAGGCAGACTTCTGGAGGGTGTTCCAGTTAAGGGGGAGTGGCCACCTGACTTTTTCATTCACAGTCCAGCTCCTAACTTTATTCTTTAAAACTCCACTAAACACAGGCCAGTTGGAGATATGATTTAATACAATCAAAATTATGGACCCTGAAAGTTGGAAACCATCTATTAAAACCCTTAGTTAGAAAAAAATGACCCCTACATAATACTCTACAGGTGATAAAGCCTACATTCTCTTGAAGTTCTTCAGTGATTTCCTGAGGCAGCCTGTTCCACTTTGTATAGCTCTAATTGTCAGCAAGTTGGTGGGTTTTTTTCCTTTCATCATAACTAAATATGTCTCTTTTTCCTCTTCTACACATTGATCCAAGTTTTCCCCTCTGGGCTTAAGCTGAACAAATATAATACCTCTTCCTGAAGACAACTGCCATGTCCCAGAGAAGTTTTCCTTTTCTCTTGATTAAACATCCCCAATTCCTTTATCTGATTTTCTCAGAAGATATGAACTCTAATGAAACATTTTTTCAGAGTAAATTTGATCATGTACAGTTTATATACTGCCAAACTCTACAGCTTATTTCTGAAACTGCACCTGTATGAATATAGGTATAGGACCATAGATTCATAACTGAAGGAATCTTAGAGATGGTCTCTTCCAACTCTTCTTTTACAGATGAAAAAGGTAGCCCAGAGAACTTTTAACTTGCCAGAAATCACACTAATAGTAAGAAGCGAAGCAGTTGTTATAATGATCAAGTTCTTCAATCAATTAGTTAATATTAATTGAATGCTTACTATGTGCTCTATTCTATATTATTTGTTTTAAAGATGAAAGTGATTCCTACATTCATGGTTCATTAGCATAAATGAAACTATAAGAATGAATGAATGAATGAATGCATAAATGAAAAAATATATATTATGTACTTTTTTTTTTCAGACAGGGAGAGGCATGGCTGACCAGTTAATTGGATAGATGTTTCAATGAACTCCAAGCTTAGTACAAGAAGAAGAAGACAAAGAGATATAAAGGCAGTTGCTGGGTCTAACAAGGAAGGGTAGCCCCTTGACCTCCCAAAGGTCCTTCCAGCATCCAGCTTCTCCAGAGAGAGATTGTCAGAAAAGCTAACCCTATTTCCTAACCCTCTAGTGAAGACACCCTTCAGGCCTTAGGGGTCAGAACTTTTCATGAAAAATAGATGTGTAGGAAATATTGGATGTAGGATTGTGTATTTGTCTACTCTAAAAAGAAGGTGAAGGGACTTGTTGCCCAACGTCATGAGGAAGCATGCCAGGCTGAGTCATTTTCTCAACACGACCCCCCAGAAGCCTCCTCTCTCTCTGGATGTGGCCTGTCTGTATCCAAAAGAAGCCTCTCTAAACAGATGGGAGATGGGCCTCAGCTCCAGCCAGTGAAGCTTACAAAGCAGCCGTGCCCACCAACCAACCCAGTACCATGGACCCCAAGGACGTCCCTGCTGACTCTGGTAGGAACTGTTCTAAGCTATGGGTATTCACAACAATTCCAAAGCAAAACAGTCTTAACCCTTGAGGAGTTTGCATCTTTAATGGGAAGAGGTGATAATAGGGAGGTAGAAGCCATTGGAATGGTGAGTGGAGCCAAGGGTCATTGAAATATTGTGTTCTTTAGACAATTGATGATAGTATTGCTTTAATTATTTTATCCAGAACAAGAGGGGGAAACTGTGAGAGGGAGAAGAGTGGAGGAAAAGCAACATGGCAAGAGGATCACATAATGGATAGATAGAACTGGCTAGTTGTATTGAGTTCTCTCCAGTCGTGACCCCAGGGCATGAGCAAGAAATCCAAATGAGGAAGGTACATGGCAAGAGGAAGATGCCAAATGACTGGAAGATAGAATAGTGAGGAGCTTGGCAGTGGTGTTACACAACAGTTCCAATGCAAATGGATAATTCAACTTTGATATTTGAATAAAATTAAATATTCCTGAACCATATGCGCTTACACTGACTGTGTGATTTCAAGGGAGTCACAATGAGCAATGAAAGTGATAGAATCAAAGCTCACCTCAAATGGAAACCCATAGCAATCTCTCCACCATTTTCCATCCATAATTGGACTTTACAATCACATTCAGAAAGAAAAATTAACATGCATGAAACAACAAAAAAAGATTTTATAATAAATTATAGAGCACAGACTATAATAAGTACCAGAGGAGTTTGGAAAAGGAAAAAAGTCAGAATTAATGACATATTTAGGAGAAACATCATAAAGGAGATAGAATAGAAAGTGAACTCTGAGAAAACATAGAAATTTTGAAGTAATTCAGGTTGAAAGGGATGGAAGGGTCAACGAAAAACTGTTGCTGGGAATCAGCAAATATTCAGGGGAAAATGAGATTAGGTAAACAGGAGTGGAGGTAGAATTAAGAGTTAATGGTAAATATGGTTGTGTTGAAAGATGATGTCAAATTGTGGAGGGATTGGAAAGTCTGAGAAAGCATGGATCTGATAAAGTAGGTGAGTGATAGAAAGTGGTATATTTAAAAGGGTATTTTAGAAAAATTAGTCTGGATTAGATGGATACAAATCAAAGAGCTCAGCGGTACAACGTAAAAAAAAAAACAACCTGAAAAGGAATTATAAGACACAGGTCTGAAACCCAGTTCTGTTGTATACTACCTATAGGACTTTGTTCAAGTCCCTTAATCTTTCTGACCCTCATTTTCCTCCTCTATAAAATGAGAAATTAGGAAAAAAGATTTTTAAGTTCCATTCTAGCACTAAAACTGTGCTTCTACACTATAAGACCAGCTAGAATTCTGTTTTGTTGACAAAGGATGAAGCAATAAGGGTCTAGATGAGGGTGAAGGATAGGAATATAAAGAATATAGAATAAAGAAAAAGAAAGAAAAACAACATGTGTAGTGGAAAGAGCTCTGGACCAGGAGTCTAGAGACCTACATTCTATTCCTTAGGTTTAAGACTTTGGACAAGCTGTGCCCTCTATAGAAGAACTCTGAGGTTCTTTTTAACTCTACAATCCTATGTAGTCAAGAATAATATTAAGGTAGATTGAATTCAATTCAACAAACCTTTACAAACTATCTTTTGCATGCATGATGCTTTGCCGAATATAAAAATGAAAGTTTTTTTTTTCCTTTGTGAGGGCCTTATCTCTTACTAGGATCTGTGACCTGCAAACAGATAGGTAAATATAAGTAACTACAGAGTCATGCAAATTAATTTCAAACAGGAAAGAGAGCTGACAGTATGGGAATGAGGGAAGTTCTCATCTCTGAGGCATAGCAAGATTCTAAGAGGGGAGGTGAGCCCTAGTACACCCACCACCTTAGCAAGATACAAGTCAGAGGTCTAATATTGACATATTGTCAATAGCAAGTTTAAACCAATTTGATTAGATTGGAAAATGAATAAAGGATAATAATAATAAAAATAATTGAACAGGAAATTGAGTGGTATTTTATGGAAAGTATTACATTCCAGACTAAACATTTAGGGATATTTAAGCATAAAGGGAATGGGAACCACTACAGATTTTTTAAATTAGGATTTGGTAACACTAATTGTAGAAGAGGTTCCTTGGCTGGAAAGAAAAAAGTTGAGGAGACTAATTTACAAATATCAGGGGAAGGGTACAGATAAATAAGCAGAAACATTTCTTTTTGGATATGCTGACTGTAAGGTGATGGCAGGATTTCCAAGTGGAGATGTATCAGACAGTTGGAATGTGGAAATATATCACAAGTGAAAATCTAAGGGGTGGAGGTATAGACGTTTCATTCATTCATTAATCTTGGCTAAAAAACATTGAAATAACACATTCCAGGTCACCAGTTAACTGCTTTAGACCTATTGAGGACATTTTCAAAAGAATTTAAATAGGACTGGCAAGATGTATATCATTAGACATTGAGTTACATATAATTAAAAATGTTTTTTATGTAGACATATCAATATGGACAGTTTTTGTACATCTATACTAGATAGCACAAATTTCATTCCTCTTCTCAATAGGAGAAAGAGACACAAATCTCTAGGGTTTTTCTTTCTGGTTTTGGCAAGCAGAATCTCCACCCATGGATTAGATTATAAGCTTTACATAGAGTAGTAATAATAATACACTAGTAATATCAATTAGCAAGGTAGTAATTACTTAGTCTTTTCAGGTAGGAAAGGATATATTTAAAGGAAAACCTTACCTGAGGGTAAGATGGGCATGTATATAGCTCCACTGTAATCCTTCCTTCAGAGAAGCCACTGGTATAAAACAATATACGGAATTACCTATAATGATTAGCTACCAGTAATGAGTTTTTCTGGCTGAGGCAGAAAATCTTATTTAATTTGAGATATAATATCCCTTCCAGGCTGAACAGTGGAGAATAAATATCCTTCCATTGGAGAAATGGACTAAATATCCAAATCAAAAAGAAGTGCTTTACCTAAACTTGACACAATGATACTATTCTAGATTGTTCTTGAAGACTTAGTCAAATTATTCCAAATATGCAATCTAAGTTTTAATATATATATGTATATATAATATATATATATAAAATATATATGTTTTATATATATATATATATAATTAGTACTTTAATTAAATATACATGCAAAAATGCATAGTAGATAGAACACAGAGTTGGAAAGACCCGAATTCAAACCCTGAACAATTCATTTAACCTCTGTCTGCATCACTTTTCTCATCTATAAAATGGAAATAATAATAGCACTTTCCTTCCAGGGTTCTACTGAGCATCAATTGAAATAATAATAATAAAAAACGACAACTAGCACTTTGTACAACTTAAAATATTAAAGATGCTAAATCTTATTATTAATACAATTATAAGAATTATTAGCAGCAGATAATGCCAAAAATATAAAAAAAATGAAAACATATAATAGAAAAGTTTTATAATTAAAGAAATCATATTAAAACAAATGACCTCTGGTGGTTTATTGACCTCTTCCTTGTACATATAAAAAGAGAAACATTTTAAGTTAGAATCTTCAGATATTTCCAGCTGTTCTGCCGGCTGAAGCTTACAGACCTTGACTTGACATTGAAAATGGGAGAATGCTTGTCCATAGTTCCTCTCATATTGTTGATTTTCCATATTTGCTAACCCTAAAAGACTGTTTATCTTCAGACCCTCTGACTCTTAATTTTTGTTTTGCAGAGGAAAAGCAAGCTGTGTATGGCTTTAATTCCTTTTATACTATACTTTTAAAAGTATTGCTTTGTAGACTTGTTTGGTTAAAAACAATCAAACAAAACTTCCTAGTCTACTTAAAAAAAAGTATTTGAAATAAAAAATCACTGGAAAATAAGACTTAAGATAGGAAACAATAGGGTTCATTGTGAAACTTGGAACTACTCAACCATTTCAGAACAGGGCCAAACAAAAAAAAACCACAAATAAATAAAGTATCATAATAAAGTCCTTGGTTAGAAAACTGAGATATATATTATTTTGGTTTAAGGAAGTGAAAGATGAAAATCTTCACTTGGTAAAATTAGGAAGTTGCTAAGTTTTATTATTTCAGTCATTTCTTTTAACCTAGATATACTTAAAATTCCTAAAGATCAGGCCCATATTATACTATATATAATATTTGATGCAAGAAGATATCAAGTCAATTTGATAAACATTTATTAAGCATATACTACATTAAGGCTCTATGCTAAAATCTGGGGATACAAAAAACAAACAATAAAAAAACAAATAGTAACAACAACAAAACCCATCATCTAACCTCAAGGGGCTTATATTATATTGGAATATCCAGATGTTCAGGTTAAAAAAAAAATCTATTTTTGTATCATGTAATGTGATTGTTTTAGATAAAAGAATTTTCAGAAACATTAATTGAACAATTACTACAAAAACCAATACTATTTCGGTAGGATGGTAAGGGCAGAGTAGTTGCGGTACTTTTGGTTCCTAGATTTACATTTAGAGAATCCAAGTTTGAATTCATTCTCTACACATTAGAAACTGCAAGGTGAATGATTCTGACTGTATTAATTTTTTTTAATTTTTTTGGTAAGGCAATAGGGTTAAGTGACTTGCTCAAGGTCACACAGCTAGACAATTAAGTGTCTGAGGCTGGATTTGAACTCAGGTCCTCCTGACTCCAGGGCCCGTGCTCTATCCATTGAGCCACCTAGCTTCCCCTTTGACTGTATTAAATTTTAAAAAATTGTTTTTGTACTAATAAAATCAATGCTGCTGAAATTGGAAGGAAAGCAGAAAGTTGGGAAACAATCTTCATAACTAGGAGTTCTGATAAAGAACTCATTTCTAAAATATAAAAAGAACTGCTCAAATTTATGAGGTGTAAGTCATTCCCCAATTGATAAATGGTCAAAGGATGTGAACAGATAGTTTTCAAATTAAATTGTTAAGAAATTAAATAAATTAAGAAATTAAAATACATATATAATCTTATGATAAATGCTCCACATCATTAATGACTAAAGAAACTGTAAACTAAAACAACTATGAGGTGTCACTTCACACCTATCAGATTGGCTAAGATAACATAAAAGGGAAATGATCAAAGTTGTGAATGGATCACCCATTCTGGAGAGCAATATGAAACTATACCCAAAAGGCAATAAAAATGTTCATTCCCTTTGACTCAGCAATTCCAATTCTAGGTCAATATCCAGAAGAAATAATAAAAAATAGGAAAAGTTCCACATCTTTCAAAATATTCATAGCAGCTCTTTTTTGAAATGGCAAAGAATTGAAAATTGAGGGGATGCCTATTAATTGGGGAATGGCTAAACAAGTTTTGATATATGAATATTATAGAATACTATTGTTCTATAAGAAACCATAAATGGTTGGACTCTAGAGAAGCATGGAATGACTTATAGGATCTGATGCTGGGAGAAGGGAGTAGAACCAAGAGAACAATATTCACATTTACAACATTGTCAGATGATCAACTTTGATGGATGCAGCTCTTCTCAGCAGTTCAGAGAGCTAGGACAAACAAGCCTATTAGACCAACTATGGACAATGCTATCTCCATCCCAAAGAAGAAAACCAAACCAAACAAAACAAACAAAAAACTTTCAGGATCTGATAAATACTACATTCACTTTTTTAAGGAATATCTCATGAATTTCTTTTCTTTAATCCAAATTCTTCTTATTGAAAATGATTAATCTGCAAACATGTTTATTGAAAATATGCATGTTGGGGCAGCTAGGTGGCGCAATGGATAGAGAACCAACACTGGAGTCTGGAGTACCTGAGTTCAAATCCAGCCTCAGATGCTTAATAACTACCTAGTTGTGTGGCCTTGGGCAAGCCACTTAACCCCATTGCCTTGCAAAAAAAAAAAAAAAATGAAAAAGAAAATATGCATGTACATTGCTAACCTGACTGTTGGAGGGGAGAAGTGGGGAAGGGAGGGTGGAAGGAAATTTTTTTTTTTAGGTTTTTGCAAGGCAATGGGGTTAAGTGGGTTGCCCAAGGCCACACAACTAGGTAATTATTAAGTGTCTGAGGCCAGATTTGAATTCAGGTACTCCTAACTCCAAGCAAGGTGATTTATCCACTGTGCCACCTAGTCGGCCCTGGAAGGAAATTTTGTAACATAAAAATATACATATGCATAGGAATGAATGTTCTTTCATAACATGTATTTGGAAAAATAAAATGGCAATTAAAAAAATAAGATTCCATACTCTACCAATCTCAACCATACTCTACCAGACATAGGCAAGTTATTTAATCTCCCTGAAATTCAACTTCCTCATTTGGAAAATGAAGTTGGAATAGTTAACCTTTCAAGTCCTTTTCAATTCTCAATCTATTAAGGAAGGAAAGAATGAAGGAAATAAGAATTTAGTAAATGCCTACATGCCAGACACTATAATTGAGACACAAATACTCAATTGTTCCTCACAACACTAAAAGGTGGATGCTATTATTAGCCCCATTTTACAGTTGAGTAAAGTTTAAGGAATTTGCCTAGGATCATACATCTAGTAGGAGTATGAGGTTGGATTTGAACTCAGGTCTTAGTGACTCCAGTCTCAGCACCACCTTTCCTGTGCTACCAAGCTGCCAAAGAATCTATGATTCTATGATATGGTAGATGAAATGTTAATTAGACTTAAAAGTCAGAAGGAGTAGGTTCTAATCCTCATTTTGACAGCTATGAATTCTGTAACCCAAATCATTCCACCTTAATTTCCCCATCTGTAAAATGATAATTATTGCATTATCTCTCTCATATAAATAGTGTCCTAAAATTTTATAACTGAAAAGACCTTAGAGGTAATCTAGTCCTATCCCTTCATTTTTACAAATGAGGAGACAAGCCCAGGAAGGTCCATAGGTAGTGTGAAATCTGCAGAATTCATATGTTTAAATCTACTTTAATATTTATTAAATGTATGACTTTGGGCAAATAACCTAACCTCTCTGAGCCTCAGTCTCTCTTCATCTATAAAATGGGGGATAAGAACAGAAACCCTACCTTAATGGGTATGAGGATGAAATAAGATAATTTATATAAAGCACTTTTGAAAAACTTAAAGTGTTTTTTAAGTGTCATTTATTACTTTTACTGAATTGAATATAGATCTTGAATAATTTTTTTAAATGGTGACATCTACCATATTTTTGTGCCAAGGTAAATAGAAAATAGCTAGACAGTTGTGTTCCACTTAATATGTTACAGAACATTGTGTAAAACATATTTAACACTATAATATCTATTGAGTAGTGCCTCTGGGAATAGGCCTTATTATTAGATTATATTATACAAGATTAGACTAGTCAATAAGGGATTTTTTCACCCAGCATGCCAACTGAAATACTTGTTTTTAAATTACTTCAAGACTTTCTTTGTCAGGGCCTAAGTAAAATATACCCATGAATCATAAAATTGACAAGCCCTGGGGCTGAGTGGGCTTGGTATAAGAGATTCAAAGAAAACAATGATAAAGGTGCACTACAGATATGCAGTGACAAAAAGGATTAAAGATAAACAAAAGGAGAAGTGATTGGATGAGAAGTGCACACCCTTAGAATGCAAATTAAAATGACTTAAAAATGAAATTCAGAAATCTAAGAGATCTGTGTATCACAAAAATTCCCCCCCAAATTAAAAAGCTAACATCTTATTTGTTTAAATTTCATTCCTCTTCTTCCAAAAAATTCTAATACTATTCATCAACAGAGGAGTTTTTGTTTCGTTTTTTGATCTCACATCAGTGCAAGTGGCAGTTACATCTATATTAAAGGTATCTTAGGCTAAATGATAATAGCCTGGATTACATTAATTACTTCTTCCTGTTACAGTGGACATTCTTCTCTTGATTCAAAATTGAACTTCCTGTTTAGAAAACTTATTTAAGAGAAAAAGAAAACCTAAAACTTCTTACTGCTGGCCTAAAAGAATTTTTCATATCCCATATAACCAAATTCTTCCATAAGATTGGCATTTCAGAAGAAGGGGAAAGGCAGGGAGGTGATCTCAGATCAAAATGGATTTCACCAGTCTTCCATTTTAAAGGTCAAGGTTGTTGCAGACTACTGTGTTGCTTTTAGTCTATAGTTCCTGACTTCATTCTCAATATTAAGGAAAAGTCCATGAACAAAAGGAAAATAATTATTCCTTTGGCTTTTTCACTGTTTTCAAATATAGCTGCCTGAATTACTCTGAATTAGACTATAAAAATGACTTCTTGTCATAGATTCTATTCTTCTTGAGATAGGGAAAGACTGTATAATTAATTAATTAACTAATTAATTAATGGATAAATCCTAGATACTAGAAAAGTGACTCTTGAAAGCACATTTTCCTTTGCTTTGTTTCAAGTTCCGATGACCAGTTGTAAGCAATATTTATATGCATGCATCTTCTCTAGATATATCCTTCCATGTTGTTTTGTTTCTCTTATCTCTATATTCCTACCTTCTTCCTGTTTATATATCTCAAATTATTGAGTTTCATGATTTTCCATCATGTGTTTGAAACCTAGTGTTTTATTTTATTTTTTTAGATTTTTGCAGGGCAGTGAGGTTAAATGACTTGCCCAAGGTCACACAGCTAGGTAATTATTAAGTGTCTGAGCCTGGATTTGAACTCAGGTTCTCCTGACTCCAAAGCTGGTGTTCTAGTCTTTGTGTCACCTAGCTGCCCCCTAGTTGCTTTAAAGATCAACCCTCAATTGGGCAGCTAGGTGGCTCAGTGAATTGAGCACTGGGTTCTACAGTCAGGAGGATCTGAGTTCAAATACAGCCTTAGATACCTAACAATTACCTAACTGTATGACTTTGGACAAGTCACTATAGCCCCATTGCCTTAAATAAATGAAATTTTAAAAAGATCACCCCTCAAGTCTTTGTATCCTAAGGTAAATTGAGAACAGTCCTTTTACTTATATTTATTTTTTTATTTCTTGTAATATACACAGATTGACCATGTGTTCAGTGTTATAATAAAAATGTTATACACAGTCACTAACCATAAAGCATGTATAATCCAAACAAGCAATAGGAGCTGTTGGTAACAGAGAACAAGATTGGCTTCTTTGTAGAAAGAAAAAAAAACAACTATCCTTCCAATAGTGATTCCTATGAATGATCCTTGATATCTGAACTTTGGAAAATGGAAAAATATTATGGAAGACATTCTTAATAGGTTTCTTCTCAGAACAAAGGAAGCTTAGTTTGCTTGTATAATTTACAACTAGGGTATTTTTTCCTTTGTCCTAATCTATAAATGCCCTTTTCATTTATTTACTCCAAAGTTTTAACATTCTTCTACCTTTGCCATCATACATGCATATACAAAAGTCTGTATATATGTATCTTTATGAAGTAAAATAATAAATTGAAGAGGACTAAAAATCAGTGTTCAGATATCAGTTCTTCCATTCAACCTCTCTAAAACTCAATTTTCTTACCTTTGGAATGGAGATGTTTATACCATTTACTTGACTTCGCTATTAAAGGAAATAAAATAAAATTATAAGATTATAGAGCTAGAACTGAAAAAGACCTAAAAGTCCATCTAATTGAACCCTCTCATTTTACAGATGAGAAAACCCAGACTGAGGGAAATCAATTGACTGCCTCAGGTTCATAAATCTAGTGTCAGAGAAGATTTGAACCTAGGTCATGTGGCTCTGAGAGTCAATAACTTTTTGCCCAACACAAATTGTTTTCTTCATGTACAGAAAATGTATACAAAGTATTTTGTGAACCCCAAAGTATGACAGCAATGTATATGTATGTGTGTATACATAGGCTCACAGGATAATAGATGACCCCCCTAGAGAATTTTTGTTCCAATTTCATTGAATTAGAATCAATGAAGGGTCCAGAGAGGTTCATTTCCTTGGTCAATCTCCCAGCTATTTTAAAGCTCCTTGAGGACAGGGAGTCAATGTTTCTATCTTTAATACTGACCATACCTCACAAAATTAATAAATCTTCCTTTAACTGAATTGGCCAGTTAGTGTCTGAAGAGGGCCCTTAATCTGTTGATTTCCTACTCTTAAATCACATTGGTTTTCTTATTCTGTATGCTGTAGATAATGCCCAAATTTCTTCACACCGTCAGATTACATCAATAAGCAAATGTAACCAGAAATGTTAAGGTTCTGAATAGTTGACATTTAACACCTCAAACTGATGAATATCTCTGACCCATCCATGCAGCATCTGAACCTGAAAGAAAAATGTTTATGTTCGCTATTAACATATATGCTTGTCTTCCCCCCCCCCCCCACCCCCTTGTATGCCTCTATTGTCAGTCTATTTCCCTAGGTTTAACCCTTGCTGTATCTTCTATACTGATTGCTCCTAATGGAGCTTGACAGTTGTAGGGTTAATCTGTCCGTTGGTCTCAAGGTTTCATCTCAGGAAACAATCTGTCCCTGTGAGCTTTCTGGCCTGTTGCAAAGTTATATCCCCCTAGGGTGCCATGAAACTCAACAAGTGTTCTGTTCCCATTGTCTGCCAAATGGGCACCAATTAAGTCAACTGTTCTCCAATTAGAATTTTGAGGAATTTATCTTGTTCTCTTGTAGTCAGACTCCCAAGCAAGGTCTGCTTTTGGAATTAGTTACAGAAGGAGGGAGGAAAATAAATAAATAAGTAGCAGCCCTTTCCTGTAATCTGATACTCCTGGGTTTTTCCAGCTATCCATTCACACAACATGATCCTGGGATATTTGACAACTGCTGGGTAATTCTGAGAGCTATTATCTGCATAATCCCTCAACCAATGTGGGGTTTTGGGGTTTTTTTTTTCCTCCTGATGGGCAGTTGGCAGAAAACAAGACTGGCCTGTTGGTAAAGAAATATACCTTACATGCATTAGGACCTAGAGGAAGGAGAATTTCTTATTTATATGGAAAATGTGAATTTGCTTTGGAGCAAAAATTGTTTGTGCAGAAAAAGGAAGCTGTGTTTCGATTTGGGGCGGAAAAGTCCCTCCAGTTGGAGGACCAATTTTAACACAGATGTGTGACTATGATGAAGGGTTTTGCTGAGTACTGTGCTTTGAGAAAACACTTAACATGTCAATCTATGTTTTTAAAATCTTTCACGCTATCATAGCTAGATAGTCCTAAAACTGATTTAGGGAATAGTTAAAGAAAGGAAAAGTGATTGCTATGAGACATTTATTATTTCATAAAGTGAATCAAAATTCCACTCTATCCAAACAACTTCTGTTTCTTATTATCATCATTAGATAGTATTTCCTGCAACATAGTAGGACTTAATAAATGTATATTGAATTGAATTATATTGACATTCATTTAGTTTGGACCATTATTATTCTTACCTGTAAAGAATGAAGAGTGATGAGGATAAGGGACTTGCTTCAAAGATATACTATTTAAATAGACAGAATGGTAAAGTAAAGATTTGAAACACAACGGGACTAATGTCCTGTGCAATTCCCTGTCATATCACTGTGTTTAAAAGTACTGTAGATGATTTTCTATATATTATGTCATTTTTATTTAACTTGAGAAGGAAGATACTATAGTGAATGATGGATCTGCTTTGGAATTGAGAAGACCTGAATTCAAGTCTCATCTGTGATAAGTGTTAAGGTATGATAATGCAACTTACTACACTTAAATTCAGAGTTCTATTTATGGAGGTGGAGGGTTTTCTCCTGCTTAGTTCTCTACATTGATGGAATAAAATGACCTGACCAAAAATCAATTTACTTATTGAACAAGTATGTATTCATTACTCAAGAAGCTACATAAGAGTGTAGAAGGTTTATTGAACTACCAATCAGGCCTGAGACCTGACTTCGAGTATCATCTCTGCCATTAACTTACTGAATGACCTTGGAAAAGTAAACTAGCACTTGATATTTGAGTTTCCTTTCTAATAAAATGGATTGGAGGCTCTCTAAGGTCTCACCCACTTCTAAATTGTTATATCTTCTACTGAAATAGTAATGTAATAAATGCTAATGTAGATCCTATAAATTTACAACCTAAGTGGAGAGATAATATACATGTGAAACAATGGAAGGCAGAATGTGATTTTTACCTCTTACTGAGTCATAGAAATAAGCTTTCAACAAAGAAGGTAGGGTGGGTGGGATCATGGTGCCTGGACAGAGTTAATAAATGTTTATTGATTGATTATTGGTTGTTTGATCAGTATGGATTTAAGTGATTAGAAAAAGGGTGCCTGGGGTTGACACTTAATGAGTGTTTAGGGTTCGTCTAGGTGGAGAGAAACTGAAAAATCATTACCCAAACCCTGCAATATATAAGATACTTGGGGTAATTGGGTAATTGCAATATTTTTTTAACCAGACATATAATTTCTTTGGTATATCTAACCTCTGATAGGGAATCTCCATCTGTCAATGTAGTCTAATAACTATTCTGAAATATATACTGTTAGAGAGAGAGTCCTGGGATGCTGAAAGGTTAAGGTTGACATAAGCAAAATGTCTCATTGGGAGAATCTGAACCAAAACTTTTGATTCACTACATTAAGCTGTCTCTCAGTTACAGGAAATTCAGAGGTAAAATAGATATAGCCTCCTCCCTCAAAGAGCTTTTAATCTACTACAAACTCATGGGGAGAAAAGTCTGGTTGGAACAGAGTATATCTGAGGAAGGAGTGGGAATTAAAACTGATCAGGATTATGGAAAGACCAGATTATGAAGAGCCGTGAATTCATTCCTTAATTTTCTACTCCATTTGTAGAAATATACTATAAATTATATAAATATATATATGTAGATATGTACATATATACAGATAAATATAAATTTTCAGGAATACAAAGTAGACACCCTAAATAAAAAGAAAATCATCCAGGCCAAATTGCTTTTAGAAACAACAAAAAATATATATCCATGATTTAGGAGAGTTATAAATAACATAGAGCACATTTCCTGAAGACTCCTAAAGAAATTCCATAGCATATTGACAATTAACAGTAATTTCATAAGACTTCACTCAAGTCAGATGTTTGCATCTGCATAGTCATCTGCATAGTCACATGGAACATTCAATCCCATAGTACAATGAGAGAGAGAAAGAAAGAAAAAACAGAGACACAGTGAGAGCAAGAGGGAGAGTGAGAGAGCAAGAGAGAGAGAGGGGGAGAGAGAGAGAGACAGAGAGACAGAGACAGACAGACAGACAGAGACTGACAAAGACAGAGAGATAGAGACAAACAGACAGACAGAGACAGAGATACAGAGAGCACACTTGTATAATAGAAAGGATTCTTAATTTAAAATGAATCATATTTTTCCTGGAAAGTGAAAATGCTTTTACTAATGAAAATTTATACCTATATTTTTAAAAGTTCCACAATATCTGCAAAAGTGGTAAATTCTTTCTATGCTACCAAAATAAGAAAAAAAACCTTGCACTCTAAGCAAAGGATTGGAATATTCAAACACTAATTATTCATAAAAGTCTCAGTATCAGGAAGAAATTGATTTAATATTTTGACACACTTATGCCCTAGATTCCCTTTTTTCTAGGTTATATTGGATTTCTTACTCTTTTCTTTCTTTGCTTCTTCTACCACTAACTCTTTTGTCTGGGCTTTCTTCCAGGGTTGATGTTCCTTGCTAGGCTTCTGTCTGATTGTTTCCCTAAGAAAATACCAGCATTAAAATATCTAAAATGACATTATTTTCTGTAGGGAAAGTCAAAAGAACGTTTTAAATTTAATTTAGGCGTGGACAAGCACCTAAAAAGACTTTCAACCATTCCTAGGAGAATGTGTTTGGAGGACAGACATGCTTGTCAAAACTTGGCCACAATGTGAATTGAACTATGGAGGGGAACATAGAGGAGTTCCCATTATTTTTCACCACTGTGTTTTTTGCCTTACTGTCTTCATCGTCTTCAGCAGCAGAAGTGCAGAAAGAGGGTCAGAGGCCTCGAAGAGAGATATTTCTAGCCTGACCAAAAGCAGACAGTCCTGGAAAGTTTACAAGAAAGCTTGTTCTTAGGAAATTTCCAGTCCAATTATTCTCTCCCAAGAGATATGAATAGTTCAGATAACATTCAGATAAGCATCCACATTTTTGGGAACTTTATGAAAAACAGAATGCTAAACTTTCTGAGGTTTGGCCTTTTGTGGCTAAAATAACTTTTCCTATATTTCAGGGTGAGGCAGAGAAGCCTAATAGTTTCATGGTAGGCATTGGAAGGAAAAGCTTCTGAGTTTCAATTAGTTTTCCTCTCAGGCTCATTGGGTGGTCTAAAAAATAACAACAACAAAACCTGCTACATTCTTCATTTTTAAGTTAAAAATATCTATCCATCTCAGTTTCTATGTGAATTAATTAATTATTTTGAAGCATTGAGTGTTCTTGTGAATCCTTATTCAGGTTCTCCTTTGAACCTGATCAGGGTGGGTGTGGGAAAGTTCTCTCATTTTCATAGGACTGAGATCTCAGTGATGAACATACCCATATTTCCTATTTTACAAATGAAGAGATTGAAGAAAGTTACTTGCTCAGTCAGAGGCAAGCCTCACACTGGAGACTTCTAGTTTTAAGGTCAGTACTCTTCCCATTACTTTGTGTTACACACTATACAGTCACTGACACAGTGGTCTGTGAGAGCTGTCAAAATTCTATCTCTCTCCTCAGTCTTCCAGTTGACTTGAAATTTCCAGTATTTGCATTAGCTTCAAAGGTCACTTTGGGGGTTAATTAAGGCAGAATGCTATCAGGGAAGAGTAACCCAGTGGGTAGCGATAATATTGATAGGATTTAGTTTATGTAAGAAACTCTTTATAATCCACTGTAGAAAGTGACTCTGAAAGGAGGGATCACATAAGAAAACATCAAAAGGGAAGAGATAGTCAGGGCATAGGCCCTTGATTGGTTACCTGGGGCACCAGAAGAGGAAAGACAAGTAAATCCTTACTAGTATGATAGCTTTTAGAATGGCACAGATATAGGAGGAGAAAATTGTGGGAAAAAAGGTATGAAATAATTCTAAAAACAACTTTCATAGAGTAAGAAGGCACCTTAGATTTTAAAGGCAAACCTCTCATTTTACAAATAAGGAAACTGAGGTGTGGGAAGTGTTTTAATTTGCTGAAGATCACAAGGAAAAAGAACTAGCAAGGCCATGATCTGATCCCAAGATTTCTGAATCTGAATTCAGATTTCTTTCTAATATCCATATTCCTTCTGAATTATCTTTTGAAATGAGTTTGGATCCTGTAGGAGAAATACATTGTTCTCCTCTAACCTCTATAATTGTTTTTTTAAAAAAAATATTCTCCTGCAACAAATAATAAAATAGTAAATACTTATCAAGGCCATGGTATGTGCAAGATTCTAGTTATGAGTTTATTATTATTAATGATTTAATCAGGAAGTTGCCAACTTTCTGACTTTTTAAAGGGGGGGGGATGTTTTCATTTTTATTTTTAAGCCTAGGTCCTTCAGTCTTACTCAGGTGGGAAATTTTAGGTGCTACACCCAGACCATTGTAGGAAACATCTGGATAGGTCAAGTCTGCAAGGAGGCTCTTACCTCTCTTGGGCTGCACTGTGGGAGGCAAAGCTTCCAAGAATAAATTAATTGCCTCCCTCCACACCCACCTCCATACTTCAGCCTGATTAGAGCATTAGATTCAGTTTGGGTCTCATTTTAGAAAGGATGTTGATAAACTGGAAAGCATTCAAAAGAAGGCAAGTAGAATAGTAAATGTCTTAAATCTATTCCACATGATTGGTTGACAGAACCTGATGATGTTTAATATGGAGAAGAAAAATCCCAATGAGGTATGATAGCTATCTTAAAGTACTTGAATTCCTTGAAAATATGAAGGAAGATTGGAAATTACTCGTTGGCTTCAGAGGTCAGAATTGAGAGCAATGGGTGGAATTTGTTTAGAGGAAATTTGAGACTTGATATCAGACAAAATACATAAAAATTAGAGATCTCTAGAAGCAGAATAGGCTGCTTCAGGAGCTAGTGGGTTTCCCCTCATTTGAAAATTTCAAGCAAAGGTTGGAAGACTTTTTGTCAGGTGTGTTATATTGGAGAGGATGGGGAGGAGTTTTTTAGGCATGAATAGTTTGTGAAGCTGTTGAGAATACTTCCAGCTCTGAAATTTTGTGACTGTGATCATCTGTTCTCTGCAATCAGGCTTGATCATTGCAATTATTCAGACTCTGGCTTATCTTTACTGTACTTTCTGTTTGCCTTAGTCAATGTGTATATTGTTTGAGGAGCTGTCTTATAAAAGAAACACAAGACAATGTTCCTGACTTCAAGGAGTTTACAAATAGTTTGGATAAGAAAAATATAGGAGAATAATATAAGATACATTGCAAAGCAGTATATTAGCAGAGATAATAAATGTTCAAAAGTTCAAAAGAGGGTGAGATGATTCAGTTAATTTTATCTCTGGTTAGCGTTAAATTAAAGGTGCATATATTATCTAGAAGGGAGAAAACACTTCAAATGATAGAAAATTTTGAATGGCATAAGATAGAACATATTTTTGGAGAAGAGACCATTTAATTAAGCAGTGGTTCTATAAAAGGGTGTGAGCAATTAGAGGTTGTAGAAGTAATCTTGTTATGAAAGTCATAATTTTCTGATCTGTGAGCAGAGATTTAGTGCTGGAAAGGACTTCAAAAATCCTCATTGTCAGATGAGGAAACTGAGGTTTATAGACGTTAAGTGGTAAAGAGTAATACAGTATAAGCACCTGATACAGGATTTGAACTCAGGTCTTCTAGTTGTCAAATCCTATGTCTGTCCATTAAAACATATCATCTGATTGATAGACTGAAGAAATCGAGTGAAATCATGTAAGGCACTATAGAAGAACTGAAAATTCTCTGATATTTTAAAAATCATGATTAGAATTCAAGTGATAGGAGAGAGAAAGGATAGGGATAGGAATTTGATGTGTAATGTCATTGGCATAGGAGAATCCTGGTGAGGAAAGTAGTTGGCATCTTCTTAGCAACCTAGATTCTTTGAGCATTATCTAGAACACTGAGAGAGTAAGTGATTTGTCTGGATCATAGAAGCAGAAATGGAAATTAGGACTTCATAGTTCCAAGAAGTCTCTATTCATCTCTATCCACTAAACTGCCTCTAGAGAAGGTATATTCATTCTCTCTCTCTCTCTCTCTCTCTCTCTCTCTCTCTCTCTCTCTCTCTCTCTCCCCTCTCATTACATATATATATATATGTATATATACATATATATATATGTATATATTACATTTTGTAATAAAGATTAGTGGAGTTCTTAGCATTTTCATCACAAGGACAATTTCCATCCCTAGCAGTATTTTTAAAGTCTTAATACTCCAGTTTCTAAATGTTAAAAGAAAGCAACAAACTATGAAAACCAAAAACTTTTAGAGATTTGTTTATCAATCATCTTTTTGATTTCTTTCCATTTTACCTTCAGTTCTACAGGGGACCAAGGGTTGGACACCTCCTTTAACCTGAGTTATAACTGGTATTTTGCCTGAAAAGCAAACAGGATATTTCAAACAGTTTAGAGTTTCCAAACCCCATAGAATATGCTGTGCATATCACAGGCATTCAAAGAATTGATTTTGATGCTGTGGCTGTTTTTTGTAGTTTAATGATGTTTTAAATAAACATTATTTTCCAGCAGTATTAAAGAAAAGACCTAATTGAAATCCATTTGGGTTCAGGGAGGCCCTTCAGACCCCTTATGCTCAGCTAATCAGCAGATCATTGGCACAATAGATTGTAAACTGCTCCTTTGCAGTGTATCCTTTGGAACGGCTCTGGCTTATTGAGTCAATGCCTACTTGGCAATGCTTTAATCCTCGCTATGGCAGGATGTTCTCAGCAGCAGGAAGAGCAACTTAAACACAGATGTTTCAGAGTGAAGAGATGCAAAGTACTGGTAGTGACACAGTGTTGCTACTATGCATAATTTAGTGGGTCCAAAGAGAGCTTTCTCAGACCTGCAAAAAAAAAAAACAAAAAAATAATTTACTTCAACAAACAGAAAATAGTTCCCTAGCCAACAGCTTAAGAGCGATTTACAAGAAGAGATTTACTACTTCTTAGTCACTAACTGCTCCAAGGCTTTATTTTTTTTTAAAGTCTTGGCCTCAAGTGCTATGGGAAGCAGGGGACTCTGGGCTATCAAAGGACTCTATGTGATGGAAGCTCTCTGAAGATCGCTGCATGTTTCTTACTCAAAGAATCAGTTTAGCTAGAAGTATTAACTCAAGTCAAATATTGAAACTTCTTTTGCAATGATGATGCATGGGACCAGACACAACCCTACCATGGGTAGTTATGACAAAATTTAGGTAGACTAAGCAAAAGATGATTTTGAGAGGCAAGATCCTCTAATTTTCCTTTCCTGTGTAAAAACAAATCTTGATTAGATACAATTTTATGAGATCTTGGGACTGGGACTCTGAGAAAAGAATTATTATAGAGAAAGCTACAAAATATTTCCTTAAATGACATGAAGGAAGGAAGGATTTTGGGGGAGTAAACATTAATTTTGGTGGAATGGTTAAAGTTCTTGAAGAAGAGCTCCAAGGGGCTGTCTTTAATCACCATATGTAAAAATGAAGTTGGGAATCTGTAAAACAATTCTTACAATGTCTTATTGTCTATTTCTATCATTTAATCCAATGCACTATGTGAAATCCTTTGTTAATAATGTTTTCTCTGGTTCTGAGCTTGTATCTAACATATTAAATGGCCATAGACTTCAATTCAACCCACTTTTATTCATAACAAAAATTAAACAATCCCTGCCCTTAAGGAGTTTATAGTCTACTTAGGAGATAAAACATATATAAATAAGTAAACATAAAATATATGCAAAGTAATTTGGGGGAAATCATGAGAGAATTCTATGAGGGATTTAAAAAAACTCACAAGTAGTTAATTCCTTAACTGACCCTTGAAGCAAACTCAGGGCTTCTAAGTGGAAGAATTATAATTTATAGCATAATGTAACTGCCTTGGTAACATTATCCAATGATGTCAGGCAAGGCACATTTTAAAAAAATGAAAGTTAACTTTCCCCCTCTTCTAATAACCTGTAATAAGGTCATTGAAGGCATCAATCGGTAGTTGGAAATTAATAGGCATAGGGAAGCAATATTGTAAATGTCCTTTACTACTACAGGAACTAAGAAATTCTATTACGTCCACCTATATATCCAATCCAGATTCAGTGTCAAATGTTAGGCTAAAATCATAAACAGTAAATTTACAGAGTAAGGTCACTCTTCAGGAGTAGAATAATCACCATGGAAAATGTATTCCATGAATCATATATTGTCAGATTAATATAATAATAGTAACTAGCATTTATATAAAACTTTTCAGATTTACAATGGCCTCTCAACATATTAACTCACTTTATCTTCACAACAATCCTGACAGTGGATAATATTAACCTCATTTTATAGATGAGAGGACTGAGGTCTATAGAGGTTGTGACTTACCCCGAAAAATACATCTAATGTCAGAGACTGAGTTTGAACTCCGGTCTTACTCGACTCTAGGTCTTCTGTGCTAGTTTTTCCTACTGTTTTTTTCCATTGTAACAGTGTACTGATTTAAAAGTACAAACATATATATACATATATGATCAATTGTCATTGTCTTTAAGTGTATATGGCAGACGTTGGGTAGATGGGATTTGGTTATGAAAAGCTGTAACCATCAAACAGAGGGTTTTTATTAGATCTTGGAGGGGATAAGGAGCTACTAGAGTTTATTGAGTAGGGATTATGATGAGGTCAGATCTATGCTTTAGGAAAATCACTTTTGGGAGTTGAGAGAAGATACATTAGAATCAGAGAGAAACTTGGGGCAGGTAGAACCTCCATCAGGTATGAACTTTAAAATTCCTTATTGCTCCAAATTCATTATGATTTTATTCTCCAAGGAATTTGTGGGCAGAAAGAAAGAGATTTGTTGGGGGAAAAGAGTGAATTGATAAGTGACAGCAATCTTTAAAAAGAAGAGTATCACTAAAACATTTTGATAGGAAGAGATATATCAAATAGAACAGGAAGACTCAGAAACAACAAATTAACAAAATATATTTTCTCATTAGCTATCTGTGTGTGAATAAGGGAATTTATTTCAAGGATTGTTAAAAAAAAATTAGGCTACACTTTTTTGCTACCTGTGGAATAGACCATGATATGACCAAATGGGCAGAAGAACATTTTACAGCCACTGATCCATTTGAGATATAAATATAAATCAGCAATAATGCTCTGTATTTTATTGTTGCCATTGTTGTGCCATTATTAGGTGTGGAATATAGCTGTTTATACAAAAATGGAAAGTAATCTACAGAATCTACAAATCAAAGCCACAGGAAATGCCAAGGCTCTCCAGGTAGAGCCAATATAATGTATACTGACAGTGATCTCATGCGAGCAGTATAGAAAAAAGCCATTGGTTAGAATAGGGCTTGTTTATCCATACGCATCCATAGGGAGTAGCACCATCTGGAGTGCCATATTCATTTTCAAAAGACTACTAGCATTGCTTCACACTCATCATCTGTGCCCTGTTTTATCAAAGGGCCGCATGAAAGAAATGAATCTGAACTCCAGTTTAACCTCCAACAAAATAGTCCAAAGGCTAAATTCTGTTTCCTTGCCTCAGTCAAGCTTTTTATGATCTCCATCCTGATTTGAAATTTGCTTGTGAAATAAAGACAAACATAGACCTGACTGAAATGGCATAAATAATCAGATCATCCTATATTTGTAGAGAATCCAGGTACATTTCAGAGATGATTGCTTCTTACCTTATTTCTTTGCTTTGCCAGAAAATTCTAATAGAAAGACTTGGATAGCTCAATATTATCTTGGTATGGCCCTTATTTGTCTTGAAAATCAAATTAAAATTAACACTAGTTAATGTATATCCATGACAGGGAAGTAGAAGTAGATATATGAAGAGAAAGAATGTATACCTAAAAAGAGATTCATTTATAGGAAATAATAGTTTGTATGTCATAGTAATCACTTGACCAATTTCCCAAAGAAATTAGTCAACATGTGTATATTACATTATACTGTCATAATAGAATTTCTCTTTTATGGAGTCAAAAGCATTTTATGAGACTAGTTTGTTGGTGAGGTTTCCAACTTCAGTAAGTAATCCCCTGAGATCAAAATACCTTGGGACATATTCAAATGTGCACAGCAAAGTCTAAGAAATGCCAATTTCCAAAGAGAATGGTGTGTGTGTGTGTGTGTGTGTGTGTGTGTGTGTGTGTGTCTGTGTCTGTGTCTGTGTCTGTGTCTGTGTGTCTGTCTGTGTGTGTGCATGTGTGTGTGTGCGCACTCACTATATGTTTGTTGAATACACATCTTCACAGCAATATGGTATTCTACTTATTAATTCTGTTTGCTACAGATGGCTTCATTATGTGCATTTAATTTTAGTGCTTAAGTAAACATACAGTAATGGTGTGTCAAAAAATCCTGGAGGTATCCTTAAGACAGAGCCAATGTGATAGATCAGAACCCTTGCTGGGACCAAGTTACTTGAGATTGTGATGAAATCATTGAACAAAAAAACTTTCTCTTCAAGAGAACTCCACAATCCCATGAATTCTTTTAGTTGTGGTAGGTCGTAGAGAAAGATAGGGATGACATGGAGAAAGGTACTAATCGATAGAGACTTAATTTACTACAGCAGTCATAGGCTCCTATTTCTCCACACAATAATCGCCACATGTTGAGTGTGCAGATGTCCAAACACATGGGAGCACTTCCTGTTCCCTAAGACAAATGAAGATTTTCACTTTGTTTGGTAAATGTGTCAAGATTTATCACTTAGTCATGTGTCATACATTAGGGTGTTTATACAATACTGCTTTCCACACCCTGGTTATAAAGTTCTATGATTTCAACAACATGGCAGCCTCTCTTGCTTCACCTTAGCCTCTGGCTGGGCTAAATGCTGGGCCCCTCAAAAAAACAAAACATAGAACCAGATCCCTTCTCCCATGCCAGTGAAAGAACTCATTTTTAAGCTCTTTTCTTCTGTTTAGTGAAAACTAAAGTTAATACTGAAAGAATACCCCAGGTAAATGTATCTACCACCAATGCAGAGTATGACATATGCTGACTGCTTCCGGAACCTGTCAGGATGAGAGAAGTGTGGAATAAGATACTTTAGATTACAGCAGAATATGTACTGTAGTGTAACAACATGCTCTGGGAAGAAAAGACAGAAACATGGAAAATGCAAAGCCAACAAGGAGTAGCTTAAACCTTAACCTCTGAGATCCCAAATAAAAATTAGCTTTCCAATGGAGAGAGTCTGCTGCTTTTTGGAACCTTGAGGAAATAGGATTCCTTTTAGTTTTACTTCAGTCTCTGTTGACCTGGCCATCAGTTGTTTCTGTAGAGCACATTCATTCATTTTAACATTCTTATAATGGAAATACCATCTTATAGTCATTTTTTTAACTTTTGGGAAAATTTTAGCTTCTTGGTTTTACTAACACCAGCCAGAGCTTCTTTCAGATATAGGAACTTATTTGTAATGGCAAGCATAAGAGGAATTAGAAATATTTATTTAAGTGCCTAATATTTATTTGCTAAGTGTTGGGGATAGAAATACAAAAGCAAGATCATCTCTCTATGCTTCTAGCAGGAGGAGACTGCATACAAGAGAGTGGTGGTCCAAGAAGGCTGTTTTGTTTTGGAAATCAGAGAGTGAAACAATATGGCAGTCAGTTGTCACACCCTTCTAGAAGTATTGACAGCATTTAATTTAATTTAATTTAATTTAATTACTGTTCCTAGAGCAAGGGATGGAAGGGGGAATGGTACTGCATGTGTGACAGGAGTGTAGATGGGGAAGATAGCTGTGGATGTGAAGATATAGATATAGAGAGCCATTGGCATTGGTATTGACTGAATTACCAGTCAGGATAATGTGACCCCCCTGAGCAGTCAATCCTCCCTTAGCTCAATGGATTAAGTTATACTAGGAATAGTCTCTGGAAGTCTAGTGGTCCTAAAAAAAAGCAATATCAGTGGAGGATGACAAACAGATATAATGTTGTAAATGTGAAACAATTGTGAAAATTTATTTACTTTCTCAGAAATACTTTTCTACACTGATGAAGATGGGTCCCCATCTCTACCTCAGTGAGTGAAAGCATACATTTTGGTAAATGAGGAGCCTCATATCAATTTTGTTTGGCATTTATCTTATCTTCTCAATTAGATTAAAAAGATCCCTGTGTAGTTATTGTTTCTATCTTGTAGAACTTAGCATAATGTCAACTCATAATTGAGGCTAAATATAAGATGGTTGATTAATTTAAATACCTTGGATTATGTTCAGATAGACACTGTAGAATAGTGAAGAAATCAAAAGGTCAGGATATGGTGGTTTCTTCATCAAAAACCATAATCAAAATAAAAAGAAATTATTCCAAGACAGACTTCTTGCCTCTTTCACTCACTTACCTCTATTTTCCACATAAAATTTTGTTATGCAATATGACAAATTAGTAGCTGTAGCTGTATTGGGAACAACCTATCAATTCTATGGGATATGCTGATGAAGACAGAAGTTTTTCTGTGAAGAAGCAAGCAGTCAGTTGTTACTGGCTTTCAGGGTTTACAGCAAGTAAAAGGTATTTGTGATAACACAAGAAGAGAGCAACTATGGAAAAATCTTTCCATGACAATCAGTGTTCAATTATTCTAATGAAGCAAGTTTTTCTATGACTCACAGTCATCCTCCACTATCTTTACTCCCTACCCCACCCCAAGGAATATCAATACCTTTTAAAAACATAATTTCCAGATCAAATACTACAGTATTTTTAGTATTAATTATCTAAAAATTAGCATTTCCTAGGATCTGTATTGTTTTGTATTGATGCAGGGGAAAGATGAAGAGAATTGTGAATGTAGAAATTGGGTGGAGATGTATATTGACCACCACCTACTCTTGAGATGTAAATTGACTACCACAGATTCATTGTTTACTGTAAAATTTGTATCCTGATCTCTTTAGGCTTCACCTTCTACCTAATTCCAGATCTAGTAAGGGGAAGGGAGTTCACCTTTTGCCCTCTGATTGAGAGGCACTTTGTCTTTCTCTGTTTCTCCCCCTCCCCCCTCCCCCATCCCTTCCTATGTGTTATAACTTCTTTTAAATTTTATTTCCACCCTTGCTTTCCTGAGTCTGAATAATGATTCCTCAAAAGCAGAACCGAATTCAAGTAGCCAGCAGCTGCAGTATTAGTTTCTGGCATCTAAAAATTACTTTGGAAAAGAAAGTTGAAAAGGGGGAATATGAAGGATATTAACATGATGGGTCATTTATTTAGTAAAATAATTGAAATATTTTAAACAAAAAATTCAGTAATGTATTCCTTTTTTATTTGAAAATAAGTTACTTTAATTAATAAAACTAAATTAAATTTTCTTAATCACTGACTGAAGACCAAGGTGACATTAATTGATCAGTTAAGTTTTCTCCAGTTGAAGAATTTTGGCATTGTAATAGTAAAAGGAGATGATGGAGATTTTCTTCCTGCAAATCTGGAAGGACAAAAAGTAGCTCATTATTTTTTTAAATTTTAATTTGCATTGATATATTTTATTTACACATTGCCTTAATTTTTTTAATGAATCTTCTTCCTCTTACCCAATAACTATTTCATGTATCATGAAAGAATAAAGCAATGCAACAAAATCAACCAAAATAGGAATTGAGTCAGTATATACAAGATTACACACATGTTGTCTTCTACCACTGCCATGAAAGAATGCAAGACCTTTCCTTTCCTCATCTCTTCTTTTGTTAGGCTAGGTCATTATAACTAAATGATAATCAATTTCTTTTTGCTACCATTGCTTTTTCTATTTATATTTCTGGAGTCATTGTTTGCTTTATTCTGTTAACTCTGCTTTGCATCAGAATTGCTCCATGATTCTCTGAATTCTTCCTACTTATTTTTTTTAATGTACAATAGCAATCCTTTATATTTGTGTCCTACAAAGTTCTTAATCATCCCCCTCAATATGGAATCTGCTTCCCTCTTACCCCCATCCTTTCCTATCATGAAAAGTGCTTCTGGAAATATTAATATCTATATTGAATCTTTGTCTTTAATCCACTTGGGATATAGGATTAAGAGTGGGATCTTGGGTCATAAAGAATGGATGTTTTAGTAATTTTTTCACAGAATTTTAAAGTATTTTCCAGAATGTTTGGACCAATGCACAATCAATAACGTATTACTTTTCACAACCCTTCCAACATTATTTTCATATTTTTGTCATGTCTGTCAATTCCTGGGTATGGAGGGAAACTTTGGATTTATTTCTATTTGCATTCTTTTTATTATTAGTGATTTAGAACTGTCTTTTTTTGTAAGGCAAAAGGGTTAAATGATTTGCGCAAGATCACATAGCTAGGTAATTATTAAGTGTTGGAGGGCATATTTGAACTCAGGTCCTCCTGACTCCATGACCAGTGATCTATCTATTCCACCTAGCTGCTTTAGAACAGTGTTTAATAATTTTATTAATATTTATTGATTATTTTGAGAATTGCTTTTCATAACTTTTTTTTAATCTATGGGGGGATGGCTCTTATTTATCTTATTTGTATGAGTTCCCTTTCCCTATGGATACCAACCCTTATATTTAATATATTTTTCCCTATCAATACTTTATTTTTTATTCTCATTGCATTAATTTTGTCAATCCATGTTTCATTTTATAAATTACTAATCTACCAAAGTTGACTCAAAAAATAGGATTTCTTTTTTCTTTTAACTTTTCTTATTATAAGTAAAATAGCAATGAGTTAGTAACATTTTTCTTTTTTTCCTAAGCCTGTCTAGTTGACATACATACATTATTTCCACTAGCAAAAGGTACAAATACTCAACAGATGGGCAGTGGTTGCCTTAAAGAGGACTCAAAGTCAACACCTGCCACTTTATTTTCTGCTGAGTTGTTTTACAATTTATGAGTGTATCAGATAATGGAACATTCTTGGATGGATGATATAAATCCCCATGTCTTACAATGTATGCTACTATTCTTTCTGAGACTCTCCTACCATTAAATGTTGCTGAGGATAAAGAAGAAAGGGCTCCCTGATAGCTTTACAAGATGATCAAGTCTTTTGGATTTTCACAAAAAGATACATTCTCTAAGCAGATATTTTTATTTGGATATCTTTTGAATAAAGAAATTCATTGAATAGATTTATGGAATAGATTCCCTTGTGATCAAGTATAAAAGGCTTAATAACTCCCTAACAAATATAATTATACTAAGTACCAAGCTTATATCTATGAATATTAAATCTGCTTATTACTTGATCACTATTAACAATAGTTCCTTCTTATGACTTTTATTATTATTATTATATCAAACATCTTAAAATGAATTCAAATTATAAATGTTGCATGTGTGAAGCTATGTCAATGTATGTATGTATATATGGATGAATATGTACCTACATATATAGTTTTTTTTCATATGAAGATTTCTTTAGGAGAATGTGAGAATAGTATGATTTGAATTTCTGGACAATTTATCTTTCTGAATTTCAAAATCAGAATAGCCACAAAAAATACAAAGGCAATAACAATCTCTTTATTTGGCCTATTTCCCTTTTGGATGTGCTCTTTAGAAGAAGCAGGGTAAAAAGCCATTACTATCTGTTAGCAGACAAAGAATGTATAGAAATTCAAGCAATAACACAGGACAAAAGCCTAAACCTTTTGACCTTTCAAGGCCCGAGGCCTAGACAAGAGTTCAAGCCTGGTTCTTTCCTGAGAACTGCTGTAGGGCAATGTCTAAGAAAAGACAGATATTGTTTCCTTTAAAAGCTAAGACTAAATCTTTGGATCTAACAGGTTCTAGTCATAAAAGAAAGGAGTTCAGCACTTACTTTCAAGGTAACTTAATAAAAGAAAAACACTACTAGAGATCTTAATTCTTTAAAATTTAAAAGGTAATTTTGTGTCTTTTAGTCAATTTCCCACTCAGGAAGGAAAAATTTATTAACTGGCTTCTGATGTTAAATGGAGCGCTAATGGGTAAGTACAACAATTCAACAGGTGTCTGGGAGAAATATAGAGACATTATATCAATATTAATCTTAGAGCTTTTGCAAATGCATTTATGGGATGGAATTTTTTTTTAGTTTGCTTCCAAAAGTGAAAGTGACTTGAAAATGAAGGTATTTTAATGATAAGAATATATATTTTAGTCTATAAAATAAAATCTTACAATTCATATTTAAGAATTCCATATTTGAGGAGTTATAATGGGAGATCAGTCTTATAGGGTCCATCTCAGGAGTTGGAGGACCAGTTCAGTTTTTTGTTTAAGCAATAATATTGAAAAATTAAGACTTTTCCTGGAAATTAAATACTGCTGGAAAAATCACAGGCCTGACTCTAACACTAAAGACTTACTTCACCCGGTTGGGCAGGAAATCCCTGATTCTGAGATCAATATTTTAAACATATACATACACTTACATACATAAATATTCATATATACCCTTGCATATAAACACACACACATATATATGCACATATATTAATATATATACATATAATTTTAATGAGGATACTTTTCTATGTATTATAAAATATATTCTCTTGATATAAATGCAAAATTTTTTATGTAGTCATTTTCTTCCTGAGGTTTTAATCCTACTAAATATAGAAATTCTTTTAAGTTCATCATGGAAAAATGAGTGTCATGTATTCAAGTTCTTTTGTCCAGATAAAACTGAATGTATTTCATTTAAATGTTTTCATTTAGGGCTTATGTTTGTTTCTTTTTTGTTTGTTTGTTTGTTTTTAGGTTTTTGCAAGGAAAATGGGGTTAAGTGGCTTGCCCAAGGCCACACAGCTAGGTAGTTCAGGTACTCCTGACTCCAGGGCTGGTGCTTTATCCACTATGCCACCTAGCTGCCCCCTTATGTTTGTTTCTTAAACAATATTCCTGTTTTAATTTGTTCCGAGTTTTTAATATCAAACACTTAAAAATTTTTTTTAATGTAAGGTAATGGGGTTAAATGACTTGCCCAAGGTCACACAGCTACTTATTATTAAATGTCTGAAGTCGGATTTGAACTTAGGTACTCCTGACTGCAGGACAGGTGCTCTAGCACACTTTTAACTTTGTTCTTTCCTTCTAATAGTGGGAAGGGCCTAAAATGCAACAATGTTTTTTGCTAGACCTTATGAAAATCATTTGTTTCAAATTCAGAGAGACAACTAGATGGCATAAAAGATAGAGCATGAAGCCTGGAAGCATGAAGACCAGGGTTCTAATGTGATTTTAGACACTCTCCAGTTGTGTTTTCCTAGGGAAGCCTTAACTTCTATTTGCTTGTTTCCTCAACTGTTAAATGAAGATTAAATTGTATCAGGGATTAGAGTTGCTATGAGAATTAAATGAGATAATATTTGTAAAGAATTTAGCCTAGAACATAGTGGACCCTGAATAAATGCTTGTTTCCTTCCTTCCTTAAAAGACAGAATTGAAAATTCACCTGACTAGTTTCTCTGGCTGAGATTTTCATTGATTTTCAGATGAATTTTATGCTTTTTTACATACCTGAGACCACAATAAGCTTATTTTTAAAGGAAAAGAACATCAAGAAAGATTTGATAACACGAGGTGGTTTGGTGTGGTGGAGGGAGCAATGGACTTAGGAGCTGGGAAACAATTGGGTTAAATCTTTACACTATTATCTAATAGTTGGATGCCTGTGGATAAGACATTTAATATCTATTCAATTTTTTCATTTGTAAAATGGGGTTAATAATACTTGCAGTACTTGACTTAGGTACTTGCTGTTAGAAATAAATAAAACAGTCTATATAAAAAAGTGAAACTCCTTCCCTAATACTCCATAGTCTAGCAAGACTAAGCTTTTTCTGCTTCTTACATAACCACACCATTTCCTGTCTGACTTTGAATTGACTCTTCTCCAATGCCTGGAATATTCTTCCTCTTCAACTTTGTCTTCTTAACTCTGCCTTCTTATCTCCTAGATATTCCTCTCCTCTTTCAGCATGAAAACTTTAAATATTGTCTTCTATAGGAAGTCCCTATTGATCACCGCAAATTCTAGTGATCTCTAAAAATCTTCCACCATTTATATGCTTTATATTCATTTGTATATACAGGATGTCTCAAAACTTCAGATAGTTTTAAGCTATTAATTGAATGTAGCTTATACAATGTACATATAAGTACACTATATATATATATATGTATATATATATATATGCACAAACATAAAAACACATTATGCTTGTACATACATATAACATATGTGTGTATATGAAAATATAATGATTGGAACTGAGATTTATCAGAATAGGGAACTTGTTCATAAGGAAACTCTATTAATATAATTGGTCACTTCCATAAGGTATATTCTTTTCTTTCTTTCTTTTTTTTGTTTTTAGGTTTTTAGGTTTTGCCAGGGTTAAGTGGCTTGCCCAAGGCCACACAGCTAGGTAATTATTAAGTGTCTGAGGCCAGATTTGAATTCAGGTACTCCCGACTCCAGGGCCAGTGCTCTATCCACTGCACCACCTAGCCGCCCCTCATAAGATATATTCCTATAGAGTCACCCAGATCGACGAGAGTTTTTAAGTGATCTGCTCAGGATCACAAAGCGTCTGTGTGTGTGTGTGTGTGTGTGTGTGTGTGTGTGTGTGTGTGTGTGTGTGTCTCAGAGGCAGAACTTCAGAAGCATATCTTTTTAACCATTCTTTTCCTTTACAATAAAATCTAATTGTCTCAAACATGTGAAAAGCTTCCTGGCTCATCATAAGTACATAATACTTGTTAGTTGATTGACTTCAATTGTCTTTAGTATTTATATAGCAACTTTAGAAATAAGAGAATTGAATAAGATAATGTCATTTAGTCAAATTTCTTCATTTTTGAACTGAAGAAACTAAGATTAAGCAAAAAAAAAAACTAAGTCATATAAGTCTTAAGTGGCAGAAACATGATTTTTATCAAGTTCTTCGGCTGCATCAAAATTCAACTCTCCATTGTAGTATGTTGCCTCTTCGAGGAGAGTTTAAAGAGACACAACCCACAGAAATGCATGCCCTCACTGGTCCGTTTAATCTATACTTTAAGATTCTGTACAACTGCCAATTAGAAACATTGAAAACTGAGATGACTGAGATGGGGAGAAGAGGAAGAAGAGGGACACATTAGATCATCCTGGGCATCCCCCACAGGCTAATGTAAGAGCATTCCCTAAGATATACTTATGCTGTATAATCACATAAATTAGAGATGGGAAACACCTAAAAGATTTTTAACAGCTGCACACCAGCACCACACACCACTCCACACAGGAAATAAAACAAAGCATTGTATCTATATGAGATGGCAGGAGGCAGTTGGATCTTCAGGATGCAATGACCCAAATTGAGTACTAGCTGGGGCAATTGCTTCTACTCCGATGAAGAGTATCAAGGGATCCTTAATGGTCTTATGTGGTCAAAAGCACAGCTTAATGTGGTACTGAAATATTACCTTATGAGAGGAAATTTTCCCATGCCCTAGGACAATGAAGTCAGACTTCAGATTCCTGGAATTAAAATGAAACACAAACTCCCTAATTTGCACTAATGACTCTGAAACCTATTATACATTACAAGACCTCAACAGAAGCATGTGAGAACAAATATGAAAGGGGGGGGGGGGAGAAAAGAAAGTAATTGTATCAGATACATTGCATCAGAGGGGAGAAAAGATGCTTGAGTATGCAATTAAAAATATGCCTTAACATTAGATTGAGTCTAACCCAACATCTTAATAAGGGCTTTATGGCTGTTCATTTTGCATTTTAGGACAGCTAAAATGTTGGTATATTAGAAGGCAGTTGTTCTTTCTTGGTGAATTTTTTGTCTTGTTTTTCATAATTTCAAATGTGCAATTTACTGAAGTGAAAAGTAGCAAATTTACAATGGAAACAAATTCAACCAAGTAGGAGGAAGTTTAGCCTAAATAACTTTAGAATATAAATTGCTCACATGCACACAGATGTAAATAATCTTGCTTCAAACAGACTTATAAAGTCTAAATTATGATACACACCAACAAAATAACCACCAAGAGGAAACTAACCTTGGTTAAAATAATACTATGACCTCAAAAGTAAAACACAAAAGAAGCAGTAGTTGCTAATTTAATGACTGCACTAGATTTTAATAAATACAAGTCACCTCCTCTAGTAAAAATACCATTAAGCTTCCCATGAACCAAAGCTGGTCTCTTTGCCCTTCACCTGCTTAGGTAATGCAATTCGCTAATGAAATGATGTTTTTTTTAGAGCTTGGATATGGGAACACAAAAACCACAATAACTAGGAATCAGTGAGAATTAAGGAAACTTAAACTATATTACTTGAACATATTTTTACTTTCTTTAAATTTCTAAAGCATTATACCAGTTGTCTTAAATATTTTGTCTTCTATTAATCTTTAATAGTGGTTTTTAAAAAGATATAGTAAGCACTATTATTAGAATATTATAGTTCAGAGAAACAAGACAATGATAAATAATTTGCAATCAATTTATTTTATTATTTCTGAACAATGATGGAATTTGTACCTCACCTTTCACTCTCTGTCCTAGGACACAGTTATTAGTGTGTCTGCCTTTTGTCCCCTACTATATTTCTCATTTCCATGGATACATTATATGTTATATATAACATATATGTAATTTTAATTTTATTTTATGTATTTATTACCTCAAACCAAACAGCATGTACATGGTAGTAATTTAATATATTTTTGGACAAATAAGTAAGGAATAAATAAATGATGTTGAGAACTTTGCCAAGTGACTCATAATATAGAGGAGAGTACAGTAGCCTGCTAATCAGGAAACCCTCATTCTAATATCTCCTTTCTGCTTCTAATTCAGTATATTTTATTGGTTAAGTCTCTTTATGTCCCTGAGTCTCAGTTTCTGCAAATATATAGTGTTATGGTTTGGCTAATAGTTAGTTTTCTAGGGCCCTTTTCAATTCTAATCTGGTGTGATGGTATATTGCATACATTAATTTACTATAATCTTATAAATTACTGTTCATTTCACTCTGTATATTTGTTTATAACTATTTCAGGACTTAGTTTAATGGATCTGTGATGTCCTTAATGTTAGTATTCCTTGATTCAGGTTGCAAATTGCAAACCAACTGTGTCTTTTTTTTTTTTGTAAGATGGCAAAAGCCTTTCTATCTAACTCTTGCCCATAGATGATTCTTAGGTGATTTATTCAACATGTTAAAGACCTTCTCCTAACTTTTTTTAATTTTTGTGGATCCCAGTGCAAGACATGGGCTTTCCATCTGTCATCCATCTTTTACTCTGAATATATGATTGATTCATCTCATTTTTTCATTATTTATATCTTTGATGATTGCCCTTATATTACTTCTCAGACACAGATAATAGATGGCAATACATTGTAATCTATTAAAAGAGTGAAATGGCACAGTGGGTAAAGCACCAGATGAGTTAAGGAAGAACTAAGTTCAAATCCAGCCTTAGACAATTTCTAGTTCTGTGACCTTGGCCACGTCACTTTGCATGAGTATTCTCATCACACATCCCGGGGTTGTGAGAATCAAATGAGATAATGCTTATAAAGTATTTAGCAGAGAACCTAGCACATTAGTGGGTCCTATATGAATGTTAGTTATTATTTTTTGTTATTGTTATTATTATTAAAACATGTATGCATATTTTCATTGATCTTTGTGTCATCTGAATGGTGAGACGTCAGAGAACAGGACAGTTAAGAACATTATTACCTTTTAAAAAAGGATGAAGTATGTGTGGAGGGGAATAGCTGAAAGGAAGATGAGCTTGGGGTGCACTTATTTTTTAACTTCCAATCAACTATTTTAATAAAATTACTTTTCAATTAACAAGCATCTGCTCTTTCTGCTTCCCCCACCACTCAGAAAAACAAAAACAAAACCTCTACAGTAAATACACAGTTAAACAAACCCATTTCCATATTGGCCATGTCCAAAAATATGTTTCACTCTGCATAGTTAATATCTAACACTTCACATTTGTCAGAAGATGGGCAGAATTTCTTAAAATTTTCAAAATTATTATTTTTACATGTTAAAGCATAAATTGTTCTGGTTATATTCACTCACTCTGCTTCGGTTCTGTGACACTCAAGTGACACCCTCTCATTTCATTCTTTCCTCATTCTTATAGATTTCTGATTGCACCTCCTAATTAGGTGCAAAAAACCCTATCAATCTCCCCCTTTTCTTTCTTTCTTTTCACCTTTACATTACCAAAATATAACAACATTTATTACAATACTCCTTGTTTCACTCCCTGTACAATCCCTGCTGATAATTTGGTTCTTGGAGAAAGTTTTTATCATCTCATCTCCCTCACCCTTGGAATGCTTACACTTCATCCTTAGAGTATTTGTATATGGATTGTTTATTTAAATTTATATCTTTAATTTTCTCTTCACTCCCACCTTTATATTTCAAAGTTCCTTCCAACTTCGTCTTTTCATTAAGAATATTGGAAGTTCTTTACTTCATTAAAGATTTATATATTTTTTTTTCTCCTATAGAACTATACTCAGTTTTACTGAACAAGGATTCTTAGTTGAAAGTCTATTATATTCCATGCTCTCCCCTTCTGTATGAAAGTAGCTGGTAAATTTTAATTATTCCTGGCTACAGTTCTTCAGTACTTAAACTTTTTTTTAAATGTTATTTAATCAATTACAAGTTAAGAGATAGTTTTATTTTTGTGAGCTTTTGAGCTCCAAAAACTTTTAATTTTTTTTATTTTTGGCAATCTAGAGTATTTCGTTTTCTTTGACAGGGAAGCTCTGGAATTTTGGCTATGACATTCCTAGGAGTTTTCATTTTGGGGTTGCTTTCAGGAGGTGACTATTATATTCTTTCTATTCGCTTCCTTTTACCCTCTGATTTAAAAAAAACTATATAGTTTTTATTTTTTTAGTTTTTGAAATATAACATCCAGAATGTTTTTTTTAAGTCATAGCTTCAGGTAGTAATTATTCTTAAATCATCTGCTGATAATCTAGTTTTCAGATCAGTTTTTAAAAATTATATATTTCACATTCTATTTGATTTTTTCAATTTCTTGACTATTTAATATTATTTTCTCCTTTAGTCATTAACCTCTGTTTGAATCATTCTAATTTTCAGGAAGTCTGTTACTTCAGTAAAATTTTATCTCTTTTGTGCTAAACTCTCTTTTCAAGCCTCTCCTCTATGACTCTCAACCCCCCATTTGTCCCCATCACTCTAATTTCATTTATATTATAAATTTTACTCTTGTTTTGAGTTTTTGCATAATTTCTTCTAGGAATCTATTTGATCTTACGGGAAGCTATGATTTTCCTTTGAGTCTTTGCTTATAGTTGTTATATTCTTGTTTCTCAGCTTGTTTCTTGGGCCTCCTTGGCCTCATATATAACTGGATCTAAGTTGAGTTTGATTTCAACTTTTGGGTGCGGGGTGGGTAGGTAGAACAACTATTTTGTTGTTGTTGTTGTTGTTATTGTTCTTCTTCTTCTTCTTCTTCTTCTTCTTCTTCTTCTTCTTCTTCTTCTTCTTCTTCTTCTTCTTCGAGAAGGGAATTGAGTCCAAAATCTTCTTTGGGCATTGAGTAAATGCTGAATCCTTTCTCTTTCCTTGAACCAGGGACTAAATATATGATCACTTCCTGTCCTACAAATTCAACTTACGGTTCTGAGCTCTGAATCAAGTTCCACCCTGATTTAATGACCTACACTGTCATACCCTTACTTAATATAGAGTTCTAGATGTTTAATGCCCTTACCTTAGCCCCTGGATGAGTTCCTGATCATCCTTGGTTATCTCCATTCTTCTTTTATAGTTTGGAACTGTGGGCCCTTAGTAAATGATTTTGACTCATTCTTGTTCCACTGTTCCTGACTTGGTCATAAATTGAATATGAGTGATAAATGAGAAGTTGAATACAACTGAATTTGGGATGACTAAAAGTATAGTGGTACCCTTGACAGTAATAAGACAGTTCAAAAGATGGGTAGTTGTATTTTTTTTTGAGGGATAAGGGGTGTAGTTCTGATTTATACAGGTTGAATTTGGGAAGTCCTTTGATATTTACTTCATAAATCTGATAAGTAGTACAAAATACTTGTATATTTCTTTTAGTGCTTAAGGAAAATTTCTACCTTCTGAAAGTTTGAGCACAAGCTTCAGGGGAATATTTTGAAGTCAGGCTGAAAAATCTTTTATCAATTCAATATCATCTTTAAATTAATAATATGAATTACATTTTATTCATTTCATTAAAAACACTGTTTATTTATGCTATATACCAAGACATTTCTTAAAAGCACAGTAGGAATAATACTAATGAGTGCCATTTAGATACTTTATTATATATATATGTATATATATACATATGTATATATATATATATATATATATGAGAATACTAAAAGACTTTATCTTAGATGAAGAATCAACTTTCTGTCAGGAAAATTTTAAATTAAGTCCCTTTTTTGATTTACAAATTGGCAAAAAAAGTATCTGAGGCCTCCCTTGTCTTTTTTTTTTTTGCAATACCATAAATCAAAAGAAGTTTAGCAATGTAGAGTTTTTTTTTATGTGAAAATATTTAGTTCTGGACAGGCAGGGTCTCCCAGTTTTGCCAAGATTCAACCAAAGTCAATGCAAAAGTCTAGATATTACATTCTAAAAACTCAAAGATTTAAAATACAGTTAAAAATGAGGATCTAACTTTATAATTTGGAAAAGCTTTTCATTTTTAAACAATGATATAAAATAATTCTAAAATATATAGAATTGCTTTTTGTCCAAAGTAAAAAATTTAAATGTGGAGAAATTTTTATAGGATTTTTTTATGGAGTCACTAGCTTACTTTCACAGTATACTATATAAAGGGTAATTTTTTATTGTATTTTGAGGTTTCTTCTTTTCATTATATCTTGACCTGGGTCAAGAATAAAAAAATTTCAATAAATTATGAATGTGTGTATATATGTGTATATATATATATATATATGTATATATACATATATATATATATATGCATGTAGGTACATGTATAGGAGCATAATGAGATTTTATTTTTGAGAAAATGAGATTTTAAAAGGCAAAACTGGAATAGAGTGCTTAATTGCAGCAAGTTATGATTGTATACCAAGAAAACGGAGTGTTCATCTTGACTTATTCAAGACTGGTTGTGTGACTTAGGGGTAGTCACTTAACATCTTTTGGTCATAGTTTCCTCATTTCTGAAATGAGAATGAACTATATTTATCAGCTATATTTAAATCTAACTCAGAAGTTCTATGCTTCTAAAAAAACTAACAAAAATTTCCTTTTCTGCTTCATCTTCTTCCATGTAGAGGGTATTACACTGTTGTTTAGAAACTAGAAAAATAGTAACAAGTTGTAGCATTCTGGCTACTTAAGACTAAATCATGAAATCATAGATTATTGGAACTAAAAACTATCTCAGAGGTCATCCATAGGTAGATTCTTCATTAATTGTACCATGTACTTTTTGTTTAATATAGTCTTGAATACAGAGAATAGAAGCAAATTATGCTATATTAAAAATTAAAAATGATCTTGAAGAAAATGATGGAGGGAAAAATCTAGTTAATTCCTTTCATTTTATTCCAGAGATAAAAGACCTTGTAGCACTGTTAAGTCATTCTTAGACCAATGAGAAACAGTAAATGTTCATGCTCTTGGAAAAGTTAAAAAAAACAACAAAAAACCTAAACTTAGTGACTTTTAAAGTGTTTGAGGTTGAAAATGGAATTTTTTTCTCTCTTAAAATACTATTTAAGAAAAACAAAACATTCATGTCATAATTTATTTCTTATTTAATTAACAATTGACATACTGGGGTACTGGTTTCTTTTTTCTTTCTTTCTTTTTTTTTTTGCCATTTTTCCATTAAGGAAGTTCTTTTAAAACACATTTGAACTTTTCCCATCCGAATGATTCCCATGGACAGTTGGCAAAGAAACTAGGACAACTTGCAAAACTGGGATATTTTCCAGGCATGAGTAACTTGTTAAAAAGCCACTATTTCTCTAATACTAACAGTAAACAGAGTTCACATCCACATAAATCCTCTGTGACCCATTGGGAAAAGTTTTATATATGTATATGAAATCTTTTTTTATTCATAAAACACTTTGCTCTCAGCATGTCTGTTTATGTTTCACTTTTAAAAAATAAATACACACATCTATGCCAGTTGAGTTTAAAAGGTATCATTTTTCCAGTTGCCTGCTGCGTGCCAGTGATCTTTTGATGGATGTGATTTAGAGTACCTGGCTAGCATTGGGGAAGTATGCTTCTATATCCTCCCTCTCCCTCCCTTTATGGGAAAATAGATGGCATTTGAATAACATGTACACTTTTAGAAAGTTTCATTTTTTCATGACAATTCTACCAAATATATTTCCCTCTTTGATTTCTCATTTTAAACTTTTTGGTCTCTGAATTTAAAGAACAAAGTAATAAGAAGCTGTTTGATTCAGATCAAAGGGAGATAATAGGTTAATGCTGGTACCATTAGCTCCTGCTACCCTGAGTATAAATCATCTCTTATTTGCCAGTAGGTAATAATAATAGTACTGTGCAGATATATAGGACCTTTAAAGGGTACATGTTTTAAAGTTACTATTATTAAGTTCTATTTTGTAGATCTACTTAATGAGGCATGCAGAGGTTAAGTAAGACTTTACACAAGTTCATACAAGGATCCTGAAGTGGTTTGGGGATTAGAATCTGTGGATATCCCTTTCTGTCCACTATCATTTAATAGTGATGGGTGAATGTCAGGATTTTCTGACATTCTATTTAATAATTCTGTTTGAATATTTATTTGGTTACTTTACAAGCACCTCTGACTTTCTGAAACTGATTCCTCACCCCCCCCCATAACAATCCCACACTCATGAGATTTATTGTGTTTCCTGCTTCCGGTCACATGGTCCACAGTAATAACTTTCTATGTAACACTTTTCCATTTTTTTAATTATGATCCCAGCCAGAATCAGGAAATAAGTTTTGAGGCAAAATGGAAATAATAAATGGATGGGAAATTGTAGCAAAAGATTTTTGACTCTCAAAAATGCTTAATTTTGTTTTGACTGCATATTTAGATCTTGCTTGTTTGCTTCTATTTTACCACTTAAGATCCCATGCAAAATATACATTCCCATTAAAAAAAATAAGGAAATGGAGAAATGGGAATACATCAGAATTTTTCCCAAGGTCACAAAACCCATCTCAGAAAGACCTGAGATTGGAATTCTAAACATCTCACCTAATGCTGAATTGAAACCATTCGGTAATCTGCCTTGTTCCTGTTGCTCGTTGAGGTCAGCAATATTTTTTCTCCTCTAAAAACAAAGTAGGGGATAAGAACTGAGAAGACACAGTTGAAGAGTTCGGGGTGGTTATTTCTGTTTTTCTTTGTTTTAAGAGCTTTAAAAAATTCATTCTAAACATGGCCTTTCTAGATCTGTCTTAAAGAATTTTTTGCCATTCAAATATGATCCTTGAAGGTTAATGTGATTTGTAAGATAACAGATCTGATTTTGTAGTTAGGAAGACCTATATATTCAACTCCTACTTTTTGATATCCAGGTTGTTCCAAAAGTCTTAGTGAAAGAAACACAGCTTTAAACTACACTAAAATATTTGGATCATCCTGTATAATTGCTGAAAGACCATAAGTGAATTTCTTAGCTTTATCTCAGGGCCTGAAACAACTGTTTAAGACTAAAGTTAATTGTGAACCTATATTTTTGATAGGACTTTCCACAACACTATTTCTACGTTGATGAAATGGCAGATCTGGACTAATTATAATTATAGTAAGATTGAGATTCATAATAAGTTGCAATTTTGGCCAAATAATCCATGCAAACCTAAATATCCTTCCTCCTTTGCATATCCCATTTAAACTGAATCATTCACATGAAAAAATCCAAAAATGTTAGTGAAGACATAGACCAAGATCAATTCTTGCTTTCTACCATTCACTATTTGAATATTCACGTAGTTTTTAACTCAGAAAAACTGCATCATAATAGAACAGTTGGGTGGTATAGCTAGTATAGACAGGGATGTGACTTAACTGTGTCTGGGGATGTGACCTGAGTTATAGTAGTTTTTCATAGGATCTTCTCCAAATACACAGTGTATCTGTTTCTGACACTTTCCCTGTGGTCTTCTGAAGGCTGCAATATAAAGCTCTTTATTGTGGACATCTGGTTCCTGGTTAGTAATTCTCTATTACTAAAAAAAGAAATCTAGGATTGTGTTAGAGATCATCATCCTTCTGTTTCCATTAGGGCACATTGATTGCACCTTCCTTCTGGCAATAGGTAGGCTATTTTTTTAGTATATGTGCTGCCAAAGCAAGCACAGGTAGGCTCTTTTTTCTTTTTTTTTGCAAGGCAAATGGGGTTAAGTGGCTTGCCCAAGGCCACATGGCTAGGTAATTATTAAGTGTCTGAGACCAGATTTGAACCCAGGTACTCCTGACTCCAAGGCCCGGTGCTTTATCCACTTCGCCACCTAGCGGCCCCTAGCCTCTTTTTTAAAAGGAATTCTGAATACTGTTTTTTCAATGAAAGTTAAAAAGTTTTGAGTCCTATCCTAAGAGAATGCATATCTAGGAATGCATGTAATTTCTTCTAGGATAAGTTGATCTCACTAGACATAGAGCCATTCAAGTATCAAGTCACTTGTCTTGGGGATTATTTGGGGTACTTTACTATATATTTATCAGTGAAGCCAGAAGAATCTATCAATCCAACTACTCATTTTTAAGTGTTTACTATATGCTAGGGATTGAAGATACAAAAACAAAATTGAAAATTTGAACAATAAATCTTGTTGAATTAGCTAACTAATGAATCAATCAGTCATTGAACAAATATTTATTAAGTATCTGTTACTCAGTATTATAATTAGGACTTGATTACAGAAAAAGTATGTGCTGTGCCCTGAATGAGTTTATTTTCTTGTTCTAGAGACAAGCCTAACATGAAAAAACAGTGAACAGCAATATAATACAATAAATAAGTGCTCCATTGTGTAATATTGATTATAAATTAAGTGAGAAGAGAAAGGCAGTTGGAAATAGTAGAAAGGGGACTAGATGAAAAATCAAGGAGAACTAAGTCAGAATCTTCATTCTTTCATTGACTAGATATATGACTTTGGTCATCACTTCACCTCCCTGGGTCCCAAATTTGTCATCTATAAATTGAGATGGTTGGACTAAATGGTCTATAGGTATACTCATTCAACAAATAATATGACATTTTAAAAAAATTGTATTCTCAGGGGCAGCTAGGTGGTGCAATGAATAGAGCACAGACAGACCCTGGAGTTCAGGAGGACTTGAGTTCAAATTTGACCTCAGACACTTAGTAATTACCTAGCCATGTGACCTTGGGCAAGTCACTTAACCCCATTGCCTTGCCAAAAAAACAAAAACCATAAAAAAAAAATTAGTGTCCTCAGCACCTAACCTAGTACCTAATAAATGCTTGTTGAATGATTGATTCATTGAGTGGGTGAGTGATCTGAAAATTAAATTGTTGTTTTCTTTTAATAAAAGTTCTTTTATATACCATTGTTTCAACCCACATGTAAGTGTGAATTTAAAATACTGATTTATCCAATAGAGATTTTCCTAGTTTTCTGATTTAGAGTTTGAGTGAATAAAATCAGGGAACCTTTGAATAGTAATCTGAGTCCTTTGCTGCATGCATGTTTTCAACACAGATATTATACTTGAGATAAATGCATTTAAATATATAATATATCTAATAGGTTTCTAGGACTAAAATTAACTTTTTTAATTTGTGAAAATGTAAACTTTCTCAACTACCACTGCCATTGAACATTTTTTTTTATCTTTGACCAATACTTTATTACTCAGCTCAGGTGTTCACTGAGCTAAGATAGTTGAGAATATTATTTTATTCTCAACAGATGCACTTTTCAGGCATAAGAAACTAATTCTGCTTAATTTAGTCATTGGCATCCTTGTGCTACTTCTGTCAAAGTGAATCAAACTGAGCGTTAATTTTTGAAGCAAAACCTCTATGATCATTTCACTTGTGATTTAATCCAGATCTAACCTCAGGCCTTTTTAGGTCAAAGGTCAATGAATCAATTTACTCTGTTATTCAACTCCCTATCAGTAACCATTGTTATACTCATATATAGCTTTTATTACAGTAGATTATTCATTCATTTTTCATACTGTCTCAAATTGTGCATATTCTCATTTCTCAGAACTTTATGAGAAGGTTCAAGGACATAGAGACTTTACAGTCTTTCTTGCTTGCTTTAAAAAAACTCACGATTCAATCCACTTCCCAGGTGAATAGTTTAGCAACAATCCTATAGAGTGACTTACTTTTTTAGTATGACATAAAGACTAAGATGAAGGGGAAAAGGGATAATTGAGAATGAATGAACTCAGTTTTAAGGACTTAAAAAATATTCATTTAAAAATGTTTTCTTTCTTTCTTTTCACCTTCACCTTTGGCATCTGATGTATTACATGGACCTCCTTCTTATATTTTAAATATTCATTTCCAATCCCTCATGTCCCTTAGTTATTGTCTAGAGAGAGACTATGGCTTCCCAGTGAATCTCTAGTTAAGTAAAGGAGAAACCCCAAGGATCTGTAGTTCCCATTTGGGGAATCACTGCTCTAGGGCATTAACCCTCAAAGGAAGAATTAAAGTGGGTTTCTGTGTCAATGAAACTGAATGAAAGTGGGGTGGAATCATTAAGAAAGAAAATGACCTAGTTAGAGATACCCATATTTTTCATTTTCAGTCTTTAAAGAAAATACATTTGTTAGTTCTAAACTTTCTCTTCAGAAACTGTCTGTCAGTCTAAGGGATACCCACTAGCTATGTTTCAATCTTTGCAAATGTTTTTGAGTTGTGTTAAAGGTAAAGAAAATTATCTTTATAATATTTGTTTCAGTTTTCGAGGGAGAACATAAAAATGGTCTGAAAACCCATTGCCATGCAGAGAAATAAAGATTTTTAAATAGAAAAGAGAAAAATGGTGGTAAAAAGAGCTTTTATTCTTGAACTGTTTACTTTGGATCTGTTGCTAATCAGAAACAGAGTATCATTGTCTGATAATTACATATGTGCTGTTGTGCTGCAATTTATTTTCCAAATTCCAGAGCTATGCTCACTTTGGATTTTTTTCACAACTGTGGAAGTCATTAGAAAACCAATTTACTCCTTCCATTATCCTCCGTTCCCATCCCTGAATCACTGTCTCAGTGGAGAGAAATCAAATGATAACCCAAAGCGGATGCCATGGAAAGTTAACCAATACTAGCTATGTGTGATGTTATGCTATTTCTCAAGTTCTTTGGAAAATGTTTCTATTTTGAGATGTGAATGCATTTATTTGGGATGTAGATGCAGGCAGCTGGGATGCCATGAATAGAGTGTGTGGGACCTAGAGTCTGCAAGATTGAGTTTCAATCTGGTTTTATATACTTTACTAGCTGTGTGAATCTGGGAAAGGCACTTCATGATTATCTGCTTTGGTTTCCCTATCTGTAAAATGGGAATAATGATAGTACATCCCAGGGTCATTGTGAGGGGAAAAAAATGAGGTGATGTTTTAAAGTCATTTCTTTTTAAAAGAAATTTCATTTATTTTTTCCCAATTACATACAAAAGTAGTTTTCTGCATTCATCCTTTTGCAAGTTTTTGAGTTCCATCTTTTTCTTCAATCTTCCTTTCCTTTCCCTTTCCCCATAGCAGCAAACAATCTGACATAGACATATATAATCATATTTGTCATATTTCCTTTAGTCATTGTATGAAAGAGGAATTAGAATGAGGGGGAAAATCATGAGAGAGAGAAAGAAAAGAAATGAATATGGTATGCTTTGCTCTATATTCAGACTCCACAGTTCCCTCCCCTCCCTGAGTCCCCCCAAGGATATAGATGGCATTTTTCATTAAAGATCTCTCAGGATTGTCCTTGATCACTGAACTGCTAAGAGGAGCTGTGTCTATCAGAGTTATCATTTCACAGTGTTGCTGTTATGTTTAATGTTCTCTTGGTTCTGATCACTTCACTTAGCATCAGTTCATGGAAGTTTTTCCAGGCTTTTCTAATGTCCAGTCACTCATGATCTTCAAAAACAATAATACTCTCTATAACATTCACATACCATAACTTACTGAACTATTATTTAAAATTCTTTCTAAAAATTAAAGTTTTATAAAAGCCAGCTATCACGACCATCATCATCTTTGTAGGAAGATCATTTTGGAATTTACTCAAATTGTGAATTTTCATGTGGAATCATAGATTTAAAGCTGGGAGGAACCTTAGAGTTCACCCAGATTAGCCCTCCACCTCTTTGTTATGGATTAGGATATCGATCCACAAAGAAAGTTCTTTGTCCAAGGTTACACAGCTGCCTAATGAGCAAGTCAGCATTCTCACTCAGCTCCTGTGCCAACTTTATGACCCTTTCCATTGCACCATACAGTCAGAAGGTAATTGAACACCTCTGTGTGAGATCTCAGTTACCCCAGTATTTTGGATGTTACCTTATGAGGATACTTAAGGAGGGCCAACAAAATTATCAGGAAACATCTACTAGAAACAAACCAAAGATGTCTTCAGTAGTCACCCCCACCATTTAGAACTTAAACATAACCAAAAGATTAATGTAAGTTTTGTATTTGTAGATGAACAACTAGTGATCTAACACAAATCTTACATTATTTCATTTATTCTGTTTTGGGACTATTATATTACTTTTCCAGTTGATTTTTTTTTAAATTATGACCTGAATAGAAAAGGTTGTGTTGTGTATTTCAGCCACCAAGCATTGAGTGAATTGCATTAACAGTAAAATAATATTCTTACTGCCAAATGGACAAATATTCAATAATAACCATCTTATTCTCTGAGGCCCCAAGGAGTGCTTCATCATGTTAGCATAGCATGTCTTTTGACAGAAGGCTTCCCTGAAATCTATCCACCCCTCTGTCATTCACAGCTTTCTGATTCAAACCAGCTTGACTCTCAGTCTGGCAGAATGACTGAGTTTCTGAAAACTTACATTGTATATTAGCAAGAGGGTTATTCAGCTGACCTTCTATCCCACATTGGACAGGTTGAGTCTGACCACTGGTGCTGCTTTCAATCACAAAAGATTGTTCCAAGAGAGAAAGTTGAAGGAACAGGCACCAAATGTGATCACCTCTTCCTATTGAAGTCTGACCTAGACAGTGAACAATGTAAAAAATATTTCTAAAGATATTCCAATTGTCTTGTTATAAGAAAATAATATAGATAAGTTTTTTAAACCTTAGGCTTATATAATTACTAGACTTTTTAAATGAATATAATTTATTAGAGAGGAAGAAAATAATCATGGCTGTATTAGATGCTATTACTTGTCACCTTTATTCCAATACTGACTTAGATCTTTTTTATAAAGCCTTTCCTAAACTATCTTCCCTCCAACACTTAGGTGAAAATGACCTCTGCTTCTTTGAACTTTTCATAAATTGTGCCTTTGTATTCTACCATGTATTATGGATATTTATGTACTTCTCTCTCCCAGTCTTCATTATCCTGAAAGCATCTTGAGAGTGTTATTCTATTAAAAAAATAAACAGTGCTTTTCACATAAGAAAAATGAAATCTATTATTTGTACAATTGAATGTATTTTTTAAATTCATGACATAAAAACCACAGAAATATAGTATGTTGATTACAATCTTTTATTTTGTCCAATTACAAGTAGAAATAGTTTTCAACATTCTTTTTTAATAAAATTTCGAGTTAAAAATTTTTTCTCCCCCAAACCACTCTTCAAGATGTAGATGTTAGAAAAGTACAATCATATTAAACATATTTCTACATTAGACATATTCGTATATCTTTCTATTAAGAGTACAGACAATGTGTTAACTTCAGCCTTCTCAACTGAAAAATGGAGTTAAGGATGCCTTCTCTACCTGTTTGACCTAGCCTGAATACTTGTTAACTGTGTGAATAGTGATAGTGACTTAAGTTCTATTAGCTTTATTTGAGAGGTATTATGTTTTAGTGTTGAGATGTCAAATAAACTGCCTCCAACTCTCCAATCTTGGACCTGATTAAAAGTAAAGATAAATGTAATTGGGGGATAACCAACAAAATAAATAAAAAATATAATAATATTAAAGAGTACTTTTTTAAGTCAGTATTTTTGGCTACAAGGATCGTAATGTAAGATCTAGTGACTCCTGTTTCTATTTGAGTTTGATATCATTTGGTTTAGTAGGCAGGACATTCAACTTGGACTAAGAAAGACTAAATTCAAATTCTACTCCCCATATATACTAACCCATGAAACTAGACAAGTATCTTAACCTTTCCTTACCTCAGTTCCATCATCTGTGAAATGAGAGTGCTGGTTCTTTTGACCTCTAAGGTCCATTCCAGCTCTAAATTTGTGTTTCTATTTCCTTGAGTTTTTTGTGCACAGTGTTATGTAAACAAAATCTCATGTATTGTTTATAATTTTAAAAAATCAGTGGCAGAACACAATGAGTATTGTATCCTCACACACGCAGAGATATATTTCCATGAAAACATGGAAATTCACAATGGTCTTACTTGGTCTAATGTACATTTATAGGCATAACACAATAAAGTAGAACTTCCCATTTTATCTACTAGGCTCAAGCAGCTACGATGGTATTATTGGGGGTGCTGCTTTTTTTTTCTCTCTCTCTTCTGTCCCATCTATGACTGGGAGGGTCAAATCTATGGCAAGTTCATTTCTGGGCCAACTCTGCCAAATTATATGAAGTGAATTAATGTCCACTAGAGCTTAGAACAGCAAACTCTGATTTAAGCTCATAGGTTGAACTTGTCTACAATTGTTGAGGTGAAAGGCCAGTTCATAACCATTAATTAACCTAATCCATCTCAATCTACTTTATTTTATACCTTTTAGGGAATGTGGCTCTGTGAAGTATATTTAGATAAAGTAATGCTGTTTAAAATCTAGAAATACAGTTGTTCCTCTGAAGATGATTACAACTTAGCTGCATGCTAAAAATAACTGAGTACTTTGTCTTTTTTGGATTTTAGAAACTAATTTATTTAATATGAACTGTACAGTATGTGAAAGTACACGTGTATTTTTCCTTAGCCCTGAACTTAAAGCAGTTTGTTATCTAAAAGAATCAAATTAAAACTTGCCATTTTTATTGGTTTGTTACTAATTTTGAACTCGTTTCTTTCATATTTGGTTGATATATATGCTGTGCTTGTATAGATGATATTAGATCTTACAAAACATGAATACTAAAGATTATGAAGCAATAGGTAGTTTGTTATAACATGGATTCAGAACTGAAACAAAAATTCTAGTTTCCTTTTTGCTCTAAACACTAAGCTCAAACTATCCAAAAATATTTCTGTTGTACACAGATTTATCCTTAGAATGTGGAAATTCCTTAGGGACATCAAATCTCAAAACACAGGATTTAATATAAGGGTTCATGAACCCTATTGACAATCTGGTGAAATATGAAGAACTATTCTCAAAAATAATGTTTGTTATTTTTATTTATAATTGAACTAAATGCTAAATTGCAAATAGAAGATAATGAAAATAAAAGTACGATTTGATTATCAGACCCCTTGAAATCTAAATTTAACTGAAGCAGCCATTAAAACAAATGTTCTTTACCTGGAGCCCTTCAATTCAGTGGGTAATACATGTCTTAGTTAAATTTTTTTTTTCAAAAAAGGGTTTCTATTTCTATTTGGAAGAGATCATAAGGATGAAAGTTAGACTTAGAGAGCTTGAATGACTTGTGCAAGTTTACACAGGTAGTAAGTGGCAGAGCCAGAATTTGAGTCACTTTAAATTTTGAATTCATGATTGAAATTGACATTATTTACAAATTATATAGCTATTCAAAATTACAACATTATTTGGTAACAGATGTAATGTCTTGTATAGTTTTAAAACTAGGTTTAATGTTGTCATGTGGCTTACTATTTTGTTCAAAGTATTTTTCCAATCTTTGAATCACTGAAAACATCTGTGAGTCTTGTAACTAAATTGTTATTCCTACTTCTCCTACCAGCCTGGCAAGAAACAAAAACAAACAAAAAACCCTACCCACATAAATAAACTGCCTGATCTGCAAACAGTGTGGCAAATAAAATGGGAGTATCCTTTTATGATACTCAAAATCTTTAAAGCTTAAGAATTATTGTCAATAGAATGTAGGACTGAAAGAGGCAGCATGAGATAGTTAACCTGTCACAAAGACCTGAGCCGAGCTGGCCCTCTGATGCATATTTGCTGGGTGACCTTAGGCTAGTCACTTAATCTTTTAGTGCCCCAGGCAACATTCTAAGACTATATGTTACACATGAGTTATCCATCTACATCCACATCATAGTTTACATGGAGGAAATCACAGGTCCAAACTAAACAACACCACCAAAAAGTGAAATTTAAAATACAGTTTGTCACTGAAGTGAGAAATAATAATAGAAACATGCATATAATTGAAAAGTAATCTTACTTGTTTGCTTTTTCCTTTTCTTTTGTCAAAAAAAGATAAAAAGAAGCAGATCATTATGTATTATGAAAGGTAATGTCATTTAATACAATAATGTATACCAATATTTGTTTTGAAAATATTTTCTAAAGACAGCATAGTTAAAAGGTTCCTATCACATTGATTATAATTGCTAAAATTGAAAGAGAATTTAGCACTGGGGGAAAGCCTAAGTGAATTACACCATTTTGTAGTCAGATTAAGGATTATAAATAATATGTTGTATCAGTATAAAACCACAATAGAAAAATATTTGCAACTCTCTCTCTCTCTCTTTCTGTCTCTCTGTCCTTTCTCTTTGACTCTGTTCTCTGTGTTGTCTCTGTCTCTTTTTTTTTCTTTTTTGAATAAGGTAGTTGGAAGTGATAACCTCTAAATTTCCTTTCAGATTGAAATGTAAAAAAATGTATTGACTGTGCTGGTGTGTGTTTAATTTTTGTAAGGACCTGTAATTTCAGTAGTATAGGAAGTTCCTGATAAGGAACCTGGTTTATCAATGCACTGCTCCACTTTCCATCTAATTTAAAATTTTAGTGTCATCTGCTAAAGTCACATAATCAGTATATGTTAAGAGGCAAGGCTTGAATCTGGGGCTTCCTGACTCTGAGACTAGCTCCCTATCCTCAGCCATGCTGTTTCTCTAGGCATTATGCCACACAATAATCTGATAAATTACCAATGGATACAATCCTGTTTTGTAACTAAATTATAGAAAACTGATCTGACCTTTTCACCCTAAATTTCCCTAATGGTTTGACTCCAAGAAAAATTTGGAATTAGGCTCATAGGATACTTTGTTTTTATACCTATAATCTTAATAATTAGTTTCATAAAAGAAAATATAATTGAGGCAAACATTTTCTGACAGATCTTTATTTAATTTTCAATTCTCAATTTCTACCCACTCCAGGAAAAGAACATAGGTTTTTGGGATTCTGAAACAGGAAGAGATTAAGGAGATTAAGAAGAAAATGAATGAACAGAAGTCTCATACCTCAGAAATGCATTTTTTTCATCTATATGTGTACAGGTAAAGGACAGATTAAGATAATGCTGTGAAGGAAATCTGATTCTCTTGTTTTCAAATCTAAGGTGAAGTTTTAAAGTAAAATAAAAAATTGAAATTCATATCAGAACAATACAAGTTGTCCATAAGGTCTCCTATTTGAACAATAGCTTTGCTGTCTCATTCTTTGTTTAGCTTCTGGGCTATTATGAAATATTCACTGACTTTCTAGACTATGGACATCTACGTATATGGCAAATTAAAAGGGATGGAATGTCAGAGATTAGATAAGCATTGTGATATTAATTATTCTTAATAACTTGTTTGGAGCAAGTTGTTTTTGTTTTTTCAAAGTAGTGGGGTTAAGTGACTTGCCTAAGGTCACCGCTAGGTAATTATTAAGTGTCTGAGGCCAGATTTGAATTCAGGTTCCCCTGACTCCAGGGCCGTGTTCTATTACCCCCCCCCCCCACCACCACCACCTAGCTGCTCCAGATAAGCATTGTGAATGGACTATGGGAGCTCACCGGTGAAATTCAAACCTAAAGGTATTCTAGTTGTAATGGTTATTGTTGATCTAGTGCAATACAATCCTAGATAGTGACAAATTGTACAGATGACAAGATAAGAGTAGATAGGAGGATAATGATGGCACCATCCAAGGAAACAGAGAAATCTGAGAGAAGCAGGAAAGGTAACAAGTTCAGTTTGGGACATTTTAAGTTGAAGGTATCAACAGAACAGGAATTTAGAGATTAATAGCAGGCAATCTGAAATTTGGAACTGAATGGTGAGAAAGAGACTGAATATATAAATGAGGGAGCTATCTACTCATAAGTAATAATCAAAATTGTGAGGAAGGACGAGACTACTAGTCAATATATTTGATTACTAGTTAATAGTTAATAAATTATGTGAAATACTAAATTTTATATAGAGGTTGGTGAAAATAAGGATTTAATTTTTCCCACCCATGATCATAGTTCTCTTGAATTCATTTGACCTGGATCACACAGCATAATAAACCTTCATTAAGGGGATGAGCTGTGTTTTTGATGTCAATGCACTTATAATGGGGCTGTCCTCTGAACCACTGCCATCTTCCATTCAAAAAATGTCCTAGGCACAATTTTAGTTAGCTGGAGATCTGCCCCATACTCCTCCCCCACCCCCCCAAAAAAACCAAACTCCAAACTGACCCGTGAGAGAAAGGAAAGACTATCCAAATGGACATTTATATTCAATGGTGTTAAACAAAAGAAAGCAAGAAGCCAACTCTTGATTAAGTTTATGCCTTATCTAAGGCCTCACATTTTTAATTATTTTCACTATATAGGTGCACAACTGAGCAACTTCTATTGATCAGGGCTGAGAAAGGAGAAAAGAAGAAACTCAGTTTATAGATGTCTGTATGAATAAGGAAGTTGAAGCCAGTTGCTAAACAGATGAGAAACCATTTTCAGAATTTTTCTCCTCTTTGCCCTTGAACCAGATATTTGAAAGTCAACAAATGATTTGTGATCTAGAATTATTCAGATGATAAAACAGGAGGAAAGACTGATAATGATTCAGTAATAACTATAACATAGTTATGATGTATACAACACTAATGGATTACCACTTTGGAGAGAAAACTCCTTACTTCATGTTGTCATAGATAGTCTGAATTCCATGTTGTCTTGAATCTCTGCAGGTGAGGGGAGGTTTTACAGAAAGGGAAACACATATAAAAACAAAATAGACACAAAACAAAAAACAAACTCTTTTTTCCTTAAAAAAGTTCACTTTTTTTTCTTGGAGATTTTTCAATTCAAAGAGTTGTACCAGATTTCTACTGAAGAAAGTAAATAAATAATGAGTGGGAGTGGGTGGAGAAGAGCTGGAGAATATTGTCTACTTTTTGTTTCTAATGTCAAGGCCTCAGCTAAAAAGATCTTGGACCAAACAGGCTCTCCAAAAGAGATACATTTGCCAAAGAAATGTCACTACTGTTAAATAGACCTAATGAATGCATAGATTTAGAATCTCATTTACGTTGAAATATGTTTAGTAAGCCAACTTGGAGACTGAACATTGGGACAAATTGTTTTCTCAATAGTTTAATAACTCCAAGGACCTTGTCGGCTTCATAAAACTAAAGAGTTGCACCATTCACTTACAATTCAATGTCATCTTCAGAATTGTATAAAGTGGTTTTAATGAAGCAGCTACAAACACAATAGCATATCATTGAGTAAGAGGCTTTTAACTCTGCCTGAAGACAGCTAAAGAAAAAACAACCCTCAAGTAAAATAGGCCAAAGGACAGTGACTCATCCCAAGTCCTGTATTACTTCTAAAGGCTCAAAGGGCCTCACAAATTAATAAGCAGCACATACTTGGACAGGCATAAGATCCTAGGCACCTGGGGTAGATCTGAAATGAAAATAATACAACAGAGAGACACAGAGAAATGACAGAATGTTAGAGTTATTAGGGACATGAAAGATCAGTTTCTCCATTTCCTATAGTTTAGAAATGATAAAATTGAGAAACTAGCAGTTGAATGACTTATCCAAAACCCCACAGCTAATGAGTGGTGGAACCAGAATTAAAAGTACAAGCATCCAAGGCTAGTGATCATTCCAACAACCTAAAATTCATTCATAAGGAAGACTCAATAAGACTTAATGACTAATTGAATTTAACAGAGAGGAAAAGGGAGGAGTCAAGGATAATTTTGTGGTTCAGAGCCTGAGTGACTGAAAAGTAATAACAATAAAAAGACAATAAGGATACTAATGATAAAGTATTTTAAGGTTAACAGGATGCTTACATACATCATTTTCTTTAATTCTCACAGCAACATTATTAGCATGTCTATTTTTCAAATGAGAAAACTGGGACTTTAAGTGGTAAAGTGACCGTCAGATGTGTCAAGTCTAGTAATTAATGTAGCTAGGATTCAAAACAAGTCCTTCGTAGTCCAAATAAACTCTGACAGAAACATGTAAGGATGATGTGAAATTGATTCCAGGGAAAAATAAAATGTGTTTGAATGGAGAAACATTGAGTTTAAAGCTAAAGTCAGGATATCCATTTAGAGATGTGGGTCTAAACTCAAGGAAAAGGGATAATATTTAGTAGTTAGTTACATAAGAAGTGCAAATTTCTTCCCTAATTGTCTGAAGTTCCTTCTTCCAATGCAGATCCATTCCTTTTGAACATTTTTTGTTTTTAAGTTTTGCTTAGAATAATGAGTTAAGTACTTTGGCCCAGGACTTCTGCTGTACACTATTCCAGGTCTAATCTCTATCCCATATAGTGCAAATGTTCAATTTGATGGCTTACAAGTCCGAATGTAATGAGCAAATTTGGGAAATTCAGGCTTAGGAGCCTGAATGTGAGAATGGTCATAGCACATGAATTGGTGATGCTGTTGCTGGTTGTTCTACTATTGTTAATGCTGCTACTAGTTGCTGCTGCTGTTGTTATTTCAGTCAACCCCTTTTGGAGTTTTTTGGGAAAATATACTGCAGTGGTCTGTCATTTCCTGCTCCATAGTACTCTACTCCAAAATTCTGTGTTTAGTGAAATTTGACCTTTAGACTTTTGTAATGGGCAAACAGATAAACAATTTATTTTCAGATCAGTTTAGAGAAATTATATACAACATTTTTGCATAGTATCCAAATTCTGTTTATAAGATTGATTAATTTTATAAAATTTTATTCTTGGCTCAGAGCCTCAGGGTTTAGGTAAATAAAATAATTGTTAGAATATTACATTTAGGGGTAGCTAGGTGGCGCAGTGGATAGAGCACCGGTCCTGGAGTCAGGAGTACCTGAGTTCAAATCTGACCTCAGACACTTAATAATTACCTAGCTTGTGTGGCCTTGGGCAAGCCACTTAACCCTACTGCCTTGCAAAAAAACTAAAAAACAAAATCATTTTTAAATGTGCCTATACTGAAACTTCAATTAGATGCATATCAGCATCAGTAATTATTCAGATGTTAACAAGAGGATTGGATTTAAAGTTAAACTTAAAATTCTCATAGACTTGATAATTTTTTCCATATTTCAAATTTTTTCTCAAATTATGATGACTATACTGTCAGTTCAACAGGGGCACTCTTATATTCCTGTTTCATTTATTTGCCTTCTGCCTTCTTTACTTTTCTCTTTTTCTTCTTCCTCTTCCCTGCTTTTTCCTCATCTTCTCTTTTCATTTTCTTCCACTTCTTCATCTTCTTCTTTCCATTCTCTTCTTTGCTTCTTCTTTCTGATATATTAACAAATATCTGAGCTCCATCATAATTCAAATTAATTAGTAAAACAACATTATTCAAGATGGGGAAGCAAAGAAAATTAAATCTTGTAAATCATAGCCATAAAATGTTAAACCTAACAATACTCTCCTGTTCTAACTTAAACAAAGATTAATTTCCTAGAGCTATTTGAAGCAATTAATGGAGAAATCACTAACAAAATAATTTTTTCATTAGTTTGAATTTTGACCATAATAGCCATCAAAACCATACAAAACATTCTCTAAGGACCAGAGACTTAAAGCTATTCTTAAAGACGAGCTCTAACTTAGTCCCAGAACTTTGATTCTAATTTATCTATAAAATGTTTTCAGTTTTATATTAAAGAGATTTGTGAAAGTTTTATATTTTTAGCATTTAAATTTTTTGACAAAATGATTGTCTTATATCTGTGTACATATTTTTGTTTCTTATAGGAAGTTTTCTTTCTTTTATTATTTTTCTTTTGTTTTAAATTAGAATAATATGAGAAAGGAGATATGGCTGTAGAACTGGCTCTACCTAGTGAGGTAGAAGTTTTTAAACTTTAAATGACTATTTTATATCTTGAAAAATGAAAGTATTGAAATACATACAAGCATATATATATAAATATATATACACATGTGCATATATATACAAATATACGTATAGACAGATAGATAAATAGATAGATAGATTGATAGATACATTTATAAAGAGTTATTTCCAATTCTAAAAATCTATGAAATCTTCTAGGATTTATTCATGAAAAAAAGATACTAGCCACACTCTGTATAAGTAACATCAGAGCATCTTGTGTCACATGTTTCCTTTAAGATGATACAATTAAAAGGTGAACTTGATCCTTTATGTTTATAAGATCTCCCCTAACCTCAATGTAAGTTTCATTGAGATATTTGAAATGCTTCTTTTTCCTTCCCCAAAATTTCCCATTTCCCCTTACAAACCATTAGAAAGTACATTTGAAAGTGAAGCCTCTATCAGAATATGGTATTACATGACATTGTAACCTTTTTCCCTCCAGAAAACCACCCTTTATGAATAAAACATAGGTGACCTTTAAAAACTTAGCAGTTGTACTAGGTGATTGCATATTAACAAGCTTTTTGAAGAAATAGGACAGGCACTGTATGTTTCAGTTAAGGACAGATAATAGAACTATTCAAATAATTTATTATTTTATTCAATATGGGGAAATGTAACAACTACCTCAACAAAGTCCTGTTAAATTTCCCTGAGTATAATTTTATGCAGGTCCCCATTTATCTAAATTGTGCTCTTACTATTAAATTAAAAGCTCCCATAGAAATGACATTGCTTCCTCTTCTGGAAATTTTACATGGTTTTGTTAAATTTCTTTTGAAGATCTCAGCTCCATTTTTTTAAAGTAGGAGTAAAACTAAACCAGTCTATCCCCAGGCATGTGGCAAATAATGGCAGTCAGCTCAGGTCCCAAATTCTGAGGGCTGCATGTTGCTAAAATGATTGACATCATGGTAGTCACTCAAGGAGTTGATTTGGATACTGTCCTTCAGATGGGGTGTAAAAAGGACATAAGATTCAAATTCATTTAATTTGGCAGCCTCAATCTTTGGCTATACTATGATGGGTCATGGATGACATAACAGTATCACTGAGATCTAGACAATGTTCTTAAGGAATTTTATAATCCAGAAAGAGAAAATGGGTCAAATAAAAAAAAAAACATAAATTAGAGTATGGTGGACATGAAAAAAAATGCACTTCCATGAGAATTTAAGAAAGGATTAATGGAGGAGATAATACTTGATTCTTTAAATATAGGAGCAATTCAAAGTAACAGAATTTGGAAACAGGAATTGGGGCAAAGAGGGTAATCCAACTTTAGGGATTCATTTAAACAGAGTTTAAAGGTGAGGGACCTCAGGTGAAAGGCCCAACCTATGCCAAAGGAATAGGGCATTAGGAGAGCTGGATTCTTTTCCTGGTGCTATCAGTAACTTTTGATATGATTATGATCTTGGACAATTGTTATTACCTTTCTGTTTCTATTTATTTATATATAAATACTCTTCCAGTCTTGAATGACAACTAATAGGCTAAGAGAGAGAGAGAGAGAGAGAGAGAGAGAGAGAGAGAGAGAGAGTTTATTATTTATGATGTGTTAAGAATTGTACTAACCTGAATAAAAATAAGGAAGACATACTCTGCCTTCAAGGAGTTTAAATTCTGGAGATTTTGACCATTTTTTAAAGTTAGGGCTTGAACATGGCTCTCAGTTTGCCTCATGTCCTGGACCATCTTCAATTGTTCTGATTTATATCTGACCATTGGACTGGGATAGCTCAGGAGGAGAAAGTGAGGTAGGTAACTTGGGACAACACCCCCCTCACTCAAATCCAATTAACTTGCTTGTCATGGCATCACCTCTCTGATGTCACGGTCTTCTCTAAGAATGAAGGATAAAAAACAAGTTTAACTGAGGCAATTCAGTACCAGTTCAGTGAGTTAGGCTAAGTAAGAAATGAGGCAGAAAATGGGTTCTTTAACCTAGTCAAAAACACAACAACAATAAAAATACAACCTGGAAGTGAAGACTATTAGGGTTTCTGGCTGCAACATAAACAAGTTCTATGTACATTAACTCTTAACCAATCAGGACTCAAACATTAACCAAGAGGGGTTTGGTCTGGGATCTATTATTGGCCAACCAGTAAGAACCAGAAAAATTTGAGAATTGCAATACCCTAAGATGTCTTGCCAGTTTCAGAGATTAAAATTATATTTCTATGAGCAAAGCAGACACAGTTAAGGGTCTGATACAGAATAACGACAGAAAGGAGAAGAGAAGTGAGGAGCTGCATTGCCCACCTGGCCAGCAGTGGAGCAGCTGATTCATATTTGGCAATTGGATCCAAAGGACTCTAGAAGAGAAAATGAGACTGGTGACTTAGCACAGCACCCCTTCACTCAAATTCAGTTCATTTATTTGTCTTGGCATCATCTCCCTGATGTCATGGTCCTCTTCAAGAATGAAGGATAGGGGCAACTAAGTGGCACAGTGAATAGAGTACCAGCCCTGGAGTCAAGAGGACCTGAGTTCAGTGTGAGCTCAGACACTTAATACTTACTTAGCCGTGTGGCCTTGGGCAAGTCTCTTTACCCCATTGACTTTCAAAAAAAAAGAACCCAAATACAAACTAAAAAGAATGAAGGACAAACAACAAAAACCCTAATTGGGAAAACAACACATAAAGCTGGAAAACAAATGAATGGTATGGAAGTAGTTAGGAAGTGTCACTAGAGAGAAAACTCATCAATCAGAGCCTAGCAGCCCAGATATATATTCCAAGGTTGTGGAGGGTAGAAGATGAAGACAATAGTTAGCATAGAGAAAACATACTCAAAAGCACTTTGAAAAACCCAAACCATACAAATCGGAAGTAATATTATTTTTATTCATGTTTGAAACATTTAATTGAAACAACTAATTCTCATTAAAATTGCACAATGGAGAGATGATTGGACCTAGAGTCAGGGAAATGTAGGTTCATAACTGGTCTCAGACATTTATGAGCTGTGAGACCTTAGGCAAGTCACTTAACTACTGTTTGTTTCAGTTTCCTCATTTTGCAAAATGGGCATGACAAAAAGCATCACCATTTAGAGCTGTGTTGTGAGGATGAATTGAGACAATATTTTTAAAGTGCTTAACACATAGTAGGTACTATATGTTAACTATTACATATAAATTCAGGGTTTTTCATTTTAAGATTTCCTTGTTTATTTAAACAGCTTTGCAGACAAGAACATTCATTTTGAATTGATTTACTTGCTTTTTCTCTTTTGTGTGAAGAGAAGAAGACTGCCTTTTAGGCCAAATACTTTTAAAACATTGTCTAACTTGTATAATAATTTCTTTCATTGTGGAGGAAAGAGAGCTCTTGTTAGGAAAAATCACCATAGCATTTTGCTTGATAAAAGAGTGTAAATGCTTTGAAACCATCAATACATGCCATTATCTTAAATGCTCTCTTTTGAAAATATTTTTGTCTCTGGTACCTTTGCCTATATAGACATTAATATGGTTTAAAACCATCAAGAATCATAAGAATTTTATGTTTTGTCCTTCATTTTCAAAGAAGACTACAATAGCAGGGAGCTGATGCCATGATAAGTCCCTGAATTAGATTTTAGTGAGGGGGGGTACTATGCTAAGTCACTAACCTCACTTTCTCCTCTGTAGTTATCTGGGTCCAGTGGTTAGATATGAATCAGGAAGACTGGAGATGATTCTAGATGTTAGGCAATCTACTTTAAGTGATTTGCCCAAGGTCACACAGCTAGTAAATGTCAAGTGTCTGAGTCTGGATTCAAACTCCCGTCCTCCTGACTTTAAGACCAGTGCTCCTGACTCTAAGACCACTGCACCACCTAGCTGTCCTTTAGAATTTTATAGATAAAGCCAAAAGATTCACTTTGTTTAAACTAATATGGGATGAAATAATAAAAAATAAATGTTCATGCTTACAGGATGAATTATTTTCTCTGACCTTCAAACATAGGGGTAGAGGGTACAGAGGGTTCTGATGACATGTCTGTCCTTGAACCTATACATTTAATTACAAATTTTATTTAATTTTAAAATATTTGTATTTTAATCAGCCCTTGTACTTATATTTTTATTCTTCTAAGAATTCTAATCATATAGTATCACTGAGAAAACATTGATGAACCAGCTTTATAGTCATAATTTTTGTTGTGTGATGATCTTTAAAATAATATTCATAATTCGGATTAAACAAATCTAAAGTTGGATGGTGCTACTCACATTTTGTCAACATGATACCAAATTAACTCAACTATTTGTTCATCTTAATATTTTTTAGAAAATCAGAGGAGATGTAATTGACTACTTGTACTGTCATATACATCCAACTGAAAGACATTCATCAGTAATCAACTCAATGCCATTACTAGATAATATTGTATTCTGAATCAATGGTTGTTTCTCATGCTTCAGGACTTTAAAATTTAATGTAATTTTTACTGCAACTGTGATTATATCAGTATAGTGAGCTCCTGGTGAAGAGTTTCTTCTTCCAACACACATTATCACCTTTTCTTCCACTTAGAGTATTATAAAATTACCTAGCACATCAAGAGGTTAAGTGACTTATCCAGGGTCACACAATCAATATGTGTCAGAGGATGGACTTGAAGTCAAGCATTCTTGTCCGCTAGAAGAGAGCTCTCCATCTTCCCTACCTCTTAGGTAAAATTTGTTGAATTTAAGAAAAGAACTTTTATTTTAAAGTTCCTCTTGTTTTTTCATCAGAAATCAAATAATACTAAGAAATAAGAATTCATGGACAATACTTGATCTTGAAGTGCTACAGAAAGGATTTATATTATCATATGCTACTGAACTAAGATGCTAAATAGGTTAGTTGAAATAAGTTAAAAATGAAATGTTACTTTTATATTTATGTTTGCAATTTGGAGGGTGCAGCAAGAAGGTCTAGTAGTTTCCCATGTCCCTTAGATAACTTAAACATTATGTCAATAAACAAAGTGTTTACTTTTTTTACTCATGTCCTTAGTTCTCCCTCTTGTTCCCCTGCCAGGATCTTGTCATAATGAAATTAATCAATTTTAACAGCTATCAGTTTATTCTAATATGTATTTCCCCTCCAAAAGAGCTTTCAATAGACTTAAATTCTAAGAATAGACTAAAATAATTCAACCTTTCTTACTATTATCTTAAGTGGGAAGCCTAAATTTCTGTGTAAACTAAACACAGTTCAGCCCAGTCTAAAATTGTGATAATAAACCTTCTTACTTTTATTATGTTTTATTTGACAAGTCTTGAATATGATTGCCTCTAGGTGGTTTGGTGCTGCTTCAATCTTTTACTATATAAACTGCCTCTCCTGAGAACTAAAAATATATCCTACCAAAAATCACTATTTGTCTTTTTTAGCATTTTGGATTTGTAGGATTGAATCAAGAATTTCTGAGATGAAATGGAATATTTTGTGTTTATATGTGTATTATATGTTTTTGTATATATATACATACATATATACTCATAAAATAAACATATATATAATGTAGCTGTATTTGTATACACATATGTAAGTATTCTTACACAAAGACATATATATATATATAAGCATGGATATGTGCACTTTACATATATATATGTGTGTGTCTGTGTTTGTGTGTGTGCGTATGTATCTATAGACACATATATCTATATGGAACCTCCTGTAATGTGCACAGAATACATGGTCTTTCTCCTTGGAGCCAATGAGAGGAGGGGGGAGGGGAAGAACCTTGTATAAGACCAACTTGAAAGGTTTTCTCCAATGTGTCATTAAGGTGTTTCAGAGCATCTGTGTTGCTGCTATGTGAACTGGAAGGGAACACAAAGTAATCAATTTCAGTTGAGAGCACTAATTTATCACCTTGCCATCTTTTATTGCAAGGTAGAGAATCCCTCTGCTCTTTTAGACCAAACTCCCTCCTCCCTCTTCCGCTCCCCAACATACAAACTCTCATACTTAATATCTCATTCTCTTCTACCCCACCTACTTAAAAAAAATCAGAAACTAATACAATCTTTGTATCTTTGGTCAATACTTGCTCCCATTTATGTGGAAAATTTGTTTAGCCACAAATTTAATTTCCAAATTGAAGCATTTCTCCATTATCATATACTACTGAGCCAAGATGTCAAAAGAATAGGAACAATTAGTTTAAAATGAAATATTACTTTTTCTGTAAGTGGGAAGGGTACAACAAGAAGGGGGTATGACAAGTGATGGTTTCTGGGTAAATTAGAGAACTCAAACTTTATGACAATATGTATAGTGATTATTTTGTTGCTTGAATGGCAAAACCAAAAACCTATACCTGTCAAGTTTTTTATCCTGAGTTTATGGTGTTGACATGAAATTGAAATTAAAGTCATCTCTAGCTAGTCCATAGTTTCTTCTTTTCTGAGGCCACAACATTTAATGACCTTCACCTCTTGGCATAGATTTGTTCTTGGGGAAGTTCAACCTTTCCTTTTGGGGATTGTTCTTCCCCTTTTCACCATCACTGGCTCTTTGTTTCCACTATGGTGTCTTGGGACTTAAAATTTATAAGTTTAATGGGTTGTCCATAGAGCAAGGAGAGGAATACAATATGAATCAAGATTGGAAAAAATGTTTATTTTTTTTTATTTTTATTTTTGCAAGGCAATGGGGTTAGGTGACTTGCCCAAGGTCACATCTCTAGGTAATTATCAAGTGTCTGAGACTGGATTTGAACTCAGGTCCTCCTGACTCCAGAGCTGGTGAACTACCTAGCTGTCCACAAATAGTTTATTCTTACATATTAATTAATGCTAAATCTATTAAGTATCACAGTACATATTAGCAGACAAATTTAGACAGGATTCAGAAATTTAATTTATAACTACATCATACAGTTGGCTGGAAGGTTGATGGTCACTATCATAAATGTTACATAATTGGGCAATACTGCTAAATATGCATTTCCCATTTCAGCTCTATTATAGGCATTGTTTGATCAATAAGTTCACTGATGTTCACTTGCTTTGCCACCAGCCCACTCTTGCCATTGCTGCAACTTCAACCATTTTGGTAGATGATGCTTTCACTGCTTATAAACTTTTCAAGCTCACAAGTTCACCTACTTAATGAAACTCAGAAGATGAAAGGGATATATCAGGTTCAAACTTCCCTAGTTTGAGACATGCCCCCCCCCCCAGTAAAAGTTGCTCCTTGGGTGGAATGATCATGAACCTATGTCAAAGAAAGGATTCTATCCTTACCTATATCTTACCAGAGTTATATCTTGTCCCCTTCAGAGTGACTGCCAAGAAAATACAAGTTAGAAATTGTTTCTACTTTTAAAATTTCACAAAGATCTCAGCTCCTCCAGTTCTGCAGCCAGGCTCTAAAATATCCCTGATCTAATCTTCAAAATTCTCTTGTAATCATGGGGAATGACAACATTAAATGTTGCAGTTGAGAAGGACCCCATCAGACTTCTTTTTGGGATGGGATGTTGTGTTAAGTACTCTAAATGCAAAGACAAAGAAGAAACAGCCCTTACCCTCAAGGAGCTTACATTCTGCTTGGAAGTATAATATACATACTATACATGTATATATACATAAATACATATATATATATATATATATATATATATATATATATATATAGTTAGTAATTTCAAGCTGATAGGAAAGTTATAACAAGTCAGGGTATAAGAAAAGGATTAAGGGAGAAATATTCCTAAAATAAGTTGAATGCCCAAAATAAAAACAAAAAAGAGATCAGAAATAAAACAGGAGACAAAAATATTCACTCATTTGTCTTCCTGAAAAATTTCCTCAGGCTAAAAAAAGATATGCTAGGGTTTTACATTAGTATATAAGCTTATTTTCTTAGATTGTGAAAAGTCTAGACTTCGTGAAAAAGCAAAAGCAGCCTTTCTGGCAAATTATTGGACTTGCAGTCAAGAAGACTGAGGTTCAAATCCCACTTCTGGCCTTGATTAGACATGTGAACCTTGGCAAAATATTTGATGTCTTCATATGTTAAGCAACTCCTGAGGATTTATCTACTAAGTTAAGACAAGATACCATCTGCTTTGGCATAGTTCTTTGCATGCTTGTAGGAAAAAGAAACTTCTAAGATGAGTAGAATAGAAAGACAGGTAGGAAGTTTTGCTTGAGGTCATACTTTGTAACTCTATCAAACATTAACTCCTATGAGTTTGCCTCTCTACTTAGCATTTTCATAAAAACACACACCAAAATAACATCACCAGGAGCTCTTATTGTTTAGAATAAAATAATATATTTTTTATTAGTTACTCTCCTGAAAGACTGGTTCTCTTTGTATCTGCTTTGTATTATGCTCTTCTTCCATTCAATCCAGAGTACTTTCCCACAATCCAGATGTATATTATTTTCTAATCCTTACAAGATCCACACATCTTTTCATAAAATACAAAATCCCAGCATGTTTTTCCTTTTTAATTCCTAAGATATATACATATATATGTATATATATATATATTTTTTTTTTCTGTAAGCCCTGATGTTTTCTATGTAACTCCCAATATTTCTCCCTAGACCCCAATTTCCTAACCAAAGCACATTACTGATCTGATGCTTTCAACAGCCTGGTAGCACATCAATAAACTAAAGATTATTGTGCTTTGTCAGGTTTTATTTTGTAACATTATGGGAAATTCTCTGCTGCTTTGGATGAGTGCATAAACTCTTATTGCTTGACAATTAACAGAGCTAGTAATAGAAAATGCAATGTAATTTACCTTAGTACAAGGGATCTCAGTTAACAAAAATTAAACTATTGAACTCTCCTCTTGAAGGAAAGGGAAGTCTCCTCATTATGTTAAAAAAGAAAAACAGATTCCAATGGCAAGTGGGTGCTGAGTCTGGCTGGGTGGATTTATTGTTCAGATTATGTGTTTTTCTGACATGCATATAAAATTATAGCTTTTAAACTGGACAAAACTCTTTCTTTGTTAAATGAGTATTTTTTCCCTTTGGTACTATAACTTAAAGTGTACATTCTATATAAATAATGTTGGGGGAGGTTCTGTGTACATTCTGGGGTATTTGGATGTTGAGAATTGTCCTTATCTTTAGGGCTATAGCATTGCTCATCCTGTATCTCCTCTACTCTTGGTATCTCTGTCTCTTCCCATATCATAGCACTAAAGAAGAAAATATACAGTGTAATTAAATACAGAGCCATCCCGTTAAAAGTGAAGACCTCCCACAGTGCAGAGAACTGGATTTTACAGACTCCCACAGAGACCATATGAAGCCTTCATTCAAAATGGCATCTGCAGCTTTGAGCCTGCCTTCTGCCCTTTCGAAGATTTCTGCTTAGTTCAAAGAAATAATGTGTTTGAACATAAGCATCCTGATAACTTAGTAAAGTTGCAAGGGAAGTTGGGGTCGTTGTTGCCTCGCCTTCTTGGGAAGAGAAGCAGAATTGCTGCTTCAAAAATTTTCTCCTAGCTCTTCATATTCTGTAAATATGCGTTCAACAGAAACCATCACCTATTCAACATATCTTAAAGTGGCCAAAACTATATTGAACTCTGTGGCAGAGGATGGGGAGGTACTAATAAAGTCTAAGATATGGGACCCACCTTGTCAATGTGGTAAAATAGAAAGGGCATGAAAGTAGAAGTGAAATGAGGGTCAAGAAACCTATGTTCCACTCCTAGCTATGGTACTACTTACCTTGGTTATTTTCTTACCATCTCTGAAGATCAGATAGGTAAATAGATCCTTGAAGCTCTGGGTTTTATGATCCTATGATCTAATGGTAATTCTTCAAGGATCATATTACTTAGTTGAGGAAGCACTGTGAAACCAATAGAACCAACTCAGAATTAGTACCAGTTTGTGTAATGTAGACAATAATGGCAATTGGAAGCTAGAGGACTACAAGAGTGAAATAGTGAAAGAAGCTAGCTAGACTTGGGGTCAGGAAGATCTTGATTTAAATTCTTCCTCTAATAGTAACTAATTATTAATCCTTAAAGAAATCACTTACTGTGTGGTAAAGTAAACAGAGAACTGGCCTTAGACTCAAGGTACCACAGAGTCACATCCTGTGATGATGTATTGTGTGACTAAGGGTTAATCATTTAACTTCTCAGTTGCAATTTCTTCATATGTAAAGTGAAGGATTGCAATAGTCTTTAAGGTTTCTTTCAGTTTTAAGTCTATGATCCCTTAAGACTCTCTGAGACTCAGTTTCTTCATCTATAAAATGTGGATAACAATATCTTTAATAATTACTTCACTGAGTTGTGAAGAAAAATAAGAAATTATGGGTTAATTATGATGTAAATCATTAAGGGATATATCAATTGCTGTTATTTTAAAAAAAGTCTCCTCTTGGTAGAGAGATAAGCTGGACTTTTGAAGACTTTACCAAAAGGTATAATAAGGAAAAAAAAGTTGTATTATGAGTCAAAAACCCTATGTTTGAATCTCAGCTATGCTACTAATTACATGTGTGTTCTCAAACAAATCCTTTGATTCATCATCTGTAGAATAAAAGTTTGGACTAGTTGACCTCTACAGTAGCTATTGGGTCTAAATCTGTGATGATGTTATTCTGTTAGGATTTGGAAAAATAAAGAAAAAAGGAAAGAATTACACTTTGTGGAACTGGTTTATACAAATGTGATAGCATACTAGATGACAAGAATGAGGATTCAAAAAGATCTTGACAGATAAGGAAGACCTTTAGGTCACACTTAATAACATCAAACAATATAAGGTTTAATCTAAAGAGCCTTACTAGATGGCAAAATGGTTAGTGTTGGGCCTGGAGTCAGAAAGACTCACCTTTCTGAGTTCAAATCTGGTCTCACATATTTACTAGCTGTGTGACCCTGGGCAAGACACTTAACCTTATTTGCCTCAGTTCCTCATTTGTAATATGAACTGACAAAGGAAATGGCAAACCACTTTAGTATCTTTGCCAAGGAAAAGCCAGAGCAGGTCACAAAGAGTATGACTTGACTCAACAACAACAACAACAACAATAACAACACCACATAAAGAATTAACTGTTTCAAAGAATTGCCTTTATAAGTACAAAATGAGGGTGGCATGGCTAAATACCGTTTTATTCTCTGGGGTTTTATTGGATTGTAAGATTCATATGAGTTAACAATGTGATATGTATGACTCCTAAGAAATCTCATGTAAAGTTAACTTACATTAACAAGGTCCAGAATTAGGGAAATGATTATTATTTGCACTGGATAGAACCAATTTGGAGTAGTGGGGTCAGTCTCATGTGTCATATAAGCAGATTATGGCAACCAGGATGGGGAATGGGACTTGTATTTAGTTATATGACCATCATATAGTCTTGAGATTGTTGACTAGAAGAAAAGATTTAACAGGGGCAATAAGGTGACCCAGGGGATAAATGAAGAAGATCTAAGTTCAAATGCTACCTCAAGTACTTATTAGTTATGTGATTTCCCTGGCCTATTCACTTCCATTTGCTTCAGTTTGATCATCTAAAAAATGACAATAATAATAGCACCTATCTCTGAGAGGTGTTATGAGGATCCAATGAGATAATATTTGTAAAATACTTAACTAGTGCTTGACTAAGTTTTAATCAGAAACTAAATTTTAGCTATGTTCATGATAATGATAGAATTTTTCACAAAATGTGAATTATTGCCAGGAAGAATAGGGAACAGACTCACTCTGCTTTATCTCAGAGGGCAAAAGTTCAAGCAATGTTGGAAGATGTTATGAAGATAGAGTTTTAGTCTTATAAAGAAGCACTCATCTCTCAAAGGACAGTAGTCTACTTCAGTAGGGAATTGCATTTCCTCACACTAGAAATCTTGATGTCAGTCAGCTAACATTTTGTAGGTGTCTACCTACAATGTGCCAGTTTAACAGTATATTAAATACTGAAGATGGTTATTCAACTAATATTTTCCTTTTAACTCTGTCACTGTGTGTTATTGATGAACTGCTCTTCTTTTTAGGGAATCATTTGGGGAAATAAGTAGTAATATTCCCAGAACAAAGATTAATGTTAATGTAGATTCCATTATCTTCTTTCTCAACAGATGATCATTTCACATCTAAATTTTTGGGAGATCTTTTTAAAAAATAAATACTGATTTAGTCAGTCAATTAGCATTTATTAAATGCTGGGCACTGTGCTAAGTTGAACAGAAGATTTAACAGGACCACCTAGGTAGAGGACTGGGTCTGGAGTCAGGAAGTTGTTATTGAGTCATTTTTCAATTGTTCATCTCTTCATGGCCCCAGTTAGGACTTTATTGGCAAAGATACTGTAATGCTTTTTAATTTCTTTCTTTTAGCTCATTTTACAGATAAAGAACTGAGGCAAAGACAGTCAAGTGACTTGTGTATGCTCTTGAATATGAGTTGACCTGACTTCAGGTCTGGCACTCTATCACTGTGTAGTCAGGATGATCTGAGTTTAAATGCAGTTTCAGTCATTTACCAGCTATGTTACCCTAGGAAAGTCACAGAATATCTGCCTCAATTCCTTCAACTGTAAAACATCAATAATAATAATCATACTATCTACATCTCAGAATTATTTTATGGAACAAATGAGATGATATTTGTGAAGTGCTTAGCATAAAATAGGGGCTTAATAAAAGTTTGTTCCCTTCCATTCCTCAAGCACTAGGTCTACCAAAATAACATTCCCACCCCCAAATTTGCATATTCTAATCGGGTAATCAATATGCAAACAACTATATTAACAATAACAATTCTTAATATAAGCTAAATTGGAGATGATCAATGGAGGGAAGGCCCTAAATATTTAAGCCAGGAAACAATTAAAAAAGAAAACACTCCCATTCAATGATCCAGAAGAGTCAGAATCTGATATTTATCTTGAGATGGTCCTTCAGTACAGAGGAAGATAAATGAGTGAATGCAGTAAAGAATGATAGCACGAATTATGGTTAGTGACTTATTTTGTTCTATTGAGAAGGTAAGGCAAGAATGTATTCTCCAGAGCACTGACATGATTCAGTGAGCTGCAAAGATACAAGTGTGGCAACATTCCAAAAATTGATACATTAGCAACATTAAGCAGCTACTATTCAATAATGAGAGATAATTGCTAATAATTTAATTACATGGTTATTCCTAAACAATGAAATCCTACTGCATAAGTAATATGCAACGTAGAGTTTTGCATATACTTATTTTGACTTTAAAAAGATAGCCTAGGATACATGGGGGCTAAAGAAAAATCCTGCTAAAAGAATATACCTCTACACTTATAAATTAGCAATTGAGGATTGTGAGCAGATGGGTTTGAGTTTGGGATGTGATTGGAAAGTAACATGGAAGAAAGCACTTAATCATGACACCACATCATAGAATATACAGTAAATTGGCAATTGTTATAAATTCGTGATTGAGTACTATGACCTACATTCACATAATCCCACTTGACCTTAACTTATATTATTGTATTATTTAAAAAAAAAAACCTCTTTTATGGCTAGCATATGAAGAATAAAGTTTTGTATAAACTTTTTACTGTCATGTTAAAAATCTTTTAAATAACTTAGTTTCTTCATCTATGAAAAGAAAAAAATCATAATATCTCCCTCAAAGGGTTGTAAGAATCAAATGTGAACCTTAAACAGCTATGAAAAATTTAATTATTATTGTTACTATCATTATTATTATTACTATTATTGTAATTGTAACTTATAAAAATTTTTTAAATACATTGCTCATCCTTAGCAAGAACAGACAGACACATCTCAGTTTAATACCATTAAGACTGGGTTTATGAATAACAACTCAAGAAAAAAATCAGTCTCTCAATTATTGGATTTTTGAGTCTGTATAGCAGCAAATAAATGGTCTGATTGATTTTGTTTGACTTAATAGAGTGACTAGGTGTTTCAGCTTTGTATAGATGCAGAATTAGTTCATTCTGCATAATTCATCTCTATTGGAGTATTTATTCAGTTCTTGAAATGTATACAGTTGGATAAGCAGTAATGTCACTGAGATGGGTAAAACTCATAGAGATCAAACTTTTGAATGCATATATAAGACTTTGGCATTTCTCACCCTCTTCAATAAATATGGAATATGACTTTTGTCAAATAAAAATAAAATGTCACATGGAAGACCAATGGAAATGATTTGGGATTTGTATAAGATCTTTCTGTAGCAAAGTAAGGATTTAAGTCAAGCTGCATGCATTTGTTCTGCCTTAACCGACATTTAGTTGATAACTTCAGTGGGGAAAGTACACAATGGACATCTGTAATATTGATGGAATGGGGTCATTACTATTGCCTTCATCATATTTGAATAGTGAGCTTTGTGGTTAGAAAAGCGTTTCACACACATAGATAATGATGAATGTTCTGGATGTGTGAGTCAGGATTTAAAATTGCCCTGAGCTGCCCCAAGCTGCCTTACACACACAAATACTACAAAGAGTTTAAGATGAGAACATTAGACTAGACTTCTCTAAAGCTTCCCTCCCTTCCCAGTGAGCAAGTCTATATCAGATTTGCTGAAATGTCCTACTTGACCCTGTACTAACCTACAGCCCAAAAGGCACAGAGTAGGAGGGAGCTAATCCTAGCACGTAGGTTTAAGCAAACATATCGCCTCTTGAAGCAGACAGATTCTCTTACTCTTTCCAAACACATACTTTTTAGAAAGTAAGAGGGCACATGGGATTGAGGTATAGTACAATGATCATGGAGTTTTACTTCAATTTCTGTGAAACTCTGATGTGGGTGCTTCAAGACAGCATTTGAAGATTGTGTCCATCAAGATTATTATTATTATTATGGATTATTATTATGGATCTAGAGATCATACTTCTTTGATTCTCTGTCAGACTTCAAAGAATTTTAGGACATGTGAAAAACTAAAAATATGCTTTTTTATCTGATATAGACATTGTTTTGTATGTGTATGTGTATGTATATTTTTATCCCTAGTGATTTTTGAAAATAATTTGTTAGTCATTTTTTATTTGAGTTGCTGGTATTTTGAACACTTTATTTTATAGCATCAACCATCCGTTTATGTTACTTTTCTTTAATTTGACCTTGGAGACATTAATTTCCTCATTATTTTAAGGATAGAAGTGACACATTTTCTACTAAGTCTGAAGTTTCAGTCAATTTTGAAATAATTCATATTAGGCTTAACAATATACCCTCCAAACTCTGCATTCTACAATATAGATTCATGCCATAATTAAAAACTTGGAAAAGTATACTTAACAATTTTATGCATCCATTGAATTAAGTTGAAAACAAACATTTAAAAATATAACTATTGTACATGAATAGAGTCATCAAAAATTATAAATACCAAAAATATACAGAGAAGCATGGGAAGTCATTAATTTATATGAACAAAATGGAGTAATCTGAACCAGGAAATATAACAATGTAGGTGGTACAACAGCAATTACAACAACAACACTAAACACCATGAAATTAAAATGATCAAACTTGATCCCAGATAAAAGATAAGGCAATGAACCTTCCCCTATTCTTGGCAAAGATAGGGGATGAAGAGAATGAAATGATATCCATTTATAGATTTCATTGATGTGCTGGTTACTTTGTTGACTTCCTTATTTTTTTCTTTGATTTTTATTTTTTGTTCAGTATGACTTTTCTGTTAGAATACAGGGGAAGGATGATATATATCTAAATATAGAGGTGATAATAAATTACAAATAACAATAACAGTTGAAAAACATATTGATACATGATAAATATAGCTGCTGGGGTGGGTGGGAGAAGGGAGGAGTAGATAAGTAGTTTCATTAAAGTTGGGAATTCCTAGTCTGAAAATTTTCTGAAAATATGAATAAGCTACTGACCTATAATTTAGAGACTTAAAGAAGCATCTAGCCCACTAAAAAGGTCAAATGATCTCTATATGGTCACATAGTCCATATCTATCAGAGGCAAGACATAGATCCAGAACATTTTGACCCCAGATTAACTCTCTATCCACTCTTTTATGATGTCTCTTCTAGCAGTAATATTTATTCAGTAAATTTTAGTGATAAATATAAGCTTTGTTTCTTTAGTGTAGAAACCCATAATGAGACATATCATGTAAACTCAATATAATGTATATTAACTTTGCTTTTACAGTCTTTTTGCTTTTCCCTCTACACTCCCAAACTCTTTCCCTGCTAGGAACTAGGAAGTCTGGATGACCCCAGGTACCTTGATCAACCTAGGTCAGAAGGCAGTATTAATGATATCTATTATAATTATCTTACCAGAAATAACTGTATTATATATGATCAAGATGTTTGAAAGGATAGCTATAGATACAGGTAGATTTAATGTAATATGTCTCTGGGTCACTATTTTTTTAAGCTTCTGTCTTTTCTGTGTATCTTTTTGACTCTTTCACTCTCTTGATTTCAGTTGAAGTAGAACTGATTTCATCAAGGATACTTCTGGTTGGGAACTTCTTCCAAGGTAAGACAACACCTTTTCTGCAATTTAGAGTTTAAGCAGATTACCTTGGGCACTGAGGAATTAAATTCTGTATTCATAGATCACACTACAAATATCTGCCAAAAGTGACACCTTTGGTGTTCTTGACAACCCAGGTTTTCTTGATTCTGAAGACATTCTTTATGTTAGCATACTTCTCATATTAATTAATTATATGATTCAACTTTTATTCTATTTGCTTATTACCTAGATGATACTTCCTCTAATCTACTTAATTCTTCTCTTATATTTTGATTTTATATTTGTTACTGTTTTGGTCATCTTATTGTCTGTTGGTAGATCTGACAATGATTCAGGAATTCCCTGATAATCATTGTGCTTTGTGGTCTCTAATAAGTGTATCTCTTTCCCTAGAGCAAAATTGTATAATGGTTTCGTAGAGTCCAATTTTATAGGCACCTTATGATGAAGGACTTAAAAATCCCTGGAGTCAGTTTGAGGCAGATTTGAAGGTACAGCAGACTCAACAGATGGTGGAAGTTGGAAATTCTCCCTCTTATAGCAATCTGTTTTATACCATCCAGCATTTCATCATCAGTGTAACTTTGACAAAGATTTAAACCTGGAAATAAGCTCACACTTCATTAAGGAAAGAATTCAGAGTGGGGTTTACTTGTCCTTTCCTGGGCATTTTGTTGAAAGCAAAATGCAGCTCAATTGCTACCTTCTTCAAGAAACATTCTTTGATCACCCTAAGCAGAAGTACTTTCTCTATTCTTGAAAATTCTTGTTATAAAGTCTTTTGTACCAGGCTTAGGTACTTATCCTTATCCAATTTTTATTCTATTTATTTGTGGGCACATCTGATTACATTTTATATTATTGTCATTTGTGGACATAGTTCCTCTTATTCTTAGATTATAAGTTCCTTGAACTTGAAATGCCTAATTTGGTCCAATTAATATATATTTACATACAGACTATTATTGTACTTTGCAAATAGTTGTTGATAATAAAGTTTCCTTGAATTGAATTGAGTTTCCCTTTGAAAGTATATTTCAATAGACCACTTTAACAACTATAAAGGAAATGTATAAGAGATTCCTGCTTGTCAGAAATACTCCTTTGCCACCTTTGGCTGCTTTTCTTGTAATAGACAGGCTTATGAATACAACCACTAGCATTTAATTTGACAATTGAGAAATTAGAACATTGAATCATATTAGGTTTCAGCAAATTTAAGCCTAGGTCTGCACTTTGGGAAAGAATAATTCAGTAATTTATGATATTTGGTAGCAAACAGCTTTCTTGTGTTTAATGAGAAAAATGTATTTTTTTATATATGAAACATTTTTCAAGGATAAAGCTTTACACAACTTACTACTCATTACCACCATGCTTTTCTTTATGCCATATTCTTTACCTTTCCACCAGTTCATATTCATCACTTCCTTCAAAATTCTTCTTCTCTAGGGAGCCTTTCCTAATTATGCCCATCTTACTTCCTTTGTTCAGCATCCCCAAAGCTCTTACATAATCAATTTTTATTATCTCAGCTTTGGTCTTATTGATAATGGTTTATTTTTTCTTATCTTATGGGAATGAATTTAAATTTCTGATTATAAACTATATGAGGACATGGAATATGTTTCCTTACTTTCCTCAACTCATTATATAGTAGGTGTTCAATTTAAAAAATCATTTAAAAGCTAGAAAATCATGATGATCATTCATATGTATAGGACTTCTCAGTTTTTAAAAGATTTTATAGCTTGTGACATTTGATTCCAGCAATTGATTTCAGTGCAAAGATCTTACACTGAAAAGATTATAATTTCCATCTCAGATAAAAAAAAAAAAACCTAGGCCAGATAACGTACCCAGAGCCACAAAACTATTAGGGGTAAATCTAGGGCTCAGAATCAGGTATGTTTTCCTTAGTTATTCTAATGGTCACCTTTCCTGTCTTCTCGCATTTTATATTTGAGAAATTTAATGTTCCAGAAAAAAGGAATGAAAAAAAATGGAAATTTCCCTGGTCACACATGCAGTTCTAGAATATATGTCTTCTGATTCAGATGTCTTTTTCACTGCATTAGGCTAAGTATCTAATAAATACTCAAGAATCAATAACCAACTCTTTATCAGAACCTGTTTTCTTAAGGCCATAGCTATTTAATGGCAGAAAAGAACTATCCTACAGGCATTTTTATTGTCAGTCTCTTATGTAAAAGCAGAGTGATATTTTGTGAAGAGAGATAGCCTTAGAGTCAAGTTGACTAAGTTTCAAATCCCAAGACTGTCACTTTCCTACCTATCATGAAAAAGCCATTGAACTTTATGTGACTCATTTTTCGGATTTGTAAATTATAGTAATGTCTGCAGGGACTCCGTATCAGGGTTCTTTGATGGATAGAATAATGGATAGAATGCAGTACTTGGAAACAGGAAGACCTGTGTTCATAGCCATCCTATCTTAAATATTTACTATCTGTGTTACCCGGAGCCCTCATCTGTAAATTGGAGATAATATATAGCACCTACCTTACAAAGTTGTAAGGATCAAATGAATTAGCATATATAAAGAACCTTGCAAACTTTGAAGTACTATATAAATACTGGATGTTATGATGAAAATTATTATTATTATGTGATAATTAATCAAAGACTATTGTTGTCTACTTATGTATCCTTTAATCTTCAAGGATAGGATAGGAATGAAAAGAATAGATTGTATAATTGCTGAAGCTAGTTCCATGCTTTTCATCTGCAGTTCATGCTTTTCATTTCAAGTGAGTAAATGAATTTCCCTTCCCCATCACACACACAAATGTTTCATTGTTTATTTCACCTATTATGAAATTTTGTATCTATAACTTCACTCTTACTTATAGAATGTATAAATTTTAAGGAAAACAAACCAATACACTTACATATGATAGCATATACCTTATGTCATTGCTGTTATCTATTACTGGTGATTATGCTAGGACTAGCTTAATACAGATCAGCTAAGGAAAACTGTAGAATTTTCAGTGTGAATATTAACACCTCTCAAATTGGCAAACATTATGAAGTAGAACTTAACTATTGTTTTATGGATTATATATAAATCTAAAAATGGAGAAAATGTTAATAATATAGACTAAACTTTAACCTTTCCTATGTTTCTCCATCTCTTTCCAGAGAGCTGGTAGTTAAACTTTTGCTAGCACAACTCTGTCTACACCCTCTATCTACAGAGAATACGGATAGATATATTTCCTCTTCAGCCCTTTGGATTGCAGTTTGCTTATATCAACCTGAATTTAGGATAAACATTTTGCATTTCCTTATATTATCATGGTAATTGTATATATCATTTTATTTCTTCTGCTTACTTCACTCTGCATTAATTCATATTAGTTTCTTAAGTTTTGCAGAATTCTTTTTAATGGTTTCGTATTCTACAATAATATTCCTTTATATTTATTTTTTTGACCATTCCTTACTAGATTTCTGGGCCATGTGAAGTTGTCATTGTGAATTCCTATACTAAACACCACAAATCAAGCTAATCAGTAGAGTTTATTGGCTAAGTAACATATATATTTTCCAGTATTTTCTTGAAAAAAGTCTCTCATCTTCTATGTTGCTTCCTTATACTAAAATCAAATTATTTACATTCCTTTTTGGTCTTTCTTTAATCATTCACTTTACTTTTAATTTTTTGTTACCTAAAATAAAAAAAAATAAGATCTGACATGGATATTTTTGTATGTATGGTATCTTTCTCTCTGTCTTTGTCTTTTTTGGAATATATATCTGATAGTGGTATTTCTGTATCAATAGGTATTAACAACTTGGTCAGTTTTCCAAAATATTTTCATGTAATTTTTCAGAATGATTGAGCTTAAACCATAGCTGCTCTGAATTTGACATTAAAACTTAGGTTTTAAGTTGTCTTCTCTTATCATTAGTAATTTGGAAACTTTTTGAAATAGTTATTGATGTTGTCTATTTTGGGGGGGTAGCTAATTTTTGTGCTTATATTCTTATAACCTTATTTGCTAAATAATGGCTCATGTTATTCTATAATCATAATGATTCACTAAAAATATGAAGGCACTTCAGAAAAAGAGAAAGCAAATACTTTGCCAGCCTGTATGCCAATAAATTGTATATTCTGAGTGACACAGATGAATATTTACAAAAATACAAACTGTCCAGATTAACAGAAGAGGAAATAAAATGCTTAAATAATCCCATTTCAAAAAAAGAAATTGAAGAAACCATCAATAAATTCCCTAAAAAAATTTTCTTCAGGTCCAGATGGATTTACAAGTAAATTCTAACAAAAATTTAAGGAACAATTAATTCCTATTCTACATAAACTATTTAAAAATAGGAGAAGAAGGAGTTCTGTCAAATTCCTTTTATGATACCAATGTGGTGCTGATACCAAAACCAGGAAGAATGAAATAGACAAATGTTGAATCCCTGTTTGGATGTCATATGTTGAGTCTCTTTCTGGACTCCTTTAGTCTTTCTTCCCCAGGTGAGCACTGGGAGGGGCAGGAGACAAGGAAGACAAGGATGACAAGTTCTCTAAAATCCCCAAGTACTCCAATGTTTCTGTTTATTGAACCAAATACCAGTGCTTAAATATTCTTCCCAGTCTCTAATCCACTCCCACTCCTGTGGCACTTAGTAAAATAAGGCTGTGGTGCTCAAGGACACCAGGTGATGATAAAACTACAGTACTCCCACACACAACAATTCCTAATATATCCCCCTTCTCGTCTTTTTTTTTTTCTGAAACAAGATTATTACATAATGAATGCCACATAAATTGTAAACAAAAGTTCAAAAATAGTATAAACAAATGTCAATTAAACAATAGTAAAAACCAATATTCCAAAATTCCTTGATACATTTTATCCCCAACTTACAAAGATTACAAAGTTTTTTTTTGCCAACTAAAAAACCTTTCAAAGCAACCAAATTAAAATTCCAAACTAAAAGGAGTAACATTTAACTTTACCCAACTATTTCAGAGTTTAAACACTAACACAAACACAGAAAATAATTCTCTTGTATCACATTTACCAAGCTGAGATTGATACCCTGGCCAGTACCAGATCTCAGAATATAGAAACATTTTCCCACCTCTCCAGGCCCCTGGAGAGATGTAAAAACATCCTATTGATAATTAAATACACATACACACACATCAAAATATTAGCCATTAGCACAGGCTTCATTTGAAAGACAAAATCTAAATTTCCCGATCCTACAAAAATATCTTCCTCTTTTCTCTTAACTAATTGAACCACAAAACTTTCCAATCAATAGCCTATTGAAAAGCATAGTCATTGCCCACCCCCCCCCCCACCCCAAGCCAGGAAGAATGCATGGGGCTCCCTTGATTTCTAAAATAAGGCTTTTGAGACATGGGTTTCAGTTTTGAAGTTCCAAAAAGAAAGCTTTCCCTTCTACCTCCCCTCTCCCTCTTCAGAGGGTGGTGGCTGCAGAGAATGAGAGAAAGCATTTGCAATTATTTAAGATGTTGACAGTACGATTTGGAGTTGTTTCACCCAGTGAACAGAAGTCAACACCATTACAGAGAGTGAAATTCATAGTCCAAGACAAGCTCCACATCAGAGTCTGCATCAGGGTCCCTATCAGTGATGAAAGGTCTCTGCAGGAGTCGCAGGTCCAGGGGCCCAGGTCACGTCCAGAGCACACAACCAGGTCAGGAAGGCAGCTTTGGCCAAAAAGAACAGCAAGCAGGTTGTCTGCATCTCATTCATGGGGCTGGTGCACAGTGGCAGACTGCTGCTTGAGAAAAGCTCCATCCCCTGGGCACTGCCTCAGAGACTCTACTTCCTGCTGACTCCTCAATGTAGAATACCATTTGTCCTCACTTTCACTTTACAAACATTTTTTTGTTTAAAATCAACGCCCTAGTAACAAATCAACCTGTTACTTTCTCCAGACTCATTTGTACTAGGATGTAGCCTGGTTCTCTTGCTTGGATCTGTTGTGTCCATATACTGGACTTTACTCAGATAACTCAGCCTTCTTGTCCCTGTATGGGTGCCATATTCTGGACTCCCTCAGTCTTCCCCAGGCAAGCATTGGAGGGGCAGGAGACAAGGAAGACAAGGATGACAAGTTCTCCAAGATCCCCAAGTACTCTAAGGACTCCATTTATTTTATTTTATTTTATTTTTTTAGGTTTTTGCAACAAATGGGGTTAAGTGGCTTGCCCAAGGCCACACAGCTAGGTAATTATTAAGTATCTGAGACCGGATTTGAATCCAAGTACTCCTGACTCCAGGGCCGGTGCTCTATCCACTGTGCCACCTAGCCACCCCTAAGGTCTCCATTTATTGAACCAAATACAGGTGCTTAAATATCCTTCCCAATCTCTAATCCACTCCCACACCAGTGGCACTTAGTAAAACAGTACTCTGGTACTCAAGGACACCAGGTGATGATAGTTTACAGTACTCCCACACACAACAGTTCCTAACAAAGAAAAGTATAGACTAATCTCCCTAATGAATATTGATGCAAAAATCTTAAATAAAATTTTACCAATGAAACAGCTGCAAGGTATTACCAGGATAATACACCATGTTCAGGTGAGATTTATACTAGGTAGGCAGGGATGGTTCGATATTAGAAAAGCACTCAACATAATTGAACATATCAATAGCAAAACCAATAGAAATCAAATGATTATATCAATAGATGTTGAAAAAGCCTTTGAAAAAATCCAATATCCATTCCTATTAAAATATTAGAAAGTTTAGGAATAAATGGAGTTTTCCTTAAAATAATAAATAGTATCTATCTAAAACCATCAACAAATATTATATGTAATGGGAATAAACTAAGAACATTTCTAATAAAATCATGAGTGAAAGCAAGGTTGCTCATTATCACCATAGCTATTTAATATGGTATTAGAAATGCTAACTGTAGCAATAAGAGAAGAAAAGGAAATTGAAGGAATCAGAATTGGCAATGAGGAAGCAAAGTTTTCACTCTTTGCAGATGATATAATGATATACTTAGAGAACCCAAGAAGATCACCTAAAATATTCCTTGAAACAATTAACAAATTCAGCAAAGTAGCAGGATATAAAATAAATCCACATAAATCATCAGCATTTCTATATTTGAACAACAAAGCCCAAGAGCAAGAGATAGAGAAATTTCATTTAAAGTAACTATAGACAACATTAAATACTTGGGAATCTACCTCCCAAGAAACTATGAACACAATTATAAGGCACTTCTCACCCAAATAAAAATCAGATCTAAGTAATCGGGAAAATGTCAATTGCTCATGATTAGGTCAAGCTAATATAATAAAAATGACAATTCTACAATTCTACCCAAATTAAAGTTACTTATTTAGTGTCATATTTTATTGACCTAGAAAAATTAGTAACAAAATTCATCTGGAGCAACAAAAGCTCAAGAATAACAAGGGAACTGATGAAAAAAATGTAAAGGAAGGTGGCCTAGCAGATCTAAAACTATACTATAAAGTGGCAGTCATCAAAACTGCCTGGCACTGGTTAAGAAATAGAATAATGGATCAGTGGATTAGGATAGATTCAAAAGAAACCACAGTAAATAACTACAGCAATCTACTGTTTGACAAACCCAAAGACATCAGCCTCTGGGATAAAAACACTATTTAACTAATTCTGTTTGACTAAATTTGACTAAAATTGTTTGAAAACTGCAAAACAGTATGCAAAAACTAGGCATAGACCCACATCTTACACTATACTTAAATAATGTCAAAATGAGTACAAGATTTAGACATAAAGGGTGACACCATAGATAAATTGATAGACCAAGAAATACTCTATCAATCACAACTATGAAAAAAGGTACAAATTTATGACCAAATAAGAAATAGAGTATATTATAAACTGCAAAATGAATGATTTTGACTTTTTAAATTAAAAAGTTTTTGCAGTAACAAAATCAATGCCAAAATTAAAAGGAAATCAGAAAGTTGGGAAATGATCTTCACAATTAGGAGTTCTGATAAAGGTCTCATTTCTAAAATATATAGAGAATTGCATCAAATTTATAGATTACACATCATTCCCTAATTAATATTCAAAGGATAGGAATAGACAGTTTTCAAATGAAGAAATTAAAGCTCTATATAATCATATGAAAAAAATGCTCCAAATCATTATTGATTAGAGAAATGCAAATTAAAACAACTACATAGTATAACTTCACACTTTTCAGATTGGCCAAGATGAGAAAAAGTGAAAATGATCAATGTTGGAGAGGTTGTAGGAGGATTGAGACATTGATACATTGCTGGTAGAGTTATGAATGGATCCAACCGTTCTGGAGAACAATATGAAACTATGCCCAAAGGGCAATAAAACTGTTCATTCCGTCTGACCCAGCAATTCCAATTCTAGGTTTATATCCTGAAGAAATTATAAAAAATGGGTAATGTCGGGGTGGCTAGGTGGCACAGTGAATAGAATACTGGCCCTGGAGTCAGGAGTACCTGAGTTCAAATCTGGCCTCAGGCATTTAATAATTACCTAGTTGTGTGGCCTTGGGCAAGCCACTTAACCCCATTTGCCTTGCAAAAGCCTGAAAAAAATAGGTAACATACCACATGTTCCAAAATATTCAAAGTAGCTCTTTTTGTAGTGGCAAAGAATTGGAAATTGAGGGGATGCCCATCAATTGGGGCATGCTAAACAAGTTATAGTATATGAATACAATGGAATATTATTGTTCTATAAGAAACCATAAATGGTCTGACTCCAGAGAAGCATGGAATGAGTTTCAGGATCTGATACTGAGCGAAGGGAGAAGAACTAAGAGAACAATGTACACATTAAAAACAACATTGTGAAATGATCAACTTTGATGGAAGCACCTCCTCTTAGCAGTTCAGAGAGCTAGGACAACCATATTAGACCAGCTATGGCCAATGCTATTCCAATGCAGAGAAAGGAAAATAATCCCCCCAAACCCCCCCAAAACCTCCTTCAGAATCTGATGAGCACTTTATAAAAATTATCTCTTAAGTATCTCTTTCCCTTTATACTAATTCCTCATACTGAAAATGACTACTCTGTAAACATGTTTATCAAAAATATGTATGTACAATGTTAACTTGACTGTTCACCACTTGGTGAGGGGCTGGAATGGAGGATGTAAGAAAATTTTTGTAACTTAAAAATATACATATGCTTATGGATGAATGATGAAAAAAACTTTCATAACATATTTGGAAAAAGAAAAAGGAAGCATTACATAGGGTAAATAATGTATCTTAAGTCAGATAATTAAGTAAAATCTTGATTTTTCCACTTATTACCTGTAATTATATTGGACCTACTTTGCTTCTGTAGACTCCAGTTTATTCTCTTAAAAATGAGGATATTAGATTTCATGATGTCTTAAATTCCATCTAGCTCTAAATCTGAGACTAAGACTATAAATGTAGGTGCCCATAAATGTAGTTATTTATGTAAATGCCCTCATTGAAAAAAATAGATGTACTGAATTAATTTTGTATATATATATAGATACCCATTTTAGGGAAAGAAAATAACTACAGCTGGATTTAAATGAAGAAAAAAAATATAGCTCATTGCCTAAACCATTTAGTCCCCAACAAATATTCTTATTATAATATAATAACAATAATTAATAAGGATGATAGACAACCACTTGTATCTGCAATAAAAGAGTAATTGTTGCTAATTTTCTTTTGGTAGTGCCACTATTGAATTAATCATACCCTTGATGAATACTGAAACAGAATATTAGACTGGTGTAGGTGTGCCAGCTCCCTACAGCTGCTTAAGATTGTTATTGCTATTAAGTACTGCAGTCTTATGACTGCAAAATTATAGAATTGATAGGAAAAGAAAACAGAGAATTTTCTATTCTAAATATATGACTCTTCATATATATATATATGTTGACATTTGGGTGGTATTGTTGAATCTATCTGTCAATATATGTATTTTACATATATATATATACATATATATATGAGTGTATGTGAGATAGAGAGATAGATAGATAGATAGAGAGAGAGAGAGAGAGAGAGAGAGAGAGAGAGACAGAGAGAGAGAGAGATTGTTAATCTAGATAGAAGGACAGAGTTCAGAAATCCCTAGACAAGGTAAATTAAGAGTAGAATTTCTTTTTCCAAACTTTGTTGAGCTGAATCCAGGAGCATATTGTGAATTTAATGTGTTCTTTTCTGTCAATTAGGAATATAAACATATTAATAAACAAAAAGGAGTCTCTGTGAAAGTTCAGGGAATTGGAAAATTCGTGGTATTTAGCTAGTAAAATCTACTGGAAGCTTGAATATGTGCTGTTTTGTGTAGAAATTCAATATAGTAACTTCACATTGGCTAGAAACTAGATGAGTGTCTTAAATAGTAGTCTGGGCAAATTTTTCTCACAATTTCTTAAAACCAATTGTACAAATCAAAGTCCCTTTAGAGATTCCTAGTTCTTTAAATTAATCCCAGGTATTTTTATTTTTTTTTTGGCTTTTTAAATTATTGCATAATATATAAAATTCATAACATTTTTTACATGGGCAAAATACAACGCATTGATGAAAAGTAATAGTAACAAAATATATTTTTAGCTCTCAGGAAAACTAAGGATCTTATTTCCATTATTAGGAAATAACAGAAATTTCATCTGGATAGATTTTGGGGAACACGAATTAATGCATCGGAGATGACTGAGCGTAATTTCAGCTAAAGAAATAATGAGTGAACCTAGTGTCAAGAAAGGAAAAGATTTAACTTGTTCTGGGACCTAGAAGGCAGCATACCATAGTGGACTCTCTCCAGCTAGCTATTTGGGCCTGAACAAGTTATTCTCTGAAACTCATTTTCTAAACTCTAAAAGTAATGAGTTGAAATTGATGATCTATAAGATCACTTTTAGCACCAAATCTTATAATTTTATAATCCTTTGAGACTAGGATTGATAGGACAGGCATCCAAGGGTTGTGACCTCTATAAGGTAATTGTTGATCAGAAAAAAAGGAAGCATGAACGTAGTATCTGAAAGGACTTCAAGAGTTTTTAAAAACCCTTGAACAAGAAGGAAAAATGTAAGATTGTTTGGTCCAGTTTAACTGTATAGTTTAGATAACAAATTGTCTCCCTTAGATACATCAATGAATCTGTGATCTCTCTAATATGACTGATCCCACATATGGTACAGATCATAATTTATTCATACCATCTCATCCTGCATAAATCTGATTATATGTTCTCCTGTGACTACTCCAAAGAAAGGCCATTGATTGTGTTGAATGCCCTAGATCTCTTGACAGTAGTTAGATACCAGTGGACTTTTAAGACAGTCTATCAGACTTTGCTGTCCTTAGATAGTCACCCCATTATTTTATGTTCTGTCTGGCCTAGTATCTTCCTTTTGTAAAATTCTTTCTTAGTAACGTGTTGAAGACTAAATAGTTTCATCATACCCTTAATATTGTAGTATAAGTTTAGTTTTGGTGTTTAAAAAAGAAAATAACAGTAACAAATTCAATCCTTTCCTTATGAGCACTGGTAACAATTAAAATGATGCTAAATTTATTTCTGAAGTTGGCATGCTGAATTATTTATTTGTGGGTAACCAATGGCACAAAATAATCAAATAATGCAATTTATAATATTGTAAATGTTGGTATAATCTTATTTTTGTATAGTAGATTATATGACCCTTGGAGCTGAAATAGTTGCTTATTTTGGTGATGCCAAGATATATCTGATAACATCAGTGGTTTTCAAGGGTCAGTAGTACAGAAATAATGATATTCTATAATATTTTCTACGAGAACCTCTCTAAAGCACAGTTCATCATTAATTATGATTTTAATATATTGGGTCACAATATAAGCACCTGAGTTATATAATAACAAAACAACACTAATAAAAAGCATGTAGTCTATAAAAGAAACATTGATCAGTCTTTTCCCTTCACCTGTCTCTTCCTTCATTGTCAACATAAGAATCTTTGGTTAACATATGAACTTTATATATCTTTTACAAAGTCTGTGTATAAGAAGTTGACACCAAAGAAAAATAGGGAGACAGTAAGAGAACACCTAGTGGCCTCTGATGAATGTCTCTTGCCCTTGAACTAGGTCTTTTTTTATACTCAACAAATTTGTAGATATGATTGTAAGCTTCTGTCACAATCATCTATAAAAGATTGTAGCCTATAGGAGAGCTGTTTCTACATTGAGAAGGACACATTTTCAGGAAGAAAAAAAAGGAGATAGAACTTGAAAAATATAATCCTGTGTGCATGAATTTGATTCTTCTGAAAATTTCTAGAATGTATTTATTTATTTATTTTTCCAGCTACATGCAACTGTAATTTTCACCAATTTTTTTTGCAGGTTTTGAATTTTGCATTTTTCTTCCACCCTGACAGAAAGCAATATACTATAGGTACTACATCTATAATCTTGCTAAACATTGATCCATATTAGTCATGTTGTAAAAAAAGAATCACATCTAAATATAAGAAAAAAATTAAAGAGAAAAATGACATAAATAGAATTTATTTTTAATGAGACAGTAAGCATTAAGTAAAGGAATATGTGTACAAAAAGAGTCATCAGAGTTTAATCAGAAACAAAAAATACAATAGGAATTCAATTTCTTTTTTTTGAAACAGATTTCAAAATTAGAAAATATTTTTATTTTACTAATCTTTTTTTGTAAAAATGGCAATATATAATGTAATTTTTATAAATAAAATGAAGATACTTGGGTTAGACAACAGCGTAGCATAATTAGTGGAATCAGAATTGGGTGAATGACTATCAAAGAATATTCAATAATACTACAACTTGGAAGGAGATTTCCAATGGAGAACCTTAGGGATCTGTGCTAAGCCTCATGTTATTCTTTCTGAAGTATTCAATTAATGGAATGAATACAAGCATGTATAACAGGCTTAGCAATTTGGCAAGTATTCTAAAGCTAGGAAAGAGTTCACATATTGGATAGTAGAGTCAGGATACTAAAAAGATCTTTACAAGAAGAATACTGGTTTGAATCAAATAACATGGAAATTGATTGGGTTAAATGTAATGTTCAAAAAAAAAACCACTTTACAAATACAAGTTTAGGAATCACACAAGTTTGGGGCACCAGACTGTCTTGAGCTGGGTATCCTAACAGATTTTGTAAGTTCAAGATATGTTACCATCAAACCTAATGAAATCTTTGGCTATACAAGAGCCTTAACAAAAGGATTATGTTCAGAAATACGAAAAGTGATAACTCTATTATACTCAGCCCAATTCAGACCCCTCTTTTAGTGTTCAATTTTTGAAACTACATTTTAATGACATTGATCAGTTTCAAAGTTTCCAGTTTCAGAGTTTCAACTTTAAATTCCTGTCACTTGTTATATAGTGGATGCAACTGATAATATTTAGTCTTGAAAAGGAAGACAGTAGAAGCATTATTGATGTGTTTCAGTTTTTGAAGGCAGATTTGTCATGTTCCACTTAGCTCAAGTGGAAAGAAGAAAGAACAAGTTGGCAAGTTGCAAAGAATCACATTTATTTTTGAGATGTGATGTAAGGACAAACTTTCTCATAGAGCTATCCAAAAGCAGAATGGATTGAATAGGAAAGAGTTGATTCCTTCTTATTGGAGGTTCAAATAAAGCCTTGAGGATCATTTTTTGGGTATATATATATATTGTAGGGAAGATCCTTTTTCTTATGGAGGATGGACTAGATAGTCATTGTGATCTCTTATAATGCAGAAATTATGTTAAAAAACTAGTTACAATAATTCCAGGAAAATATAGTAGATCTTGGTATAAACTCCAAATTCAAGCACTCACATAAATCAAGGTTTTTTAGAAGGAATGTATCTTTAAATATGCCAACTGAAATGGCTTGCAAAATATTCTGGGAATTTGTGTAACAGTTTGCCTTATCAAGGTATTTCCTCATGTTACTATGTTTTAGTGATGTATGATCAAACATACTGTGTTTTAAATTTAAATTAAAAATGTTACAGTCAATGACTGCTAATGGGAGTAGGGACAGTACTTCACACTGGTTTCAAGTATTCAGCATTGATAGCACACACTTTTATTGCCTACAATAGTCAAGTGATAATAATAAAAGAAGCAGGTATTTTCTAGGAATTAATGACCGACCACCTTAGAAGAGATAAATTGGTCAGGGGGGCTTGAATTTTTATTACCACATTAACTGATTTATATGATAGATTTCTAGAAATATATATATATATATGTATATATATATATATATTCAGTTGCTGCCAGTTAACTCTCTTGAATTATCTCTAAGTATTCCACAAATTTCATAAATTAATTTTAAATAATAAAGATATTAAGGATGGTACATAGTCATGTATTATATCTATATGATATTTCAAATAAACAATATTCTGCTCCAATGTCAAACAGACACATAGGTTATTTAAAAGTAGCAGAAGTATTATGACCAAGTATAGAGAAAAATATAGTTTTAGGATTTTAGAAAGAAGAATTGTTTAAGCCTGAGTTAGAAAAGCAAATTTCAAATTAATTTTAATTTAACTCCTTTCATGCCTCAATTAATTTAATTTTTTAAAAGTTTCTGAACCTGTTTCTCTATGTAGGTTCAGCCTTCCAATGTATACATTACTCCTATTACTCCTTCCTTCCTTCCTTCCTTCCTTCCTTCCTTCCTTCCTTCCTTCCTTCCTTCCTTCCTTCCTTCCTTCCTTCCTTCCTTCCTTCTTTTCTTTACCTTTTTCCTCCTCTTCTTACCTCCTTAACAAATAAACTAATTTACACATGCAGGCTATAATCTATAAACTTCTTTCTTCTTGACATGTCCATAGATTTTTTCCAAGTCAGGCTAAGGATCTCTTCTGCCTTATTCCAAGTATAATGGATAATGGTTTTCCTAATGGAAGCAAACCTGTACCTCTCTGGATTGAATCATAATATTAAAAGGGGATGAAGCTGGGGGATAGTAGTTTATGTAAGATTATCACAAACAGGCTACATTCTCTGGCACAGAAGGGATGATGTAAGAGAAGATGGTAAAAAATATGAAGGTATGTCTGAGAGATGAAGTAGGAGACATAGTATAGTTAGAAAAAGAAGAACTGAAAGAAAATAGATGACAAGGTGTTCTTGAAGCATACTTTTTACCTTTTCCCTTCATATTTGGATAACTGTCTCTACTTAATAAATGCTTTGAAGGTGATGTTTATTCAAGAATCTAGGTATATCCTATAGTTATTTTTCACTGGAACAGGGGATAAAGATGTCAACTGTGATTTCACTAATAGTAGGATTTGTGATTTTACTGAATTCTTTGATTAAGTAACTTGTAAAAGAGGAAAATCCTCATTATTAATGCAGATGGGCAATTTCTCTTACTATTATTGTCTGGAACACTTAGAGCTTTGCCCAGGATCACATATCCATTATATTTTCAAAATTGAGATTTGACACTCAAATAAAATAAGATCTAAATATTGTAAAAATGTCAAATGTTCATGGTTAGGTCAAGCTAATATAATAAAAATGACAATTCTATCCAAATTAAATGACTTATTCAGTGCCATACGATCAAGCCACCAAATAACTACTGAGCTAGAAAAAAATAGTAAAAAATTCATCTGGAGCAAAAAAAGGGCAAAAGTAGCAAGGGAACTTATGAAAAAAAAATGGGGGCCTAGCTCTATCAGATCTAAAACTATACTTTAAAGCGGAAGTCGTCAAAACTCCCTGGTACTGGTTAAGAAATAGAATAATGGATCAGTGGCTTAAGATATGTAAAAAGGCAAGTGCAGTAAATGACTACAGCAGTCTACTATTTGACAAACCCAAAGACATCAGCTTCTGGAAGAAGCTCTCACTATTTGACAAAAATTAGTGGGAAAACTAGAAAATAGTGTGGCAAAAATTAGGCATAGACCCACACTTCACATCCTATACCAAAATAAGGTCAAAATGGGTTCAGGATTTAGACTTCAAGAGCAAAACCATAGATAAATTAATAGCCCAAGAAGTACTTTATCTATCAGATCTATGTACAGGGAATAAATTTATGACCAAATAAGAATTAGAGCACATTGTAAATTGCAAAATGATTATGACTATATTAAATCAAAAAGGTTTTGCAGTAATAAAATCAATGCTGCCAAAATTAGAAGGAAAGCAGAAAGCTGGGAAACAATCTTCACAACTAGGAGTTCTGATAAAGGTCTCATTTCTAAAATATATAGAGAATCGCAACAAATTTATAAGGTCACAAGTCATTCCCTAATTGATAAATGGTCAAAAGATATGAATAGACAGTATTCAAATGAAGAAATTAAAGCTCTCTCTCTCTCTCTTTCTATATAGATATAGATGTACATGTACATGTACATGCAGATAGATATAGATACAGATATAGATATAGATATAGATATAAATGATATATAATCATATGAAAAATGCTCAAATCATTATTGAGTAGGGAAATGCAAATTAAAACAACTGTGAGATATCACCTGACACCTATCAGATTGGCCAAGATGATAGCAAGGGAAAATGATCGATGTTGGAGAATTTGTGGGAGGATTGGGATATTGATGCATCACTGGTGGAGTTGTGAATGGATCCATCCTTTCTGGGGAGCAATTTGGAACTATGCCCAAAAAGCATGCCCTTTGACCCAGCAATTCCAATTCTAGGTCTATATCCAGAAGAAATTATAAAAAAAGGAAAAAGCCCTACATGTTCCAAAATATTCATAGCAGCTCTTTTTGTAGTGGCAAAGAATCAGAAATTGAGGGGATACCCATCAATTGGGGAATGGTTAAACAAGTTATGGTATATGAATACTATGGAATATTATTGTTCTATAAGAAATCATAATGGTCAGACTCTAAAGAAGCATGGAATGACTTACGGGATCTTATGCTGAGTGAAGTAGAACCAAGAGAACCACATACACATTAACAACAACATTGTGAGATGAATAAACGTGATGGAAGCAGCTCTTCTCAACAGTTCAGAGAGCTAGTACAACTGTGTTAGACCTGCTATGGACAATGCTATCCCCATCCGGAAGAACAAACCCAGAACAAAACAAAACAAAATAACAACAACAACAACAACAACAACAACAACAACAACACACACACACACAAAACAAAAGCAAAAACAAAAAACAACCCTTCAGAATCTGATAATTTCTGATGAAATTATCTCTTATGTATCGCTTTCCCTTAATCCTAATTCTTCATACTGAAAATAATTAATGTAAACATGTTCATCAACAATATATATGTACAATGCTAACCTGATTTTTTGCCACTGAGGGGAGGGAGTGGGAAAGGAGGGTGGAAGAAAATTTTGAAACTTAAAAATATATATGTGCATATGGATGAAAATTAATGAATAAATAATTTTTTTTAAAAATGAGATTTGAACTCAGGTTTTCCTTGGTTTTGAAGCCAAGATGCTGTTATCTTTGCATCATGATTTTAATTTATTTCAGACCAAATCTGAGAATTATAGATAACGGATTACCTTAGTGGAATACTGTGAAGGATAACTTGATAGAAAAGTTAGAAAGGAAAGAGTATATAGGCTACATATACCAAAAGGATTTAGCCCTTTTATAGTCTAAGGGTTATAATGTAATTTATAAACTATAAAGAAGGTGAAAGGAAGACCTCTGATACCGTGAGAAGATATGGTTGAACTTTCAGCACACTGGAAAGGAATGGATGGGTCACTTGGAAATATTGGGGAGAATATGCATTACAATTTTGAAATACACTACATAAATAGTATACAGGTAATAAAATCATAAAACATAGACATAAAAAGAATTGAAGAATAACCTTCACAGTGTCTATGAAGACAATTGACAAAAGAACAAAGGATAAAGTATATGAACACAAAATTTAATGCACATGACTAGAAAAATATATCACATTTGTTTTTCCTGCTCTTGTGATAGAATTTTTCTATCAAGACCTGTTGCATGTCACTAAAAGATCAGATTTAATTTTACTTTGCATGTAGCAACAAAATGCAAAGAAAATGCCTATGATAATTAATATTTTTCATTTACAAAAATGTTTTTTTCCTATGTAACTAAAAACCTTTAGATTTTTTTTCCCATTGTCCTTGACTCTAGGTTTGCAAGCAATCAAGAGTCAATAAATGTTTGCTGAATTGAATTACTTTAAGTTCAATGTTCTTTCCATTATGCTGTGCCATCCATCTAAAAATAGCATTATTGTGGAAGTATAAGTAGTTTGAAAAGTAAAGGACTCTGGATTAAATAAAATTAAACAAAATAAAAACCACACTCTTGAATAAACTAAGACAATATTTGAATTGATTGGATAAGTTAAAAAATGACACTATTATTGAGATTATGGGATAAGACCCATTTTCCCATCTTCCAATTGGTTGATCACACATCCATTGAATTCAGGTCATAGTTCTTCATTCCAAAAAAATTTGATTTAGAATTGAGTCAGTGAAGAAATTGTTTCTTCACCAGTCATGTTTTCTTTGAATGAGTGGGCATAATGTGCTAAGTGTCAGCATAAGGTTTTTATGCCCCATATAAATGTTTATTCTCTTTTCTCCCTCCTCTAATACACACCTACTAAAAACAAGGTAAAATAGAATTTAATTACTTCTGATTTTGTAATTTTAAAGTCACAATAATAGCATTATTCTCATTCAGATGTAGAATTAATTTAACCAGTTCATACAATCTTAACCCTAATTCACCCACTTTCCACCCACTACTAAAATATGATCTATGCCAGTGGAGTTGAAGTGAATATCAAATAAATTTTGGCACTTTGGGGAAGTCACTTCATTTTTTCTAACATACATTTGGAATAAATTACTATTTGTAATAGAATTATTTGAAACCTTAGCAAAACAGCTGCTATATGTCAGTAGAACAACTATAAACTTTTTTTTGAGAGAGGTGGATGATGACACTGGCACCTGTGCAATTTTGTTTAGTACATGTGAAATTTAACATGGCACAGTAGATTGAGGATCTTTGTTTCAGGAAAACTTGATTTTGTCTTGCCTCTAACACCTATTAGTTAAGTGACCATAACTTACAATTTTGTGATGACTCAGTAAACTCTCTAATATTCTCAGATGTGAATTATTGAATTGTATCCTTGATAGGAATTTCTACAAGGCAAATGCTCTATACTCAGGGAACCACAGGTCTACAGTTTTCATTTTTGTAAAGTACAGATTGGGGCAGTGTGTCATATGATAGAAAGAACACTGCCTCTGGATTCAGAGGTCTAGGGTTCAAATACACTATGTGTCATTTACTACCAGTGTGACCTTGGGAAAGTCTCTCACCCACTCTAGGCCTCAGTTTCTCCATTTGTGAAATGAGAGAGTTCTTTTAGACATTATGAAATAACAGAATCACTGTCAGCACAAAAGATATGATTGAAATAAAATAATTTATTAAGTATTTTCTACATGTTAATTCCTGGGCATACAAACAAAAAGAGTAAAATAATCTCTGCCTTTAGGAGTTTATAGTCTCATGGGGCAGGAAAAGACATTTTGGGGGGATGAAGACCTGGAAAGTCACAAAGATGCCGAGTGGAGCAGTGATGCAGCTTTTCTAGAACCAATATTATTATTGACTTGATTAAAGTTCTCAGACAAGGGGTAAAAATAGGAAGGAGGAGGCCAAGCATAAGGCAATAGAATCAAACTAGATGAAGCAGAGACATCATGATCCCAGGGAAGGGTTATTTCTCCCAGGTATGGAATCTGGAGTTTTAGTTTGGGTAGTGAAGTGGCATTTACTGTCTTCTCTCTTCCTTACAGGAGAATAAATGAACTTCTTTCATTTAATAACAATTTGCTTTTTCTACATATACTTGAAAAAGTATCTTTTTGGTAGATACACAAATCTTCTTCATAAGGTTCCAAAAGTATATGTAAGCTTTCTGATAACCTGGACAGCCAGATTTTCTCAAATAAATAGGTAATATAATTAATTCATTTGGTTCCTTTTTCATTTAATATATGATGAAATAATAGATCTATTATGAAATTGAATTTTTAACTTTATATGAACATTATCATTTCTAGCCATTATGAACTATGAGCTCATCTGATCAAGGTTTTGGCCTCATAATTAGCCATTAGTAGTGCCATTGGGTCAAGAATGAACATTAGACTGTTGATATATTGATCTTCAACCTTATTACATGATGTGCCCAGCATTTTATCATGAGATAGTGTCTACTTGTTTTCAATCATATCCAACTCTTTCTGATGCTATTTAGGATTTTCTTGGCAATGATACTGAAATAGGTTGCAATTTCCTTCTCTAGTTCATTTTACAAATGAGGACACTGAGGCAAATAGGGTTAAATGACTTAGGACTATATTTGAATAGTCATGAGTCTTCATGACTGAAGGTCCAATACCTAGCTTCCCTATCATGAGATTACCTGTTTCCAGTACATCTGTCCTCTTGGATTGATTTATATGGAACTCTTCATTTTTAACACCTTACTAAGCAGAGTCTATACATTTTGCTGGATAACCAACTAATAAGCTTTTGCTCTTTGCTTTTCATTAAGGAGAAAATAGTACCAATTCAATATATAGAAGTTAGGAGGAGACTTATTTAGTCTTAGGAGAAGAGAAAACTCCTTGAGAGGGGGAAAAATACTGACCTAAGTTTAGTGAAGTTAAGTTGTTCACCTGTTGGGCATGGTGAAGAGATTTATGCTCAGGTTCAGGTTGAACTAGAAGTTCTTTTCAACTCTGAGATTCTGTGATCATGCAATATAATGATGTATTAATCAAAAATGACTATGATATATAATGTGCTGAAATAGTAATAATAATAATAAAAGGAAAATTATATTAATTTTATATAGTTTTATAATATTCTGGGAAGAACATGAGGACATATCTTAGATAACGGCAAGTCAATTTAACTAAAAAAGCATATACTGAGCACCTAGTAAGTTGATGGGCATTGAGCTAAACATCAAGGATCTAATGAAAAACAAAAACTGTCCCTGATCCCAAAAAGTTCATAGTCTAATGGAGAAGACAACATATAAACAGCTCTGTTCAAAGAAGATCTGTATATTTAGGCAGCTGGAGGGAATAGAGGATAGGATACTGGATCAGGAGTCAGGAAACTGAGTTCAAATCTAGCCTGAGACACTTATTAGCTGTGTGACTAGGCAAGTCACTTCACTCTGTCTTCCTCAGTTTCCTCTCCTATAAACTAAGAATAATGCGTACCTTTAAGGATTTTTGTGAGCATAAAATGAAATATTACTTATAAAGCACTTTGCAAACTTGAAAGTGCAATATAAAAAGCTAGTTATTGCTTTTGTATAGCATCCCAGTGCCTCCCCTCTATTTTAATTAATGGTTTCTATTTACTTTATATATGGCTTGCTTGCTATATATTTGTATGTATGTCTCTTTCATTAGTTTGTAAGCTCTTTCATGGCAAAGACTGTCTTTTGCCTCTTTTTGTTTCCCTATCACTTAGCATTGGCAAATATAGGTGTTTAATAAATATTGATTGATATAGGATAAAATTATCCAACATTCTTGACTCAATAGCTAATTAAGGCTTCACTTGGTTATTGTGAAGTGATCGTGCTTTTTAGTGCTCAATTATCATATGACCAAAAGGGTCCTGGGAACATATCTTCTCCTAAATGGTAAATCCCCGTATCCCTTGAGTTCCTAGAAGTTTCCAGGGGAACATCTCCTCTTCCCTTCCTTAGATAGTCTCTGTAGACAAATTTAACTATGACATTTATATTAGAAGCTATTCATGCCCTTGAAATAAAATCCTCTACCTTCTCTTATTCACTTAGTGAAAGAATAAAGAGGCCAAAGGGACTTTAAATCAGGTTACATGAGGAGGTGGTAATATTATTGAAGATCTAAGAGAGAGAGGGAGCCAAGATGGCAGTGTAGAGGGAGCATTCCATCCAAACTCTTGACATTAGCCTCTAAACAGCTTTAAGATAACACAACAAATTAAATTCTGAAAATCTGCAACTGTTTGATTTGATTAAGCTATATAAAACCAATGAAAGGAATTTTTAGTCTGTAAAAGATAACAGTAGGTGCTCAAATTCCAGTCCCAGTGAGGACAGAATTGAGAGAGAATAGCATTAAGAACACATTTGGAAAATTTTGTACAAAAATTCTATGAAAAGATTTCTGATATCTTTTCTGAACTACTAATTTTATCTTCCTTGTATTAGTCACTTGTCCCAAATTTCTAAGCCTTTTGTCTGTCCTTCACTGTGATATTATCAGCTACCCAGGAACACTAGCCATGAAAATTGTTATGTTAAGCATATTTCCACAGGAACTTATTGCTTTAATAAGTAAGGAAAAAGCTCAGAAGAAAAGGAATTGTCATTCAAGATTCATTAGGAAAAAACTACCAAGTGATTCTCCATAGACTTCAAACTTCCCTTGCCATGGAATACTCATCGTACCCTGAGGGGGTAAAAAAGATCACCACTCATCAAAATAAAGTAAATATTACTCTTTTAAAGTTAAGCTAAATTGGATCTCAGTCCAGTTATTCTATTATCATAGAGTAATAGCAGCTCTAAATAATTAAAAATGAAAATTCTCTTCGGTCAGTAAGTGATCTCATAGTCAACCCTTTGAATAGATCATATCCTTGTATTTTTTAATTCTCTCAGAAACATCATAGACATCATAGACATGAACTAGATCTGTGATTTCATTGGTAGAAGTAATTCCCAGATTGGTACCTCCTGAAAGCAGTCACATGGTTTGTTTGTGCCAGAAATCAGAGATGAACCCAAATCTCTTAGGTCCAAAGACCAGTTTTTTAATCTACTGGCTACAAAAACACTATCATTGTAAATATATTAAAATGTACTATATTAAAGGTCTCTGTGTAAAATTGAAGGTTCCCAGAACCTTTGACCTATCTCTGTCTCTGTCACTGGTTTTAAAGTTAACTTAATTCTTTTATGAGTTTAAAAAATTAGCTACTTTTTTTTTACTCATTTATTTATCTCAAAGTAGGAATGGAGCTCAAACATTATCCAACTGAAACCATATCCAGACAGAATTCCCAGAATTATCTAAAGTACTTGGTCATCTAACTTTTTGAAGAATTCCAATAAGGAAGAACCCCCCCCACACACACACACACATACATACATACACCTCCCAAGATGTACTTTAGTCCATTATCATAAGTACCTCTATATGGTCTTTTTTGTACTTTTGTGAATGATATTCTACTCAAAGTTCAAATATGTAGTACTAATCCAATGGTACTTTCCAATAATATTGGTGGGTAAAATGTGAGAAAAGAGGGACAGAAATTTTTAGGCCTGCTTATCTGTGATTCTTAAACAATCGAGAAAACTGCTAACCTCTCATAGAAAGAGTATAGGAGTATGCCAGAAAGTAAGTGCAGAATGGCATATTGTGAATGAATCAGAATGAATTTCAAGAACTAAACCACAGTCTTCTTTTCTTCCTCTTCAGGGAAGATCTGAATGAGAATAGTTGCTTTAAACAAGACCATATAGGTTTTTAAATCTGGTAGAAGTGACTGAATAGCAGGTTTTCCACAGAGAAACTGTGTCATGAAGTTGACAAATAAGTGCAGGGAGTACTTTCTGACTGGGTCTTAAAGGCCAGGAGAGAGGTAACTTTGATGAGTGTGGGAATAATAAGAAAAGCATAGCATCTTTCCCATTTCTGCTATTATATAAATGTTATATTTTTTTTAGGTTACCTCCCTCCTCAACTACCCCCCAAGCAGTTCATAGACAATAAAACACCAGGAATCCCTGAAGAGTGGTAAAATGCTGACATGATTTAAGAAGGAAGACTCTGATAAGAAGATAAAAATCTAATAAACAGAGTCTAGAGAACCTTGGTGAGTCTCAGCTGCTTGCCAGGGTAAGCAAAACCCCTCCCAAGGAAAACAAAAGGAGCCTTAATCACAAGGACATTCTACTCACAAACCATCTGAAGGAGAAAGTTAAGGCCATGACCTCTGCAGGCTGAAGTTATGAGCATACTGACAAGAAAATATTTGACTTGGTTCAAGAAGCAAAATCAGTCATTGGATTTTTTAATATCTTTTCCCCCTCAATAAACACTAAAATAATGTTGTACTTTGTTTATACGTGAGACTATGTATCTATGGTAAATATCTCTCACATATGTAATGTCTATTTAATCCAGTCTTGATTTCTCCTTTTACTTTAATCCCTGTAAAAACCTGGCTTTGTAGGATTTCTACCTCAGTGCCCATTTTTTTCCCAATTGTATTACTCAATGAAAAGCATCTAACAGTTAAGGAGTGGAAAAAATTCAAATAGGCCTTTTCTACTATCTCCCTTCAGAATGAGCTCCCTCTTATGAGTTCTTTTCTTCCTTGTCCCAACTTACAAATGAGTTGTGTTCCAAAGGACATTTTTAAGTTTTCTGTTTGAAACCAGGAACATTTAGAATCCAATATTATAAATAATGAAAGTGAATATTATATATATATATATATATATATGTATACACACACACACACAAACACACACACACACACACACACACACACACACACACACATATATATAAAATTAATGAAGAAGGACTTGTAAATCAGGAGCACCATTTTGAAATCTTACCTATGACTTATATTTGTTTTATGATAGTGGGTAAGGCACATAATCTCTTGGTGTTTAGGACAACTCTTGAAAACTATAAATTATAGTTAAATACATCTGTGGATGAAGTTTCCAGTCTGGGAGCTCTCCACACAGATGTCACAGGACCACAAAAATACACACACATACAAATTATGTGTGTATTTGTGTGTGTGTGTGTGTGTGTGTGTGTGTGTGCATATTGTTCTGGCACGCTCTCCTAGAGCCTATATTTCTTTTCCTCAGATATCTAAAGTACTTTTAGAGGTTGCTAGATAACTTTTGTCTGCTATCACTGATTCAAGTCCCCATCAGCTTTGGTCATTGTTAGGAATCAATGACTAGCAGCATCCCAATTTCATTTCTTTATCATGTAGCTTTTACAAAGTAATATTCACTTCAAAGATCTTTCAAGAACGAAGTATTGATATTTCTTCCAGTACTTTGGGTATGGAATCTCCCCTCTATCACCTTGGGATCTAACCTATATCATTTTTTTTTCTCATTTCTTTCATAGCATTTGTCCCATCAAGTTTATGTATAAAGACAGCACTGCTACAAGATGAGTCCTTGTTTCATCTTCTGAAGAACATTATTAGGGGAGGAGAAGGGCGGGAGATAACAACCATTCCCTGCTTGGTTTTGACTTCACTTGTTTTCTCCCTTCACCTCTCCACCATTCTAACCTGGAAAAACTCATTGCCAGGAAACTTATCACAACCCAATGGCTTCAGCTTTGGTATCTGTTTGCTGTTCAGTTGGGATCTGAGTCTGAGTTCATTTGGGCTATTCTTGGCAAAGAGACTAAAGTGGTATGTCATTTCCTTCTTAGCTAGAGGAAACTGAGACAAATAGGGGTTGAGGAACTTGCCCAGGATCACGCAGAAAATATCTGAGACTGAATTTGAACTTGGGAAGGAGAGTCTTCCTGACTCCAGACCTGGTGCTCTATGTTCCGGACCACCTAGCTTCCCTGATATTTTTACTTCATAGGGGTCCTCAGTTGCTTCAATCTTTCTGGTTGAAGTAACTTCTCTCCCATCCCCAGCTTTTCAGCTTCACATCTTGTATTATCTTTGAGTATTGATTTGAAAACTAAGGGAAGGAATTGTCTTTCTTTTGCTTGTTTCCTCAGTTCTTATTGCAATACCTGTTCATCATAGATACTTAAGAAGTGATTGTTGTTCTATGATGTGCCAATCACCTTGCTAAGCTATTTATAGATATTGAATTTGATCCTCACAATAGCCCTGTGAGACAAATACTTTTATGACCCCCATTTTACAGTCAAGGAAACTGAGGCAGTAAATGGCTAAATGACTTGCTTAGGGTCACAAAGCTACTATGTGTCTGAGACTGGATTTGAACTCAGATTCTCTATCACTTGTGACTCCTTTGAGCATCAATGCCGCACTAGTTGCAAATCCAGGATTTGGAATTCCGGGATGTCAGAGATACTTCATTACCTAATATCCAAGGGGCAGCAATTCTGCTGTGGCCATACATGCAAACTTTGGAATTTCAGAGTGCTGAGGTGCATGCTCTGAATTTCTCAATTCACAAAGTCATGGGCTCTACTCCTTCACCAGTCACTATGAAGAAACGAGTCACTAAGCTCTCTCAAAGGCAGTGAGGCAGAGAGGTTGATGAAGCCGACAGGCCTTTTGAAATGCTCCTGGAACCAAAGAAGAGCCTCATCTTCAACACATGGCCAGCCAAATGGAAACAGTTACAGAGTGCTCCTGCATGGTCCCGGAAGCAGCTCCCTGCCTCTCTGCATGGAGACTGGGGTCAGCCAAGAAAGCTCATGGGGACCGCTCCTGTACCAGAACCTACCCACCCACTGATCTGCATGTCTTTCCTTCTCCACACACTCCCATCCCCATTCCCCCCACAGCAATACCCATACATACATGGAAATATATATATATATATATATATATATATATATATATATATATATATACACACACACACATATATATATATGTGTATATATATACATGTGTCTGCAAATATATTCCAAGTGTATGTATCAACATGAATGTATGTAAATGTACACATATATAGCTATATAACAATATTTTAAATATAATAAAAACTCTAACTGTAACTATAGATTTAGAGATAGATTTAGAGATATGTGTGGATGAGTATGTATAGATACAAGCATAAACATATATGCATATCTCTATATTCTTATCTAGCTATGCATGTATTATAATCTAAAATCTCTATAGACATGTATACCACAAACATACATGTATAAACGCATATATACAAATGCATAGAAATACGTGTGTGTGTGTTTGTATGTCTGTGTGAATATTCTCATTAATGGCTCCAGATTTTTTTTTTGTTTTGAATTACCATTTCATTTAAAAACTCAAAACATTTATTTCCCTTGATATTTGTGAGAATAATTTCCTTATCATGAATTTAAATTAGTATCATTTTTTTAAAGATTAAAAATAGAAAGAAAAGGGGATTCCTTTTTTCTTCCTGAGATAACTGGGATAAATTTGGAAAAGAAGATAAAGGAAAGAATAGATTTTTTTTTAATGAATGCTAGGCTTAGTCAGAGATCTTGGGTTTTAATTCTGATTTTGCTACTTTTTGCTTGTGTGTCCTCTTGATAAAACACAGGGTTTGGAGGAGATAGTCTCTGAGATCCCTGCCAGCTCTAAACCTTGTGATCTGATAATCTCTTGATTAAACTGTTTAACTTGGAATTAACTGAGCTTTAATAAGTGAGAGATAAAAGATAAAATGAAGGATATGAGGTAGCACAGTGCTCACCTTCTTCTGAAGGAGAATGTAGTATATGTTATATGTACTTACACACACACACACACACACATATATATATATAAATAAATATGAATGAACACATATACATGTTTGTATGCATACATAGATACAAATATGTCCTCCTAAATGAAATGAATTTGTCGGTGCTAATTTAGACATAGTAGATCACAATGATATTTGCAGAGATTTATATAGTACAAAAAGGAATTTGATAAATGCCCTAGATGTGTAAATGAAAGAGGAGGAAAAGGGTATTTTTAAATGAAGTGATTATAGAAGACCTTGTAAATATGGCAACTGATTTGTTAGGGGTAGGATGTGTTTTAACAGATAGAATTAGAGAAGAATCACATTTCAGAGAACAGCAGGAAAAAAGAAAGTGGAAAATGAAGAATAGTAAATAATTCAGCTTAGTAAAAAGAATTAGACTAGTGAAATGAAAAGATTCAAAAGCATAATAATGAAAAATAGTGAAGGGCTTTGAATCCAGCCTAAATAATCTGGTTTTTATTTGAGAGACAATAAAGAATAATCAAAGGGTTCTGAATAGTAAGTCATATCAGATTTTTGAATATAAAAATTAAATCTGTCTCTTTACTGAAAAGAAAATGTTATAAATAGTTTGGGGTCCAGGGAAGTAGGAAAGGGGGCAATTAGGAACATAAGGAAATATTCCTAGAGAGAGGGAAAATAAAGTCCAAAATTAGAGTGGAGACCCCCCCCCCAAAAAAAAAAGTAAAAAGGGAATAGACATCAGAGATAATTAGGAAGTAGAATAATTAAGACTTGATGACTGATTGGACATAATGATCAGAAAGAGTAAAATTTCAAACACCAAAAATTGGAGTCATTAGGACATAGACTTGAAAGAGATTTTACAGGTAAAGAAGCTAAGTCTCAGAAGGGTAAAATGACTTTCCAAGGTCATTCTGTACATAATAGAACAAAGATTTTAGCCTCAGTTGCTTTATAGCAAAACCATCATTCTTTTCATTATAAACATACTACCTCTCATGTTTTCACCCATATTAAATTGAAATTAGATTTGATACTTAACCAATCAGTTTGATCAAATTATAAATCCAAAATAATTCTACTTTGGAGTTTAAATTCAGACTACTTGATGTTTCTGAACCAAATTAATCAAGAGTGGTCAATTGCTAAAATAGACACAAATTCCTTTTTTTTTTATGGCATTAAAAAAATTTTAGATGGTTAGAACTTTGGTCACTCTTTCATAAACTGCTAACATAGGTCAACCGTTTGAAATAAAATCAATTAGCACAAAGTAATTTTCAACTAGGAAAAAAACCATATAATTTGACATGGTATTTTTCTGTTATTATTCTATTATATGAAACATGGTTATCAAGATAGAATATAAGAGTTAAGTATTCCTTAAAAATTTCAATTCTTCTGAGAATAGGTAAAACTGAAACTGGATAAACAGAGATTTCCCCTATTACCTTTTTCCTATTTTTAATTTTTTTTTCCAATTATAAGCAAATATAGTTTTCAACATTCAGCCATTTGAAAGTTTATGAGTTCCATATTTTTCTACCACCTTTGCTTCCCTCCCCCCTCCCTATAGCCACAAACTACCAGGTAAAAGTTGTACATGTATAATCATGTTTAACATATTTCCATATTCATCATATTGCAAATGTCCCTATAACTTTTGGAAATCCCAAAAGATCTATTTAATATTTTCTGATGAACATCATTCAACATACCCTGTCTCTATGCCCAATTCCATTCCTCTCCCTTTACACTCACTTCAGAATTTTAAAAATTCAAGATAAGTTAGAAGACTCTCTGAGTAAAAATCCCTGGCACTTTACTGGACCTGAATCTAATTTTAAATAGGTGTGGATGCTTTTGTATTGCTAATGGTGTTTGGGCAAGTATGTCAGGGGGACATCTGAACTGAATGAGTATGCATAAGCAGGATTTGGCTTCATTTCGCAGCTATATTAATACCACTTAGAAATCTGAACTGCTATGAACTGAACCTGCCCCTACAATAACCTGCCTTGTTGTTATGGCACTTAGTGACATTTTCTGCTGTGTTGTGTAATGACTTAAGGGCTATAATGGGTTCCATGCTGTTAAATGTCATCAAATATCATGAATCATAAACAATTCCATCATTTCCACCTGAGATTAGGAATACTTATGAAGTTTAATCTCAGTTTGAGTTTTCTGAGCCTTTTAAATGAAGATCTTTTAATTTTTCTCTTCTCTCCAGTTTCCAAGAAACTCCCAACTTTCTTAATTACTGTATGTGAACTGGATAGGTGTGAATATGGATAGAAAGACATTGATAGATCAGTAGCAATTGATATAAAACTCCAAGGATAAACTATGCAGAGTGGGAATAGCCAGGTAGAGTGGGAGCATAACTCTGCCACTCATGCTAGGTGACTGACAAAAGCAAAATGGATATCATGTTTTCATTTCCCAAACTTTATATATACACATGTATGTGTACACACACACACACACACACACACACACACACACACACACACACACACACAGAAACAGACATCCCTTTAATTGATTTTATTGGGGGAAGGAATCATAATCCAACTGAAGAACCTGAAAAATTAAAAAGAATAAAACATGAAACCTTTCAAATGTCTTTTAACGGGAGAAAGTAAATCAATTAACCAATAAATAAATATACAATAGCAATAAAAAGCAACATAGTGGAACATATATAATGGAATATATGATTGCATTTATCTCTTACATCTCCTTGCACTGGAAAAATTATTTTAAATATATGTTTTCAAACAAAACAAATCACCACATTGGTTTTATCAAAAAAAAAGTGTATTATTCTGCATAGTAAGCATATAGGATTCTTCACCTTCTAGAATTTTAGTTAGTCATTGCATTGATCATAGTTCTTATGTTTTCAAGTTTTTCAAAGTTATTTTTCTTGAAAATGATCATATAATTTTAAATAATGATAAAAGAGTTAATATTTATAAATCATGTTAATGTTTGCAGAATGCTTTACATTATCTTGCTTATTCATCCTAGATATGGGTGCTGGTATTATTGCCATTTTACAGATGACAAAACTGAGGCTGACAGAGGTTAAAAGGTTTGCCCATGCCCAGGATGAAATATGTAGTAAATGTTTGAGGCAGGATTTGAACTTGGGTCTTCCTGACTTAAAGTCAGAACTATCTACAATGCAAACTTAACACATAATTTTGGTCTTGTGTTCTAAAATGATAAATGGAAAATAATAGTAAAGGGAGGATGGTAAGGAGCCAAGAAGAAAAATCAGAACATTCTAATTCATTTGGAAAGGGAAATTAAAATCATCAAAAAATAATCAAATTGTAAGGGGCGTCATAACTGAATTAGTCAATTTCTCCACCCCAATGAAGGCAAATTATATGATCCTGATTCTTGATACATTAACTAAAGATAAACATGTCTCAATCAATGAATGACTTTAGGTTGCTTGTTAAAAATCTTTGATTATTTAAGATAATATAAGATGAAATGAAATTTGGGGTAAGAAAACCAATTCAAGAGATTTTGTTATACAACATGAGTCTTCTATAAAATAGCAGATCAGCTCAGAAGCAAGGAAAATAAAACACCTAGTAACTTAGTGATAGGAGCCTTCTAGATAAGCCCTGGGAAACAATCACTTTAGCAAGAGAGGACAAGCAAGTTTGGGTTTCCTCCTCAATGCCTTTGATCAAAGGTCTCTGTTTTTGACCTTCAGAAATATTAGATGCAGGATATGGGACTTCCTCACTTTTCATCAGTTCAGCATACCTGGAATAGGATCTGAACAGAGTATTTGTGACCAGTTGTGGATTTAAGGCTCTTCAATGAACCTAGCAGAAAAGCTTCCCCAAAGCAGATTCCCCCAATGGGGAGGGTACTATTTTGAGAATGCCAGGAAAAGGACTTTCAGGAGACATAAATTGCTCTCTTTCCACATATCCTTGGGCATGCTTTGCACAGGCCACTTTATGTTTTACTTAAGAGAATATCACAAACTTTTCGGGATATGCTTTCACCTTGCCATGAAACAAAATATCCCTTTCTTAAACTCAAATAAGTTTGGTGGACTGATGAATAATCATAATAATCATGGCAGAAAGCATAGCAATGAGGTCTTTGGAGCTATAAACTTAGATACTTCCATAATCCTTTCAAATCTATTCCAAGAGACCATATGGGATATATTACAATATTCTCTAGGGTTTAAACTCATCAGTTCATATGAAAGTTGGAATAAGGATCTGAACAGTTTTTATGTGCTACATAAGTAATTATTATATTAAATTTTTGTACCCCATGATATAGCTAAAATTCAATTATGATATTTACCTTACATCTAGCAAAATAGGTATTTTGCCAGTGATTGCATGCCAAGAAATTTCTTGAAAAAATTAAAAACTCAAATGAATAACAATTTTTAGCTTTCATTTCTTTTTCTATATAACATAGCATAGATAGTTTTGTTGGTACATAGTCATATTGCTTAAAGCCAGGCATAATTAGGAAAACAAAGAGTAATTTATCCATCCACTAAATTAATAGCACTCCACTGAGACTTTTCCTACTTCTATTCCTCTCTGCTTTGCTTTGATTGTGTAGACCTACCCAAAGGCTATGGTAGGAAGATACATCTCAACACTATGGGTTTGTTTATTTTTGGAGCTCAACCAAATGCAGATGCTAAAAAGTTCAAGAAAAGTTAGTCTGAAATGGAATCAATTTGTTCGTTTTTCACTTACACCAAGAAAATAAAATTTAAGTTTCTAAAAGGCCTTTTTGATTAACTATCCATTTTTGCTTTGTTGTGAATAAGTCATTCCCAGTCCTAACGTCACATTATGTAAATCTTTAAGGATGGTTACAACAGCTAAAACAACAAAAACAGGGAAATTGAATTTATATCTCAATGTCCACTATGAGGGTATACCTCTCTTTCCTTGGAATATGAACCATATGAATTTAACAGGAAATGAAGAGGGTATGGGGAGATAGAAGGGAGGGGGATGTTGGTGGACTTCTGTGTCATGACTAATTTGCCCCGGAAGCAGGACTGGGAAACTTTCTCACTGCTGCTCAAATGATCTATGATATGCACTATGAGGAAAAAAGACTCTGAAATGTCATGGTTCTTGCTCCAGTGGAAGCTGAATTGACCTCCCCCTTTGGTCTCAGACTCCTTATTTCTTTTCCTTGCTATATCCTAATGAGACATAAACCTTCCTTAACTGCACCCTTATTTCAAGAGCTGAAGTATTTCTGCTCTAGGAACTTCAATGAACTAGAGCTTCAGAGGAGTCTAATTTCCCCCCAAATACTTGATGATCTTAATACCTGCTGCTATGAGTTAAATAAAAAAATCCCAACCCTCTCCCTTCTTCCCCAAAGGATTTAATGTGCTGATTTGCACAAGGGTGAAGAGACAGATAGTTTTATTGTAACTAATCATGAACATGAATCTCACATTGGAAAAAGTTGGCAGCCAACAATATTCTTTCTTGAATGAAGAGGGAAAAAATATGATTTCAGAACAAATGTAGAAGCATTACATGAGATCTTTCCATTTGTATGAATATGCAGTTTGCTCATAGTAAAGTCAGAGACATTTAGTCGGATTCCCATTTTCTTCATGTATCCTTTTAAATTAAGACCTTAAAGAAAAACAATTTACATTTATGTGCTCCTCTCCTACCAAGTTGCACACTTTGAATTTTATAAAGCAATTCATTCTTTGCTTTCTCCTCCCCATCCCCCCTTCCCTTAAATTTGTATTAGGAGCCAAGGAAGAAGTCAGAGCCAGTTATTGTACACAAATCATCTCCTGGCTGAAGTTTTTGGTGGCAGCCAAGAGAGGAGAAGGAAAAAAAATTAGAAAAATTTCAATTTCAGGACCATTATTATTTTCATTAATCATAAGAGGCGCTGTCACCCCTGTCCTTATTCTTTAGAGGGAGATCTATTATACGGTCCATTTAGTCCAAGCCATATTACCTCATATGTTTTCCTGGCTGACCAAATAAGACTTAAGAGATAAAACAATTTACTGTTCATTATGATCCGTGTCACTGGAATCAATCTATTAACCTACATTAACTGGATATGTGACGATATCTCACATACACGCTTCTCTGGTTTAAAGGAAAGGAAAAGAGAATGGGGAGGAGGGAAGAGAGAGTGAAAGGAAAAGGGAGAGGGAAGGAAATCAGGGCCCATAAAGTGCAGCAGACGTATAATTTGCCAAGCGAATACAACTTCATTTTCCAGTGCCCATTGCAGAGCCCTCCACATCTTCACGCAGCTCCTGACCTGTGAAGAATTCTAACAAATTGGCTTCTATTGTGGAGCCAAAAGGTGCCATCAATGAAGGGACGGTTCGCTGGTCCTAAAGTATGATGGGAAATCACAGGCTGGAATAAAGAGCTTTGGTTTTATGAAGTTAACCCATTAAGGTGAAAACCAAGTAGGAGGCTACAACTAGGGGAGTGCCCTTTGAACAGCTCCATCAAGAGGAGAGAATTTATTCAGCTCCCTTGACCACACACAAGGAAGCATCTCTACACAAGCCAGGTAAAGTAATAATAATGATGGTAGTAGTAGTAGTAGTAGTAGTAGTAGTAGTAGTAGTAGTAGTAGTAGTAGTAGTAGTAGTAATAGCAGTAGTAGTAGAAGTAGCTATAGTAGTAGTAGTAGTAGTAGTAGTAGTAGTAGTAGTAGTAGTAGCAGCAGCAGCAGCAGCAGTGAATTATGATAATTGACTTGCTTTTCTGAGCAATGAAAGTTCTCCTGCTATGCCACTGGATAGCCTCTCTCTCTTATTCTGTTTCTCTTTCTCCATGCTTGATGGAAAGTAAGTATTTTAAAGAAGGAAACTGAATCCATAGGTGGTCTTCTTGATGTACTCCTGTACAGAAAAAAATGATTTTCTCAGAAAATAGAAGAGGAATTAAGATGGTATGCTATGTCACCAAGACACCAAGATGATGTTCAATCATCTCATTTATCCTGCTTTCAGAACTGCTTGTTAAGAACTCAGCTGGCATTGGTTTGTGTATTTTTTTTAATTCCCTCTGAGACTTGGTGCAGTTGGTGACAAGCTCAGCCTGCTCAGTGCCCACAGAGTCCTCAGTAGGCTGTGCATTAATCCACATCTTCCAAACTGCCAAGCAGTTGAGCATTGTTAACTCACAGTCAGAGCAGGTTGCACCCAATATGGAAAACCACCACCTGTTTCCATTCTGGTGAGGAAAAACAAAAAAAAACTTCAGACTACATTTATTCCCATTTCATGGGCTATTTGGTCCACTAATTACCCCTAGGAATCTGAGATTAGTCCTGGGGAAGGAAAAAAAAAATAAGCACAACAAAACAGCTCTTTACCTATTGCTTGCTTGCTATCCAGTACAGTTAACACATGAACACCAGAAATTCTTAGTTCAATTGTCCCAATGCTGCTAGGGAGAGAAGGGTTGAGTTCCTGGCAGTCATGTGTGTGTGGGTGTGTGGGCTATCTGTCTGCTGCTTCATTTAGTGAACAGGAAACTCAAGCTAATGAGAGTAATCATGATGGTATATCATCCTTGACCAGGGACAGGGTCAGCATCTCCCATGGCCCTTTCAAACTTTTCTCAGGGATGGTGGCAATGGCAGTGAGAGGCAGAGCTCTTGTTCCACTTTCAATTTTAGCAATATCCCACTTCCTCTTGGTGCTAATGAGGTGTCCCTGATCACCCAAGGAACCCAAATCAGTTCACTCTTTGTAATTTGCCCCAGTTTCCTTTTTGTGAGCCACAGTCCACCTTCACCATAGTACATTCTCCCAGAGTCAGGAATTCGGTCCCCTTCTCCTTATTCCATGAATCCAAAAGATGTAGCAACAGCAAATCATTATGACTTAAGCAACTTTATTAACATCTTAATAAGCAAAAAAATAATTTCTCCATTTAAAACATCCATTATATTATTTTTAAATATCTAAAAAAATCTAAATTAAAAAAAAATCTTTGGTTCTTCATTTATAGCCTATTCTGTCATTTCTCAATGTCTCCCATGGGAGGAAAGGACTCTAAGCAGGTGTACAATTACTGAGCATTGATTCAATGAAGTTGATTCTAGTTGCCCCACAATGATCTCCAGCTGTGTTTTCTCTTGGGGTCTGGTTTCCTCATAGACCCTGATTTCCTTTCCTCTGTTGGCTACTTCTCTGTCTCATTAAGATATGCTAGAATTTCATTCCCAGCACATTTTAAAATGGTAGACCCATATCCTCAAAGATAGTGTACTGTGGGAAAATAAGAGAGCATTACTGCTTTAGGAATAGTACTTTCAGACCTCAAATTATACCATAAAGAAACAAGTTGATGCTGACCAAAAAGCAGAAAAGTAGATCAATGCAAAGGACTACATAACAACTAAATATAAATAGATAAATTACCTGGGTAATTTATTGCTTATTTGACAAGGAAGCAATTTGGCAGAAATTAGATTTGCACCAACATCTTATACTAGATTCCATGATAAACTCAAAGTGTGATCTGAATATTAAAGATTACACTTAAAAACAAATAAACAAAAAACAGGAATTCAAGTAACTCTCAGAGCTATCTAGGAGAAAGTTTTTACGTAAATAAGGGGTACCAATGATTTTTAAAACTGAAGGATAAAACTAAAGAATAAAGCAAAGCAAATAGAATGAATGAAAATATCAATGGGGGAAGAATCTTGACAACAAATATCTCTGATAAGAATTTGTTGTCTAAGATGTATATATAAATATAAATTTATGTCTACATATAAATATATAGAAATATATGATAATAGCCATTCCAAATGGATGTTATCAAAGAAATGAAGAAATAGATCTTCAAAAAAAGAATGGAAAATTATTAAGACCATGAAATATTTATCTTAATAATGAAAAATAAAAACATGTCAAAACTTCTTTGAAGTTTCCTCTTAGCCCCAAATTGTTATCCCAAAATTGGCAAAGATCATAAAAATATTGGAAAAGTTAATGCTAGGGGGAGAATGTTGTGGGAAAAAGACATATTAATACACTATTGGATTGGTCCAGCTATTCTGGAAAGCAGTTTGTAAGCTATGAAAGTGACTAAAATATTGAAAACCTTTCCCTGGAGATACTATTGCTAGGAGTTTAAAGATAGAACAAATGAATTCATATATATACTTAAATATTTATAGCAGCATTTTTTTTTAGTGGAAAAAAAACCCCAACAACAAACAAATGAAGAAATAAAGTAGGTATTCTTCAATTAAGCAACAAATGAGCAAGTGGAATATTATTGTGCCACAGGAAATGATGAACATAAGGAATGCAAAGAAGCATGGGAAATGCTTAAATAAGCAGAACCAGGAACAAAATATACACAATGATTTTAACAATAATAAAAATGAAACAACGCTAAGCAAATATCTAAATCTAGTCTCAAAGAAAAAATCAGACTTTATTTCTTTGCATAGATAGGAAATCATGTGTGTGAAACCTATATCTACTTTCTGATTGTCAAATTCAATTGATGTGTTTAGTTTTTCTATACTAATTTTTTCTTCTTTGTTTTAAAGGATGTCTCTCTAGAAAAAGTAGAGAAAAGCATAATTGAAAATGAAGGTGTTTTTAAAACACATATTACACATTTATGTTAGATATGAAGAAAAAGACAGAAACAGAGAAAAGCAGAAAGAGAAAACAATATAAATAATGTGGATGACTAGATTTTAGTAATAATATTAATGACATCAGGGTATGTAGAAGAGGGTAACTAGAGTGATGATAAGAGTCAAAACATTAGAAAAAGAATTAGTTAAAGGAATTGGGGGTGTTTAACCTGAAGAAAAAAGATAACAGGGATATGATAGCTAACTTCAAGTACTCAAAAGGCAGATAGGTGGGAATAGATTTAGATTTGTTCTACTTTGTCTTGTAGGGGAGAACTAAGGGTAAAGTGTGTGGAGAGAAATATTTCTGTTGAAATCATTTTTTTTTTCCTGTTGAAATTAAAATTTGGGGAAAAACCCAGCTTCCTTAACAGTACTAGCTGAGAGTAGAATGTGCTGCTTTTGGAATACATTCTTAGCTATTCCTACTTAGATGAGTTGGAGCAGATAATCTTCTCTAAATGGTGGCATTCTGTGATTCCATGAGTCTCTGTATTGCCACTGAGTTGTTCCAATGTCTGTCAGCAACTATTGCTTCACTAATGATTTTATGTAATTCTCTATTGCTATTTGTTGGTCTAGTCAGGTTGTCCTATCTCAGGGTTTCTAAAATTCTATGCTGTTTCTATGATTCTATGTATTGCCAAATGACTTTATATATAATATATATAGTATACATAATATATATCAAATATATGTATTTGTATATAGCAGTGTCATTAATGACTTCATTATATATACAAGATGCCCTATACATCAATTAAATAGAGTGGACTTAGGTCAAATATGCTGGAAGAGATTTATTGCCATATAGTATCACTAATAAAATAACTATTTTAAATAATGGGTTTTGTGTTAAGAGATCATTCATTGGAATCTTTTGTTTTCCAAATCGCACACTAGCTATTCTCTAGATTAGTTCTAATACCTATCTATCTCTGGGTTCAAAACTATAGCAACTGTTTAAGATATGTACTGATGAACTAAACCAAATAGCCACCGATTCAATTACAAGTCTAAGTACTATGATTTTTTTCATTCATTTTCTCTTTCTCTTTGTGGATTATTAAGGTAATAAAAATTTTAAAATATTTTTCAATTGCATGCATGTAAAATGATTTTTAACATTAATTTTTTAAAATGTTGCATTTCAAATTTTTTCTCTCTGCTTTCCCTCTACCCTCATTGAAAAATAAAGTAATTTAATGATAGGTAATATATGTGTAGTTATGCAAAAATATTTCCACATTAGATATGGTGTGAAAGAAAACACAGTCAAAAGGCCCCATGAAAAATAAAGTAAAAAAGTAAACTCCAATCTGCATTTCAGATGTTAACAGTTCTTTTTCTGAAGATGTATAGTATTTTTCATCGTATGTCCTTTGAATTGTCTTGGATCACTATATTGCTGAGAATAGTTAAGTCATTTACAATTGATCATTGTAAAATATTGCTGTTACTTCACTTTTTATTACTTCTTTTACAAGTTTTTCTGAAAGCATAACAGAATTCTATTACAGTCATATACCACAATTTGTTCAACAATTACCCAACTGATAGACATCCCCTCAATTTCTAATTCTTAGCCACTACTAAAAGAGTGCTATACTTGTGATTATAGAGTTCCTCTGCATTTTAAAAAATCTTTTTGGGTTAGAGATCTAGTAGTTTTATTATTTAGGAAACGAGTATGTATTGCTTTATATCCCTTTGGTCATAGTTACAACTTTTTTTTTCTCCACAATGGAGAAATGAAAAATTGACAACTCCACCAACAGTGCATTTAGTGTTCCTTTTTCATTACTTTCCCTTTAACATTTGTCATTTTCTGAGGTGGTACTTCAGAGTTGTTTTAACTTGCATTTCTCTAACCAATAGCAATTTAGAACATTTCTTTCTATTTCAAAAAGTATTTTATTTTTTTCCAGTTACATAAAAAACAATTTTTTGTTTATTTGTAAAACTTTGCATTCCAAATTCTCTCCCTTTCTCCCTTCTTTTAAACTCCTATTCCATTGAGAAGGCAAACAGGATAGGAAGGGAAGGTAAAAGGAAATTTTGTAACTTAAAATTATACATATGCATATGGATGAATGTTGAAAAACTTTTGTAACATGCATTTGGAAAAATAAAATATCAACAAAAAGAGAAGGCAAACAATTTGATATAGATTATATATATATGTGTAGTCATGCAAAATGTTTCTGTAATAGTCATATTGTAAAAGAAAAAAATAGATTCCTGCCCCCTCAATCAAGAAAAGTAAAAAAAAAGTAATCTTCAATCTTTATTCAGACACCATCAGTTTTTTCTTTGTGGATGGATAGAATTTTTCAACATAAGTCCTTCAGAGTTGTCTTAGGTCATATTGCTGAAACTAGCTAAATAATTCACAGCTGATCATCTTACAATGTTACTGTCACTTTGTACATAGGCCCTTTTACTTTCATGTAAGTCTTTCCAGGTTTTTCTGAGAGCATCATTCTTATAAATTCTTTTAGCAAAATAGTTTTTTATCCTAATCACATGCAGAATTTGTGCAGTCATTCCCCAATTGATGGGTATCTCCTCAATTTCAATTCTTTGAACTAGGAAAAAAAAAGCTACTATAAATATTTTTTGGACATATTGGTCCTTTTCTTTAAAAACTCTTTTGGAATACATACTAGTGGTATTGTTAGGTCAAAGAATATCCTTGATTTTTCAGCCCTTTGGATACAGTTTCAAATTGTTGTACATAAAGATTAAATCAGTTCACAACTCCAGCAGCAGTGAATTTCCTCTACATATCCTCCCAACATTTATAATTTTCCTTTTCTGTCCTTTTAGCCAAATTAATAAGATATGCAAATTAGAGCATTTTTTCTTATGACTTTAGGTAGCTTTGATTTCTTCATCTGAAACCTGCTCTTAAATTTTGATCATTTATTAATTGGGGAATGGCTCTTATTTTTAAAATTTAACCCAATTATCTATGAATTTGAGAAATGAGACCTTTAACAAAGGAAATTGTTCAATTTTTTTCATTCTATTTCCCTCCATCCTATTCTGTTTCCCATTTATTCTGTTCTCTCTCCTTTCACCCTCTCTCCTCCCTCTGTTTTGTTTTTGAAAACCTCCTCCCTCAATCTGTCCTTACATCACCTCTCTCCTTTCTCTTATCCTCTTCCCCTCTTACTTTCCTATTTGGTAAAATAGATTTCTATACCCATTTGAGGGTGTATTTTATTGCAGGTTTGTGTCAATTCTGATGAGCATAAAGTTCACTCACTCCCCTTGCTTCCCCCATCTTCCCTTCACTGAAAAAGCTTTTTTTTGCCTCTTTTATGTAAGATAATTTATTCAATTCTAACTCTCCCTTTCCTTTCCCCCCCATACATTCCTCTCATCCCTTAATTTATTTTTCATATTCAACTCACACCTGTGCCATCTATCTATCTATCTATCTATCTATCTATCTATCTATCTATCTATCTACCTATCTATCTATCTATACTTTTTCTGCCCTAAAAGTGATAAAGCTCTTATGAGTTACTAGTATCATCTTCCCATGTAAGGAATACAAACAGTTTAACCTTATTAAGTCCCTTATGATTTCTGATATACCTATTTTTTGCTTCTCTTGAATCTTGCATTCAAAAGTCAAATTTTCTATTCAGTTCTTCCAAGTCCTCTATTTCAGTGAATGTCAGTTTATTTACCCTGAAGGATTATATTCATTTTTACTGGATAGATCATTATTGATTGTAATCTTAGCTCCTTTGTCCACCAGCATATCATATTCCAAATCTTATAATCCTTTAATGTAGAAGCTACTAAGTCCTCTGTTACACTGACTTTTAATCCATGATACTTGAATTGTTTCTTTCTGGTTTCTTAAAATATTTTCTCCCTTACTTAGGAGCTCTGTAATTTGACTATAATATTCCTGTGAGTTTTCATTTTGGGATCTCTTTCAGTACGTGACTGGTAAATAGTTTCGATCACTATCTTTCCCTCTGGTTCTAGAGTATTTCTGCTAGGATAATGTATAAGCTCTTTTTTTTTTATCATGGCTTCCAGGTAGTTCAATAATTTTTAAATTATCTCTCCTGGATATATTTTCCAATTCAGTTGTTTTTTTTTAATGAGATATTTCACATTGTTTTCTATTTTTTCATTCTTTTGGTTTTGTTAATTGTTTCTTGATTTCTCACAAAGTCATTAGCTTCTATTTGCTCAATTCCAATTTTTTTAGGTTTTTTTTTCAAGGCAAATGGGATTAAGTGGCTTGCCCAAGGCCACACAGCTAGCTAATTATTAAGTGTTTGGGGCTGGATTTGAACCCAGGTACTACTGACTCCAGGGCTGTTGCTTTATCCACTGCACTACCTAGTTGCCCCAATTCTACTTTTTTGAAAAAAAAAGATTTTATTGATTTGTTTTTCCAACAACAAGCTGTAAGAGTTTTCATCAATCATTATTTTAAAGATTTTGAATTTTACATTTCCCCCCCCTTCTCTCCCCCCTCCTCTGACAGAAAACAATCTAATATAGGCTCTACATATGCAATCATGCTAAACATAGGTTCATATTAATCATGTTGTGAAAGAAGAATCAAATTTAGACAGAAGGGAAAAATTAAAGAGAAAAATGACATAATTCATAAGACAACTTTTAAAAATTGAAAATAATAAGCTTTGGTCTGCATTCAAACTCCACAATTTCCTCTCTAGTTACAGATGATATTTTCCATCACAAGTCTTTTAGATTTGTCTTTGATTATTATAGTGCTAAAATGAACAAGTTAATCATAATTGATCATCACCCAATTTGGTTGTTAGTGTATATAATTCTGGTTCTGCTCTGTTCACTCAGTATCATTTCTTTTTTTTTTTTTTTTGTAAGGCAATGAGGTTAAATGACCTGCCCAAGGTCACATACCTAGGCAATTATTAAGTGTCTGAGGTCACATTTGAACTCAGGTCCTCCTGAATCCAGTGTCGGTGCTCTATCCACTGTGCTACCTAGCTGCTCTCACTATAAGTTCTTGTAAATTCTTGCAGGCTTTTCTGAAGTACAGTCCCTCATGATTCCTTATAGAACACTGGTGTTCCACCACATTTATATATCACAGTTATTTCATATATTCCCCAATTGATGGACATCCCCTCAATTCCCCAATTCTTTGCCATCATGAAAAGAACCACTATGAATATTTTTGTACTTTCCATAGATATGACAGTCAAACAATTCCTTGTTCTCTTAACTGGCTTATGATATCACCTTTTATATTTAAATCCTATAACCATTTCAATATTATCTTGGTATAAAATGTGAGATATTGGCCTATGCCTTGTTTCTGCCAAACTATCTTCCAGTTTTCTCATCAGTACTTATCAAAGAATGAGTTCTTATCCCAGAAGCTGGAATCTTTGGGTTTATCAAACAGCAGATTACTATAATCATTTATTACTATTTCTTATATACATAATCCATTCCACTGATCCACTACTCTATTTCTTAGCCAATACTAAACAGTTTTGATGACTGATGCTTTATAATATAACTTTAGATCTTCTATGACTAGACCCCTTTCTTTACATTATTATCATTAATTGGCTTGATATTCTTGACCTTTTGTTCTTCCATATAGATTTAGTTACTATTTTTTGTAGTTCAATAAAGTAATTTTTTTTGGAAGTTTGGTATGACATTGAATAAGTAATTTAATTTAGGTAGAATTGTCATTCTTATTATATTAGCTCAGCCTACCCACAAACAATTGATATTTATGTCTGATTTTATTTGTGTAGTGTTCTATAGTTGTTTTCACATAGTTTCTTTTCTTTTCTTTTTTTTTTTACTGAATACTTTTATTCTGCACATAGAAGCCACTAAAGGATCTGGCCTGTGGGCTTGTTGGGGGGCTGCATCACAAATATATGACTCTGCACAACAACACTGGGGATGGGGGTGAGAACAGATCATTCTACCCAGTTACAAGATGAGGTCTTCCAAAAAAAGGACCAAATGATCAGGTACCAGAAGAAGCAGTGAGAACACAGAAAGGTGGAAGAGAGTGGGGTGGAGTTACAGAACAGAGCCCCCATCCCCAAAACAAAACTGGTCTACTACTTGGTGCTGCCCATTCTTTGGAGGACTTCTACTGAGGTGACTGTTGCCTACTAGCTCTGGGGCTTCATGGTCATGGAGCTTACTTGGCCAGAGGGTTTCTGAAGTTCCTTCCAGCAAATTTAGCCTTGCTGCCCAGTTCTTCCTTAATTCTGAGAATTTGGTCATACTTGGCCAAATGCTCAGATCGGCAGGGCGCCCCAGTCTTGATCTGCCCAGTGCAGAGACCCACCACCAGGTCTGCAATGAAGGTATCTTCAGTCTCTCCAGAGAGATGGGAAATCATTACTCCCCACCCATTGGACTGGGCCAGCTTGCACGCCTGGAGAGATTCCATCACAGAGCCAATCTGGTTCACTTTGAGCAGGAGGCAATTGCAAGCTTTCTCATTCACAGCCTTTTCAATGCGCTTGGGATTGGTCGCTGTGAAATCATCCCCTACAACCTGGATGCCTGCAGTTTCAGTAAAATCTTCCAAGCTTCCCAATCATCCTGGTCAAAGGGATCTTCAATAGACACCACTGGATAGTCCCGGACGAAGCTCTTGTAAAGGTCCCCAAGCTCAGCAGGTGAGATGTATCTGCTGGGATCATCAGGAGACTTGGAAGTCCAAGTCATATTTCCCAGACCAGAAGAATTCAGAGGCAGCAACATCCATGCCAATTACAACCTTGTCAGTATAGCCAGCCTTGCCAATCGCTTCCTTCAGCAGCTCGAGAGCTTCTTTATTCTCCAGGATGTTAGGAGCAAAGCCACCTTCATCTCCTACATTGGTGGCATCCTGTCCATATTTCTTCTTAATCACATTCTTCAGGTTGTGGTAGACCTCAGCTCCAATGCACATGGCCTCCTTGAAGTTTGATGCTCCAACAGGGAGGATCATGAACTCTTGCATTGCTAGCTTGTTGCCAGCATGGGAGCCACCATTGATCACATTGAAGGCTGGAACTGGCAGGATGACTTCTTCATTGCCTGCAAGATCGGCAATATGGCAGAACAAGGAGGCACCTTTCTCTGCAGCCCCAGCCTTACAAACAGCCAGAGACACTCCCAATATAGCATTTGCTCCAAATTTAGATTTATTCGCAGAACCATCCATCTCTATCATCAATTTGTCAATCTTCTCCTGCTCCACAACATTCAGTTTCTTGCTAATCAGGGTTGGGGCAATAGTTTTAATGATGTGCTCAACCGCTTTTGAGATACCTTTCCCCATATATCTGGTCTTATCATTGTCTTGGAGCTCCAGGGCTTCATGGATGCCAATAGAAGCCCCACTGGACACAGCAGCTCTGAAGAGACCTTTTGAAGTATAGAGATCAACTTCAATGGTGGGGTTTCCACGAGAGTCAAAGATCTCTCTTGCATTGATCTTCAAAATTGACATGCTGAATTTCTGGTCGGGGCTAGCTCTGCGGGGTTCAGAGGAGAGAGGCCGAGGGGTCCACATAGTTTCTTAATCTGACTTGACAGATTTGGAATTTCTCTTTCTATTTCTTGCTGCTGTGTCTTGCTAAGCAATATATAGAAATGCTGATGATCTTCGTGAGTTTATTTTATATCCTAAAGTTGCTAATTTCTTCAAGTAGTTTTTTATTTTCTAGTGTTCTCTAAGCATGCCATCATATTATCTGCAAAAAGTTAGTGAATTATTTCTTTGTTACTTATTCTAATTCCTTCAATTTCTTTTTCTTCTCCCATTGCCAAAGCTAATATTTCTAATACAATATTGAATAATAGTGGTGATAACAGACATGCTTGTTTTAATCACTGATCTTATTGGGAATACTTCTAGCTTATCCACATTACATATACTGCTTATTGATGGTTTTCTTTTGCACTGCAATGAGATTAAGTGACTTGCCCAAAGTCATACAGCTAGGCAATTATCGTGTGAGATCGAATTTGAACTCAGGTCTTCCTAACTCCAGGGCTGGTGCTCTATCCACTGTGCCATCTAGCTGTCCTTTGTTGATGGCTTTAAATAGAGAGTGGATTGTTTTAAGGAATACTCCATTTATTCTTATGCTCTCTCATATTTTAATAGAAATAGAAAATATTTAATAGAAATATTTTAATAGAAAATGTTTTTTCAACATCTATTGAAATAATATTGTGATTTCTGTTGGGTTTGTTATTGATATGGTGAATTATGCTGATAGTTTTCCTAATGTTGAACCAACCCTGCATTCCTGGCAAAAATCCTACTCATATTGTACTATCCTAGTGATAACTTTCTGTAATTGCTTTGTTAAATTTTATTTAATATTTTTGTATCCATATTCATTAGAGAAATTGGTCTAGAATTTTCTTTCTTTGTTTTGACTCTTCCTGGTTTTGGTATCAGCACTATATTGGTGCCATAGAAGGAATTTGGGAGAACTCCTTCACCTGTTTTTTCAAATAGTTTACATAGAATTGGAAAATGTAAATTCATCTATCCTGAAGATTTTTTTTAGGCAGCTCATTGATGTCTTATTCTATTTCTTTTTCCTGGACAGGGCTATTTAAATATTTATTTCCTCTTCTTTTAACCTGGAAAGCTTATATTTTTGTAAATATTCATCCATTTCATGTAGATTGTCAAACTTATTAGCATACAGTTGGGCAAAATAGCTCTGAATTTTTACTTTAATTTTTTTGTCATATTAATTTCTCCTTTGATTTTCAGAATTTCTAATTTGGTATTTAATTGGAGAATTTTAATTTGTTCTTTCTCAAGCTTATATGCCCAATTCATTGGTCTCTTCTTTTCTTTATTTTATTCATATATGCTTTGATATACTATTTCCCCTATTAACTGCTTTGTCTATATTCCACAATTTTTTTTTAAACCCACCAAGTTTTGGTATGCTAACTCCTTATTGTCATTGTCTTGGATGAAGTTTTTATTATTTCTATGATTTATTGTTTGATCCACTCATTCTTTAAAATTAGAGTACTTAGTCCCCCCCCCTTTTTCCCTTTTAGGTTTTTTTGCAAGACAATGGGGTTAAGTGGCTTGCCCAAGGCCACACAGCTAGGTAATTATTAAGTGTCTGAGGCTGGATTTAAAGTCAGGTACTCCTAACTCCTAAATCCACTGTACCACCTAGCTGCCCCAGGTACTTAGCTTCCAACAAATTTTAGGTCTGCGTCTTCATGGCCCTTTATTTGATGTGATTTTTATTGTATTTGATATTTCTGCCTTCCTGCATTTGATTATGAAGTATTTATGCCCTAATACATAGCAAATTTTGTGCAGTTAACATATACTGCAGAAAGAAAATGTTTATTCCTTTCTATTACCATTTAATTTTCCCCAAAGATCTATCAAATCTAAGTTTTCTAGCATTCTTCACCTGCTTATTTGTTTATTTTATGGTTAGATTTATCTAATTCTAAGAGAGGAAAGTTGAGGTCCCCCACCAGTATAATTTTGATGTCTACGTTTCCTAGTAACTCATTTAAGAATTTGAATGTTATACTGCTTGTTGAAGTGTTGAAATGACTTCATTGTCTATGGTCTTTTTTAGGAGGATGCAATTCTCTTCCTTATACCTATTTTTGCTATTACTTTGTCTGAGATAACGATTGCTACCCCTGTTTATTTCACTTCAGGTGAAGTATAATATTTCTACTCTAGCCTTTTACTTTTACTCTGTAGTATCTCTCTCTCTCTCTCTCTCTCTCTCTCTCTCTAATGTGTTTCTTGTAAACAGAAAATAATAGGACTCTGGTTTTTAATCCACTCTGTTATATACTTCCATTTTATTGGAGAGTTTAACCCATTCACATTCACGGTTATTATTTCTAACTCTTTATTTCTCTCCATGCTTTTCCATTTCTATTTGGACCCTCCCCCCTTCACCCTATCCCTCTTCACTAGTGTTTTGCTTCTGAATACCTCCTCCCTCAATCTGCTCCCATTTCTATCAGTCCCCTCCCTTTTTTTCCTTTTACCCTTCTCCTCCTTTTCATTCCCTCTCTTTCTTCTCTCCATTCTTTTCCCCTTCTAAGTAAATATATATTTCTAAACCTAATTGAGTAAATGTGCTATTACCTCTTTAAGTCAAATTTGATGTAAGATTCAAGCAGTTCTCAACCCCTTCTTTCCCTTTGTACCTCTTCATAATATGCAATTTACTTCATTCTACCTGCCCCTTCCTCCCAGTCTCATTACAATCTCCTTTTCTAATGTTTTATTTTTTATATTAATCCATCAAAATCAACCTTCAATCTCCCTCTAATAGAGCTAAGATTCTCAAGAGTTATGAGATTTTCTTCCAAGATAGGGATGTAACCTGTTTAATCTTATTGAATAACAATCTTTTTCTTTCCCCTATTTAGCTTTTCTCTTAAATTAATAAATGTATCTCTTAATTCTCCTATTTGAAGCTAAAATTTTTTGTTCAGCTCTGTTTTTTTAATCAAAAAAGTTTGAATTTTATTAAAGTTCAATTTTTTCCCCTGAAAGAGTATGCTTAATTTTCCTGGATAGTTGATTCTTGGTTGTAAAACAAGCTCTTTTGACCTCCAGAATATTATATTCCAAGTTCTTCAATTCTTTAATGTTGATACAGCCAGGTCCTTTGTAATGCTGCTTGTGGCTCCTCAAATTTTGAATGGCTTCTTTCTGGTCATTTGCTGACTTTTTCCACACTCTTTTAATTCTGAAGTTTGACTACAATATTCCTTGACATTTTCATTTTGAGATGCTTTTCTGGAGGTGATCACTGTATTCTTTCAATGACTATTTTACCCTCTGGTTCCAGGTTGTCAGGGCAGTTCTGCTGGATGATTTCCTGATGAGTGGAGTCCAGGATCTTTTTTGATCATGGTTTTCAATTAGTCCTCTCCTGGATCTATTTTCCAGGGCAATTGTTTTACCAATGAGATGTTTCACATTTTCTTCTATTTTTTGATTTTGTTTAACAGTTTCTTGGATTATCATGAAATCATTAGCTTCAATTATTCCTCTTTTACTTCTCAGGGAGGTATTTTCTTCTTATAGTTTTTGTATTTCAATTTTCATTTGGTCAATTTTATTTTTAAAAGAGCTGTTATCTTTTTTCCAATTGCCCAATTATATTTTTGTTTGTTTTATTTTGTTTTATTTTTTAAAGATTTTATTAAAGATCTTTACAGAAGAGCTTCACGTATATCATTCCAGGTATCCAAGAGTCCTGTTAGACAGTGGGCACTGGCTGGTTCTTCTACCTTCTCACTCTTTTGCTCTGAGATGTGGGTTCTATGATGTTCATTTGATTAGGCAGGAGTTTCTTTTTTTTTAGGTTTTTTGCAAGGCAAACGGGATTAAGTGGCTTACCCAAGGCCACACAGCTAGGTAATTATTAAGTGTCTGAGACCCTATTTGAACCTAGGTACTCTTGACTCCAGGGCCGGTGCTTTATCCATTATGCCACCTAGCCACCCATGGCAGGAGTTTCTTAAGGTCAATCTTTCCATTAGAGTCCCTGAACAACATGATTTTGATTTCAATTTTCAATACACCCTGCTTGAGGAGGATATGGTGCACAGCTGTGTCAATGTTGTAGTTGATGAGGTCTCCACTGTGGATAATCAGGCCATCCACAAACTTCAGGGACATGGCCCTCTCATCTCTGAGTTTACAAACACCAGCACTTCATAGTCCTTCATCTCTCTGTAATGTAAGACCATAGCAGGTCTTACAAACAGCAAACCTCCTAGGAATTTGTAATGTAGGGATTGGATCTGAGCAATAGCACAGAGAGCTCTGGTGTAAACCTTCTCAGTATACAGCTCTACACTGCCTTCAGGGAAGCAACACCCCTTCCGAACTATAGCTGCCAGTTCACAAATACAGTGACCCTTCTCTCCAGGGACCCTCTGAGTCCTGGTGGCTAAGTTGATGATTTCTGTCCTGATTAGGGTAACTTGAACCTCCATAGCAGAATAACCATCCTCAGCTAGTTCCCTGGTGAGAAATTCATTCACCTCATCTTTGGAGATGACATTGGCAACAAACTTTCCCTTTTTAGAGATTTACACTACCATGTTGTATGAAAAGGAAACCCCGGTACTTCTAAAGGATTTATTTTCTTCTATCACTTTTATTGCAAAATGTTAATTTTATGTTGCATTTCTTTTCCCAATTTTTTCATTTGATATTTAATATTCTTTCTGAACTTTTCTAAGAAATCTTTCTGGACTCAGGACCAATTTATATTCTCCTCTTTAACTTCACATATACCTCTTCTGCTTTCCTTTCCTGAGATTGTGTTTTACCCATCTTTATCTCCAAGGTAACTTTTAATGCATTCTCCCAAAGTTCCTATGAAGGGGAGGGGCTTGCTTGAAGACTTATAATGTTGAGGACACTAGAGGCTTGCTAACTGACTTGGTCGGTTGAAGTTAACAATTCCCAGCCCTTGTATGGCAGATTGACTGGTAGGGGTAATCTGAGGTTCTCTCTCTTGGGGCTATCTGTGCTGGAGATATCAATTGCCCACTTCCCACAGTGGAAACTACTGGGGCTATCTCTGGGTTGTTCACAGGCAACCCAGTCCCTAGGCTAGGCTGACAAGTCTGGAAACTCTAGAGGCTCTCTCAGAGTGGGGAAGTCACCCACCCACTCTCTCCTTGGAGGATGTGGGAATACCTGGGGCTACGTCTGAGTTGTTTGCACAAGAAGGTCTGGAACTCTCTCTAGTTTAGCTATCAGTGATGTGGAACTCAGTCAACCTACACATTTGGAAACGGTAGGAATGCCTGGGGTCTAAATATGGAATGTTTACAAGAAGGTGCCAGGTCCTCCTACCATTTTGAAATGTCAGAGACCTATAGTCAGGGTTGGACCATCTAGACCAACCATGCAAATTGAATATGGTTCTTGAGAACCTGCACTGAAGCTTTTCCCATGTGGGGAATGACCAAATCCCAATTCCAAAGCCTCCACTCCCACAGGGAAGGATCTCAGGTTCGATTTCCATCTCACCTGCTGCCTGCCCCTCCCTCCCTCCCCCTGCCCCTGATAGACCTTCTGGGAGATGCTTCACTTTCATCTTTTGTTCATTCTGCCCATCCAAAAATCTGTTAAGAGACTTGATTAATGTTGGTTTTGAGAGAAACAAGGAACACTTAACAGAAGTCCTGGTTTCTATCTACCATCTTGACTTGGAATCCCTCAATTCATTTTTCAAGGAGGATTTTTCCCCCTTCAGTGAATTTTTGTATCTTTTTCCATTTGGCCAATTTTGTTTTTTATGGCACACTTCTCATTGGTACTTCTTTTACCATTTGACCTTGTTTATTAAGAAAATATTTTCTTCAGTATTTCTTTGTGTATCAAAACTACTGACTTATATTTCATTTTTCTTGCATTGTTCTTTTTTCCAATTTTTCTTCTACCTCTCTTACTTGCTTTTCAAAATCCTTTTTAGCCTCTTCCATGAGTTCAAGTGATATTAATACATGTTTCTTCTTGGAGACCTTGGATATAGGAGCTTTGAAATTGTTTTTTATCTTCTTTGAACTTTTTGTTATCTTCTGAGTGTATGTTATGATCTTCCTTGTCACCATAGTAACTTTCTATGATCAAAATCTTTTTCTGTTATTTGCTCATTTTCCCAACCTATTACTTGACTCTTAATTCTTTGTTAAAGTAGGACTCTGCTTGTACATTGAAGGGTGCAATGTCACAAATTTCTGGTTTTTTTGCAGCTGTTTTTCAGAGATACCTCTAGGGATACCAGAGAGACCTATAGGTTTTCAGTTCTTCACAGATGGTATAATCTATGGTAGGGTGTTTAATATTTACTGGTTTGTGCTCTGTTCTTTGTGTGACCCCAAGCACTTTTTTCTGTCCTGTATCTGTGAGAAGGGTCCTAGATCCATTGTGTGCTACTGTTCCCCCTCTCCCTGGGCTGTAACTAGAAATTGAATATGGGTGAAGCAAGAGTCCCACCTTGGTGCTAGTAAGAGATCCTTGAAATCTCCTTATGACCAATTGTTTGAATCCTCCCCCTTTATCTTCTTTGGGCTGAGAGTTTCAGAAGTGGCTCCCAAGACCTGTGCTAGATTGTGCTCTCCTTTCACCCAAGTGTGACAAACCTTCCCTGCTAACTTAAATTGTCCTGGACTGGAAAAGTGTTTCACTTAATCTTTTTGTGATTTCTTCTGCTCTAGAATTTGTCTAGAGCCATTATTTAAAAATATTTGGAAAAGTATGAGAAAGAGCTTAGGAAAGTCCCTTTACTCCACCATTTTGGCTCCTCATCATAGAGTATTTTTATATGACTATAAATAACTTTAATTTTTACAGTTGAAAACTGACCAAATGGGAAAATTGTAACAAAATTTATCTGGAACAACAAAAAATCAAGAGTAGCAAGGGAACTGATAAAAAAGGAAGGTGGCCTTGCTCTACCACATCTAACACTATACTATAAAGCTGCAGTTATCAAAACTGCCTGGTACTGGTTAATAAATAGAGTAATGGACCAGTGGATTAGGATAGATTCAAAGGAAACTAATAAATAACTACAGTAATCTACTGTTTGACAAACACAAAGACATTAGCTTTTGGGATAAGAAGTCACTATTTGACAAAAATTGTTGGGTAAACAAGAAAATAATATGGCAAAACTAGATATAGTCTCACATCTCACACCCTAAACCAAAATAAGATCAAAATAGGTACAGGTTTTTAGACGTAATGTGTGACACCATAGATTAAGAAATAGTCTACCTATCAGATCTATGGAAAGGGGAGAAAAATATGATCAAGCAAGAAGAAAAGTACATTATAAATTGCAAAATGGATGATTTTTAACTATAATAAATTAAAAAGGTTGTATACTGATAAAACCAATGCTGCCAAGATTAGAAGGAAAACGGAAAGCTGGGAAACAATTTTAACAGCTAGGGGTTCTGATAAATGTCTCATTTCTAAAATATAGAGAATTGCAACAAATTTGTAAGGTCACAATTCATTTCCCAGTGGCTAAATGGTCAAAGAATATGAATAGGAGGTTTTCAAATGAAAAAATTAAAGCTATATATAATCATATCAGAAAATGCTCCTAATCATTACTGATTAGAGAAATGAAAATAAACACAACAGCTACAAAGTATCACCTCTTACCATATTGACTAAGATGACAAAAAAAGGGGGAAAAGATCAATGTTGGAGAGATTGTGGGAGGATTGGGACATTAAGGCACTATTGGTGAAGTTATGAACTAATCCAACCATTCTGGACTAGGTCCAACAAACAATAAGACAGATCATTCCCTTTGAACCCAGCAATACCAATACTAGACTTATATCCAGAAAAAAATATGAAAAATGGAAAAAGTTCCACATGTTCTAAAATATTCATAGCAATTAATTTTCTAGTAGCAAAGAATTGGAAATTAAGGGGATGCCCATCATTTGGGGGGAAGTCTGAGCAAGTTACAGTATAGGAAAATTACCTAAAGAATCTGAATGAACAGTGTTCACAGTTTTAGAAACTTCTCTTATTTTCCTTTTTATTTCATGTTAATCCTAATTCCTCAAACAGAAAATGACTAATCTGTAAGCATGTTAAACACAAATGTTTATAAACAATGTTTACCAGAATTTTCACCACTCAGGGGAAGGGGGGTGGGAAGGAAAGGTGAAAGAAATTATGTAATTTATAAATATGCAGATACCTGTGGATGAATGTTGAAAAACTTTCATAACATGTAATTGAAAAAATAAAATAAAATTTCAATTGAAAAAAAGGTGTACAAAGAAATTACTGAAAAAATGAACTCCTTAAAAAGTATGATTGACCACATAGAAAAGGAAGTACAAACAAAGGTATATGAAGAAAGCGATCCCTACTAGAATTGACTGGGTAGAAGCTAAATGACTTCTAGGGATTTAAAGAAACAATAATACAGAATGAATTTTAAAATGTGAATTGCTATTGGAAAAACAAGTGACCTGTAATGTATATTGAGAAGAGATCATTTCAGAATTATTGGACTATATGAAGGCCAATATTGAAAAGAACTTAAACATCTTCTTTCAAGATATGAAAGAATGGGGCGGCTAGATGGCACAGTGGATAAAGCACCGGCCCTGGAGTCAGGAGTACCTGGGTTCAAATCTGGGCTCAGACACTTAATAATTACCTAGCTGTATGGCCTTGGGCAAGCCACTTAACCCTGTTTGCCTTGCAAAAAAAAAAATCCTAAAAAAAAAAACTTGAATCAAGATATGAAAGAAAGCTCCCTTGATGTCCTAGAACTAGAGGGTAAAATGAAAGTGAAAGTCACTATTCACCTACTGAAAGAGATCCCCCAAATGAAAAACTTCCAAGAATATTATAGCTAAATTCATGAGCTCCCAGATCAAGAGCTAAATATTTAAAGAAACCAAATATAATGGAACTACAGTGAGGATATACTAAGATTTAGTAGCTTCTACATTAAAAGATGAAGGACAAGGACTTCTAGGGTAGAGCCAAGATAGTAGCCTGAAGATAACATGCTCCGGGAGTTTTTCCCTACCAAAGATAGCCTCCACTCTGACATTCACACTACAGATCCTACCAAGAAAAAGAGAATATTCAAAGAAGTTTTCAATTGTAGATAGCATGGAGGACCTTCAGTGAAGGTCTGTCCCTTTTGGGGAAAAAGGGAAGTAAAGTCCAGGAGGCAGGAGAGCAGGAAAGCCAGCAGGAGGCTTTTAGGAAAAGTGCATTTCAAGTCCTGACAACTTAACAACAGCAGAAGTCCAGCCAGTTAGATAGCAAGCCAGTAGAGAGGACCCCAATCCCAAACAAAGTCTGAACCCTGAGAACCCTGGGGTAAAAGACAGGACTGGATTGAGAATAATACACTGTTTAGTCAGAACCTGGATACAGAGGAGGAAAAACACCTCTGCAGAGGCAAGACTTCGATTGCATAGGCAACATCTTGGCCAATGATAAGCCAGGGATCAGACCCCAGCCCCAGAAAAAAACAAAACAAGACTTAGAGCTATACTCCCTATGCCCCAGGACCTGAACTAAAACAACAACGATGAGCAAAAAAGCCAAAAGATCACTCATTATAGAAAACTACTTTACAAAGATGATGACAGTGCCATGTCTGAAGAAAAAAGCAGTGAAAAATCACTCACAGAGGAAGTATTAAAACAGTGTATAAATTGGACTCAAATACAAAAGCTCTTCAAAGAACTTAAAAAAGAATTTAAAAAGTAAAGAAGAGAGGAAAAAGAAAAATGGAAAAAAGAAATGAAAGTCATATAGGAAAATTATGAAAAATTGACCAAAAAAATCAACTCCATTAAAAGTAAAAATAAATGGGAAAAGGAAACATAGAAGCTAATTGAAGAAAATAAAACCCTAAAAATTAGAATTGAAAAAATGGAAACCAATGAATCTACAATATTATAAGATTCCATCAAACAAAATTAAAAGTCTGAAAATATTGAAGAAAATGTAAATTACCTTTTGGGGAAAACAAATGACCTAGAAAAATAGATCCATAAGAAACAATCTTTGAATCACTGGACTACTAGAAAGATTAGAACAAAAAAAAGAACCAGGAAATCATCATGCAGGAAATTATAAGGTAAAACTGTCCAAATCTACTAGAACAAGATAACAATATAATCATTGAAAGAATCCACAGAACCCTTTCAGAAAGAGACTTCAGGATAAAAATTCCACGGGTTGTAATGGCCAAATTCCAGAAACCTCAAATAAAGGAGAAAATATTGAAAGAATCAAAAAAGAAAACAATTCAAATACAAAAGAAACACAATCAGATTCACACAGAATTTATCAACCTCAACACTGAAGGACCAGAAGACCTGGAATAGCATATTTTGGAGAGCAAAGGACCTGGGATTACAACCCAGAATGTACTACCCTGCAAAATTCAGCATATACTGTCAGGGGAAAAGATGGATGTTCAACGAAAAGGAGTACTTACAGAATTTCCTGACACAAAGACCAGAACTGAATAGAGAATTCAATCTCCAAATACATGGCTCACAAGTTGCATAAAAAAGGAAAATGAAAAGGGGAAAGATAAACAAAACAAAACAAAACAAATGTTGGTCAAGACCATCAAATTGTATACAATCCTAAAAGGGAAGATATAACACTTCTAATTCTTTAGAACTTTACTTCTCTTCAGATAATTAAAGAGTAGAATATAATTGAAGATAATGAACCTACAGGATATGGGTATAATTGGGTCTTATCTCTCCATTGAAGAGGTCCAAGATATTACTATGTTTGAGACAAAAAGCCCTGAAGAAAAGCAGGGGTGTTAATTTTAAACTCAAGTCTCTCATTATCATCTGACCTACTTTAGTTCTACTGTGCTTAGCACCTTGTCTAATGAGGGCATCATAAACTGCAAGTACCTGGAGTCAGTGTCTCTGTAACTTAGAATCATTTGTAAAGTTTCAGGTGAGACTTCCAAAGCCTCCCAGTATTAGAGCCTTTCAAGCATCATAAACTTTGAGGACCTGAGTCACTAGCTCTGTAACTTATAATCATTTGTGAGGTTCTCAGGTGAGACCTCCAGAACCTCCCAGTACTTAGAGATCTTTAAGATTCTTGAGTTTAGCTTAAACAGAGCTTCACTTAACAAGGGGTTAGGTACCCTGGGTGGGGAGGGGGAGAGGTAAAGTATGAAAGAAAATAGGCCTTGATTCACTTAACAAAGGGTTAAGTATCCTGGGTTGTGGGGTGGGGTTAAAGTGGGAGAGAGAATAGATCTTACTTCATTTAACAATGGGTTAAGTACACTGACCCTGGATGGGGAAGGGTAAAATGTGAAAGAAAATAGGCCTGAGGGTTGGGACACAAAAGTTCAAGAAATGAAATGGCTTTGAAAGATACTTTGGCTCATGAGGAGGCTTGTGTAGTTGAGAGATATTTGAAAGGGGGCAAAGTAAAAAATGATTATAGTTATAATTTGATGCAATTTGAGTCAATGCTGCTTATCAGGCAAACAATGTGATGATACCTTAATAACAATATGAGGTTATCAGGCAATCAAATAATCAAACTGTGATTGATGATACTTGATTAATAGGATTAGAGTGATAACATCAAGAGAAGAGGCACAAGGATTTATAATTATAGAGAGAAAGAAGGGAGAATGTGAATGCTGAGTAAATTCTATTCAATAGATTTAGAGAGAATAAATTACATTCCCACTTAGGTTTAAAAATCTAACCTAATCTCCAGGGAAGAGGGAACTGGGAAAGGGAAAGATAAGGGAACAAGGGACTGATAAAAGGGAAGATAAAGGTATAAGTAAAAATAAACTGGAAGCTAAATTTTTAAAAGAAAAGTCAAAGAGGAAAGGTAGTAAAATTTTGGTGAGGAGGAATAAGAAAAAAAAGGAAAGAGAAAAATATAAATGGAGAAAGATAGCATGGAGGGAAATATAGAATCAGTCATCTTAACTAAATGTGAATGGAATGACTTGTCCCATAAAATGGAAGTGGATAGCAGAATAGATTAAACGCCAGAATCCTACAATATGCTGTGGCAAGAAACACATTTGGTGCATGTCCTTTGATCCAGCAATACTACTACTGGGTCTATACCCTGAAGAGATCATGAAAAAGGGTAAAAATATCACCTGTACAAAAATATTCACAGCAGCTCTGTTTTTGGTGGCAAAGAACTGGAAATTGAGTGAATGTCCAGCAATTGGAAAATGGCTAAATAAATTGTGGTATGTATATTATGGAAAACTATTATTCTATTAAAAACCAGGAAGGATGGGAATTATACAAAGGCCTGGATGGATTTGCATGAACTGATGCTGAACAAGATGAGCAGAACCAGAAGAAGATTGTACACCCTAACAGCAACATGGGATTGATGATCAGTCTTAATGGATTTGATTCATCAGTGCAACAATCAAATACAATTTTAGGGCATCTGTGATGGACAATACAATTTGTATCCAAAGAAAGAACTGTGGAGTTTAAACAAAGACCAAAGACTACTACCCATTAATTATTTAAAAAGTTAACCTATTATGTAATTTTGATATCTCTTATATTTTATTTTTTACTGAGGATATGATTTCTCTCTCAACACATTCAATTTTTTAAATTTTTTATTGATTTTTTATAAAGATTTAATTCATTTTGAGTTTTAACAATTTTTCCCCTAATCTTCCCCCCCACTCCCCACAGAAGGCAATTTTCCAGTCTTTACATTGTTTCCCATGGTATACATTAATCCAAATTGAATGTGATGAAAGAGAAATCATATCCTTAAGGAAGAAAAATAAAGTATAAGAGCAAGATTATATAATAAGATATCAGGTCCTCCCCCCCCCCCCAAATTAAAGGTAACAGTCCCTTGGTCTTTGTTCAAACTCCACAATTCTTTCTCTGCATACAGATGGTATTCTCCATTGCAGATAGCCCCAAATTGTCCCTGATTGTTGCACTGATGGAATGAGCAAGTCCATTAAGGTTGATCATCACGCTCATGTTGCTGGTAGGGCATACAAGGCTTTTTTTTTTCTTTTTTTTAAAGAAAGATTTTATTTATTTTGAGTTTTACAATTTTTCCCCCCATTCTTGCTTCCTTCCTCCCACCCTCCACAGAAGGCATTCTTCTAGTCTTTACATTAGTTCCATTTTATACATTGATCTCAGTTGAATGTGATGACAGAGAAATCGTATCCTTAAGGAAGAAAAATAAAGTATGAGATAGTAAAATTACTTAATAATATAACATTTTTTTTCTAATTTGATGGTAATAATCTTTGGTCTTTGTTCAAAGTCCATAATTCTTTCACTGGATACAGATGGCATTCTCCATTGCAGATGGCCCCAAATTGTTCCTGGTTGTTGCACTGAAGGGACAAGCAAGTCCATCAAGTTTGATCATCATCCCCATGTTGCTGTTAGGGTGTACAGTGTTTTTCTGGTTCTGCTCATCTTGCTCAACATCAGTTCATGCAAATCCTTCCAGGCTTCCCTGAATTCCCATCCCTTCTGGTTTCTAATAGAACAATAGTGTTGCATGACATACATATGCCACGATTTGTTAAGCCATTCCCCAATTGAAGGACATTCACTTCATTTCCAATTTTTTGCCACCACAAACAGGGCTGCTATAAATATTTTTGTACAAGTGATGTTTTTACCTTTTTCATCATCTCTTCAGGGTATAGACCCAGTAGTGGTATTGCTGGATCAAAGGGAATCCACATTCTGTTGCTCTTTAGGCATAGTTCCAAACTGCTCTTCAGAAAGGCTGGATGAGTTCCCAGCTCCACCAACAATGCATTAGTGCCCCAGATTTCCCACATCCATTCCAACATTGATCATTGCCCTTTCTGATCATATTGACCAGTCTGATAGGTGTGAGGTGGTACCTCAGAGGTGCTTTATTTTGCATTTGTCTAATAAGTAATGATTTAGAGCAATTTTTTCATATGCCTATGGATCACTTTGATTTCCTCATCAGTAAATTACCTTTGCATATCCTTTGACCATTTGTCAATTGGGGAATAGCTTGTTTTTTAAAAAGTTTGACTCAATTCTCTGTATATTTTAGAAATGAGTCCTTCCTCATTTCCTTCGCTTGGCTTAGTAATTCAAAAGGTCGGCCAGTAGGGAGGGCTAGTTGCTTTCTCTGGAGTGTTTGAGGCCCTCAGCATCAGGGTCTGAGGTGACCTTGAACAATTGGCTGAGCCCTGGGGGAGGGAGTTCATCTCTCTGTAGAGTGAACTCTGTTTCCCACACCTGAGCCTGAAGAAGTTGGGGGTTGTTTATTGTTTGTTCTGGGAAAAGGGCTGAAAGTATGTAGCTCAAGTCCTGGGCCCAGCTGCTTGTTCTCCAGGTGTGCTCTGAAATTCTCAGTGCTGGAAGTCACCCTCCCATAGCTCCTCTCCCCCCGGGCCAAAGATTCCTTGGCTAAAGTTGGATCTCCCACCAAAGTCTCTGCAGCTGAGGCTAGTCCTCTGGATTCCCCCAGCTGCTGTCCCCCTACTGACCCTCTGCTCTCATCCCCCTGTTCACCCCACAGTCCCCTGAGACAGACCTTGTTGGTAGGTATTCTCCTAGCTTCTCTTTCTGGGTTTTGTCAATTTTGTCAGTTTCTGTTAAGAGGTTTCTTTCATGTTATTTTTGAGGGGAAAGAGGAGCACTTAACACAGTGCCTGTCTTCTCTCCACCATCTCGGCTGGAAGTTCCATCAACTTTCTCATTTATCTTTCATTTCAGATGGCGTGTTTCAGAAGAAAGAGATTCTCTAAAACTGGATAGAATATGTCAAAAGGTAATAGGTGGAATGCTGAAGTATACTTAAAGAGGGACAATAATAGAGAAAAGAAGGGACCTAGAATTTTGGAAAAGTTCTAAGCTCTGAGGATTTTGATCCTAAATTTTAATCCCTCTGATAAATCAGGTTTCTGGATCCTAACTGGCTATCTTCCCCCCCCCCCCCAAAAAAAATACATGAGTACTACTGAGGAGCAGTAGTATGACTTCTAAAGTCATTGGCTCAGCCCTATGCTATTTTTTTTTCTTCTGTCTGCAAAGTTATCAGTTGAACACAATGTAGCCAGCCAACTGTAAATAGTTTTTAGAAAGGGATATTTACTTATATGGCACAATAGTAATTAAAAAAAAAATACCTCCCCTACTCCAGCAAAAGTCTAAATACATTCTCCCACAAGTACATGTAAAAGCTCCAGGGAAAGTACCTTCAAGCTTAGAGAATATCTATGGCAAAGGTTAACTCACAGTTCCTGGCTGCTAGAAGACCTCTTCTCACATTCGTAGAATTACTCAAGAAGTTCATTTAAGGATGGTATAGTCTCTTTGCTGGACTTCTTGTAGAACCTTATGTCTAGTCCATTCTAGTTCTTTCATTATTTAGACATCATCATCACTTGATCCAAGACATTTTAGGATACTTGTGGGACGTCAAATATCCTTGGAAATCTTAGAAGCTGGAATATTCTGCTCTGGACATAGGAAACAGGAGAGAAAACCAAACCTTTGAAAGAGGACTCTCCCCCTAAGGCAATTTCATTTCAGGGGTGAGTTAAAAAGTCACATTTTCAATTACTAAGAAAGCATCCTTTCATCATTTGCTTGAAAACTTAGAAATTATTGCTGGGAATGATTAAATTTACCCAATCTAATGGAAAATATTTCTGATGCGGCATCATTTCCACTTAATCTAATGACTTTCAAAGACTTTTCACAGATAATCTAAAGTCTTTTGATTTGTTGATTGTTTTCTTGTCTAAGGTATTCAACTAAAATGAGGCAGCATAACCTTTACCTCATCCTTACATAGGTAAAAGAAAGTATATAGGAAGAAAAATATTATGAGAAGGTCTTTAAAAAAATTATTGATGTTTTATTTTTATCACCTTAATTTCTGAACATTTCTCCACCTCTACTATCTAGCAATTTGTCTCATAACAAGAAATTAAAAATATAAGTTCAGAAAAAATTAACCAATAAATCCACCAAGTATGGAAGTATATACATTTTTACGTGGTCACATTTGCAAAAAATGGAGAGAGATGCATTTTCTTATCTTTTTTTGGGGGGGATCATACTTAGTCATCCTATACACTTAGTGTCAAATGAATGAATAAATATTTACCAAGTGGTTACTATGTGCAAAGCACTTGACATTCAAAAGGAAACATAAGGCAGCTTTTTCTCTCAAGGGAAAGAGAAACAATACATTTATTGTAGGACATTACAGCTAAGTCAGATTCAACAGACTAGTGTTTTTATGGTGAAATGGAAAGCAAATAGCTATGTATCATTTGTAATTTTATTTCCATTAATAAAATAATATTCATTTCTAATGTTAAGCCATTTATTTACCAAAGACTTGGATAGGGAAAACTTTCTTTTTGGGTTTTTTTTTTTTTTATTTCTTTGGCTATTGAATAGGGGGCAGTTACAAAGTTATTTCTCTATGAAACTTGTTCCTGAGGATGATGCCTACGCAGGTGAATTGAAAGCAGAACCAAAATCTTGTGTATGTAGTCGAGTAGTTAGTATTCCTAAGACTCATGAGTTTACCTTCTCAATGACAGTTGGCAATTGGTCTAGATATCTAGACAAGGGTTGTTGCTTTCTCTGTTGGCTACATTCAGTTTAATAAAATATTTTTGTTTACATTGTTGAAGTCCTTAAAATATTATTTTTTTCTGATTCTACTAACTTTATTCTGCAGTGGTTCATATCTTCCATGCTTCTCTAAATTCTTATTCATTTCTCCTGGCATGTTAATATTCTATTATATTCATGTGCCACAATTTCATATGATCCCCAATCGATGAGCCCCAACTTTAGTTCCAATTTTTTGCTATTAGAAGAATTATTAATATGAGTATTTTGGTATGAAGACCTTCCCATCTTTGACATCTTTGAGATGTGAGACCTAAGTGAGAACTGTCAGTTAATGGGTATTGTTAGTGTAATTGCAAATTGCTTTCCAGAATGGTCAGATTGATTCACTGCTACACTAAAAATATATTAGAATATTTCTTTTTTCACAATCTTTTTTTTAAATTTTTGTTTAGGTTTTTGCAAGGCAAATGGGGTTAAGTGGCTTGCCCAAGGTCACACAGCTAGGTAATTATTAAGTGTCTGAGACTGGATTTGAACCCAGGTACTCCGGACTCCAAGGCCAGTGCTTTATGCACTATGCTACCTAGCCACCCCCCACAACCTTTCTTATATCTGTTATCTCTCTCATCTCAGTTTACCATATATGAGCTGAACTTCATAAATGCTTTTATTTTCTCTTTCTTAATATAATGATTTAGAGTATTCCTTGTTATATAAAAAAGACCCATTTGCAACCATATTTTTTAGTCATTACAATTTCTTTTAGAGTGACTTTTAAAATAATGACCAGTACATTAGTTTGAAATAAAAATTCAAATTAGTTATTAAACTACATGTAGATTTGTTTTTCTAACATTTGCATTCAAGAATTATGTTCATACATATATGCATAGATTATTCTTGATATTGTGCCTAAGTAACTGTTTAGCTTAATTCAATTCAGTTCAAAGGATTATTAAACAGTGCATATGCATGGTTTTATTCTATATAATGGAGATAAAAATTTATTCTTTAAAAAAGAGTTCTTATATTTAAGGGCTTTATAATGTAGCATCAGCATATATCTGTCAAAGTATATATCTATCATACATCATGTGATAATGACAATAATGGAAATGATGATGATGATAATAACAAAAGTCCTCCTAGCAGCCTAGCATATCCTTCAAATTCTGTAGGAGATCAACAGTAAAATAGGATAATTCCACCCAAATGATGTCCAGCAGATATTCTAAGCCTTGAGATCACAACAGTATCAGTGAAGGCCTGATCAGAACTCTGGAACAATGATCATTTGGGCTCTGGTTATATTATTGAATATATTCTTTCTTACCCATTTTGTAAGATAAAATTACTATGAATCTAAGAAATAAATGGGAAATTAGAAGGAAAGCAGAAATTTGGGGAACAATCTTCACAACTTGGAGTCCTGACAAAGATCTCATTTCTAAAATGTATGTGGATGAAAATAAATAAATAGATAAATAAGTGAATAAATAAAAACAAAAAAGAGAGCAAGGACTTTTTTGTTTTTTTTCTTTGTATCTTCAGTTCTTAACATGTGTTCTGATACATGGTAAATATTTAATATTTTAAAATATATATCAAAAGTATCTTATTTTAAAGTTCATTATAACTAGTTATTAAAATATTATTGCTATTAAACATTTTAATGACAATTTTTTAAAAAAGAAAGAGATGGGTAGGATGGGTCTGCAGGCTGGTATAGTGGCATCAATTAACATCATGTAGAGATAAAACATTGAGTGACATTCCTTTGTGTTGTGATACAATAAAAAAGCAAGACATCAGTAAAAATAGCAATTCTCCACTTGCAAGAATACTACTGTGCAGATAACTTTGAATACCAAAGTGCATATATCACAAGTGCTTATGAAATGGATGAAAATATGAATACTTTAGTTATGTTTCAGAACTGTTATAGAAAAGTTATAAATATATCTAACCATGTATTGTCAATAATACTTCAGTTCCAAGTTAGACAACCACATATTGCTAACCAGTAAAAGGCACTGATAAAACATAACTCCATATCTAAACCTATATTAGGCAAAATAAGAAATGAAAACAGGAAATTATTAAAAATCTTAAAGTATCAAAATATCTTAAAGAAAAAGTTGAAGATGTTGAGCTCATTTAAAAGCTTTGGTGACAACTTAAGAAATTTCTTTTAAGGAAATGAGTGACAACAAATGAATGTTAACTTTTTAGATTTTAAAAAGGAGATAGGCATACTTTGGACTGGAATTCCAAAAGCCCTCATTGAGTTTGAAATCATGAGTTCAACTAGCAAACTAAACATAAAAGAATGATCAAATACATTTTCTCCCCAGTATTTAAAAGAATTAAAATAATTCAGTATCTGCCAGAAATTGTATATTTGCTAGTACTGTCATTGTCTGAACCTTAAGAGGAAAACAGAATTGATCAAGAAATACTCCTACAGATAAATGTTAAACATCGTAATGGTAGAAATGACTTGACAATAGCTATTGCAGATCCACAGAAAAGTCTTGAGAATATTGCATCAGTATCTAGCTGGCAATTGATTGTCATCAATTAAAGGCAAAACAAAAAAGAAACATGTGAGAAAGAATCTAGAAAGCAATTACTACAGAAAATCTAGATTCTTTTCATCAATAATCAAGGGATGGAGGAACAGTTAAGGTTATAGGATATAAAGCAGCACAAAGAATGAAATAAATAATGTAAAATAAGTCAAAAACTTTACCCACAGAAGTTTGAGATAAAAGGAAACTAGTGTAGAGAGATAACCTCTAAAACATATAGTTACAAGGAGTTCAATACACAGAGAAAAAAATGCAAGGACAGGTCAAACACAATGTATCACAATAATTCATATAAGTTTCAGAATAGCTCCAGCAAAGAAAGTGACTGAAATTTAGCTTCTCTGCCATTCCAGAAAGCAACAGGATGAGTGGTATCTATTTAAACCTCTTGTTGGAACCTATAAAATGATAAGTTGAAAGACAGAATGAAAATGCTCTGTGAGTGAAATCATAAGTATTCAGTCAACAAATTTATTGACAAGCACTAAACAAATAGATGAGATTTATAATTCTTTGTAGAAATGAAAAAGATTATGTCTGTAATTCAGAATCAGGTTATTGCTACCATGAATTACAAGAGTTAACTTAAGGACCCTGAATACAGTTATCAATGTAGATTCTTCAAGGATAATAATTGGCACCAAAGAGATATTTAGCAATATGTGGATGATATGGGTAGATGGAATTATTCTTTGGAAATTTTCTCTTGTGAATAAAACATCAAGACAATCACAGAATGAGACAGAAAGACACCAAATGCCAGAAACATCAAAATACTGCCACCACCTCCTCAACTATCTTCTTTTAGATTCTATTTGAAATAGTCCAAGACTCTGAATCTGTGAGGACTGGCTTACTGCTTGGCCCTAGCAGAGAGAGGTATCATGGTTGACTACTGATTAGCTTGCCTATATATTACTGGGATGTTCCAATGTACCCAATAATTAGTTTAGTCAGTTACATTTAGGCAATGAAAACAAGACTCTTCGAATCATAATTAGTTCTTCTCAATCCGGGTATGTAAGACTATCAAATTTTCTTAATCACAATGCCTTTGTGATCAATGAGGGGTACTACAATTTGGGCTACCTATTAATTTACTATTTCTTAAGTCCCCTTCTTACTTGATCCCTATGAATCTGCCATCACCAACCATTAGAGAGCTATGCGGGTAGAAACAGAGCTCTGTGCTCTCTAAAGTATGTGTCTTATTTTACATCTGCTGCATTACTCATGCTTGCTTGAAGGACAAAACACCTCAGGAACCTCATACTTTTGGATCTGTGAATAATAAATTTTGCCTGCGAAAAACAAAATAAAATAATAATAAACTTAACTTGTGGTTCTTTGAATACTATTGTTCCTTCTCTGCACTTTATTTACAATCTCATCACAACTGAATGGTCTTTTTAAATTTCCTAAGGGCTCTGGGAACAGCAGTATACCTAGACTATTTATTTTATAAACCAACTACCACAACCCATAATGAAGGGGAGCAACTTTTGTGCAAAAAGGGTCTGTTATCCATAACAATGCAACACTAATTTCTGGCAAATTTCCATTTATGCACAGCTAACTCCATAGTTTGGATATACAACACCATCCAAACTACTGTCCATTCTTTCAGGCTGACCCAACATTCAGAATTTCAGGATGGAACCCTTATAGAGATGTGACTTGGTAAGTTCCATTGAATTTGCAAAGCCTCCATATTCTGGGAAGCCACCAAAGACTTAGAAAATAAAGTTTTTTCTACCAAAGTTCTTGATACAGTTAAATAAATCATCTTCAGAAATTAATGAGAACAATATCAAAGAAGATGTATTAGGGAGATTGTTTGGTTGCAGTCTTAAGGATGATTTGCTAGTTTGGAGACAGGATTTTTATTAGATTGACCTTATAAAAGGTTAGCCAAAAACAAAAAGTTCTAAATGTGTTGGAAGGAATGATCAAGAAGAAGTGAGTGGGTAGCAATGTAAAATCAAGGAGCATGAGAACTAAAAAAAAGCCATTAGATTTCAGAGTTATAATTTTGTTGACCTTAAAGAGATGACTTCAGAAGTGTGGTAGGTACAAAAACCAAATTGCAGTGATTTGAAGACAGGGAATAAAAGGGGAATTGAGGGAACAAATATAGATGACTCTTTCTAGTAATGAAGAGAAGATATAGAAAATATCCAAGAGGGATGTAAACCAGGAGAAGCAGAATCTGCTTGTACTTTTACAAGTTTTTCTTTTAGATTTAGAGATGTAGGAAGTCATGAATGTGTCACTTATGCTTCACTGCATTTTCAGCACAAAGTATATGAGCCTTGGAGTGGAGGTCTTTTACTATGACTGACTGCATGTCTGAGTAGTAAGTTGTACTGGCAACAGGGGTGAGCAATAGGTAGAAAATATCTACGATGTTTGTACAATATTTGAAGGCTGCTATAAAAATTGATTGTTGGTACTTATTGCTGAGTAAGCATGAATCAGAGTTTTCCATGAATACTATTGGCAAGCTTAGAGAGCACCTCTCAGTTCTTTAAGCAGTATAAACTGCCTTCTGGCATTGAAACATTTTTTTTCTAATACAGGTCTAAACTCCAAGAGTCCCATTTTTTTCATATATTCATTTTCCAAAATGTAAAAGGAAAAATAAAGTACTCACCATTGGGTGAAAAGATTTTCTTTTTTGCAAGGCAATGGGATTTAAGTGACTTGTCCAAGGTCACACAGTTAAGTAATTATTAAGTGTCTGAGTCTGGATTTGAACTCAGGTCCTCCTGACTCCAGGGCAAGTGTTGTATTCATTGTGCCACCTAGTTGCCCCATGGATGAAAAGATTTTTAAAAGACATAATCCATTCTCTGAACTTTCTAGAGCTTGGTGTCTAATATGGAGTGGTAGATAAGGGAAAGAAGAAAATCAAAATCTTTTTTTTTTTTTCTCTTTGATTCATGGCTTCCATCTAGAATTGCTCCAGAAAATGTCTTATATATTCATCATATAGCTACTCTCTATATTTCTCAAATATGAGTAACAAGGGTCTTCAATTTATTTATAAAGTGATTTAGGAATTTCATAAAAATTAGGTATGCAAAGACATCTCAAACTCATTATGTCCAAAAGGGAACTCATTATTTTTTTTCCCTAAACCATCCATCACTTCTACCCTTCCTTATTACTATAGAGAGGAAACATGATTTGTCAGTCCTTCAGACATATAATATAGAAGTCATCCTGAATTCCACATTTGCTATCTCAATTGCCCCATATTCAATCTGTTGCAAGGCCATCCAATTTCACCTTTGCATTGGATCTTGTATGCTCCTTTTCTTTTCTGTAACATTGTTACTGGACTTCTAGAGTTGAATCAAGATAACAACATGAGCTAACATGCTTCCAGAGCTTTTCCTTATACAACTTTATTTTTTTATTGATATTTTATTTTTCCAAATGTATGAAAGCTTTTTCCACATGCATTCATATGTATATGTATATTTTTAAGATGCAAAATTTCCTTCCACCCTCCCTTCTCATCCCCCTTCCTTCAGTGGCAAACTGTCAGGTTAACACTGTACATACATAGTTTTGATAAACATGTTTACAGATTAGTTATTTTTGGTATGAGGAATTAGGATTAAGGGAAAGAGATACTTAAGAGATAATTTTTATAAAGTGTTCATCAGATTCTGAAGGAATTTTGTTTGGTTTGGTTTTTCTTCCTCTGGATGGGGATATCATTGTCCATAGACTGTCTAATACAGTTGTCCTAGCTCTCTGAATTGCTGAGAGGATCTGCTTCCATCAAGGTTGGTCATTTCACAGCATTATTGTTAATGTGTACATTCTCTCTTGGTTCTGCTCCCTTCACTCAGCATCAGATACTGCAAGTTATTCCACGCTTCTATAGAGTATGATCATTTATAGTTTCTTATAGAACAGTAATATTCCATAGTATTCATGTACAATAACTTGGTTAGCCATTCCCTGACTAATGGGCATCCTCTGAATTTCAATTCTTTGCTACTATAAAAAGAGTGGCTATGGATATTTTGGAATATGTGGGACTTATACCATTTTTTATGATTTCTTCTGGATACTTTTATGATTCTTCTGGATACTTTTGGAATTGCTGGCTCAAAAGGAATGAACAGTTTTATTGCATAGTTCCATATTGCTCACCAGAATGGTTGGATCCATTCACAACTTCACCAGCAATGCATCAATGTTCCAATCCTCCCAACAACCTCTTCAAAATTGATTGTTTTCCTTTTTTCTCATCTTAGCCAATCTGATAGGTGTGAGGTGATACCTCATGGTTCTTTTAATTTGGACTTCCCTAATTAATAATGATTTGGAGCATTTTTATATGATTATACATAGCTTTAATTTCTTCATTTGAAACTGTCTATTCATATCTTTTGACTATTTATCAATGAGGGAATGACTTGTAACCTTATAAATTTGATGTAATATCTATATATTTAAGAAATATATATTTATCAGAACTCCTATTTGTAAAGATTGTTTCCAGCTTTCTGCTTTTCTTCTAATTTTGGCAGCATTGATTTTATTACTGCAAAAATATTTTTAATTTAAAATAGTCAGGGGCGGCTAGGTGGTGCAGTGGATAAAGCACCGGCCCTGGAGTCAGGAGTACCTGGGTTCAAATCCGGTCTCAGACACTTAATAATTACCTAGCTGTGTGGCCTTAGGCAGTGGAGCAGCTGATTCACCTATTTGGCAATTGGATCCAAAGGACTCTAGAAGAGAAAATGAGACTGGTGACTTAGCACAGCACCCCTTCACTCAAATTCAGTTCATTTATTTGTCTTGGCATCATCTCCCTGATGTCATGGTCCTCTTCAAGAATGAAGGATAGGGGCAACTAAGTGGCACAGTGAATAGAGTACCAGCCCTGGAGTCAAGAGGACCTGAGTTCACTGTGAGCTCAGACACTTAATACTTACTTAGCCGTGTGGCCTTGGGCAAGTCTCTTTACCCCATTGACTTTCAAAAAAAAAGAACCCAAATACAAACTAAAAAGAATGAAGGACAAACAACAAAAACCCTAATTGGGAAAACAACACATAAAGCTGGAAAACAAATGAATGGTATGGAAGTAGTTAGGAAGTGTCACTAGAGAGAAAACTCATCAATCAGAGCCTAGCAGCCCAGATATATATTCCAAGGTTGTGGAGGGTAGAAGATGAAGACAATAGTTAGCATAGAGAAAACATACTCAAAAGCACTTTGAAAAACCCAAACCATACAAATCGGAAGTAATATTATTTTTATTCATGTTTGAAACATTTAATTGAAACAACTAATTCTCATTAAAATTGCACAATGGAGAGATGATTGGACCTAGAGTCAGGGAAATGTAGGTTCATAACTGGTCTCAGACATTTATGAGCTGTGAGACCTTAGGCAAGTCACTTAACTACTGTTTGTTTCAGTTTCCTCATTTTGCAAAATGGGCATGACAAAAAGCATCACCATTTAGAGCTGTGTTGTGAGGATGAATTGAGACAATATTTTTAAAGTGCTTAACACATAGTAGGTACTATATGTTAACTATTACATATAAATTCAGGGTTTTTCATTTTAAGATTTCCTTGTTTATTTAAACAGCTTTGCAGACAAGAACATTCATTTTGAATTGATTTACTTGCTTTTTCTCTTTTGTGTGAAGAGAAGAAGACTGCCTTTTAGGCCAAATACTTTTAAAACATTGTCTAACTTGTATAATAATTTCTTTCATTGTGGAGGAAAGAGAGCTCTTGTTAGGAAAAATCACCATAGCATTTTGCTTGATAAAAGAGTGTAAATGCTTTGAAACCATCAATACATGCCATTATCTTAAATGCTCTCTTTTGAAAATATTTTTGTCTCTGGTACCTTTGCCTATATAGACATTAATATGGTTTAAAACCATCAAGAATCATAAGAATTTTATGTTTTGTCCTTCATTTTCAAAGAAGACTACAATAGCAGGGAGCTGATGCCATGATAAGTCCCTGAATTAGATTTTAGTGAGGGGGTACTATGCTAAGTCACTAACCTCACTTTCTCCTCTGTAGTTATCTGGGTCCAGTGGTTAGATATGAATCAGGAAGACTGGAGATGATTCTAGATGTTAGGCAATCTACTTTAAGTGATTTGCCCAAGGTCACACAGCTAGTAAATGTCAAGTGTCTGAGTCTGGATTCAAACTCCCGTCCTCCTGACTTTAAGACCAGTGCTCCTGACTCTAAGACCACTGCACCACCTAGCTGTCCTTTAGAATTTTATAGATAAAGCCAAAAGATTCACTTTGTTTAAACTAATATGGGATGAAATAATAAAAAATAAATGTTCATGCTTACAGGATGAATTATTTTCTCTGACCTTCAAACATAGGGGTAGAGGGTACAGAGGGTTCTGATGACATGTCTGTCCTTGAACCTATACATTTAATTACAAATTTTATTTAATTTTAAAATATTTGTATTTTAATCAGCCCTTGTACTTATATTTTTATTCTTCTAAGAATTCTAATCATATAGTATCACTGAGAAAACATTGATGAACCAGCTTTATAGTCATAATTTTTGTTGTGTGATGATCTTTAAAATAATATTCATAATTCGGATTAAACAAATCTAAAGTTGGATGATGCTACTCACATTTTGTCAACATGATACCAAATTAACTCAACTATTTGTTCATCTTAATATTTTTTAGAAAATCAGAGGAGATGTAATTGACTACTTGTACTGTCATATACATCCAACTGAAAGACATTCATCAGTAATCAACTCAATGCCATTACTAGATAATATTGTATTCTGAATCAATGGTTGTTTCTCATGCTTCAGGACTTTAAAATTTAATGTAATTTTTACTGCAACTGTGATTATATCAGTATAGTGAGCTCCTGGTGAAGAGTTTCTTCTTCCAACACACATTATCACCTTTTCTGCCACTTAGAGTATTATAAAATTACCTAGCACATCAAGAGGTTAAGTGACTTATCCAGGGTCACACAATCAATATGTGTCAGAGGATGGACTTGAAGTCAAGCATTCTTGTCCGCTAGAAGAGAGCTCTCCATCTTCCCTACCTCTTAGGTAAAATTTGTTGAATTTAAGAAAAGAACTTTTATTTTAAAGTTCCTCTTGTTTTTTCATCAGAAATCAAATAATACTAAGAAATAAGAATTCATGGACAATACTTGATCTTGAAGTGCTACAGAAAGGATTTATATTATCATATGCTACTGAACTAAGATGCTAAATAGGTTAGTTGAAATAAGTTAAAAATGAAATGTTACTTTTATATTTATGTTTGCAATTTGGAGGGTGCAGCAAGAAGGTCTAGTAGTTTCCCATGTCCCTTAGATAACTTAAACATTATGTCAATAAACAAAGTGTTTACTTTTTTTACTCATGTCCTTAGTTCTCCCTCTTGTTCCCCTGCCAGGATCTTGTCATAATGAAATTAATCAATTTTAACAGCTATCAGTTTATTCTAATATGTATTTCCCCTCCAAAAGAGCTTTCAATAGACTTAAATTCTAAGAATAGACTAAAATAATTCAACCTTTCTTACTATTATCTTAAGTGGGAAGCCTAAATTTCTGTGTAAACTAAACACAGTTCAGCCCAGTCTAAAATTGTGATAATAAACCTTCTTACTTTTATTATGTTTTATTTGACAAGTCTTGAATATGATTGCCTCTAGGTGGTTTGGTGCTGCTTCAATCTTTTACTATATAAACTGCCTCTCCTGAGAACTAAAAATATATCCTACCAAAAATCACTATTTGTCTTTTTTAGCATTTTGGATTTGTAGGATTGAATCAAGAATTTCTGAGATGAAATGGAATATTTTGTGTTTATATGTGTATTATATGTTTTTGTATATATATACATACATATATACTCATAAAATAAACATATATATAATGTAGCTGTATTTGTATACACATATGTAAGTATTCTTACACAAAGACATATATATATATAAGCATGGATATGTGCACTTTACATATATATATGTGTGTGTCTGTGTTTGTGTGTGTGCGTATGTATCTATAGACACATATATCTATATGGAACCTCCTGTAATGTGCACAGAATACATGGTCTTTCTCCTTGGAGCCAATGAGAGGAGGGGGGAGGGGAAGAACCTTGTATAAGACCAACTTGAAAGGTTTTCTCCAATGTGTCATTAAGGTGTTTCAGAGCATCTGTGTTGCTGCTATGTGAACTGGAAGGGAACACAAAGTAATCAATTTCAGTTGAGAGCACTAATTTATCACCTTGCCATCTTTTATTGCAAGGTAGAGAATCCCTCTGCTCTTTTAGACCAAACTCCCTCCTCCCTCTTCCGCTCCCCAACATACAAACTCTCATACTTAATATCTCATTCTCTTCTACCCCACCTACTTAAAAAAAATCAGAAACTAATACAATCTTTGTATCTTTGGTCAATACTTGCTCCCATTTATGTGGAAAATTTGTTTAGCCACAAATTTAATTTCCAAATTGAAGCATTTCTCCATTATCATATACTACTGAGCCAAGATGTCAAAAGAATAGGAACAATTAGTTTAAAATGAAATATTACTTTTTCTGTAAGTGGGAAGGGTACAACAAGAAGGGGGTATGACAAGTGATGGTTTCTGGGTAAATTAGAGAACTCAAACTTTATGACAATATGTATAGTGATTATTTTGTTGCTTGAATGGCAAAACCAAAAACCTATACCTGTCAAGTTTTTTATCCTGAGTTTATGGTGTTGACATGAAATTGAAATTAAAGTCATCTCTAGCTAGTCCATAGTTTCTTCTTTTCTGAGGCCACAACATTTAATGACCTTCACCTCTTGGCATAGATTTGTTCTTGGGGAAGTTCAACCTTTCCTTTTGGGGATTGTTCTTCCCCTTTTCACCATCACTGGCTCTTTGTTTCCACTATGGTGTCTTGGGACTTAAAATTTATAAGTTTAATGGGTTGTCCATAGAGCAAGGAGAGGAATACAATATGAATCAAGATTGGAAAAAATGTTTATTTTTTTTTATTTTTATTTTTGCAAGGCAATGGGGTTAGGTGACTTGCCCAAGGTCACATCTCTAGGTAATTATCAAGTGTCTGAGACTGGATTTGAACTCAGGTCCTCCTGACTCCAGAGCTGGTGAACTACCTAGCTGTCCACAAATAGTTTATTCTTACATATTAATTAATGCTAAATCTATTAAGTATCACAGTACATATTAGCAGACAAATTTAGACAGGATTCAGAAATTTAATTTATAACTACATCATACAGTTGGCTGGAAGGTTGATGGTCACTATCATAAATGTTACATAATTGGGCAATACTGCTAAATATGCATTTCCCATTTCAGCTCTATTATAGGCATTGTTTGATCAATAAGTTCACTGATGTTCACTTGCTTTGCCACCAGCCCACTCTTGCCATTGCTGCAACTTCAACCATTTTGGTAGATGATGCTTTCACTGCTTATAAACTTTTCAAGCTCACAAGTTCACCTACTTAATGAAACTCAGAAGATGAAAGGGATATATCAGGTTCAAACTTCCCTAGTTTGAGACATGCCCCCCCCCAGTAAAAGTTGCTCCTTGGGTGGAATGATCATGAACCTATGTCAAAGAAAGGATTCTATCCTTACCTATATCTTACCAGAGTTATATCTTGTCCCCTTCAGAGTGACTGCCAAGAAAATACAAGTTAGAAATTGTTTCTACTTTTAAAATTTCACAAAGATCTCAGCTCCTCCAGTTCTGCAGCCAGGCTCTAAAATATCCCTGATCTAATCTTCAAAATTCTCTTGTAATCATGGGGAATGACAACATTAAATGTTGCAGTTGAGAAGGACCCCATCAGACTTCTTTTTGGGATGGGATGTTGTGTTAAGTACTCTAAATGCAAAGACAAAGAAGAAACAGCCCTTACCCTCAAGGAGCTTACATTCTGCTTGGAAGTATAATATACATACTATACATGTATATATACATAAATACATATATATATATATATATATATATATATATATATAGTTAGTAATTTCAAGCTGATAGGAAAGTTATAACAAGTCAGGGTATAAGAAAAGGATTAAGGGAGAAATATTCCTAAAATAAGTTGAATGCCCAAAATAAAAACAAAAAAGAGATCAGAAATAAAACAGGAGACAAAAATATTCACTCATTTGTCTTCCTGAAAAATTTCCTCAGGCTAAAAAAAGATATGCTAGGGTTTTACATTAGTATATAAGCTTATTTTCTTAGATTGTGAAAAGTCTAGACTTCGTGAAAAAGCAAAAGCAGCCTTTCTGGCAAATTATTGGACTTGCAGTCAAGAAGACTGAGGTTCAAATCCCACTTCTGGCCTTGATTAGACATGTGAACCTTGGCAAAATATTTGATGTCTTCATATGTTAAGCAACTCCTGAGGATTTATCTACTAAGTTAAGACAAGATACCATCTGCTTTGGCATAGTTCTTTGCATGCTTGTAGGAAAAAGAAACTTCTAAGATGAGTAGAATAGAAAGACAGGTAGGAAGTTTTGCTTGAGGTCATACTTTGTAACTCTATCAAACATTAACTCCTATGAGTTTGCCTCTCTACTTAGCATTTTCATAAAAACACACACCAAAATAACATCACCAGGAGCTCTTATTGTTTAGAATAAAATAATATATTTTTTATTAGTTACTCTCCTGAAAGACTGGTTCTCTTTGTATCTGCTTTGTATTATGCTCTTCTTCCATTCAATCCAGAGTACTTTCCCACAATCTAGATGTATATTATTTTCTAATCCTTACAAGATCCACACATCTTTTCATAAAATACAAAATCCCAGCATGTTTTTCCTTTTTAATTCCTAAGATATATACATATATATGTATATATATATATATTTTTTTTCTGTAAGCCCTGATGTTTTCTATGTAACTCCCAATATTTCTCCCTAGACCCCAATTTCCTAACCAAAGCACATTACTGATCTGATGCTTTCAACAGCCTGGTAGCACATCAATAAACTAAAGATTATTGTGCTTTGTCAGGTTTTATTTTGTAACATTATGGGAAATTCTCTGCTGCTTTGGATGAGTGCATAAACTCTTATTGCTTGACAATTAACAGAGCTAGTAATAGAAAATGCAATGTAATTTACCTTAGTACAAGGGATCTCAGTTAACAAAAATTAAACTATTGAACTCTCCTCTTGAAGGAAAGGGAAGTCTCCTCATTATGTTAAAAAAGAAAAACAGATTCCAATGGCAAGTGGGTGCTGAGTCTGGCTGGGTGGATTTATTGTTCAGATTATGTGTTTTTCTGACATGCATATAAAATTATAGCTTTTAAACTGGACAAAACTCTTTCTTTGTTAAATGAGTATTTTTTCCCTTTGGTACTATAACTTAAAGTGTACATTCTATATAAATAATGTTGGGGGAGGTTCTGTGTACATTCTGGGGTATTTGGATGTTGAGAATTGTCCTTATCTTTAGGGCTATAGCATTGCTCATCCTGTATCTCCTCTACTCTTGGTATCTCTGTCTCTTCCCATATCATAGCACTAAAGAAGAAAATATACAGTGTAATTAAATACAGAGCCATCCCGTTAAAAGTGAAGACCTCCCACAGTGCAGAGAACTGGATTTTACAGACTCCCACAGAGACCATATGAAGCCTTCATTCAAAATGGCATCTGCAGCTTTGAGCCTGCCTTCTGCCCTTTCGAAGATTTCTGCTTAGTTCAAAGAAATAATGTGTTTGAACATAAGCATCCTGATAACTTAGTAAAGTTGCAAGGGAAGTTGGGGTCGTTGTTGCCTCGCCTTCTTGGGAAGAGAAGCAGAATTGCTGCTTCAAAAATTTTCTCCTAGCTCTTCATATTCTGTAAATATGCGTTCAACAGAAACCATCACCTATTCAACATATCTTAAAGTGGCCAAAACTATATTGAACTCTGTGGCAGAGGATGGGGAGGTACTAATAAAGTCTAAGATATGGGACCCACCTTGTCAATGTGGTAAAATAGAAAGGGCATGAAAGTAGAAGTGAAATGAGGGTCAAGAAACCTATGTTCCACTCCTAGCTATGGTACTACTTACCTTGGTTATTTTCTTACCATCTCTGAAGATCAGATAGGTAAATAGATCCTTGAAGCTCTGGGTTTTATGATCCTATGATCTAATGGTAATTCTTCAAGGATCATATTACTTAGTTGAGGAAGCACTGTGAAACCAATAGAACCAACTCAGAATTAGTACCAGTTTGTGTAATGTAGACAATAATGGCAATTGGAAGCTAGAGGACTACAAGAGTGAAATAGTGAAAGAAGCTAGCTAGACTTGGGGTCAGGAAGATCTTGATTTAAATTCTTCCTCTAATAGTAACTAATTATTAATCCTTAAAGAAATCACTTACTGTGTGGTAAAGTAAACAGAGAACTGGCCTTAGACTCAAGGTACCACGGAGTCACATCCTGTGATGATGTATTGTGTGACTAAGGGTTAATCATTTAACTTCTCAGTTGCAATTTCTTCATATGTAAAGTGAAGGATTGCAATAGTCTTTAAGGTTTCTTTCAGTTTTAAGTCTATGATCCCTTAAGACTCTCTGAGACTCAGTTTCTTCATCTATAAAATGTGGATAACAATATCTTTAATAATTACTTCACTGAGTTGTGAAGAAAAATAAGAAATTATGGGTTAATTATGATGTAAATCATTAAGGGATATATCAATTGCTGTTATTTTAAAAAAAGTCTCCTCTTGGTAGAGAGATAAGTTGGACTTTTGAAGACTTTACCAAAAGGTATAATAAGGAAAAAAAAGTTGTATTATGAGTCAAAAACCCTATGTTTGAATCTCAGCTATGCTACTAATTACATGTGTGTTCTCAAACAAATCCTTTGATTCATCATCTGTAGAATAAAAGTTTGGACTAGTTGACCTCTACAGTAGCTATTGGGTCTAAATCTGTGATGATGTTATTCTGTTAGGATTTGGAAAAATAAAGAAAAAAGGAAAGAATTACACTTTGTGGAACTGGTTTATACAAATGTGATAGCATACTAGATGACAAGAATGAGGATTCAAAAAGATCTTGACAGATAAGGAAGACCTTTAGGTCACACTTAATAACATCAAACAATATAAGGTTTAATCTAAAGAGCCTTACTAGATGGCAAAATGGTTAGTGTTGGGCCTGGAGTCAGAAAGACTCACCTTTCTGAGTTCAAATCTGGTCTCACATATTTACTAGCTGTGTGACCCTGGGCAAGACACTTAACCTTATTTGCCTCAGTTCCTCATTTGTAATATGAACTGACAAAGGAAATGGCAAACCACTTTAGTATCTTTGCCAAGGAAAAGCCAGAGCAGGTCACAAAGAGTATGACTTGACTCAACAACAACAACAACAACAATAACAACACCACATAAAAAATTAACTGTTTCAAAGAATTGCCTTTATAAGTACAAAATGAGGGTGGCATGGCTAAATACCGTTTTATTCTCTGGGGTTTTATTGGATTGTAAGATTCATATGAGTTAACAATGTGATATGTATGACTCCTAAGAAATCTCATGTAAAGTTAACTTACATTAACAAGGTCCAGAATTAGGGAAATGATTATTATTTGCACTGGATAGAACCAATTTGGAGTAGTGGGGTCAGTCTCATGTGTCATATAAGCAGATTATGGCAACCAGGATGGGGAATGGGACTTGTATTTAGTTATATGACCATCATATAGTCTTGAGATTGTTGACTAGAAGAAAAGATTTAACAGGGGCAATAAGGTGACCCAGGGGATAAATGAAGAAGATCTAAGTTCAAATGCTACCTCAAGTACTTATTAGTTATGTGATTTCCCTGGCCTATTCACTTCCATTTGCTTCAGTTTGATCATCTAAAAAATGACAATAATAATAGCACCTATCTCTGAGAGGTGTTATGAGGATCCAATGAGATAATATTTGTAAAATACTTAACTAGTGCTTGACTAAGTTTTAATCAGAAACTAAATTTTAGCTATGTTCATGATAATGATAGAATTTTTCACAAAATGTGAATTATTGCCAGGAAGAATAGGGAACAGACTCACTCTGCTTTATCTCAGAGGGCAAAAGTTCAAGCAATGTTGGAAGATGTTATGAAGATAGAGTTTTAGTCTTATAAAGAAGCACTCATCTCTCAAAGGACAGTAGTCTACTTCAGTAGGGAATTGCATTTCCTCACACTAGAAATCTTGATGTCAGTCAGCTAACATTTTGTAGGTGTCTACCTACAATGTGCCAGTTTAACAGTATATTAAATACTGAAGATGGTTATTCAACTAATATTTTCCTTTTAACTCTGTCACTGTGTGTTATTGATGAACTGCTCTTCTTTTTAGGGAATCATTTGGGGAAATAAGTAGTAATATTCCCAGAACAAAGATTAATGTTAATGTAGATTCCATTATCTTCTTTCTCAACAGATGATCATTTCACATCTAAATTTTTGGGAGATCTTTTTAAAAAATAAATACTGATTTAGTCAGTCAATTAGCATTTATTAAATGCTGGGCACTGTGCTAAGTTGAACAGAAGATTTAACAGGACCACCTAGGTAGAGGACTGGGTCTGGAGTCAGGAAGTTGTTATTGAGTCATTTTTCAATTGTTCATCTCTTCATGGCCGCAGTTAGGACTTTATTGGCAAAGATACTGTAATGCTTTTTAATTTCTTTCTTTTAGCTCATTTTACAGATAAAGAACTGAGGCAAAGACAGTCAAGTGACTTGTGTATGCTCTTGAATATGAGTTGACCTGACTTCAGGTCTGGCACTCTATCACTGTATAGTCAGGATGATCTGAGTTTAAATGCAGTTTCAGTCATTTACCAGCTATGTTACCCTAGGAAAGTCACAGAATATCTGCCTCAATTCCTTCAACTGTAAAACATCAATAATAATAATCATACTATCTACATCTCAGAATTATTTTATGGAACAAATGAGATGATATTTGTGAAGTGCTTAGCATAAAATAGGGGCTTAATAAAAGTTTGTTCCCTTCCATTCCTCAAGCACTAGGTCTACCAAAATAACATTCCCACCCCCAAATTTGCATATTCTAATCGGGTAATCAATATGCAAACAACTATATTAACAATAACAATTCTTAATATAAGCTAAATTGGAGATGATCAATGGAGGGAAGGCCCTAAATATTTAAGCCAGGAAACAATTAAAAAAGAAAACACTCCCATTCAATGATCCAGAAGAGTCAGAATCTGATATTTATCTTGAGATGGTCCTTCAGTACAGAGGAAGATAAATGAGTGAATGCAGTAAAGAATGATAGCACGAATTATGGTTAGTGACTTATTTTGTTCTATTGAGAAGGTAAGGCAAGAATGTATTCTCCAGAGCACTGACATGATTCAGTGAGCTGCAAAGATACAAGTGTGGCAACATTCCAAAAATTGATACATTAGCAACATTAAGCAGCTACTATTCAATAATGAGAGATAATTGCTAATAATTTAATTACATGGTTATTCCTAAACAATGAAATCCTACTGCATAAGTAATATGCAACGTAGAGTTTTGCATATACTTATTTTGACTTTAAAAAGATAGCCTAGGATACATGGGGGCTAAAAAAAAATCCTGCTAAAAGAATATACCTCTACACTTATAAATTAGCAATTGAGGATTGTGAGCAGATGGGTTTGAGTTTGGGATGTGATTGGAAAGTAACATGGAAGAAAGCACTTAATCATGACACCACATCATAGAATATACAGTAAATTGGCAATTGTTATAAATTCGTGATTGAGTACTATGACCTACATTCACATAATCCCACTTGACCTTAACTTATATTATTGTATTATTTAAAAAAAAAAACCTCTTTTATGGCTAGCATATGAAGAATAAAGTTTCGTATAAACTTTTTACTGTCATGTTAAAAATCTTTTAAATAACTTAGTTTCTTCATCTATGAAAAGAAAAAAATCATAATATCTCCCTCAAAGGGTTGTAAGAATCAAATGTGAACCTTAAACAGCTATGAAAAATTTAATTATTATTGTTACTATCATTATTATTATTACTATTATTGTAATTGTAACTTATAAAAATTTTTTAAATACATTGCTCATCCTTAGCAAGAACAGACAGACACATCTCAGTTTAATACCATTAAGACTGGGTTTATGAATAACAACTCAAGAAAAAAATCAGTCTCTCAATTATTGGATTTTTGAGTCTGTATAGCAGCAAATAAATGGTCTGATTGATTTTGTTTGACTTAATAGAGTGACTAGGTGTTTCAGCTTTGTATAGATGCAGAATTAGTTCATTCTGCATAATTCATCTCTATTGGAGTATTTATTCAGTTCTTGAAATGTATACAGTTGGATAAGCAGTAATGTCACTGAGATGGGTAAAACTCATAGAGATCAAACTTTTGAATGCATATATAAGACTTTGGCATTTCTCACCCTCTTCAATAAATATGGAATATGACTTTTGTCAAATAAAAATAAAATGTCACATGGAAGACCAATGGAAATGATTTGGGATTTGTAAAAGATCTTTCTGTAGCAAAGTAAGGATTTAAGTCAAGCTGCATGCATTTGTTCTGCCTTAACCGACATTTAGTTGATAACTTCAGTGGGGAAAGTACACAATGGACATCTGTAATATTGATGGAATGGGGTCATTACTATTGCCTTCATCATATTTGAATAGTGAGCTTTGTGGTTAGAAAAGCGTTTCACACACATAGATAATGATGAATGTTCTGGATGTGTGAGTCAGGATTTAAAATTGCCCTGAGCTGCCCCAAGCTGCCTTACACACACAAATACTACAAAGAGTTTAAGATGAGAACATTAGACTAGACTTCTCTAAAGCTTCCCTCCCTTCCCAGTGAGCAAGTCTATATCAGATTTGCTGAAATGTCCTACTTGACCCTGTACTAACCTACAGCCCAAAAGGCACAGAGTAGGAGGGAGCTAATCCTAGCACGTAGGTTTAAGCAAACATATCGCCTCTTGAAGCAGACAGATTCTCTTACTCTTTCCAAACACATACTTTTTAGAAAGTAAGAGGGCACATGGGATTGAGGTATAGTACAATGATCATGGAGTTTTACTTCAATTTCTGTGAAACTCTGATGTGGGTGCTTCAAGACAGCATTTGAAGATTGTGTCCATCAAGATTATTATTATTATTATGGATTATTATTATGGATCTAGAGATCATACTTCTTTGATTCTCTGTCAGACTTCAAAGAATTTTAGGACATGTGAAAAACTAAAAATATGCTTTTTTATCTGATATAGACATTGTTTTGTATGTGTATGTGTATGTATATTTTTATCTCTAGTGATTTTTGAAAATAATTTGTTAGTCATTTTTTATTTGAGTTGCTGGTATTTTGAACACTTTATTTTATAGCATCAACCATCCGTTTATGTTACTTTTCTTTAATTTGACCTTGGAGACATTAATTTCCTCATTATTTTAAGGATAGAAGTGACACATTTTCTACTAAGTCTGAAGTTTCAGTCAATTTTGAAATAATTCATATTAGGCTTAACAATATACCCTCCAAACTCTGCATTCTACAATATAGATTCATGCCATAATTAAAAACTTGGAAAAGTATACTTAACAATTTTATGCATCCATTGAATTAAGTTGAAAACAAACATTTAAAAATATAACTATTGTACATGAATAGAGTCATCAAAAATTATAAATACCAAAAATATACAGAGAAGCATGGGAAGTCATATTAATTTATATGAACAAAATGGAGTAATCTGAACCAGGAAATACAACAATGTAGGTGGTACAACAGCAATTACAACAACAACACTAAACACCATGAAATTAAAATGATCAAACTTGATCCCAGATAAAAGATAAGGCAATGAACCTTCCCCTATTCTTGGCAAAGATAGGGGATGAAGAGAATGAAATGATATCCATTTATAGATTTCATTGATGTGCTGGTTACTTTGTTGACTTCCTTATTTTTTTCTTTGATTTTTATTTTTTGTTCAGTATGACTTTTCTGTTAGAATACAGGGGAAGGATGATATATATCTAAATATAGAGGTGATAATAAACTACAAATAATAATAACAGTTGAAAAACATATTGATACATGATAAATATAGCTGCTGGGGTGGGTGGGAGAAGGGAGGAGTAGATAAGTAGTTTCATTAAAGTTGGGAATTCCTAGTCTGAAAATTTTCTGAAAATATGAATAAGCTACTGACCTATAATTTAGAGACTTAAAGAAGCATCTAGCCCACTAAAAAGGTCAAATGATCTCTATATGGTCACATAGTCCATATCTATCAGAGGCAAGACATAGATCCAGAACATTTTGACCCCAGATTAACTCTTTATCCACTCTTTTATGATGTCTCTTCTAGCAGTAATATTTATTCAGTAAATTTTAGTGATAAATATAAGCTTTGTTTCTTTAGTGTAGAAACCCATAATGAGACATATCATGTAAACTCAATATAATGTATATTAACTTTGCTTTTACAGTCTTTTTGCTTTTCCCTCTACACTCCCAAACTCTTTCCCTGCTAGGAACTAGGAAGTCTGGATGACCCCAGGTACCTTGATCAACCTAGGTCAGAAGGCAGTATTAATGATATCTATTATAATTATCTTACCAGAAATAACTGTATTATATATGATCAAGATGTTTGAAAGGATAGCTATAGATACAGGTAGATTTAATGTAATATGTCTCTGGGTCACTATTTTTTAAGCTTCTGTCTTTTCTGTGTATCTTTTTGACTCTTTCACTCTCTTGATTTCAGTTGAAGTAGAACTGATTTCATCAAGGATACTTCTGGTTGGGAACTTCTTCCAAGGTAAGACAACACCTTTTCTGCAATTTAGAGTTTAAACAGATTACCTTGGGCACTGAGGAATTAAATTCTGTATTCATAGATCACACTACAAATATCTGCCAAAAATGACACCTTTGGTGTTCTTGACAACCCAGGTTTTCTTGATTCTGAAGACATTCTTTATGTTAGCATACTTCTCATATTAATTAATTATATGATTCAACTTTTATTCTATTTGCTTATTACCTAGATGATACTTCCTCTAATCTACTTAATTCTTCTCTTATATTTTGATTTTATATCTGTTACTGTTTTGGTCATCTTATTGTCTGTTGGTAGATCTGACAATGATTCAGGAATTCCCTGATAATCATTGTGCTTTGTGGTCTCTAATAAGTGTATCTCTTTCCCTAGAGCAAAATTGTATAATGGTTTCGTAGAGTCCAATTTTATAGGCACCTTATGATGAAGGACTTAAAAATCCCTGGAGTCAGTTTGAGGCAGATTTGAAGGTACAGCAGACTCAACAGATGGTGGAAGTTGGAAATTCTCCCTCTTATAGCAATCTGTTTTATACCATCCAGCATTTCATCATCAGTGTAACTTTGACAAAGATTTAAACCTGGAAATAAGCTCACACTTCATTAAGGAAAGAATTCAGAGTGGGGTTTACTTGTCCTTTCCTGGGCATTTTGTTGAAAGCAAAATGCAGCTCAATTGCTACCTTCTTCAAGAAACATTCTTTGATCACCCTAAGCAGAAGTACTTTCTCTATTCTTGAAAATTCTTGTTATAAAGTCTTTTGTACCAGGCTTAGGTACTTATCCTTATCCAATTTTTATTCTATTTATTTGTGGGCACATCTGATTACATTTTATATTATTGTCATTTGTGGACATAGTTCCTCTTATTCTTAGATTATAAGTTCCTTGAACTTGAAATGCCTAATTTGGTCCAATTAATATATATTTACATACAGACTATTATTGTACTTTGCAAATAGTTGTTGATAATAAAGTTTCCTTGAATTGAATTGAGTTTCCCTTTGAAAGTATATTTCAATAGACCACTTTAACAACTATAAAGGAAATGTATAAGAGATTCCTGCTTGTCAGAAATACTCCTTTGCCACCTTTGGCTGCTTTTCTTATAATAGACAGGCTTATGAATACAACCACTAGCATTTAATTTGACAATTGAGAAATTAGAACATTGAATCATATTAGGTTTCAGCAAATTTAAGCCTAGGTCTGCACTTTGGGAAAGAATAATTCAGTAATTTATGATATTTGGTAGCAAACAGCTTTCTTGTGTTTAATGAGAAAAATGTATTTTTTTATATATGAAACATTTTTCAAGGATAAAGCTTTACACAACTTACTACTCATTACCACCATGCTTTTCTTTATGCCATATTCTTTACCTTTCCACCAGTTCATATTCATCACTTCCTTCAAAATTCTTCTTCTCTAGGGAGCCTTTCCTAATTATGCCCATCTTACTTCCTTTGTTCAGCATCCCCAAAGCTCTTACATAATCAATTTTTATTATCTCAGCTTTGGTCTTATTGATAATGGTTTATTTTTTCTTATCTTATGGGAATGAATTTAAATTTCTGATTATAAACTATATGAGGACATGGAATATGTTTCCTTACTTTCCTCAACTCATTATATAGTAGGTGTTCAATTTAAAAAATCATTTAAAAGCTAGAAAATCATGATGATCATTCATATGTATAGGACTTCTCAGTTTTTAAAAGATTTTATAGCTTGTGACATTTGATTCCAGCAATTGATTTCAGTGCAAAGATCTTACAGTGAAAAGATTATAATTTCCATCTCAGATAAAAAAAAAAAAACCTAGGCCAGATAACGTACCCAGAGCCACAAAACTATTAGGGGTAAATCTAGGGCTCAGAATCAGGTATGTTTTCCTTAGTTATTCTAATGGTCACCTTTCCTGTCTTCTCGCATTTTATATTTGAGAAATTTAATGTTCCAGAAAAAAGGAATGAAAAAAAATGGAAATTTCCCTGGTCACACATGCAGTTCTAGAATATATGTCTTCTGATTCAGATGTCTTTTTCACTGCATTAGGCTAAGTATCTAATAAATACTCAAGAATCAATAACCAACTCTTTATCAGAACCTGTTTTCTTAAGGCCATAGCTATTTAATGGCAGAAAAGAACTATCCTACAGGCATTTTTATTGTCAGTCTCTTATGTAAAAGCAGAGTGATATTTTGTGAAGAGAGATAGCCTTAGAGTCAAGTTGACTAAGTTTCAAATCCCAAGACTGTCACTTTCCTACCTATCATGAAAAAGCCATTGAACTTTATGTGACTCATTTTTCGGATTTGTAAATTATAGTAATGTCTGCAGGGACTCCGTATCAGGGTTCTTTGATGGATAGAATAATGGATAGAATGCAGTACTTGAAAACAGGAAGACCTGTGTTCATAGCCATCCTATCTTAAATATTTACTATCTGTGTTACCCGGAGCCCTCATCTGTAAATTGGAGATAATATATAGCACCTACCTTACAAAGTTGTAAGGATCAAATGAATTAGCATATATAAAGAACCTTGCAAACTTTGAAGTACTATATAAATACTGGATGTTACGATGAAAATTATTATTATTATGTGATAATTAATCAAAGACTATTGTTGTCTACTTATGTATCCTTTAATCTTCAAGGATAGGATAGGAATGAAAAGAATAGATTGTATAATTGCTGAAGCTAGTTCCATGCTTTTCATCTGCAGTTCATGCTTTTCATTTCAAGTGAGTAAATGAATTTCCCTTCCCCATCACACACACAAATGTTTCATTGTTTATTTCACCTATTATGAAATTTTGTATCTATAACTTCACTCTTACTTATAGAATGTATAAATTTTAAGGAAAACAAACCAATACACTTACATATGATAGCATATACCTTATGTCATTGCTGTTATCTATTACTGGTGATATGCTAGGACTAGCTTAATACAGATCAGCTAAGGAAAACTGTAGAATTTTCAGTGTGAATATTAACACCTCTCAAATTGGCAAACATTATGAAGTAGAACTTAACTATTGTTTTATGGATTATATATAAATCTAAAAATGGAGAAAATGTTAATAATATAGACTAAACTTTAACCTTTCCTATGTTTCTCCATCTCTTTCCAGAGAGCTGGTAGTTAAACTTTTGCTAGCACAACTCTGTCTACACCCTCTATCTACAGAGAATACGGATAGATATATTTCCTCTTCAGCCCTTTGGATTGCAGTTTGCTTATATCAACCTGAATTTAGGATAAACATTTTGCATTTCCTTATATTATCATGGTAATTGTATATATCATTTTATTTCTTCTGCTTACTTCACTCTGCATTAATTCATATTAGTTTCTTAAGTTTTGCAGAATTCTTTTTAATGGTTTCTTATTCTACAATAATATTCCTTTATATTTATTTTTTTGACCATTCCTTACTAGATTTCTGGGCCATGTGAAGTTGTCATTGTGAATTCCTATACTAAACACCACAAATCAAGCTAATCAGTAGAGTTTATTGGCTAAGTAACATATATATTTTCCAGTATTTTCTTGAAAAAAGTCTCTCATCTTCTATGTTGCTTCCTTATACTAAAATCAAATTATTTACATTCCTTTTTGGTCTTTCTTTAATCATTCACTTTACTTTTAATTTTTTGTTACCTAAAATAAAAAAAAAATAAGATCTGACATGGATATTTTTGTATGTATGGTATCTTTCTCTCTGTCTTTGTCTTTTTTGGAATATATATCTGATAGTGGTATTTCTGTATCAATAGGTATTAACAATGGTCAGTTTTCCAAAATATTTTCATGTAATTTTTCAGAATGATTGAGCTTAAACCATAGCTGCTCTGAATCTGACATTAAAACTTAGGTTTTAAGTTGTCTTCTCTTATCATTAGTAATTTGGAAACTTTTTGAAATAGTTATTGATGTTGTCTATTTTGGGGGGGTAGCTAATTTTTGTGCTTATATTCTTATAACCTTATTTGCTAAATAATGGCTCATGTTATTCTATAATCATAATGATTCACTAAAAATATGAAGGCACTTCAGAAAAAGAGAAAGCAAATACTTTGCCAGCCTGTATGCCAATAAATTGTATATTCTGAGTGACACAGATGAATATTTACAAAAATACAAACTGTCCAGATTAACAGAAGAGGAAATAAAATGCTTAAATAATCCCATTTCAAAAAAAGAAATTGAAGAAACCATCAATAAATTCCCTAAAAAAATTTTCTTCAGGTCCAGATGGATTTACAAGTAAATTCTAACAAAAATTTAAGGAACAATTAATTCCTATTCTACATAAACTATTTAAAAATAGGAGAAGAAGGAGTTCTGTCAAATTCCTTTTATGATACCAATGTGGTGCTGATACCAAAACCAGGAAGAATGAAATAGACAAATGTTGAATCCCTGTTTGGATGTCATATGTTGAGTCTCTTTCTGGACTCCTTTAGTCTTTCTTCCCCAGGTGAGCACTGGGAGGGGCAGGAGACAAGGAAGACAAGGATGACAAGTTCTCTAAAATCCCCAAGTACTCCAATGTTTCTGTTTATTGAACCAAATACCAGTGCTTAAATATTCTTCCCAGTCTCTAATCCACTCCCACTCCTGTGGCACTTAGTAAAATAAGGCTGTGGTGCTCAAGGACACCAGGTGATGATAGTTTACAGTACTCCCACACACAACAATTCCTAATATATCCCCCTTCTTGTCTTTTTTTTTCTGAAACAAGATTATTACATAATGAATGCCACATAAATTGTAAACAAAAGTTCAAAAATAGTATAAACAAATGTCAATTAAACAATAGTAAAAACCAATATTCCAAAATTCCTTGATACATTTTATCCCCAACTTACAAAGATTACAAAGTTTTTTTTTGCCAACTAAAAAACCTTTCAAAGCAACCAAATTAAAATTCCAAACTAAAAGGAGTAACATTTAACTTTACCCAACTATTTCAGAGTTTAAACACTAACACAAACACAGAAAATAATTCTCTTGTATCACATTTACCAAGCTGAGATTGATACCCTGGCCAGTACCAGATCTCAGAATATAGAAACATTTTCCCACCTCTCCAGGACCCTGGAGAGATGTAAAAACATCCTATTGATAATTAAATACACATACACACACATCAAAATATTAGCCATTAGCACAGGCTTCATTTGAAAGACAAAATCTAAATTTCCCGATCCTACAAAAATATCTTCCTCTTTTCTCTTAACTAATTGAACCACAAAACTTTCCAATCAATAGCCTATTGAAAAGCATAGTCATTGCCCACCCCCCCCCCACCCCAAGCCAGGAAGAATGCATGGGGCTCCCTTGATTTCTAAAATAAGGCTTTTAAGACATGGGTTTCAGTTTTGAAGTTCCAAAAAGAAAGCTTTCCCTTCTACCTCCCCTCTCCCTCCTCAGAGGGTGGTGGCTGCAGAGAATGAGAGAAAGCATTTGCAATTATTTAAGATGTTGACAGTACGATTTGGAGTTGTTTCACCCAGTGAACAGCAGTCAACACCATTACAGAGAGTGAAATTCATAGTCCAAGACAAGCTCCACATCAGAGTCTGCATCAGGGTCCCTATCAGTGATGAAAGGTCTCTGCAGGAGTTGCAGGTCCAGGGGCCCAGGTCACGTCCAGAGCACACAACCAGGTCAGGAAGGCAGCTTTGGCCAAAAAGAACAGCAAGCAGGTTGTCTGCATCTCATTCATGGGGCTGGTGCACAGTGGCAGACTGCTGCTTGAGAAAAGCTCCATCCCCTGGGCACTGCCTCAGAGACTCTACTTCCTGCTGACTCCTCAATGTAGAATACCATTTGTCCTCACTTTCACTTTACAAACATTCTTTGTTTAAAATCAACGCCCTAGTAACAAATCAACCTGTTACTTTCTCCAGACTCATTTGTACTAGGATGTAGCCTGGTTCTCTTGCTTGGATCTGTTGTGTCCATATACTGGACTTTACTCAGATAACTCAGCCTTCTTGTCCCTGTATGGGTGCCATATTCTGGACTCCCTCAGTCTTCCCCAGGCAAGCATTGGAGGGGCAGGAGACAAGGAAGACAAGGATGACAAGTTCTCCAAGATCCCCAAGTACTCTAAGGACTCCATTTATTTTATTTTATTTTATTTTTTTAGGTTTTTGCAACAAATGGGGTTAAGTGGCTTGCCCAAGGCCACACAGCTAGGTAATTATTAAGTATCTGAGACCGGATTTGAATCCAAGTACTCCTGACTCCAGGGCCGGTGCTCTATCCACTGTGCCACCTAGCCACCCCTAAGGTCTCCATTTATTGAACCAAATACAGGTGCTTAAATATCCTTCCCAATCTCTAATCCACTCCCACACCAGTGGCACTTAGTAAAACAGTACTCTGGTACTCAAGGACACCAGGTGATGATAGTTTACAGTACTCCCACACACAACAGTTCCTAACAAAGAAAAGTATAGACTAATCTCCCTAATGAATATTGATGCAAAAATCTTAAATAAAATTTTACCAATGAAACAGCTGCAAGGTATTACCAGGATAATACACCATGTTCAGGTGAGATTTATACTAGGTAGGCAGGGATGGTTCGATATTAGAAAAGCACTCAACATAATTGAATATATCAATAGCAAAACCAATAGAAATCAAGTGATTATATCAATAGATGTTGAAAAAGCCTTTGAAAAAATCCAATATCCATTCCTATTAAAATATTAGAAAGTTTAGGAATAAATGGAGTTTTCCTTAAAATAATAAATAGTATCTATCTAAAACCATCAACAAATATTATATGTAATGGGAATAAACTAAGAACATTTCTAATAAAATCATGAGTGAAAGCAAGGTTGCTCATTATCACCATAGCTATTTAATATGGTATTAGAAATGCTAACTGTAGCAATAAGAGAAGAAAAGGAAATTGAAGGAATCAGAATTGGCAATGAGGAAGCAAAGTTTTCACTCTTTGCAGATGATATAATGATATACTTAGAGAACCCAAGAAGATCACCTAAAATATTCCTTGAAACAATTAACAAATTCAGCAAAGTAGCAGGATATAAAATAAATCCACATAAATCATCAGCATTTCTGTATTTGAACAACAAAGCCCAAGAGCAAGAGATAGAGAAATTTCATTTAAAGTAACTATAGACAACATTAAATACTTGGGAATCTACCTCCCAAGAAACTATGAACACAATTATAAGGCACTTCTCACCCAAATAAAAGTCAGATCTAAGTAATCGGGAAAATCTCAATTGCTCATGATTAGGTCAAGCTAATATAATAAAAATGACAATTCTACAATTCTACCCAAATTAAAGTTACTTATTTAGTGTCATATTTTATTGACCTAGAAAAATTAGTAACAAAATTCATCTGGAGCAACAAAAGCTCAAGAATAACAAGGGAACTGATGAAAAAAATGTAAAGGAAGGTGGCCTAGCAGATCTAAAACTATACTATAAAGTGGCAGTCATCAAAACTGCCTGGCACTGGTTAAGAAATAGAATAATGGATCAGTGGATTAGGATAGATTCAAAAGAAACCACAGTAAATAACTACAGCAATCTACTGTTTGACAAACCCAAAGACATCAGCCTCTGGGATAAAAACACTATTTAACTAATTCTGTTTGACTAAATTAGACTAAAATTGTTTGAAAACTGCAAAACAGTATGCAAAAACTAGGCATAGACCCACATCTTACACTATACTTAAATAATGTCAAAATGAGTACAAGATTTAGACATAAAGGGTGACACCATAGATAAATTGATAGACCAAGAAATACTCTATCAATCACAACTATGAAAAAGGTACAAATTTATGACCAAATAAGAAATAGAGTACATTATAAACTGCAAAATGAATGATTTTGACTTTTTAAATTAAAAAGTTTTTGCAGTAACAAAATCAATGCCAAAATTAAAAGGAAATCAGAAAGTTGGGAAATGATCTTCACAATTAGGAGTTCTGATAAAGGTCTCATTTCTAAAATATATAGAGAATTGCATCAAATTTATAGATTACACATCATTCCCTAATTAATATTCAAAGGATAGGAATAGAGAGTTTTCAAATGAAGAAATTAAAGCTCTATATAATCATATGAAAAAAATGCTCCAAATCATTATTGATTAGAGAAATGCAAATTAAAACAACTACATAGTATAACTTCACACTTTTCAGATTGGCTAAGATGAGAAAAAGTGAAAATGATCAATGTTGGAGAGGTTGTGGGAGGATTGAGACATTGATACATTGCTGGTAGAGTTATGAATGGATCCAACCATTCTGGAGAACAATATGAAACTATGCCCAAAGGGCAATAAAACTGTTCATTCCATCTGACCCAGCAATTCCAATTCTAGGTTTATATCCTCAAGAAATTATAAAAAATGGGTAATGTCGGGGTGGCTAGGTGGCACAGTGAATAGAATACTGGCCCTGGAGTCAGGAGTACCTGAGTTCAAATCTGGCCTCAGGCATTTAATAATTACCTAGTTGTGTGGCCTTGGGCAAGCTACTTAACCCCATTTGCCTTGCAAAAGCCTGAAAAAAATAGGTAACATACCACATGTTCCAAAATATTCAAAGCAGCTCTTTTTGTAGTGGCAAAGAATTGGAAATTGAGGGGATGCCCATCAATTGGGGCATGCTAAACAAGTTATAGTATATGAATACAATGGAATATTATTGTTCTATAAGAAACCATAAATGGTCTGACTCCAGAGAAGCATGGAATGAGTTTCAGGATCTGATACTGAGCGAAGGGAGAAGAACTAAGAGAACAATGTACACATTAAAAACAACATTGTGAGATGATCAACTTTGATGGAAGCACCTCCTCTTAGCAGTTCAGAGAGCTAGGACAACCATATTAGACCAGCTATGTCCAATGCTATTCCAATGCAGAGAAAGGAAAATAATCCCCCCAAACCCCCCCCCCAAAACCTCCTTCAGAATCTGATGAGTACTTTATAAAAATTATCTCTTAAGTATCTCTTTCCCTTTATACTAATTCCTCATACTGAAAATGACTACTCTGTAAACATGTTTATCAAAAATATGTATGTACAATGTTAACTTGACTGTTCACCACTTGGTGAGGGGCTGGAATGGAGGATGTAAGAAAATTTTTGTAACTTAAAAATATACATATGCTTATGGATGAATGATGAAAAAAACTTTCATAACATATTTGGAAAAAGAAAAAGGAAGCATTACATAGGGTAAATAATGTATCTTAAGTCAGATAATTAAGTAAAATCTTGATTTTTCCACTTATTACCTGTAATTATATTGGACCTACTTTGCTTCTGTAGACTCCAGTTTATTCTCTTAAAAATGAGGATATTAGATTTCATGATGTCTTAAATTCCATCTAGCTCTAAATCTGAGACTAAGACTATAAATGTAGGTGCCCATAAATGTAGTTATTTATGTAAATGCCCTCATTGAAAAAAATAGATGTACTGAATTAATTTTGTATATATATATATAGATACCCATTTTAGGGAAAGAAAATAACTACAGCTGGATTTAAATGAAGAAAAAAAATATAGCTCATTGCCTAAACCATTTAGTCCCCAACAAATATTCTTATTATAATATAATAACAATAATTAATAAGGATGATAGACAACCACTTGTATCTGCAATAAAAGAGTAATTGTTGCTAATTTTCTTTTGGTAGTGCCACTATTGAATTAATCATACCCTTGATGAATACTGAAACAGAATATTAGACTGGTGTAGGTGTGCCAGCTCCCTACAGCTGCTTAAGATTGTTATTGCTATTAAGTACTGCAGTCTTATGACTGCAAAATTATAGAATTGATAGGAAAAGAAAACAGAGAATTTTCTATTCTAAATATATGACTCTTCATATATATATATATATATGTTGACATTTGGGTGGTATTGTTGAATCTATCTGTCAATATATGTATTTTACATATATATATATATACATATATATATATGAGTGTATGTGAGATAGAGAGATAGAGAGAGAGAGAGAGAGAGAGAGAGACAGAGAGACAGAGAGACAGAGAGACAGAGAGACAGAGAGAGAGAGAGATTGTTAATCTAGATAGAAGGACAGAGTTCAGAAATCCCTAGACAAGGTAAATTAAGAGTAGAATTTCTTTTTCCAAACTTTGTTGAGCTGAATCCAGGAGCATATTGTGAATTTAATGTGTTCTTTTCTGTCAATTAGGAATATAAACATATTAATAAACAAAAAGGAGTCTCTGTGAAAGTTCAGGGAATTGGAAAATTCGTGGTATTTAGCTAGTAAAATCTACTGGAAGCTTGAATATGTGCTGTTTTGTGTAGAAATTCAATATAGTAACTTCACATTGGCTAGAAACTAGACGAGTGTCTTAAATAGTAGTCTGGGCAAATTTTTCTCACAATTTCTTAAAACCAATTGTACAAATCAAAGTCCCTTTAGAGATTCCTAGTTCTTTAAATTAATCCCAGGTATTTTTATTTTTTTTGGCTTTTTAAATTATTGCATAATATATAAAATTCATAACATTTTTTACATGGGCAAAATACAACGCATTGATGAAAAGTAATAGTAACAAAATATATTTTTAGCTCTCAGGAAAACTAAGGATCTTATTTCCATTATTAGGAAATAACAGAAATTTCATCTGGATAGATTTTGGGGAACATGAATTAATGCATCGGAGATGACTGAGCGTAATTTCAGCTAAAGAAATAATGAGTGAACCTAGTGTCAAGAAAGGAAAAGATTTAACTTGTTCTGGGACCTAGAAGGCAGCATACCATAGTGGACTCTCTCCAGCTAGCTATTTGGGCCTGAACAAGTTATTCTCTGAAACTCATTTTCTAAACTCTAAAAGTAATGAGTTGAAATTGATGATCTATAAGATCACTTTTAGCACCAAATCTTATAATTTTATAATCCTTTGAGACTAGGATTGATAGGACAGGCATCCAAGGGTTGTGACCTCTATAAGGTAATTGTTGATCAGAAAAAAAGGAAGCATGAACGTAGTATCTGAAAGGACTTCAAGAGTTTTTAAAAACCCTTGAACAAGAAGGAAAAATGTAAGATTGTTTGGTCCAGTTTAACTGTATATAGTTTAGATAACAAATTGTCTCCCTTAGATACATCAATGAATCTGTGATCTCTCTAATATGACTGATCCCACATATGGTACAGATCATAATTTATTCATACCATCTCATCCTGCATAAATCTGATTATATGTTCTCCTGTGACTACTCCAAAGAAAGGCCATTGATTGTGTTGAATGCCCTAGATCTCTTGACAGTAGTTAGATACCAGTGGACTTTTAAGACAGTCTATCAGACTTTGCTGTCCTTAGATAGTCACCCCATTATTTTATGTTCTGTCTGGCCTAGTATCTTCCTTTTGTAAAATTCTTTCTTAGTAACGTGTTGAAGACTAAATAGTTTCATCATACCCTTAATATTGTAGTATAAGTTTAGTTTTGGTGTTTAAAAAAGAAAATAACAGTAACAAATTCAATCCTTTCCTTATGAGCACTGGTAACAATTAAAATGATGCTAAATTTATTTCTGAAGTTGGCATGCTGAATTATTTATTTGTGGGTAACCAATGGCACAAAATAATCAAATAATGCAATTTATAATATTGTAAATGTTGGTATAATCTTATTTTTGTATAGTAGATTATATGACCCTTGGAGCTGAAATAGTTGCTTATTTTGGTGATGCCAAGATATATCTGATAACATCAGTGGTTTTCAAGGGTCAGTAGTACAGAAATAATGATATTCTATAATATTTTCTACGAGAACCTCTCTAAAGCACAGTTCATCATTAATTATGATTTTAATATATTGGGTCACAATATAAGCACCTGAGTTATATAATAACAAAACAACACTAATAAAAAGCATGTAGTCTATAAAAGAAACATTGATCAGTCTTTTCCCTTCACCTGTCTCTTCCTTCATTGTCAACATAAGAATCTTTGGTTAACATATGAACTTTATATATCTTTTACAAAGTCTGTGTATAAGAAGTTGACACCAAAGAAAAATAGGGAGACAGTAAGAGAACACCTAGTGGCCTCTGATGAATACAAGTCTCTTGCCCTTGAACTAGGTCTTTTTTTATACTCAACAAATTTGTAGATATGATTGTAAGCTTCTGTCACAATCATCTATAAAAGATTGTAGCCTATAGGAGAGCTGTTTCTACATTGAGAAGGACACATTTTCAGGAAGAAAAAAGGAGATAGAACTTGAAAAATATAATCCTGTGTGCATGAATTTGATTCTTCTGAAAATTTCTAGAATGTATTTATTTATTTATTTTTCCAGCTACATGCAACTGTAATTTTCACCAATATTTTTTTGCAGGTTTTGAATTTTGCATTTTTCTTCCACCCTGACAGAAAGCAATATAATATAGGCACTACATCTATAATCTTGCTAAACATTGATCCATATTAGTCATGTTGTAAAAAAAGAATCACATCTAAATATAAGAAAAAAATTAAAGAGAAAAATGACATAAATAGAATTTATTTTTAATGAGACAGTAAGCATTAAGTAAAGGAATATGTGTACAAAAAGAGTCATCAGAGTTTAATCAGAAACAAAAAATACAATAGGAATTCAATTTCTTTTTTTTGAAACAGATTTCAAAATTAGAAAATATTTTTATTTTACTAATCTTTTTTTGTAAAAATGGCAATATATAATGTAATTTTTATAAATAAAATGAAGATACTTGGGTTAGACAACGGTGTAGCATAATTAGTGGAATCAGAATTGGGTGAATGACTATCAAAGAATATTCAATAATACTACAACTTGGAAGGAGATTTCCAATGGAGAACCTTAGGGATCTGTGCTAAGCCTCATGTTATTCTTTCTGAAGTATTCAATTAATGGAATGAATACAAGCATGTATAACAGGCTTAGCAATTTGGCAAGTATTCTAAAGCTAGGAAAGAGTTCACATATTGGATAGTAGAGTCAGGATACTAAAAAGATCTTTACAAGAAGAATACTGGTTTGAATCAAATAACATGGAAATTGGGTTAAATGTAATGTTCAAAAAAAAACCACTTTACAAATACAAGTTTAGGAATCACACAAGTTTGGGGCACCAGACTGTCTTGAGCTGGGTATCCTAACAGATTTTGTAAGTTCAAGATATGTTACCATCAAACCTAATGAAATCTTTGGCTATACAAGAGCCTTAACAAAAGGATTATGTTCAGAAATACGAAAAGTGATAACTCTATTATACTCAGCCCAATTCAGACCCCTCTTTTAGTGTTCAATTTTTGAAACTACATTTTAATGACATTGATCAGTTTCAAAGTTTCCAGTTTCAGAGTTTCAACTTTAAATTCCTGTCACTTGTTATACAGTGGATGCAACTGATAATATTTAGTCTTGAAAAGGAAGACAGTAGAAGCATTATTGATGTGTTTCAGTTTTTGAAGGCAGATTTGTCATGTTCCACTTAGCTCAAGTGGAAAGAAGAAAGAACAAGTTGGCAAGTTGCAAAGAATCACATTTATTTTTTGAGATGTGATGTAAGGACAAACTTTCTCATAGAGCTATCCAAAAACAGAATGGATTGAATAGGAAAGAGTTGATTCCTTCTTATTGGAGGTTCAAATAAAGCCTTGAGGATCACTTTTTGGGTATATATATATTGTAGGGAAGATCCTTTTTCTTATGGAGGATGGACTAGATAGTCATTGTGATCTCTTATAATGCAGAAATTATGTTAAAAAACTAGTTACAATAATTCCAGGAAAATATAGTAGATCTTGGTATAAACTCCAAATTCAAGCACTCACATAAATCAAGGTTTTTTAGAAGGAATGTATCTTTAAATATGCCAACTGAAATGGCTTGCAAAATATTCTGGGAATTTGTGTAACAGTTTGCCTTATCAAGGTATTTCCTCATGTTACTATGTTTTAGTGATGTATGATCAAACATACTGTGTTTTAAATTTAAATTAAAAATGTTACAGTCAATGATTGCTAATGGGAGTAGGGACAGTACTTCACACTGGTTTCAAGTATTCAGCATTGATAGCACACACTTTTATTGCCTACAATAGTCAAGTGATAATAATAAAAGAAGCAGGTATTTTCTAGGAATTAATGACCGACCACCTTAGAAGAGATAAATTGGTCAGGGGGGCTTGAATTTTTATTACCACATTAACTGATTTATATGATAGATTTCTAGAAATATATATATATATATATATATATATATATATATATATATATATATATTCAGTTGCTGCCGGTTAACTCTCTTGAATTATCTCTAAGTATTCCACAAATTTCATAATTTAATTTTAAATAATAAAGATATTAAGGATGGTACATAGTCATGTATTATATCTATATGATATTTCAAATAAACAATATTCTGCTCCAATGTCAAACAGACACATAGGTTATTTAAAAGTGGCAGAAGTATTATGACCAAGTATAGAGAAAAATATAGTTTTAGGATTTTAGAAAGAAGAATTGTTTAAGCCTGAGTTAGAAAAGCAAATTTCAAATTAATTTTAATTTAACTCCTTTCATGCCTCAATTAATTTAATTTTTTAAAAGTTTCTGAACCTGTTTCTCTATGTAGGTTCAGCCTTCCAATGTATACATTACTCCTATTACTCCTTCCTTCCTTCCTTCCTTCCTTCCTTCCTTCCTTCCTTCCTTCCTTCCTTCCTTCCTTCCTTCCTTCCTTCCTTCCTTCCTTCTTTTCTTTACCTTTTTCCTCCTCTTCTTACCTCCTTAACAAATAAACTAATTTACACATTCAGGCTATAATCTATAAACTTCTTTCTTCTTGACATGTCCATAGATTTTTTCCAAGTCAGGCTAAGGATCTCTTCTGCCTTATTCCAAGTATAATGGATAATGGTTTTCCTAATGGAAGCAAACCTGTACCTCTCTGGATTGAATCATAATATTAAAAGGGGATGAAGCTGGGGGATAGTAGTTTATGTAAGATTATCACAAACAGGCTACATTCTCTGGCACAGAAGGGATGATGTAAGAGAAGATGGTAAAAAATATGAAGGTATGTCTGAGAGATGAAGTAGGAGACATAGTATAGTTAGAAAAAGAAGAAATGAAAGAAAATAGATGACAAGGTGTTCTTGAAGCATACTTTTTACCTCTTCCCTTCATATTTGGATAACTGTCTCTACTTAATAAATGCTTTGAAGGTGATGTTTATTCAAGAATCTAGGTATATCCTATAGTTATTTTTCACTGGAACAGGGGATAAAGATGTCAACTATGATTTCACTAATAGTAGGATTTGTGATTTTACTGAATTCTTTGATTAAGTAACTTGTAAAAGAGGAAAATCCTCATTATTAATGCAGATGGGCAATTTCTCTTACTATTATTGTCTGGAACACTTAGAGCTTTGCCCAGGATCACATATCCATTATATTTTCAAAATTGAGATTTGACACTCAAATAAAATAAGATCTAAATATTGTAAAAATGTCAAATGTTCATGGTTAGGTCAAGCTAATATAATAAAAATGACAATTCTATCCAAATTAAATGACTTATTCAGTGCCATACGATCAAGCCACCAAATAACTACTGAGCTAGAAAAAAATAGTAAAAAAATTCATCTGGAGCAAAAAAAGGGCAAAAGTAGCAAGGGAACTTATGAAAAAAAATGGGGGCCTAGCTCTATCAGATCTAAAACTATACTATAAAGCGGAAGTCATCAAAACTCCCTGGTACTGGTTAAGAAATAGAATAATGGATCAGTGGCTTAAGATATGTAAAAAGGCAAGTGCAGTAAATGACTACAGCAGTCTACTATTTGACAAACCCAAAGACATCAGCTTCTGGAAGAAGCTCTCACTATTTGACAAAAATTAGTGGGAAAACTAGAAAATAGTGTGGCAAAAATTAGGCATAGACCCACACTTCACATCCTATACCAAAATAAGGTCAAAATGGGTTCAGGATTTAGACTTCAAGAGCAAAACCATAGATAAATTAATAGCCCAAGAAGTACTTTATCTATCAGATCTATGTACAGGGAATAAATTTATGACCAAATAAGAATTAGAGCACATTGTAAATTGCAAAATGATTATGACTATATTAAATCAAAAAGGTTTTGCAGTAATAAAATCAATGCTGCCAAAATTAGAAGGAAAGCAGAAAGCTGGGAAACAATCTTCACAACTAGGAGTTCTGATAAAGGTCTCATTTCTAAAATATATAGAGAATCGCAACAAATTTATAAGGTCACAAGTCATTCCCTAATTGATAAATGGTCAAAAGATATGAATAGACAGTATTCAAATGAAGAAATTAAAGCTCTCTCTCTCTCTCTCTTTCTATATAGATATACGTGTACATGTACATGTACATGTACATGTACATGTAGATAGATATAGATATAGATACAGATATAGATATAGATATAGATATAAATGATATATAATCATATGAAAAATGCTCAAATCATTATTGAGTAGGGAAATGCAAATTAAAACAACTGTGAGATATCACCTGACACCTATCAGAATGGCCAAGATGATAGCAAGGGAAAATGATCGATGTTGGAGAATTTGTGGGAGGATTGGGATATTGATGCATCACTGGTGGAGTTGTGAATGGATCCATCCTTTCTGGGGAGCAATTTGGAACTATGCCCAAAAAGCATGCCCTTTGACCCAGCAATTCCAATTCTAGGTCTATATCCAGAAGAAATTATAAAAAAAGGAAAAAGCCCTACATGTTCCAAAATATTCATAGCAGCTCTTTTTGTAGTGGCAAAGAATCAGAAATTGAGGGGATACCCATCAATTGGGGAATGGTTAAACAAGTTAAGGTATATGAATACTATGGAATATTATTGTTCTATAAGAAATCATAATGGTCAGACTCTAAAGAAGCATGGAATGACTTACGGGATCTTATGCTGAGTGAAGTAGAACCAAGAGAACCACATACACATTAACAACAACATTGTGAGATGAATAAACGTGATGGAAGCAGCTCTTCTCAACAGTTCAGAGAGCTAGTACAACTGTGTTAGACCTGCTATGGACAATGCTATCCCCATCCGGAAGAACAAAACCAGAACAAAACAAAACAAAATAACAACAACAACAACAACAACAACAACAACACACACACACACACACACACACAAAACAAAAGCAAAAACAAAAAACAACCCTTCAGAATCTGATAATTTCTGATGAAATTATCTCTTATGTATCGCTTTCCCTTAATCCTAATTCTTCATACTGAAAATAATTAATGTAAACATGTTCATCAACAATATATATGTACAATGCTAACCTGATTTTTTGCCACTGAGGGGAGGGAGTGGGAAAGGAGGGTGGAAGGAAATTTTGAAATTTAAAAATATATATGTGCATATGGATGAAAATTAATGAATAAATAATTTTTTTAAAAAATGAGATTTGAACTCAGGTTTTCCTTGGTTTTGAAGCCAAGATGCTGTTATCTCTGCATCATGATTTTAATTTATTTCAGACCAAATCTGAGAATTATAGACAACGGATTACCTTAGTGGAATACTGTGAAGGATAACTTGATAGAAAAGTTAGAAAGGAAAGAGTATATAGGCTACATATACCAAAAGGATTTAGCCCTTTTATAGTCTAAGGGTTATAATGTAATTTATAAACTATAAAGAAGGTGAAAGGAAGACCTCTGATACCGTGAGAAGATATGGTTGAACTTTCAGCACACTGGAAAGGAATGGATGGGTCACTTGGAAATATTGGGGAGAATATGCATTACAATTTTGAAATACACTACATAAATAGTATACAGGTAATAAAATCATAAAACATAGACATAAAAAGAATTGAAGAATAACCTTCACAGTGTCTATGAAGACAATTGACAAAAGAGCAAAGGATAAAGTATATGAACACAAAATTTAATGCACATGACTAGAAAAATATATCACATTTGTTTTTCCTGCTCTTGTGATAGAATTTTTCTATCAAGACCTGTTGCATGTCACTAAAAGATCAGATTTAATTTTACTTTGCATGTAGCAACAAAATGCAAAGAAAATGCCTATGATAATTAATATTTTTCATTTACAAAAATGTTTTTTCCTATGTAACTAAAAACCTTTAGATTTTTTTCCCATTGTCCTTGACTCTAGGTTTGCAAGCAATCAAGAGTCAATAAATGTTTGCTGAATTGAATTACTTTAAGTTCAATGTTCTTTCCATTATGCTGTGCCATCCATCTAAAAATAGCATTATTGTGGAAGTATAAGTAGTTTGAAAAGTAAAGGACTCTGGATTAAATAAAATTAAACAAAATAAAAACCACACTCTTGAATAAACTAAGACAATATTTGAATTGATTGGATAAGTTAAAAAATGACACTATTATTGAGATTATGGGATAAGACCCATTTTCCCATCTTCCAATTGGTTGATCACACATCCATTGAATTCAGGTCATAGCTCTTCATTCCAAAAAAATTTGATTTAGAATTGAGTCAGTGAAGAAATTGTTTCTTCACCAGTCATGTTTTCTTTGAATGAGTGGGCATAATGTGCTAAGTGTCAGCATAAGGTTTTTATGCCCCATATAAATGTTTATTCTCTTTTCTCCCTCCTCTAATACACACCTACTAAAAACAAGGTAAAATAGAATTTAATTACTTCTGATTTTGTAATTTTAAAGTCACAATAATAGCATTATTCTCATTCAGATGTAGAATTAATTTAACCAGTTCATACAATCTTAACCCTAATTCACCCACTTTCCACCCACTACTAAAATATGATCTATGCCAGTGGAGTTGAAGTGAATATCAAATAAATTTTGGCACTTTGGGGAAGTCACTTCATTTTTTCTAACATACATTTGGAATAAATTACTATTTGTAATAGAATTATTTGAAACCTTAGCAAAACAGCTGCTATATGTCAGTAGAACAACTATAAACTTTTTTTTGAGAGAGGTGGATGATGACACTGGCACCTGTGCAATTTTGTTTAGTACATGTGAAATTTAACATGGCACAGTAGATTGAGGATCTTTGTTTCAGGAAAACTTGATTTTGTCTTGCCTCTAACACCTATTAGTTAAGTGACCATAACTTACAATTTTGTGATGACTCAGTAAACTCTCTAATATTCTCAGATGTGAATTATTGAATTGTATCCTTGATAGGAATTTCTACAAGGCAAATGCTCTATACTCAGGGAACCACAGGTCTACAGTTTTCATTTTTGTAAAGTACAGATTGGGGCAGTGTGTCATATGATAGAAAGAACACTGCCTCTGGATTCAGAGGTCTAGGGTTCAAATACACTATGTGTCATTTACTACCAGTGTGACCTTGGGAAAGTCTCTCACCCACTCTAGGCCTCAGTTTCTCCATTTGTGAAATGAGAGAGTTCTTTTAGACATTATGAAATAACAGAATCACTGTCAGCACAAAAGATATGATTGAAATAAAATAATTTATTAAGTATTTTCTACGTGTTAATTCCTGGGCATACAAACAAAAAGAGTAAAATAATCCCTGCCTTTAGGAGTTTATAGTCTCATGGGGCAGGAAAAGACATTTTGGGGGGATGAAGACCTGGAAAGTCACAAAGATGCCGAGTGGAGCAGTGATGCAGCTTTTCTAGAACCAATATTATTATTGACTTGATTAAAGTTCTCAGACAAGGGGTAAAAATAGGAAGGAGGAGGCCAAGCATAAGGCAATAGAATCAAACTAGATGAAGCAGAGACATCATGATCCCAGGGAAGGGTTATTTCTCCCAGGTATGGAATCTGGAGTTTTAGTTTGGGTAGTGAAGTGGCATTTACTGTCTTCTCTCTTCCTTACAGGAGAATAAATGAACTTCTTTCATTTAATAACAATTTGCTTTTTCTACATATACTTGAAAAAGTATCTTTTTGGTAGATACACAAATCTTCTTCATAAGGTTCCAAAAGTATATGTAAGCTTTCTGATAACCTGGCCAGCCAGATTTTCTCAAATAAATAGGTAATATAATTAATTCATTTGGTTCCTTTTTCATTTAATATATGATGAAATAATAGATCTATTATGAAATTGAATTTTTAACTTTATATGAACATTATCATTTCTAGCCATTATGAACTATGAGCTCATCTGATCAAGGTTTTGGCCTCATAATTAGCCATTAGTAGTGCCATTGGGTCAAGAATGAACATTAGACTGTTGATATATTGATCTTCAACCTTATTACATGATGTGCCCAGCATTTTATCATGAGATAGTGTCTACTTGTTTTCAATCATATCCAACTCTTTCTGATGCTATTTAGGATTTTCTTGGCAATGATACTGAAATAGGTTGCAATTTCCTTCTCTAGTTCATTTTACAAATGAGGACACTGAGGCAAATAGGGTTAAATGACTTAGGACTATATTTGAATAGTCATGAGTCTTCATGACTGAAGGTCCAATACCTAGCTTCCCTATCATGAGATTACCTGTTTCCAGTACATCTGTCCTCTTGGATTGATTTATATGGAACTCTTCATTTTTAACACCTTACTAAGCAGAGTCTATACATTTTGCTGGATAACCAACTAATAAGCTTTTGCTCTTTGCTTTTCATTAAGGAGAAAATAGTACCAATTCAATATATAGAAGTTAGGAGGAGACTTATTTAGTCTTAGGAGAAGAGAAAACTCCTTGAGAGGGGGGGAAAAATACTGACCTAAGTTTAGTGAAGTTAAGTTGTTCACCTGTTGGGCATGGTGAAGAGATTTATGCTCAGGTTCAGGTTGGACTAGAAGTTCTTTTCAACTCTGAGATTCTGTGATCATGCAATATAATGATGTATTAATCAAAAATGACTATGATATATAATGTGCTGAAATAGTAATAATAATAATAAAAGGAAAATTATATTAATTTTATATAGTTTTATAATATTCTGGGAAGAACATGAGGACATATCTTAGATAACGGCAAGTCAATTTAACTAAAAAAGCATATACTGAGCACCTAGTAAGTTGATGGGCATTGAGCTAAACATCAAGGATCTAATGAAAAACAAAAACTGTCCCTGATCCCAAAAAGTTCATAGTCTAATGGAGAAGACAACATATAAACAGCTCTGTTCAAAGAAGATCTGTATATTTAGGCAGCTGGAGGGAATAGAGGATAGGATACTGGATCAGGAGTCAGGAAACTGAGTTCAAATCTAGCCTGAGACACTTATTAGCTGTGTGACTAGGCAAGTCACTTCACTCTGTCTTCCTCAGTTTCCTCTCCTATAAACTAAGAATAATGCGTACCTTTAAGGATTTTTGTGAGCATAAAATGAAATATTACTTATAAAGCACTTTGCAAACTTGAAAGTGCAATATAAAAAGCTAGTTATTGTTTTTGTATAGCATCCCAGTGCCTCCCCTCTATTTTAATTAATGGTTTCTATTTACTTTATATATGGCTTGCTTGCTATATATTTGTATGTATGTCTCTTTCATTAGTTTGTAAGCTCTTTCATGGCAAAGACTGTCTTTTGCCTCTTTTTGTTTCCCTATCACTTAGCATTGGCAAATATAGGTGTTTAATAAATATTGATTGATATAGGATAAAATTATCCAACATTCTTGACTCAATAGCTAATTAAGGCTTCACTTGGTTATTGTGAAGTGATCGTGCTTTTTAGTGCTCAATTATCATATGACCAAAAGGGTCCTGGGAACATATCTTCTCCTAAATGGTAAATCCCCGTATCCCTTGAGTTCCTAGAAGTTTCCAGGGGAACATCTCCTCTTCCCTTCCTTAGATAGTCTCTGTAGACAAATTTAACTATGACATTTATATTAGAAGCTATTCATGCCCTTGAAATAAAATCCTCTACCTTCTCTTATTCACTTAGTGAAAGAATAAAGAGGCCAAAGGGACTTTAAATCAGGTTACATGAGGAGGTGGTAATATTATTGAAGATCTAAGAGAGAGAGGGAGCCAAGATGGCAGTGTAGAGGGAGCATTCCATCCAAACTCTTGACATTAGCCTCTAAACAGCTTTAAGATAACACAACAAATTAAATTCTGAAAATCTGCAACTGTTTGATTTGATTAAGCTATATAAAACCAATGAAAGGAATTTTTAGTCTGTAAAAGATAACAGTAGGTGCTCAAATTCCAGTCCCAGTGAGGACAGAATTGAGAGAGAATAGCATTAAGAACACATTTGGAAAATTTTGTACAAAAATTCTATGAAAAGATTTCTGATATCTTTTCTGAACTACTAATTTTATCTTCCTTGTATTAGTCACTTGTCCCAAATTTCTAAGCCTTTTGTCTGTCCTTCACTGTGATATTATCAGCTACCCAGGAACACTAGCCATGAAAATTGTTATGTTAAGCATATTTCCACAGGAACTTATTGCTTTAATAAGTAAGGAAAAAGCTCAGAAGAAAAGGAATTGTCATTCAAGATTCATTAGGAAAAAACTACCAAGTGATTCTCCATAGACTTCAAACTTCCCTTGCCATGGAATACTCATCGTACCCTGAGGGGGTAAAAAAGATCACCACTCATCAAAATAAAGTAAATATTACTCTTTTAAAGTTAAGCTAAATTGGATCTCAGTCCAGTTATTCTATTATCATAGAGTAATAGCAGCTCTAAATAATTAAAAATGAAAATTCTCTTCGGTCAGTAAGTGATCTCATAGTCAACCATTTGAATAGATCATATCCTTGTATTTTTTAATTCTCTCAGAAACATCATAGACATCATAGACATGAACTAGATCTGTGATTTCATTGGTAGAAGTAATTCCCAGATTGGTACCTCCTGAAAGCAGTCACATGGTTTGTTTGTGCCAGAAATCAGAGATGAACCCAAATCTCTTAGGTCCAAAGACCAGTTTTTTAATCTACTGGCTACAAAAACACTATCATTGTAAATATATTAAAATGTACTATATTAAAGGTCTCTGTGTAAAATTGAAGGTTCCCAGAACCTTTGACCTATCTCTGTCTCTGTCACTGGTTTTAAAGTTAACTTAATTCTTTTATGAGTTTAAAAAATTAGCTACTTTTTTTTTACTCATTTATTTATCTCAAAGTAGGAATGGAGCTCAAACATTATCCAACTGAAACCATATCCAGACAGAATTCCCAGAATTATCTAAAGTACTTGGTCATCTAACTTTTTGAAGAATTCCAATAAGGAAGAACCCCACACACACACACACACACATACATACATACACCTCCCAAGATGTACTTTAGTCCATTATCATAAGTACCTCTATATGGTCTTTTTTGTACTTTTGTGAATGATATTCTACTCAAAGTTCAAATATGTAGTACTAATCCAATGGTACTTTCCAATAATATTGGTGGGTAAAATGTGAGAAAAGAGGGACAGAAATTTTTAGGCCTGCTTAGCTGTGATTCTTAAACAATCGAGAAAACTGCTAACCTCTCATAGAAAGAGTATAGGAGTATGCCAGAAAGTAAGTGCAGAATGGCATATTGTGAATGAATCAGAATGAATTTCAAGAACTAAACCACAGTCTTCTTTTCTTCCTCTTCAGGGAAGATCTGAATGAGAATAGTTGCTTTAAACAAGACCATATAGGTTTTTAAATCTGGTAGAAGTGACTGAATAGCAGGTTTTCCACAGAGAAACTGTGTCATGAAGTTGACAAATAAGTGCAGGGAGTACTTTCTGACTGGGTCTTAAAGGCCAGGAGAGAGGTAACTTTGATGAGTGTGGGAATAATAAGAAAAGCATAGCATCTTTCCCATTTCTGCTATTATATAAATGTTATATTTTTTTTAGGTTACCTCCCTCCTCAACTACCCCCCAAGCAGTTCATAGACAATAAAACACCAGGAATCCCTGAAGAGTGGTAAAATGCTGACATGATTTAAGAAGGAAGACTCTGATAAGAAGATAAAAATCTAATAAACAGAGTCTAGAGAACCTTGGTGAGTCTCAGCTGCTTGCCAGGGTAAGCAAAACCCCTCCCAAGGAAAACAAAAGGAGCCTTAATCACAAGGACATTCTACTCACAAACCATCTGAAGGAGAAAGTTAAGGCCATGACCTCTGCAGGCTGAAGTTATGAGCATACTGACAAGAAAATATTTGACTTGGTTCAAGAAGCAAAATCAGTCATTGGATTTTTTAATATCTTTTCCCCCTCAATAAACACTAAAATAATGTTGTACTTTGTTTATACGTGAGACTATGTATCTATGGTAAATATCTCTCACATATGTAATGTCTATTTAATCCAGTCTTGATTTCTCCTTTTACTTTAATCCCTGTAAAAACCTGGCTTTGTAGGATTTCTACCTCAGTGCCCATTTTTTTCCCAATTGTATTACTCAATGAAAAGCATCTAACAGTTAAGGAGTGGAAAAAATTCAAATAGGCCTTTTCTACTATCTCCCTTCAGAATGAGCTCCCTCTTATGAGTTCTTTTCTTCCTTGTCCCAACTTGCAAATGAGTTGTGTTACAAAGGACATTTTTAAGTTTTCTGTTTGAAACCAGGAACATTTAGAATCCAATATTATAAATAATGAAAGTGAATATTATATATATATATATATATGTATACAAACACACACACACACACATATAAAATTAATGAAGAAGGACTTGTAAATCAGGAGCACCATTTTGAAATCTTACCTATGACTTATATTTGTTTTATGATAGTGGGTAAGGCACATAATCTCTTGGTGTTTAGGACAACTCTTGAAAACTATAAATTATAGTTAAATACATCTGTGGATGAAGTTTCCAGTCTGGGAGCTCTCCACACAGATGTCACAGGACCACAAAAATACACACAAATACAAATTATGTGTGTATTTGTGTGTGTGTGTGTGTGTGTGTGTGTGTGTGTGTGTGTGTTTGTATGTGTGTGTGTGTGTGCGTATTGTTCTGGCACACTCTCCTAGAGCCTATATTTCTTTTCCTCAGATATCTGAAGTACTTTTAGAGGTTGCTAGATAACTTTTGTCTGCTATCACTGATTCAAGTCCCCATCAGCTTTGGTCATTGTTAGGAATCAATGACTAGCAGCATCCCAATTTCATTTCTTTATCATGTAGCTTTTACAAAGTAATATTCACTTCAAAGATCTTTCAAGAACAAAGTATTGATATTTCTTCCAGTACTTTGGGTATGGAATCTCCCCTCTATCACCTTGGGCTCTAACCTATATCATTTTTTTTCTCATTTCTTTCATAGCATTTGTCCCATCAAGTTTATGTATAAAGGCAGCACTGCTACAAGATGAGTCCTTGTTTCATCTTCTGAAGAGCATTATTAGGGGAGGAGAAGGGGGTGGGTAACAACCATTCCCTGCTTGGTTTTGACTTCACTTGTTTTCTCCCTTCACCTCTCCACCATTCTAACCTGGAAAAACTCATCGCCAGGAAACTTATCACAACCCAATGGCTTCAGCTTTGGTATCTGTTTGCTGTTCAGTTGGGATCTGAGTCTGAGTTCATTTGGGCTATTCTTGGCAAAGAGACTAAAGTGGTATGTCATTTCCTTCTTAGCTAGAGGAAACTGAGACAAACAGGGGTTGAGGAACTTGCCCAGGATCACGCAGAAAATATCTGAGACTGAATTTGAACTTGGGAAGAAGAGTCTTCCTGACTCCAGACCTGGTGCTCTATGTTCCGGACCACCTAGCTTCCCTGATATTTTTATTTCATAGGGGTCCTCAGTTGTTTCAATCTTTCTGGTTGAAGTAACTTCTCTCCCATCCCCAGCTTTTCAGCTTCACATCTTGTATTATCTTTGAGTATTGATTTGAAAACTAAGGGAAGGAATTGTCTTTCTTTTGCTTGTTTCCTCAGTTCTTATTGCAATACCTGTTCATCATAGATACTTAAGAAGTGATTGTTGTTCTATGATGTGCCAATCACCTTGCTAAGCTATTTATAGATATTGAATTTGATCCTCACAATAGCCCTGTGAGACAAATACTTTTATGACCCCCATTTTACAGTCAAGGAAACTGAGGCAGTAAATGGCTAAATGACTTGCTTAGGGTCACAAAGCTACTATGTGTCTGAGACTGGATTTGAACTCAGATTCTCTATCACTTGTGACTCCTTTGAGCATCAATGCCGCACTAGTTGCAAATCCAGGATTTGGAATTCCAGGATGTCAGAGATACTTCATTACCTAATATCCAAGGGGCAGCAATTCTGCTGTGGCCATACATGCAAACTTTGGAATTTCAGAGTGCTGAGGTGCATGCTCTGAATTTCTCAATTCACAAAGTCATGGGCTCTACTCCTTCACCAGTCACTATGAAGAAATGAGTCACTAAGCTCTCTCAAAGGCAGTGAGGCAGAGAGGTTGATGAAGCCGACAGGCCTTTTGAAATGCTCCTGGAACCAAAGAAGAGCCTCATCTTCAACACATGGCCAGCCAAATGGAAACAGTTACAGAGTGCTCCTGCATGGTCCCGGAAGCAGCTCCCTGCCTCTCTGCATGGAGACTGGGGTCAGCCAAGAAAGCTCATGGGGACCGCTCCTGTACCAGAACCTACCCACCCACTGATCTGCATGTCTTTCCTTCTCCACACACTCCCATCCCCATTCCCCCCACAGCAATACCCATACATACATGGAAATATATATATATATATATATATATATATATATATATATATATACACACACACACATATATATATATGTGTGTATATATACATGTGTCTGCAAATATATTCCAAGTGTATGTATCAACATGAATGTATGTAAATGTACACATATATAGCTATATAACAATATTTTAAATATAATAAAAACTCTAACTGTAACTATAGATTTAGAGATAGATTTAGAGATATGTGTGGATGTGTATGTATAGATACAAGCATAAACATATATGCATATCTCTATATTCTTATCTAGCTATGCATGTATTATAATCTAAAATCTCTATAGACATGTATACCACAAACATACATGTATAAACGCATATATACAAATGCATAGAAATACGTGTGTGTGTGTTTGTATGTCTGTGTGAATATTCTCATTAATGGCTCCAGATTTTTTTTTGTTTTGAATTACCATTTCATTTAAAAACTCAAAACATTTATTTCCCTTGATATTTGTGAGAATAATTTCCTTATCATGAATTTAAATTAGTATCATTTTTTTAAAGATTAAAAATAGAAAGAAAAGGGGATTCCTTTTTTCTTCCTGAGATAACTGGGATAAATTTGGAAAAGAAGATAAAGGAAAGAATAGATTTTTTTTTTTAATGAATGCTAGGCTTAGTCAGAGATCTTGGGTTTTAATTCTGATTTTGCTACTTTTTGCTTGTGTGTCCTCTTGATAAAACACAGGGTTTGGAGGAGATAGTCTCTGAGATCCCTGCCAGCTCTAAACCTTGTGATCTGATAATCTCTTGATTAAACTGTTTAACTTGGAATTAACTGAGCTTTAATAAGTGAGAGATAAAAGATAAAATGAAGGATATGAGGTAGCACAGTGCTCACCTTCTTCTGAAGGAGAATGTAGTATATGTTATATGTACTTACACACACACACACACACATATATATATAAATAAATATGAATGAACACATATACATGTTTGTATGCATACATAGATACAAATATGTCCTCCTAAATGAAATGAATTTGTCGGTGCTAATTTAGACATAGTAGATCACAATGATATTTGCAGAGATTTATATAGTACAAAAAGGAATTTGATAAATGCCCTAGATGTGTAAATGAAAGAGGAGGAAAAGGGTATTTTTAAATGAAGTGATTATAGAAGACCGTGTAAATATGGCAACTGATTTGTTAGGGGTAGGATGTGTTTTAACAGATAGAATTAGAGAAGAATCACATTTCAGAGAACAGCAGGAAAAAAGAAAGTGGAAAATGAAGAATAGTAAATAATTCAGCTTAGTAAAAAGAATTAGACTAGTGAAATGAAAAGATTCAAAAGCATAATAATGAAAAATAGTGAAGGGCTTTGAATCCAGCCTAAATAATCTGGTTTTTATTTGAGAGACAATAAAGAATAATCAAAGGGTTCTGAATAGTAAGTCATATCAGATTTTTGAATATAAAAATTAAATCTGTCTCTTTACTGAAAAGAAAATGTTATAAATAGTTTGGGGTCCAGGGAAGTAGGAAAGGGGGCAATTAGGAACATAAGGAAATATTCCTAGAGAGAGGGAAAATAAAGTCCAAAATTAGAGTGGAGACCCCCCCCCACAAAAAAAAAGAGTAAAAAGGGAATAGACATCAGAGATAATTAGGAAGTAGAATAATTAAGACTTGATGACTGATTGGACATAATGATCAGAAAGAGTAAAATTTCAAACACCAAAAATTGGAGTCATTAGGACATAGACTTGAAAGAGATTTTACAGGTAAAGAAGCTAAGTCTCAGAAGGGTAAAATGACTTTCCAAGGTCATTCTGTACATAATAGAACAAAGATTTTAGCCTCAGTTGCTTTATAGCAAAACCATCATTCTTTTCATTATAAACATACTACCTCTCATGTTTTCACCCATATTAAATTGAAATTAGATTTGATACTTAACCAATCAGTTTGATCAAATTATAAATCCAAAATAATTCTACTTTGGAGTTTAAATTCAGACTACTTGATGTTTCTGAACCAAATTAATCAAGAGTGGTCAATTGCTAAAATAGACACAAATTCTGTTTTTTTTATGGCATTAAAAAAATTTTAGATGGTTAGAACTTTGGTCACTCTTTCATAAACTGCTAACATAGGTCAACTGTTTGAAATAAAATCAATTAGCACAAAGTAATTTTCAACTAGGAAAAAAACCATATAATTTGACATGGTATTTTTCTGTTATTATTCTATTATATGAAACATGGTTATCAAGATAGAATATAAGAGTTAAGTATTCCTTAAAAATTTCAATTCTTCTGAGAATAGGTAAAACTGAAACTGGATAAACAGAGATTTCCCCTATTACCTTTTTCCTATTTTTAATTTTTTTTCCAATTATAAGCAAATATAGTTTTCAACATTCAGCCATTTGAAAGTTTATGAGTTCCATATTTTTCTACCACCTTTGCTTCCCTCCCCCCTCCCTATAGCCACAAACTACCAGGTAAAAGTTGTACATGTATAATCATGTTTAACATATTTCCATATTCATCATATTGCAAATGTCCCTATAACTTTTGGAAATCCCAAAAGATCTATTTAATATTTTCTGATGAACATCATTCAACATACCCTGTCTCTATGCCCAATTCCATTCCTCTCCCTTTACACTCACTTCAGAATTTTAAAAATTCAAGATAAGTTAGAAGACTCTCTGAGTAAAAATCCCTGGCACTTTACTGGACCTGAATCTAATTTTAAATAGGTGTGGATGCTTTTGTATTGCTAATGGTGTTTGGGCAAGTATGTCAGGGGGACATCTGAACTGAATGAGTATGCATAAGCAGGATTTGGCTTCATTTCGCAGCTATATTAATACCACTTAGAAATCTGAACTGCTATGAACTGAACCTGCCCCTACAATAACCTGCCTTGTTGTTATGGCACTTAGTGACATTTTCTGCTGTGTTGTATAATGACTTAAGGGCTATAATGGGTTCCATGCTGTTAAATGTCATCAAATATCATGAATCATAAACAATTCCATCATTTCCACCTGAGATTAGGAATACTTATGAAGTTTAATCTCAGTTTGAGTTTTCTGAGCCTTTTAAATGAAGATCTTTTAATTTTTCTCTTCTCTCCAGTTTCCAAGAAACTCCCAACTTTCTTAATTACTGTATGTGAACTGGATAGGTGTGAATATGGATAGAAAGACATTGATAGATCAGTAGCAATTGATATAAAACTCAAAGGATAAACTATGCAGAGTGGGAATAGCCAGGTAGAGTGGGAGCATAACTCTGCCACTCATGCTAGGTGACTGACAAAAGCAAAATGGATATCATGCTTTCATTTCCCAAACTTTATATATACACATGTATGTGTACACACACACGTACACACAGACACACACACACACACACACACACACAGACATCCCTTTAATTGATTTTATTAGGGGGAAGGAATCATAATCCAACTGAAGATAAACCTGAAAAATTAAAAAGAATAAAACATGAAACCTTTCAAATGTCTTTTAACGGGAGAAAGTAAATCAATTAACCAATAAATAAATATACAATAGCAATAAAAAGCAACATAGTGGAACATATATAATGGAATATATGATTGCATTTATCTCTTACATCTCCTTGCATTGGAAAAATTATTTTAAATATGTGTTTTCAAACAAAACAAATCACCACATTGGTTTTATCAAAAAAAAGTGTATTATTCTGCATAGTAAGCATATAGGATTCTTCACCTTCTAGAATTTTAGTTAGTCATTGCATTGATCATAGTTCTTATGTTTTCAAGTTTTTCAAAGTTATTTTTCTTGAAAATGATCATATAATTTTAAATAATGATAAAAGAGTTAATATTTATAAATCATGTTAATGTTTGCAGAATGCTTTACATTATCTTGCTTATTCATCCTAGATATGGGTGCTGGTATTATTGCCATTTTACAGATGACAAAACTGAGGCTGACAGAGGTTAAAAGGTTTGCCCATGCCCAGGATGAAATATGTAGTAAATGTTTGAGGCAGGATTTGAACTTGGGTCTTCCTGACTTAAAGTCAGAACTATCTACAATGCAAACTTAACACATAATTTTGGTCTTGTGTTCTAAAATGATAAATGGAAAATAATAGTAAAGGGAGGATGGTAAGGAGCCAAGAAGAAAAATCAGAACATTCTAATTCATTTGGAAAGGGAAATTAAAATCATCAAAAAAATAATCAAATTGTAAGGGGCGTCATAACTGAATTAGTCAATTTCTCCACCCCAATGAAGGCAAATTATATGATCCTGATTCTTGATACATTAACTAAAGATCAACATGTCTCAATCAATGAATGACTTTAGGTTGCTTGTTAAAAATCTTTGATTATTTAAGATAATATAAGATGAAATGAAATTTGGGGTAAGAAAACCAATTCAAGAGATTTTGTTATACAACATGAGTCTTCTATAAAATAGCAGATCAGCTCAGAAGCAAGGAAAATAAAACACCTAGTAACTTAGTGATAGGAGCCTTCTAGATAAGCCCTGGGAAACAATCACTTTAGCAAGAGAGGACAAGCAAGTTTGGGTTTCCTCCTCAATGCCTTTGATCAAAGGTCTCTGTTTTTGACCTTCAGAAATATTAGATGCAGGATATGGGACTTCCTCACTTTTCATCAGTTCAGCATACCTGGAATAGGATCTGAACAGAGTATTTGTGACCAGTTGTGGATTTAAGGCTCTTCAATGAACCTAGCAGAAAAGCTTCCCCAAAGCAGATTCCCCCAATGGGGAGGGTACTATTTTGAGAATGCCAGGAAAAGGACTTTTCAGGAGACATAAATTGCTCTCTTTCCACATATCCTTGGGCATGCTTTGCACAGGCCACTTTATGTTTTACTTAAGAGAATATCACAAACTTTTCGGGATATGCTTTCACCTTGCCATGAAACAAAATATCCCTTTCTTAAACTCAAATAAGTTTGGTGGACTGATGAATAATCATAATAATCATGGCAGAAAGCATAGCAATGAGGTCTTTGGAGCTATAAACTTAGATACTTCCATAATCCTTTCAAATCTATTCCAAGAGACCATATGGGATATATTACAATATTCTCTAGGGTTTAAACTCATCAGTTTCATATGAAAGTTGGAATAAGGATCTGAACAGTTTTTTATGTGCTACATAAGTAATTATTATATTAAATTTTTGTACCCCCATGATATAGCTAAAATTCAATTATGATATTTACCTTACATCTAGCAAAATAGGTATTTTGCCAGTGATTGCATGCCAAGAAATTTCTTGAAAAAATTAAAAACTCAAATGAATAACAATTTTTAGCTTTCATTTCTTTTTCTATATAACATAGCATAGATAGTTTTGTTGGTACATAGTCATATTGCTTAAAGCCAGGCATAATTAGGAAAACAAAGAGTAATTTATCCATCCACTAAATTAATAGCACTCCACTGAGACTTTTTCTACTTTCTATTCCTCTCTGCTTTGCTTTGATTGTGTAGACCTACCCAAAGGCTATGGTAGGAAGATACATCTCAACACTATGGGTTTGTTTATTTTTGGAGCTCAACCAAATGCAGATGCTAAAAAGTTCAAGAAAAGTTAGTCTGAAATGGAATCAATTTGTTCGTTTTTCACTTACACCAAGAAAATAAAATTTAAGTTTCTAAAAGGCCTTTTTGATTAACTATCCATTTTTGCTTTGTGTGTGAACAAGTCATTCCCAGTCCTAACGTCACATTATGTAAATCTTTTAAGGATGGTTACAACAGCTAAAACAACAAAAACAGGGAAATTGAATTTATATCTCAATGTCCACTATGAGGGTATACCTCTCTTTCCTTGGAATATGAACCATATGAATTTAACAGGAAATGAAGAGGGTATGGGGAGATAGAAGGGAGGGGGATGTTGGTGGACTTCTGTGTCATGACTAATTTTCCCCGGAAGCAGGACTGGGAAACTTTCTCACTGCTGCTCAAATGATCTATGATATGCACTATGAGGAAAAAAGACTCTGAAATGTCATGGTTCTTGCTCCAGTGGAAGCTGAATTGACCTCCCCCTTTGGTCTCAGACTCCTTATTTCTTTTCCTTGCTATATCCTAATGAGACATAAACCTTCCTTAACTGCACCCTTATTTCAAGAGCTGAAGGTATTTCTTGCTCTAGGAACTTCAATGAACTAGAGCTTCAGAGGAGTCTAATTTCCCCCCAAATACTTGATGATCTTAATACCTGCTGCTATGAGTTAAATAAAAAAATCCCAACCCTCTCCCTTCTTCCCCAAAGGATTTAATGTGCTGATTTGCACAAGGGTGAAGAGACAGATAGTTTTATTGTAACTAATCATGAACATGAATCTCACATTGGAAAAAGTTGGCAGCCAACAATATTCTTTCTTGAATGAAGAGGGAAAAAATATGATTTCAGAACAAATGTAGAAGCATTACATGAGATCTTTCCATTTGTATGAATATGCAGTTTGCTCATAGTAAAGTCAGAGACATTTTAGTCGGATTCCCATTTTCTTCATGTATCCTTTTAAATTAAGACCTTAAAGAAAAACAATTTACATTTATGTGCTCCTCTCCTACCAAGTTGCACACTTTGAATTTTATAAAGCAATTCATTCTTTGCTTTCTCCTCCCCATCCCCCCTTCCCTTAAATTTGTATTAGGAGCCAAGGAAGAAGTCAGAGCCAGTTATTGTACACAAATCATCTCCTGGCTGAAGTTTTTGGTGGCAGCCAAGAGAGGAGAAGGAAAAAAAAATTAGAAAAATTTCAATTTCAGGACCATTATTATTTTCATTAATCATAAGAGGCGCTGTCACCCCTGTCCTTATTCTTTAGAGGGAGATCTATTATACGGTCCCATTTAGTCCAAGCCATATTACCTCATATGTTTTCCTGGCTGACCAAATAAGACTTAAGAGATAAAACAATTTACTGTTCATTATGATCCGTGTCACTGGAATCAATCTATTAACCTACATTAACTGGATATGTGACGATATCTCACATACACGCTTCTCTGGTTTAAAGGAAAGGAAAAGAGAATGGGGAGGAGGGAAGAGAGAGTGAAAGGAAAAGGGAGAGGGAAGGAAATCAGGGCCCATAAAGTGCAGCAGACGTATAATTTGCCAAGCGAATACAACTTCATTTTCCAGTGCCCATTGCAGAGCCCTCCACATCTTCACGCAGCCCCTGACCTGTGAAGAATTCTAACAAATTGGCTTCTATTGTGGAGCCAAAAGGTGGCCATCAATGAAGGGACGGTTCGCTGGTCCTAAAGTATGATGGGAAATCACAGGCTGGAATAAAGAGCTTTGGTTTTATGAAGTTAACCCATTAAGGTGAAAACCAAGTAGGAGGCTACAACTAGGGGAGTGCCCTTTGAACAGCTCCATCAAGAGGAGAGAATTTATTCAGCTCCCTTGACCACACACAAGGAAGCAATCTCTACACAAGCCAGGTAAAGTAATAATAATGATGGTAGTAGTAGTAGTAGTAGTAGTAGTAGTAGTAGTAGTAGTAGTAGTAATAGCAGTAGTAGTAGAAGTAGCTATAGTAGTAGTAGTAGTAGTAGTAGTAGTAGTAGTAGTAGTAGTAGCAGCAGCAGCAGCAGCAGTGAATTATGATAATTGACTTGCTTTTCTGAGCAATGAAAGTTCTCCTGCTATGCCACTGGATAGCCTCTCTCTCTTATTCTGTTTCTCTTTCTCCATGCTTGATGGAAAGTAAGTATTTTAAAGAAGGAAACTGAATCCATAGGTGGTCTTCTTGATGTACTCCTGTACAGAAAAAAATGATTTTCTCAGAAAATAGAAGAGGAATTAAGATGGTATGCTATGTCACCAAGACACCAAGATGATGTTCAATCATCTCATTTATCCTGCTTTCAGAACTGCTTGTTAAGAACTCAGCTGGCATTGGTTTGTGTATTTTTTTTAATTCCCTCTGAGACTTGGTGCAGTTGGTGACAAGCTCAGCCTGCTCAGTGCCCACAGAGTCCTCAGTAGGCTGTGGCATTAATCCACATCTTCCAAACTGCCAAGCAGTTGAGCATTGTTAACTCACAGTCAGAGCAGGTTGCACCCAATATGGAAAACCACCACCTGTTTCCATTCTGGTGAGGAAAAACAAAAAAAAAACTTCAGACTACATTTATTCCCATTTCATGGGCTATTTGGTCCACTAATTACCCCTAGGAATCTGAGATTAGTCCTGGGGAAGGAAAAAAAAAATAAGCACAACAAAACAGCTCTTTACCTATTGCTTGCTTGCTATCCAGTACAGTTAACACATGAACACCAGAAATTCTTAGTTCAATTGTCCCAATGCTGCTAGGGAGAGAAGGGTTGAGTTCCTGGCAGTCATGTGTGTGTGGGTGTGTGGGCTATCTGTCCTTGCTGCTTCATTTAGTGAACAGGAAACTCAAGCTAATGAGAGTAATCATGATGGTATATCATCCTTGACCAGGGACAGGGTCAGCATCTCCCATGGCCCTTTCAAACTTTTCTCAGGGATGGTGGCCAATGGCAGTGAGAGGCAGAGCTCTTGTTCCACTTTCAATTTTAGCAATATCCCACTTCCTCTTGGTGCTAATGAGGTGTCCCTGATCACCCAAGGAACCCAAATCAGTTCACTCTTTGTAATTTGCCCCAGTTTCCTTTTTGTGAGCCACAGTCCACCTTCACCATAGTACATTCTCCCAGAGTCCAGGAATTCGGTCCCCCTTCTCCTTATTCCATGAATCCAAAAGATGTAGCAAACAGCAAATCATTATGACTTAAGCAACTTTATTAACATCTTAATAAGCAAAAAAATAATTTCTCCATTTAAAAAATCCATTATATTATTTTTAAATATCTAAAAAAATCTAAATTAAAAAAAAATCTTTGGTTCTTCATTTATAGCCTATTCTGTCATTTCTCAATGTCTCCCATGGGAGGAAAGGACTCTAAGCAAGGTGTACAATTACTGAGCATTGATTCAATGAAGTTGATTCTAGTTGCCCCACAATGATCTCCAGCTGTGGTTTTCTCTTGGGGTCTGGTTTCCTTCATAGACCCTGATTTCCTTTCCTCTGTTGGCTACTTTCTCTGTCTCATTAAGATATGCTAGAATTTCATTCCCAGCACATTTTAAAATGGTAGACCCATATCCTCAAAGATAGTGTACTGTGGGAAAATAAGAGGGCATTACTGCTTTAGGAATAGTACTTTCAGACCTCAAATTATACCATAAAGAAACAAGTTGATGCTGACCAAAAAGCAGAAAAGTAGATCAATGCAAAGGACTACATAACAACTAAATATAAATAGATAAATTACCTGGGTAATTTATTGCTTATTTGACAAGGAAGCAATTTGGCAGAAATTAGATTTGCACCAACATCTTATACTAGATTCCATGATAAACTCAAAGTGTGATCTGAATATTAAAGATTACACTTAAAAACAAATAAACAAAAAACAGGAATTCAAGTAACTCTCAGAGCTATCTAGGAGAAAGTTTTTACGTAAATAAGGGGTACCAATGATTTTTAAAACTGAAGGATAAAACTAAAGAATAAAGCAAAGCAAATAGAATGAATGAAAATATCAATGGGGGAAGAATCTTGACAACAAATATCTCTGATAAGAATTTGTTGTCTAAGATGTATATATAAATATAAATATAAATTTATGTCTACATATAAATATATAGAAATATATGATAATAGCCATTCCAAATGGATGTTATCAAAGAAATGAAGAAATAGATCTTCAAAAAAAGAATGGAAAATTATTAAGACCATGAAATATTTATCTTAATAATGAAAAATAAAAACATGTCAAAACTTCTTTGAAGTTTCCTCTTAGCCCCAAATTGTTATCCCAAAATTGGCAAAGATCATAAAAATATTGGAAAAGTTAATGCTAGGGGGAGAATGTTGTGGGAAAAAAGACATATTAATACACTATTGGATTGGTCCAGCTATTCTGGAAAGCAGTTTGTAAGCTATGAAAGTGACTAAAATATTGAAAACCTTTCCCTGGAGATACTATTGCTAGGAGTTTAAAGATAGAACAAATGAATTCATATATATACTTAAATATTTATAGCAGCATTTTTTTTAGTGGAAAAAAAACCCCAACAACAAACAAATGAAGAAATAAAGTAGGTATTCTTCAATTAAGCAACAAATGAGCAAGTGGAATATTTATTGTGCCACAGGAAATGATGAACATAAGGAATGCAAAGAAGCATGGGAAATGCTTAAATAAGCAGAACCAGGAACAAAATATACACAATGATTTTAACAATAATAAAAATGAAACAACGCTAAGCAAATATCTAAATCTAGTCTCAAAGAAAAAAATCAGACTTTATTTCTTTGCATAGATAGGAAATCATGTGTGTGAAACCTATATCTACTTTCTGATTGTCAAATTCAATTGATGTGTTTAGTTTTGCTATACTAATTTTTTCTTCTTTGTTTTAAAGGATGTCTCTCTAGAAAAAGTAGAGAAAAGCATAATTGAAAATGAAGGTGTTTTTAAAACACATATTACACATTTATGTTAGATATGAAGAAAAAGACAGAAACAGAGAAAAGCAGAAAGAGAAAACAATATAAATAATGTGGATGACTAGATTTTAGTAATAATATTAATGACATCAGGGTATGTAGAAGAGGGTAACTAGAGTGATGATAAGAGTCAAAACATTAGAAAAAAGAATTAGTTAAAGGAATTGGGGGTGTTTAACCTGAAGAAAAAAGATAACAGGGATATGATAGCTAACTTCAAGTACTCAAAAGGCAGATAGGTGGGAATAGATTTAGATTTGTTCTACTTTGTCTTGTAGGGGAGAACTAAGGGTAAAGTGTGTGGAGAGAAATATTTCTGTTGAAATCATTTTTTTTTTCCTGTTGAAATTAAAATTTGGGGAAAAACCCAGCTTCCTTAACAGTACTAGCTGAGAGTAGAATGTGCTGCTTTTGGAATACATTCTTAGCTATTCCTACTTAGATGAGTTGGAGCAGATAATCTTCTCTAAATGGTGGCATTCTGTGATTCCATGAGTCTCTGTATTGCCACTGAGTTGTTCCAATGTCTGTCAGCAACTATTGCTTCACTAATGATTTTATGTAATTCTCTATTGCTATTTGTTGGTCTAGTCAGGTTGTCCTATCTCAGGGTTTCTAAAATTCTATGCTGTTTCTATGATTCTATGTATTGCCAAATGACTTTATATATAATATATATAGTATACATAATATATATCAAATATATGTATTTGTAGTATAGCAGTGTCATTAATGACTTCATTATATATACAAGATGCCCTATACATCAATTAAATAGAGTGGACTTAGGTCAAATATGCTGGAAGAGATTTATTGCCATATAGTATCACTAATAAAATAACTATTTTAAATAATGGGTTTTGTGTTAAGAGATCATTCATTGGAATCTTTTGTTTTCCAAATCGCACACTAGCTATTCTCTAGATTAGTTCTAATACCTATCTATCTCTGGGTTCAAAACTATAGCAACTGTTTAAGATATGTACTGATGAACTAAACCAAATAGCCACCGATTCAATTACAAGTCTAAGTACTATGATTTGTTTTCATTCATTTTCTCTTTCTCTTTGTGGATTATTAAGGTAATAAAAATTTTAAAATATTTTTCAATTGCATGCATGTAAAATTATTTTTTAACATTAATTTTTTAAAATGTTGCATTTCAAATTTTCTCTCTCTGCTTTCCCTCTACCCTCATTGAAAAAATAAAGTAATTTAATGATAGGTAATATATGTGTAGTTATGCAAAAATATTTCCACATTAGATATGGTGTGAAAGAAAACACAGTCAAAAGGCCCCATGAAAAATTAAAGTAAAAAAGTAAACTCCAATCTGCATTTCAGATGTTAACAGTTCTTTTTTCTGAAGATGTATAGTATTTTTCATCGTATGTCCTTTGAATTGTCTTGGATCACTATATTGCTGAGAATAGTTAAGTCATTTACAATTGATCATTGTAAAATATTGCTGTTACTTCACTTTTTTATTACTTCTTTTACAAGTTTTTCTGAAAGCATAACAGAATTCTATTACAGTCATATACACAATTTGTTCAACAATTACCCAACTGATAGACATCCCCTCAATTTCTAATTCTTAGCCACTACTAAAAGAGTGCTATACTTGTGATTATAGAGTTCCTCTGCATTTAAAAAATCTTTTTGGGTTAGAGATCTAGTAGTTTTATTATTTAGGAAACGAGTATGTATTGCTTTATATCCCTTGGTCATAGTTACAACTTTTTTTTTCTCCACAATGGAGAAATGAAAAATTGACAACTCCACCAACAGTGCATTTAGTGTTCCTTTTTCATTACTTTCCCTTTAACATTTGTCATTTTCTGAGGTGGTACTTCAGAGTTGTTTTAACTTGCATTTCTCTAACCAATAGCAATTTAGAACATTTCTTTCTATTCAAAAAGTATTTTATTTTTTTCCAGTTACATAAAAAACAATTTTTTGTTTATTTGTAAAACTTTGCATTCCAAATTCTCTCCTTTCTCCCTTCTTTTAAACTCCTATTCCATTGAGAAGGCAAACAGGATAGGAAGGGAAGGTAAAAGGAAATTTTGTAACTTAAAATTATACATATGCATATGGATGAATGTTGAAAAACTTTTGTAACATGCATTTGGAAAAATAAAATATCAACAAAAAGAGAAGGCAAACAATTTGATATAGATTATATATATATGTGTAGTCATGCAAAATGTTTCTGTAATAGTCATATTGTAAAAGAAAAAAATAGATTCCTGCCCCCTCAATCAAGAAAAGTAAAAAAAAAGTAATCTTCAATCTTATTCAGGACACCATCAGTTTTTTCTTTGTGGATGGATAGAATTTTTCAACATAAGTCCTTCAGAGTTGTCTTAGGTCATATTGCTGAAACTAGCTAAATAATTCACAGCTGATCATCTTACAATGTTACTGTCACTTTGTACATAGGCCCTTTTACTTTCATGTAAGTCTTTCCAGGTTTTTCTGAGAGCATCATTCTTATAAATTCTTTTAGCAAAATAGTTTTTTATCCTAATCACATGCAGAATTTGTGCAGTCATTCCCCAATTGATGGGTATCTCCTCAATTTCAATTCTTTGAACTAGGAAAAAAAAGCTACTATAAATATTTTTTGGACATATTGGTCCTTTTCTTTAAAAACTCTTTTGGAATTACATACTAGTGGTATTGTTAGGTCAAAGAATATCCTTGATTTTTCAGCCCTTTGGATACAGTTTCAAATTGTTGTACATAAAGATTAAATCAGTTCACAACTCCAGCAGCAGTGAATTTCCTCCACATATCCTCCCAACATTTATAATTTTCCTTTTCTGTCCTTTTAGCCAAACTAATAAGATATGCAAATTAGAGCATTTTTCTATGGGACTTTAGGTAGCTTTGATTTCTTCATCTGAAACTGCTCTTAAATTTTGATCATTTATTAATTGGGGAATGGCTCTTATTTTTAAAATTTAACCCAATTATCTATGAATTTGAGAAATGAGACCTTTAACAAAGGAAATTGTTCAATTTTTTTCATTCTATTTCCCTCCATCCTATTCTGTTTCCATTTATTCTGTTCTCTCTCCTTTCACCCTCTCTCCTCCCTCTGTTTTGTTTTTGAAAACCTCCTCCCTCAATCTGTCCTTACATCACCTCTCTCCTTTCTCTTATCCTCTTCCCCTCTTACTTTCCTATTTGGTAAAATAGATTTTCTATACCCATTTGAGGGTGTATTTTATTGCAGGTTTGTGTCAATTCTGATGAGCATAAAGTTCACTCACTCCCCTTGCTTCCCCCATCTTCCCTTCACTGAAAAAGCTTTTTTTTTGCCTCTTTTATGTAAGATAATTTATTCAATTCTAACTCTCCCTTTCCTTTCCCCCCCATACATTCCTCTCATCCCTTAATTTATTTTTCATATTCAACTCACACCTGTGCCATCTATCTATCTATCTATCTATCTATCTATCTATCTATCTACCTATCTATCTATCTATACTTTTTCTGCCCTAAAAGTGATAAAGCTCTTATGAGTTACTAGTATCATCTTCCCATGTAAGGAATACAAACAGTTTAACCTTATTAAGTCCCTTATGATTTCTGATATACCTATTTTTTTGCTTCTCTTGAATCTTGCATTCAAAAGTCAAATTTTCTATTCAGTTCTTCCAAGTCCTCTATTTCAGTGAATGTCAGTTTATTTACCCTGAAGGATTATATTCATTTTTACTGGATAGATCATTATTGATTGTAATCTTAGCTCCTTTGTCCACCAGCATATCATATTCCAAATCTTATAATCCTTTAATGTAGAAGCTACTAAGTCCTCTGTTACACTGACTTTTAATCCATGATACTTGAATTGTTTCTTTCTGGTTTCTTAAAATATTTTCTCCCTTACTTAGGAGCTCTGTAATTTGACTATAATATTCCTGTGAGTTTTCATTTTGGGATCTCTTTCAGTACGTGACTGGTAAATAGTTTTCGATCACTATCTTTCCCTCTGGTTCTAGAGTATTTCTGCTAGGATAAATGTATAAGCTCTTTTTTTTTTTATCATGGCTTCCAGGTAGTTCAATAATTTTTAAATTATCTCTCCTGGATATATTTTCCAATTCAGTTGTTTTTTTTTAATGAGATATTTCACATTGTTTTCTATTTTTTCATTCTTTTGGTTTTGTTAATTGTTTCTTGATTTCTCACAAAGTCATTAGCTTCTATTTGCTCAATTCCAATTTTTTTAGGTTTTTTTTTCAAGGCAAATGGGATTAAGTGGCTTGCCCAAGGCCACACAGCTAGCTAATTATTAAGTGTTTGGGGGCTGGATTTGAACCCAGGTACTACTGACTCCAGGGCTGTTGCTTTATCCACTGCACTACCTAGTTGCCCCAATTCTACTTTTTTGAAAAAAAAAAGATTTTATTGATTTGTTTTTCCAACAACAAGCTGTAAGAGTTTTCATCAATCATTATTTTAAAGATTTTGAATTTTACATTTCCCCCCCCTTCTCTCCCCCCTCCTCTGACAGAAAACAATCTAATATAGGCTCTACATATGCAATCATGCTAAACATAGGTTCATATTAATCATGTTGTGAAAGAAGAATCAAATTTAGACAGAAGGGAAAAATTAAAGAGAAAAATGACATAATTCATAAGACAACTTTTAAAAATTGAAAATAATAAGCTTTGGTCTTGCATTCAAACTCCACAATTTCCTCTCTAGTTACAGATGATATTTTCCATCACAAGTCTTTTAGATTTGTCTTTGATTATTATAGTGCTAAAATGAACAAGTTAATCATAATTGATCATCACCCAATTTGGTTGTTAGTGTATATAATTCTGGTTCTGCTCTGTTCACTCAGTATCCATTTTCTTTTTTTTTTTTTTTGTAAGGCAATGAGGTTAAATGACCTGCCCAAGGTCACATACCTAGGCAATTATTAAGTGTCTGAGGTCACATTTGAACTCAGGTCCTCCTGAATCCAGTGTCGGTGCTCTATCCACTGTGCTACCTAGCTGCTCTCACTATAAGTTCTTGTAAATTCTTGCAGGCTTTTCTGAAGTACAGTCCCTCATGATTCCTTATAGAACACTGGTGTTCCACCACATTTATATATCACAGTTATTTCATATATTCCCCAATTGATGGACATCCCCTCAATTCCCCAATTCTTTGCCATCATGAAAAGAACCACTATGAATATTTTTGTACTTTCCATAGATATGACAGTCAAACAATTCCTTGTTCTCTTAACTGGCTTAATGATATCACCTTTTTATATTTAAATCCTATAACCATTTCAATATTATCTTGGTATAAAATGTGAGATATTGGCCTATGCCTTGTTTCTGCCAAACTATCTTCCAGTTTTCTCATCAGTACTTATCAAAGAATGAGTTCTTATCCCAGAAGCTGGAATCTTTGGGTTTATCAAACAGCAGATTACTATAATCATTTATTACTATTTCTTATATACATAATCCATTCCACTGATCCACTACTCTATTTCTTAGCCAATACTAAACAGTTTTGATGACTGGATGCTTTATAATATAACTTTAGATCTTCTATGACTAGACCCCTTTCTTTACATTATTATCATTAATTGGCTTGATATTCTTGACCTTTTGTTCTTCCATATTAGATTTAGTTACTATTTTTTGTAGTTCAATAAAGTAATTTTTTTTGGAAGTTTGGTATGACATTGAATAAGTAATTTAATTTAGGTAGAATTGTCATTCTTATTATATTAGCTCAGCCTACCCACAAACAATTGATATTTATGTCTGATTTTATTTGTGTAGTGTTCTATAGTTGTTTTCACATAGTTTCTTTTCTTTTCTTTTTTTTTTTTACTGAATACTTTTATTCTGCACATAGAAGCCACTAAAGGATCTGGCCTGTGGGCTTGTTGGGGGGCTGCATCACAAATATATGACTCTGCACAACAACACTGGGGATGGGGGTGAGAACAGATCATTCTACCCAGTTACAAGATGAGGTCTTCCAAAAAAAGGACCAAATGATCAGGTACCAGAAGAAGCAGTGAGAACACAGAAAGGTGGAAGAGAGTGGGGTGGAGTTACAGAACAGAGCCCCCATCCCCAAAACAAAACTGGTCTACTACTTGGTGCTGCCCATTCTTTGGAGGACTTCTACTGAGGTGACTGTTGCCTACTAGCTCTGGGGCTTCATGGTCATGGAGCTTACTTGGCCAGAGGGTTTCTGAAGTTCCTTCCAGCAAATTTAGCCTTGCTGCCCAGTTCTTCCTTAATTCTGAGAATTTGGTCATACTTGGCCAAATGCTCAGATCGGCAGGGCGCCCCAGTCTTGATCTGCCCAGTGCAGAGACCCACCACCAGGTCTGCAATGAAGGTATCTTCAGTCTCTCCAGAGAGATGGGAAATCATTACTCCCCACCCATTGGACTGGGCCAGCTTGCACGCCTGGAGAGATTCCATCACAGAGCCAATCTGGTTCACTTTGAGCAGGAGGCAATTGCAAGCTTTCTCATTCACAGCCTTTTCAATGCGCTTGGGATTGGTCGCTGTGAAATCATCCCCTACAACCTGGATGCCTGCAGTTTCAGTAAAATCTTCCAAGCTTCCCAATCATCCTGGTCAAAGGGATCTTCAATAGACACCACTGGATAGTCCCGGACGAAGCTCTTGTAAAGGTCCCCAAGCTCAGCAGGTGAGATGTATCTGCTGGGATCATCAGGAGACTTGGAAGTCCAAGTCATATTTCCCAGACCAGAAGAATTCAGAGGCAGCAACATCCATGCCAATTACAACCTTGTCAGTATAGCCAGCCTTGCCAATCGCTTCCTTCAGCAGCTCGAGAGCTTCTTTATTCTCCAGGATGTTAGGAGCAAAGCCACCTTCATCTCCTACATTGGTGGCATCCTGTCCATATTTCTTCTTAATCACATTCTTCAGGTTGTGGTAGACCTCAGCTCCAATGCACATGGGCCTCCTTGAAGTTTGATGCTCCAACAGGGAGGATCATGAACTCTTGCATTGCTAGCTTGTTGCCAGCATGGGAGCCACCATTGATCACATTGAAGGCTGGAACTGGCAGGATGACTTCTTCATTGCCTGCAAGATCAGCAATATGGCAGAACAAGGGGATACCTTTCTCAGCAGCCCCAGCCTTACAAACAGCCAGAGACACTCCCAATATAGCATTTGCTCCAAATTTAGATTTATTCGCAGAACCATCCATCTCTATCATCAATTTGTCAATCTTCTCCTGCTCCACAACATTCAGTTTCTTGCTAATCAGGGTTGGGGCAATAGTTTTAATGATGTGCTCAACCGCTTTTGAGATACCTTTCCCCATATATCTGGTCTTATCATTGTCTTGGAGCTCCAGGGCTTCATGGATGCCAATAGAAGCCCCACTGGACACAGCAGCTCTGAAGAGACCTTTTGAAGTATAGAGATCAACTTCAATGGTGGGGTTTCCACGAGAGTCAAAGATCTCTCTTGCATTGATCTTCAAAATTGACATGCTGAATTTCTGGTCGGGGCTAGCTCTGCGGGGTTCAGAGGAGAGAGGCCGAGGGGTCCACATAGTTTCTTAATCTGACTTGACAGATTTGGAATTTCTCTTTCTATTTCTTGCTGCTGGGGTCTTGCTAAGCAATATATAGAAATGCTGATGATCTTCGTGAGTTTATTTTATATCCTAAAGTTGCTAATTTCTTCAAGTAGTTTTTTATTTTCTAGTGTTCTCTAAGCATGCCATCATATTATCTGCAAAAAGTTAGTGAATTATTTCTTTGTTACTTATTCTAATTCCTTCAATTTCTTTTTCTTCTCCCATTGCCAAAGCTAATATTTCTAATACAATATTGAATAATAGTGGTGATAACAGACATGCTTGTTTTAATCACTGATCTTATTGGGAATACTTCTAGCTTATCCACATTACATATACTGCTTATTGATGGTTTTCTTTTGCACTGCAATGAGATTAAGTGACTTGCCCAAAGTCATACAGCTAGGCAATTATCGTGTGAGATAGAATTTGAACTCAGGTCTTCCTAACTCCAGGGCTGGTGCTCTATCCACTGTGCCATCTAGCTGTCCTTTGTTGATGGCTTTAAATAGAGAGTGGATTGTTTTAAGGAATACTCCATTTATTCTTATGCTCTCTCATATTTTAATAGAAATAGAAAATATTTAATAGAAATATTTTAATAGAAAATGTTTTTTTCAACATCTATTGAAATAATATTGTGATTTCTGTTGGGTTTGTTATTGATATGGTGAATTATGCTGATAGTTTTTCCTAATGTTGAACCAACCCTGCATTCCTGGCAAAAATCCTACTCATATTGTACTATCCTAGTGATAACTTTCTGTAATTGCTTTGTTAAATTTTATTTAATATTTTTGTATCCATATTCATTAGAGAAATTGGTCTAGAATTTTCTTTCTTTGTTTTGACTCTTCCTGGTTTTGGTATCAGCACTATATTGGTGCCATAGAAGGAATTTGGGGAGAACTCCTTCACCTGTTTTTTCAAATAGTTTACATAGAATTGGAAAATGTAAATTCATCTATCCTGAAGATTTTTTTTAGGCAGCTCATTGATGTCTTATTCTATTTCTTTTTCCTGGACAGGGCTATTTAAATATTTATTTCCTCTTCTTTTAACCTGGAAAGCTTATATTTTTGTAAATATTCATCCATTTCATGTAGATTGTCAAACTTATTAGCATACAGTTGGGCAAAAATAGCTCTGAATTTTTACTTTAATTTTTTTGTCATATTAATTTCTCCTTTGATTTTCAGAATTTCTAATTTGGTATTTAATTGGAGAATTTTAATTTGTTCTTTCTCAAGCTTATATGCCCAATTCATTGGTCTCTTCTTTTCTTTATTTTATTCATATATGCTTTGATATACTATTTCCCCTATTAACTGCTTTGTCTATATTCCACAATTTTTTTTTTAAACCCACCAAGTTTTGGTATGCTAACTCCTTATTGTCATTGTCTTGGATGAAGTTTTTATTATTTCTATGATTTATTGTTTGATCCACTCATTCTTTAAAATTAGAGTACTTAGTCCCCCCCCCTTTTTCCCTTTTAGGTTTTTTTGCAAGACAATGGGGTTAAGTGGCTTGCCCAAGGCCACACAGCTAGGTAATTATTAAGTGTCTGAGGCTGGATTTAAAGTCAGGTACTCCTAACTCCTAAATCCACTGTACCACCTAGCTGCCCCAGGTACTTAGCTTCCAACAAATTTTAGGTCTGCGTCTTCATGGGCCCTTTATTTGATGTGATTTTTATTGTATTTGATATTTCTGCCTTCCTGCATTTGATTATGAAGTATTTATGCCCTAATACATAGCAAATTTTGTGCAGTTAACATATACTGCAGAAAGAAAATGTTTATTCCTTTCTATTACCATTTAATTTTCCCCAAAGATCTATCAAATCTAAGTTTTCTAGCATTCTTCACCTGCTTATTTGTTTATTTTATGGTTAGATTTATCTAATTCTAAGAGAGGAAAGTTGAGGTCCCCCACCAGTATAATTTTGATGTCTACGTTTCCTAGTAACTCATTTAAGAATTTGAATGTTATACTGCTTGTTGAAGTGTTGAAATGACTTCATTGTCTATGGTCTTTTTTAGGAGGATGCAATTCTCTTCCTTATACCTATTTTTGCTATTACTTTGTCTGAGATAACGATTGCTACCCCTGTTTATTTCACTTCAGGTGAAGTATAATATTTCTACTCTAGCCTTTTACTTTTACTCTGTAGTATCTCTCTCTCTCTCTCTCTCTCTCTCTCTCTCTCTAATGTGTTTCTTGTAAACAGAAAATAATAGGACTCTGGTTTTTAATCCACTCTGTTATATACTTCCATTTTATTGGAGAGTTTAACCCATTCACATTCACGGTTATTATTTCTAACTCTTTATTTCTCTCCATGCTTTTCCATTTCTATTTGGACCCTCCCCCCTTCACCCTATCCCTCTTCACTAGTGTTTTGCTTCTGAATACCTCCTCCCTCAATCTGCTCCCATTTCTATCAGCCCCCTCCCTTTTTTTCCTTTTACCCTTCTCCTCCTTTTCATTCCCTCTCTTTCTTCTCTCCATTCTTTTTCCCCTTCTAAGTAAATATATATTTCTAAACCTAATTGAGTAAATGTGCTATTACCTCTTTAAGTCAAATTTGATGTAAGATTCAAGCAGTTCTCAACCCCTTCTTTCCCTTTGTACCTCTTCATAATATGCAATTTACTTCATTCTACCTGCCCCTTCCTCCCAGTCTCATTACAATCTCCTTTTCTAATGTTTTATTTTTTTATATTAATCCATCAAAATCAACCTTCAATCTCCCTCTAATAGAGCTAAGATTCTCAAGAGTTATGAGATTTTCTTCCAAGATAGGGATGTAACCTGTTTAATCTTATTGAATAACAATCTTTTTCTTTCCCCTATTTAGCTTTTCTCTTAAATTAATAAATGTATCTCTTAATTCTCCTATTTGAAGCTAAAATTTTTTTGTTCAGCTCTGTTTTTTTAATCAAAAAAGTTTGAATTTTATTAAAGTTCAATTTTTTTCCCCTGAAAGAGTATGCTTAATTTTCCTGGATAGTTGATTCTTGGTTGTAAAACAAGCTCTTTTGACCTCCAGAATATTATATTCCAAGTTCTTCAATTCTTTAATGTTGATACAGCCAGGTCCTTTGTAATGCTGCTTGTGGCTCCTCAAATTTTGAATGGCTTCTTTCTGGTCATTTGCTGACTTTTTCCACACTCTTTTAATTCTGAAGTTTGACTACAATATTCCTTGACATTTTCATTTTGAGATGCTTTTCTGGAGGTGATCACTGTATTCTTTCAATGACTATTTAACCCTCTGGTTCCAGGTTGTCAGGGCAGTTCTGCTGGATGATTTCCTGATGAGTGGAGGTCCAGGATCTTTTTTTGATCATGGTTTTCAATTAGTCCTCTCCTGGATCTATTTTCCAGGGGCAATTGTTTTACCAATGAGATGTTTCACATTTTCTTCTATTTTTTGATTTTGTTTAACAGTTTCTTGGATTATCATGAAATCATTAGCTTCAATTATTCCTCTTTTACTTCTCAGGGAGGTATTTTCTTCTTATAGTTTTTGTATTTCAATTTTCATTTGGTCAATTTTATTTTTAAAAGAGCTGTTATCTTTTTTTCCAATTGCCCCAATTATATTTTTGTTTGTTTTATTTTGTTTTATTTTTTAAAGATTTTATTAAAGATCTTTACAGAAGAGCTTCACGTATATCATTCCAGGTATCCAAGAGTCCTGTTAGACAGTGGGCACTGGCTGGTTCTTCTACCTTCTCACTCTTTTGCTCTGAGATGTGGGGTTCTATGATGTTCATTTGATTAGGCAGGAGTTTCTTTTTTTTTAGGTTTTTTGCAAGGCAAACGGGATTAAGTGGCTTACCCAAGGCCACACAGCTAGGTAATTATTAAGTGTCTGAGACCCTATTTGAACCTAGGTACTCTTGACTCCAGGGCCGGTGCTTTATCCATTATGCCACCTAGCCACCCATGGCAGGAGTTTCTTAAGGTCAATCTTGCCATTAGAGTCCCTGAAACAACATGATTTTGATTTCAATTTTCAATACACCCTGCTTGAGGAGGATATGGTGCACAGCTGTGTCAATGTTGTAGTTGATGAGGTCTCCACTGTGGATAATCAGGCCATCCACAAACTTCAGGGACATGGCCCCTCTCATCTCTGAGTTTACAAACACCAGCACTTCATAGTCCTTCATCTCTCTGTAATGTAAGACCATAGCAAGGTCTTACAAACAGCAAACCTCCTAGGAATTTGTAATGTAGGGATTGGATCTGAGCAATAGCACAGAGAGCTCTGGTGTAAACCTTCTCAGTATACAGCTCTACACTGCCTTCAGGGAAGCAACACCCCTTCCGAACTATAGCTGCCAGTTCACAAATACAGTGACCCTTCTCTCCAGGGACCCTCTGAGTCCTGGTGGCTAAGTTGATGATTTCTGTCCTGATTAGGGTAACTTGAACCTCCATAGCAGAATAACCATCCTCAGCTAGTTCCCTGGTGAGAAATTCATTCACCTCATCTTTGGAGATGACATTGGCAACAAACTTTCCCTTTTTAGAGATTTACACTACCATGTTGTATGAAAAGGAAACCCCGGTAACTTCTAAAGGATTTATTTTCTTCTATCACTTTTATTGCAAAATGTTAATTTTATGTTGCATTTCTTTTCCCAATTTTTTCATTTGATATTTAATATTCTTTCTGAACTTTTCTAAGAAATCTTTCTGGACTCAGGACCAATTTATATTCTCCTCTTTAACTTCACATATACCCTCTTCTGCTTTCCTTTCCTGAGATTGTGTTTTACCCATCTTTATCTCCAAGGTAACTTTTAATGCATTCTTCCAAAGTTCCTATGAAGGGGAGGGGCTTGCTTGAAGACTTATAATGTTGAGGACACTAGAGGGCTTGCTAACTGACTTGGTCGGTTGAAGTTAACAATTCCCAGCCCTTGTATGGCAGATTGACTGGTAGGGGTAATCTGAGGTTCTCTCTCTTGGGGCTATCTGTGCTGGAGATATCAATTGCCCACTTCCCACAGTGGAAACTACTGGGGCTATCTCTGGGTTGTTTCACAGGCAACCCAGTCCCTAGGCTAGGCTGACAAGTCTGGAAACTCTAGAGGCTCTCTCAGAGTGGGGGAAGTCACCCACCCCACTCTCTCCTTGGAGGATGTGGGAATACCTGGGGCTACGTCTGAGTTGTTTGCACAAGAAGGTCTGGAACTCTCTCTAGTTTAGCTATCAGTGATGTGGAACTCAGTCAACCTACACATTTGGAAACGGTAGGAATGCCTGGGGTCTAAATATGGAATGTTTACAAGAAGGTGCCAGGTCCTCCTACCATTTTGAAATGTCAGAGACCTATAGTCAAGGGTTGGACCATCTAGACCAACCATGCAAATTGAATATGGTTCTTGAGAACCTGCACTGAAGCTTTTCCCATGTGGGGAATGACCAAATCCCAATTCCAAAGCCTCCACTCCCACAGGGAAGGATCTCAGGTTCGATTTCCATCTCACCTGCTGCCTGCCCCTCCCTCCCTCCCCCTGCCCCTGATAGACCTTCTGGGAGATGCTTCACTTTCATCTTTTGTTCATTCTGCCCATCCAAAAATCTGTTAAGAGACTTGATTAATGTTGGTTTTGAGAGAAACAAGGAACACTTAACAGAAGTCCTGGTTTCTATCTACCATCTTGACTTGGAATCCCTCAATTCATTTTTCAAGGAGGATTTTTCCCCCTTCAGTGAATTTTTGTATCTTTTTCCATTTGGCCAATTTTGTTTTTTATGGCACACTTCTCATTGGTACTTCTTTTACCATTTGACCTTGTTTATTAAGAAAATATTTTCTTCAGTATTTCTTTGTGTATCAAAACTACTGACTTATATTTCATTTTTCTTGCATTGTTCTTTTTTCCAATTTTTCTTCTACCTCTCTTACTTGCTTTTCAAAATCCTTTTTAGCCTCTTCCATGAGTTCAAGTGATATTAATACATGTTTCTTCTTGGAGACCTTGGATATAGGAGCTTTGAAATTGTTTTTTATCTTCTTTGAACTTTTTGTTATCTTCTGAGTGTATGTTATGATCTTCCTTGTCACCATAGTAACTTTCTATGATCAAAATCTTTTTCTGTTATTTGCTCATTTTCCCAACCTATTACTTGACTCTTAATTCTTTGTTAAAGTAGGACTCTGCTTGTACATTGAAGGGTGCAATGTCACAAATTTCTGGTTTTTTTGCAGCTGTTTTTCAGAGATACCTCTAGGGATACCAGAGAGACCTATAGGTTTTCAGTTCTTCACAGATGGTATAATCTATGGTAGGGTGTTTAATATTTACTGGTTTGTGCTCTGTTCTTTGTGTGACCCCAAGCACTTTTTTCTGTCCTGTATCTGTGAGAAGGGTCCTAGATCCATTGTGTGCTACTGTTCCCCCTCTCCCTGGGCTGTAACTAGAAATTGAATATGGGTGAAGCAAGAGTCCCACCTTGGTGCTAGTAAGAGATCCTTGAAATCTCCTTATGACCAATTGTTTGAATCCTCCCCCTTTATCTTCTTTGGGCTGAGAGTTTCAGAAGTGGCTCCCAAGACCTGTGCTAGATTGTGCTCTCCTTTCACCCAAGTGTGACAAACCTTCCCTGCTAACTTAAATTGTCCTGGACTGGAAAAGTGTTTCACTTAATCTTTTTGTGATTTCTTCTGCTCTAGAATTTGTCTAGAGCCATTATTTAAAAATATTTGGAAAAGTATGAGAAAGAGCTTAGGAAAGTCCCTTTACTCCACCATTTTGGCTCCTCATCATAGAGTATTTTTATATGACTATAAATAACTTTAATTTTTACAGTTGAAAACTGACCAAATGGGAAAATTGTAACAAAATTTATCTGGAACAACAAAAAATCAAGAGTAGCAAGGGAACTGATAAAAAAGGAAGGTGGCCTTGCTCTACCACATCTAACACTATACTATAAAGCTGCAGTTATCAAAACTGCCTGGTACTGGTTAATAAATAGAGTAATGGACCAGTGGATTAGGATAGATTCAAAGGAAACTAATAAATAACTACAGTAATCTACTGTTTGACAAACACAAAGACATTAGCTTTTGGGATAAGAAGTCACTATTTGACAAAAATTGTTGGGTAAACAAGAAAATAATATGGCAAAACTAGATATAGTCTCACATCTCACACCCTAAACCAAAATAAGATCAAAATAGGTACAGGTTTTTAGACGTAATGTGTGACACCATAGATTAAGAAATAGTCTACCTATCAGATCTATGGAAAGGGGAGAAAAATATGATCAAGCAAGAAGAAAAGTACATTATAAATTGCAAAATGGATGATTTTTAACTATAATAAATTAAAAAGGTTGTATACTGATAAAACCAATGCTGCCAAGATTAGAAGGAAAACGGAAAGCTGGGAAACAATTTTAACAGCTAGGGGTTCTGATAAATGTCTCATTTCTAAAATATAGAGAATTGCAACAAATTTGTAAGGTCACAATTCATTTCCCAGTGGCTAAATGGTCAAAGAATATGAATAGGAGGTTTTCAAATGAAAAAATTAAAGCTATATATAATCATATCAGAAAATGCTCCTAATCATTACTGATTAGAGAAATGAAAATAAACACAACAGCTACAAAGTATCACCTCTTACCATATTGACTAAGATGACAAAAAAAGGGGGAAAAGATCAATGTTGGAGAGATTGTGGGAGGATTGGGACATTAAGGCACTATTGGTGAAGTTATGAACTAATCCAACCATTCTGGACTAGGTCCAACAAACAATAAGACAGATCATTCCCTTTGAACCCAGCAATACCAATACTAGACTTATATCCAGAAAAAAATATGAAAAATGGAAAAAGTTCCACATGTTCTAAAATATTCATAGCAATTAATTTTCTAGTAGCAAAGAATTGGAAATTAAGGGGATGCCCATCATTTGGGGGGAAGTCTGAGCAAGTTACAGTATAGGAAAATTACCTAAAGAATCTGAATGAACAGTGTTCACAGTTTTAGAAACTTCTCTTATTTTCCTTTTTATTTCATGTTAATCCTAATTCCTCAAACAGAAAATGACTAATCTGTAAGCATGTTAAACACAAATGTTTATAAACAATGTTTACCAGAATTTTCACCACTCAGGGGAAGGGGGGTGGGAAGGAAAGGTGAAAGAAATTATGTAATTTATAAATATGCAGATACCTGTGGATGAATGTTGAAAAACTTTCATAACATGTAATTGAAAAAATAAAATAAAATTTCAATTGAAAAAAAGGTGTACAAAGAAATTACTGAAAAAATGAACTCCTTAAAAAGTATGATTGACCACATAGAAAAGGAAGTACAAACAAAGGTATATGAAGAAAGCGATCCCTACTAGAATTGACTGGGTAGAAGCTAAATGACTTCTAGGGATTTAAAGAAACAATAATACAGAATGAATTTTAAAATGTGAATTGCTATTGGAAAAACAAGTGACCTGTAATGTATATTGAGAAGAGATCATTTCAGAATTATTGGACTATATGAAGGCCAATATTGAAAAGAACTTAAACATCTTCTTTCAAGATATGAAAGAATGGGGCGGCTAGATGGCACAGTGGATAAAGCACCGGCCCTGGAGTCAGGAGTACCTGGGTTCAAATCTGGGCTCAGACACTTAATAATTACCTAGCTGTATGGCCTTGGGCAAGCCACTTAACCCTGTTTGCCTTGCAAAAAAAAAATCCTAAAAAAAAAACTTGAATCAAGATATGAAAGAAAGCTCCCTTGATGTCCTAGAACTAGAGGGTAAAATGAAAGTGAAAGTCACTATTCACCTACTGAAAGAGATCCCCCAAATGAAAAACTTCCAAGAATATTATAGCTAAATTCATGAGCTCCCAGATCAAGAGCTAAATATTTAAAGAAACCAAATATAATGGAACTACAGTGAGGATATACTAAGATTTAGTAGCTTCTACATTAAAAGATGAAGGACAAGGACTTCTAGGGTAGAGCCAAGATAGTAGCCTGAAGATAACATGCTCCGGGAGTTTTTCCCTACCAAAGATAGCCTCCACTCTGACATTCACACTACAGATCCTACCAAGAAAAAGAGAATATTCAAAGAAGTTTTCAATTGTAGATAGCATGGAGGACCTTCAGTGAAGGTCTGTCCCTTTTGGGGAAAAAGGGAAGTAAAGTCCAGGAGGCAGGAGAGCAGGAAAGCCAGCAGGAGGCTTTTAGGAAAAGTGCATTTCAAGTCCTGACAACTTAACAACAGCAGAAGTCCAGCCAGTTAGATAGCAAGCCAGTAGAGAGGACCCCAATCCCAAACAAAGTCTGAACCCTGAGAACCCTGGGGTAAAAGACAGGACTGGATTGAGAATAATACACTGTTTAGTCAGAACCTGGATACAGAGGAGGAAAAACACCTCTGCAGAGGCAAGACTTCGATTGCATAGGCAACATCTTGGCCAATGATAAGCCAGGGATCAGACCCCAGCCCCAGAAAAAAACAAAACAAGACTTAGAGCTATACTCCCTATGCCCCAGGACCTGAACTAAAACAACAACGATGAGCAAAAAAGCCAAAAGATCACTCATTATAGAAAACTACTTTACAAAGATGATGACAGTGCCATGTCTGAAGAAAAAAGCAGTGAAAAATCACTCACAGAGGAAGTATTAAAACAGTGTATAAATTGGACTCAAATACAAAAGCTCTTCAAAGAACTTAAAAAAGAATTTAAAAAGTAAAGAAGAGAGGAAAAAGAAAAATGGAAAAAAGAAATGAAAGTCATATAGGAAAATTATGAAAAATTGACCAAAAAAATCAACTCCATTAAAAGTAAAAATAAATGGGAAAAGGAAACATAGAAGCTAATTGAAGAAAATAAAACCCTAAAAATTAGAATTGAAAAAATGGAAACCAATGAATCTACAATATTATAAGATTCCATCAAACAAAATTAAAAGTCTGAAAATATTGAAGAAAATGTAAATTACCTTTTGGGGAAAACAAATGACCTAGAAAAATAGATCCATAAGAAACAATCTTTGAATCACTGGACTACTAGAAAGATTAGAACAAAAAAAAGAACCAGGAAATCATCATGCAGGAAATTATAAGGTAAAACTGTCCAAATCTACTAGAACAAGATAACAATATAATCATTGAAAGAATCCACAGAACCCTTTCAGAAAGAGACTTCAGGATAAAAATTCCACGGGTTGTAATGGCCAAATTCCAGAAACCTCAAATAAAGGAGAAAATATTGAAAGAATCAAAAAAGAAAACAATTCAAATACAAAAGAAACACAATCAGATTCACACAGAATTTATCAACCTCAACACTGAAGGACCAGAAGACCTGGAATAGCATATTTTGGAGAGCAAAGGACCTGGGATTACAACCCAGAATGTACTACCCTGCAAAATTCAGCATATACTGTCAGGGGAAAAGATGGATGTTCAACGAAAAGGAGTACTTACAGAATTTCCTGACACAAAGACCAGAACTGAATAGAGAATTCAATCTCCAAATACATGGCTCACAAGTTGCATAAAAAAGGAAAATGAAAAGGGGAAAGATAAACAAAACAAAACAAAACAAATGTTGGTCAAGACCATCAAATTGTATACAATCCTAAAAGGGAAGATATAACACTTCTAATTCTTTAGAACTTTACTTCTCTTCAGATAATTAAAGAGTAGAATATAATTGAAGATAATGAACCTACAGGATATGGGTATAATTGGGTCTTATCTCTCCATTGAAGAGGTCCAAGATATTACTATGTTTGAGACAAAAAGCCCTGAAGAAAAGCAGGGGTGTTAATTTTAAACTCAAGTCTCTCATTATCATCTGACCTACTTTAGTTCTACTGTGCTTAGCACCTTGTCTAATGAGGGCATCATAAACTGCAAGTACCTGGAGTCAGTGTCTCTGTAACTTAGAATCATTTGTAAAGTTTCAGGTGAGACTTCCAAAGCCTCCCAGTATTAGAGCCTTTCAAGCATCATAAACTTTGAGGACCTGAGTCACTAGCTCTGTAACTTATAATCATTTGTGAGGTTCTCAGGTGAGACCTCCAGAACCTCCCAGTACTTAGAGATCTTTAAGATTCTTGAGTTTAGCTTAAACAGAGCTTCACTTAACAAGGGGTTAGGTACCCTGGGTGGGGAGGGGGAGAGGTAAAGTATGAAAGAAAATAGGCCTTGATTCACTTAACAAAGGGTTAAGTATCCTGGGTTGTGGGGTGGGGTTAAAGTGGGAGAGAGAATAGATCTTACTTCATTTAACAATGGGTTAAGTACACTGACCCTGGATGGGGAAGGGTAAAATGTGAAAGAAAATAGGCCTGAGGGTTGGGACACAAAAGTTCAAGAAATGAAATGGCTTTGAAAGATACTTTGGCTCATGAGGAGGCTTGTGTAGTTGAGAGATATTTGAAAGGGGGCAAAGTAAAAAATGATTATAGTTATAATTTGATGCAATTTGAGTCAATGCTGCTTATCAGGCAAACAATGTGATGATACCTTAATAACAATATGAGGTTATCAGGCAATCAAATAATCAAACTGTGATTGATGATACTTGATTAATAGGATTAGAGTGATAACATCAAGAGAAGAGGCACAAGGATTTATAATTATAGAGAGAAAGAAGGGAGAATGTGAATGCTGAGTAAATTCTATTCAATAGATTTAGAGAGAATAAATTACATTCCCACTTAGGTTTAAAAATCTAACCTAATCTCCAGGGAAGAGGGAACTAGGAAAGGGAAAGATAAGGGAACAAGGGACTGATAAAAGGGAAGATAAAGGTATAAGTAAAAATAAACTGGAAGCTAAATTTTTAAAAGAAAAGTCAAAGAGGAAAGGTAGTAAAATTTTGGTGAGGAGGAATAAGAAAAAAAAGGAAAGAGAAAAATATAAATGGAGAAAGATAGCATGGAGGGAAATATAGAATCAGTCATCTTAACTAAATGTGAATGGAATGACTTGTCCCATAAAATGGAAGTGGATAGCAGAATAGATTAAACGCCAGAATCCTACAATATGCTGTGGCAAGAAACACATTTGGTGCATGTCCTTTGATCCAGCAATACTACTACTGGGTCTATACCCTGAAGAGATCATGAAAAAGGGTAAAAATATCACCTGTACAAAAATATTCACAGCAGCTCTGTTTTTGGTGGCAAAGAACTGGAAATTGAGTGAATGTCCAGCAATTGGAAAATGGCTAAATAAATTGTGGTATGTATATTATGGAAAACTATTATTCTATTAAAAACCAGGAAGGATGGGAATTATACAAAGGCCTGGATGGATTTGCATGAACTGATGCTGAACAAGATGAGCAGAACCAGAAGAAGATTGTACACCCTAACAGCAACATGGGATTGATGATCAGTCTTAATGGATTTGATTCATCAGTGCAACAATCAAATACAATTTTAGGGCATCTGTGATGGACAATACAATTTGTATCCAAAGAAAGAACTGTGGAGTTTAAACAAAGACCAAAGACTACTACCATTAATTATTTAAAAAGTTAACCTATTATGTAATTTTGATATCTCTTATATTTTATTTTTTACTGAGGATATGATTTCTCTCTCAACACATTCAATTTTTTAAATTTTTTATTGATTTTTTATAAAGATTTAATTCATTTTGAGTTTTACAATTTTTCCCCTAATCTTCCCCCCCACTCCCCACAGAAGGCAATTTTCCAGTCTTTACATTGTTTCCATGGTATACATTAATCCAAATTGAATGTGATGAAAGAGAAATCATATCCTTAAGGAAGAAAAATAAAGTATAAGAGCAAGATTATATAATAAGATATCAGGTTCCCCCCCCCCCCAAATTAAAGGTAACAGTCCTTGGTCTTTGTTCAAACTCCACAATTCTTTCTCTGCATACAGATGGTATTCTCCATTGCAGATAGCCCCAAATTGTCCCTGATTGTTGCACTGATGGAATGAGCAAGTCCATTAAGGTTGATCATCACGCTCATGTTGCTGGTAGGGCATACAAGGCTTTTTTTTTCTTTTTTTTAAAGAAAGATTTTATTTATTTTGAGTTTTACAATTTTTCCCCCATTCTTGCTTCCTTCCTCCCACCCTCCACAGAAGGCATTCTTCTAGTCTTTACATTAGTTCCATTTTATACATTGATCTCAGTTGAATGTGATGACAGAGAACTCCTATACTTAATGAAGAAAAATAAACTATGAGATAGTAAAATTACTTAATAATATAATGCTTTTCTTTTCTAATTTGATGGCAATAGTCTTTGATGTTTGTTCAAAGTCCATAATTCTTTCTCTGGATACAGATGGCATTCTCCATTGCAGATGGCCCCAAATTGTTCCTGGTTGTTGCACTGAAGGGACAAGCAAGTCCATCAAGTTTGATCATCATCCCCATGTTGCTGTTAGGGTGTACAGTGTTTTTCTGGTTCTGCTCATCTTGCTCAACATCAGTTCATGCAAATCCTTCCAGGCTTCCCTGAATTCCCATCCCTTCTGGTTTCTAATAGAACAATAGTGTTGCATGACATACATATGCCACGATTTGTTAAGCCATTCCCCAATTGAAGGACATTCACTTCATTTCCAATTTTTTGCCACCACAAACAGGGCTGCTATAAATATTTTTGTACAAGTGATGTTTTTACCTTTTTCATCATCTCTTCAGGGTATAGACCCAGTAGTGGTATTGCTGGATCAAAGGGAATCCACATTTCTGTTGCTCTTTAGGCATAGTTCCAAACTGCTCTTCAGAAAGGCTGGATGAGTTCCCAGCTCCACCAACAATGCATTAGTGCCCCAGATTTCCCACATCCATTCCAACATTGATCATTGCCCTTTCTGATCATATTGACCAGTCTGATAGGTGTGAGGTGGTACCTCAGAGGTGCTTTATTTTGCATTTGTCTAATAAGTAATGATTTAGAGCAATTTTTCATATGCCTATGGATCACTTTGATTTCCTCATCAGTAAATTACCTTTGCATATCCTTTGACTATTTGTCAATTGGGGAATAGCTTGTTTTTTAAAAAGTTTGACTCAATTCTCTGTATATTTTAGAAATGAGTCCTTCCTCATTTCCTTCGCCTGGCTTAGTAATTCAAAAGGTCGGCCAGTAGGGAGGGCTAGTTGCTTTCTCTGGAGTGTTTGAGGCCCTCAGCATCAGGGTCTGAGGTGACCTTGAACAATTGGCTGAGCCCTGGGGGAGGGAGTTCATCTCTCTGTAGAGTGAACTCTGTTTCCCACACCTGAGCCTGAAGAAGTTGGGGGTTGTTTATTGTTTGTTCTGGGAAAAGGGCTGAAAGTATGTAGCTCAAGTCCTGGGCCCAGCTGCTTGTTCTCCAGGTGTGCTCTGAAATTCTCAGTGCTGGAAGTCACCCTCCCATAGCTCCTCTCCCCCCGGGCCAAAGTTTCCTTGGCTAAAGTTGGATCTCCCACCAAAGTCTCTGCAGCTGAGGCTAGTCCTCTGGATTCCCCCAGCTGCTGTCCCCTACTGACCCTCTGCTCTCATCCCCCTGTTCACCCACAGTCCCCTGAGACAGACCTTGTTGGTAGGTATTCTCCTAGCTTCTCTTTCTGGGTTTTGTCAATTTTGTCAGTTTCTGTTAAGAGGTTTCTTTCATGTTATTTTTGAGGGGAAAGAGGAGCACTTAACACAGTGCCTGTCTTCTCTCCACCATCTCGGCTGGAAGTTCCATCAACTTTCTCATTTATCTTTCATTTCAGATGGCGTGTTTCAGAAGAAAGAGATTCTCTAAAACTGGATAGAATATGTCAAAAGGTAATAGGTGGAATGCTGAAGTATACTTAAAGAGGGACATAAATAGAGAAAAGAAGGGACCTAGAATTTTGGAAAAGTTCTAAGCTCTGAGGATTTTGATCCTAAATTTTAATCCCTCTGATAAATCAGGTTTCTGGATCCTAACTGGCTATCTTCCCCCCCCCCCCCAAAAAAAATACATGAGTACTACTGAGGAGCAGTAGTATGACTTCTAAAGTCATTGGCTCAGCCCTATGCTATTTTTTTTTCTTCTGTCTGCAAAGTTATCAGTTGAACACAATGTAGCCAGCCAACTGTAAATAGTTTTTAGAAAGGGATATTTACTTATATGGCACAATAGTAATTAAAAAAAAATACCTCCCCTACTCCAGCAAAAGTCTAAATACATTCTCCCACAAGTACATGTAAAAGCTCCAGGGAAAGTACCTTCAAGCTTAGAGAATATCTATGGCAAAGGTTAACTCACAGTTCCTGGCTGCTAGAAGACCTCTTCTCATATTCGTAGAATTACTCAAGAAGTTCATTTAAGGATGGTATAGTCTCTTTGCTGGACTTCTTGTAGAACCTTATGTCTAGTCCATTCTAGTTCTTTCATTATTTAGACATCATCATCACTTGATCCAAGACATTTTAGGATACTTGTGGGACATCAAATATCCTTGGAAATCTTAGAAGCTGGAATATTCTGCTCTGGACATAGGGAAACAGGAGAGAAAACCAAACCTTTGAAAGAGGACTCTCCCCCTAAGGCAATTTCATTTCAGGGGTGAGTTAAAAAGTCACATTTTTCAATTACTAAGAAAGCATCCTTTCATCATTTGCTTGAAAACTTAGAAATTATTGCTGGGAATGATTAAATTTACCCAATCTAATGGAAAATATTTCTGATGCGGCATCATTTCACTTAATCTAATGACTTTCAAAGACTTTTCACAGATAATCTAAAGTCTTTTGATTTGTTGATTGTTTTCTTGTCTAAGGTATTCAACTAAAATGAGGCAGCATAACCTTTACCTCATCCTTACATAGGTAAAAGAAAGTATATAGGAAGAAAAATATTATGAGAAGGTCTTTAAAAAATTATTGATGTTTTATTTTTATCACCTTAATTTCTGAACATTTCTCCACCTCTACTATCTAGCAATTTGTCTCATAACAAGAAATTAAAAATATAAGTTCAGAAAAAATTAACCAATAAATCCACCAAGTATGGAAGTATATACATTTTTACGTGGTCACATTTGCAAAAAATGGGAGAGAGATGCATTTTCTTATCTTTTTTTGGGGGGGGATCATACTTAGTCATCCTATACACTTAGTGTCAAATGAATGAATAAATATTTACCAAGTGGTTACTATGTGCAAAGCACTTGACATTCAAAAGGAAACATAAGGCAGCTTTTTCTCTCAAGGGAAAGAGAAACAATACATTTATTGTAGGACATTACAGCTAAGTCAGATTCAACAGACTAGTGTTTTTATGGTGAAATGGAAAGCAAATAGCTATGTATCATTTGTAATTTTATTTCCATTAATAAAATAATATTCATTTCTAATGTTAAGCCATTTATTTTACCAAAGACTTGGATAGGGAAAACTTTCTTTTTGGGTTTTTTTTTTATTTCTTTGGCTATTGAATAGGGGGCAGTTACAAAGTTATTTCTCTATGAAACTTGTTCCTGAGGATGATGCCTACGCAGGTGAATTGAAAGCAGAACCAAAATCTTGTGTATGTAGTCGAGTAGTTAGTATTCCTAAGACTCATGAGTTTACCTTCTCAATGACAGTTGGCAATTGGTCTAGATATCTAGACAAGGGTTGTTGCTTTCTCTGTTGGCTACATTCAGTTTAATAAAATATTTTTGTTTACATTGTTGAAGTCCTTAAATATATTATTTTTCTGATTCTACTAACTTTATTCTGCAGTGGTTCATATCTTCCATGCTTCTCTAAATTCTTATTCATTTCTCCTGGCATGTTAATATTCTATTATATTCATGTGCCACAATTTCATATGATCCCCAATCGATGAGCCCCAACTTTAGTTCCAATTTTTTGCTATTAGAAGAATTATTAATATGAGTATTTTGGTATGAAGACCTTCCCATCTTTGACATCTTTGAGATGTGAGACCTAAGTGAGAACTGTCAGTTAATGGGTATTGTTAGTGTAATTGCAAATTGCTTTCCAGAATGGTCAGATTGATTCACTGCTACACTAAAAATATATTAGAATATTTCTTTTTTCACAATCTTTTTTTTAAATTTTTGTTTAGGTTTTTGCAAGGCAAATGGGGTTAAGTGGCTTGCCCAAGGTCACACAGCTAGGTAATTATTAAGTGTCTGAGACTGGATTTGAACCCAGGTACTCCGGACTCCAAGGCCAGTGCTTTATGCACTATGCTACCTAGCCACCCCCACAACCTTTCTTATATCTGTTATCTCTCTCATCTCAGTTTACCATATATGAGCTGAACTTCATAAATGCTTTTATTTTCTCTTTCTTAATATTAATGATTTAGAGTATTCCTTGTTATATAAAAAAGACCCATTTGCAACCATATTTTTTAGTCATTACAATTTCTTTTAGAGTGACTTTTAAAATAATGACCAGTACATTAGTTTGAAATAAAAATTCAAATTAGTTATTAAACTACATGTAGATTTGTTTTTCTAACATTTGCATTCAAGAATTATGTTCATACATATATGCATAGATTATTCTTGATATTGTGCCTAAGTACTGTTTAGCTTAATTCAATTCAGTTCAAAGGATTATTAAACAGTGCATATGCATGGTTTTATTCTATATAATGGAGATAAAAATTTATTCTTTAAAAAGAGTTCTTATATTTAAGGGCTTTATAATGTAGCATCAGCATATATCTGTCAAAGTATATATCTATCATACATCATGTGATAATGACAATAATGGAAATGATGATGATGATAATAACAAAAGTCCTCCTAGCAGCCTAGCATATCCTTCAAATTCTGTAGGAGATCAACAGTAAAATAGGATAATTCCACCCAAATGATGTCCAGCAGATATTCTAAGCCTTGAGATCACAACAGTATCAGTGAAGGCCTGATCAGAACTCTGGAACAATGATCATTTGGGCTCTGGTTATATTATTGAATATATTCTTTCTTACCCATTTTGTAAGATAAAATTACTATGAATCTAAGAAATAAATGGGAAATTAGAAGGAAAGCAGAAATTTGGGGAACAATCTTCACAACTTGGAGTCCTGACAAAGATCTCATTTCTAAAATGTATGTGGATGAAAATAAATAAATAGATAAATAAGTGAATAAATAAAAACAAAAAAGAGAGCAAGGACTTTTTTGTTTTTTTCTTTGTATCTTCAGTTCTTAACATGTGTTCTGATACATGGTAAATATTTAATATTTTAAAATATATATCAAAAGTATCTTATTTTAAAGTTCATTATAACTAGTTATTAAAATATTATTGCTATTAAAAATTTTAATGCCAATTTTTTAAAAAAGAAAGAGATGGGTAGGATGGGTCTGCAGGCTGGTATAGTGGCATCAATTAACATCATGTAGAGAATAAAACATTGAGTGACATTCCTTTGTGTTGTGATACAATAAAAAAGCAAGACATCAGTAAAAATAGCAATTCTCCACTTGCAAGAATACTACTGTGCAGATAACTTTGAATACCAAAGTGCATATATCACAAGTGCTTATGAAATGGATGAAAATATGAATACTTTAGTTATGTTTCAGAACTGTTATAGAAAAGTTATAAATATATCTAACCATGTATTGTCAATAATACTTCAGTTCCAAGTTAGACAACCACATATTGCTAACCAGTAAAAGGCACTGATAAAACATAACTCCATATCTAAACCTATATTAGGCAAAATAAGAAATGAAAACAGGAAATTATTAAAAATCTTAAAGTATCAAAATATCTTAAAGAAAAAGTTGAAGATGTTGAAGCTCATTTAAAAGCTTTGGTGACAACTTAAGAAATTTCTTTTAAGGAAATGAGTGACAACAAATGAATGTTAACTTTTTAGATTTTAAAAAAGGAGATAGGCATACTTTGACTGGAATTCCAAAAGCCCTCATTGAGTTTGAAATCATGAGTTCAACTAGCAAACTAAACATAAAAGGAATGATCAAATACATTTTCTCCCCAGTATTTAAAAGAATTAAAAATAATTCAGTATCTGCCAGAAATTGTATATTTGCTAGTACTGTCATTGTCTGAACCTTAAGAGGAAAACAGAATTGATCAAGAAATACTCCTACAGATAAATGTTAAACATCGTAATGGTAGAAATGACTTGACAATAGCTATTGCAGATCCACAGAAAAGTCTTGAGAATATTGCATCAGTATCTAGCTGGCAATTGATTGTCATCAATTAAAGGCAAAACAAAAAAGAAACATGTGAGAAAGAATCTAGAAAGCAATTACTACAGAAAATCTAGATTCTTTTCATCAATAATCAAGGGATGGAGGAACAGTTAAGGTTATAGGATATAAAGCAGCACAAAGAATGAAATAAATAATGTAAAATAAGTCAAAAACTTTACCACAGAAGTTTGAGATAAAAGGAAACTAGTGTAGAGAGATAACCTCTAAAACATATAGTTACAAGGAGTTCAATACACAGAGAAAAAAATGCAAGACACGTCAAACACAATGTATCACAATAATTCATATAAGTTTCAGAATAGCTCCAGCAAAGAAAGTGACTGAAATTTAGCTTCTCTGCCATTCCAGAAAGCAACAGGGATGAGTGGTATCTATTTAAACCTCTTGTTGGAACCTATAAAATGATAAGTTGAAAGACAGAATGAAAATGCTCCGTGAGTGAAATCATAAGTATTCAGTCAACAATTTATTGACAAGCACTAAACAAATAGATGAGATTTATAATTCTTTGTAGAAATGAAAAATATTATGTCTGTAATTCAGAATCAGGTTATTGCTACCATGAATTACAAGAGTTAACTTAAGGACCCTGAATACAGTTATCAATGTAGATTCTTCAAGGATAATAATTTGGCACCAAAGAGATATTTAGCAATATGTGGATGATATGGGTAGATGGAATTATTCTTTGGAAATTTTCTCTTGTGAATAAAACATCAAGACAATCACAGAATGAGACAGAAAGACACCAAATGCCAGAAACATCAAAATACTGCCACCACCTCCTCAACTATCTTCTTTTAGATTCTATTTGAAATAGTCCAAGACTCTGAATCTGTGAGGACTGGCTTACTGCTTGGCCCTAGCAGAGAGAGGTATCATGGTTGACTACTGATTAGCTTGCCTATATATTACTGGGATGTTCCAATGTACCCAATAATTAGTTTAGTCAGTTACATTTAGGCAATGAAAACAAGACTCTTCGAATCATAATTAGTTCTTCTCATCCGGGTATGTAAGACTATCAAATTTTCTTAATCACAATGCCTTTGTGATCAATGAGGGGTACTACAATTTGGGCTACCTATTAATTTACTATTTCTTAAGTCCCCTTCTTACTTGATCCCTATGAATCTGCCCATCACCAACCATTAGAGAGCTATGCGGGTAGAAACAGAGCTCTGTGCTCTCTAAAGTATGTGTCTTATTTTACATCTGCTGCATTACTCATGCTTGCTTGAAGGACAAAACACCTCAGGAACCTCATACTTTTGGATCTGTGAATAATAAATTTTGCCTGCGAAAAACAAAATAAAATAATAATAAACTTAACTTGTGGTTCTTTGAATACTATTGTTCCTTCTCTGCACTTTATTTACAATCTCATCACAACTGAATGGTCTTTTTAAATTTCCTAAGGGCTCTGGGAACAGCAGTATACCTAGACTATTTATTTTATAAACCAACTACCACAACCCATAATGAAGGGGAGCAACTTTTGTGCAAAAAGGGTCTGTTATCCATAACAATGCAACACTAATTTCTGGCAAATTTCCATTTATGCACAGCTAACTCCATAGTTTTGGATATACAACACCATCCAAACTACTGTCCATTCTTTCAGGCTGACCCAACATTCAGAATTTCAGGATGGAACCCTTATAGAGATGTGACTTGGTAAGTTCCATTGAATTTGCAAAGCCTCCATATTCTGGGAAGCCACCAAAGACTTAGAAAATAAAGTTTTTTCTACCAAAGTTCTTGATACAGTTAAATAAATCATCTTCAGAAATTAATGAGAACAATATCAAAGAAGATGTATTAGGGAGATTGTTTGGTTGCAGTCTTAAGGATGATTTGCTAGTTTGGAGACAGGATTTTTATTAGATTGACCTTATAAAAGGTTAGCCAAAAAACAAAAAGTTCTAAAATGTGTTGGAAGGAATGATCAAGAAGAAGTGAGTGGGTAGCAATGTAAAATCAAGGAGCATGAGAACTAAAAAAAAGCCATTAGATTTCAGAGTTATAATTTTGTTGACCTTAAAGAGATGACTTCAGAAGTGTGGTAGGTACAAAAACCAAATTGCAGTGATTTGAAGACAGGGAATAAAAGGGGAATTGAGGGAACAAATATAGATGACTCTTTCTAGTAATGAAGAGAAGATATAGAAAATATCCAAGAGGGATGTAAACCAGGAGAAGCAGAATCTGCTTGTACTTTTACAAGTTTTTCTTTTAGATTTAGAGATGTAGGAAGTCATGAATGTGTCACTTATGCTTCACTGCATTTTCAGCACAAAGTATATGAGCCTTGGAGTGGAGGTCTTTTACTATGACTGACTGCATGTCTGAGTAGTAAGTTGTACTGGCAACAGGGGTGAGCAATAGGTAGAAAATATCTACGATGTTTGTACAATATTTGAAGGCTGCTATAAAAATTGATTGTTGGTACTTATTGCTGAGTAAGCATGAATCAGAGTTTTCCATGAATACTATTGGCAAGCTTAGAGAGCACCTCTCAGTTCTTTAAGCAGTATAAACTGCCTTCTGGCATTGAACATTTTTTTTCTAATACAGGTCTAAACTCAAGAGTCCATTTTTTTCATATATTCATTTTCCAAAATGTAAAAGGAAAAATAAAGTACTCACCATTGGGTGAAAAGATTTTCTTTTTTGCAAGGCAATGGGATTTAAGTGACTTGTCCAAGGTCACACAGTTAAGTAATTATTAAGTGTCTGAATCTGGATTTGAACTCAGGTCCTCCTGACTCCAGGGCAAGTGTTGTATTCATTGTGCCACCTAGTTGCCCCATGGATGAAAAGATTTTTAAAAGACATAATCCATTCTCTGAACTTTCTAGAGCTTGGTGTCTAATATGGAGTGGTAGATAAGGGAAAGAAGAAAATCAAAATCTTTTTTTTTTTCTCTTTGATTCATGGCTTCCATCTAGAATTGCTCCAGAAAATGTCTTATATATTCATCATATAGCTACTCTCTATATTTCTCAAATATGAGTAACAAGGGTCTTCAATTTATTTATAAAGTGATTTAGGAATTTCATAAAAATTAGGTATGCAAAGACATCTCAAACTCATTATGTCCAAAAGGGAACTCATTATTTTTTTTCCCTAAACCATCCATCACTTCTACCTTCCTTATTACTATAGAGAGGAACATGATTTGTCAGTCCTTCAGACATATAATATAGAAGTCATCCTGAATTCCACATTTGCTATCTCAATTGCCCCATATTCAATCTGTTGCAAGGCCATCCAATTTCACCTTTGCATTGGATCTTGTATGCTCCTTTTCTTTTCTGTAACATTGTTACTGGACTTCTAGAGTTGAATCAAGATAACAACATGAGCTAACATGCTTCCAGAGCTTTTCCTTATACAACTTTATTTTTTTATTGATATTTTATTTTTCCAAATGTATGAAAGCTTTTTCCACATGCATTCATATGTATATGTATATTTTTAAGATGCAAAATTTCCTTCCACCTCCCTTCTCATCCCCCTTCCTTCAGTGGCAAACTGTCAGGTTAACACTGTACATACATAGTTTTGATAAACATGTTTACAGATTAGTTATTTTTGGTATGAGGAATTAGGATTAAGGGAAAGAGATACTTAAGAGATAATTTTTATAAAGTGTTCATCAGATTCTGAAGGAATTTTTGTTTGGTTTGGTTTTTCTTCCTCTGGATGGGGATATCATTGTCCATAGACTGTCTAATACAGTTGTCCTAGCTCTCTGAATTGCTGAGAGGATCTGCTTCCATCAAGGTTGGTCATTTCACAGCATTATTGTTAATGTGTACATTCTCTCTTGGTTCTGCTCCCTTCACTCAGCATCAGATACTGCAAGTTATTCCACGCTTCTATAGAGTATGATCATTTATAGTTTCTTATAGAACAGTAATATTCCATAGTATTCATGTACAATAACTTGGTTAGCCATTCCCTGACTAATGGGCATCCTCTGAATTTCAATTCTTTGCTACTATAAAAAGAGTGGCTATGGATATTTTGGAATATGTGGGACTTATACCATTTTTTATGATTTCTTCTGGATACTTTTATGATTCTTCTGGATACTTTTGGAATTGCTGGCTCAAAAGGAATGAACAGTTTTATTGCATAGTTCCATATTGCTCACCAGAATGGTTGGATCCATTCACAACTTCACCAGCAATGCATCAATGTTCCAATCCTCCCAACAACCTCTTCAAAATTGATTGTTTTCCTTTTTTCTCATCTTAGCCAATCTGATAGGTGTGAGGTGATACCTCATGGTTCTTTTAATTTGGACTTCCCTAATTAATAATGATTTGGAGCATTTTTATATGATTATACATAGCTTTAATTTCTTCATTTGAAACTGTCTATTCATATCTTTTGACTATTTATCAATGAGGGAATGACTTGTAACCTTATAAATTTGATGTAATATCTATATATTTAAGAAATATATATTTATCAGAACTCCTATTTGTAAAGATTGTTTCCAGCTTTCTGCTTTTCTTCTAATTTTGGCAGCATTGATTTTATTACTGCAAAAATATTTTTAATTTAAAATAGTCAGGGGCGGCTAGGTGGTGCAGTGGATAAAGCACCGGCCCTGGAGTCAGGAGTACCTGGGTTCAAATCCGGTCTCAGACACTTAATAATTACCTAGCTGTGTGGCCTTAGGCAAGCCACTTAACCACATTTACCTTGCAAAAAAAATAATTTAATATAGTCAAAATCATTCATTTTGCAGTTTATAATGTACTGTTTCTTGCTTGGTCTTAAATTTATCCCCTTTCCATAGATCTGATACAGTACTTCTTGGTATATTAATTTATCTATGACATCACTCTTTATTTAATCCTGTACCCATTTTTACCTTATTTTGGCATAGGATGTGAGATGTGGTTCTATGCCTAGTTTTTGCCATACTATTTTCCAGTTTCCCCTAACATTTTTTGTCACGTAGTAAGCTATTATCCCAGAAACTTTGGATTTGTCAAACAGTAGATTGCTCTAGTCATTTACTATGGTTTCTTTTGAACCCATCCTAATTCATGGATCCATTATTCTATTTCGTAACCAGTACCAGGTAGTTTTGATAACTGCCAATTTATAGTACAGTTTTAGATCTGATAGTTCTGGGCCACATTCCTTTACCTTCCTTTTCCAACAGTTCCTTGCTATTCTTCATCTTTTGTTGCTCCAGATGAATTTTGTTACTCTTTCTCTAGTTCAGTAAAATAAGTTCAGTAATTTGATTGGTATGGCACTGAATAAGAAATTTAATTTGGGTAGAATTGTCATTTTTATTATATTAGCTTGACCTAAACATGAGCAATTAACATTTTGCCAGTTATTTAAATCTCACCTTATTTGGTTGAGAGGTGCTTTATAATTGTGTTCATATAATTCCTGGGTTTGTTTTGGGAGATTGATTCCCTTGTATTTAATATTGTCTGTAGTTACTTTAAATGGAATTTCTCTTTCTATCTCTTGCTTTTAGGCTTTGTTGTTCATATATATATATATATATATATATATATATATATATATATATATATATATATATATATGCTGATGTGGGTTTATTTTATATCCTGTTACTTTGCTGAATTTGTTAATTGTTTCAAGGAGTTTTTAAGATGAATTTTTTCAGTTTTTTCTCTAAGTATGCCATCATGTCATGTGCAAATAGTGAAAGTTTTGCTTCCTTATTGCCAAGTCTGATTCCTTCAATTTCTTTTTCTTCTCATTATTAAAGCTAACATTTATAATACTATATTGAATAGTAATGATGATAATGGGCAACCTTTTTCCACCCTTGATTTTATTGGGAATGCTCCAAGTTTATTCCCATTACATATAATATTTGTTGATGGTTTTAGAGAGATACTATTTATTATTTTAAGGAAAACTCCATTTATTCCTAAGCTTTCCTAGTGTTTTTAATAGGAAAAGATGTATTTTTTCAAAGGCTTTTTCAGCATCTTTTGAGATAATCACATGATTTCTCTTGTTTTTACTAGTGATATGTTCAGTTATGTTGAGTGTTTTCCTAATATTGAACCTGCCTACCTGGTATAAATTCTACCTGATCATAGTGTATTTTACTAGTAATAACTTGCTATAGTACCAATACTAACAATTTATTTAATATTTTTGCATCAATATTCATTAGGAAGGTTCATCTTTAATTTTCTGTCTGTTTTGGTTCTTCCTGGTATCAGTATCAGCACCATGTTGGTGTCACAAAAGGGATTTCGCAGAACTCCTTCTCCTATTTTTTATAATAGCTTATGTAGAATAGGAATTAATTGTTCCTTAAATGTTTGGTAGAATTCACTTTTAAATCCACTTTTTTCTTAGGGAGTTTATTGATGCTTTCCTCAGTTTCTTTTTCTGAAATGTATTTTATTTCCTCTTCTGATAATCTGGAAAGTTTTCATTTTTTAAGCATTCCTCCATTTCACTTGGGTTATCCAATTTATTGGCATATAGTTCAGCAAAGTAGCTCCAAATTAGCTCTTAATTTCCTCCTCATTGGTGGTTAGTTCATGTTTTTTATTTTCAATACTGGTAATTTGGTTATCTTCTTTCTTTATTTCAATCAATTTAACCAAAAGTTGGTCTATTTTATTGGCTTTTTCATAAAACCAACTCTTAGTTTTATTTATGAGATGGGTACTTTACTTGATTTCAGTTTCATTAATCTCCTCCTTGATTTTCAGAATTTCTTTTTCTTTTTTGGTTTTTGCAAGGCAATGGGGTTAAATGACTTGTCCAACATCATATGGCTAGGTAATTATTAAGTGTCTGAGGTCAGATTTGAACTCAGGTCCTCCTGACTCCAGGGTTGGTGCTCCATCCACTGTGCCACCTAGATGCCAGATTTTCAGAATTTCTAATTTGATATTTATTTAGGGATATTTAATTTGTTCTTTTTTTAGCTTTTTTAGTTATATACCCAATTCATTGATCTCTTCTTTCTCTATTTTATTTATATAGACATTTAGAAATATAAAGTTTCCCCTCAAAATTGCCTTGGCTGCATCCCATAAATTTTGGTATGATGTTCCATTTGTATAATTTTATTGGATATAATTATTATTTCTATTATTTGCTATTTGATCCACCCATTATTTAAATTTAGGTTTTTTAGTTTCCAATCAATTTTGGGTTTATCTTTCTATGACTCTTTATTACATGTAATTTTTATTGCATTATGATCTGGGAAGTGTTATTTATTATTTCTGCCTTTCTACGTTTGATTAAAAGGTTTTTGTACCATAGAACCTTGTCAGTTTTGGTATAGGTGCCACGTACTGCTGAGAAAAATGTATATTCTTTTCTATCCTTATTAAGTTTTCTCCAGAGGTCTGTCATATCTAAGTTTTCTAAGGTTTCAGTCATCTTCTTACTGCCTTCTTGTTTATTTTGCTATTAGATTTATCTAGTTCTGTAAGAGTGAGGTTGAGGTTCCCCATTATTAAAATTTTGCTGTCTATGTCTCCTTGTAATTCACTCAGCATTTTATTCTGGGAATTTGGATACTATACCACTAGGTACATACATGTTTAGTAATGATATAGTTTCATTACCAATGGTGCCCTTTAAGACAATGAGGTTTCCTTCTTTATCCATTTTAATGAGATTGATTTTTGCTTTTATTTAATCTAAGGTCAGGATCACTACCCCTGATTTTTTTTTTTACTTCACTGAGGCATAATATATTTTTCTCTATCCTTTCACTTTACCCTGTGTGTATCTCTCTGCTACAAATGTGTTTCTTGAAAACAACATATTGTAGGATTCTGGCTTTTAATCCATTCTGCTATCTGCTTCCATTTTATGGGACAGTTTATCCCATTCACATTTACTGTTGAGATTGCTAATAAAATATTTCCCTCTATGCTATCTTCATCCATTGACATTTTTTTCCCTTTCCTCCAAAATTTTACTTCCTTACTTCCTTTCTCCATTAACTTTTCTTTTAAAATTTAATTTTTAGTTTATTTTAGTTTATTTAGTTTATTTTCACTTATATCTTCACCTTCCCTTTGATCAGTCCCTTCTTTCCATATTTTCCTCCCCACCTTTTTAATCAGTATCATATGATTGCTTGATTACTTGACAAGCAGCATTGTCCCAAATTATATAAAATTATAATTATAATCATTTTTTTCTTACACCCTTTTCAAGTATATCCAAGGACAAGCAATCCTCCTCATAAGCCAACATATCATCCAAAGCCAAATTATTTCTTGAACTATTTGTACACACCCCCCAGGCCTATTTTCTTTCATGCCTTACACCCCACCTCCCCACCCAGGGTTCTTAACCCCATGTTATGTGAAGCAAGGAATAAGTTAAACCCCTATTTAATTAACTCCCCAAATCTTAAAGGACTCTAAGTACTGGGAGACTCTGAAGGTCTCACTTGAGAACTTTTTAAATGATTATAAATTATGGGAGACACTGACTCAGTACTGCCCAGTTTATTATGCTCTTTCATGATTTACTATCAGAGAAGGTGTTAAGCTTTGTCAGCCCAGCAAAATTAAAGCGAGTTAAAGGATAATGAGACACTTAAGTTTAGGGTTCCCTCTGCTTTTTATCAGGGATTTTTTTTCTCATACATAGTGATGTCATCTTGGACCTCTTCAATGGAGAGACAATGTCCAACTATACCCATATACTTTAAGTTCAATCTCTTCAATTATATTTGACACTTTAATTATCCTAAGAGAAAAAAAACATTCTCAAGAATTAGAGCTGTTATATCTTCCCTTTTAGGGTTGTATACAACTTGATGGTCTTGACCAACATTTATTTTGTTTTGTTTTTCCTTCCCCTTTTTTATTTTCCTTTTTTATGCAACTCATAAGTTGTATATTTGCCTTTTGAATTCTCTGTTCAGTTAGGATCTTTGTATCAGGAAATTCTGGAAGTCCTCTATTTCGTTGAACATCCATCTTTTCCCCCTGATAGCATATGCTGAATTTTGCAGGGTAGTACATTCTGGGTTATAATCCCAGATCCTTTGCCCTCTGATACATGGTATTCCAGGTCTTCTGGTACTTCAGTGTTGAGGTTGATAGGTGCTATGTGAGTCTGATTCTGTTTCCTCTATATTTAAATTGTATTTTTTTTTGCTACTTGCTGTATTCTCTCCTTTATTTGAGAGTTCTGGAATTTATCTATAATAGTCCTTGGAGTTTTTATGGGTCTCTTTCAGGAGGGGTTCTATTTATTCTTTTAATAATCATATTTTCTCCTTGTTCTAGCAGATTTGGACAGTTTTCCCTAATAATTTCCTGCATGATGTTTTCCAGTTTCTTCTTTTACATCTAGGCTTTCTAGTTGTCTGATGATTCATAGATTATCTCTCCTGAATTTATTTTCTAGGTAGTTTTTTTTCTACAAGGTACTTTACGAAAGATACTTTCTTTAATTTTTTTCAGCCTTTTTATTTTGTTTGGTGGAATCTTGTAGTTTCATAGATTCATTGGTTTCTATTTGTTCAATTCTAATTTTTGAGGTTCTATTTTCTTCAATTACCTTTTGTGTTTACTTTATAAAAGTGTTGAAATCTCAATTTTTGGTCAATTTTTCATAATTTTCCTGCATGAGTCATTTCTTTTTTCCATTTTTCTTCTTCCTCTCTTCTTTGGTTTTTAAATTCTTTTTAAACTCTTTGATGAGCTTTTGAATTTGAGTCCAATTCATAGACTCTTTTGAGACTTCCCCTGTGAGTGATTTGTCACTGATTTCTTCTTTCAACATGGTATTATCATCTTTGTCTGTAGTTTTTTTATAGTGATCCCTCTTTTAGAATTTTTTTTGCTCATCTTTTGTTATTTTAGCTCTGCTGGGCTGGAGTCTGACCTCTGGCTTATCATTGGACAAGCTGTTGCCTACTCAGTTCAGGCCTTGCCTTTGCAGAGGTTTGTTTCCTCCCTTATTCCCAAGTTCTAATTTACTAGTAGTTTGTTCCCAACCCAGTCCTATCTTTTGCCCCAGTGTTCCCAGGGCACAGACTTGGTTTGGGGTTGGGACCCCCTTCTTGATTTATTGTCTAGCTGCTGGGACCTCTGCTGTTATCAAGTTGTTGGAACCTGGACTGCACTGTGACTAAAAGCCTCCAGTTGACTTTCCTGTTCTCCAGATTCCTGGGCTTTACTTCTCCATCCTATACAATGTCTATTGTTGAAAACTTCTTTGAATCTTCTCTTTTTCTTGAATGTTAGTGCAGAGATTTCATTTATATTTGGTAGAGAAAAACTGCAATAGTATGTTAGCTTCACACCTCCATCTTGGCTCTGTCCCAGAAGTCTCTTCCCTATACAATTTTAAATGAAGCTCTACACAGACATTAAAACTACAAATCCAAGCAAAACAATGAGTAAAACATCTTCTCAAACTCATTGTGAAGAATTTTCAGTGAAGGCCTGTCTCTTTCAGAATAAAGGGGAAGTATAATCCAACTATGGAGAATAATGGGGAAAGCCAGTGGAGGCTAGGTCCATACTCAGACAGTAGAGCAGTAGGAAGGGTCCCAGCCCCAGACAAAGTTGGAGCCCTGGGAACCTTGGGGCAAAAGATAGGACTGAATAGGAAAAAAACCTGGGCATAAAGGAGGAAACAAACTTCTGCATAGACACTTGTGCAGCATGGGCAACACCTTGGCATTTCATAAGTCAGGGACCAGATTCCAGCCCTATCCCCCCAAATTTTGGGACTATATTCTCAATACTCCAGGAACAAAGTTCAACTCTCAAAATGAGCTAAAAAAGAGTACTAACCTTAGAAAGCTGCTATTCAGATAAAGATGATGAAAATGCCATCTCAGAGGAAGAAAACAGGGGCAAATTACCAACAAGGGAAATCTCAAAGGAGTTTATGAATTGGACTCAAATCCAAAACCTCATGGAAGAACTTTAAAAATATTTTACAAACCAAAGAAGAGAGGAAGAAGAAAAATGAAAAAAAAATGAGAGCCATGCAAAGGAATTATGAAAAATTGACTTAAGAAATGAACTCCTTTAAAAGTAAAAATGAGAAACTGGAAAAAGAATTAACTCATCAAAAAATAAAATTTACCATTTGGAAAAGGAGAGAAACTCATCAAAAAAGTAAAATTGGCCAACTGGAAAAGTTATGCAATTCATCAAAAAGTGAAATTCACCATCTAGAAAAGGAAATAAGAAAGTTAACTAAAGAAAAATAAAACCCTCAAAATTAGAATTGGACAATTAGAAACTAATGACACCAAGATTCAATCAAATAAAATCAAAAGGCTGAAAATATTGAAAGAAAAATATTGTTGCCGCAAATATTGCAATCCCTCATCACCTCATGCTTAGATTATTACAACAGCATTCTGCTGATTTTACCTGACTCAAATCTGTCCCCACCTCAATTCATCCTCTATTCAACCGCTAAAGTGATTTCCTAAAGCTCTGATGTGATCATATCACCTTCATATTACCTCTAGGAGCAAATATAGATTGCTCTGTTTGGCATTCAAAGTTCTTCATAATCTAACCATCAACTACCTTTCCTGTATTTTTACATCTTATTCCCTGAATAGGAATCCTATGACACTGATCTTCTGGTGATTCCATGAAAAAGACATTCCATCTTTCAACTCCCAGCATTTTTTTCTGGCTATTCCATACAATTGGAATGCTCTTCCTCTTCCACTCCAGCTACTATTCTCCTAGCCTTCCTTTTAAAGTATCAACTAAAATTTCACCTTCTATAGAAAATTTCCCCTATGCCTTTTCCATTCATTAATTATTTCCTATTTATTCTGTATATAATTGCTTTGTAAACACTTGTTTGAATGTTCCATCGTAAGCTCCTTGAGGGCACTGATTGCCTTTTGCCTCTATATCCTCAGTGCCTAACACATTGTGGGTCCTTAATAAATTATTATTGATTGATACTTTCTCCTTCTGCTCAGGGTAAGGGTCAATATTTGATTCCCCATTAGCTTGCTGTCTTCCTTCCAAACAAATTTGTGTTTGACTGCTTTGTATTTGTATTATTTCACTTTATCTTTATGCTTTTTATATATCTATATCTATATATAAACTATATCTATATTTTCTTTCCCCTTCTTTCCTCTATTATAGAATATAGCCAGATCCTTATGGGTAGGGATTGTTTCATTCTTTGTACTTTTATTCCCATATCTGGAATATAATGGGCACTTAATGAATTAAAGTTTCTTGAAATTGGGACAAAAGCAATATGAGATTTTTTTTTGATTGACTTAAGCATATTAGTTACCAAAGGTTTTTCTTTTTTTTCCCTTTGTTCCTTAGTGGGGAAGAGGGAAGAAAAATGAAAGGTTTATAATTTAAAGAAGTAATGCTAATTATTGAATTGATTTATTTATTGACAGGGAATGCTCCCTTCTGTCTTTATTTATGTATAAGATAATCATTATAGCTCTCAGGAAATCCAGGTGAAGACTCTTAAGAACTTCTTCCATATACATAAAAATACCCCCCCTGAAATTGGCAATTAACTCATGTTTTGGGGGGGGGTTAGGGTAAGCTTTTGACATTGGCCCTGCTAATAGAATGAAAATGATAATACTTGAAAATATTAATAAATATATTCAGTGCCACATCAGTAAGGCTACCAAAGCATTATATTAAAAGACTAGAAAAAATTATAAAATTAATCAGGGGAAACAATAGGTCAGGAATTTCAAGGAAAATACTGGGAAAAATAGGGAGAAGGGAGCCTAGAAGTACTACTTGGTACCCAACTCTACTATAAAGTAGCAATCATCAAAATGATTTGACACTGTATAGTAAAAAGGAAAGTTTATCAATGGAACAGATAAAGTATACAACATTGAGATGTAACAAATATAGTAGCTTAGCTTTTAATAAAACCCTAAACTCCAAGTATTAGAGTAAGAACTCGCTATTCAATAAAAAATTGTTCTGATTATAAAGCAACATGATGAATTTATTTTGTAAAATTGTATAACCATATAAGGTTATAAGCTTTTATGAATATGTTAATACAGCCAAATTATTTTCTATTTTATTTTATTAATGAATTCCATTATGTTTATAAATTTCCTAATAGGGAATCAGCACTATATTCCAGGTGTAAATCTACTGGATCATTGTATATTATCTTTCTGATATATTGTTGCTTTTTCCTCTGTGTAATATTTTATTTCAAAATGAAAAGAAATATGTATAATTTTTCTGTTCCTTTTCATTAATCATCAGATAGTTATATCATGAATACTAATTTTATGACAAAGTAAATTCAATTCCTTTCTCTCCATTTCTTCCATAATGTTTTCCTTTTCCTTACTTTTCCTTTCTTCTCTTAAGCTCATGAAACCATATTAAAGTCAATCCAGATCCTGCTTTAACTATCTTTGTGACCCCCTATTAGAATGTAAATAATTCATCATCATTGTAATCATCATCATTATCATCACTCTTTAAATTGTTCAAATGTTTCTACCTTTCTACCTTTCTATGTTTTTCCTAGATTCTTCCTTGGCTTATCAAAGTTTCTACTCATTTTTTTTCTTTCCTCAAGGAATTCTTAGAACTCCTCTATTTCATCAGAGTTCATTATTTTTTCACCTTTAAGAACAGATTCAGTATTGTCAGGTAGGTTATTTTGAATATGAGCCTATGTGTTAAGGCTTTCTTCTTTTTTATGATAGTTGCCAAATCTTATAGAGCCTAAGTTTATACCCTAGGTATTTGAATTATTCCCTCCTATTCTATTCATTCTAAATCCAGGATTTTTTATTTTTAAAATGTCTTTGAATTCACTCATAATTAAGGGTTATATATATGTATATGTATTATACATAGACTATATATTATGAAATGGAAGATTATTAGTGGGTTATTCAATTTATTTCCTTATACTGCTTTATTGAAAGTATTTTTCTCTTATCAATTTAATATGATCATAGTATGATTAGAAGGGGAACAAAGAAATTATCTGATCAAATCCTCCCCATTTTTAAATAAAGATGAGAAAATTGAAGCCACAAAAAAGCTAAATCTCTTGTCCTAGATCATAAAAGAATTGTTATAGAATTGAAAATCATATCCAGAGCATATGACTACAAATCTAACAATCTTTTCCTTTTAATGTTATTTTACATTCTTATATTCACTTATTTCTTTTGCATTATCAGTTTTTCTGGCATATAATAACTTAATAATATAATTTATAATAATTTAATAATGGTGAGTGTGTTTTGTCTGTATCTCTTATTTCACCAGTGAAAATGGCTTTCAATGAGGAATTGCTTTCAATAAGGGCAGTTCTGCATCTTTTCTACAATTTCTATTCTTAGAGAGAACCCCTCTGCAATTAGAAATTAACTCGAAAGTTTGCCTCCCTAATACAAAATTAGAGCTCTATGTACTGCAAGGTTCTACTTTTAGTTCATTAAGATTTTGATTTATTCACTATTTATGATTATTCCATTATTATTTTAGTTTTGAGCAATTTGGTGCTCTCTCTTGAAGTTAATTTTGCTAATATTTCCTAAACTTATTGATCTTTTTTGAATAATTTTTTAAATTTATTTTTATTCTCATTTTGTACAAATGTTTTTTTCTTACATTAATAAAATATACTTGTTCACAAGTAAACAAAATACCCCTCCCCCCATGAATATAGATAGACTTGCTTGGGCGAAAAAGTAAAGGGGAGAGAAAAAAAATTAAAATTAAAAAAATAATAGTAATAATTGTACGTATGGCCAGGTGGCACAATGGACGAAGCACCAGCCCTGGAGCCACGAGCACCAGAGTCCATATCCAGCCTCGTAAACCCAATAATCACCCAGCCATGTGACATGCAAGCCACCCGATCCCCACTGTCATGCAAAAACCAAAAAGAAGAAAAAAAAAAGACCCCAAATAAAATAAAATAGTAATAATAGTAGGGGTGGCTGGGTGGCAGACAGATCATTGGCCCTTGAGCCAGGAGCACCTGGGTCCAAATCCGGCCCCAGACACCCAAAGATCATCCTGCTATGTGGCCCCAGGCAGGCCACCCAGCCCCACTTGCCCTGCACCCTCCCCCAAATAATAATAACAAAAAATGTGCTTGAATCTTTGTTCCAACACCAACAACTCTGTCATGGGTGGATCTCATTCTTTATGATAATTCCATCACAAAAGTTACTTCCATATTTTTCCACCGTTGCCATTGCTGATTGCAACTCCCTCCTTTCTTATTTCTCCACTACCATGTACTATATTTTCTCTCTCTTTTCATTCTGACTCTGCTGTAGAGTCGCTGAGTGGTGCAGCAGACAGATCCCTGGTCCTGGGGCCAAGAAGCCCTGAGCCCCCATACCACCCCTTAGGCCCAGAATCCACCCAGTCCTGTGGTCCTGGGCAGGCCTTCCAATCCCAGCCCCTTGCAAGAAGTAAAAAAGAAAATGTGTTATATCTGACCACTGTCCCCCCATGGTCCATCCTCTCCTCCTTTATTCACATCACCACCCCTTCCCCCTGCTCCCCCCTCCTTCTTACTCCAGTTGTCTATACCCCATTGAGTATATTTGCTGTTTCCTCTCCTAGCCATCTCTGATGAGAGCAAAGGTTCCCTCATTCCCCCTTGCCTCCCCCCTTCCATATCATTGCAATAGCTCATTGTAATAAAAAAAATATTATGTGAAATATCTTGGACTATTCCCCCTCTCATTTTTCTTTCTTTCATTCCATTTCCCTCTTTTTTCCTATTGACTCCATTTTTACACCATGTTTTATCTTTGAATTCAGCTTTCTCCTGTGCTTCAACTATAAAAGCTCCCTCTACCTACTCTATTAACTGACATGGTTCATATGAATATTATCAGTATCATTTTTCTATACATGCAGTTCATCCTCATTAAGTCCCTTATATTCCCCCCCTCTCCTCCAATCTCCATGCTTCACCTGAGTCCTGTATCTGAAGATCAAACCTTCTGTTCAGCTCTGGCCATTCCAAAAGGAACCTTTGAAATTCCCCTGGTTCATTGAAAGTCCATCTTTTTCCCTGGAAGAGGACATTCAGCCTTGCTGGGTAGTTCATTCTTGGCTGCATTCTAAGTTCTTTTGCCTTCTGGTATATTGTATTCCAAGCCCTACGAGCTTCCAATGTAGCTGCTGCTAAGTCCTGTGTGATCCTGACTGCAACTCCATGGTATTTGAACTGTGTCCTTCTGGCTGCTTGTAATATTTTCTCTTTGACTTGGGAGTTCTGGAACTTGGCTATAACATTCCTGGAGGTTGGTGTTTTGGGAACTCTTTCTCGGGGGGATCAGTGGATTCTCTCCATTTCTATCTTGCCCTCTGCCTCTAGAATATCAGGGAATTTTTCCTGTAGTAATTCTTTGAAAATGATGTCAAGGCTCTTTTTCCTGATCATGACTTTCAGGTATTCCAATAATTTTAAAATTATCTTTCCTAAGTCTGTTTTCCATATCAGTTGTTTTTTTCAATGAGATATTTCACATTTTCTTCTAATTTTTCATTTTTTTGGTTTTGAAGTATTGATTCCTGATTTCTGGTAAATTCATCAATCTCCCTGAATTCTATTCTTTGTCTGAAGGATTTGTTCTCCTCAGAGAGTTTTCTTATCTCTTTTTTCATCTGGCCAATTTTGCTTTTTAAAGCATTTTTCTCCTCAATAACTTTTGAACTGTTTTATCCATTTGACCTAAGCTGGTTTTCAGCATGCTATTTTCTTCAGCATTTTTTGGATTTCCTTGACTAAGCTGCTGATTTCATTTTCATGTTTTTCCTGTATCTCTCTCCTTTCTTTTCCCAGTTTTTCTTCCAACTCCCCCATTTGATTTTCAAAGTCTTTTTTGAGCTCTATCATAGCCTGAGCCCAATTTCTGTTTTTCTTGGAGTCTTTAGATGCAGGAGCTTGTGCTTCCTCATCTTCAGACTGAGTATTTTGATCCTTCTTGGGCTCATTTGCAAAATATTTGTCAATGGTCTTCCTCTTGTTTCTTTGCTTGTTCATTTTTCCAGCCTAAGCCTGTTTTTGGGGTGCTTCCTGAGCTTTTGGGACACTCCCATAAGGGTCTCAGTGTGTGAGGTTCTGTCCTCCCTCCTGGTCTGTGAATGAACATAAGCGGCCCCTCTGCCATGGGGCCAAGGTGGGGGGGCCCTGTTGTTCTATGGGGGGGCCTAGACTGGGATCAGGATCTGAATGTGGTCAGAGCCCCAGAGTCCTGTTCCAGGGGCAGAGCTATTGATCTTTTAAAAATAGATCTTCATTTTGTTTACTATTTCATTTTTTACTTTAGTCCTTTGAGTTCTTCTTCAACCTTAGTTATCTCATTTTTTGTTCTTGTTTTGGTTATTGTTTTCCATATTATTTTCTAATTTTTAACCACTTTTCACTATTGTTATTATAAGCATTCACAGAAATATATTTCCTTGATATAAATCTTCTTTAGAAAATCATGGCAAAATTTGTACTTTTCTAGTAACAAATGGAGTGAAACAGGACTGTGGGCCTGCTCCCATGCTTTCTCACATGATGTTTTCAACAATATATGCTTTCAACAAGAATGAAAATGGCACTACCACACTGGTGGTAAATTATTTAACTTGAAACAAGCTGTAAGCCAAGATGAAACTGAAAAGAGATTTGGTGCATGACTTTTGTTCACAGATGATTGTGAACTCAATGAAACCTCTGAGGTTGAGATACAACAAAATATTGATTGATTTTGTCACTTGTGTTAGTTTTGGGCTGACATTTAACCCAAGAAAACATAGGTTCTCCACCAACCAGCACCACATCTTCCTTATATAGAACCATCAGTTACAAGAAATGGAGAGAGTTTGAATGCTGTGGATAAGTACATTTATCTTATGAATTCAGTATACTTTCCAGGGATGTATATGTAGATGATAAGGTTGATACTTATATTGCTAGAGCTATCATACTGTTTGGAAGGCTCTTAAGAATAAGTGTGAGAGAAAACAGGTATGAGGCTACTTACTGAACTGAAGGTTTATGGAGCCATTGTACTGACTTCATTATTTTTAAACTTGTGAAATCTGGATAGCACTTCCATTTGAATTGTTTTAGGAAGATTCTGAAGACCACCTGGCAAGTCAAGATATTAGAAACAGAGATCCTTTCTCAAGATGAACTGCCAAGAATTTCAATTCAACTGCAGAGAATACAACTCCAATGGTCTGGGTGTGTTCTTCTAATGCTAAATATATGTTTGCCTAGTAGGCTATTTTTAGAACTCAGTCAAATTGATAAGAATACAATCATTCCTCAGTGGATAAAAGGTCAAAGGATATGAACAGGCAATTTTCAGATGAAGAAATTAAAGCTATCTATAGTCATATGAAAACTAATCTAAATCCCTATTAGTTAGAGAAACACAAATCAGAACAACTGTGAAATACCACCTATCAGATGGCTAATATTTCAGAAAAGGGAAATGAAAAATTTTGGATGGGATGTGGAAAACCTGGGACACTAATGTATGATGATGGAGTTGTGATCTGATCCAATCATTCTGGAGAATAGTTTGGAATTATTCCTAAAGGGCAATAAAACTGTGTATCACCTTTGATCCAGAAATACAACTACTAGGTCTGTAACCCAAAGACGTCCCAAGAAAGGAAATAGACCCATACATACAAGAATATACACAGAAGTGCTTTTTATGGTGGCAAAGAATTGGAAATTGAAGGGAATGGCTGAATAACTTGTGGCATATGAATATAATGGAATATTATTGCTCTATAAGAAACAATGAGTAGGTAAATATCAGAAAAACCTAGAAAGACTTTCATAAACTAATATCAAGTAAAATAAGCAGAACCAGAAGAAGGTTGTACACTTTAACATCAACATTGCATGATGATTAACCATGATGGGCTAAGCTCTTCTCAGCATTAGAGCAATCAAAAACAATTCTAAAAGACTAGTGATGGGAAATATCTATGGAATCTGAATGGAGAAAAAAATACTATAATCTTTACCTTTTAATTTTATTTTGCTTTTCCCTTCTTGTTCTGATTATTCTTTAACAGTGTGCCCAATATGGAAATACATATAACTGATTTTACATGTATACATATACACCCATATCAAGGTGGGGGTGAGGGAAGGGTAAGGAGAAAATTTTACAAAAATAAATGTTGCAAATTATCTCCACATATAATTGGAGAAATAAAAAAAGAGATAGAATTGGTCTTCAGGTCAGAAGATCTGGTTCAAATCCCTACTTCACTACTTATTTCCCAGTCTGTCAATAGATATTTATTAAATGTCTACTAAAAAAGACTATTTTACAGAAAATTCACACAAGGCAAGAACTCACATGGAGGTCTTTCTGAAAAACTTTGGAATCAATGGAGACATGGGAAAGCCTGGCACGGGACCACTTAGCAAGATAGGCCTGCATTAAAGAAGGCACTGAGCGCTTTAAGTAAAGCAAAATTGCAGTAGTTCAAAAGAAACATGAGATGGACACATTTAGAAACATCTCCACTCAAATGTTCATATTGACTATTTGTATCTGACCTGTGATAGAGCCACTGATTTATCAGTCCCAGTCAGACAATAGTGTACCTTGACCCTGCTTTAGTGATGTCATTTTGGTCTTCTTTGAGCATGAAAGACAGCAATTATTGCTAATGAAAGCATTCAAGCCTCTAAGATACAGTTTACATGCATACTATAAATTTTGAAATGAAATGTTACTTTATTGTTGCCATTAACATTCATATAACTTTTATTGTTTCTATAATTTGAACTTTGACCCTCTCATTCTTAAGTAAATCATTTTTTAGCCTCTATTTAGGTCTGCATCTTTTTATTCTATTTCCTTTATTGAGTACATTCAAATTGCATTATGGTCTATAAGAATAGAGTTCAAAGTTTTGCTTTAGATCTTTGAGTCTTTGTGATTGATTTTTGTTAATGTCATTTACACATTTGAACAAAAAACAAATTGTCTAATAAAAACATTTGATCCTTTCTATATATTATAATATACTTTTCCAACATTTTGTTCATTTTGATAATATTCTATTTATATTGTTTTAGGAAGGTTAAAATATTCTAGTATTACTGTTTTTTCTTTCTAGTTCTTTTTATATTCTTGATGATTTTGTAATCAGTTAAGATTTTTCTATAGAATTTAGTTTGCTATGCTGTTGAGGTACACTTATATTTCATTGAAGAAGAGGAGTTCCCCTCCTCCTTCCCCTCCTCCTTCCCCTCCTCCTTCCCCTCCCTTAGGCCAACTGATCTTATTAAAGAAGGTAAGGGGCAGATGATAGAGGTAATAAGGTGTTAATGTATTAAATGAAGTGCAAAGACTTGTCTTTTCCCTCTTATCCCTTTAGGAAGTTTCCCTGATAGAACTGGAAAGTTGCCAATGGCTGGCTTAAGTTTGGCCACAAACCTGGTTGCTTTTAAAAGTTAAGTTTGTCAGTCTTGTACACATTCAGAAGAGTTAAAGAGGGAAATGACTTTGTGGAATGTAACCCTTGTGCCAAGAGGGCATTTTCATTCCTCCTTACAAGATAGCATCAATCTCTCTTTAAGTGAGAAAAAAGGGAAAGGGAGAGGAAAAGAGAAAGGGAGGGAGAGAGAGAGAGAGAGAGAGAGAGAGAGAGAGAGAGAGAGAAAGAGAAGAGGAGAGAGAGAGAGAGAGAGAGAGAGAGAGAGAGAGAGAGAGAGAGAGAGAGAGAGAGAGAGAGAGCTCAAACCATGATGTTCAGAATGAGGAAGGGTATGTTTTGTTATATTCTTACCCAATGAAATAACATCACAGATATTGTGTTCAGTTCTATTTGTTCCATTTTGGGAAAGATATTACTAATTCAGAGAACACTCAGAGGAAGGCTACCAGAAAAATGAAGAACCTTTAATCTGTGCCATATAAGGATTAGTTGAATAAACTGGGGATGTTTATTTTGGAAAAAAGAAAACTTAGAAAAGTCATTATAGCTGTCTTCAAGTATTTGAAGACAGCTCCATAGAAGATGGATTAGATTAATTTCTCTTGGACCCAGAAGTCAGAATTAGAAGCAAAGTTGAAGCAAGACAGTTTTCAGTGGTAAAGACTTCTAAAAATTAGAGCTCTCCAGAAAAGAAATGGGCAGCCCCAGGATGTTTTCCTTCAACAAAGGTCTTCTAGTTAAAGCTGGTTGATTACTTTTTGGAAATGTTGGAGCATAGATTCTCAATCAGGTATAGGCTGATCTAGGTGACTTTTGAGGTTCCTTCTAAATTTGAAAGTCTGTGATATACATCTCACTGTGAAACTACAAAACATAAAAAGGAACATTTTAAATGTTAAAATGTTTGAATACTAACTTGTATTTGGAGCTTTTTAATAGTTTGTTTAGCTTGGCTCTTCTGTTCCAGGTAAAGAGGGAAGATGGATTGGATACAAGGCTTTCAACATCACATAACTACCAAATTAGTGTTCATAGCTCTATAAAAGTGCCTACAGTTGTTTCTATTCAAATGAGAAAGTGTATACCCTCCCCCAGTATAAAAAAGATCTTCCCTGTAGCTAAATGTAAGACTCCAGGGTACAAGACTATCAAATTTTCCAGTGATAAGTTCCTTTAAATTAAAAATGAAAAATCAAGTGGTGATATGATATTAATCACAAAATGGCCACATAGTACTTATAATGTGAAATAAAGAGTACATTTATTGTTTCTTTGCTTCATTGCAGGTCAAAGGTGAGTTAAATTGAGGCTTATGGGTTAAGCAGGTAAAAGGAACACAGAAATAAAAAAGTATTTGCTTTAGAATGCGAAAATATCTCAGGAACAAAGAAAATATGCAGAAAATCTTCTCAATCAGCACTTAGATGTTTCTGTGGGGGTAGGTGCTGAGTGGGGGAATAACACTTTGAGTTAAAATAATGGCAAGGTTATTCCTCTGCCAAGCCATATTTCCTCTACATAATATTTGCTGGTGCCAAAATCATCATATAATTAAATAGACAGTAAATGTTTGTTTCTACAAAATTGTAGTTCATTACCAAGAATGGAAATATATTTAACAATAAAAATTGGCTAATATCCCATGGGGCTTTTCCTGAAGATGTGAAAGGTTTAGGGGGAAAAGGTGGGGGGGGGGAGTAGAGTGAGCAAGAGACACAAGAGACAGAGAAAAGAAGGGAAGGAAGGGTAAAAAGCAATATGTTTAAGAATTTCACTTTTTGTGAATTTCACAGGGGCAAGAAAATAGACTTGATTGCTGATGTACTTATTTAAAGAGATTCTCAACAGTGCCTCTGAGAAAAAGGAATCAGTTATTCTGAAAGTGTTTGCTTACAATCTCCATTTTCTATTTCACTATGACTGTATGATGACTTAATTGTCAGACAGTCTAGAATTTTAAGTATAGTTGATATGAAGAGGACCTGAATGATGTGGAATAAAAGGGTATTTTTTTCAGACCGTGCCTATATAATCCTCCAACCTTGTATTCTGCTGAATTTAAAATTTCAGATAAAAGCATTTTTCTCTTGTCTCAAGTAAAAATGACTTCATTTGCTCATTTTCAGGGACCCCCAAGGGTTCTGTCCTAGAACAAAATGAATAATGATGCTTTATTTTTCATAGTACCTTTTCTCCAAAAGTTCACAATGCTTTTTAGAACGGGTCTCATAAATCTTCAAAACACCCCTGAGAAATAGAAAACAATGTTATTGTCCCCATTTTACAGATGAAGAAACTGAAAAAGAATAAGAGGAATGTGATATTTTTTCTGTTTGGGGGAAATCAATCCTAGATTTGATTCCAAGTTAGGTCATATTTCATAAATATATATATATATATATATGTTAGTATTCATATATGCCAAATACCAATTACTACAACTGAAAGGTGATGATTTCCATAGTTGCAGACTATTTACCTACCTGATTTCATATGGAGTGTTAACCTCAATAAATTAAATAAACATTTGCCCAAGTATTTGAAATTTTTAAAAATGAAATATATATTCAAAGCAACTGTGCATGTATGTGATATGGAAAAAATTTAAAGGAGCATCTGAATGTATGACTATGTTCATATAGGTCCATATACATGCCCATTTATATATATTGATATTTGAATATGTTCCCATAATATATAGTTAACCAAGAATAAAGGTTTCTTAAACTCTTCCTATGTGATAAACATTTTGCTAGGCATAAAGACAAATATGAAGCAATCCCAACATTCAAGGAGCTGATATTTTAATGGGAGAAATGTGTACATTTGAACACAACACATATGCATGCATACATGAGTATAACAAACACATGTCATATACACACGGGCTGTGCATGCATGTGCATTCTATGGACATATTTTTTTAAAAAAGAATACACTGAGAGGAGGAAGAATCAGGAAGGGCCTCCTCTAGAAGGTGGCACTTGAGCTAAATATTGAAGGAAAATAGCATACAAAAGAATTGAGATGAGGAAGAAGAATATTCTAGAAAGAGGGACAACTAGCACAATGACAAAGGATGGAGATGGATCATAGGGAGAACACATCAAGCATGCCAGTATGTCTAGATAGCAGAATGGATGGAGGAGGGTGCTGTGTACAAAAAACTAATAAGAAGGATCCATATTGTAAGGAGCTTTAAATGTCAAAGAGAGGAATTTATATTTGATCCTAGAGATAACGGGACCTTTGGAGTTTATTGAGAAAGCTAGGTAATATGGTCAGATTTCTATTTTAGTAAAATCACTTTGGTTGCTACCTAGAGGATGGATTAAAATATGTAGTGGCATATTTTACACAGACAAAGTTGTGTATGTGGAGAGAAAGATTTGTAGGCAAGATGTAATAGAGATAAATTGAGATTTGATAATTGATTTCATATGTGGGGTAGGTGAGAATGAACATAAAGGATGACAGTGAAGTTATATATGAATGAATGAAAAAAGTTTTATGAAATGTTTAAAGTAAAGCTTTATGCTAAGCTCTAAGCATTAAATAGAAAAGTTTAAGAGTTCCTTTTCTCATGGAGATTACATTATAATGTAGGAAATTGCACCTATAGAAAATTTTACATCTAAATCTTATGGAAAGGTACCATGATCCTTAGAGCCAATAGCAAAGTACAAGGAAATTCACAATTTTTAATGTCATTCTTTTTGATTAAATCATATCCATTTCTGAATTTGATTCATTTAACAAAACCATTTTGGTGACAAGAACTTGATTTTCTGAGTAACACCCACAGAAGTTGAACACCCACATCTCTGGAATTTGATTCCTATACTGGTGACTAGAGAGGCTATGTTGTTAGCAGTAATACTGATGTTCTAGTGGTAATTGCCATACCCAGTGCTTTTTGTTTTACCTGTCTGTCAATGGTAATTGTTGGCAGTTTATATTAGTTGTGGCAAGGAAGTTGTGTCCCCTTTCTACTTAACAATGATTTTGGGGACTGATATAAAAGTGGGTACTGCTAGGTGACATAGTAGATAGAGTACTGGATCTGGAGTCAGGAAGCTTCATCTTCTTGAGTTAAAATCTAGTGGAGACATTTATTAGCTGTGTGTCTCTGAGCAAGTCACTAATCGTTGTTTGCCTCAGTTTCCTCACCTGTAAAATTATCTGGAGAAGGAAATGGCAAACCACATTAATATATTTGCCAAGAAAACCCCAAATGGGGTCATAAAGAATTGGACATGACTGAAAGGACTGAACAATAGTAAATGAAATCAGGTCCAGTTGTCTGAGAGCCATTATAATTCTCAAAGCTCTTAGATTCATATTCCTAGCTTATCTCCAATGAGATCTTTGAGAATGTGGTGATTTGACTTGTGTATCAGTGCCTCCTCTTGTCTCTATCTCTGCTACTTTAACTAGGTTAGCTTACCTGCCTCTGATCATTCCCCTGACAGTAAGGTGGAATTTCAGAAAAAATGAGTTCTGTTCTAGAAATGTTGAGTTTGAGATGCCTGTCTGATATTCAGTTTGAAATATTTAATAGAGCATTGGTGATATGGGATTGGCAATCAGGAGAGAGCATGAGGATGAGTATATAAATCTAGGATTATGGAGCATATTGTATTTGCAGAACTCAAGAAAACTGGTGAGGTCATCAAGTAAGAAAATATTAAAAAATAAGGGGGTCAATGGCAAAGCCTTAGGTACACTCATAGTATGTGGGCATGATATACACATAAATACACAAAATATCTATCTCTAGAGTATATATATATATATATATATATATATATATATATATATATATGTTATATATTTCTCAAGAGTATATATACATATAAATACAAATATATGAAATAGGATAGTATAGAAAAATAGTAGTGAAGTGTTTACTGACTACATGCCAATCACTATACTAAGAATTGAAGTTACAAATGGAAAACTGAGAGTCCCTTTTCTCAAGGAACTCACCTTCTAATTGGAAGAGGGCTTATGTTTACATTCAGTTCAGGGCCAATGGGAAAACCAGAGAATACTGAGGTTCTGGTAAAGAAGGTTACCTGGGCAATGGAAGGACAGATGGTTTCCAGTCAAGGTGATAATGAATCCAAAGGTTAAATCAGAAGAACTCTTGCATATCACTAGTAGAGTTAAGGATAAGGAGTAAGGAAGTGAAAGAAAAAAAAGTGAAAGTAGAGAGGAAAGTCAGTAAACACTGATTTGAAGCTTACCATCATGGGGCAGCTAGGTGCATAGTGGATAGAGCACCGGCCCTGGAGTTAGGAGTACCTGAGTTCAAATTTGACCTCAGACACTTAATAATTACCTAGCTGTGTGACCTTGGGCAAGCCACTTAACCCCATTGCCTTGCAAAAAACCTAAAAAAAATTAAAAATAAATGAAGCTTACCATCAAAAATAAATAAATGAATGAAACCTAAGATTCTTTTTTTACGATTGTTTGGAACAATGGGAAAATAGAAGGAGAAAAAACTTGAGCTGCCATTAGATTTTATATTCCAAGGTTCAAAGATCACTATGACTGGCAACTGCAGTCATGGAATTTAAAGACACTTGCTCCTTGGGAAAAAAGCCAAGGCAAAGCTGTACAGCTTACTAAAAAGCAGAAACATCACCTTGCTGACAAAGGTCTGATAGTCAAAGCTATCATTTTCCAGTGACAATGTATGGCTTTGGGAATTGGACAATATGGAAAAATGAGTGATGCAGAACTGATATGTTTCAAATTGTGATGCAAGACTTTTTAGAATCCCTTAGACAGTAAGGAGTTCAAATCAGTCTATACTTAAAGAAATCAATCCAGACTTTTCTCTGGAAGGGAAATTCTTGAAACTGAAGCTTAAATATTTTGATCACATGAAGACTCATTGTAAAATAACTTGATGTTGGGAAAGATTAAAGGCAAAAGGAAAAGGGGATGCCAGAGTATGAGATAGAATCATGCAAACAACAAACATGAATTTGGACAAATTTTGAGGATGGAAGGGTCTAGTGTGCTATGAGCCATGATGGTCATAAAGAATTGAACATTGTTAAACAACATCAGTAACAGTAATCAACTGATAGGGGACATGCTACATACAAAACATATGTAGTTGGTTCAGATTCCAATTAGAATATTCTTCCTATGTTGCTATATCTTGATCTTTTGCTGTGATCCAATCATTTTCAGCCTTGTCATTATCTTTGGAATTCTATTTGATGCTTTCTTGGCAAAGATAGTGGAGGAGATTTCATATCAGTTCATTTTGCAGATAAGAAAACTGAGGCAAGCAATGTTAAATGAATTTTCTAGGACCACCCAGCTAAGTAAATGTCTGAGATTGGATTTGAACTCACAAAGATGAACCTTCCTGACTCCTTTCCCAGGAATCTATCCACTGCACAAATATCACAGAAACTTGAATTTAATATTCTTCTCATCTATAACTCTTCTCACAGCCTTCTAGGACCCACATATAAGTTGTATGCTGATATATCAACTACTGCCAAGATATTCTTATTAATGATATCAACAAAACAAGACACATGGACAAATACTTGACATTCCTATTTTACATCTTTCAATCAGTATTTTATTCTATACAACCTTAGCTATCAGAATTATTTTTCTCATTATTATACTCAATTCCTAATTATATATAAATTGTAATTATATATAAAATCATATAGACATTGTAATTATATATAAAACACTTACATAATTGATTATCTATGATACCTGGGCAATCTTGCAACTTATAATGAGCCTATATGTCCAGCACTTACAAAGATTATAAGAAAGTCTACATCTTTCCTCTTTTGACTATATTTGCATTGATTCTATGGGAATTTTTGCTTGTTGGGGAATACTTGTGGTATATAAATTGTATTGGCTTAACCTAATGAAATGGAAGCATCTGAAAGAAAGAAAGGAATTGGGAAATGTCAAGACAAAATCAGTTTTAAAATCATAGGATTTAGAAGTCATATAATCAATTCCTTTAGTTTCTAGGTGAGGAAACTGAAGCCAGGAGAGGTGAAATTATTTTGATCCTCATAACAAATGCTACAGAATTGTTTTGAGGATGAAATGAGTTAACATATGAAACATGCTTTGCAAACTTTACAACACTGTATAAATGCTATTATTATTTAGTTGGGATACTACATCATTTTCAGAAGTTTTTGTCCCATTTAATTATTTTCTTCTCCCCCCCCCTCCTTTGGTAAATTTGGCCAAAGTGTTAACATCATTTAGCATTAACTGTTCTTTTCATCTTACAATGAAATCAATTTGGAAAAGAATATATGGCAAATTTTCATATTCTCAAAATTGAAAGAAACCTTAGAGGTCATCTATTTCAAATTTTCAGTGAATAATATCTCAATTAAAGGATCATCTAGACTTTGCTGGAACACTTCTAGTTCTGGGGAGCTTGCTAAGTGCTGCAGCTCCTATTTAATTGAACAGAGATGATTATTGGAAAGTTCAACCTTGCTCTAATACTTCAGTATTCTAATACTCAAGGTTCTGATTTTACGCAAGGCAATGATTTCACTGATGCAAGTAGTCATTCTAATGGATAATGAAGGATCTAATGAAGGATCATACCCTGACCATGCCTGCTCAACATGTGAGGTTCATCTCCTTTCCCAATATTTTCTAATAAATTCAGCACAAGGAAATCTATCTTTTAATTTTTAAATTTCCATCATTAGATTTTTTGTTATGAAAAGTATGAAAATATTTACCATTTCTATAAGATGACCTTGTTTATATTTGCAGGCATAGATCATAGCTCTCATAAGTCTTCTTCAATTCTACTTCAACTAAATTTCCCACCCCATCCTCAGAATTTATCATGTAGGAGGAAGGATTGAGGTAACATTTTTGTTCAATACATTAGGGGATAAAAGATGCTGAGCAGCATTCTTAAATCAATATAGAGATAATTTAATGACTTTGACACAGACCACATTCCTAAAGGAGGTCAGAGAGGAATTCAGCGGTCATTGGAATAGGAGGTCTAAAGTGTCTTTAGCTATCCCTCATGAAAGTAATATTTTCAATGTGAGTTGGGGGGCCACAGAATAGCTGAGGGATGAAAGGACATGGGGTAACTGAGACTGAATTTAAACAACTCCAGAGAATAAAACGATTCTTAAAAAAAAAAGATAATTATGTCTTACAACAATTACCCTGGCTATGAAGCAAAATTAGCATAGTCCTTTCTAATTTAAATGTGTTGAAAGTGGCTGAGCATGACAGCAGAAAATTACAAGGTTTACGACACGGGCTTTGGTTAAAGTGATGGCAATCGGATTATTGTGGCTTTTTGTCTGTTGATAGCAATGATTACGAAGTTACCTATAAATATTAACTGTTTAATGCTAGGGGGGATTTTGCTTTGCTGGCAAGTGTGAAACCATTGCCTGAAATAGAATCAGTAAGAGGTATCTGTGGCACATTTTCATTTTAATGTGTGTGGTATATTCTTGATTTCTTCCCAGCCCCCAATGAATCTACATCTTCTCCTGGGTACAGGGTAGAATGAGTCAGCCATTCCAAGGTACCATACCTACTCCATGTAACCTTTTGTCAGAGAAGAGTAAGATATTATGAGTTGGTTGAAGAAACCCAGATGCCTAGGTAAATATCTGGCCCAACTGTAGATCATTCTCATTTTATGTGAATACTTTGGCAAAAGTATTCTATGAAACAAAACAACAACCAATGCATATATTGGTCACTCTGAATAGTTCTTCAGTATAGTTTTTACATCTCTGTATCAATGAAAATGTATGCTAGTCATATGCAGTTTTTGAGTCACAATGACTGAAGGTATGACCTAACAAATATTTTGAATGCTATAAATAGTGCTTTTCTAAGAATTATAAGGGACTTCATAAGCCTTTAATTGCTACATTTTGCCTTATCCTGCTGGAAGCAGGTGGGGGAAATGTCCATTTTCTGGGTGGACAAGCTAAGGCATCATCAATAAATAAATTTCATAAAGTTAAACAGCAGTTGAAGAATTGGGTGGATATAGTTCTTTAATTGAATCAATTATAAATGTTTATTCATCAAAAAGTCCTTAATTGGGGGAAAAATTAAATAATCTACACACTCATCCATCAACCACTTAGAATCTTTATATTGGCACTTAAATGAAATTGGTATGATCTCTATTAATAGCTCAGGAAAATAGACCATCATCTGACACCATATGTTTATGCAAATTTGGTCTCAAATACATGTTGGAGAACAAAATAACAGACTAGTTGTGCAAGTTAGAACCAATCCCTTATGTTTGTGTCATGTTACATGTATATTTGTTGAAGGTGGGTGGGGCAGGAGAGAAGGAGAGAAAAGAGATGGAGGTAAAGATCAGAGTAATCCATTTCTCAAAGCCAAGAATCATAGCTTGTGTTCCTGGGACAGTTCTGAGGAAACTCATTTTTATGTGAATTCATGAATCACAGAATAATGTAAATTCAACCCTCTGTGATTTATATTTGAACAAAAAGGTCACTTGCTGAAATACTTTCATTTATTTAATTAAATCTGCACTAAATTAGTATAAATTCTATTACATCTTGGGAGGTTTTAAAAACAAAACTGGACTCAAATTGCTTCCTTTAGAGTCTTATTTTCTTAACCCCATAGAATCTTTACATTTGTACCTTTCTCCTACATAAATAAGCACTGTGTGTATGTGTATTGTGGGTGAACATATGAGCTATGTGAAAAACTGAACATTGTCCTATAAAACTCTGGGGTCAATATATACTTGAAATGAATAAACATACTCTAATGCAAAAAATAAGAACTGTGAAGTGTTTTCTAACACTAAATTTTATCGTTCAGTCAAATTTTGAAGGAAATAAACTTAATTACTTAAATACTTCAGTACCTATGATTTCATCAGTATGAATACTCTCCCTCCCTACCTCCCAAAACTCAAATTTTAATCCATTTAGTAGATGGTCATCTAGAATATCTGTGGTCAAAAAATTCCTATATCTGTGAATATTATGAACTTCTCTAAATGTAAACTGGCCCTTGAGTTACACCTGGGCCCATAATGGAAGACTTTCAGATGCAATAAAGTCTGTCAAAGGAGCAGTTGAGAACTTAGGGTCATTTTCATTTCTATACCAAGTTGAAGAATCAGAATACGAATTTAATGGAGAAAGCAATTACAATTGAAATATTACTAAATCGAAAGTTACATTCTCTGGATTGCATTTGTATTGTATTGTTTTAAAGGCTTAAAGTAGGAGTTTGTAGAAGAGACATTGTGAAGTGTTTTTATTTTCCTGCATGAAAGAGATAGGTTAAGCTAATATGTTGATAGTAGATGTAGTTTTAAAAAAGTAAATTATAAGGTATGAGTGGCCAGATCTCAAAACATAATATTAGGACAAAAGTTCTATCAGAAGATCTTTACTTAGAATATCATTTTTCAGAGTAAAGATTTTTTTATAAAATATTCAAATATTACTAAAAGATATACCTTTAGGATGTTACCTTCTCGACTTTCTTCATTAATTCAACACACTTTCATTTTTGTTGCTATTTTGAATTGTTTTATTTTTTCAATTTTATGTAAAAATAGTTTTTTACATTCATCTTTTGTAAGACTTTTAATTCCACATTTTTCTCCTTTCCTCCCTTTCCTCTCCCCTTAATAGTGAGTAATTTAATATAGGTTATAAATATACAATCATGTTAAACATATTTCCATATTTATCATGTTATGAAAGAAAAATCAGAACAAAAAGAAAAAAAAAACATGAGCAAGAAAAAAACTTTTAAAAAAAGTATGTCTGGTCTGCATTCAGTCTCCATAGCTCTTTATCTGGAGGTAGATGACATTTTCCATCACAAGTCTTTTAGAATTATCTTTGATCACTTTATTGTTAAAAAGCTATCAAAGTTGATCGTTACACAGTGCTGCTGATAATATGTACATTTGATTCTGCTCATTTCACTCAGCATCACTTGATCAAAGGATATGCACAGTTTTTAGCTCTTTGGGCATATCAACAAATATATCTTTTTATTAATTATTTTTCCAATTACATGTTATCAAAGTTTTTCAACATTCATCCACTTACATATTTATAAGTCAAACATTTTTCTACCACCCTCCATTCCCATACTCCTCTCCTTGGCAGTGAACTGATTTGTATAAACTGTATATGCTTTTTAAAAAAATTATTTATTTTCATTTATATGTACATGTATGTATTTTTTAAGTTACAAAATTTCCTTCCACCCTCCCTTCCTACTCCTCTCCCCTCAGTGGCAAATGGTCAAGTTAGCATCGGCCATATATATATTTTGATAAATATGTTTAATGATTAGTAATTTTTGGTATGAGGAATTAGGATTAAGGGAAGGAAATACATAAGAGGTATTTTTATAAAATATTCATCAGATTCTGAAGGGTTGGGGTTTTTTGTGTGTTTTGTTTTTGTTTTGCTTTTCATCCTCTGGATGGGGATATGTACATGTACTTTTGCATTTTATATATTTACATATTAGTCATTTAATATATGAGGAATTAGGACTAAGGGAAAAGAAAGAAAACCATGGAACAGGAAGCAAAAACATAAGAGAAGTTTTTTTTAAAAAATGAAACTAGTATCCATTCAGGTTGTGTGGAATCTTTTTTTGTGGATTTTTTCCCCTCTGGATGTGAATTGCATTGTCCATAACAGGTCTCTCAGGGTTGTCCTAGTTCTCTGAAGTGCTGAGAGGAACATCCATCTTATCAATAAGTATTTCTTGAGAGTGTGTTATTAACAATATACTTTCTTGTAAACAAAGAGGAATATTAAAAACCAGTCAACAAGCATGTTTTAAGTAATCAATCACTCAAAAAAAGTATTTCTTTGGGACCTCTTTTGAATCAGATATTTTGCTACAATGAAACAGGATCTTAAATTCTCTCTAAGAGAACACACACAGGCTAGGTGGCGCAGTGGATAGAGCACCAGTCCTGGAGTCAGGAGTACCTGAGTTTAAATTTGAACTCAGACACTTAATAATCACCTAGCTGTGTGGCCTTGGGCAAGCCACTTAACCCCATTGCCTTGCAAAGACCTAATATATATATATATATATATATATATATATATATATATATATATATATATATAGAGAGAGAGAGAGAGAGAGAGAGAGAGAGAGAGAGAGAGAGAACACATGTAATTAAAGGTCCATGAGAAAATACAGAATAAATGTAAAGAGAACACATGCAAAGAAGTATGAGATAGTTTTACTACAAGGTTGCTATGGGAAAAGGGTATTGATAGTTGGCTATTGAGTTTGAAAGAAGTTTAAAAGAAGAGTGAGATTCTATGAGACAGAGAAGGTAGCAGTCTCATACAGTGTGTAGGATGTAGGATGACCATATTTTTTTGAGGTAATAACATGTCAGCTATGAGCTATTATACTCAGGGGAGTTATATATAATGCAGCTAGAAAAATAGCATGGGGCAGATTTTGAGTAAGAAGCGGAGTTTAAATCTATTAGGGAGAAGAAATATATATATATATATATATATATATATTATATATATATGTAAACTAATTGAGAGACAGCAAGGCATAGTAGATATATTACTAGATTGAAATAAAGAAAACTTTAGTTCAAATCCTTTCTCTGAAACTTATCAATGGGACCATGATCTAATAATTTATTTTAGTCTCAGACAGTTCCCCAAGACTATCTATTAAAGGATCGATTAAAATCTGAATGCATGAATAGAAAGATTATGTTAATAGATCCTTGATATATTGATTTCTTAAGGTTTACAACCAAATAAAATATAAGATAAAATATAAAAGCAGAACAAGATATATATAAAAGATTGTGTTAACAATGGGCTTTTTTCACATGGTCTAGCTCTTAGGTGAAAACTTACTCTTAGGAGCAACAGAGACCAGAAAATTTAAGAAATTGTAGCATTTTTTAACAATTAGCTCACATAGATATAGATATAACTATCAATATAAATAATACTATTTTCTGATATGTCTGTCCAATTCTATTCAAATGTATTACTGATTTCAATGTACGGTATAATGAATAAGTATAACTTACTTGACTCAAGTTATCCCATCTCTGAAAAGAGGGGGAACATCTAAACACAAATTTGATTTCTAAAGTCAGCTTAGGTCTAGAAATTCAGATACCACAAATCAAATTTTAAAAAAAATTGGATGAAGACACATTTGCCTAATAAATAATAAGAAAAATTAAATGAATTGAAATATTCTTTACTCCTATACCCAAAGGAAAATAAATCCTTGGAACTGATTCCCTGGTTTAACTAGATGTTATGGAAAGTCCCATCTATGAAGCTAATCTTAAGTATGAGGGGAAAATATTCTCTCCTGCAGTATTTAAATTTCCAATTTTAGTTTTTTCTGTTTTCTACCATCTCAGAAGAAAAAATGCCTCAAGAGTCCCTATTCGTGGGGAAGCTAGGTGGTGTAGTGGATAAAGCATCGGCCCTGGACTCAGGAGCACCTGGGTTCAAATCCGGTCTCAGACACTTAATAATTACCTAGCTGTGTGGCCTTGGGCAAGCCACTTAACCCTGTTTGCCTTTCAAAAACCTATAAAGAAAAGAGTCTCTAATTGTTTGCAAGGTACTGCCACTGTTGCTTCTTCATTGAAACTCACTTATTCCTCCTGTCCAGTTGTCTCTGACACCATCTTGACATAATTACCTTGTCCTCCCAACTTGAAGCTGTAATTGCACAGCTATGTAGGCATATAATCCTATTGAAAATGGACTCCAAAATATTCTGTCAATGAATCTGAGCATCATGGCAAATGAAGTTCTGCGTCCTTTGTCTCTTCACCATAATTTATTTTATTATTTAATTTATTATCCATAACATCTACTTAATGTACACAGTATGCCCTTTTAGTTCAACATCTCAGCAACTAAAATAGCAAAACACATTATTTCCAGTTTAGAGAATACATATGGTATTTCCCAGTGTATAAGATGCACCCTTTTTAAAAAAAAATTGGGGTCTAAAAACTGGGAGTGTCTTATACAGTGGTTGTAGATTTTTTTACTTGCATTTTCTGCTTTTTCACATTTGTTTTTATGCTCATTGTTGAAGATTTTTTATTTGCATTTCCCATTTTTAGTGCTTGTTGTCTTTGCTCATTGTTTCACATTTGTTACCAGTATATTGCATTACGTTTTGCCACATTCTGTCCAAAAATGACTCAGAAAAGATTTTCGTGCAGTACTGAATTCAAGTCAAAAGTGATCCAGTTTGCAAAAGTGAATGAAAATCATGCTGCTGAATGCAAGCTTGGTCCTCTTCCAACTGAGAAAAACAATCCAAGACTGCCTATGGGAAGAAGTAGAATTGCTACTGAAAAATCCCATGGCAGAAAAAGACATGAGAGGCAAGTCAGCCAAATGGTCTGATTTAGAGAGGGAACTGAAGAGATGGATTGAAGAGCAAAGGGCAATTGGAATTCCTGTGTCAAAGATGGTTCAGCATGAGGCAAAAAGAAGTGCTGATGAAAAGAAGTCAATTATTTAAAGGGAAGACACAATTTGTGCTTCAGATTCATGAAACAGAATGGGCCAAGCATGTGTCCACACATCAGACTTGCATAGGCAGGAGAGCAGTTAGAGCTTCTCCTAAGACAGTGATTTGTCATCAAACCCAGATAAAGGACAAGCCAAAGGATGGGAGTTTTGAAAATGATGAGGAGTTGTATAAATTTTATGATGAATAAAACTTGAGTTCAATAATTTTATGCAATACATGTTTTTTTTTCATATTTTGGTCCCTAAAATTAAGGTGTGTCTTATACGTGGGGAAATATGGTAGGTTTAGAAAGGTTGAAGTGATTTACAAAACCCATGGTGTCTAACTGTATCAAAACTAAATTCATTTCACATCACCTCCTTAACTAGTAGGACTTTCAAAATAAGATATATATATATATATATATATATGTGTGTGTGTGTATGTATGTATGTATATATATACACACATGGACATATATATCATATACATAGAAATAATCAAATATATTTATATGTATATATAATATCTGTATGCATGCTCACAATATATTTTAGTCTGATTCTGCTTAAATTCAACAAAAGCAGTCTCCACATATTTGAAAAGTACATGTCCATTCATCTGAAAACATGTAAATAAATAATTATGCAAAACAACAGGATGTCTGAAAATTATTAATGAAATCATAGATGGTTGATTAAAATTTGACACTAATGGTTTGCTTCCATGTGCAAAATGAACGAGTTGCAGGAACTAACCAGATATTTCAGACCCCAAACATTTGTCTGAGATATCTGATAATGAAAGTAAAAGGACTTTGTCTTTCATTTGAATTATCTTGTTAACTTCATCAATTTTCCCCATTCCTCTTTTGTAAAAGTGTGAAGAACTAATTAGTCATATCTCAGAGCTAATTACTCTACATATTAAATAATGTAGTATTTTAAAAATAAAATCATTTTCATGGAATGAATGATTTTTGAAAATTCAGTCAGTGTCCTGACCTGGACTTGAGCCTCAATATGGGAAGCTCTCTTAGAAGGGAGAATAGAAGGTATGGGCACCATTGTTACATTTGTGGAGGTAAATGCTTCTTTTGATTTTGGTGAAATGGAAACATGTAGGTAGGTAAAAAGTATTTTAAGTTCACAAAAGAGTTTCTTTTTTGGCTTAATTATCTGGAATCACAATGCTGAAAATCCCCAAAACAATTATTCAAGCTCTACTTTCCTTTTATAGTCCCCAGAATGCTGTTGTGTCTCAGTGAAATGTACGATGTTTTGAGTTTATGGAAAGACTATCTGGTGACTTCCAAAGTCTAAAATATTTTAGGTTTCTTTTTAATAAGTATTAAAATTTGTGTGGATATTATTCACACTTGTTTGTCCATATAGACCAAATCATTAATATATAATAAATATACAGAACATGCAACATCTTTTGAGAATAAATTAATCATGGTTGTGGGGATTGGCTGTAGTTTCTGAACTACCCAAGCGTAAACTGCACATTGAAGTAGAGCATTTATGTTAAACAATTATTGTTTAAAATCATATATTACCCCAGAAATCTCTTGATTAGTTGCCATTTCTTGTCTTTTCTTTAACACCACCTATGACTCCATGCCACTATAAACAGGTAGTAGTTCATAAGCTAGCAAAGAAAAAAGAATCATTTTCAGCCAAATAATATATTTAAATGTTTAGACACCAGCATGTCTGATGAAAAGTTTTAAAAGGTGGTGGTTTTTTTTTTTACATGAACATGGTAACTTCACATATTCTTTGTTTTTAATTCTTTTAAAGTTGTTTCCTATTGCTCAAAATTTTGATCATAACTACATTTAAAAATACACATTAAGAATGCTATTGCAAACTATATAAAAGGAGATCTCCCTCTAGTGTGTACACATTAATATAATTAGGCAGTTTTCTCTTCCATATCACAACTTTCTCCATCACAGTTTTGTAGCTTCAAGGTATTGCAGTTAGGCATGAGAAATTAAATGAGTTTTGGGGAAGCCACAAGCAACATGTGAAGGTCAACAAACAACGCCAAAAACTTTTGAAGCTCAGAAATTCATAATATAAATGTGTATACATATATAAAGTTTGTGCATATATAGTATTTTGCTCCTATATATATATAGTATTGTATAATATCCACATATTTTTAATCTTTTAATACCTAATAATTCTTATTTTTTTCTCTAGAGTGAAGGGTCAAAATTATGCAGATTTTCCAAATGGGGATGGGGTACCATGTCTTTAACCTGTCCCCCCCAACTTTGAACAATGCCTTTCAGATACAAACACTATACTATCTTTCCTAGTGCAACCCCCCCCCAGTTAAGACTAATACCAAGTAAAAAGATGGTCTAGTGAGTATGCTGTAGAACTATCTCAGAAATTACCAAACTGCAAAACAAACAGAATCAAAAGCAAATTCTTTAAGTCCAATTCCCTATCTCAGAGTAAAATCGCTTCTCACATTTGCTTTTTTTCCTCTTTCACAATCTCAAACCACACAATATAAGTTATAATCATTGACAAAAATATCTAGTAATGTACATTAGTTATACCAAGTAATAAGGAACTATAGATACACACTTAAAGAAGGTAGAGAGTTTTGCTCTGGAAAAGCCAGCAATAGAAATGTTACTGACTGAACTTGGCCACTGTTAAACAATGACAACAGCAATAACAGGGCAATTAACATTTATATAACTCTTTAAGGTTTACAAAGACTTTTCATTAAATATTAAATCATTTTAATAGCCTGAGGTGCTATTGTTGCCCTGGTTTTACAAATGAGGAAATTGAGGCAAACAGAATTTTAATGACTTCCCTAGGTTCACATGTTGATTTCTCTTTCTGGTTCACATACTCTTCTGCTTCCATATTTTCTCATCATTTTACTTCATTTTGTGATGTTCCCAAAACTTGATGAAGAGGACTCTCTTCAAGGATATTGGCACCTAAAATAAAATTTTCTCTTCTAAAGAAAATTGATACTTCTCAGAAACTCTCTTAAGAATTTAACTCCAAGGACTCTATTCTTTTGAAAATCCTCCAGATTCTCTATGATCCCATTGATAAGTGTCTAAACTCTAAGGGATCCCAAGTTTGAGCCCAAGGTACCACTTACATTTATAATAAATGTGTGTGTGTATTCACTAATTCATTCAATGCATGCTAATGCATGCATCTAGGTGCAACACATTATACAATGTGAATATATACAATACACATGTGTTTCTATTCATACATATATGAATATACAAAAAGCATATATGATCAAGGCAATCAATCAACAAGTGTTTATTAAGTTCTAGAGATACAAAGCCCTGTCCTCAAGAAACTTACATTTTACTGAAGGGATGTAATATATAATTATAAATGTATTCATATACATTTACATACATACATGCCCATTTATACATCTATACATATAAAGTTTCTAGGATGTCACATTTAATATATGAAATCACTGGTCCTTGTCTGAGTTCCCATTCCTTTTGTTATCAGATTTTATAGATGTATTTAAGTTGTTTGGGAAAATAAGAACATATATATATATATATATATATTATATAAAACAGGGTATTTTTTTAAAACATTGAAGGGTTCTTTCCTCCCTCCTTTTTCTGAATGATGGGAAACATAAACTGCAGCCCTTAAAGAACTGAATGTATGAAATGAAACAAATAGGCTTTAAAAATTCGCAAAATGGGGGGAAAAAAGCCATAACTTAGCAGGAGGGCTGCAAGTAAAATATGCACTACGTACATGCACACAATATATCTTCAGCACTTAAAAAAAGATAAAAGAGGTCTTGAAAGTGAATGAAGTTGACTCTCAAAAAGTGGGTTTTAGATGTTGAATATTTAATTCACTGATAAAAGGGACCTGATTTCCTGCACACGGCTGCCATAAATAAAAAAAGCACATCTTAAAAGAGAAGCAATGAGCAGAAACTGACCTTTCTGTGAGCAAGCAGATGAGAGAAGGTATTTGGCTAATCCCAGCTGTCTCTGATTGGCCAGACAGAACCGTGTTGAAAATGTCTCCATCTGGGCTAATCTGCTCTCAGTTGGATGAGCCGAGGCCTTCAGAGTTAACCTGACATTTAACAATAATTACCCTTTTGAATGACCCTGGCCCAATCTTCTGCTCCCTTAGAAATCTCTTTTTTTGTATGTGCTCCCAAACCCCTTGACTTTTGTGTTAGAGATAGAAGAAAAAAGATGATACGATAATCATATATGTGTATACTCCTAGATATAAGAATGTGTATAATAGATATATGAACACATATATAATATACATCATATATTATATATAAATGCAACAGAATTTAGTGGATGTTTTACTGATATATTCTGTATAATTTATCAATCTCCCATGTTACTAGAAAAAATAAAAAGAAAGCATAGAGTAAATTAACTGGTGGCAGAATTTGTTTACTAGTTCTGATATGAATGTCAAAGTCCCAATGTGGCCTTGCTAAAGCACTTGCATGTCCCTTATCAGAGGCAAGAAGAAATGGTGCATGAAAAGAGGTTCAGATAGAAAAACAGAGTTCAGGGGTCATAAAGGCTAACTGTAGATGAAATGTGGCCATTTCTTTTTACCTGAGGCTGGCTTCATCTTTTTCTTAGAAAGGTCATTGTGATAAAAAAACTAAAACACGTCTTGAAGAGGAAAACCCATTCTGGGTTTTATTTACTTTTTTTAAAAAAGCTTTCCCATTTTTCCCAAATAGCTTCTATCCAGGGTCATAAACAGCAGCCATAATTATCTCTATACTAATGTGGTAGTTATTATTGAATTTTCTAAAGTGAGGAAATTTGGATTATAAAAATTCTTATAATTTTGTACAAAGTACTCCAGCTAGGTAGATTGGCAAAAGTAAACCTCAAATTTCATAAACCTACATTCCTTATAAAAATCTCCTTGCATTTATTGTTTTCTCTCCTACTTGAAAAATCAAGACACTAGGTTCTCTTGAAGTATTTTTCTTCTGTAACCAACATGAATAAAGGCCAATATGAAAAAAATGAATCCATACAATTTAATTCCCTGTGATTCTAGATAACTTAAGATAGATCTACCAAGTTCATTCAATGAAGTTTTCTGTTTTCTTAAGCACCTACTTAGCATGTGCATATCACAGAGTTAGACACTGGGGGAAAAAGATGAGAATGAAATAGTCTCTGCCCTGAAGGGGTTTATAGTCATATATATATATATAATCACTACCCTGAAGGGGTTTAGTCTTCTATATATATCCCACCACACCACCACAATATAATATGATATATTAGTATATATATATATATATATATATATATATATATATATATATATATATAAAATCATTTGATTAGAAAATGCAAAAAATTAACCTATAGAAACCACTCTGAAAAACATCCACTGATGATGTCTAAGAGTATTTTGAATAGGATAACAATGTTCAGCATTCCATTTAATTTAATAGACATGTGTTAATTATCAATTATGTACAAGTCACTGTACTAAGTGCTGGGAGCATATGTATCTAGAATATGAAACAGTCCTTTGAATTTTAAGAATTTACACTCTACTGGGATGGGAAAAATATTTTAAGATTTAACAAATAATGAAAATAGCTGTAAATAAATTGGAAGAAGAGTGGGCTAGAAAATTGGGACTTTGTGCATGATAAATCTATTCAATCTAGTACCAGCCCCTGTGGATGTTTGGTGAGCCTACCTCTAGACATGTGTATTGGAGATTGGTCCCTATTCTCCATTTTAGAGAATGTACAGGCATTCTGTGATGGTTTTCATTCTGCTTATTATATGATGATCAAAATCTTTCATTTTATTCAGAGCTGGAGCTGAATGTACCAAAGATTCCAAGAGAAAAAGTCATCTTTCTTTCCTTCTTGCTTTTGTAAGATTCAAAACTGATTCTCTGACCTTTGGTGGTATCCTTCAACAAAAATGGTGGTCTATAAGTATGTGACATCTCAGTCACTTGGTCAATCTATAATATGCTGCTTGTCAATATCTGACAGATTGCACCTCAGAAATGGTTTAGCCACTGGACTTCTAGTGAGTCTTTTAACTTTTCTTTTTCTTTTTTCAATTTATTATATGAAACAAGTGTTTCCATAGAATTCTGGTGTCTCCCTAGTACCACCAGAATCAAATATAAAATCTTCTATTTGGCTTTTAAAGTCTTTATGGCCTTCTACCTAGATAGTTCCATTTTCCATTTTCTCCTATGTTCTGAACACTAGCCTTCTCACTCTTTTCCAAAACGATGTTTCATCTCTAAACTCCATAGTTTTTCTTTTTTCCCTCCTTCTTTCCATTTGTCGATCTTTCTTCCTTTCTTCTTTCCTTTCTGTCTTTATTCATTTATTTTTCTCAATTACATGTAAAAATTTTTATATTCTTCAAAATTTTGAATTCCAGATTTTCTCCTTTCCTCTCTACCTTGAGAAGATAAGCATAGATTATATATTTGCCATCATGAAAAACCTAATTTCACATTAACCATTTTACAAAAGAAAGCAGAAAAAAACAAAAATAAAGAAATTTTAAACATTATTCTTCAATCTGTATTCAGATTCCATCAATTCTTTCTCTGGAGGTAGATGGTATTTTTCAAAATAAATCCTTCAGAATTGTCTTGGATCACTATGCTGCTAATAATTGCTGAGTCACTGACAATTGATCATCACATAATATTGTGTTACTGTATATAATGTTCTGTTTTCTTTGACTTTTCGCTGCCTGTCCCCCCATACCTGGGATTCATTCCCTTCTTAGCTCTGCCTCTGCATTCTCTGACTTCAAGACTCAACTCAATCTGACCCTCGTCAAGAGAATTCTTCTGTTTCTCCTCCTTCAAATCTGTATACCTGTTTCTGAGTCTGTCTTCTATTTATACTGTATTTTTGTATGTACTTTTGCACGTTCTTTTTCTCATTAGACTGTGATCTCCTGTAGAAAAGGGCCAGTATTTTTGCCTTTTTTTGTATCCCCTATTCTTGTCATGGTGACTGACAAATTTCTCTTAACAAACTCTTGTTTATTGACTAAAACTGAGATTTTATTTTGATATGCATTGGGAAATTGTAGGTATTATACAATTTTCTTTCTTAATCTGTCCCTTCCTCTTACTATCCATCTCTCCAAATTAATAATTTTAAAAAAGGCTTGAATTTTCAATACATAAATGCAGTCTGGCAAAAAAATTTTCACATTGATCATATTTGAAAATATATTCCTCTGCTGCATTTAAAGCTAATCACTTCTCTGCCAAAGGTAAGTGTCCTATGCTTCTATTTTTTTTTACTGATGTATGTTTTGGACTCTTGATTATTGTTGCATTGATCATTCTTCTGGTCTTTCAAAGTTGTTTTTGCTCTATTGTTGTTTTCATATAAATTGTTCTTTTAGTTCTGCGTACTAGGCAGTGATTTTTATAGTTTCTTCTGAAACTATGCATTTTGTCATCTTATGAACACATGTTATTCCATTATATTCTTTGTTTAGCCATTCCACAATAGGAGGACCTTCCCTATGTCTTAGCCCATTCTTTTCCACATTTTTGCTAACATTGAGGGTCAGTTAAATGATGCAGTGGATAAAACAGTAGCCCTGCAGTCAGAAGGGCCTCAGTTCAAATATGGTCTCAATCATTTAAAAATTACTTAGCTGTATGATCTTGGATAAGTCACTTAACCTCATTGCCTTGCAAAAACAAAAACAAAACAAACAAAAGAAATGAGCTGCTATAAAAATCTTTTATACATATAAATTGCTTTATTCTTTTAAAAAATATTTGAGCCACAGACTTAGTAGTGATAAAACTAGGTCAAAAGATATGCCTAATTAGTAACATCTTGAGTTTAATTCCAAAGCACTTTCCAAAATCCTCCACTAACTCTTACTCCACTATTAGTGAACGGAGGAACCTGTTTTCCCCCAGTCTCTCCAAAATTTGTCATTTGCCTCTTTGTCAGTTTCATGGACATGAGATGATAACTCAAACTTGCTTTAATTTTCATTTTTTAATTAATAGTGATTTTGAGCATTTTTTAAATATATGGCTGTTGAAAGCATTGATTTTTTTTTCCCCTGAACATTCTCTTTTCCTATTTTTGACCACTTGTCTTTTGAGGATAACTCTTATACATATAAATTTGAATTAATTTCTTATATATTTGATATACAAAACCTTTATTTGAGAAACTTACTGCAAATATTTTTTCCTGGTAACTTTTTTTGGTTAGTTTTAACTGAATTAGATTTTTCTGAATAAAAATAAAATAAAAATAAAAATTAATTGTTTATTCTATCCCTATGTCTGGAATATTTTTAATCTTTATCTCTGCTTCCTGACATCCCTAGCTTCCTTTAAGCTTCAGAAAATATCCCTTCTTTAGAACATCTTTTTCAGTCCCTTTTACTATGCTAATTATTCCATATTTAACACCAATAAGATTTGTACATACTTTCTTATTATCTTCTCTATTAGATTGTGATCTCCTTTGTGTCTTTTTGACACCCAAACAGTTATCATAATGCCTTGCACATAGTAGGCACTTGATTAAATACATATTGACTGGTGAACTGATTATCTTGGGTAAACTTCTTTTTTACTATTTATACATAAATTATTTTTTCCATAATAATCTGATAGCCATTCTCTTCTTTTTATCCTCTTTTTTATTATATAGTCTTTTTTTCAGTCATGTATTTTTGAGAGCTTATCTTTGAATATGATGTGTAGTATTAATCTAAACCAAATGTCAGAATACTGCATAGTTTTCTCAGTTTTTGTGGAATAATAAGTCTGTCCCCTAAAATTGAAGTCTTTGAGTTTACCAAACAGTATATGCTATGATTACTTGCCTTTCTATGTTATAAATCTAATCTGATTCACTGATTGACCTCTTTTTTTAAAGCAATACTAGATTATTTTAATTACTGTTTTATATTATAATTTTAGAACTGAAACTGAGAGTTCCTTTCTTCCAGCTTTTTAGTTTTTCATATAAATTTTGCTATTATTTTTCTAGGTCCATAATAAATTTTTAGATAGCTTTATTGATATAGTACTGATTAAGTAAAAAAATGTAGTTTTGTCATTTTTATATTAGATCAAATTTCCAATATGCAGTTAAACTTTATGATTTTTTTTGTCAAAGACATAGTTTAGAATTTGGGTTGGGATGAGTTGAAGTAACTGAAAGATAAAGATAAAAGGTAACAATAAAATTCATTTTTTCATTTACTTAGCATATGTTATATTCAAGGCACTTATCTAAACTGTGCATATTACTTTGGAGGCAGCAGTAATAAGTCAACAAGCATTTATTAAAAACTTATCACCTGGTTTCTAAGTCATGTAAGCAATAAGATGGCAGACCAAGCATTTTCCATGATCCTCATTACCTCTCAAATTTTACCAAAACAGAAATTATATACCAAAGATAAAGCAACTTTAACTGTTTTTCATTGTGTAGAATATCAAGAATCCAAAAGAAGGTTAAAAAATATACCCAGTAATTGTTGCTCACTGACACTAAAATCACTTAGCACTCCTCCCTCACCTCCAGTGCTAATGATTGCAAGGCCACATTAAATCTAAGGACATGGCATAGATTTAAATCAAAACACTTTCCTTGATCCTGCAGGGAAATGATGTAGAGAATTATGAATGTAGAAGTAACAAAATCTGTGATCTTTAATGCTATTAAATCTAGTTAAATGGTGGAGGTTCCCCACTCTTGAGATGTAAACTGAGCTCCTGTTGATTGTATCCTTGCCTAGCTTGTGCCCATTTTCCCCTTCACTTAACTTTGGCCTAGATGGTGGAGAGACAGGAAATGACATATTGAACTTGGGGATCAATCAATTTGGGACAGGAAGGACCATTTCACAGCTTGCCATTGGGAGATACCTGGCCCAAGTTGTAAGCCCACACCAAGTGCCACCCTCAGTCCAATCTATCATAGAAGGGTATTTAATAGGAAGCACTACCCTTCCAGCTCTCTTGTTTCCTCCAGGCTACCATACAGAAGGATGGGGCTTTTCCATGCTCTTTTTCAATCTACAGGGAGCACCATGAACCTCACCATATGGCCTAGTTAAACCAAGCCTCATGGTTGCCCTTCTCTCTCTCTCTCTCTCTCTCTCTCTCTCTCTCTCTCTCTCTCTCTCTCTCTCTCAAACTTCACCTGGCCTGTCCCCAGGGGGCTTACTAATTTTAGCCTGTGTACTTTGTAACAATATTTTGCAATAATAAAATCCTGAGCAATTTTAACATCTCAGAGAACTTCACCTTTTCAGTAACCTTAAATCTTCTGTCTTCAATCTTTAAATCATTTTTTAGGTTTTTGCAAGGCAACAGGGTTAAGTGGCTTGCCCAAGGCCACACAGCTGGGTAATTATTAAGTGTCTGAGACCGGATTTGAACATTTGAAAGCAGGTATTCCTGACTCCAAGGCTGTTGCTTTATCCACTATGCCACCTAGCCGCCCCTCAAATCTCTAAATCTTTAATAAAATCAGCAACAATCTCTTCTCCTTTCCAATAATGTGGACACCTCATTACACCAGACTGTGGAAATTTTCTTAGGTTCAACAACCAACCAATTGTTCATAAGGTCTTCAGGAGCAACAACTTGAAAAGGACTACAACCTGGAATAACAGTGCTGCAAAACTCTGAATTGTTGATAGCACTGAATTTCCAATGCCAGGAAAAAACAGATTCTGAACTGCAAGTACAGTGGTTATGAATTCCTGGTGTTAGTAGAAAAAACCTAACAAACAGAGGCAATGGAACAAGACACCATGCACGTGAAGGGTTGTGTAGTACTCTACTAAGGTTGAGGAAAAGAACAAAGCATCCAAGTAGGGACAGTTCTTACCATCAGAAGCCAGTTGAGGCAGAGACTTGGGTTGAAGAACTGGGAGTCATCAATAGTTAGAAGAGGCTGGGAAACTTTGAGATCCAGTACCCAAGGAAACCACAATTAGAGGTGATAGAGTCAGATGAGAATAACAGAGAAATAAGGTGGAGGTTAGAGGGGTGAGATACCAGGATTCTATGAAAAGAAAGATTCTAGGAAAAATAAATGTCAAAAATCTTGATCATAAAAGATAAAACAGGAAAAGCAGGAACAACAAAATATTAAAATGGCTTTTAGATATAGTAAAAAAGTTCAGATATATATGAAAAAACTGGAGAATAAAACTGGAATCTCTAATGAAACTTATTTTACCAAAGGAAAAAAGAGAACAGCAGCAGATAGGGAGTGTAAATACAGAAGTGATAGACAATTAGAAAAAGAGAAGCAAAAATCAAGAATGTTAAGAGAAATGATGCTCACTATGCTAGCAACATATACAGATTCCAAAGGCAGGATGGATGAAGACAAGCTAAGGATGACAAGATAACATTAAAGAACAAAAACAACAAATCTTTACATTATAATAAATAAAATAAAAAATGAGAACTACAAAGAATTTGTTAACATAGAAAATAAAATTCTAATTAAAATTACTCACAGATCTCCTCCAGGGTGGAGGAGTGGGGTTTGAAATAACTCAAGATTGCAAACTCTAACAGGTAGTGGCTAAATTTAACATTTCATTTCAGAAACAGTAACTTCTATGAGCCATCTGGAGAAAAACCTTGAAATACAAAGGAAAGAACATTTAAACAATGCAAGACTATTCTGTATACACTAGAAAAAGGAGGAATGGATGGAATTATTTGTTCTAAAGAGCTCTAAAAACCTATAACCTAACCTATAACTTAAAACCTATATATAGCCTAACCTAATCATGGAGGAAAAATCATGGACTTTCTGAATAAAGAAGAATTTAAAACAAAAAAAGAATTTAAGAGCTTATTTGCATCTCAAACACAACAAATCACAGAAAAAAATGGACAGAAAACAGCAGATAGCAACAGGAACACTGAAAGACTAGGAAAAGACTCCTTTCTAAATGGACACCAAAAGACAGAAGTGAAGGTGGAAATCTAGAAGAACTGTTAGTGAAGAGGTCATAATGGTGAGAACCTAGAAACAGCCTACTTACAAGTAAATGCTGCTTTTGTGAGACTACATTACAATGTGAAAGGAGTCAGGAAAAGGGGAAAGAGAAACTGGAAGGTATAAATGAGTAAGTGAATGCATGGGGGTTAAAATACAGAAATGAGGGGAAGTGAACTTTGAAATCTCAGAAAGAGAAGAACCTACAGGAGAGTTGATGAGAAGCGGGGGAGATGTTTGAAAAGGCGAGAGTAGGAGGAAGGTCTCTTGTTGTGGACATGGAAGGGAGTTCCATTGATTCATGGTCCTATGGGAGAAGGGAGATGAGGTTTTTATTTTGTCTATAGCCTAAGGGTTTTGTGCCTGAAGAATCTACACCACCTGTGAGGTGGAGGGCATTGGAATTGCTGGCAACAACACCCAAAGGAATAGAAAATCATTCTCCAGGGAAGATATTTCCAGGCAAATGTCAGGGGATGGGGGAGGAGAGCAGATGATCAAAAAGAAATGGTATAGAGCAGTAGAGAGCTGGGAAGCGTTTATAGTTGAGCAGTATTTTCTCTGACACCTGCAATAATTGTCAAAGTTCTGAGAATGAGACAATAGAAAAGGGTAATCCATGTAGGTAAATCCTTAAACTGGAAAGGAAAATAAAGCCTGAAAGGGATTGCTTACAAGACACACATTTAAAAAACAAAAAGCCTTCATTATAATTAGCAAGAGTTTGTTATAGGGGCAGTTAGGTGGTGCTGTGGCTAGAGCACTGGCCCTGGAGTCAGGAGTACCTGAGTTCAAATCCGACCTCAGACTTAATAATTGTCTAGCTATGTGACCTTGGACAAGTCACTTAACCCCATTGCTTTAAATACATTCTTTTTTATAAAAGAGTTTGTGGGGCAGCTAGGTGGTGCAGTGGATAAAGCACCGGCCCTGGAGTCAGGAGTACCTGGGTTCAAATGCAGTCTCAGACACTTAATAATGACCTAGCTGTGTGGCCTTGGGCAAGCCACTTAACCCCATTTGCCTTGCCAAAAAAAAACTAAAAAAAAAAGTTTGTTATAGAATGCAATGATTTTGGTTATTCTGCATTCCTAGGCTCATCTTCATATATGAAGTCATGTTTCAAAACTTTTTAAAAATTATTTTTGGCACTGTGCAAAATATATCCACAGATAGTCATTATAGCACTGCGATTGTTGTGATTTAGTAGTCTTTTAGAGTAGCTGTATCTAGTAACCTTTCTGATTTAGTTAAGTTAATACAGTCCATACTCTTATTACTTGTAGCTGTTATGACTCACCCATTACTGTATGCTTACTTTTTGTATGTGTTTTTTTCCCCTGGTAGAATTTAAAGTCCTTTAGTGCAGACTGTATCTTCAGTACCTAGGACAGTACTTGGCATGTAGTATAGTAAGTTTTTAAATAAATGTTCAATGATCAACTGGCACTAATTTTTTTACAATTGGTAAAAACTGCAAAAGATTTTTTTCTACAAGTATTAATTATTATCTAAATAGTATTTCCCCTCAATTACAGGTAAAGCTAGTTTTCAACATTCATTTCTGTAAAATTTTGAGTTCAAAATTTTTCTCCCTCCCTCTTTATCTCCCCACTCCCCATGATATCAAACAATCTGATATAGGTTAGGCATACCCAATCATGTTAAATATATTTTGATATTAGTCATTCTATGAAAGAAGAATCAGAACAAAAGGGGAAACCACCAGAAATTTAAAAAAAGAAAATAGCTTGCTTTGATCTGCATTCAGATTCCTGAATTCTTTCTTTGGATATGGATGGCATTTTCCATCAAAAAATTTAGAAGTTTGATCAATGGAAATCATTGATCACTGCATTGTTGAGAAGAGATGTCTATCATCACACAATATTGCTGTTACTATTCTTCTGGGATTCTTTTTGAGAATTCAGGGTCATTGGATATCAAAATGAAGTATAAGCATAGCTCTTTAGTGAAAGATTGTACAGACTTCTATGTATTAATAACAACATAGCTGATCATCACGACATATTGCTGTTACCATTCTATTGGGATTCTTTTTGAGAATCCAGGACATTGTATATCTAAATGAAGTAAAAGCATAGCTCTTTGGTGGAAGATTATATATAGTGTTATGTAGTAGTACAATAATTCATTGTAATGTGGACCTTCAAATGATGATGATTAGTATTAATGAAGCTTTCTAAGATTCACATAGTATGTTATCATGTAGGTTATGTATCTTGCTCAAGTTCATACAGCTAGTGTCTGAGACAGTATTCAAATTTAGATCTTTCAGATTTCATATCTAATACTCTCCACATGATACCCCATAGTTGATAAATCACATATTCAGCCCACATGTAAACAGGAATCTCTTCCATCACATATATGACACATAAATGGCAAGTAGTCATTCAGATTCTATTGATGATGAATTCCCTATCATCCAAAGAATTCTGTTGTAAAAGTAAGGTGGGACCAGGTAGTAAGAGCCCTAAAACACCAAGGGTAGAAGGGCTGGAAGTCAAGATAAAGATGATGATGATGATGATGATGATGATGATGATAATGCTCATGATGATATCATCAGTAGGAGTGAGGGGATGGAAGATAAAAACTATTGGGACCCAAAAGGGAAAATTTGATCTTTATATCTTTTTTTTAATTTAAGGCATTGGGGTTAAGTGACTTGCCCAAGGTCACACAGCTAGGCAATTATTACATGTCTGAGGTTGGATTTGAACTCAGGCCTCCTGACTCCAGGGCCAATGCTCTATCCACTGTGCCACCTAGCTGCCCCTGATCTTTATATCTTAAAGATAAAGAAACTCAGAGTATTGATATAGACAAATATGTGACTGTACTGTTAGGTGGTCAGAGTAGAGTAGAAGTAGGGTTTGGAACTGATGAAATTAAAAGATTTTGAAAGTCAGCAACTGATAAAAATGATCACCAATTGGATGTTGTAATGGATACTAGAGTCAATTTCACATCAAAAACCTTTATGCTTCTTACCAAAAATTAGGAAAGGTTTATTTAAAAAATAAATATTCCCACTTTTATTATACAATAATTATATTATTATTATTATTATTATTGACTACTCCCCAATTCCCTTAACTATTGACTCACCCAGTCTAAGTTCAATCCGAAATGATTAGCATGAGGTATTAATTCCTTTTTTTTAAATCTTTGTCTCCCCCATAAATATTCAAGGGAAAAAATCCTTAATAAAGCTTAGTTAGGGCTCATATTAGATTTATCCAAATATGAGTTCTAAGGATTCCAATTCCCATGTAAGCATTCACTATATACTGAAGCTATTGTATAGGAGTCACCACAAAAAAATGGATAGGATCCAGAAGACATAAAGGAACCCATTAACAAATACAGAAATATAAGATACTTAAATATCTAGCATTGGACTCTTATATATGATAAAGACACTTTGGGGCACTTCTGAACAAAAAATATTCTCCATTCATCTCAAACCTTCACCATCTGAACAACTAACTGACAGTAGTAAGAATGGCAAAGTTCAGTTCTTTGGTCCCATCATTACATTATTTTTGTCCTTCAATTACAAGATTTTGATCTTTTTTTTACTATCTTATACCTTCTCTAAGAAGCATGATGTTTTTGGAAATCTCCCTTTAGAAGGTTGGTATCTCAAGGCTTAAACTCTACAATTCTTGAATTAGTGATTGTTCACTAGGCAACATAAATCAAAACCAGAGATTTCTAGAATATCTTCCATCTTAGTTAGAAAGCTAGACTCTAATTAGATTCTACCTGAAGAATTAAAAAGATCACCTTCTCTAACCAGAAAGTTTGGATTCAAGAATATTGAACTATCTCTTAGACCACAGGGCAGTATGTTTTTACCACTTCCATATCCTTCTGATTTGTCACCATTATTATTTCTATGTCATGATAAAGGGGAAAATCTTTTCATTTTTCTGTCATACCTGGATGAAGGAACAAAAAAAAGTGGAAAGAGGGAGTTCCATACAGTGAAAAAAGTAAGAAAGTCAGGTAACTGAGTCCCATAAGTCTCATTTATTTGGAACTAACCATTCAGAATGACTTCAGGTATTTTTTCAACAAAGTTTTCAAGCTGCAAGTTAATATTTATAGTAGGTACCCTTCTGACAGGGTTCAACAGTCTACAATTTCATGAAGTTTACTAGGAAAAATAGATGTATATCTTCCTTCATCAACATCCTTTTCACAGTCTTTGAAACTAGGTTAGATCTTTCCCAGAATGTATGTATTTTTTTTTAGTGAACTGAGGTGAATGAAGGACTCTTTGCTACAATGGCTAGGAACTTCCTGGAATATTAAACTGGAGTAATGTGTAGAAGTATAATATCTAAAATAAAGGAGATAATAGTACCATTGTACTCTTATCTGTTCCAACTGCCTCTGAAATAATTCATTAAATTTTGAATGACATATATGTTAAAGGACAGTGGCAAACTCTAGTATATAAAGCAACTAGACACTATCATTTGAAAAAAAATACAAAAAACCTACACCATTGCAATATGTTTTTTATCTGATTGTATTGTCTTCAGTCTAAGTTCCCAGTCAAATGATATATAAAATATCAAAAATTTTCCTAAGAATTTATTTCATTTCACATATCCCCAGGATATATGCATCAAGGCAAGGCATGTGTTAAGCCTTGTCATGAACATCTAATTTGTCATTACCACTGCCCCTATGGGATAGAGAAGTTAGAAATATTTCTCTTTGCCTTGATTCATTTAATAGAAGGCATGAGAGAAAATGGAGTGTGAAAATGTACCTGCCACTAATTTTTATAGTATATTGGGACTCATGGCTATCAACAATATAAATTCAGTGTGCCATTCCAATGTTTTCTTCCACTATTCACCTTCATAATATATCAGTATAATAATTATTCCTCCAAAGTATCTTTTACTGGCTCAATGATTCTCCTTACATTTTCTGCTTTAAATAGAATTCCTGATCCCTTTTTAATATTCATTAATTCAAGTCCTACTGCTATGTTAAGACCCAAGTCAATCCTATGACTTCCATAAGGTTTTTCCCATTGAGAACAACTAGGTAGTGCAATGGATAGAGTTTTGACTCTGGAAGCAGGCTCTGAATTCAAAACCAACTTTAGACACTGACACTTACTAGCTTTGTTACCCTCGGTAAGTCACTTAACTCCAGTTGTCTAGCATTCAGGGCCATCTCCAGTCATCCTGATCTATTTTTGGCCACTGGACCCAGATGGCTCTGGAGGAAAAAGTGAGTCTTCTGACTTAGCACAGTGTCCCCTCACTCAAGTCCAATTCAGGTGCATGCTATAGCATCATCTCCATGATGTTATGTCTTCTTCAGGAACTAAATAAAAACAACAGAAAGACAGAAGCAGTTATTTTTATTCTTTGATACCACTATCCTTTAAACAAAGTTTAATATATTCTGTTTTTACTTATACATCAAAGTGATGGATATAGAGTGAATTAAATAGGGAGGTTTTTTTTTTTACTATTGGTGTTCACTATGTAATTAACACATTCAGAAGAAAGTAGGAAAAATAACTATTTTATTTTAATTACTCTAATAGTAATTCTTATACATTCATTTGTATATGTTGATCTTTGACAAGTCATGTTAGTCTCTGAAGTTCTTATCTTTTTTTTCATATTAGAATGGAGATTAAAAATGTTATCTCATAGAATGTACTGATCCAAGTGGATGCTTTGAGTTACTCTTTCAGAATAATTGTTCTATTAGTGAATTTATGTCATCACATTCAAAATAGAGCTTTTAGAAATTCCATTCTAAGTATGCTCATCTCTTTTTGGTCATTGACACTGGCATTATATTTGGTTTCTATTTCATTTTTAGGTAGCACTTTTGAACTTTATGTTAAGAAAAGGTTTTCAGCACCTTAAAAATTTTCAGTATCTCTCTCTTGAGATTTCAGTAATTCTTCAATTTCATACCTTACTTTATCAAACCAGGGCTTATGAAAGAAACAGTTTTTTTTCCAATGGTCTTGTAATATATAGCTGGGTAACATGAACTTGAAAGGACATTATTGACAAAAACATAGGATAAAGTTCTTATATATAACTTGCATGATCTATTTTTCAATTTTGCTATCAAGTAATTCTAATATATAATAAAAGCATTTATATCTTTAATCCATTCATGATCACTGACAGTTTATATAGATACTAGCCAGCCCTATTATCCTGTAGCATTTTCAGCATGTGAAACATTGATATTTCTGACTTGCTTTGATGTATCAGTCAATGAAAAAGCATTTGTCATTAAATGACTAAATTTTTCTCTGCACTGGATATACAAAGACATAAAAGTAAAGCAATTCCTACCTCTAGGTTATTATATTCCACTTGTGGAATATGTGAGAATTTGAAAAATAATACAAAATTAGTACACTGTAGTTTATGAAGTAGAAGACTAGTGATATAGAATATCAGGATAAGAAACATCTTGTACTAGTGATACTTAAGCTGCATCCTTAGAGTAAAAGATTTCTATTCATCTAACTCTTGTGTTAGTAGAACACAAAGGAGTACCACTCCTTTCACTGTCTTCCATGTCAAGCTGGTCAATATAAGTACTCCAGATAGGGTCAGTTTGCAATCCTATAATGACCCATTTATTTCTCAGAATCATTGGAGCATTATATTGGGTAAGATGCTAACATAGTCATATCAGATCCCAGGTGCTAAGATTTTCAGAACTATTGCCAAGACTTCACAGATACTATAAGGGTCTCAAAACTCCAATCTGCCTGAGCATCATCCTGGCTGGAATTTCCTAACTTCCCAATTTATCCCTCTTCAACTTAACCCTCCCACATTTATGTGTTTGACAGATTGGATTTTCAAGGGGATTGTTATAGTAGTTGTTATTTTAGCATATCCCTGCTATAGGTAATGCAAATTGGGTCCATTGATAGATCATTAGTTTGAATTTTTCATCTCAGAATGTTATAGAGCCTTTGTTCACCATGTTTGGGGCTACCAAAGCAAACACAAAAGACAATAAACCCTTCCTTGTGAAGAATTTTTAACCACTATACAGATAGAAAACCATGTGTATAAATGACTCATCTCTACCATTGTACTATTTTCTCTGTAGCATAATAAAGTAGTTAATTAGATCACACTTGAATGCCTATCAGTAAACTGCAGAAATGAAAATGGCCTCTTTTTTAGCTATGAAACAGAGTAAAAATATGTTGTAAAGAATACATAACTACACAGAAGATAACTTATCTGTATATATCCTTTTCTTGACCTATTCCCTCCCACCTTCTTTTTTTTTTAAGCCATCTAGACCTTGTCTTCACAGTAATGTCATAATCAGCAAGCTGAAAGGAAGGTGGCTGATAATTGTTCTTTATGTTGCTCTTTGTTTAGTATCTGATTCAATACATCTGTGTGGACACCATTTCATCACCTTCTTAGTAACGGAGGTGAAAAAAATCAATGGCAATCAGATTACATTGTTAACAGAAAGGCTAAAGGGCCAGTGTGTTAAGTTCACAGTGCATCACCTTTCATTTAAAACATTTCAGTTTTTTATTATTTATCTTTATTATTATTTATAGCATGAAGCCCACAGGGTTTTCTAACACAACGTGAAGAATAGCATTTATCTCCTGCAAAGTAGGATAGCTATAGTATTTTCAAGGCCGAGGACAGTTAGGCTAGACAAAATGGAAGATGTGGAAAGCCCAATGCCATTGTCTTTTTAAAAATGATTTTCTTTTTTCTGGTTCCCTGAACTTTATGATCTAAGTCATTATATGAGATCTCATCTATTATTATCCTTCTTATTTATTGTTTGTAATTATTAGTATCACTATGATTATCATCAGCAGGAGTGCAACCTACACTTTGTAAAAGCTGTAATATGCCAAAGAATAAAATCCCTCAGCAAGGGAACATCCAGTTGAAAGGCACAAATTGATAGAGTGCAGTCCCAAACAATAAATAAAGACGGATGTAAGGTAGTCATACACAGAGAGGTAGGTGATTATTGGGACAGGAAATGCTTTGAAGAACAGGTGGGTATTGAGGAGCCATTTGAAAGCAAAGAGGGATATGGTGTTATTTCAAACTTGTTATTGTTGGAGCTTAATGGATATTTGAAAAAATTTAATAAAAACCCAGCATAAAATATAGCCCTAAATTCTATATATACTCAAAAAAGTTAAAACTTTAAATTCATTTGATAGAAGCTAATGTTTTAAATCACTTTTAATAAATGATCATATTTTAAAGATATGACTATTACTTATGGTGGATAGCAAAAGAGTTAGCTAGATGTCAGAGCAGCTATGGTCATTTAAAGGTTAGGTTGCTATAAGTTGTGGCCCAAAACAATGCACCTTGATCCTCAGCTGGCTCTGGGCCTAATTGATCTTTCTTAGGAGCAGAGATTCTGTCTGCACTTTAGAATGAAAGGCACTATCATCTATAGCTTGCCAAAAGGAGAGGGAGAGAGAAAAGGTCCCTTGACCTTTCTTAAACAACATTCTGGCAGTCATATTCCCAAATGATTAGAAATCTCATAAACCCACCATCACCAGAGGAGTCAGAGAATACTCAGATCTCTCCCTTCCCCTACACACACCTTCTCTCTGAGATTATTTTTAATTCATTCTGTGTATATGTTGTTTACACATATTTATTTGCATATTGTCTCCCCAATTAAATTGTGAGCTCCCTGAGAGCAGGGATTTTTTGTTTGCTTGTTTTTGTTTGTTTGGGTTTTTTTCCTGAATACACAGTGCTTATGTTTCTGGAACATACTTAATAAATTCTTATTAACTTGACTTCCATCAAATATATATATATATATATATATATATATATATATATATACATATATATATATATATATATATATATATATATATATATGTCAGAATCAGCCATCAGATCTCTGAAGAGCCCAATGGTATAGGGAAGAAGGAGAAGGTCATAGGCTTTAGACAATATAAATTGTCATCTACAACAAACTGTATAGAGGTAGAGGTTGGGGAAGTTTGACTAATTTAATGGTTCAAGTATCATATTGGACATTCAGAGGGAAATGAGAGTATTTTTGGTATACTATCACTTATGTTTTACCCTCTTCTCTATTGTCAGTGGCACAAAAATTCATATCTGAATTTGATTAAATAGAGAAAGAATTCCAATGGTCTGAGGTAGGGCCTAGTTGTTGTATTTTTCCTTAAGGCTGTTGCTCGTGGGTTCTCAGTCTTATATTTCTAAAATGCTTTTTACTCCAATACTTATACATTAAAAGCAATATTTACTAGGAATCTTATCAGATGTAGAGAATAAACACTCCTTTCTTTGACATGACTTTTTAAAATTTTTCACACTTTGGCAACCACCTCCACCCCCTATATAATAGACAAACTTTATGAAAGGAAACATTATATGGTTCTATTTTATTTGATCAGAATTGGGTTCTCTAACTGACTTTTGGATATGGTTCAAAATCTAACAGAACTTTGCTGATTGTTATATTGATTCGGAGCTCAAGGTCACTATGGTGTCAAATTGCAAGTCCCCAAGAGTATGTTGATTTTCCTAGTTCTTTGAGGATTTGCGCATGATTGTCACAGATTTGTGATGATATTCTATGCAAGAGTTGCCTCTGAATGAAAGAACAGCTCCCAGCCTTATATGCTTGTGAAGATCTTTGTCTGGATTCACTGAATTTTTTTGTTTCTTCTCTTTTCCCTTGATTAGTTCAACCACAGAATTATGCTTACAGAGAAAAAAATTGTCTCATATCTTCTTGACTCTTACCCATTTCAAAGTCTAGCTCTAGCTTCTGCTGTATTCAGAACACTGCTATGCAAAATAATAGATTGACTACACCTGAATATGGTATTGATCTTTCTTGGGAAATGCAATGCTATTCCCCAAAAGGTGGTCAAGCAGGCTAGATAACAATTAAATAGTCTTGGTGGTTAACCTATTTGGTTAAATTCAGAGTTATATTCATCATACATATTCAGACAGGAATTGTTTTGATATATTAATTTTGCTTCTTGGAATTTTTCTTGAGTTTATTAAATTAATGTGAAATCATAAGGCTCTGCTGTGAAAGTTTCTAGGTTCTTGTTCTTGTCATTTTTCTGCAACAATGCTTTCCCTTGGTTCTTTTTATAATCCTGACTGTTTTTCCTTAGTCTCCTTTGTGAGATCATTGTCCTTTTTCTGCCCATTTTGTGTAGGGTTTCCCCCAAGGTTCTGATTTGAGTCATCTTAATTCTATAATCTCTCTCTCAGTAATTCATTAGCTTCCTATGGTTCATTACTCATTTCTATGCAGATCACTCCCAAATATACATACATCCCAATCTGAAATTAGTCCCACATTTTGAACTCAATTCTAAGCTCATTCAGTCTTGCTTCCAATCTCTTCATTCAACTGAAACTACTCTTTCTAAAGTTATCAATGATCTCTCTTTTGACAAACAGCTTTTCTTCTCAATCCTCCTCATTCTTAACCTATCTGCAGGCTTTGTCATTGTCAGTCACCCTTGCCTCCTGTATACTCCCTATTATCTTGGTTTTTAGACACTGTCCTCTCTTAGTTCTCCTAAATGTCTGATAACTCTTCAGCATGCTGACACACAATGGATATTACTTAAGACTTTTTCAGGGTCTTCTCTTTTTTCTTCTAGTATACATTACCTTACTTGATGTTCTCTTTGATTCTATTGGCTCTAATTTTCATTTCTATGCAGATAACTCTATGATAAATGTATTCAGTCCTAATTTTTCTTCTAAATTTCATTCTAGCATCATGAACAAACTTTCTTTTGGATAGCTCAGACTCAATGTTATTTAGGCATTTCTGACTCAACAAATCCAAAACAGAACTCATAATTTTTTCTTATAAATTTTCCTTCTCCCCAACTTTCCTTTTGCTGTTAAAGGCACTGACATTCTCCTATTCACTCAGGTTCACACTGTTATAAATTCTTCATTCACTTTTTTTTTGGGGGGGTGAGACAATGTTTTCTATTTTTTTAGGTTCTATATTTGTAACTATGCTAAACATAGGTCAATACTGAACATTTTGTGAGAGAAGAATCAGATCCACATGGAAGAAAGAAAACATTAGAGAAAAAATGATATTATATATTCACTTTTATTTATTTTATATATTTATATATTTTATATATTATATTTATTTATAAATATTTATAATATATTCACTTTTATAAAGTGAAGATAATAAGCTTCCATCTTTATTTAAACTCCACAGTTCCTTCTCTGGATACAGATGGTATTTTCCATCATAAGTCTTTTAAAATTGTCTTTGATCATTGTGCTGTTGAAATGAACAAGTCTATCATGGTTGATCATCCCTCCATGTTGTTGTTAATATGTATAATGTTCTTCTGGTTCTGCTCATTTCACTATCAATTCATGCAAATATTTCCAGGCTTTTGTGAAATCCAATCAGTCATGATTTCTCATAGACCAATAGTATTCCATCACCTATGTATACCACAGCCATTCCCCGATTGATGAGCATCCCCTTAATTTCTTTTTTTATCTTTAATTTCTTCATATCCTTTATTAAAATTTTTTATTTTTTTAGGTTTTATTTTTTCAAGGCAAACGAGTTTAAGTGGCTTGCCCAAGGCCACACAGCTAGGTAATTATTAAGTGTCTGAGACCAGATTTGAACCCAGGTACTCTTGACTCCAGGGCCGGTGCTTTATCCACTACACAACCTAGTCACCCCATCATCCCCTCAATTTCTAATTCTTTACCTGTATAGAAAGAGCTATTATAAATATCTTTGTACATGTGGGATTGTAACCCTTTTTATGATTTCTTCAGTACACAGACCAGTAGCTTCATTCACTGTCAATCTGCAATCCAACCTTCTCAAATCTTTTTACTTTTGCATTATTTCTTGCACATATAACCTCCCCCCCACATTTTTGTATAGACTCTCATCACCTCTCACATTGACTATTGTAAGACTATTCTAATTAAATTCTTGATAGGTATTTTTTGAATTGAAATTGTGGTCTACCATGGACTATACAAAATCCAAGATTGCATGAATATCAAATTATAACAATACCATAATTTTGGACTCAAAGACACCAATACAATTTTCAGTACAACAATATTTAGTCTCTACTTTTTACAGATAAATAAATCAATATTGGAGATATGGTAGGAAAAAGTAGGTTGGGCCTTATAGAAGCACTTTGAATTCCAGAAAAGAAAGTTTAAATTTTATACTGTAATCAATAAAGAATAACTGAAGCTATCTGAGCAGGGAATTAATATGATGAAAATGACATTTGAGTAATAATAATTTGATAGATTAATCAATAGTCTCTTTCAAGAGACTAAGTAAGTATGTGATAACAATGATAGGGGGATAGGGGGTAATAGTAGTGATCAAAAGATCCTTTTTTAAAAAAAAGAACATCATTCTGGATTTCTTCAGATTTGGTAAGTACCCTTAAGTATACATATGAATGTACGAGTAAGTTTTCCTTTTTTTTCTTAGTACAAGAATCTCTAATGAGCTGATTAAAATAGGTTCAACATATCAAACAATGATTTCATTTTCCTTTTTCCTTCTATAGCCTTTATTATAATAGTCTAAGTCAGAATCATCCTGTTTGGGTAAAATGGGCTGTAATTCTGCTATTTACATATGGGACCTCACAAAACCATTGTACTCCTCTCATACTAAAGGACCCTTAAGCTTTGATGCCTTCATTCTTTCAAATAATCCAATGTGTGTCTGGGTGGGTACTTTGTATATTCATCCAGCAAAGAATTTAATTCATCAAATCCCAGAGGAAAAGCAAGAAGCAGGAGAAAGAAGGCAAGTGATTGATTAAATTCAACAGGGTCTTCATTTTTCATTCCTTGAAAATGTTGTTCAAGTATCTTTTAGCTCTAACTGAATTCCAGGTCGAATCACATGTAACTATTAGAGACCTCTTCACCACAGAATCCCACGGCTAGAGTCATTTCAATTAATTAAGTGTTGCAGAGGTTAGTAACGATTTTAGACGGCAGAATGAAATTACTTCATGAAGTGGCAAATTCCTTGTGTGTTTTCTCCTTCTTCATCTGGATTATGGCAGACAGAAATTGAATTTTGTCAATGGATTAAAAGGATCTTTATTCCTAATGGCTTCAAGCATAAATGCAATGACTTGTGCTAAAAAAAAATGTATAATCATACAGAAGTCAAAGTAATTCATTCCCAGTTGAGCAGTTGAGAGGGCCCTGGTAAATTTAAGAAATGTGGCAAGTTCAAAAATATACATCATTACATATTCTCATATCCCCCAATTCTAAAGAAAAAAAATTAGAGAAAATATAAGTTCTACATTCTAGAAAAGTTATGCCCCAGTTATTTTATGCCCACCCAGTATGGGGCATTGTGGAAGATACAAAAGGAATATGAGAAGTGAACCTTACCCTCAGAGAAGTTATAATCTTGTTTGAGAGGAAAGACATACATATGAAGCAATTAAAGAACAATTCAGAATATATTAAAATGCTAACTTATATGGTAGGGAAAGAAATTGCAAATGTAATAAAGAACTCATTATACTGCTTTATACTTTGTACATTTTATAGACTGAATTAATGCATTGGGGGAAAGAGAAACTTACTTGGATGCGAATGATCAGGGAAGGTTTCATAGAGGTAACAAACATCTTAATGGGATTTTGAGGATAAGAAATGAGGATATAGAGAAAAAGGTGCTAGACACTTAAGGTGGGAAATCAAAAAGAACAAAAGTATAGAAGGGGGTAGGTTCGGAACCCATGCTTTCTTTAGTACAGGTAACTGGTAGATAAGGAAACTGTTACAAATACAGGTACAGGAGGGCACTTCCACTGCAACTCCTAGTTTTAGAGTTATCTAGAGTACTGAGAGATTAAAAAGTTTTCTCAGAATAACAGGAAGGATTTGTCAAAGGCAGGACTCAAACCTAAATTTTCTTGGTTTGGAGATCATTTTTAATTCATTTTGCCTGATTGACTCCGATGCTAAAAGGCATGAGAAAAAGTAAATAAAAGAGGTAGGTTCCTTAGAATCTAATTTCTTTAATAAGTAGATATGTTCTGAATATTTCAGCATGGTGAGGGGGTTGAAAGATCATTAAGAGTAAGGTTTAATAGATAGGAGTTCTAAGATCAAGTTCCACAACTTTAATTAATTATGTGATCATAGACAAATCATCTCTTTAGGACTCAGAGTCCAAAACTGTCAAATGAAGGTTTGGGGTTGGAAGATGTCTAGGAATCTTTCCACTGTGAACAATCCATGGCCTTATTGTTTTAATTCTTTGACTCAAAGATTTCAACTTAGAAGGATTTGAAATAAAAGAAAAAAAACTATTTATAAAGAAAAGTTCATCTGTCATTTTGACACTGTAGCTAACCTGACCTGGAATATGTACCATAATCTAAATCCTGATAATTCTTCAATTTTTCTTCTATTTTACTCATGAAAACTTTTCGGACCTCTCCCTATATGAATTCTAATTTTTAGCTATACTTCTACTATGACATAGGTTCATATGTTTACTTCTTAGTTGTCTATTCACATAAACATTGCTTTTCTCTGATGATATTGTAAGCTCCTTTATGACTTCTATAGCTTCTCACATAGTATTTTGCAAAAATGGATAGCAAAATTGATAATAATAAAAATAATAATAATAGCTCACAACTACATATAATTTTAAGGTTTGCAAAATATTTCATACATTATATCATTTATAGTTTTATTTATTTTATTGGTTGCTTAAATTGATACAGAAGTGTATATTGGTATAGGAAAGGAAGGAGAATGGGATATAATAATTCTGCATTATTTTAAAAAGATCTGACTCAGGGTAGTCCATAGAAGTTTAGATCTAATATGGGAATAGATGAAGATATTTCTAGGCTATTCAGAAATTAACCAAAGACTTGCTTAGACACAGCATAGAAAGGATAATTAATAAATATCTAGCATTTAGCCCAGGTAGACAAGGCTCACTTTTCCTCCATATGGAATGATGCCTCATGTGAATGAGGCATTTGGAGTCTGCCAAATCTGAAGGATCTGAATCCATGTGAACAAATCATTTTCATGTCAGACCTTTACTTCTCTAAGCTGATCAAATCTTAAGTATAGTTTTAATCCTTTTGTAATTCATGCAACCTTTGAGAATTCATTTTCCAACTCCTCCTTCCAATGATGAATTGGATCCCCAGAGCTTGACTATATCTTCCTGTAAGGGTTCTAAAGGTTCTGAAAGTTGATAGTAGAGCCAAATTCTCTTAGCAACAAGTAATTCTTTTTAAGGATATTTAATGAGCCAGCACAGTAGGAACAATCCTCAGACACACACAAACATCTCCACCAAGGTATGTGACATAATCTTTCTCAAGTAATATAAACTAATTGAGATTATCTCTCACCTAGTTATCCAGTTAAAATGGTATGGACTGTTTTCAACCCCAATCTTTTACCTTCCACAGAGAAACTACCCTAAGGTATATGAAAGAGTTCTTAGGAAAAACTAGCTCAGTTCCCTCAGGGAACTCTGGAAGGTGATTTTGTTCTCACTACATATGCCCAGGAGTAAATCCACAAGCAGAGATTAGATTGCCAAAAACGATAATAAAATAAGCATTTAACCAAGTAGGTTGGTTTGATAAATCCAGGTGAGTAAAAAGGAATTAAATATGTGAAATGATGAAACAATAACAAAAAATGGAAAGGAGTTTATTGAAACAGGATATGCGATGAAGGAAAAGACTGAATTTCATTTAGAATGGAGTTAGTAAAGGGATTTAAATAGAAGGGGATTCCTATATTTCAGAGATGGGGAACAATGGATATGGATTATTATATATGCTACCAGAAATTGCCAATATGTTTGCTTTGCAAAACTACTTTTTATTAAAGTTATAAGGAAAGGTTTGCTAAAGGAAGGGAAGAGAAAATGATACTAATTATAGATATATGTTATAACAAAGCAAAAAACATCAATAAAAATAAATACAGTGAAAAATAACATGGCAAGAGAAAAGAGAAGAAATAATAATATATACATCATAAACATACAGGCTGTCCCAAAAGTCTCAATGCAATTTTAAGGATGTATAGGTTTAAAGTGATATTTAAACCTATTTAAATAAAGCAACACTTTTAGGACCCCCGTATAGAGAATATATTCAAATGAAATACAAGGTAATTGGGTTGGACAGGGCCTTTGGAATTGAGAATATCAAGTAAGGTCTTTGTAGAAGATAATATTTGACATATGTCTTGACAGAAAAAGCTGAAATCAAAGAGGGAAAAAGTGGAGGAAATAAAAGACAGCTATTGCAAAGGTAAGGAGATATAAGAGTATTTCCTGTGTGAATAAGAGTAAGAAAGCCAGTTTGTCTGGAGGGTAGAGAGTGGGAATGAGAGGAGATAGTGTGGAGACATCTTTCCATAAAAAGAAGGATAGTGAGAAGGTCTAATCTGCATTTTAGAGAAATCATTTTTGCAGATGAAATGGAGGTAGAGAGGCCATGCAGGAGGCTATTACAACAGTCCAGGTAAGTATTATGGAATTCAAATGAGATAATGTATGTGAAAGCTATTTGGAAAAGCCATAGTATACTATATGGAAAAATTTGTCTATTTTTATTTCTTAGTACCTCAACTATGCTATAATCTACTAGGTATTCTCGAGGTAGGATGTTAGTCCCAGCCTTATGTACAATCCCTGATCAATAAGTGTATTTTGGGAGTGAACTAAGAATTATGATCCAGGTGAGTCTATGATAATCAGGTGTATCTATTCATGAGTATAAATTTCCTGTTCCCATTTACTCTTTCATCACTCTCCTCTCTCTCCTTTTCTCTTTCTCTCTCTCTGTGTTGCTCTCTCTATCTCTATCTTTCTGCCTCTCTCAAAAGGGAAGGAGGATATCCCATTTAAAACAATTCATTCTTCTGTAGATGATGATAAGATACTAAGGGCTTCATTTTTCAGGCCTAAGAAGACCACTGCCAGAGTTGCTTCCCTTTTATTCCAATCTGTCTAGAATGCAATCATAAAAGCCTAGAATTGGGAGGGGACCTTCCTGCTCTCCTACATCCAAATGACCATTTACACTAGGTCCATATTTCTTCTTTAAACATAGTTCCAGACTTATACTTGGTGACATAGGATCAACACGTGAATTTCTTTAAAGTTCACAATTTCCTCAGCATATGATACAACAATTCTGTGGGGACATTTTAGTTCATTTTGTGGCACTTCTGCTTCTTTAACAAACCATCCAATAGCCCTGAACTACTCAGCAGCTGATTTCCAGGAACAAAGCACTTTGTGAATCTATTAGGAAGTCATCGGGTCAATCCCTAATGCTTCATGGAGCCTGGGATTCTGGTCTGACTATTTCCAGCTTTGGTTTAAAGGTTAGGGGCAAAACTGAAGGTTTGGGACATTTAAGGGGTTAGGGTAGAAAATGAAGGATGAGAGGAAAAAAAGAATTAGATAATTTCATAATGGGTAAATATCCCATCCCTCTTCAATATATAATATTTCCTGTTCTTTTTCTTTTTTTATCAGAATACTTCCTTAGGTTAGAGAAACAGGTCTCTAACAATTACCTGATCTCCCCCTTTGTTTTTAATTTAAGGCAATAATGATATTATGTCTTTACCTTTAAAATTACAAACCATACCACTCCCCCCCCCCCAAAAAAAAAATTCCCCAACTTGTAGATCAGAATGAATTCTTTCACTAATTTAACAGTTTAACACTAACGGAAAAGAAGTTTTAAGAGCAAAGGGATAAGCTAATTATGGTTAATTGTGTCAGCCTGGGGTATCTGATTAGTATAATTAATCTATCCCAGTGGGAATTGATGCTTCTGGCTATGCCAGGTGAGATGTAATGAGTAAAAAAAAAAAACTATCTGGGAGTTCAAGGGGTCTTTTTGTATGGCTAAAGAAAGGCTTTTGTTTTTTTTTTTTTCCAGGAAAATTATGAGAGGCTTAAAAAATAGATGATTCCAATTATATTTGTTTTTGGAGTAGTTTTTTTGTGATGGAGTATTATTTTAATAATCACTTCATAGGAGTTAAGAAGTTGACATTATTCCAGATTTGATCTAAAAGTTAATCATTCACAGTGATAGTAAAACATTAGAGGCAAAAATCAGAGCTAGCAATAGCTAATCCTCTCTTCTCCAATTCCCTTTTAATAATACAGATGAATACATATGTGAGACATCATGGTAAAGCGGATCACAGAATCTGTTAGAAGAAAACCCCTTCATTTTACTGAGATTTAGAGAGCTTAAATGGTTTGTCCAATATTACACTGACAATAAGTGACAAAAGAAGGAATTGAACCCAGGTCCTATAAATTCAAGTATTGAACTTGGATTCAGGAAGACCTGGATTAAAATCCATCCTGGATAATTACTGTGAAATTACAGGTAAAAACTGTGAAACTACAGGTAAATCGCTTGACCTTTATATACCCCCCCAAAAAACTTCCTAAGATTTCAATATGAGATGGTGAAAGGATTTTGTACACAAGGAGTTGTCTATGAGAAAAAATTACAGCTATTCATGCATTTATTGCCCTTTATTGAATTTTCATTAATCCCTTTTGAATTCATTTATATTTTCCTACAAGATGTTACTTTTTAACAGTGAATTTCTTATACTTATAAACCATGAAGTACTTCTTTTTTCTTATTCTAAAGCTACTTTTTAGACTTTAGGAAACATCTCCTAGTTGGTTATTCTGATATTTGGTGAATAAGCCTGAGTTGACAAATATATATTAATTTGTATTAATTATATTAATATAATTATATTAGTCATTATAAAATTAATTTGTTCATTAAATAACAAAAAACTAATCTTCATAATTTATAGGTTCCAAAGGCTTATTATAACTTAATAGTGGAAGATCACTAAATCTGTGAACTTTTCTGTAGAAACCTATTGAGGTCCAATTATGACTTTACCTCCTCGTTGCTTTCTCAACACTAAACTTTTATATGGCCAGGACCTAATATGTGGCCTTTAAAAGAGAAATTAGCATCATTGCTTTGCCTTACCTTGTGACTTAAGTCATAAAATTCCAGTTTTATATATAAAATAAGCAAGAATGATTAAATAATCCAGAGCTGAAAGATCTATTTGGAAAAAATTTACCTGATTAAGACATTGTTTTTTGGATCATGCAAGACTCTTCTTCCAAAGTTTTCCTTTCTTTCCAAAGCTATGCTTTGCTCTTATTTTTATTTATGACTTTTTAAAAGTTCAGCAATATCAGAGATGTAGAGAGAACAGTTTCTGAAATGGAATTTGATGAGGTGCCTAACATGAGAGCACCTCCCACTGTGTATTATGAATGAGGAGCCCAGATAAATGTAGTAACATTGAGTTTAATTGGAAGATTTAGTCAGGCAGGCAAGAAAATCCCTTAACCATAAATAGCGACATGTGGGCTAGTATTCTAGCCACTAGTAATTGCTTAATGGTACAGAGAATCCCAGTGAAAAGCCCATGAGATATTCTTGCTATTAGTGTAAACTCAATTCAAAGCCTTCGTTTTCTTGCTTGGGTATTATGTGCACTTAGGAGATTAGATTAATAATAGCCCAACCTGATTTTGTTGTGGCAAGCACAATCTTAACTTTTCATGACTTTAACCATATTATTTCAGTAAGGCCCACCTCTTAATTGGACCTCACTATTACTATCTAAGATGAATAAATTCAGAATCTCATAACAAAAGACATCTAAGAAGTCAACTCTTACCACTTCCCACTCTTGTCAATGGTCCCACCTTCCTCTTTGCCCTCAGGCTTAAGATCTTGGCTTCCTCTTCACCACCCACATTCAGTCCATTTCTAGTTCTTCCCAATCTTCCTCTGCAATATACTTTATATCTTTACCTTAATATTACCTTTTAGAACATCACAGTCAGTTCATCTCTCTATGGACTTCAGTTTTTATCATTTTAAAACATGGGAGTTGACTAAGTAACTTCTAGCCCTTCCAGGTCTATATCCATGATCCTAATTGTTATCACTACATTAGTTAAAAGTGTTCCATCCCCATATTACAGTAAAACTCCTCCCAATTATACCTTGGTGTTATCTCCCATTCAATATAAGTCAAACGCTATCATTATATTTTCTATATTTACTATATATTTTCTATATTTACTAGTCTTTTTAATCATAATTTTATCAATATTATCAATTTTATCATAATTCTCTGTCAGTTTCAAGAACATTTAACTTTTTATCCAAATTTATACATCATCCAGTCAACAAGCATTTATTAATCATTTATTTATAAGACCAGACACTGTGCTAAGGATTGGGGAATACAAATAAAAGCAGAAAGACACTCTCCATCCTCAAGGAGCTTACATTCTAACAAGGAAAGATAACACATATAAGGAATATGAAAAGGATCAAAGTTATCTAGTGATGCAGAGGCATGGGAGAGGAGGTCCTGGGAGAACCTGGAGAGGACTGAAACATGTCTGGTTGACTTGGTCACTCTCCATAAATAGAGATTTAAGGTAGATCCATAGGAGCAGAGCCAGTGTGAATTCCTAGGGCAAAATGAGGTTTCAGGTGGTCTAACTGGAGAAAGAGGGACAGATATAGGGAGAGACAGAGACAGAGACAGAGAGAGAGACAGGAGAGAGAATAAAAGAGAGAGAGAAGAATGTTTTGTGATAGAGTCAATGAGGGCTTCTTCATTGAGGAGGGTGAGACTTGAGTTGGATCTTGGAGTATTATAAGATTTATCTGAGTTAGAAATGAGAAAGGAGGGGAAGCTAGGTGGTACAGTGTATAGTGCACCGGCCCTGGAGTCAGGAGGATCTGAGTTCAAATCTTAACTCAGATACTTAATATTTGCCTAGCTGTGTAACCTTGGGCAAGTCACAACCCCATTCCCTTAAATAAAAAGAAATGAGAAGGGTATATATTATGGACAAGGAGAATAAAATATATGTTTATGTAACATTTATATAAACATATATACATATACATACCCATTTTATATATATATATATATGTCATTTTGATTCTTGATTATCACATACTACTTAGTTATGCCTACTTTGAGGCAGCATATCATAATGATTAGAACAAGTTCCTCCCTGAGAAATCCTTCCCTAAATGGCATATATCTAATACACACATATATTTATGAATAGATATGTACCATATGCATATTTGACACACACATATCTGTATACATACACACATGTATGTGTATATATACATATTTATATATACATATATATACATATATATACATATATACACACATATATATGGACACACACATATGGAAGGTCAGGAAGAAGTGGGTTCAATGCATAGAGAAAGGAATGCAGTAACATGGAGGGAGGAGAGAAGAGGTCTGTGTATTTCTGAAGAACAGCACAAAAGCCAGTTGGTTGGTACTTCACTATGTGTGAAGTGAAGTAAAGGGTAATAAAGCTGGAAAATTTAGGTTGGGACCAGGTTAAATATGGCTTTAAAAGACAATCAGAGGATCTATTATTTGATCTTAGAAATAATAGGGAGTGCTTGAACTATAATGAATTGAGGACTGACATGCAGATTTGAGCTTTACGAAAATTAATTGGACAGCTGTGTGGAAGATGAATTGGAATGTGAAGAGACCTAGGGCAGGTAAAGCAGTTAGGAGGCTATTGCAATATACCAACAGCAACAACAGCAGCAGCAGCAGCAGCACTATACCAGGTGAGAAGTGATAAGGGCTGAATTAAGATGATGACTGTGAGTGGAGAAAAGGGGGATGATATGAGGTCTTTAGAGGGATAAACAGCAGTCTTATAATAGAGAGGATGTATGGCATGAGCAACAGTGAAGGATGGAGGATCACACAAAGTTTAAAAACCTAGGTGTCAGGAAAATTGGTGATGTGAAAATATGGAAGAAGAAGATTAAGACAAGGTATGCACAGAATAATTTCAAGATGAAAGAAGGTAAATAATTGGGAGCAATTAGGAAAGGCTATGTGTAAGAGATATCTAAATTGTGCTTTGACCAAAGTTATAGTGAGTGCATTCCAGGAGTAGGTATTGGTATTTGCCGAGGTCCAGAGACAGAAAGTGTAATGTCACATACTAGGAACAGCTAGTAGATCAGTTTGATTGGAATAGAAATGTCATAAAGGGAGCTAAATGTGAAATAAACCTAAAAATATGGGTGAGAATTAGATTGAGGAGAGATTTTTAAATATTATGCCAAAGGGTTTGAATTTTATCCCAGAGGCAATAGAGAACCATTGACGATTTTTAAGGGAGTTGGATGGGAGGATAATATGATTAGATATGCTACTCAGAATTGTCAGTCTACAGCTATGCAGAGAATGAATGGAGAAAGAGAATAAGGGGAACAACAAGTAATTAAGAAAGTAATTGTAATGAAGTGATAAAGACCTGAACTAAGGTGAGACTGGAAGTAGTGTGAATTCAGTAAAGATAAACATATGAAACATATTGTAGAGATAGAATCACTGTATTGCCAAACAAGTAGGAGACATAATAGATAAAGTTCCAGACCTATAGTCAGAAGACTAGAATACAGTTCTACCTAAGACACTTACTAGCTGTATGACCTTGGACAAAGTAATTAACTTCTCTAAGTCTCAGTTTCCTGAGCTGTAAAATGAAGATAATACTATCTAATTTATATGGATGACATCAAGATAAAAACATAAAGTATGTAAAGTGTTTTGTATACTTTTTTTTAGGTTTTTGTAAGGCAAACAGGGTTAAGTGACTTGCCCAAGGCCACACAGCTAGGTAATTATTAAGTGTCTGAGACTGGATTTGAACCCAGGTACTCCTGACTTCAGGGCGGGTGCTTCATCCACTACTCCACCTAGCCGCCCCTTTTGTATACTTTTAAATGAAATTAAGTTATTATTATTATTGTTGATTGATTATATAAAAGAATGAGGGGAAAGAAGAATCAGGGATGAATACAAGGTTACAAATCTGGATGACTAGACAGATAGTAATACCTCAACCACTCACAAAGATGGGGAAGTCTGGAGGGATGGGTTTAAAGGGAAAGGTCAGAAATTTTATTTTAGACATCCTGGTTTTGAGCTGTCTGGGTAGAAATGTCTAGCAGGCAACCGAAGACTGAGAAAAGAAAAACAAGAGTTAAATATAAAGTTATTTGCTTAGATGACAAGCTCATATTACAAGTTGGGCTAGGTCTAAAAGAAATAAACCAAAAACTGTAAGATAAAATGGACTATAACCATCACAAGAGAGGTGTTCATTCAGTTAAAAATGAGATCATGCCTTCTATTTGAAGGTTCTTTGGAGGCTTCATAGAGGATACTATATTTGAGATGGGATATAAATAGGGATAGAATTTCAATAAATAGAGGAGAGGACATTCAAAGCAGAGAAAACAGGATAAAAATTGTATAGAGAAAGGAAAGTATAATGAGTATTTTTGCGGAAAGAGAAGATTATATAATTTAGAAACAGGATAGCATACCTACCTAGCCTGTTGGATTGGAAGGAGGATGAACCTTGGAGAAAGAGGCCCTAAATTCAAATCCTAGCGCTCCCCCTTTTGGTCTGTGAAACCTTAGGGAAATCATTCACCCTTACTGGACATCAGTTTCCTATGAACTTGACAGACTTGGGTCTGGGGTGACAGGGGAGAGAAAATTAAATATAGCTGTGAAATTTTAAGCTTGAGGGCATAGACTTTGATTGGTGGCTTCATGACCAGAATTCAAATAGTGGTAACCCAGGTAGTCCAATTCAGAATAGAGTAGGACAATAGGTCTAGCATAGAGCCTAAGTAGCTAGCTAGGTAGATTCTAAATGTATATAATATTCAATTCTATTTACTGATGGAATGGTTATAGACACAGGTGGATGACTAGGTCTAAAGGTTGCATTAAATAACCCCAGCTAAGGATATTAAAAGGATTTAAAAGAAGGGGTCAAATCTACCATTATAGATGGTACCATTAAGAGAAATAGAGAAGTCAGGAGTAATTGTTATTTAGAGGTAGATTAAGGAAACAATGCTGAGTATAACATTAAACCTTAAATATAATTCAAAAGTAGTAGAAAACATTAGTGAAGAAAAAAAGTTAGAGAAAAAAGAGATGAGGAAGAGTTTAATATAAAGGAAAGGTAGTGATGGAGTTTAGAATTGGTGAGAAATAAAAAGACAACAGCTATAAGAAGACAAAATAAAGTGAAAACTGCCCTTCCTTGCAGGAGCAGATCACTTGATCACATGATTAGCCCAGGACTCTAATAGATCTTGCCTAATAGCACCTGCATCAAACTCCAGTGCATCAATGTTCATGATACTGATTCTGAGTCATTAAAAAAGCTTAAATTATGTTCAGTAGACTTCCTTTAAGAAGACCATCTTGTAATAAATTTTTAGAAGGATTACAATAAAAAGGTAATTTTTTTTCTTGATTTGCCAGTTCCTGAGATGAGACTTGAAAGCCAGAATTTTATTCTGTACACAATGATGAGTGAGCAGGTATATAGCATCTGATTCAATTTAAGTTAATTAAGTTATTTGAACTTCAGAAAACTAGAAGACTGAACAATTTGGAGTGACTCATCTATAGATATTGCTGGGAGATTATTGAGGAGATAGTACATCCCTCCCAGTCAGAAAGTTAAAAATTATCTTTATTTCCTCAAATTTGAAACAGCATATTGCTTTGGGTACCTGGGGGGCAAAGTCATTAGAGCACTAGAACTGGGATCAGGGAGACCTGAGTTCAAATCCAAATTCAGACAGCTATGTATCCCTGGGCAAGTCCCTTAACCTCTATTTGCCTATTTTCTTATCTGTAAAATGGGGATAATAATAATTCAACTGACTTCCCAGACTTGTGGTGAGTACCAAATGAGATAATAATTGTAAAGTGCTATATAAATGTTATTTATTATTACGACTCTCATGCACTTCAATTCTTGTCCTTTGTATTATTGTATTTGCTTCTGTATGCTATAAAGCCTTTGGAGGGAAAGTTTTATTAAGATAGGAACTATATCTTTTTTTAATCTTTGTCTCTCTCCCAGAATCCATCACTGATACCATGAAAGGTATCGAATAAAGTTTTAATTGTATTGTTCTCTACCCCCCCACTACCTGAGGAACCAATTCTCATTCCTATTCTACCTGGACTTGCCCATTCACATGAGCAAATTTATTTAGTAGATATGTTATAATTCTTTGAATCCATTTAGTGAAATTTATTAAAGGAGTAAATGAAGGAATCGAGAATCATTTAGTAAGCATTTACCATGTATAAAGCAGTAAGTGCTAGGGATAGAGTTAACAAAAAGAGCAGGATAGTCTCTAGTTTTTAAGAAACCCATATAACACATTTGGTCTTCACATGTGAGTCTTATAGAAAAACCTGATGTTTAGCAACTACTTTATTGATGACCAACTATTTGTAAAGCCCTGCTGCTAAACACTGGTGTGAATACAAAGAATAATTTATTTCAATTACTATTCAATGCCTCCTATGTCAATGCTATGTCAGGATTTCAGGGTATGAAACCAAAAGAAAAGAAATAACCTTCTAGCCTCAAAGAGTTGAAATGAGATGGGAAGATATGACATGTCTGCAAAATTATAGAGTATGTCCGAAGCAATGCAGAGTAATTCAGATGATCATTAATGTGGGAAATTGGGATAGATCTAATTTAAGAAGTGGTCCCTGATCTATTCTTTGAAGAACCCTTGGGATTCTCAGAGGTAATGGTGATGAGAGGGAAAAACTTACAGAGGCAGCCCTGGTTCTACAGTCAAGTAGATTTGAATGTGAATCCTGTCTAAGACACTAAATGCTTGAAGAAATCTAGGCAAATCCCTTTCCCTCTCTGAACCTTGGTTGCCTTAAAAGAGGCAGCTGTGTGGTCCAGTGGATAAAGCAACAAAGCAGGGATGGAGGAAGATCTGAGTTTAAATCCTATTTCAAACATTTACTAAATTTGTTACCCTGCCTTGGTTTCCTCGACTGTAAATTGGGATTCATAATAACACTCTTAGAATTGTTATGAAAATAAAATGAGATAGTATTTATAAAGTGCATGACATATTATATGCACTTAATAAATGATTTTCTTCAAATTAAGTAAAATACATGTTAAAATTAGGACCTACTTCTTAGGGTGGCTGCAAGAATTAACTGAGATAATCTATGCAAGGTTGTTTGTAAACCTAAAGGCACTATGTAAATGCTAACTAGGATGTAAAATGCTTTGCACACCTTAACCTGTAACCTAAGTGTGATTATTCCAAATGTGGGGGACCACTTATGCAAAGGCACAGGGGTCCTGTAGGAATTGGAATGAAATTTATAGGCACAGCTAAAGACCTATCTGACTAGAATGAAGAGTTCTAAGGAGGTAATTAATAAAGGATAGGTGGGAACCTAACTGTAGAGGGCCTTCTATAGAAAGCTAAGCATTTTTAATTTTATACTAAGGACAATTGAGAGTTCTTATAATTTCTGAGGGTGTATGTTTCTGAGGGCATAAGGGGAAGTAATTTGGTGTTTTAGGAATATCAGTTTGGGATCTATGTAAAAAAATGGGTGAGAAGTAGGAAGACAATTTAAAAGACTGATGCAAAAGACCAGGTGTGAGGTAATGAATGAGAGTTTGAGTTGGGGTAAAGATGGTGTGAGTGGAGAAAATGGACTGATTTGAAAGGTGCTATTGTTATAGAAGTGAAAAGATTTGGAAAGTAGTTAGATGGGGAAGAGGATGTTAGGGAAGAGTTAAGAATGACTCCAAGGTAGCAAACATGGATGATAAGAAGAATGATAGTATCCCATTGCAGTAATAGGAAAAATGTGGAAGAGGGTTGGGTTTAGAGAGGAAATATAATAAGGTATCCTTAGGATATGAGTTTGAGATGTTTATAGGAAATCTATGGGAATCTATGAAATTAAGCAGACTTAATGTAGAACTGGAGTTTAGAAGAAAGATTATAATTGGGGTTATGAATTTGAGAGGCAATTTTTTTTAGGTTTTTGCAAGGCAGTGTGGTTAAGTGGCTTTCCCAAGGCCACACAGCTGGGTAATTATTAAGTGTCTGAGGCTAGATTTGAACTCAGGTACCCCTGACTCCAAGGCCAGTGCTCTATCCACTGAACCAACTAGCCACCTGAGGGGCAAATTTAATGGGAAAATTAAAACATTTGGCATTGATAAGATTATGAAAGGAAAAGGTATAGAGCAAGAAGCCTAGAGAAGAGATTAGGAGGATTCCTGGACTGCATGGATGAGAATGGGGGGAGGATGATTGAGCAATAGAGTCTGAAAAGGAAGGTTAAAGAACACAGAACAATTTCCCAGAACCCAAGGGAGGAGAATGTGTTCAGGAGAAGGGAATGAATGGTTATTAAAATCTGCAGAGATGCCAAGTAGAAAGAGGACTGAGAAAGGGTCAATGATTTAGTAGTCAAGAGTTATTTGGTAATCTTGGATAGAGTGAATTCAGAAGAATGGAGGATCCAAAGCCCATAATATAAGCAATCCATTTTAAGAGTTTGGCTGTGTGAGGGAGAAGAGCTATAAGATAGTAGTTTAAGTGAATATCAAGCTTTAATAGATTTTTAAAAAAATGTTTATTTTTAATGAATATGGAGAGATCAAAGAGGAAAGAAAAAGAAAGAATAAGATGGAAACCTGGAAGAAGAAACTGGAAAGGATGAGGTTAGGAGCACAAATAGGGCAGCTAAAATTCATCAAATAATAGAAAAAGTAGCAGAGAATAAGGAATGATTAATAGGAGTTGGAAGATCTGCAGTGGGGAAGAAGAGTGAGCTTATGAAAGAAGGTCTTTATTGTCTTAACAGAGTGGGGGGGGTAAGTGAACAAGAAAAGTAGTTAATTGGGAAAGTATTTGTAGCAAGTATTTGGGAACTGAGCTGATTCAAATATACAAGAATAAGAGATAGCAAGACCAGACAATAAGATATCAGCTCTTTTTTTCTAAATTAAAGGTAATAATAATCCTTGGTCTTTGTTCAAACTCCACAGTTCTTTCTCTGGATTCAGATGGTATTCTCCATTGCAGACAGCCCCAATTTGTCCCTGATTGTTGCAATGATGGAATGAGAGAGTCCATCAAGGTTGATCATTGCCCCCACATTTCTGTTAGGGTGTAAAGTGTTTTTCTGGTTCTACTCATCTCACTCAGCATCAGTTCATGCAAATACCTTAAGGATATGATTTCTCTCTTATCACATTCAATTTGGATCAATGCATACCATGAAAACAATGTAAAGACTGGCAAATTGCCTTCTATGGGGGTGGGGGGAGGGAAGTAAGATTAGGGGGAAAATTGTAAAACTCAAAATAAATAAAATCTTTAAGTATAAAAAAATTGAAAAAAACAAGTGGTAAAAGTATATGAACAGGCAGAAGAATAGAAGAAATATAGATTATTAAGAGCAATATAAAGGATGAACTGATAAGTGAAATGCAAATTAAAATAGCTGAGGTTTCTCCTCATATTCATCAGACTGGCAAAGATGATTAAACAAAGACTGAAGAAACTCTAAGGGGATAGGCACAAGAATGGAGAATGCACATATTATGAAAAATAATTTGGAAATAAAATATATACATATACACACTATATATAATTAGTTATATAACTATATAAATAAAATTATTTATATCATTGTATATGTATATACATATATTTACATACACATCTAAATATGTACATAAGCACACATATATATATACCTATACACATATACACACTCATATATATCTTCATAGAAACATAATTATAGCTATAGATAAGCATAATTAAGTAAATAAAACAACACATTAGCCATGTCTGAAAATGTATATCTCATCTTGAACCTCTAGTTTTCCACATCTCTGCTAAAGGTTGGAGGCATGTTTCTGTTTTAGTTTTCTGAAATCATAATTGATCACTCAAATGATCAGAATTCTAGTCTTTTAAAGACTTAAAGGCTCTCATAGTCTTATAACTATACAATATAGAGCTCTAGATATATGTAGATATAAATGTGGAGCTGGGTATGAATGTAGATATACAGATATAGATATGATTGGAGAAAATACTTAGAACCAATGTCAATACCAATATATTGGGGTAATGGTTGAACAATTGTAACCTATAAATATTAAAAAATATTTTATCATAAGAAAAAAATGAACAATTCAGAGAAACCTGTAAAGATTTTGATGAACTGATAAATAATGAAATCAGTAGAATCAGGAATTAAAACAAAAATTTTGCATGATTACTCTAATAATAGTAATAGCTAACATATTAAGTTCTTTAAGGCTTGAAAAGGACTTATCTTAAATTATTTATCTCTTTTTATCTTTACAACAACCTGGGTACCATTTTATAGATAAAGAAACAGACTAATAGAGGTTAATAACTCACCTAAGGATGCATAGCTACTGTCTAAGGTTAGATTTGAATCAGGTCTAATTGACTTGAAATGCTTTATTCAATCTACTGCATCTTTTGGCAACCTCTAATGTGAAACAAAAAATTTTGAAAGATTTTAGAACTCTATTGGAATGATAAATTATGATTCAGAAAACTAAAACTGAAACATTCGTCCTACCTCTTGGCAGAGAGGTAGAAGACTTAAATTTTCAGCCTTGGCTAATAAGTTGTTTTGTTTAATTATGATTAAGATTATTATTATTTTTACAAGAGATTCATTCCTTAGGTGTGGAGGGATAGGAACAAGAATCAATGTGATATGAAGTGATAGAGATACAATAGTAAAAGAAAATTTAGTCAATGAAAATACAAAAAAAGAAAATAAAAATTTCAGAAGAGGATATGAATAAACTGGGGAAAATATTTTACAATCTTGTCAAGTTTAATATATATATTAAAATACTTTCACATTCAATCTTTTTAATATTTATATTGAAATGTTTATGTGTTTGATTTATTGAGTATCTAATAAGCAAGAAGAATGCATGGTTTTTAAAAGAACTAAGTGTCAGGGAAGCTCCTCCATTGAGAGGGATTAGGAACAAAGTGGTGTGTTTGTTGACTGATTTGAGGATAAAGGAAAAGAGGAGAAGAGGAAGGGAGGAATAAGACATGATCTTCATTTAGGAGGACTGTATAATTTCATTTAAAAAGAAAAACTCAAAACTTGAGGTTGCTATGAAAATCCCTCTTGTTACTTTATAGTCACAGCTTCAATAATTTCATAGATCTCTGTTAGCTGGTACTTTCTGCAACCCATTCATGCCTTCTCATCCTATGGGATTCTTGTTTAGATCTTTCCATCAATCATCCACGGAGTATATAACCAAAAATGCTAGAGGTCTTTCCTTGGGTCTTTTAATATTTTGTTCAATAAAAGTGCTATCTATCTGTTATCCCTTGATCTCACTACATGACTAGTTCACCTTTTTCCTTCATACATGTCTTTTCATATACTCCCTCTACAGCCAAAAAAAAGAAGCCCCCCCCCCAAATTTCCTCCCTTCTATCTGGTGATAGCAATAATATTATTATCTTTAAACTACTACTACTACTAATAATAATAATAATAATAATAACAATTAAAAGCAACTAGTATTTATTTAGCTCTTTAAGGTTTGCAAAAAAAAGTCAAATATTATTTCTTTGTCCTCTCAATAACCGAGGGAGCTAGGTTCTATTGTCTCCATTCATAAACCGAGATAGATAAAGATTAAGCAACTTCTCCAGGGTGCACAGCTAAGTGCTTGAGGTAGAATTTGAACTCAGATCTTTCTGACTCTGGGCTCATCTTTCTATCCAGTAGGTCAACTAGCTGCCAAATTTGGCTAGATTAGTCTGTAAATGACACTCACCTGTGATACAGCCTGTTTCAACTTGATAGGAACCATGAAAGACAATACCCTGCTAGCAAAATCATTGACAACTCAAAGTTATCTCCATGCTTCTGTGATACATCAGTGTAGTATATGGGTTCATATATATTCACAGAGCTAGAACTGAATATGCCACTGTGGAATCAATAGTCAAATGCCCTCTAAATTATGCCACTTCTCTAAAAACCCTACTAAAAATTCTATAGAAGGATTTCTTTGACAAACCACACTCCACTTTACTTCTTCCATTTGCATCACTATTTCCTCATCACTTAAGCATTATAGTTCCATTTAGTTCTATTAGTGAACACTTATTTACATATTTAGTTATTTTTATGGCCATGTATATTTCTCATGTCTGTTTATTATTTCCCCCATTAGATTATAAGTTACTTGTAGGCAGAGACTCTTTTAAAGAATCAGTTTAATTGATGCTTTTTGTACTTTTGTTAACAGTGACTTCTGGAAATACCTGCCCTCAAAATTGAACTCTCCTCATGAAAGAGAAAAAGAAATAGTTAAGCAAAAACCTCTAATATAGAGACTGACAAAGTCTGACAAAGTATACGAGTATCTTGAGCAGCAGTTTTTGAAAACTCATAAAATATGTAATGAAATACTCAATTCAAAGTGAATTCTCAACATGTCATATATGTTATTGACTTGAATAAACTTTTGAGCAGTTTTGTCTCAATTTTTGAAAACTTGTAGTCTGCATATTCTTTAAGAGAAAATTATGATTTTTAAATTTTAAGAAATATATTTGCTGTTATTATAAGAATCAAGGGTAATGAATTTGGAGTGTGAAGACCTAGAGGCTAAACTTAATTCTGCTCTTTACTCCCTGTGTGACTTTACTCAAGGTCACATTCTCTTTGGACTTCATGTGTGAAATAAAATGTAGTATATAATCTAAGGTCCATTTTTTTTATCTAAATCCAAATATTTCTGAGGTTGTTTTTTAATCATCCATACTTTGGCATGATTAGAATCAAAAGCATCACTGAAATCTACCAGAAATCCTTAAGTTACAAGTTCTTTCCCCATGAAAATTTTGATCAATCTTATTGAGAAGTAGAAAAATCAATAACTTTGAATTTTATCTTTATTGCTTCTTTTTATTGCTTTTGTTGGAGTATTCATGGGTAATAAATGATGACAAGGACATGGAAAAGATAAAAAAGTTAGGAAAGCAAGAAAGAAGTCTACTATGTATATAAACTGTAGCTCTCTATTTCTCTTTATTAATTTCTTCTTTCTTTCTTTTTTCTTTCTTTCTTTCTCTTTCTTTCTTTCTTTCTTTCTTTCTTTCTTTCTTTCTTTCTTTCTTTCTTTCTTTTTTCTTCTCTGATTCTCTGACTCTCTCTCAGCAGCTAGGTAGAATGGTGAATCAACACTAAACTTCAAGTCAGGAAGTCTAAAGTCAATTCTAGACTCAGACACTAGTTGGAGTGAGTGACCCTGGCCAAAACATTTCACCTTTGTCTGTTTTCTCAACTGGTAAAATGGAGGTTCAAATGAGAAAATATTTATAAAGTAGGTAGTATATTTCTTAACACATGGTATGTCTACAACATGCCAACATGACTGTGCTAAGTACTTATATTATGTTATATAATATATAACATATATCTAAATACTTATTCACAACCCTCTTCTTGCAAGAGAAAAAATAATACAAGAATTTTTCTTCCTTTGATATGAGATAATAATGTTTTTGTTAGCTGACTGTGATATTGCAGACTTTATATCTAGTAGAACTCAGAAATTCTGAACCCCAAGAGGACTTATGTCAGTCAAGTGTCCAGCACTAAGTTCAGCACCAATGTAGTGAGCTGCCAAGGATGGGTTGGAATGTACCTGTGTACCAAAGGGGGAGACCAGGCTGCCTGAGGAGGTATAAACTAATAGAGGTGAAAAACAGAGTAGATCCACATGACTAATATGGAAATATGTCTAACATAGTTGTGTGTGTATAATTTATATTAGATTACTCAATACCAAGGGAAGGAGGAAGAGAGGGAGAAAAGGAGGCAAATTTGGAACTCAGTATCTTAAAAAAATGAATGTTGAAGACTATTGGAAAAACATTTGGAAAAAAATAAAATTAAGAAAAAATGAGATAAAAATTTCTTCCATATGATCTTTTTTTGGGGGGGAGGAGAAATTATATTAACAATTAATACATTTCCAGAATTAAAAAAATGGTAATCCAAAGAAAACTAACTAAAATAAAAGCATAATCAAGGAATAAATTTCCAGAAAATTTTCTATAAGTGGAATTAAAAAAGAAAATTGACAGTAAAATATTTGTTCTCCATAACTATTCAAGCAGCAGATTTTTTCCTTTTTTTTTAACTAACAGGATTACATCCTCAAAAGAAGTGCAGTGGTCAGAAGACCTGAGTTCAAATGTTGTTTAGTCATTATTCTGCTGTGTCTTACTCTTCATGACCCCAAATGAAGTTATCTTGGCAAAGATATTGGAATGGTTTGCCATTTACTTCTCCACCTCATTTCATAGATAAGAAAATGAAGGCAAATAGTGACCTGCTCAGGGTCACACACAGCTAGCAAATATATGAAGTCAGATATGAACCCAGGAAGATGAATCTTCTTAACTCCAGACCCCAGCAACCTATCTATTGGGCCACCTCAAATTCTGGCTCTGACACATTACCTGGGTGACATAGGGCAAGACTAAGCCTTAGTTTTTTGTAGGTTTTTTTTTTGGTCTCTAAAATGAGGGGATTGGTTTAAGTGGCTTCTAAGGCCCCAATTATATTTAAAAATATGACCTTATGACTAGTTGACTTCTCCCTTCTACCTCTAAATTTATATTATTTTCATGTTCTAAGGCTAACATGTCTAGAGTTTATGACTTTCCAAATTTACAGGTTTTGGAATCTCAAGGCCAGCTCTTGAATAATTCAAAACTTGTTCAATGGAATTTAAGAAGTCATGCTATTGAAACAAACAAATTTAAAAAATTGACAACAAACTTTGATAATTTAAACAACAAGGCCAATGGCTAATTTTGCAGTAGTTTTGAGTCACTACTCAGTTCAGGAAATATCAATGTGCTTGATTTAGGTTAATCATGATATATTTTCTCTTAGATTAAAAGAATGTTTATCTATTTTTAAATGTTCTGCCTCCACCTGAGTGTTGAATTTGTAAATTATGAGTACTTCATTAACTACAGCAAGATGGAAGTAATCAGAGCATCAGACATTTTCTTAACTCATTGTCAGAAATTATACTTTTCTTGACAATGTAGACTAGTTTAAAGATTAGGTAAAGACCTAACTTTAACTCAAACCTTTATCCAAACAGACCAACTTCCATTCCAACATCCAGGAACATTTTAGGAAAAAACCTATAAACTATTTTTCTGACTTGGTAAAGAGTAAGTCACTAAAATTTCTAGAAAAGTTCTTTAAAAGTATTTAATTCAGTAATATCAGAAATTGCCACAGAAACTGAAAGTTTACCTTAAACTTTAGAAAACTTGATGGTCAAGCTCTTAACACAATAGCTTGAGTTCGTTGGACTGAAAGAGAGCCAAATCACTGCTTCAGTTCTTTCCTCTCACTTTGATAAAGACTTTCTTTGCCACCAAGGGTTAATTTCAAGCAAAACTCACCACTAGGCCTATCTTATTTATTTCCAATGAGCCCAACATGGTGATAACCAGAGCAATATTGAGTTGGATGTGATATTTCTGCTGTCAAAAACCCTGAAGTTTTTTTTTTCTTTTTTTAACCTCTCCATTTAAGATCCCAAACTACTGCAGTGGGCCTGTGGGCATCTCAGAAGCTACCATATTGCACAATGTACTATCGTCGGATGTCATATTAGAGCTATACTGCCAATCGCATTCAATAAGTAATCTGGCATGAAGAAAAGTTAACTGAATTAGTGGCCAATTGGGACACTTTGTGACCTACTCTTTAGGAACCAAGTCCTCTGAACTTTTCCATTATCCTTCGCCTTCATACTTTAATAGGGACCAAATCTCCATTAACAATTGAACGGCAACAATAAGTGCCATCAGGAAAAGGAAATTCAATTTTAGTGGGGGATGACAGCCTTACCTTTTCGCGCTTAATTGGCCGTATTGTCTCCAAAAGTTAATTGGTTACTTAGTCCAGGTAGTTAGTAAAATGTTTAGCTGCGTCAAAAAGCTCAGGCTCCCACTGTTAATGGGGCATGAAATGGAATGTTTGATACTGCAAATAAAATCAGTGATATTCAAGGATGTTATGGTAGGTAATGCGTTGAAACTGCCATTTAATGGGTCCTGGAAGATTAGGGTAGTGTCAGCCGGAACCGCCCGGTCTCTTTTCTGACATTGTTAGTTGCCTCTTCATTTACTTAACGGCTGTCTGCACTGATTACATAGGCATAAAACTCCCTACAAAAAAACAACAGAGACACGCTCTATTAGCAGTCCAATTAGAACTATTTGCATATTACAGTTCATTTCTGCTTAAGTGAATCCCTAATACAACTTTAGGAAAAAAAATTCTATTGTGTCATTTGAAAGAAAGAGAAAAGAAGAGCCTAAAAGGTGATCTTTTCCTCCCTCTCTTTTTCTCTCATTCCTTTGCTCTGTCTTTTTTCCCCCTTTTCCTCCTTTTCTCTCCCTCCTTCCTCAATTTTTTACCCCATCCACTGGGGTAGACATCTATGTAACTATTAAATTGAAACGAAATAAAAAAGTTTGAGTTTGAGGAAATCTTTTCGATGTTTTTACAGATAATGACGCATTCCATCAAAATTCAAAGCTATCATATCTTCTCTGTGCTTATCTGATCAAAACTTATAATTTCAAAATTAACATTTCATTTTATAGTATTCTTAATCATCTTCTGGCTTGTATTTTCGTATAGTGCAGATAATATAGGTAATAATGACCTTGTGAGGAAGACACTTTATATTGCCTAATTTATCTAAACTACTTGCAGATAGAAATAATGCAATTTTTCTGCCTCTGATCCTCTAAAGGTTATCATGACATCAAAAATGGGATTTATACAATATAAATCACAAAGAGTACCATGGAAACCAAGGTTTTGATTTTATAAACAAAATATAAAACAATTCATGAAGTAAACTATGTTTGTAATTATCAGGTTGCCCTAAAGTAAAAAGATTTAGCAAAGCTTAGGAGAATATTTCTTCTTTTTTTTTCTAAAAAAAGTTTCTAATAATATCATGGCATTTTAGAAAGACTTGTGGAAAAATGTGAATATTTTATATTTCATCATCATTACTCTATTTTTTTAGTTAAAATCCTCTAATTTTATAGGATAGGTCATTATTTTTCTGTTTCCAAACAATATAAGCAAAGAGCAATTTGCTCTCTTAATGTAATGCTTTAAAAATTATGTTATTTTTAGATACAAAATTTAAGAAATTCTCAAGAAACTTCATCCCATCTTCTTGGGTAAAAATGATTAATCCCTTAGATTTGTAGTTTGCTCACTGTGTGTGTGTGTGTGTGTGTGTGTGTGTGAGAGAGAGAGAGAGAGAGAGAGAGAGAGAGAGAGAGAGAGTGAGAGAGAGAGAGAGAGAGAGAGAGAGAGAGAGAGAGAGAGAGAGAGAGAGAGAGAGAGAGAGAATCTGGCAGAGTTAATTGGCTGAAGATAGTGTTTACTGAAAGGGGAAATGGGGAAATGGGACATGTTGATGATCAAGAGGGAGGGAGTGAAAAGAATGGTAGAATTGGAATCAGTACAGGACACCAGAGTATCCTGAGAGTTTCAGTGCTTTATGCTGGAAGTCAGTCCACAGACTAAAAACAGTATAAACATGAAGTCAAAAGATTTCAATTCACAGTACACAGGTATCTGTTGAACTTTTTTGTCCTAGTGCTAATTTTTTCAGCTTCTTTCCTAAAGATTTTATTTTAAAGCAATCAACAAATTGTTTACATAAGCAAAATATTGCTTCAGCAAAAATGAACAGAAATCATGTTTTCCTCCATTTAATCTGCAAAGAGATGGTTGTATATTATTTTCTCAGGACACTCATGGATTAACTATATTTTGAGGCTATTGTGTTTTAGGAACTGCTAAAATGCATGAACGCACACAAATACATATACACCTTTCATCCTCTAATTAAACACTGCTGGAAAGCTCTTGAATCTAGGGACTGTTGAAGTATATGTTGTTTTGATAATTATTATTTGTGAAATTGTAGCTCACCTGGCTGACATATCTGCTTTAAACAAAATCCTGTTTTCCCCTTAGATCAATGTTACTGAATTTCCTAAAGTCCACATCCTCTTTGAAACATCAGGCCTAAGAACCAATGAAAATCTTTCCATCTGCCTACTGATTGGTCCTCTCACCTCAAACAGTCCCCAAGATGACATATTTGGCTGGAAGAAGCAGAGCCATTTGATTGGTGCCTGGATTAGAGGTACCTAGATGAGCCCAGGGGAGATCTTTGATGTTCAAATGCTAATGTAAATACCGACAGAGTTATTTCCAAAGCTCATGCAGTTCAATTCCTTTTTTACATGCAGACCTAATTTCACAGGTCAGCCAACCCACCTCCACTATTATCTGGATTTACCGATTAATAGAGGATTTTCGTAGTTGGCTGTGACAAATAGAGGAACAGGGATGGGGATTAAAAGGAGGGAAGCTAAAAATATGAGCAGCCTCCTACCTGGTCTTCTTTCATTTCATTTCTTCTATTTATTTTTTATTTAATTTCATCATTTGAACAATTAAAAAGAAAAAAGAAAGACAAGAAAAGCAAACAAACAAAAAGCAACGCAGCCAGCCCTCCATGTGGAAGGCAATATTCTCTATCTGTCATTTTCCATTCTTTTCACCACATGAGAGGAGACACAGTGTGAAATGTGTGGTGCTGGCTGCAATAGGTATTGTTTTTATGCCCTGTTGGCTCCTTTGTATCTTTCCTCCCGCTTTTATCTCACACTCATTAACACAGCCACTAGATGAGCGCTGTCAGAAGCAGCACTCTGACACTCCAAGCCTATTGCTTCATCGCAGTAGCCCTGCCAGTGGTGGTTACAAAGCCAAGGATGGGGAGGGAAACAACATCAAGACACGCACTTTTGCCCCTGAAAGCAGTCTTTGCACCCTGCCAGGAAAACGGCTCTCTGGAAAAGCACTGCCTGCTAGTAAAATGGACTAAATCAGTAAACAGTGATTAAGGCTCTGGCACCACTTTCTGTTGTCACCAACTCAGATGTGATGCTTTTTCTTACCTCCAAAAATAAATAAATAAATGGGTGGTTTTTTTAAAAAATTAAATAACGTCCAATTCAGACTCTCAAAGGGGTGGAGAATGAACGCTTATTCGTTGAAAGGGAGTCGTATTCCTCAACTGAACAATAAAAATGAAATCTTAAAAAGAATCCCTCCCCCCACTTCATTTTGGGTTTTGCAGTGAGAATTGCTTTTCTGAATAAAACATCAAGCAAAGGATGTAAGGAATAGTCTCTTCTCTACTGCTTCCCCTTCTATTTGTCTGATTCACAAATATGCATAACAAAACACAAATCAAAGCAGCTAGGAGGAGAAATCGCAGGTATCATAATAAGTCTGAATGTGTGTTGTTTGATAGAAACATGTCACTTCACTAAATCGGTTGTTTTAGTCAAAAGAAGAAGATGTTTAAACAAAAGTTATTATTCTGCCTTCTTTTTGAAGATATTGCTTTAATGATATTGAAATCTGAATATTATTAAAACAAAATTTGCTTTTTCATCATTTAAAATATTTTTGGGGGGGATGGCAAAAGACCCAGAAAGTTGACCAGGTATCTTGGAATGCAGAATTACAATTTGAAATGCCTTGGAGGCAGCAGAGAATTGGTCAGAAAAAAGTCAAAACCCAATAATAATTAGAATGAGCTTCTCTCTGTGCAGGATCACACGTTTGGCTAAAAAATAAATTCTGCAAATATATAATGAAGGATTAATAATGAATTGAATGCACATCAGAATATGTTCTCCAGTATTCCCTACTACTAATTCCCTGACTACCATATTATCCAGTGCATTTTCATTAAAATAATAAATTAATCAAAAGTTTTACAACTATTTTCATTTAATAAGCACTATTAAATTTTGGGATTCTTATTACATCATGCATTCCTAAATTCAGTATTGATTATTCCAGCAGAGTGAATGACTTCAACGCATTTTTCTTTCTAATCTCCTGTATCTTCTCTCTATTTTGTCTCTTCTCCTTAGATAAACTAAAGAGAATAATGAATGGAATATATATTGGATTAAGAGCTATAAGAACAGGGCTCCTTTGCTTATTCTATCATTCCCTCAAGCAGTCTTTGGGTCACCTTGGGTAAGTCATTTAATTTTTCTATAGTTTTCTTCATCTGTAAAATGAAAGAGTTGAACTAGATCTGTAAGGACATTTTCAGCACTATAATTTTGTAAATACCAAATGACAGTTGGCAATAGTTAGAGTATGGGATTTAAATGTTTCTATGTGCAAAGTTTAATTGTATTAAAATGAGACAAAGATACCTGAATTTATGCATCCAAGTGTATATTATCTCCTTGAGAAAAGGCAATTTGGGAGGTCATATATATTTCAATGAAATAGTCATTGCAACAAACATTTTTGAAATACCTCTTTATTAGTCTTTAAAACAAGGTGATGAGACACATGAAAAATAAGTCTTATGGGTGTTTATAAACACCTCTCTATATTTAATGTACCATTGAAATATATCAATGCTAACCAGTTACATATTTGGCATGAAATTAAGAGTTTTACAAATTTAAATTGGTAGAGCTCAGCCACTTATTGAACTAGGGAATAAAAAAAAAGATTTTAGGAATATTTCCTGGCAATAGATTGTGCATTTGTTCTCTAGGGACCAGCTAGCACATAATGTAATTTTCATACATCAAAACATAAAATATAAAATGTGGAATACTGAGAAGCTCTCCAGATTCAAAGTGAGAGAACCTATTCTAAGTTTCAGTTAACTGTGTGTGACACTGTATATGTCCCTATATATGTCACTTAAGTTTTATGACCTATTACCAAATTAGGGCAAATGAGTACACAGGAATAGAATACCTCTGAGATACATTATAGTTCTAAATCTATGATACTAAAAATTATGGTGTGAGTCAGGGAAGAGAATTCATACTGAAGAAATTTTAAATTTTCCAAGTATGTGTCTATATGTTTGAATGTACATATATAGATATATAACACATAGTCATAGAATTATGTAAAGTTTTTTTTCTGATGTTATAACTGTTATTGGCACACTTGTTTCTTTTTTAAATTAATTTTATTGATATGATTTTTTCAACATTGCATGTATTTCTTCCAGTAATTTTTCCTCTCCCCATAATGTAATCCTATATCACAAATAATATTTTTAAAGAAAAATAAAAGGAAAAGAGTAAGAGGAAAAAATCAGCAAATTCAATCAATGCATCAGAAAATACATAAAATTGTGGTGTATGCCAGTATAATCACTATATTAATCAAAGAAAATCCAACAATTTCTGTTATTTCAATTGCCACTGCCACCCAAACCACATCCTATCAAGTTAGATGAGACCTACCTACAGGCACAAGAATTGTCCACTTCTTCAGTATACATTGGGGGATCCTGAAAGGTCCATTTATTTTCAAATATCTCCCCAAATGGCCATAACTATCATTAATTTCTGCCTTTATTGAATGTCAAACTTCCTGAAACTTTTTTTGCAAAAATTCAGTTATGCCTCACAATAGAGAGATAATATGTTAACCCATTATCAGAATATTAGTAGAGAGTAGGATGGTCACAAGACTGGAACACTGGCAAGATACCTTTAGACAGAAATGAAAATGGCATGATATTTAGAACAAAATTTATCTTGGAACCTTAATCCTAAGAGAGATACAAGAGTTGAAATTGTAGAAGCTAGAATAAAAGCAATTTTGATTGGGAGTTTGGAGTAAAGAAGGGGGCTCTAGAAAACAGAAAAGAATTCATTAATGATAAATTTGGTACACTTGCCAATATTAATTAAGACTGGCCCTACCCTTATTGCCATCTTGTCCTTGTGAATGAACTTCTATGTGCAGCTAACCTGTAATCATTGAAAGAGCAAATAAATTTAGTTATAACAGCACTGAATGATGAGTTCCAATACGAAAAAAGGTAACAAGAACATAGTTACCTTTATTTGTTTAAAACAAGATATAATTCTTGCAAGAAAGATTTGATCAGGACAACAATCAGATAGGTTCTGTTTGTGATGCTGCTAAGCTTAATCAGAGCATCACTATAAAAACAGAGAAATAGCTATGACAGATACTCTCAGAGTAAAAATGCAAATAACACACACACACACACACACACACACACACACATATAAAATGTATATCCAGATATGCATCCACATCCATTCACATTTTAGCATCATTGATGAACTAGCCTCATAACCTTTTCAGTAAGAGAAATAATTGGCAGTTTTCACAAACGATAAATTGATCCTATTACTCAGGATAGAAAATTCTACCTGTTTCAAAAGAGATGCTTATTAAAGAGGTCAGCTACTTTTTTTAATCAGTGTCATGCATATGTAAGTAAGCAGGGCTATTATATGCCATCTATGAGAATGGGGGGGCAAAGCCATGCACACAAACATTCACGTGGGCAGCCAGGTCTCCAAAGCTCCTGTTCACCAATTACAGTAATGCTGATGACATATCTAGTTTAATGCACATGGCATTAAAATAGTCCCCCCTTTTCTAGGAAAATCTAATTACACCAAACCCAAGCACTCAATCAAACCTGTTATTCTGTGGCTAAACAGCCTAGTGTTAATGCAATTTGAGGAGATCTAGGCCGTGACTGAAAACGTCATGTATTAACAATATCTAATGGGAGCTCCCGTAGGTAAATGAATATGCTAACAAGCAAGATCACTGCTAAATCTAATATCTTTAAGCTGTTTAATTCCAAACAGTCCCTTAATAAATCAATTGACCGGGAGAGCTGATGCCCCTATCAATTATTCAAGAGGGCAAATAAATATTTCAGATGATTTGATAGGAAGGCTAGTGCTGGTCTTATAGAAAGCTTTGCATTTCATTAGCTTCTTGCTAAAAGTTTTATAATGAGCAGAACACAGGTGGTATCTCCACTGCAAAAATGGAACTGGGAGAGAGAAGAGATTGAAGATCTCATCTTCCTTCTTCCTCACATTATCCATCAGTTATTTTATAAATGGGAGAAATGGGGTCAAGTCTCCAAAAGAAATATCCTTCTCTGAAAGGCAAAAGGAAATTAAAATGATCAGAAGTACCTAGTAATTGCAATAGTTCTATGTTGGTTGATAATGTAATTATCAGTGACTAATAAATTATGATTCATCAAATATTTGATATTATCAATCCCATTTTTCAGAAGAAATAGTGAATATGGATATTTATAAGGAGCTTAATGAGGTAAATACCCCCCAACAGAAGAAACATTTATACTGATAGGACTCATTCCTTCTTAGTGTAAAATCTACATGATGATTAATCTGCACTCATGCTTTGTGAATTCTCAGGAGTTAAAAAGAATGACATCACTATCTACTGTTGGACCATAAAAACATTCAGATTCCTGACAGAATTCTCCATTATTTTTAAATGATAAAACTATAAAAAATAAAGACTTGAAAAATTAGGAAATAAAGTTACTTATCTGGAAATCATAGGAATAAGAATGTCTACCCAATTGTATCTTAATTTGTCAATAACATATAATAAATTTACTGTGTCCAGGACCTCAGTGGAAAAAAATGAATGTTGCTGATTACTTAATAAACTCTTTAGGCTCTGATCTACACTGAATATTAAAAGATAAAAGACTTAGACCTTGGAGGGATCATAAAAATTGTCTAATCAAATGTCTTACAGATGTGTAAAATGGGGTGCAGAGAAATGAATTGACTGATTTATGGTTAAAAAGTTATTTTACATGCAAGGCAGGATATGAACTCAAGACATTTTGATTCCTAGTCATGTATTCTTTGTTACGACCTAAAGCAGAATGTTTATGCTTCTTATTTGAAGATATAACAACAACGAAACCATAAGTTTAAAAAAAAATTTGAGATTATGGACTGTGAAACTGAAGCTTATGCCATTAATAGCATTTTACAAATTAGAAATGAAAGATCCCTGTTAAATTACTGTTAACAGAATTGCTTTAAGAAATACTGGAAGAGAAAAAGATCTAACTTACCTGAAAAATAAAAGTTAATTGTCAGAAGGTTGGAATATAAAAGCATTTGATGACTTTTTTCCTTCCTAAATAGCAAGATCCATATAAAAATCACTGAATGAAGATTTTCTATGCAGGCAGTTTTACTCCACAAAACACTCAATGAGCTATGAAAGAGACATCTCAACGGCACAAAATCATAATTTAAATGTTAGGTTTGCTTCATTTTCAGCTTCATGAATCAATAGAGTAGATCCTTTATATGATACTGTAAGTAAAATCTGGTCATGTTTAAAATTTGAATCTGGAATTTTCTCTCATCAAAAATGAAGCACTTCATGTGTGACCTTTTCAGTTTGATATTTGAGCATGTGCATACTGAGAGAATTGCATAAGTTCTGAGAAAAAAATTATGAGTGAATATGATGAACATAGTAAGGGAATACATTACTTGTCATAATTACTAATATCATTTTTTATCACATTAATTTTTAAACATACATTCCTTCCCCCACACCTAGTAAATCAGTTCCTGTAACAAAGATTTTAGAAGAAAGACTATCAAAACAATTCAGCAAAATCATTCAACCCATCAAGTAGGTCTGATGGTATTTCCTCATCCAAGGACCCTACCTCTACAATAAAGAAAGCAAAGTGAATTTTATCAACTTCTTTGGAAACAATTTTGACGATTATAATTAATCAGTGCTCAGTTTCATTTTTAATCCTATCTTCCATTTATATTTTTGAGGTCATTGAGCATCTTGTTTTCCTGGTCTGTCTTATTTCATTGCATCATTTCATAAAAATCTTCCTATGCTTCTTTGAATTCTTTATTTTTATTATATTATTCTAATACAGCACTATTATGCTACATGAAATTGCCACAATTCATTCTCCTCTACCCCTCCCTACTCCCTACCATCAGTCAATGAGTATCTATTTTATTTCAAGTTATCATATGTCCTCATTTATAAGACACACCCTTTTTTGAAACATTTGGGATCTAAAAACTGGGAGCATCTTACATAGATTTTGTTACTTATGTTTCCTGCTTTTTTCCATACTTGTATCTGTACTCATTGTTTCACATTTGTTGCCAATATATTAGGTTATGTTTTTGCCAGTTCTGCCCAGAAATGGCTCAGAAAATATTTTTGTACAGTGCTGAATTCAAGGTCAAAGTGATTCAGTTTGCAAAAGTGAATGGAAATTGTGCTACTGAACATAAGTTTGGTCCTCTTCCAACTTAGAAAATAATTAGAGACTGGATACAGGAAGAAGAAACCCTACTGAAAACGCCATGGCAGAAGAAGGCCATGAGAGGCAAGTCAGCCAAATGGCCTGAGTTAGAGAGGGAATTGAAGAGGTAGATTGAAGAGCAAAGGGCCATTGGAATTTCTGTGTCCACAAGGATGGATGGTACAGCATGAGGCAAGGATTGCTGATGAAAAAGAAGTGACTGATTTCAAAGAAGGACACAATTGGTGCTTCAGGTTCATGAAACAGAATAGGCCAAGCCTGTGTCCACACACCAGACATGTTCAAAAGATGCTTGAAAACTAGGAGCAGAAAGAAGGTCCCTGAATTTCATGATGAATAAAACTTGAGTTCAATAATTTTATGTAATACATGTTTTTTCAAATTTTGGGATCTAAAATTAAGATGTATCTTATACATGAGAGTGTATGGGGAAATATGGTACTTGCCACCAAAAAAAATATTTTTCTGAATATATTCATCTTTTTCCTGGACTTAGCAATGAGATCTTCTGGGTCAGAAGTTATTGATATTTTAGTCAAAGGTTTATTAAAATTCCAAAATGTTCTTTTAATTTTGTTTGGCTAATGTATAGTGTTATCAAAATATATTGTTGTGCCTAGATATTTTTTAAAAAATTTATTTGAGGCAATGTGGTTAAGACTTGCCCAAGGTTACACAGCTAGCCAATTAATTATTAAGTGCTGAGGCTGGATTTGACCTCAGGTCCTCCTGACTCCAGAGCCAGTGCTCTATCCACTATACCACCTAGCTGCCACCATGCCTTTTAAAGAATAAATGAATCAAAAAGTATTGTGAGAATGACATTAATTTTATACAAATTTTATTAAGCTCCCCAAATCATGAGGCTATCATGCCTACATTTTTTTTCTGGATAATATGAAGCTATTTTTTTTTTTGGTTTTGTTCTGTTTTTGTTTGTAAACCTTTACTTATTACAAAATTTAGCTTAAAATCTTTATTTTAATTTGGGAATTAGTAACTTTATTTACCCACTGTAATACCCTATCTTTACCTATGTGTTTAATTTCTGATAAAAAAAAAGTAATTACTACAAAGTATATTTGAAAATATTTTGGGGGAGCTAGGTGGTACAGTGGATAGAGCACCGGCCATGAGTTCAAATCTGACCTCAGACACTTAATAATTGTTAGCTGTGTAACCTGGGGAAAGTCATTTAACCCCATTGCCTTCAATAAATTAAAAAAAAAGAAAAATGTCTGCTCTGTGTGTGTGCGTGTGCGTGTGTGTGTCTGTGTCTGTATCTGTGTGTGTGTGTATGTGTGTGTGCAAAATCTGAGGAATTAAACTGTGTTGTATTTTATTCACTTATTCTTCACCCTGTCCAACATTAGCCTTTCTATTTTTTGCATATATTATTGATCATAAATGTGAAATAATATAAATGTAATTTGCTAAGATAATCAAATTTCCCAAGTGCCAATGTCAATCCAAATTCAGGTTTTTCTCCAAATATAGGTGCTAGGTATACTTCTCACCACCATTCTGCCTATTTTGATTAGCTGATATTGAACTATCTCAGTTGGAAACAGTTTTATAAAAGAACCAAATCAAACTGCATATGATTTCATTTTGTCATACTAATTGTTTACAAACGTTTTGGAGACATGAATATTTTAGATATACTTTATATGTATCATTTTTGTGTCATTTTTTTCATGATATTATGACTCTTACAGTAGGTATAACTTTCCAATCAAAGGTTGATAACATATTCTACTTAAAGAGTTTGCTTGAGAAATTTTATTTGTTTCTATTTCAGATATTTTATTTTTTTATGGGATCCCACATGAAACTCTGGTCCATGTGTGCATAAATATACTACCTATGTTAAAATATATCAATATAGAATGTCTAGATATATAAAATAAAACTAGACAGGGGTGGCTAGGTGGTGCAGTGGATAGAGCGCCGGCCCTGGAATCAGGAGTACCTGAGTTCAAATCCAGCCTCAGAAACTTAATAATTACCTAGCTGTGTGGCCTTGGACAAGCCACTTAATGCCATTTGCCTTGAAAAACTAAATAAAAATAAAAATAGAGATTTTCAAGACACAAGGAATGATTAGTGAACAGAGTGCTGACCTTATAGTCAAGAATATGTGATTTTAAATACTACTCTTATTCTTGCTATATTTATGATTTGAATAAATTATTTAACTTCTATTAATCTTTCAAAAAGATTAAAATCTTCATCAGGTAGAAATTTCTATACCTATTAAATCTCAAATCATCATATACTTTTGTACATACATGCATGCCTACATAATATCCATGTGCATATACATATGCATATATGATTTATGATTTAATAGGTACATATAAACATATGGTATGTTATCTATGTGAATATATTGTGATATGCACGCATGTATATAGATAGATAGAGAGAGAGAGAGATGGATAGATGGATAGATAGATAGGTCAGGAAGTTCCAGGTTCAAATATTTCTGCCTCTGACATACAGAATGTGTGACCCCAAAGCAAATGTGTTAATAAAACACATTATATATTAAATATGTATATATGCATATATATATGTATATATATATATATATATATATATACTTATACACATGTACATATGAACTTGGGTTACACAACCAGTTTATATTAGGAGAACTTGAACCTAGGTCTTTCTGATTCTTAATTTCAGTTTTCTAATATGCCATCCTGGCATATATACCTGTTGAATTTTTTTTTAAGTTTAAATGTTTCCATTGGTTTCTGGTGGTTGGGCATATGTGTATGTGCATATATAGTCAAGTATATGTATATAAATGGTTATCAATACAAACAGTATCTTCTATAATTTAGTAGGTAGACTATCATGGCAAAACTGAATAATTTATTTCAGGAACTGTTCAATGCTGAAGATATATAAAGATAAAAAGTTGAAAAACAGTCACTGACTTCATTCTCATGAAAAATAGATAAGTAATTAAGTAAAAGATAATTTGAGGAAGGAGAAAGAATAATTCAGATTAAAAAGATTTCTGTTTTGGTTCATTATCTTTTTGAATTTCTGAAAAAGCAATGTATAGATACATATTTGAACCTCAAAAGAATTTCTTAGTATCACAATATATAACTATGTGTAAGTAGGCTCACTCAAACCAGGAGTATCCTTTACTTTCCATCTTATGCTTAAAATTTTAGTCTAACAACAATTAGCTAATCGTATTAAGATTTAGCAAATGTGTTATCTGATCTAGTTCTTTGTAGAAAGGGAATTCCAACTGAAACAGCTAATCAGTCAGTATAGACAGAATGGTGGTAAGGAAGATCACTAGCATCTATATTTGGTCATGGACATGAAGTTAGATTTGCAGTGGTACTTTGGAGATTTATTTGTTCAGTTGGTTAATACCTTTCATGACAACATAATATTTATCATATCACCTCTCATCAAATCTCAAAATATTTTTCTAGAAATATGTAGGGGTCACTCAATTAGTTTGAAGGTGGCAGTTTTGGGGGGGGGATCACATTTAAAACTATTAATATTCACAGAAAAACAGGATTTTGGAGTTAGAAGGGTTGCCTTCATCCCAGTAACATCACAGATTCCTACTCTAAAAGTATTCAGAAGTCATCCATTTTCAGTTAAAGCTTGCAGTTGAAGCATAACACACTATCTTCTGATAGGAACTACCTATCTGTACATCTAATTATCTGAAAAACTTTCAAGACATTAAACCAAAACTTCCCTTTTTGCAACTTTTTTTTGTTGCTCCAATTCTGCCCCCTTAAAGTTGACTGGTTCTTTTAATTAATTCTCTTCTGAGAGATAACATGACATGATGGAAAAAATAGTGGATTTAATCAGGAAATCTTTGACACTTAACCTTGCCTTGAATACTTATTTATTGACTGAGTGACCCTGGGTTAGTCACTTAAACTTTCTCAGCTGGATTTCAGAGTATTTGAGGGAGAATAATGTGTAATCATCCTGGAAAGATAGTTTGGAGTCCCAATGTGAAAGTCTTTAAATGATCAACAGAAGAATTGCTCTATATCCTAGAAAAAACAAAGTCATTAAAATTTCTTTAGTTTTCAAAATACTAATTTTCAACTTTGAATGATAGATTGAAAATATAATAGACTGAGTGGAAGGATATTCATTAAACATTATTGAACTAATATAGAGGGGAAAGGGTGAGAATCTGAAGGAGGGTAGAAAAAGGAGCAGATATGAGGAATGTTGAGCAGATTGAATCAACAAGACTTGGCACCTAGTTGGATACATCACTCACCTAATCAATAAATCCCAATGGCTCCCTATCACCCCAGGAACAAATATAAAATACTTTGTTTGGCATTCACAGTCCTTTGTAATCTAATCACCTCCTACCTTTCCAGTTTTCTTACACCCTCAGTCCTGTTGATCCAGGCCTGTGATTGGTCTATCTGTTCCATGAACAAGACAATCCATTTCTTTGCTCTGGGCATTTTTCTCTAAATTTTCCTCATATTTTCTCTCTCTCTCTCTCTCTCTCTCTCTCTCTCTCTCTCTCTCACTCAGACTACTGATCTCTTTGGCTTCCTTTTAATTCCAACTAAACTCCTTTTTTCTACATGAAGCCTTTCCTAACTCCTCTTAATTCTAGTGCTTTTCCTCTATTAATTATTTCCTATTTAACCTGTGTGTAGTTTACTTTGTCTATTAAATGGGTGCATGCTGTCTCTCCCATTAGACTGTAAAGTCCTCAAGGGCAGGACCTGCCTTTTGACTCTTCTTGTTTCCCTAGATCTTAACACACTGCTTGCCTCATAGTAGATGCTTATGGATTGACTGATAGACAGAAGAAGAGAGAGAGAGAAGTCATGAATCAATCCTATATTGCAAAAGTACTTAAATGGAAAAATTTTAAAAACCTTGACCAAAAGAGGAAAGTGAGAAGGGGAGAGCAGAGTGGAGAGTGGAGAGCGGTGAGTGATCTTATGGAGCTCATTAACATCATATCTTCTAAAAATAACTTACAAGTAGATTCAAACAGTTAAAGGTATGACTATAAACACTTGTTTATGTGTTTCTGATGTGTCTGTTTTAGGGCTTCATGATGTTGTCTCTTCAGTTCTCTCTCAAATTCATTCCTATTTTCACTAATATCACCCTAGTTCATATCTTAATTGCCGCAATATTAGATGACATTCATTTTCTCCTAGTCTCCCTTCTTCTCTTGTCTATTTCCAATCCATCTTGTACACAGCTGTCAAATCAATCTTCCTAAAGCAAAGACCCAATCATGCCATGTTCCTGAATACAAATCATCCATTGTTCCTCTTTTATATTAAATTAAGATCAAACTTCTCAATCTGGTATTTAAAACTCTCCTCATTATACGTCCAACCTATCTTTCCAAGTTATGGCTTTGATACTTGAATACACTTAGGTTTCAACCATTGTCCTCTGGACACATAGCAAACTTTTCCTCTTATATTGTTGCTCAGGTTGTTGGTTGTTCTGCAAACCAACAAAAATTTTTTGCTTGTATACATTCTATCCATTTTCAAGGTGCTATTTCAAATGTCACATTCTTCATGAATGATGATCAGGTATTACTCTGATCATAGCTAAGCAAATACTTTTGTTTATTCCTCAGGAAAATGAACACTTTATCAAAATAAATGTAATATTGAATAGTTCATAATTGCTAATTATTAACAAAGTGATACATTCTAAAGGAAGATTTAGAAATCTTCAAATCCTAAGTACTACTAAGTAGTTTTAAATCTGTCATGATTTTATTTATTCTGTTTTCACAATTTGGCTTTTCATAATTTGGTTAAAACCCCTTTTTTTGAAAATCACCTTGTTGTTTCCTAATGGTGATTTATCATTGAAGGTTTTTACATATTTAATGAGAAATAAGTACTTTTCCCAAGTAAGAAACTGCCTAATTTCCCAGGGTTTTTATTTTCCCTCTTGTGAAATGGGACTGAATTTCCTTTTCTTTCTCTTCCTTGCCTCCTCTCATTTGCTTTGTCCTGTAGAGCATGGAGTTCCACACGAAAAAGAAAGCCCTTATCACCCATGTTGCAATGCTGCACATAGATATAGGGCTATATAACCTAAGAATGGTTTCTTTATAATCAGGACAAAGTTCCCCAGGTGACTTGATCAATTTGCTCTAACTTCTTTCTCCCTCCTGACATTTGAAGCTCCAGTTGTTAAAGTTACTTTGCATCAAATTGCTCACAATTACACATTAACTTCATTACCAGACTCTCAGCTTCTCAGACTTGCAGAATGATAGAATTTGAAAGGATCTCAGAGGATATCTAATCTGATCCATACCTAAATCTCCTCTTAAAAACTGCAATTCAATTAGATTCAACAAACATTTATTAAATTATGCTTAAGGTATTGTGGTAGATGATAAGAAACAATTATAAAAAGGAAGCACACCTTACCTTCAAGGGACTTACATTCTGCTGGAAATAACACATAGGCAAGGAAGAAGATATGGTGAGACTAGTACATATATGGCATGCCTCTGAAGTTACTTCTCATGTGGAGGATACTGGGAAGCCTGCTTCTGAAATAAGTGTGATGTTGTGTAATAGAAGTACCTGAGGGAAATTTTAGAGCATGCAGAAATTTTTAATGATTTGAAATTGCTAACTGCTTAGTGAATTGTAGCATCAGTATTGGCTGCCTAACCAAGATGTGGGTGGGCTGCAAAGGGTATACTAGCTGACCAGAATGTTGGCTGCTCTCCACAGTTCTCTCTCTGAGCTAGATCTTTTTCTCTCAGTTTTGATTCCTTTGCTGACCTGATACAGTAAGCTTCAATTATTGTAAGGGCATTGTCTTCTGAGGCTTTGAAATGCAAATAGGTTTTTTACCTCACAGTTTCTTCTTTCATTTTAAGTGAAGTTGATTAATCTAGAGGTACCAACTTCATGAGTTTGAAAGGTCAGGAGAACAAGCTTCAAGGAATTCAGGAATGTGAAAATCCAGGAGTTAGAGTCATGCTGACTTTTCCAATCAGCCTTTTAATGATGACGAGCAAAGACAAATTCAAGGATTTTTGAGGACTCATCAGATAGCAATGACATTTAGATAGGAACTTGGTAGAACCAAGGCTATGTAGAGTCCATATTGAATGCATTTACTATCCCCAGAGACCATGATTGTATGAAAGAAAGTATGGACTGAAATTCTGGAGAAAGTTTTTATCTTTTTTATTGCTAAATTTATTGAAGCAAAATCTCTTTGTAAAAGCTAATTAATTTTGAATTATCATTTGGATCAGGGGTCTTGACAGATCACAGTAAGCAATAAAATCAGTGGAGGTTCAAGCTAAGAGATATCTCCAAATTTTGGAATATTCCTAGACCTTTGAGTGGGAAAGTGAAACTAAAGCACACTAACTACATATGTACATATAAAGTTGACTTTGAGATTTTTATTTAAAGGGAAATTCAGTAACTCTAAAAGCACCCTATTTAACATTTGGAATTAGGAAGGTATTCATGATAATGAAACCATGATGGTTCTTGGTGATGACTACTTTCTGTTCACTAACATATTATAATTTACTTATCCCACCATTGACCTGAAGTGATATTAATTGACTTTCGGGAGACTTTTAAAATTAATTATCTTCAGAGAGCATGACATTTCATTCTTCATAAACATATAGAATCACTGGAAGAGCACGGGTCTTTGACCATTATTTCAGGGAGATGTTTGGGATATTTTAAAGTGCTGAACAAATTTCAAAATGAAATCCAGTCCTCTCAGTATCTTTTTTTAAAATTATAAATTCTGTTCATTGTCTATTATATTCTTCCATAATTTATATATTTATTTTGTATACCTCTTATCTCCATCCTGGTATAAATCTGCTACATGCTGTCCAATCAATTTGCTAGAAGTTTTCTTCTAGTGCTCTTGGAATTATTTGGGTATAAATCATGCCTTAGGCTGTTCATCAATTATGTTTCATTATTGCTTCATGATCTATCCAACTCTTTATACCAACTTATATCTGTTTGATGAATGAATGAGATATTTATTAAATGTTTACTATAGTAAATCATCAGAATTTCTATATATTATCCATGAATTATCCCAGGTAGGGATAGAAAGAAAAATTATGTTTAAAATAACTGCTGATAAAATACTTGAGAACCTTCCTGCCAATACAAACCCAGAAACTATGTGAGCACAATTATAAACAATGTTTTACACAAATAAATTCAGATCCAAATAATTGTAGAAATATTAATTGCTTATGGATAGACTGAATCAATAAAACAAAAATGCCAATTCTACCTATGTTAATTTATATATTCAATGTCATACCAATCAACTAGCAAGAATTATTTTATATAGTTAAAACAGTAATAAGAAAATTCATCTGGAAGAATAAAAGGTCAAGAATATCAAGGGAATAAAAGAAAAATCTATGAAGGAAAGTAATGTAGCAGTACCAGATCTCAAACTAAATTAAAAAGAATTATCAAAACAATCTGGTACTAACTAAGAAACAGAGTAATAGACTAATAGAATAGATTAGGTACACAATATACAGTGGTAACTGACCATGGTTATCTAGCATTTAAGAAACTCCAAAATCCAAGATTTAGGGCACAAAATCATTATTTGACAAAAATTTCTTGGAAAAATAATAAAGTTGTTTGGCAGAAACTGGACATAGTCTAACATTTCATCTTGAATACTGAGATGAGGTCCAAATGTGGCATGATTTAGACATAAAGGGTGATGTGAGAAGCAAATAAGGAGAACATGAAATATTTTACCTGGTAGATTTATGGATAAGGAAAAAATTTATGACTAAAAAAGAGATAGAGAGAATATTTTGGGATATAAAATGAATAGTTTGATTACATCAAATTAAAAAGTTTTTACAGAAACAAAACTAATGCAGCCAAAATTAGAAGTGAAGCAGGAAACTGGGAAAAATTTATAGCAAATTTCTCTGAAAAAAAGTCTCATTTATCAAATATGTAAAGAACTTAGTCAAAATAACAAAAACATGAATCATTCCTCAATTGACCAATGGTCATATAAATAGGCAATTTTCAGAAGAAGAAAGCAAAGATATCTATATAGCCATATGAAAAAAATTCTGTAAACCACTATTGATTAGAGGAATACAAATTAAAGTAACTGAGGAAATACATTAATCAGATTGAATGATATGACAGAAAAGGAAAATGACAAATATTAGAGGAGATGTGGAAAAATTGTCATACTATTGCACCATTCTGGAGAGCAATTTGGAACTGTGCCCAAAGGGTTATAAAACTGCATATAATTTGACTCAGAAATATCACTACCACCCCAAAAAGATTAAAAGGAAAAGACTCTACATTAACAAAAAATTTAGAACACCTCTTTTTTTGTGCTAGTAAATAACTGACTATTTAGTGTAAGCCTATGGATTGGAATTGGGGAATGGTTGGACAAGCTGTGGTTTATAATTTTGATGAGTTAGATAATTATATAAACTGATACAAAGTGAAGTGAGCAGAACCAGAATATTATACACAGCATCAGCAATATTATATGGTTATTAACTATGAATGATAGCTTTTCTGATCAATATGATGACTCAAAACTATTTTGAAGGATTTATGATGAAAAACTCCTGAGAAAGAACAGATAAAGCATGAATGCAGATTGAAGCAGACCTTTTTTTAGGCTTTTAAAAATTATTCTTGTTTTTGGGGGGTCAAACTTTTCTCTTCCAACATGGGTAATATAGAAATGCTTTGTAAAACTGAATGTGTATAACTAGATTCAATTATTTGCCTTCTCAAGGAGAGGGAGGGGGAAGTAGAGAATTTAGAGTTAAACATTTTAAAAAATGAATTTAAAGTTTTTTTCAAGCAATTAAGAAAAAATTAAATGTTAAAGAGCTTACTATCTGCAAAGTACTATGCTAAGTGATGAAGAAACAAATAGAAAAACACAGCAATTCCTGCTTTATAAGAACTCACATTCTATTGAGGGACGCAACACATGTGGAAGCTTTTAGCTGTAAGTCAAAAAAACTCCCACGATTCTTAGGGTACAGAATCAAAGTAGATGCTAATGAATCTTCCTTAAGAATTATTTCCTTCCATTTTTTTTCATGGGTGGATCTCATTCTTTATGATAAGTCCATCACAAAAGTTATTTCCATGTTTTTTCACCATTGCCATTGCTGACCGCAACTCCTTCCTTTCTTATTTCTCCACTACCATGTACTCTATTTTCTCTCTCCTTTCACTATGAATCTGCTGTAGGGTAGCTGAGTGGCGCAGCAGACAGATCCCTGGTCCCAGGGCCAAGAAGCCCTGAGCCCCCATACGACCCCTTAGGCCCAGAATCCACCTGGCCCTGTGGTCCTGGGCAGCCCTTCCATTCCCAGCCCCTTGCAAGAAGTAAGAAAGAAAATGTGTTATACCTGGCCACTCTCCCCCCATGGTCCATCCTCTCCTCCTTTATTCACATCCCCACCCCTTCCCCCTGCTCCCCCCTCCTTCTTACTCCAGTTGTTTATACCCCATTGAGTATATTTGCTGTTTCCTCTCCTGGCCATCTCTGATGAGAGCAAAGGTTCCCTCATTCCCCCTTGCCTCCCCCCTTCCATATCATTGCAACAGCTCATTGTAATTAAAAAAAATCTTACGTGAAATATCTTGGACTATTCCCCCTCTCCTTTTTCTTTCTCCCATTCCATTTCCCTTTTTTTCTATTGACTCCATTTTTACACCATATTTTATCTTCGAATTCAGCTTTCTCCTGTGCTTCAACTATAAAAGCTCTCTCTACCTGCTCTATTAACTGAGAAGGTTCATATGAGTATTATCAGTGTCATTTTTCTATGCAGGAATACATGCAGTTCAGCCTCATTAAGTCCCTCATATTTCCCCCCTCTCCTCCAATCTCCATGCTTCACTTGAGTCCTGTATCTGAAGACCAAACCTTCTGTTCAGCTCTGGCCATTCCAAAAGGAACCTTTGAAATTCCCCTGGTTCATTGAAAGTCCATCTTTTTCCCTGGAAGAGGACATTCAGCCTTGTTGGGTAGTTCATTCTTGGCTGCATTCTAAGCTCTTTTGCCTTCCAGTATATTGTATTCCAAGCCCTACGAGCTTCCAATGTAGCTGCTGCTAAGTCCTGTGTGATCCTGACTGCAGCTCCACGGTATTTGAATTGTGTCCTTCTGGCTGCTTGTAATATTTTCTCTTTGACTTGGGAGTTCTGGAACTTGGCTATAATATTCCTGGGGGTTGGTTTTTTGGGATCTCTTTCTCTGGGGGATCAGTGGATTCTCTCCATTTCTATTTTGCCCTCTGCTTCTAGAATATCAGGGCAATTTTCCTGTAATAATTCTTTGAAAATGATATCAAGGCTCTTTTCCTGATCATGACTTTCAGGTATTCCAATAATTTTTAAATTATCTTTCCTAAGTCTGTTTTCCATATCAGTTGTTTTTTCAATGAGATATTTCACATTTTCTTCTAATTTTTCATTTTTTTTTTGTTTTGAAGTATTGATTCCTGATTTCTGGTAAATTCATCAATCTCCCTGAATTCTATTCTTTGTCTGAAGGATTTGTTCTCCTCAGAGAGTTTTCTTATCTCTTTTTCCATGTGGCCAATTTTGCTTTTTAAAGCATTCTTCTCCTCAATAACTTTTTGAACTGTTCTATCCATTTGACCTAAGCTGGTTTTTAGCATGCTATTTTCTTCAGCATTTTTTTTGGATTTCCTTGACTAAGCTGCTGATTTCATTTTCATGTTTTTCCTGCATCTCTCTCCTTTCTTTTCCCAGTTTCTCTTCCAACTCCCTCATTTGATTTTAAAAGTCTTTTTTGAGCTCTATCATAGCCTGAGCCCAATTTCTGTTTTTCTTGGAGTCTTTAGATGCAGGAGCTTGTGCTTCCTCATCTTCAGACTGAGTATTTTGGTCCTTCTTGGGCTCATTTGCAAAATATTTCTCAATAATCTCCTTTTTGTTTCTCTGCTTGCTCATTTTTCCAGCCTGGGCCTGGTTTGGGGTGTTTCTTGAGCTTTTGGGACCCTCCCACAAGGGTCTCAGTGTGTGAGGCTCTGTCCTCCCTCCTGGTCTGTGAATGACCATAAGCGCCTCCCTCTGCCAAGGGGCTGATGTGGGGGGGGGGCTGCTGTTCTATGGGGGGGCCTAGACTGTGGTCAGGATCTGAATGTGGTCAGAGCCCCAGAGTCCTGTTTCAGGGGCAGAGGACAGAGCTAGGCAGTCTCTCTTCACTCCCCTCCCTCAGCTCAATTGGCTTATGCCCTGGGGGCTCCTGCTTATGGGCTCTGCCTGCTTCTGTTTCCTGGATCAGGGCTGGGGAAAGACCAAGCTGCTTGCTGTGTGCCCTGAGGGCTGGGCTCCAAGTGCTCACTCTGGCAGAGGTCCGCGCTGTTCCCCCCCTTTGTGCCCGGTGTTCCTCGGGGTGCAGCTCAGGAGACTTCCCTGCTGCTGTGAGCTGAGACCCCCAGTGCCCTGGGGCTGCCTCTGGGAGGCTGAGGTTCTTTGGCTCTGGTGGGCCACCCCTCTGGCGGGCGGCCTCTCCGACCCCAGGGAGCAGAGCCTTTCTGCTCTTTTCCAGGTTACCTTGAGTAGGAGAACTGCCTCACTGGGTCCCTTTGTGGGTTCTGTCTCTCAAAAGTTTAGTTAGAGTCCTTAGCTGATGAATTTTATCAGAGAGCTCCTAAGACTCAATCCCTTCTTGTCACCATCTTCATTTCCTTCCATTTTCATTGATAAAATCACAACTAATGTTGAATAACTTAATAGTGCCCAAAACTCAAGTAACAAGTACTTTTTAAATCTATTCTTCAATAGATGTGGCTTTAGTGCTTATAGGTTAACAGACCGCACCTCCACAGGGATTTCTTCCTATATGAAGGTCAACACATACAGTCTCTTCTTTCCTTTTCTCCAAATCTGGCTTGCTATTCCTCTAGGCAGGAGTTAGTTATAAGTTAGTAGGGATGACTAACCCTTCTTTCCAAGGGTTTTCTTCTTAGATAATGGCTGTGAAGGCAAGACTATAAGCAAGACTCACTGGTCTAGGGCAGGGGCTGCTGTCCTTCTTAAATATTTTGATACGTTAACACTTCTGGTGAATAATTTATTCATAGGCTTTCATCTATATGCAGTCACAATGTATTACTCCATTGACCTTCTGATAACTTGTAACTTTAATTCTTCAATGGTATCTGATCCTATATAGCATCACCAGAAGAATATTCATTTGTTCTAGTAATTTGCTAGGAATCAAGGTCAAAATTATTGGCTTACAGGTTGTAAATTATATATTTTTTTCTTATTTTTGGAAACAGATAAGCTTTCATTTTTCTTTAGTTATATGGTGCCTCCCCCAGTGTCCACAATCTTTCAAATATCACTGAGAATGACTGAGGAATCATACATATACATTCTTTTAATACAATGAAATGCCTGTATTTGACTGATAAGTCAAAGTTTCCCCCACTTCCCTGTCATGAACTCTTATTTTTGACAACTACCTTGATGATTAAGATTAATGAGATATAATGAATTGTTAATGGTACAGCTTCAACTATAAGTTCCTCTGAAGTTGTCTTTGGTGCAAGAGTCTGAAGCTACTGTTATCTAACTATTGTCATTTTTTTCTTCAAATAAAATAAAGAAACCCTTATGATAACATCTTCTAGATTAAAATATCTTTATACTTCCATAACTTGAATTCCTAAGTAAAACATGAGAGGCAACACAAAAAGTACTATGGTATAGAAAACTGGACTAGAGTCAGGAAGACATCTTTATACAATTACTTAGCGTCATCCTTATGAACATTAATATAGTGTGCCATAATTCACACTATAGTTGAGTATCTCCTTTCTATTTTTTCTGCCTCTTTTATCACTGTCAAGCTATAAACTGTCACTCCCTACTGTTGTCATTGTACTTGCTAAAGAATCCCACTTCCAACTACAATTGGCAATTTGATATTCCTAAAAAAATGATGTAATCATACTAGTCCCCTTCTCAAAAAACTTCAGTGAATACTCTATCTCTCAGATCTATGGAAAGGAGACAAATTTATGACTAAACAAGAAACAGAGTACATTATAAACTGCAAAATGAATGATTTTGATTATATTAAATTAAAAAAATTTACACTAATATTTGTCAAAATTAGAAGGAAAGCAGAAAACTGGGAAGCAATCTTTACAACTAGGAGTTCTAATAAAGATTTCATTTCTAACATATATAGAAAACTACATCAAATTTATAAGGTTGCATGCCATTCCCCAAATGGTCAAAGGATAATGCTCCAAATCATTATTGATTAGAGAAATGCAAATTAAAACAATTATGAGGTATCACCTCATACCTATGTGAGAAAAAGGGAAAATGATCATTGGAGAGGTTATGCAAGGATTGGGACATTAATGCATTGGTTGTGGAGTTGTGAAATGATCCAACCATTCCAGAGAGCAATATGGAACTATGCCCAAAGAGCACTAAAAATGTTTATATCCTTTGACTCAGAAATTCTAATTCTAGGCCTATGTCCAGAAGAAATCATAAAAATGGGAAAAGTCTCATGTGTTCCAAAATATTCATGGCATCTCTTTTTGTAGTGGCAAAGAATTGGAAATTGAGATGATGCTCATCAAATTGGGGAATGACTAAACAAGTTATGGTACATGAATATTATGGAATACTATTGTTCTATAAGAAACCATAAGTGGTCAGACTTTAGAGAATCCTGGAATTACTAACGGGATCTGATGCTAAGCAAAGGGAGCAGAATGAAGAGAACTATGTACACATTAACAACAGCATTGTGAGATGATCAACTTTGATGGATGCAACTCCTCTGAGCAGTTCAGAGAGCTGGGACTACATCATTAGCCTGGCTTTGGACAATGCCATTCCCCTGCACAGGGAGAAATACAAAACAAAACAAAAACAAATAACCAAAATGAACACTACATTCACTTTAAAAAATATATTTCTTATGCATTTATTTCCTTTAATCTAATTCCTCACACCAAAAATGACTAATCTGCAAACATATTTAACAAAAATGTGTATGTACAATATTAACATGACTTTGCCACTGAAGGGAGGGGGGTGGGAAGGGAGGGTGAAATGAAATTTTGTAACTTAAAAATATTCATATGCATATGAATGGATGTTGAAAAACTTTCATAACATGTATTTGGAAAAATAAAATATCAATTAAAAAACTTCAAAGACCTCAACAATAGAATATATATATATAAATAATTTATACTCACTCATGACTCCTGTTCATAATATTCCTTGTTTCTTTTAGGACTTAATGATCATTCTTAATTTGGTACATAGTAGGCATTTGAGTAGTGTTCATGGACTGACTAACCTTCCACATCAAGGGTTGAGAACTTTGGACAATTGGCTATATAAGGCCTGTGAAATCTTTTGGTCTGGTACTGCCATGGCAATTGCTGGCAAAATTAGAAATTCAATAAATTTAGGAGTTTTTTAAAGGTGAATTAATTAATTGCTTGACCAACTATAGCAGGCTAATTTTTAAGTAGATAATATTTTTCATGGCTTGTCAATGGTATTACAAATATCCAATGAGTCTTTCTAGACAAAAGTTTCCCCACCTGTCTATATGAAGCTTTTTCAGATTTCCTTACCAACTCAACCTCTAGTTACCAGTCTCAACAACTATCTTATATTCATTTTGTATCTATTCCATATGAATATATAATTGTATAAATATAAGTATATAGTATAAATTATTCTTACATATAAGTACTCATACATTTTTATATGCAATATATAACCAAATGAAATGGGACATTACTAGTTCATTCAATAATTACCAGACTTATTACTAGTTCTAGAGGAGACTATTCAACATTAGATATTGAAGAGTATTGATAATTGTTTAAGTCAGAAATGTTTTTCTCTTTTGTCTTTATATCTCCAGTATCATATAATAACTTGTATATAATACACAGTTAATAAACACTTGATTTATTTGATTAGCTCTGAATAAATAACATAGTCCTTACAGCATTTGGCCACTCTGAATTGATCTATAGAGCCATTTTCCTGAGTTGTGGTTACATCTCTGGTTTCATTTCCCAGAATCAGATCAAGATCGAGACCCAGGGGTGTAATAAGATGGAAACACATGCTTTCTCGAATCCTTTTGTGACAGTGAGTGTTCTTTTGATGGTTTGTATATTATTAATATAATCTGTAGTTAGGATATAGATTAGTGTGATTATATTTCTGTTATTCAAGATCTAGAAATAAGTTATTCAAATAATATACACCTGATTTGAGAAAGCTGATGAAATATCTCTCTTGATATCTTTGTGGAAAGCATGGAAAGATGAGCTTTGGAATCATTCATTCATTCATTCATTAACTTATTTTGTAAATTTATTTATCCATATGCATATGTATATTTTTCAGTTACAAAATTTCCTTCCACCTACCTTCCCACCCCACTCCCTCAGCAGCAAATAATCAGGTTAGCATTGTATATACATACTTTTGATAAAAAATATTCACAGATTAGTCATTTTTAGTACAAGTAATTAGGATTAAAGGAAAGAGATACATAAAAGATAATCTTTATGAAGTGTTCATCAGATTCTGAAGGGGTTTTTTTTTGTTTTGTTTTACTTTGTCTTGTTTTTCTTCCTCTAGATGGGAACAACATTGTCTACAGCTGGTCTAATACAGTTGTCCTAGGTCTCTGAATTGCTGAGAGGAGCTGCTTCCATCAAGGTTGTTCATCTCATAATGTTCTTGTTCACGTGTCCATTCCCTTATTCAATAATGGGTTTGTTCTGCACAATTTTTCAGTTAGGTAGCCAGATAATTCTGTAAATCGAATAGTGAGCAAGTCATTTAATATCTATTTGCCTAGGCTTCTATGTAATGTAAAATGGTAATAATAACAGCACTAACTTTACAGGATTGTTGAGAGGATCAAATAATATTTGCCAAGTGTCTATATTATATATTTTATATATTAATTATATATTAGATATATGCTAGATTGCTAAAGTTGTTCAATACTTCAATTTGCTTTTTTAGGTGATTCTCCAGGGACTCCAAGTATGATGATACCTACAGTGATTGTTTTCTTTTTTATTGCCTATTTTTAGTTCTTTTACTTTCCTTTTCTTGTCTTATTGCTACAGTTTGCATTTTGAATATGATTTTGAATGTTAATGGTGATAATAGGCAACCTTGCTTCATCCCTGATCTTATTGGTAAAGCTTTGAGTTTATCCCCATTTCAAGGTATAATGTTTTATAATAATTATTATCTTGAATGAAATTATTGATTGTTGTTTGACATATTCATTATTTAGGATTAGGTTTTTCTGGTTTCCAAATAATTTTTGTCTATCTTTCCATGGCTCTTTTTTACATATAATTTTATTACAACATGATTTAAGAAAGATGGATTTAATATTTCTGTCTTCTTGCATTAGATTGTGAGATTTTTATGCCCTACTACATGGTTAATTTTTGTGTGGGTGCTATGTACCACTGAGAAAAAGGCATATTCCCTTCTATCTCCATTCAATTTTCTCCAGAGGTCTAACACCTCTAACTTTTCTAGGATTCTGTTCACTTCATTCACTTCTTTCTTTATTATGTTGTGGTTAGATTTATTTAATTCTGAGAGACAGGGGTTAAGGTCCCTTACTAAAAAGTTTAACTGTCTATTTCTCCCTGTAAGTGACTTAACTTCTCCTCTAAAATGTGGATATTATATCATATGGTGCAAATATATTTGGTATTGATAGTATTTCATTACCTATGGACCCTTTTAATAAGTTATAGTTTCCTTTCTTACTTTTAGCTAGGTTAAGTTTTGCTTTTGCTTTGTCTGAGATCAAGATAGCAAGCCTATTTTTTTTACTTCAGATGAAGCATAATATATTCTATGTGTATATCTCTATTTCAAATGTGTTTCTTATAAGCAACTTATATTATAGGATTCTGGTTTTTAAATCACTCTTTTATCCACTTCCATCCCATTCACATTCACTGTTATGATTTCTAATGCTGTACTTACTTTCCCCATTTAGGGCAGCTAGGTGGCACAGTGGATAGAGCAATGGCCTTGGAGTCAGGAGGATGAGAGTTCAAATCCAGACACTTGACACTCACTAGCTGTGTGACTTTGGCTACTGAGCCCAGATGTGCATCACTTCCCCTGATGTCCTGGTTCTTTCAAGAATGAAGAACAAACATCATCATCATCATCATCATCATCATGTTCCCCATTTATACTTTTTTTCTCTCTCCTTTAACCCTATCCCTTCTTACTATTATTTTTGCTTTTGACAACCACATTCCTCAATTTACCTTCCTACCAGTCTCTCCTTTAACTTTCTTTCCCTTTTTCTTCCTATTTCCCTGTAGGGTAAGATAATTTCCAAACCCAAATGGGAATGTATGTTACCCCTTCTTTGAGCCCAATCTATTGAAAGTAAGATACAACCAATGCTCACACCCTCCCTTCTTTTCCTCTACTATAAAAAGTTCTTTGTGCTTACACATGTAATTTTTCTACATGTAAAAATTCCACATGTGATTTTTCCTTTTCTGCCTTTTCTTTCTTCTCCCACTCTCCTTTTTAATGTTTTGTTCTTGTAATATCATTACCTCATAATCAACTTATACCCACACCCTCTAAGTATACTCCCTTTCAATTGTCCTATAGATATACAGTTCTTGAGTTTCAAGTATCAGCATATCATAATCAATTTGTGACTGTACCTTCAGTCAAAATATGCTCCTTCAGAAATACAGTTGTCAAGAGTTACAGTTATTTTCTTCCCATGTAGGGAAGTCTTGTTGGTTAACATTTTTTAAAATTTCTGTTTATCTTTTTATGTATTTGTTGAATCTTATATTTGAAGATCAAATATCCTTTTCAGTTCTGGTCATCTTACACAGGTTAAGTTTGAAAGTCAACTATTTTATTGATTATCTATCTTTTTCTCTGAAAGATTATGCTGAATTTTGCAGAGTAATTGATTCTTGGTTATAATCCAATCTTCTTTGATCTCCAGAATATCATATTCCAGTACTTCTGATACTTTAATGTTGAAGTTGCTAAATCCAACATAATCCTGTCTATGATTCCTTGGTATTTGAATTGCTTCTTTTTGACTACTTGAAGTAGTTAATACTTTAATTTAGAATTCTGAAATCTGACTACATTATTTCCTGGAGTTTTTATTTTAGGATCTCTTTCAAGAGCTGATTGATGGATTCTTTCAAAAACTATTTTACCCTCTTGTTCTAGGATATCATGGCAGTTTTCCTTGATAATTTCCTTAAAGATATTGCATAGTCACTTTTTTGATCAACTTTCAGGTAGTCTAATTATTCTTAAATTATCTCTTCTGGATCTAATTTCCAGGAGGGTAATTTTTTCCTATGAGATATTTACATTTTCTTATATTTTTCAGTATATTTATTTTGTTTAATGAATTCTTGATGTATTATAGATTCATTAGTTTCTACTTGACCAATTCTATATTCTAGAGATTTATTTTCTGCAGTTAGTTTTTTATCATTTTTTTCCATTTGGCCAATTCAACTTTTAAAGCTATTTCTTTTCCAATTTTTCATAACTCTCCTACATGACTCTCAGTTCTTTCCCCAATTTTTCTTCTACCTCTCTTATTTGGTTTTTAAAATCGTTTTTGAGTTCTTCCAAGAGGACTTTTTGGATTTGGGACAAATTCATAATCCCCTTTGAGGTTTCACATGTAGGCACTTTGTCACTGCTTTCCTCTTCTGAGATAATGTTTTGTTCTTCCTGTCACCATTGTAGCTTTCTATAGGACAGGGTTCTGTTTGACTTTCTTGCCCATTTTGAAAGTTAAGCTCTGCTCCTCAGGCTCAGGGGGCACAGTCCCAAGTTTTTTCTGCTAAAGTAAGGTTCTGGTCACTGACTTTCCACACTGGTTTCCCACATGCTGGAGGTTTGCTTCAGGATATCCCAACACACTCCTACTTATCGTATATGTGTTCTGAGTTTCAAGTATCATCATATCATAATCAATTCATACCTATACCCTCAGTCTAAATATACTCCTTCAGAAATCGAAATGTCAAGAGTTACAGTTACTTTCTTCCTGTGTAGGGAAGACTTGTTGCCTAATTTTTTTTCCTTTCTGTTTATCTTTTTATGTATATCAGTATACCTTTTGCACTGGAGCTGAGCTCCTCATTGCTGGCCTGCTGTGCCCTGCTGAGCTGGGATTTATTGACTTGGAGCCTCCCACTGACTTTCCCATTTTCCACCTTCAGTAACTTGTGCTCCCCATTTACCCAACTGAAGCAGGCTTTTCCTGAAGTCCCTCTAAGAACAGTTGTTTCGTTCTTTCTTTTTGTGAGTTCTGTCACATAGGGTCTGTTTATACACTTCATTTAAAGTTATTTTAGAGGGAAACTGGGAAAGATTCAAGGAATTTCCTAACTTCTCTCCACCATCTTGACTCCACCCAGAAGGTTTAAAGAAGAAAATGAAAGACTCCACCAATCACTTCTTCTAAGAGATTACAAAATAAAAACTGCCAAAAATATTACAGTCAAATTCCAGAGCTCCCAGGTCAAGTAGAAAATATTGTAAGCAGCCATAAAGGAACAATTTAATTATCCTGGAGCCATAGTCAGGATGACACAAGTTCCAGCAACTGCTCCATTAAAGAATCTGAGGTTTTGGAATATGATATTTTTGAGGGCAAAGGAGTTAAGATTACAACCAAGAATTACCTAACCAGCAAAACTGAGTATTATCCTTCTGGGGTAAAAATGGATTTTTAATGAAATAGAAGACTTTCAAGTACTCCTGATAAAAAGGCCAGAGCCAAATAGAAACTCTGAATCTCAAATATAAAACTCCAAAGAAGAGTGAAAAGGTAAATAGAAAATAGAAACTGTGATGGATTCAATAAGGTTAACCTGTATATATTACTATCATGGGAATATGATACTTGTAACTTCTAAGAACTTAATCATTTTGGGGACAGGAGGAGTATGGGTATGGGGTGACAATGATGGGATGGTATCTAAAAATATAAAATTAAGGAGAAAGAGATATGGATTTGGAAAGGGGGAGAAAAATGAAGGGGTCAATTATCTCATAAAGAAATGTGAAAGAGCTTTCAGTGAAGGCATCAGAAGTAACTCTAAAAGGGAATAACATACACACTCATTTGGGAATAAAAGCCTATTTTACCCCAAAGGGAAGTAGGAGGAAGGAGATGTACTTAAAGAAGGGAAGCCAGATTGGGGGAGCCTGTGATCAGAAGCAAGACATTTTTGAGGAGGGACACAATAAAAAGAAAAAAAGAGAAAAAAGACAAATAGGAGAAAATAGAATGCAGAGAAATACACAGTAATTATAACTAAATTTTTAAAAATTTATTTATTTATTTATTTATTTATTTTCTAATGACATGCAATATTCATTTTTTTCTGTAAGATTTTGAGTACCACATTTTTTCCCATTCTTTTTTCTTTCCTCCCCTCAGCCAAGCAGTGAGTCATCTAATATAGGTTATACATGTATTACATATATATATATATATATATATATATAACAAAAATGTTAAAATTATTTCTATATTAAACATGTGAAAGAAGAATCAGAACAAAAGGGATAAAATCAAGAGAGGCAATAAAACAAAATATAAAACAAATTTTTAAAACTGAAAGTTTTATGCTTTGGTGTGCATTCAGATACCAAAGTTCTTTCTATGAATGTGGATGATATTTTCCAACACAAGTCCTTTAGAATTGTTTTGATCATTGAACAGTTGAGAAGAGTTAAGTCCATTATAGTTGATCATCACACATTGTTGCTGTTAATGTGTTCAGTATTCTTATGGTCCTACTCACTTCATTAAGCATCAGTTCATGCAAGTCTTTCTAGACTTTTCTGAAGTCTGGCCACTCTTGATTTCTTATAGAACAATACTCCATTACATTTATAAACCACAATTTGTTCAAACATTACCTAATTAGTGGGTATCCCCTTAATTTCCAATTCTATGCTACCACAAAAAAACCCTACAATATGCATGTATATGTAGGTTTTTTTTCCCCTTTACTTATGATCTTTTTGTGATACAAACCTAAAAGTGATACTGCTGGATAAAGGGTTATGAAAATTTTATTTCTCTCTAGGTGTAGTTCCAAATTGCTCTCCAGAAAGGCTGGAGCAATTCATAACTCCACCAACAATTTTTTAGTTTTCCAATTTTCCCACATCCCCTCCAATACTTATCATTTTATTTTTCTATGATAATGGCCAATCTGATAGGTGTGAGGAGGTTCCTCAGAGTTGTTTTAATTTTCATTTCTCTAATCAATAAGGATTTGAGCATTTTTTCCTAGGAATATAGATTTAATTTTTTCATCTGAAAACTTTGACCATTTATCAGTTGGGGAATGACAAATAATTTTGTCTCAGTTCTCTTTATATTTTAGAAATGAGACCATAATATGTTCCAACTTATTGCATTACTTTTTGTGGTTTTGTTTTTGATTTCAAAAGACAATGAGGTTAAATGACTTGCCCAAGTTCACACAGCTAAGTAAGTATTAAGTGTCTGAGGCCAAATTTGAACTGAGGTTCTCCTGAGTGCAGGGCTGGTGCTCTGTATCCACTGCACTACCTAGTTGCCCCTTACTGTATTGCTTTTAATCTTGGTTCCATTGGTTTTATTTGTTCAACCACTTTTTAATTTAGTGTAATGAAAATTATCTATACTGTATTTTATATATTTATATATTTTATATATTTATATATTTGTTTGGTCATAAACTCCTTCCTTTTCCATAGAGCTGACAGATAAACTATTCCTTGTCATCCTAATTGGCTTATGGTATCACATTTTATGTCTAAATCCTATACCCAGTTTGAATTTAACTTAGTATAGAGTGTGAGATGCTGGTCTATGCCTAGCTTTTGCCATATTATTTTCCAGTTTTTTCAGAAGGTTTTGTTAAAGAGTAAGTTCTTTGAGTTTATCAAATAGATTACTATTTCTTTTGTACCTAATCTATTCCACTGATCCACCACACTAGTTCTTAGCCAGTAACAAGCACTTTTGATGACTGCTTTTCTAATATAATTTTAAATGTGGTACGGTTAGATTATGAAAAATTTTGAAGCAAGTTTCTCTGATAAAAGTCTCATTTCTCAAACATATAGAGAATTGAGTCAAATTTATAAGAATGCAAGTCATTCCCCAACTGATAAATGTTCAAATAGTATGAACAGGCAGAATCATATCTAATGGTCATGTAAAATCTTCTAAATCAGTATAACTTAGAAAAGAAAAGATTAAAACAACTCTGAAGTACTATCTTACAGCTATTAAACATTGGAGAGGGTAAATTGGAATACAAATACATTGTTGGAGATGTGAACTGATCCAACTATTCTGGAGAGCAATCTGGAACTATGCCCAAAGGACTATAATCATTCTAAATTTTTGCATACTCTTTGACATAGCAATAAAACTACTAAATCCTTAAGAGATTAAGAAAACTAGGAAAAAGAACTATGTGTACAAACATATTTATAGCCTAGATGAACATAAGAGAAAATAATGTACTTAAATAACTATTCCAGAAAAAGAAATTGAAGAAATCATTAATAAACTCCCTAAGAAAAAGCTTCCAGGTCCAGATGGATTTATAAGTGAATTCTACCAAACATTTAAGTAACAATTAATTCCTATTCTACGTAAACTATTTAAAAATAGGAGATGAAGGAGTTCTGCCAAATTCCTTTTATGACACTAACATGGTGCTGATACTTAAACCAGGAAGAACCAAAGCAGACAAAGAAAATTATAGACCAATCTCCCTAATGAACATTGATGCAGAAATCTTAAATAAAATTTTAGCAATGAGATTATAGCAAGTTACTACTAGAATACTACACCATGATCAGGTAGGATTTAGACAGGTAGACAGAGATGGTTCAATATAAGAAAAACACTCAACAAATTGAATAGATGCTGAAAAGGCCTTTGATAAAATACAACATCCATCTTATTAAAAAACAATTGAGAGTTTAGGAATAAGTGAAGTTTTTCTTAAAATAATGAATTGTGTCAATCTAAAACCATTAACAAATATATTATGCAATGGGAATATACTTGGAGCAGTTCCAATGAGATCAGGAGTAAAACAAGGATGCCCGTTATCACCATTACTATTCAGAGTAATATTAGCAATGTTAGCTTTACCAATAAATTAAAAATTTTTGTAGTAATAAAATCAATGCTGCCAAAATTAGAAGGAAAGTGGAAAACTGGGAAGCAATCTTCACACCTAGGAGTTCTTATAAAGATCTTATTTCTAAAATATATAGAGAATTGTATCCAATTTATGTGGTTACTAGTCATTCCCCAATTGATTAATGGTCAAAGGATATGAATAGATAGTTTTCAAATGAAAAAAATTAAAGCTCTGTGTAATCAGGGCAACTAGGTGGAACAGTGCATAGAGCACGGGCCCTGGATTTAAGAGTACCTGAGTTCAAATACGGTCTCAAACACTTAATTACCTAGCTGTGTGGCCTTGGGCAAGCCACTTAACCCCATTTGCCTTGCAAAAACCTTAAAGAAAGCTATATGTAATCATATGAAAAATGCTCCAAATCATCACTGAAGAGAGAAATGCAAATTAAAACAACTATGAGGTACCACCTCCCACCTATCAGATTTGGCTAAGATGGCAAAAAGGGAAAATGATCAGTGTTGGAGAGTTTCTGGGAGGAATGGGACATTAATGTATTGCTGGTGGAGTTATAAACCGATCCAACCAATCTGGAAAGCAATATGGAACTATACCCAAAGAGCAACTTAACTGTTCATATACCTTTTGACCCAGTAATTTCAATTCTAGGTCTATATCTAGAAGAAATCATAAAAAATGGGAAAAGTCTCACATGTTCCAAAATATTCACAGCAGCTCTTTTCGTAGTGGCAAAGAATTGGAAATTGAGGGGATGCCTATCAATTGGGAAATGGTTAAAAAGTTATGGAATATGGATATTGTAGAGGGCCAGCGCCAGGGAGTGATATTCACAGAATATTATGGAATAATCTTATTCTATAGAGACCATAATTGGTCAGATTCTCAAGAAGCATGGAATGAATTACAGGATCTGATGCTGAACAAAGGGAGCAGAATCAAGAGAACAATGTATACATTAACAACAACATTGTGAGATGATCAACCTTGATGGAAGCAGCTCATCTCAGCAGCTCAGAGAACTAGGATAACCCCATTAGACTGTCTATGGACAATGCTATCCCCATCCAGAGGAAGAAAAACAAAACAAAACAAAACAACCCCCCCCAAAAAATTCTTCAGAATCTAATAAACATTACCTTCATTTAAAAAATATCTCTCACGTATATCTTTCCCTTAATCCTAATTTCTCATACCAGAAATGACTAATCTGTAAACATTTTTTATACAAATATGTAAGTACAATATTTACCTGTTTGTTCAACACAGGGGTGGGGACGGAGGGGAGAAGGAAATTTTGGAACTTAAAATATACATTATGCATATGGATGAATATTGGAAAAATAATAATATTTATTTGGAAAAGTGAAATATCAATAAAATATTTGTAACTGCTCCTTTTGTGGTGGCAAAGAATTGGAAACTGAGGTGATGTTCATCAATGGGAAATGACTGAACAAGTTGTCATATATGTGTTCTATTGTGTTCTAAGAAATTAAGAGCAAAATGCTCTTTGAAAAATTTGAGAAAACTTACATGAACTGATGCAAAGTGAAATGAGTAGAAATAGTAGGATATTGTACACAATAATAGCAATACTGTATAATGATCAAATGTGAATGATTTACCTATTTTCGGTAATACAGAAATCTAGGACTTGGGATGAAAAATGCTATCCATAGAGATAGATGATAAAATCTGAATACAATTTGAAACATATTTTTTAAACTTTATTTTCTTGGTTTTTTTTATAAGTGTTTTCTTTTATAACATGACTAATAGGAAACATTTTGCATGATTGTACATATATAAGTTAAACCAAATTGCTTGCCTTCTCAAAGACAGGGCAAGGGTGTCTTCCAAGAGTTGAGAAAATTTGGAACTCATATTTCTTTAAATGAAAGCTAAAATTTCTTTTTACACTAATTTGAAAACAATAAAATATTTGAAACTTGAAAAAAACAAAGGATTTGAAAATTAATGACCCTCCCTTGTATCTGCAAATCACATTTTCCAAAGCAAAAGAATGTTACACCTCCCATAAGGAAATTTCCTTTTACTTAGCTAGTTTTATTAAATGGAAGTTTTATTCAGAGTAATTCCTGATATATATATATATATATATATATATATATATATATATATATATAAAACTTTCAAATAATTTTCACAAAAATTTCCTCATTTTATTTTTGTCAACAGTTATTTTTTTCAACAGGGAAGGAAGAGCTCAATTAGAGATGATAAGAATTTGAACTAAGGAGTTAGTTGTATGGCTATATAGATACATACAGTCGACTGAGTGAAATGTCCAGGAGATAGAAAAGATGGTGATTTCTTTGACAGAAAAAAATGAAGCTTAGAACTGGAGAAAATAGAATAAGGTAATGGAACTGAGATGTCATTTCCCCTTTCCCATACTCCCAAAATGAATCACAGAGCAAGGCTGAGACTTCCAGGCTCCAGCTTCCAAATCTAGTGTATTTCTCGATGTACCATATATCCTGATGGTCAATAATGTATGTAGGTGTTAAACACTAATGGAGAAAATATATCTACCTATGAGATCTATTCTATGCTAAAAGAATTATAATATTAAGAATATAGTATTTTAATGGTTAAAAAAAAGAAAAGCTTAGTGATTAATTAAACATTAAAAGGAAAGTTTCAACTAAATTAGAAGAAAAGAAAAATTAATTTCTTCATAGTTTAAAGAATAAAATTACAATTATGCTACTTTTCTGGCTTAGTTCAAAATTCTGGTATTAGATGATTATCAAAGTATGGAGGTTTAGCTAATCTTTTCTATAAGAAAAATTAAATTAGCATAGTATATTTTCATTTAAAAATTACTAAAATATATCCTTCATTTAATTTACCATTTATATGTGTTGATAAATATAAGCACCATATGCCAAGTATAATATATATTTATATAACTTCATAGTTACATATTTTGTTTTCTAGATATATAAAAACAAAGTCTTACTAACATATGTAGAAGTCAATTTTTAATATCTTTTATCAAGTATAATTAGAATTTTATAAAGTTTGAAGCAGAATTGTTACTTCTCCCAAATTAATTGATTAATGCATTGTCAATATAAAAATTTTTCCTAACAAATATCTATCATCACTTCATCTCTCTGCCTATATACCCTTGTGTCTAATGTCGTAATATGTGTATATATATATATATATATATACTATATATATATGTATTATGAACACAGAAAACTTGCATCATTTAATCCTTTTGATTCCTACAAGAATAAGATATATTATTTTATTTTATACCCTGGCAAGTACAGAACACATAATGTTTTATTTAAATAGTATCTTTGATTCATTCATTTCAAAGCCTTGGGTATATATGGGAACTACATAAAAACTCATCCTCATGCAAAAGTGAAAATCTTAAACTGAGTAGTTAAGTAAAAATCAATAATCAAATAATCAAAAGTCAAAAATGTATTAACTACTTATTATATGGAAGACACCATGTTCAACAATGAAAATTCAAGTAGAAGTTTAAAGAAAGATAGTCTCTCTGCCTTCAATTAATTTACATTTTAATGGAAGAGGACAATAAAAGTAAGGAAGCTATAAAGAGCAGCAAATAGAGAAACGAAGGTCCAAAGTAGAACCTGGAGAGGAATGAGATATATTCTTCCTTAAGTTGAGGAAGCAATGAGAAGCAAGTCACTTGGAGCAAGAAACTGAAGGAGCTTATGTACTACCAGTCTGGATATTCAAGGACTGGAGTGAGTCTTCAGTATGAAGAGATGGAGCACATTACAGGAAGTTGAGACTTCAGAAAAGAATGAAGGTCCTTGGTAGCACAATGGTTTGACTCCTGAATTTGGAGTCTGAAAGATCCGGTTTTGAATCTTCCTTTATTAACTTATTAACTGTGTGATTCTGGGCAAACCATATCTTTTTTCCTGAGATTCAGTTTCCTCATCTGTAAAACGGAGATTAAAAAATAACATCTACTCTTAGGTTTAGTGAGAGAATCAAATGAGATAAAATATAAAGTTATTTGGAGACTCTGTATTTGTAGATAAATCATTATTTAACCAAAGTCATCCAAAGGGCTAGTTGTACAGAACAGAACACATTCCAAGGCTAACTCCCTATCACTGGGGCAATGTGTTGTGCTATTGATTATAAATGACTATATTGATTATAAGTTAATCATAAATTATAAATTTAATTAAAGAATAGTGATGATTCAAGGCCATACATTTAGATTTCAATATGTCCCTAACTTCCATATGTCTAGATTCCATAGTCCTGAACTATAGAATATAATAAATCTAACTAAAATAAAGTTTATTATAAAGGTGTGTGTTCTTAATCAAATAAAGATCAATGCAAATCTATTGTCCTAAGGGCAATATTTTTTCTATTAAGAAAAAAACAACAACCAGAAAAGCATATTTATTTTGAAAGTAAGAAAGAAAAGTCATCTTGGTTGCTGATGAACACTTTTATTTTCTGTCCTCTAACACAAGGGAATATAGCTTATACTAAGCAATGTTGTGAACTAGACATTTTATTTCTTGGTGTCAGCAATAGGTTTCTAGCTCTGAAACTTTCTCTTCCTCTCTACTTGCCTCACACTCTAAAATAACATCCTGGTCTTTTCTTTTACTCTCCATCAAAATTTTCTCTCAGCAAAGTAAATGAAATGCATTAGTACTTAAATGAAATCTTGAAGTTCTATTGGAATTTGAGGCACCATCTAATTAAATAAGGATGTCTTTTAAGAGAGTATCATGGACCTGTCTCTAAGCCATATTTTACATGTAATCACCTACTACTTAGGTTAAGATAAACACTATTAGGAACAGTCATAGAGCTTGAGTTCATTTTTATGCAAAAAAGAATTCATGGATATATGAAAAAGTTCAATAATAATGGTTTCAACAGAAATTTAAATAATTTGATGATCCTTAAATAATTTGATCTCATCAGTAAAATAAACAAATTCTATTATTTTGATAGCTTTTCCTACCCATAAGTGTGCTCTATACAAAACAAAAAATAAGGGGCAGCAGAGAAAAGACAAAAGCTATATATGTATATATGTATGTATGTGTATACATACTAAATTGACTTATCTGTGGCATATTTTTTCCCCCTCTGTAGACTAACTCCTGGAAGGCAAATGCCATTTTGCCAATGTAATAATAACAAAGCAATGATAGCTATCACTCATAAAGTGAAGATTTTTCCTCATACTAATACTGTAAACTAGGCAGTGCAAACATTTTGTTTCCTATTTTACAGATGAGAAAACTAAGGAACTAATAGACCAAAGGATTTTCCAACTATCATAAAATAAATGCGTTAAATCCTTCTGCCTCAGAGTAATTTTTCCCTATTGCTTTATTAAATTTTGAAGGAAATCATGCTTTATTCCTTACAGATGAGACTGTGATCCCAGTGGTATAGTTCAAAGTAATTCAATATTAATCTTGCAATTAAACCATTTAGACAAACTACTTAGATACCGTTTTCCTACTAACCCCATTCTCTGCCTCAACCCCAAAATTCTGGTTCATTGTTAGAATCCGGATTATTTGATACACATCTAGCCTTACTTTGTGTTATATCTTTATTGTTGTAAGCCTAAAAGATAAAGAAAAATTGAAGACCTTAAAAATAGACATAGATATTACTATCATTTTCCTGCAGGAAGAAGTAAATGCAGTTTATCGTCTGTACTTTCCAATAGTATACAACAAGGAATCAGTGATAATAAAGATTTCACTTACAAAGAATGACTGATTAAAAAAAATTATCACCTTAAAAACAACACAAGGTTTTATTCAAAACACTATTGCTTGTGAACCTAATGAAATAATGGTTTCAGAATATTAATTATAAAAATATTCATATTTATGGCTTTTGTTTTTGTTTTTATTTTTACATAGTCATGTAAATAGATAAATGCATATCTAAACTCATACTTTTCTCATTTAAGATTAGGACACTGAATGAATTCCCCTTTGCATGTATTCTCTAAATAAAATGGAATAGAACTATGTTTTCATTGATAGAAAAAAAAATCAAGAGAGTAAAATATTCCTAACCAGTGTAGAGCTGTACTATCTATAAAACTTCAACTCTTTTTTTTTGGGGGGGGGTTGCAAGGCAAATAGGGTTAAGTGGCTTGCCCAAGGCCACACAGCTAGGTAATTATTAAGTGTGTGAGACCGGATTTGAACCCAGGTACTCCTGACTCCAGAGCCGGTGCTTTATCTACTGCGCCACCTAGCTGCCCCTAACTTCAATTCTTTTTTTTAATTTTTTAATTTTTTAATTTTTATTAAAGATATTATTTGAGTTTTACAATTTTCCCCCCAATCTTGCTTCCCTCCCCCCCCAACAGAAAGCACTCTGTCAGTCTTTACTTTGTTTCCATGTTGTACCTTGATCCAAATTGGGTGTGATGAGAGAGAAATCATATTCTTAAAGAGAACAGAATTCTCAGAGGTAACAAGATCAGACAATAAGATATCTGTTTTTTTTCCCAAATTAAAGGGAATATTCCTTGTACTTTGTTCAAACTCCACAGCTCCTTATCTGGATACAGATGGTATTCTCCTTTTCAGACAGCCCAAAATTGTTCATGATTGTTGCACTGATGGAATGAGCAAGTCCTTCCAGGTTGAACATCACTCCCATGTTGCTGTTAGGGTGTACAGTGTTTTTCTGGTTCTGCTCATCTCACTCAGCATCAGTTCATGCAAATCCCTCCAGGTTTCCCTGAAATCCCATCCCTCCAGGTTTCTAATAGAACAATAGCGTTCCATGACATACATATACCACAGTTTGCTAAGCCATTCCCCAATTGAAGGACATTTACTGGATTTCCAATTCTTTGCCACCACAAACAGGGCTGCAATAAATATTTTTGTACAAGTAATGTTTTTACCCTTTTTTCCTCATCTCTTCAGGGTATGGACCCAGTAGTGGTATTGATGGGTCAAAGGGTATGCACATTTTTGTTGCCCTTTGGGCATAGTTCCAAATAGCTCTCCAGAAGGGTTGGATGACTTCACAGCTCCACCAACAGTGTAATAGTGTCCCAGATTTCCCACATCCCTTCCAACAATGATCATTATCCTTCCTGGTCATACTGGCCAATCTGAGTGGTGTGAGGTGGTACCTCAGAGAAGCTTTAATTTGCATTTCTCTAATAATTAATGATTTGGAGCATTTTTTCATATGGCTGTGGATTGCTTTGATCTCCTCATCTGTAAATTGCCTTTGCATATCCTTTGACCATTTGTCAATTGGGGAATGGCTTTTTTTAAAAATATGACTCAGTTCCCTGTATATTTTAGAAATGAGTCCTTTGTCAGAATCATTAGTTGTAAAGATTGTTTCCCAATTTACTCCTTTTCTTTTGATCTTGATAACATTGGTTTTATCTATGCAAAAGCTTTTTAATTTAATGTAATTGAAATCATCTAATTGGTTTTTAATGCTGTTCTCAGCTCTTCCTTAGTCATAAGCTGTTCCCCTTTCCATAGATCTGACAGGTAGACTAGTCCTTGATCTTCTAATTTGCTTATAGTATTGTTTTTTATGTCTATGTCCTGTAACCATTTGGATCTTATCTTGGTAAAGTGTGTGAGGTGTTGGTCTAATCTCAGTTTCTTCCATACTGACTTCCAATTATCTCAGCAGTTTTTATCAAAGAGGGAGTTTTTATCCCAATGGCCTGACTCTTTGGGTTTATCAAACAGCAGATTACTATAATCCTCTCCTGCTTTTATACCTAGTCTATTCCACTGGTCCACCACTCTATTTCTTAGCCAATACCAAACAGTTTTGATTACTGGTGCTTTATAATATAATTTTAGATCGGGTAGTGCTAAGCCACCTTTGTTTGCATTTTTTTTTTTCATTAAGCTCCTGGCAATTCTTGACTTTTTATTTCTCCATATGAATTTACTTACAATTTTTTCTAACTCATTAAAGTAATTTTTTGGAATTTTGATTGGTAGGGCACTAAACAGATAGTTTATTTTTGGTAGAATTGTCATTTTTATTATATTAGCTCTCCCTATCCATGAGCAGTTGATATTTGCCCAGTTATTTAAATCTGATTTAATTTGTGTGAGAAGTGTTTTATAATTGTTTTCAAAAAGATTCTGAGTCTGTCTTGGCAAATAGACTCCCAAATATTTTACACTGTCTGAGGTTACTTTGAATGGGATTTCTCTTTCTAGCTCTTCCTGCTGCTTCTTGCTAGACATATATAGAAAAGTTGAGGATTTACGAGGGTTTATTTTATAACCTGCAACTTTGCTAAAATTGCTAATTGTTTCCAGTAGTTTGTTAGATGATTTCTTGGGATTCTCTAGGTAGACCATCATGTCATCTGTGAAGAGTGAGAGTTTTGTCTCTTCCTTCCCAATTCTAATTCCTTCAATTTCTTTTTCTTCTCTAATTGCTGATAGTATGCTATCAGTATTCTATGTCTACAAATATTTTAAATGGAATTTCTCTTGCTATCACTTAATGCTAGACATTATTGGTAATATATAGAAATGCTGATGATTCATACACATTTATTTTTTATCCTGCATTTTTGTTAAAGTTGTTAATAAATTCAAGTAGTTTTAAATTTCTAATACAATATTGAATAGTAGTGGTGATAATGGGCACCCTTGTTTGACCCCTGATCTTATTGGGAATTAACTTCAACTTTTAAAAGAGTTTTTCTTAACCTAGAGCATTTGAAAGATTAAATGATTTACTCAGCGTTCCCCAGCTAAAGTATACTAGAGACAGAATTTGAACTTAGAAGTTTTCATATCTCTGAAGCCAACTGTTCTACTTTTCTTCATTCTAAATAAATATGAATAAATATGAAATTTTTTCCTTGTATGCTCTTCATTTTATGTTACTTCATCCTGGATTTTGATTTTCCCATTTATATTGTTTGAAGGTAGCACTATAACTTGGTTTTTCATTATATAGTAGCAAGAAGTCATTTGCCTTTGGGGAGGAATTTGTTCTAGATATGATTTCCCACTCATTTAACTTCTGGTTATGGGTAACACCCAATTCAAACATTTTAAAAATGTATGCAGGTAATTCAATGAACAGCCCAGAAAATTCCACATCCTACACATTCTCTTTATGTTTCAGTTTGATCTAGCAATGCTTTTATGATTTATTTTTTAATATTCAATCTTTTTCAAAAATAAATTTAAAATAAATTAAACAAGAAAGATATAAGATTGGGGCTGAAGCCCTGGGTGGTTGTGTGACTGTCAAAGAGCAGCCACCTGGTGAAACTTTTTATTAGAAGATTCTTGGGTTTAAATTTAGAACTTTAAGTGACTTTAAAAAAATTTTTAACTTTTTATTTAAAGCTTTATTTACAATTCTATCCTTTCCTTCCTCCCCTACCCCCTTCCTAAGACTAAAATCAATAAGATATAGGCTTCCTGTGTGTAATTATGTAAAACATTTCCATATTATTCATTTTGTATAAGAAAACTTGAAAAAAAAAGAAACAAATGAAAGAAAATAAAAATGGCATGCAGTCTGTATTCATTTGATATCAATTCTTTCCTTGGAGAAGGCTAGTATGTGTCATCATCATTATTAGTCTTTGGAATTATCTTGGATAATTGTACTGCTGACATAGTTAAATTCTTCATAATACTTTATCAAAAAATGCTGTTACCATGTACAATGTTCTCCTGGTTCAATTCATTCACCATGCTACAGTTCAAATAAGTAATTTCAGGTTTTTCTGAAACAATCCTTCTTGCCATTTCTTACAGCATAGCAACATTCCACTACAATTGTATACCACAATTTGTTTAGCCATTCCTCAATTGATGGACATCCCCTTGATTTCTAATTCTTAGCTACCACAAAGAGATAGTATTAAGAATTTTGTACAAATAAGTCTCTCTGTTTTGAAGATGTTTTTGGTATATAGACCTAGCAGTAGTATTTCTGGATCAAAGGGAATGCACAATTTTATTGGCTTTGCACATAGTGCCAAATTGCTCTCTAGAAGTGTTGGATCAGCTCACAACTCCACCAGCAATGAATTAACATCTCAGTTTTCCCACATCCTCTCCATCATCTAACATTTTCATTTTTTGTCCTTTTAGCCCCTCTGATAGGGATAAGGTAATATCTAAGACTTGTTTTAATTTGCATTTCTCTGATAAAGAGTGATTTAGAGCATTTCTTCCTATGACTAAAGATAGCTTTAATTTCCTTGTCTGAAACCTTTCTGTTCATATCTTTTGATCATTTATCAACTGGAGAATGACTTGTATTTTTATAAATTAGGATCACGCTCTCTATGTATTTGAGAAATAAGGCCTTTACAGTGGTACTTGTTGGAAAATATTTTCTCTAGTTTTGTGCTTTCCTTATAATTTTGTTTGCATTGGTTTTGTTTGTTCAAAAGCTTGTAAATTTTATATAATCAAAATGATCTATTTTACATTTTACAATGCTCTCTATTTCTTCTTTTATCCCAAATTCTTCATAAATTTGACAGATTAAAATATTTCATGCTCTCTAAATTAGCTGTTGTATCACCCTTTATATGTAAATAATATAGTCATTTTACCTCATCTAGCTATGTAGTGTGATATATTGGTCTAAACCTAGTTTTTAACCTTACTGTTTTCCACTTTTCCCAGCAGTCTTTTGTTCCCAAAGAATGATTTTTGTTCTAAAAGTTTGTATCTTTGGGTTTATCATTGACTAAATTACTATGGTCATTTAATGTAATCTGTACCTAATCTATTCCACTGATACACCACTCTATTTCTTAAACAGAACCAGATTGTTTTGCTACTTGTTGCCTTATAATACGGTTTAAGATCTAGTACGATTAGATTACCTTCTTTCACATTATTTTTCATTGATTCTCTCGAAATCTTCCTTGGGTTTCAATGAATTTCAATGATATATCTTTTTTGGTCTATAAAATATTTTTGATTGTATGGCATTGAATAAATAGTTTATTTTAGATAGAATGGTCATTTTTATTTCATTAACTCCTACCCATGAACAATGAATGTTTTTCTAATTGTTTAGATTTGACTTTATTTTTACCAAAAGTTTTTTATAGAGGCGGCTAGGTGGCACAGTGGATAGGGCACTGGCCCTGGAGTCAGGAGTACCTGAGTTCAAATCCAGCCTCAGACACTTAATAATTACCTAGCTGTGTGGCCTTGGGGAAGCCACTTAACCCCATTTGCCTTGCCAAAAAATAAACCCCTAAAAAAAGTGTTTTATAATAGTTTCTGGGCTTGTCTTGGCAGGTAGATAAAGGTCAAACATTATCAGTATTCTATGTCTACAAATATTTTAAATGGAATTTCTCTTGCTATCACTTAATGCTAGACATTATTGGTAATATATAGAAATGCTGATGATTCATACACATTTATTTTTTATCCTGCATTTTTGTTAAAGTTGTTAATAAATTCAAGTAGTTTTAAAGTAAATTCTTTAGGATATTTATAAATACAGTATCAGATCATCTGCAAAGAGTGATAGTTTTATTTCCTTATTGCCTATTATTATTTTTTTGGTTCTCTTATTGCTATAGCAAACATTTCTAGAACAATATTAAATAATTGAGGTGATAATGGGTATCCTTACTTCACCTCTTATTGTATTGAGAAGACTTCTACCTTACCAGTGTTACAAATAATGCTTGCTGATGATTTTAGATAAATATCTGTTTATTTCTATATTTTCTTTGCAATGTTAGGAATGAGTTCTAAATTTGGTCAGTCTTTTTCTTGTTCTATTGAAATAATTATATGATTTCTGTTGATTTTGATATTGTTATAGTCAATTATGCTGATAGTTTTCCTAATACTGAGGCATTCCTGGTTCAAATACCACTTGGTCATGGTGTATGATCTTTGTGATTTGTTGCTATAATTTCTTTGTTCATATTTTATTTAAATCTTTTTCATCAATTGGTTCTTTAATTCCCTTTCTCTGTTTTGGCTCTTCCTGATTTGAGTATCAGCACCATATTTGTGTTGTAAAATGAATGTGATAGGACTCCTTCCTACTGATTATGTTTATCCTCCCTCTATCTGCTAAGAAAGATCCAGAAATTATATTTTTCCAACTAATTTATACAGTATTGGGATTAATTTTTCTTTAATTTTTTCATAGAATTCACTTGTAAATCTAAGTGGTCCTAAGGATTTTTTCTTAGGGAGTTAATTAATGGCTTATTCAATCTCATTTTCTAATATTGGTTATTTAAGTATTTAATTTTTCTGTTAATCTGGGTAATTAAAAATTTTTATATATTCATCCATTTCATTTAGACTGTAAATTTATTGACATATAATGGGACAAAAAGCTCCTCTTCATTGGTGGTAAATTCACTGCTTTCATTTTTTTATACCAGTGTGACTTTCTTCTTTCTTTTTGTAATCAAATCTACCAATGACTTCTCTATTTTATTGTAGGCTTTTCAATTTATTAGTAAAATGGATTTCTAACTTTTTTATTATATAAATGTTTTATTTGTTTTCAATCATATACGGCAGTAGTTTTCAACCTATCACTTTTTTGTAAGGTTTTGAATTTTGAAATTTTTCCCCCACCTTCCCTTCCCATTCCCTACCCCCCACAGAAGGCAGCATGATAATCTTTACATTGTTTCCATGCTATGCATTGATCAAAATTGAATGTGTTGAGAGAAAAAACATATCCTTGAGGGAGAAATAGATATTAGAGATAACAAAATTATGTAGTACATAAGACAACTTTTTCTTTTGATCGAATATAAGGAGGCCACTAGATGGCACAGAGGATAGAGTATTGATCCTGGAGTCAGGAGGAGCTGAGTTCAAATGCGACCTCAGATACTTAATAATTGCCTAGCTGTGTGGCCTTGGACAAGTCACTCTTAAATCCATTGCTATAAATAAAAATTTTTTTTTAATTGAAGGTAATAATCTTTGGTCTTTGTTTAAACTCTACAATTCTTTCTTTGGATACAGATGGTATTCTGCAGGTATTGCAAATATCCTAAAACTGTCTCTGATTATTGCACTGATGGAATGAGCATGTCCATTAAGGTTGATCATCACCTCTATGTTTCTGTTAGGGTGTATAATGTTCTTCTGGTTCTGCTCATCTCATTCAGCATGAATTCATATAAATCTTTCCAGTTCTCTGAAATCCCAACCCTCCTGGTTTCTAATAGAATAATAGTGTTCCATAATGTACATATACCACAATTTGTTCAACCAGTTCCCTAATTGATGAACATCCCCTCAATTTCCAAGTCTTTGGAATTGGAAGAGAGCTGCTATGAATTCAGGATTAAATTATTTAATTTCCAATTATTTTTTTAATCTCTCTTTCCATTATCCATAACTAAATGTAATTTTCATTGCATTATGATCTGAAAAGAATGCTTTACCTTCTGATTTTCTATATTTGATGATGAGGTATTTTTAAGACTACAAGGAGCTATATTTGAATTTCTTCTCTACTTGAAAACAGCCTTGAAAAATTCACTTAACCTGTTTCTGCTTTAGTTTTCTAATCCATAAAATGAAGGAAGCAGACTATATGACCTTTAAAGTTCCTACCAAATATAAGTTTTATATGTTCTATTTATCTTTTATCTTCTCTAATCCTACATCTTACGTAACTTTCTTCACCTTATCTAAGGTGTCACTATACTTTTTTTAAAAATTTATTTATTTTTGAATTTTACAATTTTTCCCCTAATCTTGCTCCCCCCCACCCCATAGAAGGCAATGTGTTAGTCTTTACATTGTTTCCATGCTATACATTGATTTAAATTGAATGTGTTGAGAGAGAAATCACATCCTTAAGGGAAAAAATGAAATATTTTATTGCATAATAAGATAATGGCTTTTATTTTTAATTAAAAGTCTTTGGTCTTTGTTCAAACTCCACAATTCTTTCTCTGGATACAAATAGTATTCTCCATCACAGATACCTCCAAATTTTCCCTTATTGTTGCATTTATATTCAATTTTACTGGGTTGTAATCCTGACTCCTTTACCTTCCTGTGTATCATATTCCAAATCCTCTGGTTCTTTAATGTGGAAGTTGGAGGATTCTGTGTAACCCTGACTGTACTTACTTGATATATGAATTCATTCTTTTTGACTGGTGCATTATTCTTTCCTTGAACTGCAACCTCTGGAATTTGACTATAATGTTCCTGGGAGTTTTCATTTTAGAAATCTCTTTCAGGTAGTGATCAGTGGATTCTTTCAATTTTTATTTTGCCTTGTCTTTCTAATATATCAAGGAAGTTTTCTTTGATAATTTCTTGAAAGAGGTTGTTCAAGTTTTTTTTTTTTTGATCATGGATTTCAGATTTTCAAATAATTTGTACATCATCTCTTCAATTTTTTCCGGTGAGAAGTTTCACATTTTCTTCTATTTTTTTATTTTGTTTTATCATATCTTGATGTTTTATAAAGTCCTTAGTTTTCACTTGTTCAGTTCTAATTTTTAAAGAATTGGGTTTTTTAATGAGCTTTTGTACTTCCTTTTCTATTTGGAGAATTCTACTTTTAGAGTGTTATTTTCCTCAATAAATTTTTGTATATATTTTCCCATTCAGTTGACTCTTTTTTTATTATTTTTTTGTCTTATTCTCATTTCTTTTCCTAAATTTTCTTCTAAATTTCTAATTTGGTTTTAAAATTCCCCTTTAAGCTCTTTCAGGAATTCTTTATAGTCCTGAGACTAACAGGTTTTTCTTTGAGTCTTCATATATACACATTTTGACACAATTTTTCCCTTTCGAGTTTATGCCTTGATCCTCCATATTATCTTAGTAAATTTCTTTCTCTCTCTCTCTCTCTCTCTCTCTCTCTCTCTCTCTCTCTCTCTCTCTCAATCCCTGACTTTGTGTGTCTGTGTATCTCTCTCTATCTTGCTCTCTTTTCTGCTTTCCTTTATGACTTTATGTTTTTATGTGTGGGGTGGGCTCTGATCCTGCATTGTCCCAAGTTTTTTTGTGTGGGGCTCTGGGTCTTACTGCTTGACTTTTATAAGACTTCAGGGATTAGTTGCTTGCTTTTTCTGAAGGGTAAGCTCCCTGAGTGACATGTACTGGGGGTTGGGACATGGGGTTTCCTGTTGATCTCCCCTAAAGGAGCCCCCCCAAAAGACTGTGTCTTTAGCTGCTGGTCTGCTCTAGAAGGGACCTAATTGCTGGGATGCTGATACAACAATTTTTCTGATGACTGGTTTTGAAGGAGAGATGTTATTGCTATTTGGCCTGAAGTGTGGGGCTTGGCTCCTTGGTTGCTTTGGAAATGGGATCTCGCCGCTCATGAACATCCCAAGGGCAAGGTCTCACTAAGGCTGGGCTTTACTACTAGTCAGAAATGGGGTCAAGCTAGTGGCTTGTGCTAGGGATGGTCATTGGAATGTAATCTTGCTGTCCTACAAAGACTGATCACTTGCATAGGAGTTTGGTGGTTTCTAGGAGGATGGAAGCCTTCTTGGTGGACTGACCCAAGCTTGGAGTTTTGCTGCAGGACTCATGTGGTGAGGCTCTCTGCAGTTGCTGCCATTGCTCTTGGACCTTGCTGCACCTTTTACTCTTTCCTTCTGGCCTGGTAAGCTGCTTCCATGCTCCTAGACCAATTCTAAGGTATTTTTCCAATTATTTGGAAGAGCATCATAGGGTTTCTTCCTCACTCTACCATCTTGGCACTGGAAATCTGCTTCTATAGTTTAAGAACTTTTGGGGTCTAGTTGAACCAGACTGGGGGTAGAAAATGAGACTCCTTTATTTTGTTTGGCTTCTCAGAATTTTTTTATAATATACATACCCACACACACATACCACACATATATATTTCAAAAAGGTAATTGTTTTTCAGAAATAGAAATATATAGCAAAAACAGAATTTATAACACATGGTCTGTTAGGCCAGGTTCTTGTTAGGAATTTGAATGTGCTTGATTCATGGAACAGTATAAATTCACCCTAAAATAAAGAAGATAAATATTGTACCAACATAGCCAGCTGGGAAGCCAAACTGTTCCTGTTTTTTTTTTAAATTAAAAAGCTAATAAATGAATCCAATTATAAAAGTTTGTATAATAATTCACTACACCAGGATTTCTCTATTAAATCTGGTGGAGTAAAAGGTACATTAGATTTCTTTTTTTTTAATTTTTATTTATTTAAGGCAATTTTTAAGATGTGCCCAAGGTCACACTGCTAGGCAATTATTAAGTGTCTGAGGCCGCATTTGCACTCAGGTCCTCCTGACTCCAGGGCTAGTACTCTATCTACTGCTCTACCTAAATTCCCCATTACATTAGATTTCAATTTGAATGATCCTAATTCACCTTTCAGTTCTACTATTTTAACTTTTTGACCTCTCTTGAAACTTAGTTTTCAAAACTGGAAAATAGAGGCATTGGATTAGATTACATCTAAAATCACTTTCAGCTCTAAATTTATCATTCTGTGAATCAAAGATACATATGAACTGGACAATTAACTTGTTAACATATTTTAGTAAGTAATTTATCATGAATTCCTAAAGAAAAAAACTGTTACACATATACTTCCTATTTCTATTATCTTGTCCTTTATAATTATGTATGCATAACTATGTGTAAAAAGAAACCAGAGACATGTATGGGTAAGATATCCTCATGAAAGAAAAAGGGAGCTGAATTTTAAAAAGTAGAAGTAGGGCAAAGCCAAAATTATGGGGTACAGGCAGAATCCATCTGCTTTCTCCCTAAATTCCCCTCCAAACTAATTTAAAATAAAGTCTCAGATCAAATTTTGGATCAAAAGACAAGAAAATATCAGAGGGAGACATTTTTCCAGCCTTGGATAATTTGTAAGGTCTCCAGAAGTCTGTTAGATGCAACAAGTCTGTGGGTTAGATGCAACAGGACAAACAGTGGGTCTTGGAGATGATTGAGACAGCAACAACAGTTTCAGGAGCTCTCAGACCCGAGATGGCAGGGAGATCAGACAACTGGTCACAAAGAGAGAACAGGAAACCCTTTGCTGGGTGCAGTTGGATCTATTTATGATTCTCTTGCCCCTAAGCAGTTCTGGGTCTCAGCACCAGTATGGAGAGGAATACTTGTGACTAGACACAAGGGATCAGGGATGTAGTCACAGTCCTAGTGTCAAGAGGGGTGCTAGTACTTGCAACTATAGGGAAGCAGATTTCCTTCCTCAGTGGAATAAAAGCACAGATCAGAACACTGATCACACCATTCCCAACATAACACCTCCTTGAAAGCACAAAACTTATAGAATTCCAAAAAAATAACTCTGAAGACAACAGAACCAACCCCCCCCCCCAAAACCTGAAGCTTGACACCCTGTCCCCTGATACCAGGTAAGCAGAATTGAATTTAATATAAAGTGCAAAGTGAAAAGATGGGATGGAAAAATGAGCAAACAACATTTAAAAAAACACTATAAAAAGCTACAGAGTGACAGGGAAGACCAAGACATAAACTCAGAAAAAGATAATAATGTGAAATTTAATGAAAATGTAGGACTTCTAAAGCATTTCTGATTAAAAGACAAAAGTAGAAAAAGTAAATCTGGCATTCAAATACAAGTTTCAAGAGAAGTAAAAAAAAGCAAATATGAAAGAATAATCATAAGTAACTCAATGAAATTTAGTTGTTTACATTTCTATTTGGGAATATGATACACATATCTTCTAAGAATTTTAATTAATAATGATTAAGGAGTTAGAATTAGCCTACATAGACAGCAATCATGGCCAATTATATTTGGATGATCTCTACCAAAAGAAATAGGGATGAGAAAGAGAGAGATGCATTGAAAGAATGGAGAAGGGAGAAGTAGAATGAAAAAAGGTTTTTTTCACATAAAGTGCTTTTATAGGGACAGGAAAATGAGATAGAGGGATGGTGGGCAGTGCTTGGACTTTATTCAAGATTATGTATATGTATTTAGCTGTATTACCCTAAAAAAGCTAAGAGGGGAAGGAGAGAATAGATAAAAGGGGAGGGATGATAAGGCAATGGATGGGTGCAGGATAGCCATCAGAGGCAAGACAAACTTTTGAGGAAAGACAGGATTTAAAGTGAGAAAAGAAAGATAAACAGAGGAAATGGGATGGAAGGAAATGTGTATTTTAGGCATAACTGTGAGTGTGAATAAGATGGGCTAACTCATAGAATAGAAGAGGATAGCAAGATGCAATGGAAACCAGAATTGAACAATATATTGTATATGAGACACACTAGGGGACAAAAGACATGAACATAGTTGAAATGAAGGACTAGAACAGAATCTATCATGCTTCAGCTGAAGTGAAAAGAGCAGAGGTAGCATTGATAATCTCAGACAAAGCAAAAGAAAATTTAGACCTAATTCAAAGAGCTAATACGGGAAACTACATTTTGCTAAAAGATACCATATAAGTAAAGTAATATCAAAACATTTTATAACAAGTTTCTCATCTCATTTCTCAAATATATAAAGAAGTGAGCTATTTTTTAATTAGAATTATTCTGGCATGGCTAGGTGTGCACAGTGGATAGAGCAACAGCCCTGTAATTAGGAGTACCTGAGTTCAAATCCAGCCTCAGACACTTAATAATTACCTAGCTGTGTGGGCTTGTGCCAGCTACTTAACCTCATTGTGTTGCAAAAACTAAAAAACAAACACCCCCCACAAAAAAAAAAACAACAAAAAAATTCCTAAATTCCTAAATGGTCAAAATATGTGAATAGGTCATTTTCAGTAGAAAAAGGTCATGTGAGAAAATGTTCCAAATCATTATTGGTTAGAGAAAGAAAAATAGGAGTAATTCTGAGGTACCACTTCATACCTATTAGAAAAGACAAATGCTGACTGGCATGAGGAAAAATATGTACTTTAATGAGTGGAAGAGTAAATTGGTCCAACAATCTGGAATAATGCCCTAAAGACTATAAACCTGTGTATACCTTTTGATCCAGCAATACCACTACTAGGTCTATACTCTAGGAGACTAAAGAAAAAGGAAAAGGACTTATTTGTATCAAAAAAATATTAAAATAGCCCTTTTTTGTGGTGAAAAATATTTGACAATTGAGGGGAAGTTTATCAATTAGGAAAAGGGCTGAACCAGTTGTGGCATATGATTGTATTATAAGAAATGATGAGGAAGGTGGTTTTTTGCGGGGAGGAAACATGATAGCTCCTATATGACTGATGCAAAGTGAAGTGAGAACCAAGAGATCATTATGGGGGTGGCTAGGTGGTGCAGTCAATAGAGCACAAGCCCTGGAGTGAGGAGTACCTCAGTCCAAATCCAGCCTCAGACACTTAATAATTACCTAGCTGTGTGGCCTTGAGGAAGCCACTTAACCCCATTTGCTTTGCAAAAACCTAAAAAAAAAGAGATCATTATGATTACCAACAGTAACAGACTTGACTATTCTAATATATACATATATATATATATATATGTATATAGTGATCCAAGACAATTGCAAAGGACTCATAATGAAAAAAGTGCTATACATCTCCTGAGAGAGAAAATGAACTCTGAGTACAAAGTGAAGTATAATTTTTCTGATTTTCATTTTTTTTTCCTTTTTTGGTGATATGGATAATAAGAAAATGTCTCACATGATCACATGTACAATTTATATAATATGCTTGTCTTCTCAGTGGGTAGGGTAGAGCTAGAAGGGAAGAAGAGAATCTGGAAATCAAAATTTTAAAAAGAAAAACTAAAAAGAAATAAAGAATATTTAAGTTTTTGAAATACCCATAAAAGTAGAAGTGCTATTTCATTACATTATTAAAACATTCTTAGAGCTCTAAGGCTCACAAAGATCACTTCTTTGAACATTTTTTAAAAAAATATATAGATCTATACCCTAAAAACTAATGCAGATTATTTAACTAACCAATTTATTAAATCAATCAAGGCTCAGGTGCAACTATAGTTGTCTATGAATTTTCAAAAACTTATCTTTCCTCTCTATATAAGAATATTTATTTGGAAACTATCACTTCTATTTTTTTGCCTTGCAATAGTACAAATAATTCCCCAAATAATGAAGCCATTAAATATAAGTTACATATCTCATATTTTCCTACTCGAAATCACTTATGTTTAGAAACCATTCTATCTTTTTATTAAAAGAAAAACTGCCTTTTTTTTAACTGAAAAAAGAGACATTGCAATTTATTCCTAAACTGACTCTAATCACATGATATGAATAATTACTTGGGGATATTTCAGGATGTAAATAATTTTTATATACATATGTATGTATATGTTTAAATGTTTATATATTCCTAATTGTATTCATTTTATTGTCAATTAAATACACAATGCTTACATTTTTTGGATGTTTCCAGGATACATAAACTGACTTTTTTTTAGCTTGTACTCTGGTACCCAGATTTATAATTATAAAAAGTTGTTGGTGTCAAAAACAAAGTTAATGAAATTGGCTAAATTAAATTTGTAAACAAAGATATTCACATCTAAGTGATATACTCTGTCTATAACTATTTAAAAAACAGTAAAGAACTATGTAATCTGTTCATATAACTCATTTTGAGGTATGAGAGTTCAAGGGTGACTAGAAATGCAGTAAGGTTTGATGTGTTGGCAGTTGTTTTTCCTTGGTCAGAGCAGTCAGTCATTTCTTTGTAGTATTTAATTGGTTAATTTCTATGACACCATGATGCAGTATTTTTGAAACATATTCTATTTATTTTGTTAAATATTTCCCAATTATATGTAAATAATGATTTAAAGTTTCAGTTTGAAATTCTGTCCCTCCCATATTTCTGACTTTCTGGTTGAAAAGTCAAGCAATTTGATATCAATTACATGAGTGAAGTCATACAAAATAGATTTTCCACATTAGTTATGTTACAAAAGAAAACACTAGAAAAAAAAGAAAAATAATAAAAATAATACACTTAAGTCTGAATTCAGAGTTCATCAGGTCTCTTTTTGGAGTTGAATAGCATTTTTCATCATAGGTCCTTTGGAATTGTCTTGGATCATGATCTTGATAGGCAACTATCAAGGTGTCTGGAATTAAGGGGATTTATCTTCATGAGCTTAAATCTGTCCTCATTTGCTAGGTATATGACCCTGGGCATATCATTTAATTGTTGTTTGCCTCAGTTTCCTCATATTAAAATGATCTGGAAAAGGAAATGGCAAACCACTCCAGTTGCTTGGCCAAGAAAACCCCAAGGAAAGTCATGAAGAATCATACATAACTGAAATGACTGAACTCATATATTCTTTTGATCGGGGTAGCAAAGTTTTTTTCACTTTGATCATCCTTATAACATAGCTTTCTCCTGGTTTCTGCTCACTTCACTTTACTTAATCCATATGTATCCCCAGATTTTTCTGAAAAAAATCTGGCTCATTATTTCTTTGAATGAAATATGTATTTCATCACAATCATATATCACCACTCCCCAGTTGATAAATGGTCAAAGAATATGAATAGACAGTTTTCAAATGAAGAAATTAAAGCTATATATAATCATATGAAAAATGCTACAAATCATTATTGATTAGAGAAATATAAATTAAAACAGCAATGAAGTATATCACCTCATACCTATTAGACTGGTGAAGATGAGAAAAACAGAAGATGATCAGTGTTGGAGAGGTTGTGGGAGGATTGGGACATTGATGCATTTTCAGGTGGAGTTGTGAATGGATCCTAAAATTCTGGAGATCAAGATGGAATTATCCCCAAAGAGAAATAAAACTGTTCATACCCTTTGATCCAGCAATTCCAATTCTAGGCTTATATCCAGAAGAAATAATAAAAAAAGGGAAAAGTCGCATATGTTCCAAAATATTCATAGCATCTCTTTTTTGTAGTGGTAAAGAATTGGAAATTAAGGGGATGCCCATCAATTGGGGAATGACTAAACAAGTTATGGTACATGAATACTATTGTTCTATAAGAAACCATAAATGGTCAGACCCTAGAGAAGCATGGAATGACTTCCATGATCTGATGCTGAGCAAAGGAGCAGAGCCATGAGAACAATGTACACATCAACATTACTGTGAGATAAACAACCTTGATGGAAGAAGCTCCTCTCAGCAGTCCAGAGCTAGGACAATTGTACTAGATTGGCTATGGATAATGTTGCCCCCCATCCAGAGAAAACAAAACAAAACAAAACAAAAACAACCCTTCAGAATCTGATGAACACTATAAAAATTAACTCTTATGTATCTCTTTCCCTTAATTCTAATTCCTCATACCAAAAATGACTAAATCAATAAATATACTTAATAGAAATGTGATTATAAAATATTAACCTGAATGTTTGCCCCTGAGGGGAGGGGGTGAGAAGGGAGGGTGGAAGGAAATTTGTAACTTAAAAATATACATGTGCATACAGATAAAAAATTTAAAAATTAAAAAACAGGGGCGGCTAGGTGGCGTAGTGGATAAAGCACCGGCCCTGGAGTCAGGAGTACCTGGGTTCAAATCTGGCCTCAGACGCTTAATAATTACCTACCTGTGTGGCCTTGGGCAAGCCACTTAACCCCATTTTCCTTGCAAAAACCTAAAAAAAATTTAAAAATTAAAAAATAATCATATTCCATAAATTATTCAGTTATTCACCAGGGCATCCCTTGATTTCCAACACTTTGCCTCCTGAAAAGGTGTTACTATAAATTTTTTGCACAAATAGGTCATTTCTTCTATTTTTTTAATCTCTTAGGGATATAGCTAAAATAGTAAGATTGCTAAGTCAAATGATATGCATAGTATAGTTCCAAATTGTTCTCTGAAACACTTGGATTAGATCAAAACATTAATGTGCCAATTTTTCCATATTCCCTCTGGAAATTTTATTTTCTTTTTTTCTGTCACATTAGCCAATCTGATAGTTATAAGGTGATATCTCGGAGTTGTTTTATTTTTTTTTAATTTCCCTTACATATGGTGATTTAGAGCATTTTTTCAGGTAACTATGGATAGCTTTGATTTCTTTTTTTTTAAAACAGCCTAATCACATCCTTTGACTACTTATCAAGTAGGGAATGGTTCTTATTTTGATAAATATGTCTCACTTCCCTCTGATTTGAGAAATGATACTTTTAAGAGAAACTTGCTATAATTTTTTTTAGCATTCCTTTTTATTTTGTCTGCATTTTTGTTGTTTCTGCAAAAGCTTTTTAATTTCATGTAATAAAAATTCTTCATTTTATTTTCCATGATTCTCTTTAATTTTCAATTTGCCATTGTTTTTGTCTTTCATTCTCAAAGAAGACCATGACATCAGGAAGGTAATGCCATAACAAGCACATCATTTGGATTTGAGTGGAGGAGTGGGGCTGCTGTGTTAAGTCACCAGCCTCTGGGTTCAGTGGTCAGATATGAATCAGAATGATGTGAATGAGCTTGGATGTGAGGCAATCAGGGTTAAGTGATTTGCCCAGGGACACCCAGATAGCAGCAAGTGTCTTAAAGTCAAATTCTAACTCCTATTCTCCTGACTCCAAGACCAGAGCTCTTTCCACTGACAGGTATATTTTTCCCTACTCCCTCAATTTGTTTGTGATATCATCCTTTATGTCTGAATCATTTATCCATTTTGCTCTCACCTTATCTTTCTGCATAATGTGACATATTAGTCTATGTTTATTTTCTCCCAAACAACTTGCCATTTTTCCCATAGATCTATTTTTTATTTTTCAAATGGTGATGTTTAACCCCAAACACTTGGATTTTGTGGTTCATCAAAGAAGATTACTATGGTTATTTATTACTTTTTCATATGTACCTACTTTATTCCACAGATCTACCCATCTATTTCTTATCCACTAAAGTTTATTTTGATAATTAAAATTTTATAATAGTTTGGAACATGGAATTACTAGGCTACCTTCCTTCATATTTTTTACTGACTCCCTTAATATATTTTTGCCTTTTGTACTTCCAGTTGAATGTTGTTATGATTTTTCCTACCTCAATACAATAATTCTTTGGTAGTTTGCTTGGTACTGAATAAGTAAATTAACAGCTAGAATTGTCAGTTTTATTATATTGACTCAGTTTATGTGTGAACAATTAATATTTCTTCAATTATTTAGTTATGTTTTATTTGCATGAAAAGTGGTTTGTAATTGTGTTCATATTGTCTCTGGGTTTGTTCTGGTAGGTAGGCTTCCAAGTATTTTATATTATCTGAAACTATTTCAAAATGAATTTATCTCTTGCTGCAATATTTTGTTGTTAGTATTTAGAAATGCTGGTGATTAATGTGGGTTCATTTTATTTCATGCAACTATGCTAATAAAGTTTATTATTACAACTAGTTTTTTAAGTTAATTCACTAGGGTTTCCTAAATTTATATATCACTTGCAAAGAGTAATAATTTTGTTTCCTTGTTACTTATTTTTATCCCTTCAATTTCTTTTTTTTCTTATTGATATAGCTCATTTCTTTTAACAAACACAAGAATTTAAAAAGGTTAAAAGATGGAATTTGAGTGATTAATGGACTTTCTTTTTCAAAATTTAAATCCCTTGTGATTACAATTATTTTTCTTCTCAGGAGTCCTCCTTCCTTGAGTCCAGAAATGATCATGGTCTCTGATCCCTTGTGACTGAAAATTATACTATTCCTCAAGGAGCCTACTTCCTCTTAACCAAAAGTGTACTTCTTCACTCTTGAACTATGACCCAGAAGTGGGTACAAGAAATAGGTTTGCCAAAAAGCATCTGGTTGTGTTCTCAGAGCTAGCAACAGAATCCCCTGTAATCTTTCTTTCTGACCAGTTTCTAACCACTGTTGTTTCATCTATATGAACTCCAAGTCAGCTTCTACCTCTCTTCCTACCTCCTAATTAGTCTTGGGCTAGAAAAATGTCTCATTCTGGGTTTTATCACTCTGAAATTTGATTTGAGGCATTTTAATGTTATTTGAAAAGAAATAGTGGGAAAGCTCAAATGATTGCTTTCTCTAATCCATGATCTTCCTATGACAAAGCTTTTATGATGTTAAAAATATAAGAAAGATAAACCTTAACTTATATTAAACTCTCTCCCCTGACATCCTCCATCCCAAAAAGAAAAAGTGGAAATAAATTACATATAATCATTCCTTAGCATTTTAATCATCAGAATTCCATTATATACATTAGAATGAAGAAGCATTTAATGACTGAGTCAAATTATTAATGTGTTAAGGAATAATTAAATAATAATTAAAGTGGGACAGAGATATAGAAACTTGAAGGAGGAGGAGGACTATTTGGAAAGGAGTAGTATACCTTTAAGATGCAAATTCATTGAAATCCAACCCTAGACATTGCCAGGGTCACTCTGCTTATTACTTTATGACATTTCCAGATTAAAGGTGCAATAGGGGTTCACATTAATTTGCTTAATGTTTGACTAGAAATGCTTCCCATAACTATTAGAGCACACTTTGGGCTCTCTTCATTTTAGAGCTCTTGTCAGTCATTTGAGAATGATATGCCCTGTGACTGAGATGAATAAACACATCATATATTAAGCAGAACTTTGATCTGGAGAGACTGGAGAATGCCAACAACTAATTCTGAGGAAGGAGAAAAAAATAGAAACTGGAATCTGAGAATGGGAAGGTAAAGCCAATGCTAAATTTAGTCTTACGAGTAAAATAAAGACCTCTTAAGATTTTCTATCTTCAAAGGTGCTTTTTATTTTGGTCACTATTTTGAAAAAGAATCTGAATAAAAAGTGAAACTTTAATCTACCTCTCTTAGACTTCATATACTGAGACTAAAAAAAAAGGGCTAGAAATCTACAGAAATGCATTTAACATAAAATTTCAGGATTTGTATTTGATCATTTGGGGATAACTCTCAAAACTGACACTATTTGAATCTGCATATTTTGACAAATTATTCTCCAAAATGTTTATTTTACTACTGATTTTACAAAATACATTCTATCAGGCAAGGAAAAATATCCTTTTTTTCCTCTATAAGATTACATACTATAGTTAAATATTTTTAGCTTGAGTGGGTTGCAAAATATACTCTATCTGTGCTATATAAATAAAAGCAATGATGATGAGGAGGAGGAGGAGAATGAAATAACTAAGTAACTGAATTTTCTAAATTTCTAGTTGTTAAACCAGTAAGTTGAAACATTTCTTGATAGAAACTTGGGAGTGGGAAGAGAGAGTTGAGAAGCACAGGAACAAAAACAGTTTCAAGAAATCTATACAATGATCATTTCTGTACCTTTATGGATTATTCTGTTAATGCTCATATTTGCACAATTTGAGCTTATGTAATTCCAGCAAACTTGAAGGTAGTTTCTCAGGCAGAGCACCCGATCTTGATTCAGTACTAATGATTTTATAGAACTTTAAAACCACTCAAAATCCTAAGAATGGCCTTGAATGATGATGGGCCCATATTATTACAAGTTGTATTAAGCAGACCTATCTCAAATTCTAATTATATTATCCCTCAGTCACAGTAGTAACATTTGCCGTTGTTCCTAAATGTCCAGAAATAATCTCCTTTCCTGTTCTGTCATTGCAGTTAAGAAAAGAACACATCTGTTTTCCCATTCTTATAAGTAAGTCAAGGGAATTCCATTTGTTAAGAGAAAGAAACTACTAATGAAATTACAAATTAAAAATCTCACATTGTTCTTGAGGTCATAGATTTGACCCTTATGAAAAGGGACTGCTACACAAGAGAGACCAGTCCTTGTCTTTTATCACTGGAATTAAAGAAAACATAAATGGTAGTGAAGAATATTATTTGTGTTTCAGCAGAAGGAATTAATAATGTATATTGAGTGATAAAATAATTTCATAGTTTTTTAAAAATATATCAGTATAAATAGTGAGGCGAATATGTTAACATTCCCATAAAGTGTAATTAAGTTTTTAAAAAGTAGCAATGTAATGGAGTATAAACAATGCCAAAATATAGGCATTACTATAAATTGTGAAATAGAACTGTCAAATATATTTACTTAGGAAAGGGAAATAAACTAATAGGAAAACACATTTCTATGAGACTATAACTTGCTTATTAGGGTACTAGGTCTAATTTTAACCTTTCTATCCAGCCTAAACCATCAACGATGCATGATATCTATCAAATAATATTAATGTATTTCTCAATTTTATCTTTATATCCTGTTTTAATGAAGTGCCTTACATAGAATAGGTGCCTAAAAATTCTATAATTTTTAATTTAATTCTACAAATATTAAGTTATATTTAAATCATCCTCATCTGCAAAGGAACTACTAAAATTAGATGATAAGATTCATATTTTTCCCTAGCCCTGAATTTTAAAGAATACAGAGCATTTACCAAAATGTTAATATACATATATAGATACATATAGATATATCATGTGAATTATATACACATACATATATACATGTGTGCATATTTGTACTACATATATAAACATATTATCTATAACAAGTATATATGCCTGTGGTTATGCATGATTGTATTGCAAATCATTTGACAACATAAATTATAAAATTTTGTAATGATAGTTATCTTTTAGTAAAATTTCTTCTATAGATGACCAATAAAATAATATCATTTTTTAGAACTGAAGGTAATCCATTATATAAGCTTGAAAATGAATGAAAGATCATCCTGATAAGGAATTTTAATGAATTAAAGTTGTTGACAGGGACTAGGCACCCACACACTTTTCCCTTTGTCAATTCTAAGTCTTTCTCTATATTTCCTTCTCTCAATTAGACATAAGAAAGTGTGCCCTCCCCTTTTGGAAAGAAGCTTTTAGATTAATCATATTATCTTAAGGTTCCAAATCTCCATGCCTGCCTGACCTTTCTTCAGTAAGAATCCATTATCTTAAACTATCACAATAATCCTGGCTTTAGGGAGGGAGAGAGGAAAGCAGGAATCAAACCTAATAGATGGCAAATAAGATTAATCTATGATCTAAGTGCCGATTACACTTGGCCCTGCCCTTGAACACCCAGGTGTAACCTTGAAATTCACATCCGCTAAGTCAGTACAATTGGATTGAGGGTCCCTGAAGACCTGAAGGGGCAGCTGGCCAAACTTTACCCATTATCCCCCAAGGAGATCAGAGCTGTCTCAACCTCAAACTCTTTTACTAGTGGAATCTGGCAGTTTTGCTTTTTTAAATGTTTGTTTTGGGATGATTCACATTTTTTAGATAAAATACTTATTTGGGGCCCTTGAATTTTGTTTGTCAGGAGCAACAAACCATGAAAAGAGTGAACTTTTACCTGGACCTCACAAGAGGAGAACCAATGACCCAACTTCTTAAAATCTGATAGCTGTACCAAAATAAATGCATATCTTTGCCTTTTTCAAAACACTGACATTATTTATTCCTGAAATGACATATATTTGACAATGACCAAAAGGGGATAAAAATCTGCAGCCCACTATGTTTCTTTTGAACTTTTGAGCTGCTTATTTTTCTTTCATGTGTCTTGGGGTCTTAGAGAGGACACCCCTTTGGTAAGCTGGGTATCAGAAAGTCCTGTGTCACTGATGACAGAAACAAATGGAGCAAAATCTTAGAAGGGGGGAAAAACCTTTTGGGGGAACTGAAAGAATGTCCTGTCAAAGAGCAAAGAGGTAAAAAGAAATCATATTATGTTGACTGTATATGTTAGCATCTTTTGTTGGGGAGAAGAGAAAATAAAGAAAGCAAAAAAAAATGACTAGATAAGGGGGAGGGAATGCTCTAATCTCATATCACAGAAAAAGAAGGGAAATGCATAAGAGAACTGATAATCTTAAAACAGTGGGCTGGCAATAAAAAGGAATAAGGGAAAACTTCTGTATCAACAAAGGACAACAGGTGGTCTTCAATGACATTTGAAATAAAACCTAGAATTAGTGAGGTGAAGGCAGAATATAAATCTGATGTGAGGTAGGATCTCTGTTAAAAATTGCATCCTGCTGTGAGGTATCCATAGGATGCAATGAAGCTAAATCAAGAACACCACTGATGCAGAGTTAGAGATATTCGCCTTCTGCTGTTTATGTTATTCTTACTCCAGATCTCTCAACTGGCAGAAAAACTTTTAAGCAAAAGGTGATTTGAAGGCATCTAATTCTCAATTACTGAAATAGATCTAATATGCAGAAATTCTCTTTATACATCTATATAGAAAAAGATGCTACTCAGCCAGTTAATCATTTGAATGTCATCAATTCATTCTAGAGAACTGATATGAGACAGTGTTTAGAAAGCCAAATGGTGCCAGCCCACCCACCCCACCTGTTGCCTTTTTATTTTGCTTTCAATAGCCATGACAACATGACTTGAGACATCTGTTGCTCATTTTTAGAAAACAATTTTGCAGAACCCTGAATTGACACCTGGAATTCTTAAGAATGACTAAAAGATATCAAGGTAAGTTCTTAATTTTAAAATTTTTTTATCCTTTCAATAACTTTTGGAGGAATATCAAAACTTTGGGTCTGCATAATTCTTTTGTGATTCTGGCAGCAGCTGCTGAGGCAGGGAAGGAAAGTAATGAAGGATTCTTAGAGGACTTTGCTTTTCTCTATTCATTTAGCTGAGTGACATTTGGACTTAATGCAAAGTCCTGGCCTGCTATCTGTCCAGAGAGGGTTAACTCGCACTCACAGCAGGCAGTCTCATGCCATTAAGTCAGAGAGAGTAATGAAATTTTATTTAATTTGTCAGGAAGAAAGTGCTAATGTTAAAAGGCATTTAATAAAAAGGGGGGAGATTCTTTGAAAGGGAGCCCTTAAGTAATTACTTCAAGTGTCTTAGGCCTACTCACCAGAATATTTACATTAGTGTCTTACAGTGCCACAGTGTAATTAAATTAGTGCAGCATTTACATTCCATTCTTTTTTTTTTAGGAAGTGTGATTTTATTAACAATTCTTGTCCAAAATAAGAGACTTGATCTAATCAAATCAGGTGTTAGTGTTTTTTTAATGTTCTCAGTGAGAGAACTGTTGAGTTAAGGGGGGGGGATTTAGGGGGCTTTCAATATTAAAGTGATGGGGGAGAGAACTTATACATATTTTTCTTCTGTTGGAAGAGTGCCATCTTTTAACTATTCTGGGTTGACTTGGAGAACTCTGGTCAACAGCTACAGGCTGACAGCTTATTACAATAGATTTCTCTGGTCTAAGACCAGTTATCTTTTCAAGTTGCAAGAGAAAGGGAGTCAAAGAATATTTAAATGTAAGATGAAAGGAAGCATTTGTGAAGGCAGACTCAGGAGGCTCATCTCTCACAGCATTAGTCTTGTATTACAGAACACAATTCCAATCCTTCTAATAGCAAGGGAACATAGTCGAGATTTCCGTTAGTAATGGGGTGAAGGGGAGTGAGTGCGTGTGTGTGTGTGTGTGTGTGTGTGTGTGTGTGTTTGTGTGTGTATAATATATATGTATATTATATATATATTACATACATATATATGAAAACATAGAGATGAATTGTACAATAAAACATATTTCAAAAAGGCAGGTATTAAAAGGTACTTTGAAAATTGCCTGAAGAAAAATGACCAAATTGGTCAAAATTTTTGACCCAATAATACTGTTTCTTGGCTTTTACCCAAAGAGATAAAAAAACACCAGAAATAACCAATATATTTATTAAGTGTGAGACTTTGTGCTAAGTTTCTGTGTATGCCCATCAAATATATGAGTGGCAGATAGAATACTCAGAGTCTGGAAGATGTGAATTCAAATTTGACTTCAGATTCTTAGTAATTGTGTGACCCTGGAAAAGTCACTGTGCCTCTATTAGTCTCAGTTTCTTCATCTGTAAAATGGTATGTTCCTTCCAGGGTTATGATGAGGAAAAAGTAAAAGCTATGTGATTTTTTTTTTGCTTTTTTTTTTTGTTTATCTGGTTTTTTTCCCCAATAGCAATCAATGACTTTGAAAGCTGCACATGTAGGAAAATTAAGCACTGTAGAATAGACACTTTTGAGTTGTGATAGTGGAGAAAACTTGAGAGTTCCTCAGGTAGCAAGGAGATCAAAATGGTCAATAGTTAAAGAAAGTAACTCATTATTCATTAGAAGGTCAAATAATTAAGCTAAAGCTAAAATACTCCAAACACATAAAAAGAAGATAGTATTCACTGAAAAAGACCCTGGTATTGGAAAGATTGAAGGCAAAAGGAGAAGGGAACAACAGAGAATATGAGGAATAGGTAGTGTCATAGAAGCAAAATGAGCTTGGACAAACTAGGTTAGAGTGGAGAATAGAAGGGTCTAGCCTGCTAAGTTCTTGGGGGGTTCATAAAGAGTTGGACATGACTGAAAAACTAAACAACCATCACAAAATTTTATAAATCTCATAATTTGTATAAAACCAGTTATTTTTATACTATTATTATTATTACCTTTAGAATGGTTAAACAAACTCTGGTATACAAATGGAGTTTTAAGGTACACTAAGAAATGATAAATGTGAGGAATTCAGAGGAAAATGAATTTTATGAACTTTTGCAGAGGAAAACAAGGTTAACTAAAAGAAAAAATATCAACAGTGAAGCATATAACAGAATTGTTTAAAAAAGACAATTGAAAAGGAAATTGAAGTTATATATTTGAAAATGGCCCTGGAGAATAGATAATAAATGAATATTCCTCCCTTCTCCTAGCAGATGAGCATCCAGAGGAGGATATCTGGTCTAATACAGTCACTGGGGTGGTTGTTTTTGATTAATTATCTTTCATACCAAAGGAAGAATTCAAATTTGGAATGGACTTAAAATGAGCATAATTTAAAAAAGGAAAAGTCATAGATAAGTTTTATTTTTTAAAAGAAAATAGAAGCCAGCTAAGCTTTAAAGTTTAAAAATAACATTTTTGGTTACACACAAACACACAGACACACATAAAAACTGATTCCAAAACATCCCCAACTATGCATGTATACTAATGCATGGACATGTTAGTGTACATACCCGAGACAAAGTAGATGTCTAATAAATACTTATTAACCAACTTGATTATTATCATGCTGCCTGTGTGCTGTTATCCCATCTTTCTAATCAGAAATATTTGAATTAGCTGTAGTCTCTATTCTGTAATATCAGTGTATTTCAAAGCATTCAGATTATACTACAAGATTATATTTTGATGACTTTTTTTTGCTATTCCACTCTTTATCTAAAATACACCATTTGGGCTGGGGAGTGGACATATAGAAAGGTAGTGTAGAAAAATCATTGTGCCTAGAGGAATGAAAGCTCTGAGTTTGAGTTAAAATTCAGCTCTGATAACTCCTAATTTGGGATCCTGGGTTAGGAGCAACATCTGTAAGTTTTAGTTTTCTCTTCTGTCTAAGTGAAAATACTTAAACTTATCAATAGGGACATGAGAATAATCTATAAAGAGATTCAAATTCCTTAAAGCACTATATAAATCTCAAACTCTCACAAAATCATAGTAATTTAGAGTTAGGAAGCTCCTTGGTGGCCATTTAGCCCAACCCTATGGCTGACAAGGGGGGTCATTTGGCCTTTGGTTAAAGATCAGTTGCACTCCATACTTCCAAAAAAAATTCTACTTTTGAGTGGTTGCACTTATTTAGGAGATTTTCATAAATCATGCTTAATTTTTCCTTCTTTCAAATTCTATACATTACTTTTGTTTCCTCCCCTTTCCAGGCCAAAAAGAACAAGCTTAAGAATCTAACTCTTCTATGTAATAGCTCTTCAAATACTTGAAGACAGCTATCATATATCCATTAAGTTGTCTTCTCTAGGTGAAACATTCCCAGTTATTTCAACTAAAGGGGCTAAATAAAGATTAAATAAAGGACATTAACAATCACGGAATCCCTCCTATGGACACTAGGACATTGTCATTTATAGGTATTCTTACAATTATTGTAAGCTATTGAAGAACAGGTTTTGTTATGCTAGATATATAATATTTATTTATATTTACCGTATATGCATATTTATATATAACATACACACATATATACACATATTGATTTATGTGATAGTAAATAAATTTATGTGGTAACAACTCCCAGCACCATACTCAATCATACTCAGTAACTGTACAAAGGAGGGACAGAGGAAAGGTGCACAAGAAAGAGAAACAGAGAGACAGATTGTGCAGTTACACACTTGATAGCATTAATAAAGGCAACATGAATAAATAGAATATAAGATATTTTTTTAGTTTTAATTTTGTATTTTCCTTTATTAGACTAAAAAGCTAGGTGAGAATTTATTTCCTATCCAATACATGCTGTGTTAAGTGACTAGGCTTTTTTTTTGAAGAAAAGATTAAAACCATGATGTTTCTGTATAACCACCAAAGCAGACTGAAATCTAACTGATCTGATGTTGTTGCTAGCTTGGTGATGAATACCCCTTACCATTGCACTTGCTAAATCTATTTTGTGGGTACTCTCATTCATCATTAAGGAGACTAAAACCATCCTATTGGTGAGAAGTGCTTTTAAAAACAGAATGATTTCACTATGAAATTTTGGCTAAGTGGAATGCCCACTTAACTGGAATTTCACAGAAAAGTTTTTCTTCATCTCAGTATTTTTTCCCTTTGTTTTTGTATTACAACTGTGATTTCATTTATATATGGAATTTCAATTGTATAGGCAAGGATATACCCTCTGCCAGTGTAGATTAATAGCAACAGCATAACATAGTTTTAGAGAGTTCCCTGGGGCCTTGAGAGGTTAAGCCACTGCCACATGGCCTGGGATGTGTCACAAGCTGACCTTGAACCCAAATTTTATCGATCCTGAGGATGCATTATGAGCATCCATTATGCCATACTTTAGCTTCTCAGTAATATTAGCATGATCAAACATCACTGGCCTCACCAAGACTCCTCAGAATAAAACCAATTGCACAGTACAATAAGCTGTTCAGATCACCATATGAATACGCTCTATCTTAATATGTTAATATGCTCCAAATAGTGCAAATGATTCTTCTAAAGGGACAGAGAAATGAAAGAACCTCTTCTAGGCTTTTATTTGGGGATTATTTCAGTCATGTTGGATACAGTTAAGATTTTATTCACAAGCATAGAAAATGGACCTGGTATTGTACATCAAGAGAAGAAATTAAGATAATCTCATAGGGGGAAAAAGAGCAATATTAGTAATAATGATAATTAGCATGTTTGAAGGTTTGCAAAGAACTATACAAATATTTTCACAACTCAGGAAAGTAAGTTTCATATATATATATATAGCAAAAGTCATGTAACTTGCCCAGAATCACATAACTATTAAATCTCTGGGGAAAGATTTGAACACTAAACTTCCTGACATCACTGCTCCATCCATCTGGCTAATCAACATTTATCAGTTTAAAAATCCAACTATTTCAATGACTCTATACCACATAAGTCTTTTATTTTAAAAAATAATAAATAAGGAATTTTTAAAAGTTTACTTAAATGCTAAGTATTCAGAATATAAATCAGATTTCTTATTATAGTAAATTTACTCAAAGATTGCTTTGGAAAAAGATTCCTATGGAAAAGCGGAAAAAATAAAAGGAAAATATATTTAAAATTGATTCAATCTTTCATCAAGTCTTTTCTGCTTTATGTCACAATTCCCACCAATTGTACTCTTGGACTTCTCTATCATGTCCCACCTGGGAACTTCTTCAGTCTGAAAAATCTCCTGAATGCTGAAACTCATACCTCATTAATACTCTCTGATGCTGAGGTTTCTCAGGTAGGCAAGGCAGAGATCTCCCAGAACCCCTATTTTAGGAAGGTATTCAGACTAGGCTTCTCTTTATTCTCCATCTAGTTGTGCTCTTTTGGATTTCTTCATTATGCCCCTCCATTAGGTAGGTTCCTTCTTTCCCCATCTTCTCTTTTCAGCTTCTTTTGTGTGATAACTTCCTGTAAATTCTTTGAAAGCAAGGACTTTCCTTTTTGGCTTTTATATATCCAGGCTTTAGTTTAATGTCTAGCATGTAGTAGGAGTTTAAAAATGTTTTTATTGACTACCCTTCAAGCACTATATTATATATAGGGATTCTTAGACATTTTCTAAATAAGATTTAATGTACAAGTTAAAATCATAGGATTTGCTCATTTTTGAAATTTTTAGAATTTGCAATTGTGAGATATGTACATATTTTTTATTAATAATATTATTTCATTAAACTTCCTCAACTTGGATTTTCCTTAATCTATTTAATGTGACATCACCAGTACTTTAACACCCTAACCCCAATAATTACAACATAAAAATAATTCAGTAAATAAAATCTGAATTATTTCTTTGTAAGAAGTTTAGAAATTTCTTATATAGTAGATTTAAACTATTGAGCCAACATGGAAAATCTGGCTAATTATGGCTTTATCTTATATTCTCTCATTAAAAAGATACTATAGCTAGATATCTGAAAAACTGTGTATCATCAAATAATTTAAAGATGTAATTTCATTTAATTAACAAGGTGTTTGTTTTTCAAATAGGTCTCAAATGTCTTCTGAAACAAAGGTATAAATAAAATAAAGTAATACACAGGAAGGAAACAATCTAGATTTGCTTGAATTGATAGCATTCATAGTAGTAGATGACAGTGACAGTTCATCTATTTGGGCGATTTGAAAATCTCATTCATCTCACTGATTTGGCTTCATGGCTAATTGGTCCATCTGAAGAAACTCATTGTCTGATTGGTTGAGCAAAAGATCATTTATTTCAATTAGGCAAAAGTTTTTAAAGCATTTTATTGCAAAACACTGTGCTTAATTAAGTACTGGAGATACAAGAACAAAAATGAAACAAAAATTGTCCTCGAAGAGCTTCTATTCCACAGGAAGCACTTGGAAAAAGTCTATTTGATGGACTAATCAAGAAGTCACAGTTTTGCTTTCAGGAAAACCTGTTTGAAAAGCAAGTTGAAATAATGTGTATTCTCAGTGATTCTAAAGTCTTTTCTGAGTTGGCAGCATGGAGGATGGAAAAAAAATTTAGCTTTTAGATGGCTTTTTCAAACATAGCTATGGTATTCCAAAGCAAGACATCAAACTGTTAAAGCTCTTAGCTGCAATTAAAACAAATGCTGACATTATTTATAGCTAAATTACTGGTAGAAAAAAACAACTAATGACCAAAAATCATCTTTAGAACACTAGAAAAAAAATTTCAAACAGGGGAACAGACTCAGAAGAAATGATTTGTAAGGATGTGGTTAAAACTATTTATACACTAGGTCCTATTTGTTTTACAGCCAGTGGTGCACGAACAACATGAAAGGTTATCTTTGACAAGGTTTTAGCTATTATTTTCTTCCAGTGAAATGGTATTTCTTGAGAAAAAAAGGTCTTCGGAACAAAATAACAATAAATCCTGATTTAGATACATAAACCTGCCATTGATATCACATAATATCAGTGTTCTTTCTCACTCGATACAGGCGTTTTAAAGATAAATGGTAAAACTGAACTGGAAATCCATCTGGCCAGCTGCCTGCTCTAATGAATAACCCCACTTTGGCTCCTGCAATGTAAGCAGAAAGTTCTCTCCCGGCCTCTTTCGTCTGTCATGAATCTACAAGACAGCCGACATAATATCTGGGCGACAACAGTGCGCTAACAGTGCAGTGACTTCCATTTTCTTTGCTTTCTATTGATTTTCACTTAATAACTGGCGAAATACTAAACGTCCACCCTGAGTACCTAATAAATCCTGCCTGAGCTTTTTATTGAGGAGAATTTAATAAAAAACAACCATTGCGGCTGAGGGATTTTTCTTTTGGACAGAACACAGGGTAGGGGACAGAGGGTAGAGGTGGGGAAAGCCATTTGAATGTTGTTGGTGTTTTTTTTTAAAGGCACTTCCCCCACTTTGGAAGAGGAGCACTGTGTCAAGGATCCTGATGGGTTTTACTTATCAGAGGTGTAACTAGAGGTTCTGCATACAGCCCTAGAAAAGGCATGAAGGGAGGTCCTAACATCAAGTATCCCCGTACTCTTCATGCCACCTTGCTGTTACCCTAATAATCCATTTTGACTTTTGTTCTCTTTAGAAGACTTTTCAATTGCCTTCACTGGTGACTCTCAAAAACCTACAGTAACTTGCATTTTATTGGCCTGTTTTACAGTCATTTTATGTTTGACACTTAACATACAAGTGTGAAGATCCCATTGGACTCATTGGCTACCATAACTAAAATGAATTCTTGACATTATGCTAAGTGTTAGAATTTGTATTCTTATTTGGGAGGAGAGGTGGCAGGGGAAAAGAGGTGTTTAACTAGTTGCAATTAATCCCAATTGTTGCCTTAACACATACTTTGGAGCAATAGCAGAAATGCCAGAGACCCATTTGTGGCTAAAAAAAATTAATTAAAGGGAAGTGGAAAGTCTAAGCTAAGACTTTATACTATATACTCCTTTCCACTTTACAACAGTGTAGGATTACTTCCAAGTACTGGCAGCATAAGGTTAAGTTTTTCACCTTAATTGGCATGAACAGATCTGAACTCACTGGGTTTGATGCATAACCATTTTAGTATCTGCTTGTGAAAATTTTCTCATTCCATCCACTTCACAATAAAATAAATAATTCAAGCTTAACTAGCTTATTAAGATTTATGAAGTACTTCCTCTATAATAACACTTCTAGGGAGCTAGTCAAATATTATCAACTCCATTTTATAACCAATCAAAGAAACTGAGGATCACAGAGTTATTAACTGGTTTTCCTAAGATTCTACAGTCAGCAAGTTATAGTCAGAACTTGAATCTAGCTCTTTTGACTCCCAAGTCCATAGTTCTTTCCATTACAAACCAGAATTTGTAATTCAGTTAAGGGTTTTTTTCAAGTGTTCACAAAAACGGAACAGTTAATATTGAACCTATAAAATTTGTGTAGTCATGAAAAAATTAAGTGGCTTAATTACAATAAATACTATAGTGATGCTCTTGGGAAAGGAGATAGGCTGAGGCAGACAGACTCTCCAGGACAAATGGGGAATATTTGTGAATTGAGTATGATCTTTTGCAAATTGGGGTAACTCTAATGAAACACACAATTGATTTCTGGTTACTCTAAATAAATGTACCACTTGTGAATCTTTACCAGTGGATGAGCTTATTGGGGTTTTAAATTTTATGCTAATGACTCTTGGGGCCTGAAATATTATAGATTGCCAATACCTCTTTTTAATAATTTTAAAAGACATTTTTTCCTTTTCTGATTTCAGTCCTTGCCAAAAATCAGAAAGTGAAGAAACATCCAAGAAAAGAGTGTTCTTTTTAAGTACCTGAACCAACATTTTCTAATTATTTTCTCCTCAATGGATTTGTTGGAGAAACCAGTATTCCATCCACCAGAGGTGTATTAAAGTTGAAATAAAGTCAGAAATTAAGAAGGCACATGGCACACACAGTAAAAAAATTTCATAACTGAAATAGTATACACCTTGAATTTGTGTGAATATTCTCTATTCCAGAAGTCTAATTGCTCAGCATAAAGGTGTATTGCTATTCAGATAATGTCTTCTACTGTTCAACAAAAGGTTGTTGTAGTGAACTGTGATGGTGACAAATGATTTACTATTAGGAACATTCTGTAATTATTGTTCGTTGGGACCGCAGACCGATGCATCATTAACATGATAGACGGCCTTTTATATCAGCAAAAATAACTAAATTAATAAAAATGGCTTCATTCCAAACCCTGTCAGAAAGCCAATACTCAGAACAATCAAGTATCAGTGATACTTGAAAGGGCCATAGTTTATATCTACCAGAAAATACTGTTTAAAATATATATACAATATATGGACATTGGAACTTTAAAAAAAAACACTGGGCTATTAAAATACCTCCCTCAAAAGAAATTTGGTCCTTTCAGCAACTGCATCAGAGGGTTATAAAATCAGAACCTAGATGGGATTTCCTGTCTTTTGACTGAATATTCAAAAGTCTTTGAGGATATCCTGATACAGACATTCTCTCTCTCTCTCTCTCTCTCTCTCTCTCTCCCTCTCTCCATATATACATATACACACACACACATATATGCATACATTTATACATACATATGTAATACATATATCCTTCTCTCTCTATAGAGATGTATATATGCATAAACACATAAGTAGGTATATGTCTATACATATATATATGCACACATAAACAAAATCATATTTATGTGTATATTCATATTTTTCTTAGGAATAAGTTTCCAAATTGCATCTGTTTTTATATGTCACAGTGGCTAAAGCATTTAAATAAGTGAGATTACAGATATATTTCATATAATTTTTTTAATCATTTTCCACCCCCCCATATATAGTAGAAACTTAGCTCAGTTAATAGAGTTCTCCGTTGGTCAGAATGTTGCTAATGTTGCAATTAAAATTTCATTTTCAAACATCAATTCCCCTAAAGTTCTGAAGTTAATGAGTCATACTTAAAAATTATATGTACATTTATTTAGGTATAACAGAATCAAAAAGGTAGAATAAAAATTCTCATCAAAGAAACTTTAACAAATTCAAAATGAATACTAGAGCAGCAAAATCAACAAAAAAAGAAGTGAATTCCAAGACAACTGAGAAGGTTGACAGGAAAGTTCTGTCAAATCTGGATGAAAGTATAAAGCAATACAGTTCAGGTCATATTCCCTACAAGCCAGCAGCAGGCCTTCAGAGAACAGGGGAATTGACAGTAGCAGCTTTCAGAGCTCTCAGTCCTCTGACAGTATGGGGGTTGGTCAACTAGTCAAAAAAGCCTTTGCTGACACTTGGTAAAGGACACTAGTGTTGTCTATATGTAGTTCTGGGTAGTAGTCATAGAGAAAGGAGGTGTGGTCACAGGAAAATTGGACTCTGATCACAGTTCTAGTGTGGAAACTATTGTTTGTGGTCACTTATGGATCAGAGCACAGACTAGAAAAGTCATGACCACGTAATTTTCTTCAGTTCATTCTACCATGGAAAACCTGAAAACTTATAGACCCTTAGAGCAAGCTCTGAAAAGAGCGCGCGCACACACACACACACACACACACACACACCAAAAACAAACAAAAGAAAAAAACCTGAAACTTGGAACAGTGTCCCTTCAATCCTGGAGCAGATCCAACTTTTACATAAAATTAAAGATCAAAAAATTAGCTGGAAAAACTTAAGTAAGCAATGAAAACAACAAAATCTGACCACAGAATATTAAGAGGGTGACAAATTCAAGCAGAAACTCAGAGAAAGATAACAAAATCAATGTGACAAATGCAAAGTTTCAAAGAAAAATGTGAATTGTTCTCAGGACCAAAAAGAATTCTCAAAAAAAAGCTCAAAAAGGATATTAAATATCACATAAGAGAAGCTGACAAAAATCGGGGGGGGGGGGAAATGAAAATGATACTAGGAAGTCACAAACAAAACCTAATAGCTTGGTAAAAGGAGGAACAAAACAAAATATAGCACCTTAAAATACAAAAGGGTAAATTACTATAAAGGGTACAAACAAAAAATCCACGGGAAAAAACTCCTTAAAAACCAAAATTGTTCAAACTGAAAAATAGATAAGAAAATTTACTGAAGTAAAGGACTTCTGAAAAAGTAGACTTGGCCAAATGGGAAAGGAGATACAAAAGTTCACTGAAGAAAATAATTCCTTAAAAATTAGAATTGGGCAAGTGGAAGCTAATGACTCCAGAAGATATCAAGTAACAATAAAACAATCAAAAGAATGAAAAAATAGAAGAAAATATGAAATATCTCTTTGGTTAAAAAAACTAACCTAAAAAATAGTTTGAGAGATCATTTAAGAAATTATTGGACTACCTAAGAGCCATACTGATCAAAAATCAGCTTTAACATCATATTTCAAAACATTATTGTGGAACACTACCCTGATATACATAGTAAGTAGAGGATAAGTTAGAAATTAAAAGAATCCACCAATTATCTTCTGAAAGAAATCAACAAAAGAAAATTCCCTGGAATATTAAAACCAAATTGAAACCCTTTTATGTGAAGGAAAAATATTGTCAGCAACCATAAAGAAACCATTCATACACAGTGAAATAAAAGTCAGGACAACACAAGATTTAGCAGTTTCTACATCAAAAATTCAGAGAGTTTGGAATATGATATTCCAGAGGACAAGAGAAATAGAATTACAACCCAGAATCACTTACATAACAAAAATGAGCATAATTCTTCAGGGGGAAAATGAATATTCATTAAAATAGAGTAATTTCAAGCATTCATTGAACAGAATTCAATAAAAATTGACTTTTAAATATAAAGCATAAGGAAAAACATCAAAAAGATAAACAGTATAGAAAACACATAAGGAATTCAGGAATTTGTGGTAAAACTGTTTACATTCCTATAAAGAAGATGACATTTCTAACTCTTAAAAATTTTATCATTATTAGGGAAATTAGAAGGAGAATACATAGAAGTATGGATGTAAGTTGACTAGGATGGAATTATAACTAAAAAAAAATAAAATTAAGGAATAAGAAAAAGAGATGTACTGAAAGAATAGGGAAGGGAGAGGTAAAATGGGATGAATTAAATCACATTTATGGCCACCTTGGTCTTCAAACTTACAAATAACAGGTCCATGGGCTATTGTTGACTTTGATATCATTTCTTTGTACTGTACAAAATTCTCAACAAGTATTAAAAATTATGTTTCTGAGTAGTTTCCTAAAATATTTTACCTATAAAGGACAAAAGCCAGCTAACTGAAAACAGTATTTGTTTCTTTCAAAATCTCAAATTCCAACCTTGAGTTATGTGATAGCTTAATTAAATAAATAATTTCCATAGGCAATGATTCATTCATTATTTTTATATTTACTACGTTTCCTAATCTTAGAATGAGGATCTGGGAATGGTGCAATATATTCAGTAAATATTCAATGAACTATTTGTGGATTCAATATCATGAAAACCAGAGTGATATTTTCTTTGCTTCCTTTTTCCTTTGCACAGCTTCAAATATAATGCTGAATCACATAAATTAAATGTCTGTCACTGCAATCATTATTTTCAGAAAAATAAATCAGCATTATTTAGCTTGAAGCAGAAAGTGAAGAGTTTGTAGATAAGTATACAAATATCTGGGTCGAGTTGAAGTTATCAGGCTTTTTTGATTCAAAAATCTAGACAGTAAAGATTATCCCATATAAATATAATTTTATTTTTTAGAATATCTTTTCAAAAACTAAGTTTCTTTGTAATAAAACTTTATCAGATGTTATATTACATCTACACAGCTAGACAGAATTCTATGCTGTAAGGGAAAATCTCAGATATTATATATTTATATATATATATATATATATATATATATATATATATATATATATTGATCACAGATAAGAAACACAGAAAATGCTTAGAAGATCCACTTTTTTATTTTAAAAGAGAACCACAGGGGCAGCAAGGTGATGCAGTGGATAGAGCACAGGTCCTGGAGTCAGGAGTCTCTGAGTTCAAATCCTACCTCAGACACTTAATAATTAATTACCTAGCTGTGTGGCCTTGGGCAAGTCACTTAACCCCATTTGCCTTGCAAAAACCTAAAGAAAAAAGAGAGAGAACCACAAATGTTCAAAGTTGGAAGGGACCTTGGTAATCATCTAGTATAATCTATATTGAAAATGAAATCTTCTACAAGAACCCCAATAAGTTATCATCTATTTTTATTTCTGGATTTCTTGGAGTATTACTCAACATGAGCATTCCATAATTATTAGGATTTTTTCCTAATATAAATATAAATTTGATATAAATCTAAATTTTTCCTCTGCAACTTCTACTTGATCCAAGTTCTATCCTCTTCTTCATGACAACCCTTTCAAATATTTGAAGTTATTTTAATCTCCCTAAGACTTTTCTTCATCAAGCTAAATTTTGCCTGTTCCTTTAACCATTCTATGTATAGAATGGTCTCAAAATCCTTCTCCTGGAAACTCACCTTGTTAAGTCTTATTTCTAAAAGGACACCTAAAAAGTGACCCCAGTTTCACCAGGGTAAAGTACAGAGGTATTATTACTCCCCCCATATACATTCTGCACATTGTGGCCTTCTTAAAACATTCTATTAGGTATTTCTTTTCTGTTCTCCATGTCACAATATTGACCCATGCATATGAACCTGGTAATCCATTCAAATTATCACATCAATTTCATGTGAATTTATGAGTTGATTTTTTTAAACTCAAATATTGGACTTTTCATTTGTTGCTATTTCATTTTCATCTTATTGGCTTATTAGTTTCTATCCATAGTAGTATTCTGTTGAGGTGCTTTTTGTTGTCCAAAAAACGTACAATCCTGTTCCATGCATATGTGACAAGAGAGTCCACTATATGTTTTTGTTCAAGTCATTGATAAAAGTGTTGATTTTTTTTGCTACTGAACCAAAGAAGGTAATATATTGTTATTACATTTGGGGGGTAGAGCCAGAATTCTCTTTGCAGACAGTTTGAGAACCATGCAATTGTTTTCATGGCTGAGACTTGATTGGGACCTATTTTAGTCCTCACCTTTGCTACTTTGGCCCTCTTTTAAAGGAAGACAAATGCCCTTGGAAAAGAATTTTAAAAAAAGATAGAGAGAGAGAGAGAAAAAGTATGATTCACTGACTTGGGGAAGAATTGCAGGATGCTGACTTTCTAAAGTGGTGCCTCCCCTTAGACTAGTTCAAATTTCCTTCCTCCTGGAAAGAGTGAGCCATTAAAAAGTTAAGCCAATTCCCTTGAGACTGCTCCCAAGGAATCTCCTCAAAGGAAATACCCTGCCCTGGGAAGGTAATTTACCTACACGGGATTTGAAAGGCAAGGTTCTCAGCTTAGAGAGATAACTAAAGACTCCATCTGTGCTGGGGGATTGTGACTTCATAAACTGATCCCCTGTAGCTAGTAACCTCAGACAATCCACAGAGGTATCCAGGGGAAAAAAAAAAAACATTTAGCACTGTCAAACATTTTATGAGAGGTTCTTATAATCTTTTTTTTTCCTTTAAGGAATAACAATTAAATCTTAAATGTTTGTGTGTAAGTGTGTGCACATACTCACATAGATATAATGTATATACACATATATAAATAATATACATATACATACAATGTGCTTATTTCACTGAGTGAGAAAATTATTTTCTTAGGTATGTGACTTATAGAAATACAATCATGATTTTGTTCTGTGGCCTTTAGGAAGCTTAATATAATAACATATTCCCTTAAAAGGCAAAATTATTGCTATGAATTTGGCATTCATAACACTGCCTGGTGTTGGGAAGAGACATTTTATAAAATTACAACTGTGAATATTTCAAACTCTAGTTTATTTCCTCCCTCAACATACCTTTTCCCTCTCTTCATCAACTTCAAAACTACATTTTCTGAGAATGCACTGATATATTATTATGAAATTAATTCTCATTTCTAAAATTATATTTTGCTTTTTTCAACCCAATTTATTACACGTCTTGAGGGCACAGCCTTTGCCATATCTGTCTTTTGATTCTCTGATGCTTAACACAATTCCATTTGCCTAAAAATGTTTTAATTAAATTGAATGCAATCAGCAAACAATAATTAGGCACTTATTATGTGCTAAGCAAGGAAATGTAAATATTTCAATAAGATATTGATTCCCAATAAATCCAAATTAGTTGATCAATTAACATTTGGCTGTGTATTCATCTTTTATGAATTTATCCAATCAGGAGTTTAGAGGTTCTTTTTTATTTTTTAGGGGTTTTTTTGCAAGGCAAATGGGGTTAAGTGGCTTGCCCAAGGCCACACATCTAGGTAATTATTAAATGTCTGAGGCCGGATTTGAACTCACATACTCCTGACTCCAGGGACAGTGCTCTATCTACTGTGCCACCTCGGTGCCCCTGGAGGTTCTTTTGTAATTTAAAGTGTTGATCACCACATATTACAAAAGTTAGAGGTGGGAGAAATCTTTGATCACTCAGAGCATGGGTTATTAGCCTGTTTTGTGTTATGGACCCATTTAGCTGCCTGATGAAATCTATGAATTCCTTCTAAAAATAATATTATAATTAATAAAATAAAATGATAACATGATAAAGGAAACCATCATTATTTATTAAAACATTTTAAATTTAAAAGATCCTAAATTAAGACTCAATCAAAACATCCTCTCTCATTTGTGGGTGTGTAGGTGGGGACAGATCTTAATGAGACCCTGAGAAGTGCTGGTATCAAATCTGGGCCTAGCTACTAGGTTGTTTGATGTAGTGATAATCATATAGTATTCTTCTTGTCATCTCAAATTAACTATATTACCATAGAGAAAAGTGGAAAAATTAGGATAATTAGGATCAAAAGAGTTAGGCCAATATAAGGGAATTGTGACACGTGAATGTATACAGGAAGAAAAATTTCTCTAACATGTTCAATATGAGAGTAATACCCTAATCTTTCAACTGCATTTTTTGATGCCTGAAATATTTCACTTGGAAAAGCTGATGGAATGAAAGGAACAATATTTTTTTTACAATAATGAAAACTTTACTTGGAGCAAAGAAGTCTAATTATGTAACTTTGTAATCATTTGGTTTTGAGTCTATTTCATAAATTAAATATCCCAAATTGATAAGGAAATTTAAAAAAAATTTCTATTTTAGATATTTAAATTTGTTTTGTTTTTATTAAACAGCAAAATCAGTCTTTGAAATGGCCTGCTTTCATAAATTTATTTCTTTTATACTCTGATTTTATTGTGACTTGATCTCAGTCTTCCTTGATATGTGAACTGTGAAATGAAGTTATAAAATAAATTTATTTTTCCCTTAGCTATTAACCAGAGTGTTTATACCCTTTGTGTTTTCCTTGTGTTCTTTCAAGTATGTGTTTTGACCACAGTGGTAGAATTTTCTTTGAGTAAAGAACCATCTACTCCATTTATAAAAGTTTGGATTGACCTAAAAAGTAAATACCCTAGGTTACAATGGACTGGGGCAATGGCCTAAAACTTTCCATGCAAGGTCTGATACTACCAGAATAATTTTGTTTATGACTCTTATCTTTCTAATAAATTATTGTCTGTGTGATAAAAAATGTCATTTATAGATTTAGAAACTTAAATGAATCCTTGATTGAACTCAAACTTTGAAATGATAAATCTTATAGTAAAGACTGCTTCTTAGAATGCTGACTAGGAAAATAGGATGACAAGTAGAAAAATAACATTCTTGGAGATAAAGCAGCTGAGCAGTTTGATTAATAATTTTCAATTCAAAGAAAATGGGATGAAATATCAATTAAAAATTCTTTTAAGGTGAACCATTCATGGCTCTTCCACAAAAAGAGTCTTCATATATGTGTATATATATAAGTATACATATATATGTTATATATATTTATGCATATATGCATATCTCTCTTTAGACTTGTGATTTCAACAGCGTAGTGAAATTTGGTGAGAGAAACATTCCTACCACTGCACATCTACAAATGGCTGGGACATTGAAAGATTAAGTGACTTTGGTCCCAAAGTCAGTGTGCATCAGAGGTTGACTCTGAGACTCTCTTCCTATCATGGCAATATAGATGGTTATAATATTTATATCTGATCATTCCTGAAATTTTCACATAGATTATCACTGAAAGTTGGTAATGACTTTGATCATTGTTGAAAAAAAAGTAGAGAGGGTCAGATTTTATTAAGAAAATTATAGTATTTTCTCAGTAAACCTAAGTTTCTTCCTGGAACAAAGCCCCATTTAAAAATACCAATATTGTTTCAGTGAAATTGTGTATCAATAAGTTAGGCAAATCTACAATCTCAGAAGAACTGAAACTGAAGATCACTCAAAGGACAGTAGAGAGGCACAAATTAGCAGTGAACAAATTGCAACACTTAAATGAAGGACTTCTAAAGAAAAGGTACGAATGAAAAAAAATGTGTTGGTCATATAGCAAAAATGAATCAAATAATTTCAAGCTTATCCCACCTCTGTCAGTATCTTTACAAGGACAAGAAAAGAAAAGTTAAATACAACAGCATTTTTGGTGGATGTTGTATGGGAAGATACAGATAAGCTTCACATTGTATAGATAGGCATGGATGGTTAGATATCTATATTAATAGTAATAGTATCCACATTGATGTGATGACAGACCTCCATTTGAGTGTAGATCAATATGTGCAATTTACTTCTTCCCCCAGAAATGTTTCAAAAAAGTTTGGTTACTAACTTGGAATTATTCAAATGAAATGATTAAAATGCACACATCCTTTCAGCTAGAAATAGACATTTAGTCTGAAGAAATCAGTGATAAAAGAAAGACTCCATACATATCAAAATATTTATTGTAACACTTCTTAGTAAGAGCAAAGATTTAGCAACATTAATTAACAGGTGAGTATATAAATAAGATGTAAAAGGGATTCTATTGTACTCTAACAAATGATGAACATGATAAAAACAGAAGTATGGTAAAATCTATTTAAATTGAAATAGTAACATTAGTAAAACCAGGAAAACAAAAGTATACAAAAATTAAAACAAAAAAATGCCAAAATCCCCCCTATAGAATAATTCAAACTTAAAGCTATAAAATTATAAAGACCAAGCTATGGTCTTTACAGACCATAAGAAAGAAAACAAGATTGTGCATGTTTCCAAGTTTTATAGCAGTAGGGGACTGTGGGGATGGATTGATACATAAATTAGGTTTGCTTAAAATTTTATTTTATACTCATTTTATTATTTGTAATAAGAAGTAGTTCTCCAGGAGGTATAAGAAAAAGAATATACCAAAAAATGTGTTATATAAATAAAAGATATCAAAATTTAAAGAATTTAGCTAAAACTAGAAGAAAGAATCTGTCAATGATCATATAATCTTCCTAAATATGATAAAGCTTTATTGTTAAAGTTATTCTTACATTTTGGTCCATTTGTATTTTTTAATTTAAAATGATATTTTGTTACTGAACCATAAACTATACCTTATTTGCTTATCTCATGCTTGTTCAAATCCTGTCTGCTAATGGTAAGCTGCGTGACTTGGGGAAAGTCTCTTCACCTCTCCATCTCAATATCTTTATCTATACAATGAAGGACTTTAAGTCAATGACCTTTAAGGTTCCATTTAATCAAAATCTATGATGCCAGGTTAGTTATTTATTGCCACAATCTCTTTCTACTATCCTCTATCTTTGGAGGGAAAGCATTTTCCTCTTGTATATCTTACCTTTCTTGGCATTTTGTTCTCCATGATTCTGGGTGCTGCCAGTGAACTTTTCTTGCTGGAAAGAAAAAGAAAAGAGATAGTGCTGATTGCCAAATGAATTGTATAGACAATAAAATAACTCTTATGGCTGTTCTTGTCTGCACAATTAATTTAGTAATTAATAATGCAATGCTTTGTGATGTCTACTGTTGTTTTCTTGTTATTTATATTTTTTGTTGTTTTTGACTTCACATCTATTCATTTTCTCTTTCCAAGAAAACTGAAAACTACTTGAGAGAATAGATTATGGCTTGCATTTTTCATGTCCCCCCATAGTATCCAACAGCCCTAAGCAATAACAGATAACAGGTACTCAATACATTTTTGTTGGCTCAATTCAGTTATTTTTAGGAGATTTTTAATCAAGATAAGTATTATTAGATATTTTTTAGAAGAAGAGAATAAAAATCATGCAGATGTATGGTTACATTCAACTACCTGAAACCTTCTTTGAATGCCCAACTAAATCCAAGCACAACATTTTAAGAAATTTAAACTAATTCAGGAAGTCCTCTGTTTATTTGTAGCTGTACACCATCTTCACTTCCTGCTTTGATCTGAAAGTATATAACTAAAATACTCCAAGGGAAGCAACTTCCATGGTATTGTTGGCATGTTTCGTAGCAGGAAACTTGTGGAAATTTCAATGGTACCCTTATCGAAAGATTTCCAGATAGATTAATGAGGTTTGCATTAGCTTCAGATAAGCATCCAAAGCTAAAACCCTGTAAGGTTTTCTCATCTCCACTTGCTATTTTTACTTTCCAGCTGTGTTGTTGAAAAAGGAAGAAATTCGTTGAGGATTCACCAGAGTTTTGCTAGCTATCTGGTTTAATCTTTATCATCTATACAGGATATTCATTGAACCAAAGGAATGTAAAATTCGTGATCATGATATTTTTAAAATATGCATGTTAGAAAGGAAGTTAGGAAGAAAGTTCAACTAAAATATGGTTGACAAAAGAAATAAAGATGTCCTCTTTCTCTAAATAGAAGAAGAAAAAGGGCAGAGGCTAAAATAGACCTTAAATATTGGGTTTTTCAGGTAAAATTCCATGTAACTTTGTTTATGGGGGTGGGGTGGGAGAAAGAAGGGAAAATAAGACACTACATCTTTAAATTGAATTGAATGTTCTGTGACTTTAAATGAAAGCTCCACTGTTGTTGGGCAAATAAATTTAAACCACTTAACATGGCAGAGAAGGTCAGGCAAGCTTATTATAGTGATCATAGCGTTACAGCTATTGCGATTGACCGCTGCTCTTTGGAATCACCAATAATCAGAGGCCGCAAGCTGTGTTTGCAGAGAAAGGTCATCATTCATTTTTTTCAAAGCATTAATATCTTTTGTTTGTTTGGCTCAACATGAAACAGGAATCGATAGAGGTAATTCACAGAGCAATTAGCCCCTCATCTGTCAAACGGCATCTGGGTGTATTTAACAAAAAGACCTTTGGAAAGGTTTAAAAAAGGAAGAAAGTGCCTGTACGATCAACAATTTATATTTTCGACATGACATGTTGTGTATGTATCTGTAAAAAGGGGGAACCTTGGGACTAAGAAAATATACATAAAACATGCTATAAATCTACACTTCAATGCGATGAGCTCACAGTTTAGGATTGGACAAAAAAGACTTAGGTTAAGTTCTGATTTGGTGCCTATGAAGATAAGAGGGTGCACTTTTGGTCTTTGTGTCTACTCTTTTCAATGCCATAGTAAACAACTTAACTAGACTCAAAGATTTTAATGGAAATCACACTGTAGGCAAGTGATACAATTAGAAGGTCAGGTAAGCAGAACCAAGTTCTTTTTTTTTGTTCTTTTTTTTTTGACCTACCATAGGCTGTGATTTCTTTTGTGCCATACTTATTTGTTGTTAGGTTATGTGAATCATCACTGCACAACTAAAAGTTGCCACTAGAGAAAACTTCTGAACAAGTCCCTTCTGTTGTTTCTTCAAATCTACTAAAGAAGATAATCCAGGAATATTTTTCAGTGCTTCTGCTAATCAGTCAAGTTCTGAATTTCATGCATCTTTTATTTCAGGTGTTTTCTTCAAAGAAGTCAATTATTATTAGTTTAAATTCTATTGCCTTTTTTGTTCAGTCTAAACAATGCAAAGGAGAGGGATTTTTGTTTGTTTGTTATAGTTTTTCATTTTCTTTATTTAATCTTTTTCCAGCTTTATGGATCATGAAAATTAATGATGGACATATAAAATAATAAGCCTTTGAACTTCACCCTTTTAGGTAGCTTCCTCAAAATTTGTTCCATTGCCTTTGGAACATGAAGAGTGATCAGAAATATTTCAGGAATGTGACATTTTCTTTAATACTCTTTTGATCTATCTCTCCTTAACCTTAGTCTTCATAAAGTCTAGAAGTTTTTGTTGCTACTATTGTAGTTTTGAGGGGGATGCATTTGTAACTTAGAAGAAAAAAGTATTTGTGGTATAGTGAATAAAGAGTCAGATGTGAAGACAGAAAGTCCTGGGTTCAAATCCAACCTTTGACATGTACTACCTATATGATTTACTATCTTTATAGTTTTTATAAATAGTATAGTTTATAAAAATATAGTTCTTCTTATGGAAATACAGTGAAATCCCTTTAAATGCCATTTTTTGGGGACAGAACTGATGCTTAATAGGGTTGTATTTAGCTTTTATTATATATTGTTATGTGAGAAAATGGAACATCTTGTTACTATATTTGTATCTATGTGTTAATGAAACATTGGTTTAGAGAATTTATCATTGGAAGGGGGCATAGAGATCATCTGATTCAACTCTCTTATTTACAACAACATACTGAGACTAAGAGTGGTGAAATCATTTTATCAAGGCCACATATTAGTGATATTACGCATTTAAAGTCTCTGCCAAGGCTTTTGCACACATAATTTCATTTCAGGTTCACAACAACTCTGTGATTATCTACTACAAGTATTATTATCTCCATTATATAAATGAGGAAACTATAGCCCAGAGACCTTAAGTGGTTGACTATAATTACAAAGAGCAAGAATTTGAAGTTTTACTAGATCTTCTGAATGTATCATGTCTATTGAAGCAAGTAATATATTTGGATCTGGTATCCTAATTACTGTATTTCTCAGAGCCTAAATTCAAACCCAGGACATATTACGCCAAATTCTGTGTTCTCTCCTCTTACCCACCAGTTTAAAATGGGACTTTATGATAGTTTCTTTGAGTTTTCTCTTTTTTTGGGGGGGGGATTGGTAGTTGTATGTAATAGATATTTATTAAAATAGTACAAAAGCACACTTTAAAGATGATAACTTTTTTCCTATTTGCATGAAACTGGGTTTGACATTTCCATGGCATTTAATATACCTTCAATCCCAAAACATTGTTCTAACCCCTTAACCTAGGCTTGCAATTTCTCCCCAAACCTCCAATGACCAAGACAAGCATCACAGTAGGCAGTAATTCAAACTATGTTTTGCTTTTAAAAATATTATAGCATTTTTTTCAAGAGTGGTCCCAAATCTCTTATTTCCAAATAATATGGCTATAGTTCATTGATCAATATTACCTTATTATATGTTTGTAAGAGTGGATCCAGTTTTCCTAGGCTTTACTCACTCTTCTCATTTGTAAATAAAACATGAGTTAGAAGGATTGACTGTCACCTCCTTTACTGTTCTGCTTAGTGTCACAAGGTACAGTTCATCAGACAAACACCTCATAAGCATTAGTCCTGGCTGCCTTCCAGAAAAAAATCATGTCATGCCATTGTACAACACTTAGGACCCAATCTTTCATTCTTCTCCTCCATCACTAAATAAATTGGGTAAAGGTCTTGCCCTGTTGCAAGATAACAAGAAATTTAAAGAACTTACTAGTGTTTCATGTTGCAAACACTAAGCATTAGAGGAATGTATGAAAACAACATGGTGGCTGTCCCAAAGTTCAAAGGCAATGGTGATACCACACAAACTGTATTATGCCTTTTTTGATTATGCCCTTGATTAAGACAAACACTGTTTCTAAAAATAATATCATGAAAATTTTAGATCAAGATACACTAGCTTTGTAATGTCCCAGAAAGTTCCTAACATTGACCTGCTCCAAAGGTTGTTGTTTGTTCTTCATTCTCAAAGAAGACCATGTATCAGGAAAGAGATGTCATGACTTGCAAGTGAACTGGATTTAAGTGAAGGAGGATGTACAAAGTCACAAGCCTCACTGACCCCTTCATAACCATATGAATCCTGTAGCAAGATCTAGATCAGGACTACTGGAGATGTTCCTGGATACAGGGGAAGGCCTTGATCTTAAAGCTGTCTTATTCAGATATCAGTTTGTCTGAAACAGCTAACACCTATTCACTCTAAAACTCAATTCTTTGGAAATGGTAAGCAATGTTGATCAATCAGATCTCACAAAAATGACAAATTCTTACTAAATGCATCTCAATGCAATGAAAATAATTATTTATAATTTAATTACCATTTGAAGTGAATAACTATTTTTTTTCAATTTTCACCTTAGCTCTTTTTGAGGATCATTTGGGCATTATATTCCTTAATTTTTGGAACAAATTAAATGAGCAAGAGTGTTGACTAACATTTAACCAGACCCCTATGTACACAGGCATAGACTACTTATTGTAGTGAATATAAACTCTATATTTCTAGTTAAAAACCTTTACAAGATATTTTTTGAAAGAACTGAAATTTTCAGCATGAAACTCACATCGGTTTCCTTATATCTTTTAAAGAATCATGTTAGAGAGATCCTGAAAGGTTCAACATGATCCACTGACCTGTTGGAAGGGTCTTTGATAGTATGGAAGATAACGTTCTCTAGTGAACCTTTGAAAATAATTACGTGTAAGTTGTACAAACATGGCATTTTATGGTATGCAAATAAAGAGGCAGAAGGAATATAAGAGAAAATATGAGTAAAATGTCATAAAAGAGGACTTTGCTATAAATACAAAATAATGTTTTTTAATAAGTTCTGTAAAAGATTTGGTAAGTAGGGATTAGAAGAAAATGAGCAGGGGCCAACAAGCCTCCCCTTCCTTGTCATTCAAAAGAAGAAAAAAAGTTCTATTTGGCATCCAGTTTATGTTTGTGTTTATGACTAAGAGTTTCTTTTAAAAACTTGACTTCCTATTCATCTGTAAGTTTCCTTAAGATGTTCTAAAGCCAAACAATTAAACCTTCATTCATGGATATAATTTAATAAGAAGGAATTCTTCCATGACATTGTTTACTAGTAGAATTACTTTTAAAGAAAAAAATTTGAAGGTGATTTTTTTTATTTTAAACATTTTTAGGAAATCAATATATTCACCCACAACATAGTACATGATTTACCTGAATATTTCTTTCTGTTTAGTTATCACGGGTGACAATAAAACTGTTTGTTTTGTGGTTCAGTAATAAACAGTTTAAATGGAATTCTAGAGAAGAATGTTGTGTCAACAATACATGACCAAAATGATGTTTTAAATCATCAGTTATTGGAAAATTTACTTATATGGTTCACATCTCAGGGGTCATGCTTGGTGAAATTAAAGTGCTTAGGGAATTGGGAGGACTAGTGGCTTCTTGGAAGTAAAATAAAGACATTCCTGGTTTTGATGCATTTTTGGCATCAAAATATGGGATTTAGTTGTTGTGTTTGGCATGGTAACTTTTTTTAATTGAAAATGCTGAAAAGATTCATACTAATATGTTTTGGTAGAGGAAAAAATGGTCCTGTTAGTATAGCTACCTTCCTACCTCTTTTTTCTGCTTCTACTACCAGAAAAATCTTACCTTAGTAATAGACTTACAGGGAAAGAGAAATATAGCCAATTCAAGCTCCTTAACTTATAAATGGAATCACTGATTTTTATTCCTAGCACTTTCCACACATTGGCTTCTTCTGCTCCCTTGAACCCAGATACTCACTCTCTGTTTTTTTTATATAGACTGACTCATCCTGTTACCTTCCAAGTTCCTGTTGTCCCTTGATTCCTCTACCTGGCCCTGCCTTGGCTAAGACTCCAATTCTGTTCCCTTCCTTGCCAATTAATCCCCTGTCTTTGTTGACCTGGACTAGCTTGGTCAATTTTCATCATTTGTTCAGTAAGCAGCTACCTGGTTCTGCTACCTGTCACTACCTCCATGTTCTCTTTCATAGTAGCCTTGACATTAGAGAAGCTGCCCTGTCTGCTTCAGACTGTCTCATTATAATTAGAAATAATAATCAATTTATAATGCTTTGGAGTTCACAAAATGTCTTGACACACATAATTATCTTGTTTGAGACTCACAAACAGCATTGTGAGATACTAGCTGAAAAAAAAATCTCCATTTAATGGATGAAAACAATTGTACTTCTAAGAGACTGACTTGCCTTTTCTGGAGAGTTGCTAGGCAGAGATACCGCAATAAGAAAAGGATTTGGAATTAATCCAAAAACTCTCTGAGTCAGGGCCTTTTTAGATGTTTCTTCCCCAAATGAAGAACTATTCCAAAAATGTGAACCCAGTAGGAACAGCTGATTATTTTTGTGTTCAGTTATGTCCAACTCTTCATGACCTCATTTGTTGTTTTCTTAGTAAACGTATTGGAATGATTTGCCATTTCCTTCTCCAGCTCATTTTATAGATGAGGAAACTGAGGCAAACAAGGGTAAAGTGATATACCCATAGTCACTAAGTTAGTTAGTGGTCATATTTGAGGTCAGATTTGAACTCACAAAGATGAATCTTCCTAACTCCAGTCTTCTGTACTATCTACTGTGCCACCTCACTGCACAGAGTGGGTTTTAGGAACCCATGATTAGTCCCTTAGAACTCAAAAACCTAGAAGTTGGGAACTGCATATGATTTTAGGTAGTGATCATGTCCTATGCTCCATTCTAGATGATTATTGACAGGCAACAAATAAAGAAGATTCTAAAGAACAATTTTCATGGTTTTGCAATAGAGATAAGTCTGGACTTATGTTTTGGAAGAACTAAAGCTAAGAGAGAGCATCTCTCTCTCTCCTACCTATATTTTTGTAATAACAAACAAAAAACAATCATCAGGGATGCAATAGAAGGGCGAATATTTCCAAGTGGGTCTTGAGGCAAAGCTTCAGGTAATGGTAGGTGATAAGAGATGAGAAGCAAATCAAAGAATCTTGGTAAGAAGAGTTAAGAACATAGGCAAAGTTTGAGTAAAATATCTGGGGGGAGAGGGGAGGGCCTTTGCAACAAAAGAATAGATCTTGATGCTAAGTCAGAGGATTCCTAAAAAAAATAGTTCTTCATGAAGAAACCAGGACCAGACCAAATATATAGAGAGCAGTCTGAGGCCATTGGTGTAGGGAAATGGGAGCCTTTAAAAAGAGTGGGCTTCCAGAAAGGTAGTTCAAGACACATAGAGTTAATACTGTGTTGTCTATAAATGAAGTGCTCAGTAAATGTGATCGTTTGATTGACTCCAAATATAAAAGGCTGATAAGAAAATGCCTGATAACATCTCAGATGAAGACTTGGAAATTATCTGATTATTTTTTCTCTAATAAAATATTTATTACTTATCTAATATGGAAGGTAATGTGGTCCAGTAGTTGGTGACACCCAAGTTTCTGATACTACTGACTTTGTGATCTCTTGGGTAAATCATTTAAACATCTTTGACCTTAGGTCTTCAAATATAAAATGATCTATATAAAATCTAAGGTCTCTCCCCATTCTAAATTTATGAGCCTGTGACTACATGTAAAGCATTGTGCTCATCACTGGAGATACAAAAAACAAACAAACAAATAAACAAAATAAAACCAAAAATAAACCAGTTCCTACTCTCAAAGAATTCCTACAATTTACATTATAGGCAATCAGATGGCACAGTGGATAAAGCATTGGACTTGGAGTAAAAAACACCTGAATTCAGGGGGTAGTTAAGGTGGTACAATGGATAGAGCATCAACCTTGAAGTCAGGAGAAACTGAGTTCACATCCAGACACTTAATAATTACCTAGCTGTGGTGACCTTGGGCAAGTTACTTAACCTCATTGCCTTGCAAAAACCAAAAACTAAACAAACAAACAAACAAAAATACCTGAGTTCAAAATTTGTCTCAGATGCTTCCTGGCCATGTGAACCAGGGTAAATCAAACCTCTTCCAGCTTTACTTTCTTGATCTGTAAAGTGAGGTAATAATAATAATAGCATCTTATCTTGCAAATTTTTTATGGAAAACAAATGTTAATCATCCTTTGCTTGAAGACCTCTTCTATGGAAGAATTTAGAGCTTCCTGGGCTATGTCATTACACATATAAAATTCCAATTTTGCTTTCTTTTACTTTGAATTATTTTCAGATTTAATGCCACTTGTGTTCCTTCAATCTTTCTAAAGAATTATACTACCAAACTCTTTATGGTGAAACGCCCAGTTGACTAGGCATATACAGTTAATGGGGTGTCCTTTAGTCCTCTGGGTTAAAGGGGTATAAATCTTTCCCCCTTCTGTTTTTCATAGCATCCTCAAAACAGTAAAATGTTCACTTGGTTTCTTCCAACTTCACTTTCAAGTGTCTTTTAGAGTTGGCCTAATTGCCTCTTAATAAGCAAGGCTTGGCTCCCTCAGCCTTACTGGAAATAGGCTTAATGCTGAAAGGTTCTGACCTGTTGGTGGGTGGAAGGGAATGAAGGGTCAAAATTGTATTTGACCCTTTGTTCCACAGGCTTACTTCATAGCTGAGCAGTCGAATTTTGATTTAAACTTTTTTTTCTAGGCCCTAGATCAGTTCCTTACCTTGGAGCATGTCTCTTTTGCTGATCTCATACATTTTTATTTTATTTGATATTTGATGTTATGCTTGGATTATAGAACTCCTATTCTGTAAAGATTCTGTAACAAATTGTTCTTTTGTACCATTGCCAACTATCTCCGACTGAAAACATATTGGGGGGATAAAGCAAGATAAAAATTAAATGAAGGCAAAATTAGGGAATTGCTAATAAAATCAGATTTTCTTGACACTTTTAGTCAATGCAAAAATAATTGTGGGAATATAAAAGGTTTTTTATGGTCAATTATTCTTGTCTTAGTAAGTATCTATAATCATAACCACTTCTGAATAGGTAATAATCCTCAGTAGGGAGAAGAGAAACTTCCCTGCAGGACCATAAGGAAGGTAAAACGTTATCACATGCATGCATAAAATATATTAATATTGAAATGGTGCTAGTGTTAAGGTCAGATGGGTAGACTTTTTTTTCTTCCTAGTAAAATATACTATTCAACTTTATTCGACTGCTGACATCCAATTGATCTGCATTATTCCTAGCTGGCAAGTGCATATGGGTCTAAATGCCTCAGATAATAGGTATTACAGTATTAGGTAAAAAGCCTCCATGCAGTCTAAAGCAATATCAAAAAGGTATAAAGTGTAAAATAAGAGAGATTAAGATGACACCAGAAAGCTTTGAATGAGGTGTCATTTTGCATTTAGAAAGACAACTAGAAAAGTTAAGACAGAAGAAAAAAATGCCCCTTTCTCACCAGCTGCCCTTTAAGGTTTACAAATGATCTGTTAACAGAAATGAGTTTCTCTTGGGCTTCAGACACCATTTATTACGCTGGGAGAGAGACAAAAAAAGGAGATGGAAAAGAATGGCAAATTATGCTTATTTGAAGGTAAAATGCTTCCCATCAGCAACATGATGAAAATGTACTATAGGTGTCAGCCAGATGTTGACATGTTAATATTTTTCATGAGGTCCTTCACTGAGTAAAGAGTACAAAGAACTTTTTGAATGTTTTTTTAGAATATGAATTGAAATCCATTGTTAGCCTAGATGTCTTGCCTGGGAAATCCAGATTGTATTTGATGATGAAGAGGAAGGGGAAGTGTGTCCTAAATAGGGGGCTTGAACCTGGATTCCCTGGCTGCCACCCAGATGTCTTGTGCTACGAATGGGCTCATCTGATCTCTCCTAGTCAATTTAATTCTGGAAAGTAGCCAGTGGGCCTAGTTCATGACCCTGTGATGTCATTATAATTCATTCTCCCTCACCACAAAGCCTTCGGAACTTTCCAATTTACAATGGGTCTTTTTAATAAAGAAGAGTCATGAACAGAATTCATAAGTGTTTCTAATGATTTATCTTCTTTTTATGTTTTAGCACTTCTTTTCTCCCTGAATATGGCCTAGCTTGTCCACATTAAACATACACAATCAAAACCATTTAAGAGGTTTATTTCTTCATCATAAAACACAGTATGTTTTATAGGCTAAGTGAATGCAATTGTCATCTATGAAAGTGGGAAGCATTTTCAAAATGAAAGGGACTATTATCCTAGGCATGAATCAGCATGAAGATGTCTTATGGATATTTCCATCCTAAAGACTCAATTTAACCAGTCTATTTTCTTACATTTATTTACAGGCTGGCATTACAATGGTTTGGGGATTCTCTTATCTTTATATTAGTTGACCCCCCCCCACAACTATGCAATATAAGATTCTTTAGCCAATGGCCACTCAATAAGGGTGTTGACTGATCAAGGTGATGGAAACACCACCATGCACTACTGAATGGGACTGGGGGCGGGGGTCTTTCCCAGGGCTTCACCTAATTGAACTTGGTTAACCCCACCTTGCAAAAATAAACTTTCCTGAGATTACTTCACTTATCCTTGGCATGGATCTTTTCACCCCTGGGTTGTAGGAGCTGAGTGGATGATCAATGCATTGTGGCCTGCACTGTAATTTAACTTGCTGTGTCTGACAGGAGATGTGGAATTGCTAAAGAGAGGCTTTACTTGTAATCTTCTTATCATCTTATCCTGGAGTGTTTGTGAAGGGGGAGGCCATTCTAGCAGTAATTCCAAGTTGTGGGTTAATGCTGAGAAAGAGAAATTGCCCTATGGTATGTTTGACTCAGTGACCTGATAAAACTTGCTCTGGACAATTCATGAACTCTGGCCTTTAAAGGCAGAATGTGCCCTGGATTTTCTGAACTAACACTACTCATCTTTCTTCTAGAAGCTTGTTAACATAAATTACTCATTATAATTATGATGTATTTTTTTTAAAAATCAGTACTTTTTTCACTTTTCCTAAAGCCTGGATTCTAAATCAGATCTTCATGAGGAAGCATAATTAGCAAAAGGCTATGGGTGACAAATGGAAGAGAAATTAATCAAAGGACAGAGAAGACACAGTAGTGACTGCCACAGATAGAGGATAGGGGGTAGGAAAAATTAGCAATGCCATTGAAGGAGTAAAGAAAGTGAAGCCATTTGATAACAAAAACCCAAGATTAAAATAAATTATATGTGTGAAGGCACACATATATAAATCATCATTATAGTAAAGCATTTTTATTAAAGAAGAAAGAATATGGATTCTATGTGATGACACATAAACATACAGAGGCAGCTACAGAGTCAAGAAGACTCATCCTTAAACACTAGCTGAATGATCCTGGACAAGTCACTTAACCCTATTTACTTCAGTTTCCTCATCTGAAAATGAGCTGGAGAAGAAAATGACAAACATCTATAGAATCTTTGCCAAGAAAACTCCAAATGGGGTCATAAAGAGTCATGATGACTGAAATAACTGAATTGAATTGCAATAAAATATATGTGTTTACATGTGAATCTAGATATATCCATAACACTATATTAATGTATTTATAGATATATATTGTGATATATTACCCATTGAAAATTATGTATAAGATATAATTATACATCATATAGTATATTCTTATAGAGATAGTTGTGTTTGTACATGTGTACTTATGATATTTGAACTGAAGAATCTGGGTAAAGGTCAGGGCTGGGATTAACCATTTGTTCCAGGAATGAGGGAAGGATGAGGGATTGAGGAGAGGAATCTCCAGCTTGCTAATGCTATAATAGTACTAAGCTGATATTTGAAGCATATATGATTCAAAACTCAGAATCCCAATCCAGAACAGTGGCAAGTTCTAGAGACTCCCAGGACAGAAATATAGCTATCCTACACCTTGGATAGTAGCTAGGGGACAGGCATAAAGACCAGAAGGTCAGAGTCAGCTAGACTATCCAGAATCTTTTCTCTGATGGGGGCAGGGGGAGGAGAGAGAAAGAGGAGAGCCCAACATAATATTCAGGATATTTTATATATATATATATATATATATATATATATATATATATATATATATATGTATATATATATATACATATATATGAATCTTAAAATTTAAATTAATAGATATGAATCTATTATATATATAAATATGTGTATATTTGTGTATAAATATATAAATCTATGTTAAATATCTATATCAACATATCATTTTATCCTGAAGTGTTTATATATCTATCTATAGATAGAAATCTATAAGTTCACATCTATAGATATAAGTAGATAGAGGAATAGGATATATATATATATATACATATATAAATATATATATATATACAATGTATAGATATTTGTCCATTGATACATTCAAATGCATATGCAAAATATACATGTAGCAAAATTATATAAAAAAAGTTTAAATAACAGGTTTTAAGAACAGACAAGGAAAACAAAGATGGGAATGAGGAGAAATGAATAAATGAGAAAACTAAAATATACTGCACCAAAGAGGGAGCACTGACCTTTTCAAGAGATATTTCCCCTATTTTTAGAGAAACCTGAGCCATGGCAGACAGTTTGACAGTCATAGGATTTCCATAGTCAGGTAATTCACATACTTTCTGATGACTTCAAGAATTTAAAATTTTCTCAGAGCCAGACACTACTAGGGGACTGTCTATGAATCTGACAAACAGAAAACCTTTTGCAGTATAAACCAGGAAGGGAGACTCATGGCATAACTTTATATTGGAGGAGGTGGCACGGCAGAGTGGAAGTATTTAGAGTCTGAAGACTTGCATTTTGGTCCTGGATCTGATGCATACTATCTGTTTGATATCGGGCAAGTTGTTAAAAACATCTCTGAGACGCCACTTATGTGTACAACAAAGTTGAATTCGATGATCTTTTATTTCCTTTCCAGTTCTCAGACTCTTGTCTGTAAGCATTAGAAATAATGGTGTATCTCCTGGCAGGCTAAGCCAGTGTCTATGATCTCTAATTCTTGCACTGTCAGCATGTCTTAGGGCCTTATTTTCTGCATTTTCAAAATGAAGTTATTATTATTACCTTAATATATAAATGAATTTTTAAAAGACTACATAGGTTAGTAAATGTGAAAGATGGAATACTCTATGAAAAATAGCTTTATATTATCTAATATTTATATAATTTGCTTTTTGTTCTCTTCTATCAGTAGCATGGTATAGTTGAGAGACTATTGAATTTGGAGTTAGAAATACTTGGGTTCAAATCCCAACTCAGTTATTTACTAGATGTGTGACTCCCGGAACTTTAGTTTCTTCCCTGATATCACAAGGGTACTGAATTTGATAGTCTCTCAGTTTCCTGTCAGCTCTATATTTATGATTTTATAATCCTATCACTTTCTTTAGAATATAATGTTTTTGTTGTTACTAACAAAGTTGGTACTGGAAATTGGTTCAGTCAAGCCCTGTTACTTTGATAAAAAACAAAAAATCAAAAACAAAATACCAAGAATAATTGAAATAGTGTCAAATGAACTAAACATTAACTATTAGGATTAGGAGAGACACCAGTGAAAATATTCCCATCCAAATTGAGTCAAATAGAATCTCTCTCTCTCTCTCTCTCTCTCACACACACACACACACACACACACACACACACACACACACAAAGAGAGAAAATATAGAAACATTCCCACACATTAACATGTATCAAAAGATCACACTATAAGGTCCTCCCCTCTGGAGCTTCATCCATAACTAGAAAAGGACAGACTCAGAGGAAAAATTATCCTTGCTTCAGGATCACTGTTCAGGATGCTTGCATTCTCCAGTTCCTACAATCTAGAAGCCCTATAAAAAGGGGCAGAGACTAGACACAATACAGAATCCCTGACTGGTCAGTAGTTGAGATTACAGTAACAGGTAGAGCCAGGGATTTGTCACTTGATTTAGGAATGTGGGAGGGATTAGGGAGTGAGGGAAATCCCCAGTTTGACTAAGGTTCAATATCCCATTTCAGTATGTGGCAAATACACAGAACTTGGAGATTACTAAAATGCATATACCTACCTCATATTTACAATAATGGGATAGAGCCTAGGTTTGGGGAATAGAATATCAAGCTCAATAGTACCTTCTAGGACCACAATCTCTCCCTTTGAGATCAAGATGTCTAAGGAGAACAGATCAGTCAATTATGTGCCTTATCACTGGCTAAGGATGAGAAGTCAATGTTTTTCGTAACAGATATTTACTCTCATCCAATGTCCAACTCTGAGGATGAGAATGAAAATAGCTTAAACATTTAGAAACCAGGGAAATTTAAAAGAAAAAATATTGAGAACTTTGAAAGTCATATGTCACAACAAGCATGGAAATAATGATAATTTTTTTTAAAAATCCAAAGAAAAGAGGTACTTTAGTGAAAATATTGCTATTGTAAATATCCAGAAGGAAAAAAATTATCAGGAATTGCAAGAAGAATCCATACTTGAACAAAGAAACAAGGTGGAGGTTGCCAATAAGGAGATATAGGGTAAAACAATAGAAAAAGCCATGGCTATATTTTCAAATCCTACTTCAGACACTTAGTAGCCAGGGAATCCTTAACAACTCACGTAACTTCTTTGGACTCAATTTTCTCATCTGTAAAGGGAAGAGGTTGAACTCTATGATCTATGATCTTTAAGATCATATTTCAGTGCTAAATATATGATCCTATAATTCCAAAAAATGTATGAAAGAAAGGAAAAGTTGAAGCAAGAAACTTCAAACCAGAGAATAAATAATTAATAAGTTTTTTGTTTATGGATATGTGCATATATATAAATAAATATGTATATGTGTGCATACAGACATTCAGATATAGACACACAAAGACAAATACCCACATATACATACCATACATACACCCATGTAGCATACACTCTGATACCATAAATAATAACATTATTAGTATAATTTTAAATATGTAAGTTATCCAGTGTCAAATACAACTTACCTGGAAAACAGAATGAGAAAAGATAATTTAGGACTCTTTGTGATCCATGTAAGTCATTATAAAACAGATAAACTGGATGGCATATTAAAAGAAATTGTAAAAGAAAATTACCTGGAACTTCTGTAGTCAGAATGTAAAATGAAAAATAGAACCAAGTCATCATTTGAAAGTAACTCTATATATAACACACCAAGAAATGTGATCTCCAAGTCAATTTTTCCAGAACAAATTAAAAGTACTGCATATAGCAAAAAAAAGAAATCAAGTTTATAAGGAATCACTGAGAGAAGCACAATGAATCTTGAAATTAATATGCAAAAAAGAAAAAAAGCTTGAACTACAATAAGTCAAGAGGCAAAAGTATAAAGCTTAAACCTTCAAATAGTTTATTCTACAAAAAGAACACACACACACACACATATAATACCAAAAGGCATATATATATATATATATATATATATATATATATATATATATATATATATATATATATATACTTATATAATTATACATCCATACACAAAGTACCTATTGTGATACTTTTATTAAGCAAAACTCTTGTAGAAAACTATTTCTGGCCCTCTGCCTCTCCCTCTTAATCCCACGGAGCAAGCCCCATCCAGAAATTCAACATGTCGATTTTGAAGATCATTGCAAGAGATATCTTTGACTCTCGTGGAAACCCCACCATTGAAGTTGATCTCTATACTTCAGAAGGTCTCTTCAGAGCTGCTGCGCCCAGTGGGGCTTCTACTGGCATCCATGAAGCCCCGGAGCTCCGAGACAATGGTAAGACCTGCTATGTGGGGAAAGGTGTCTCAAAAGTGGTTGAGCACATCAATAAAACTATTGCCCCGACCCTGATTAGCAAGAAACTGAATGTTGTGGAGCAGGAGAAGACTGAAAAATTGATGATAGAGATGGATGGTTCTGAGACTAAATCTAAATTTGGAGCAAATGCCATATTGGGAGTGTCTCTAGCTGTTTGTAAGGCTGGGGCTGCCGAGAAAGGTGCCTCCTTGTTCTGCCATATTGCTGATCTTGCAGGCAATGAAGAAGTCATCCTGCCAGTTCCAGCCTTCAATGTGATCAATGGTGGCTCCCATGCTGGCAACAAGCTAGCAATGCAAGAGTTCATGATCCTCCCTGTTGGAGCATCAAACTTCAAGGAGGCCATGTGCATTGGAGCTGAGGTCTACCACAATCTGAAGAATGTGATTAAGAAGAAATATGGACAGGATGCCACCAATGTAGGAGATGAAGGTGGCTTTGCTCCTAACATCCTGGAGAATAAAGAAGCTCTCGAGCTGCTGAAGGAAGCCATTGGCAAGGCTGGCTATACTGACAAGGTTGTAATTGGCATGGATGTTGCTGCCTCTGAATTCTTCTGGTCTGGGAAATATGACTTGGACTTCCAAGTCTCCTGATGATCCCAGCAGATACATCTCACCTGCTGAGCTTGGGGACCTTTACAAGAGCTTCATCCAGGACTATCCAGTGGTGTCTATTGAAGATCCCTTTGACCAGGATGATTGGGAAGCTTGGAAGAATTTTACTGAAACTGAAGGCATCCAGGTTGTAGGGGATGATCTCACAGTGACCAATCCCAAGTGCATTGAAAAGGCTGTGAATGAGAAAGCTTGCAATTGCCTCCTGCTCAAAGTGAACCAGATTGACTCCGTGACTGAATCTCTCCTGGTGTGCAAGCTGGCCCAGTCCAATGGGTGGGGAGTAATGGTTTCCCATAGTTCTGGAGAGACTGAAGATACCTTCATTGCAGACCTGGTGGTGGGTCTCTGCACTGGGCAGATCAAGACTTGGGCCCCCTGCCGATCTGGGCGCTTGGCCAAGTATAACCAAATTCTCAGAATTGAGGAAGAACTGGGCAGCAAGGCTAAATTAGCTGGAAGGAACTTCAGAAACCCTCAGACCAAGTAAGCTCCATGACCATGAAGCCTCAGAGCTAGTAGGCTACAGTCACCTCAGTAGAAGTCCTCCAAAGAATGGGCAGCACCAAGTAGTAGACCAGTTTTGTTTTGGGGATGGGGGCTCTGCTCTGTAACTCCACCCCACTCTCTTCCACCTTTCTGTGTTCTCACTGCTTCTTCTGGTACCTGATCATTTGGTCCTTTTTTTGAAAGACCTCATCTTGTGACTGGGTAGAATGATTTGTTCTCATCCCCATCCCCAGTGTTGATGTGCAGAGTCATATACTTGTGATGCAGCCCCCCAACAAGCCCACAGGCCAGATCCTTTAGTGGCTTCTATGTGCAGAATAAAAGTAATCGGTAATCCCCCCAAAAAAATTATTTCTGAAGTAAAGGTTCTCATCAAAATAGGAATCTATTCTATAATGTGCATTTATGTCTTCAAACTGTCATTTTAACTCTGGTCAAATAATATACAGTGCCTCTTCATCTTCCTCCCCATGCAATGTAAAACAGTATAAGCACTGACAGGTGATTAACAAGTGTTGTCTTTCAGAAATTTGTCGTTTTGGTTATCCATTTTGACCATTTTTGGAAGAAGAGCTGGAAAACTTTGCTATATTCCTGCTCTATTTTCAAGTTTCTTCATTGACTTGCTCATTCATTCTGGCTATTCATACTATTCTTCCTCCACATGTTCAATTGTTTCCTACTTCTCTTTTTATTGGATCTCACGGACTCCTTCCAGATTGGAGTAGAGATCCTTTGGGGAAGAAAAGGGAGAAGGAACACAGAAGAAAGGCTGTCTTTTACCTTATGCAATACATGGGGATGAACTTCTCTTAATCACATTCCCTAGGGGCCTTAATCACCCCCTCAAAGGATCCAAAGCAACTAGATCATATAATTTTTCCACTAGTTTGTTTCTTTATAATTTTAGGAAAATATAATTGTACAGGGAAGCACAAAGCACAAATCTTAGAACTTTGTGTTTAGAATATTGGTTGACATCATTTGGTCATACTTTGTATGTATGTAAGCATCTTTATAAATGTCTCCAATAGAACAAAAGGTCAAAAATATAAAGGCAGTCTTTGAAGGAAGGCAACTTAGCAATACCAGATTTCAAATAACAATTCAAGTAGTAATCATCAAAATAATCTGAAAATGTCTAAGAAATAGAACAGAGGATCAGATTAAGATTAGATTAGGTACACTTTGCATTGAAATAAAAAAAATATTAAGCATGTGTTTGACAAAGCTGAAGATCTAAACTTTTGGGGCAAGAACGTACCATGTAACAAAAATTGCTGGGAAAGGTAGAAAGCAATCTGGCAGAAATTAGGCACAGACCAACATCTCATACCATATACCAAGACACAGTAAAAATAGGTACAAATTTTAGACATTAAAGGATGATGTCATAAGCAAATCAGGGGAGCATGGAAAAACTGACCTGTCAGATCTATGGAAAGGGGAAGAATTTATAACCAAAATGAAAATAGTGAGGATAAGAAAAGGTAAGGTGGATTATTTCAGTTATATGAAATTTTAAAAAAGGTTTTTCTCAAACAAAAAACAAAGCAATGAAAACCAAAAGAAAAGCAGGAAATTAAAAAATAGGAAAGTTATCAGATATGTGGGAAACTAAGCTAAATTTGTCAAAACAAAAGCCAATGACTGGTTGATAGTCAAAGGTTATAAATAGGCAGTTTTCAGAAGAAGAAACCAAATTTATTTACAGGCAAATGAAAAAATGCTCAAAACATCAATAATTAGAGACATACTAATAAAATAACTCTCACTTATAAGATTAGCTAATGTGGCAGAAAAATAAAATGACAATTACTAGAGGGAATATGGAAAAATATATACACTGATGAGTTGTTGGGAGTTGTGAACTGATCTAAGTATTCTTTTTTTTTTAGGTTTTTGCAAGGCAAATGGGGTTAAGTTGGCTTGCCCAAGGCCACAGAGCTAGGTAATTATTAATGTCTGAGCCTGGATTTGAACTCAGGTACTCCTGACTCCAGGGCCTGTGCTCTATCCACTGCACCATCTAGCTGCCCCTGATCCAAGTATTCTTGAAAATAATTAGGAACTATGTCATAATAACTATGCAAATTCTTTGACTCAGAAATACTCCTACTTGAACTCCAAAGAGTATCCAAAGAGATCAAAGGAAATGGAAAAGGATATATGTACAAAAATATTTATAGCAATTATTTTTGTAGTAGCAAAGCATTGGAAATGAAGATGTTGCCCATCAGTGGGGGAATGGCTATACAAGTTGTGGTATATGTTTATGATAGAATACCATAGTGCTATGAGAAATCAGGAGCAAGTTGGTTTAAGAAAAAGCTGGGGAGACTTTTACAAACTGATACAAAGTGAAATGAGCTGAACCAGGAGAAACCTGTACACAGTAAGGGCAATAAATATTTTACTGATGATCAGCTCTGACAGATTTTGATAATCTGATCATTCCATGAAAATTTTGAAAGACTAACAAGGAAAAATGCTATCCACCTCTGGAGAGAAAACCGATGAATTCTGAGTGCAAATTGAAGCATATTTTCTATCATTTTATTTTTCTTGTGTCTGCTTTTGTTTTTTGCAGCATGGTTAAATAGAAATATGTTTGCATGATTTCATTTGTATAATGAGTATCATATTGTTTGCCTTTTCAGTGGGTTAGAAGAAAGGAAAGAATTTGGAACTCAGAATTTTAAAATGAATGTCAAATATATATGTAAATATATATAAATATATATGTGTGTTCATAAAATAGTATTGATATATATATATATATATATATTATATCCATGTGTATATTTAGAGAAAAATATCTCCAACATATTCCATTACAGTGAAAAGTACTAGAAAGAACAAGGTAATAGTTAAATAAAAATATGGCCTTCTTTTTAAGCCTGTACTTGATGGTAGGTCCATGATACATGAAAAATCTGATTACTCTTAACACTTTTTGATTTGGGGGGTCAGAAATCTCTATATGTATATTTCTTTTTTTTAGGGTTTTTTTTGCTTGGCAAATGGGATTAAGTGGCTTGCCCAAGGCCACACAACTAGGTGATTTATAAAGTGTGTGAGGCCAGATTTGAACTCAGGTACTCCTGACTCCAGGGCTGGTGCTCTATCCACTGTACCACCTTGCCTCCCCTGTATATGTATATTTCTTTAGGATCATCCAAATAAGAAGAATATGCTTGAGGAAATAGACTAGTTATGGGAAAAAATAGCATTATTTTTACAAAGTGTACTGTGATGAATATTAACTGCAAAACTTCATTTACAAAACTTTACAAAAAAATCTAGGGCTACAGTTTAAGGTTTAAGTTGACAGGAGATATGCTATAGTATCCTTTGCCTGGGTATGCAAGCTTGATCATATCAGTTTCAGAAAAAAAAATGACATTACTTTGCAAAGTTTCATTAGTGAAACATAAGTTTTCCTTTCTCCCTCTCTCAAAGTTGCTATAAGTTTTAAGAGAAACATTTTCATTTCCATTGCAGTCCATGCATGCATTCATATGACTACAGCCTAAGCTAGAGGATATAATCTCTGTCTATACCTTTGTGTATGCTAGCTGGCCCAAATGAAGAGAAGGGCCCTGTTCTAAAAATCTGAGTTGTCCTATCCAGGTCAAAAAAAAGAATAAAAAGGAGAATGGGCATAGGAAAGGACTGTACAATTCCTTAGGTAGAAAGAAAAACAAATTCATTAATTGGAATGAACAGAGCATCAGAAGAATGAGGAGGAGGAAAGACACTTCAGGATTAATCAGTGGGCTAATGGGAAGCAGTGACAAGAAATGAAAAACTGTTTTTGTAACCCAACAGTCTGCAGACATAAGACAAAGGATCTTGGAGCTTCCTGTGCAGACATCACACTATAAAGTTGATAATCATACAAAAAGACATGGGATTAATTAAAAACCCCTTTTAAAAGAGCTATTAAGGAAATTTCAACATCTTTACTGTGGGAATGTGGTTCCATAGAGTTGTTATTGATTAGACTTGAGATATAAAGTGAACTGTAAGAATTAGGGGAGGGTAAATGATAGGGAAAAGGCATGTGTTTGAATTCAGTGAGTACCAAAAAAAGATTTTGGACTGTACACAAAATGGAGCAAGAAATGATGCACTCTTTAGAAGCAGGTATAATATGAACACATAAAGATTCCCAAATTTACTTATAAATGAGAACATATAGAATGTGCATTAAGGAAATTAAAATACTATATGATTTTTGAGTTAGAAAACAGGATGAAATCATTATAGTTATAGAATATGTTCTAATGTAAATCTATTTACACTTGCAAGTTACCTATTTTAAAGTTCAAAGTCATCCTTGGCATTTTTTTTTCTTAGAAGAAAACTGATATTGTGCATTCACAGGTGTATTTCTTTTGGTTCTTATCTGGTAGAGAGTCAAAAAAGCACATTGAATAAAATGAAATTAAAGCATCAGGAAACCTAATTCAAATCCTTCTTTTAGTACTAAGTAGTTGTCATTTCATAGGCAAATCACATAACATTTATGATCCTCAGTTTTTTCATTTGTAAAATGGGGATAATATCTCCACTGTACCTTACTCAGACCTATTGTGAAGCTCAAGTATAATATATGCAAAAATCTTTGTTAACTTTAAAATGCTTTTTTAGTTGAATTACTACCATTAAAATGTCAAAAATAGTGTTTATATTTTTGTTTTGAGAGGAACTGTAAATCCTAAATGGTATTTAGAACAACCAAATTACCTCAAAGTAACTATGTAATAATATTCTGAAAACTGAAATTTCTCACTAAGAAGGATGCAGGATAATTTAAACTTTGACCATACAAATTCAACCAAAACATATTCTAATTAAAACCAAAATGTTGGTCCTTGAAGTTATCTTAAATATCCCACATGATAGTGGTAAATTCTAAAATAGACAAAGGGAATTGGCATTTATAAATGGTTTCTTTACTTTAAAATCTGGACTAAAGGATTAGTTGTTCTTTCATTATTTATTCAGAGTTGTAATTAGTAATGTTTATATACAGGTTGTGCATGTAAACTATGCATGAGACAAGCAATATGAAAGGCATTATTAGTTGGCAGAGTGGAAATCATCACTACTCAATGGAGAAAACAGAGAACCCAGTATACCATGACCCTCTCCCTTTCCTCAGTGGGCCATTTTTGCCCTGTTTCAACTAATTATTTTGGGCAACGATAAGCTGAGTTAAGATGTTTCTTCACATTTAACATCTAAAACACCTGATGACTTGGAAAATATGGTAGGGGAAGAATAGAACAAAGAGACAGAAGCATCAGGCTTAATATCTAAATGTAAAAAAACTTTTGCAGGATTTAAACATAAAAGACAATATTATAAGAAAACCAGTAGAACAAGCAATAGTTTACTTGTCAAATCTATGGAAAGGGAAGTAAATGATCAAAAAAGAGATGGAGAACATCATAAAACACAAACTCGATAATTTTGATTACATTAAATTAAAAAACCTTTTACATAAACAAAACCACTCTAACCAAGATCAAAAGAAATGTAGTAAAATGGGAAACAATTTTTACAACTAGTGTTTCTGACAAAGGATACATTTCTAACATATATAAAGAAGAGTCAAATTTATAAAAAAAAAACCCAATCCATTCTCCAAATGATAAACAGTCAAAGGGCATGCAAAGGCAGTTTACAGATGAGAAAATCAAAGCAATCAATAGTCATATAAAATTGCTCTAAATCATTACTGATTGGAGAAATACAAATTAATAGTACCACCTCACTCCTTTCAGATTGGCCAATATGATCAGAAAGAATAATGATAAATGTTGGAGGGGATGTGAGAAATCTGGGACACTAATGCATTGTTGGTGGAGCTTTGAACTGATCCAACCTTTCTGGAGAATAATTTGGAATTATGCAACAAATTATGCAACAAATTATGCAACAAAGGGCAATAAAAATGTGCATATTCTTTGACTACTTTGACTACTTTGACTACTTGGTCTATACCCTGAAGAGATCATGAGAAAAGGTAAAAAACATCACTTGTACAAAAATATTCATAGCAGCTGTTTATGATGGCAAAGAATTGGAAACAAAGTGAATGTCTATCAGTTGGGGAATGGCTAAACAAATTGTGGTATATGTATGTGATGGAACACTATTGTTCTATTAGAAACCAGGAGGGATGGGAATTCAGAGAAGACTAGAAAGACTAGCATGAACTGATGCTAAGTGAGATGAGTAGAACCAGAAGAACATTATACACTATAACATCAACCGTAATGGAGATGTTCAGCCCATCAGTGCAATAATCAGGGACAGTTTTAGGAGATCTGTGATGGAGAATACCATCTCTATCCGGAGAAAGAACTGTGGAGTTTAAACAAAGACGAAAGATTATTATCTCCAATTTTTTAAAAGTTGTCTTATGCGTACCAAATAATTTTGTTATCTCTAATATTTTATTTCTTCTTCAAGGATGTGATTTCTCCCAACACATTGATCAATGCATATCATGGAAACAACGTAAAGATTATCAGACTGCCTTCAGTTGGGGGGAAGGGGAAAGGAAGGGAGGGTGGGGGAAAAAGTGTAAAATTCAAAACCTTACAAAAATGCTTGGTAAAAACCATTATTGTAGATAATTGGAAAACAAAGAAAAATTTATATAAGGAAAAAACTTAAGGTCAATTTCCAATAAATTCATCTTAGTATCATGTTAGAACTAGGAATCATCTACAAACTAGATGAACAGTAACTCCTTAACTACAAAGAACTGGAAACTAAATAGCATGAGATGAGAAGTGATTTCTCCAAGGTTACAGAAGAAGGGTCATTCAACTCTTACTGAGATTTGGGCTGAGGTAAACTGGAATGAAATGGACATGAAATCTCATAGAATTCAAAGATTATTGGAGTCAGAAGAATCCTCCCTAACCACTTTGCCCAATTTCTCCACCTTGAAGAAGAGAAACCTGAGTTCAAATATTAGTAGCAGAACCAACACTAAAACCTAATTCTCTTACTAGAAATCTTTTTTTTTTTACTTTTATAGTGAATCTGTTGGAATTTTACCCTCTTCCAAGCTTTGTAACATATGGAACCATCTTTTCAAACAGGTTAGCACAGGTCTCAGGAAACAGGACAAGTAGCTAAGTAGATATCAGGGCCTTTTTGTCCTTTTATTCCTACTATGACCCTTGAGCACACCTTATCCCAGCATTCTCCCTCCATGCTTTGGGAAAATGTAAGCCACTTGTAAAAAGTAGAGAGTGCCTTTAGGATAGGGGGTGGTAGAAATGTTCCAGAAGGAATGTATTAGTAGCAGTGCTTCAGGAACTGGATCCCTTTTCTGTCTAATCCTTCCTAATGCACTCTCCACAAGTTAAATATTATTATAGGAGGGACAGGCTGTTCCAGTAATGGAGGCATTCTCAGATATAGCACTTAAGTTAACATATTGGCACCAAGGACATAGGTTTACACTGAGTGGGAGAGTAGCAAAGAGTCCTCTCAAGGCACAGTTTCACAAGGTCATCAGTCTCACTCTTTCTCCTGGAGTCTTCGAAGTCCAGAGACAACAAAAGACAGAATGACTGATGATGGGCTTGGGATGTAGTAAAAGAACTTAATGTTTTCTATATCTGAACACATTCTAAATACTACACAGTGCCTACTTTAATTGACTACATGACCAGTAGAACAAATTGGTCTTATCTGTCCATTCTGAGGAGGGAAGCTTTCACATGCTTGGGGTAGACATTCCCTCTTACTCACCAATGAGTTTGAGTCTTATCAGTTATTCTTAACCTGAGAGTTTAGCTGAGATGATTTTTAACCATGTAATTGTTCTAGCTTTTTGGAGCCACAGCTGAGAACTGGATGAGAGATGTACACCAAAGATGAATGAGCAGCACTGAAAAGGACTAAGTAAGCCTGCACTCAAGAGGTGTTGGTTCTCCCCAAAAAACCCATCCACCAATTTGTAATGGACCTAATCATTATAGTCACCTCAACTATTCCCTTCTAGTTTCCTAAGGTTTGTTATTTCTCTTAAAGCTAAAGTAGGAAAACAAATACTTACCCTCTCATAAACATTCAAAGTTTTTCCCTCAATATGTTTACCATTGCTCAGCATTCAATCTGGGTTTTAAAACGTAGTTGAAGCATTTTCTCAATTACATATTAATGTTTATGCAATAAAATGGGGAGGGGGAGACAGGGGAACATCGAAGACCAGAAGTGACTCAGAGTCAAGAGTAGCAAACAATCAATCCATGTGGCTGCCATTTTGATAGTTGTATGTAAAGAATTGTTACTCCTTTGTTATGCCCTAGATTGAATATTTGTAAATGCACACTTTGAGCCTTACCCTCAGGAATACCTTTAAAAGAATCTGCTAAAGCTCAAAGGATTATGTGTCTCCAGAGACAGCTAGCAGATGTCCCCATTCCTTGATTTTCTGGAAATAAGTCTTCTTTGTGCACTACACCATAGAAAATTCTCAAGTCTCGTTCCCTTTAATGAATTGTTAGAAAATCTTCTAGGATGAGATATATGCTATGTTAGAGCCTGGACTTTTCAAGTTTATTGGTATGTAATTTTTCTTGGCATATAATTTTCATCCTATTTTCTGTTCTTCCATCTTGCTGTTTCCAGCTGTAACTTATAGAATGTCTTTAAATAGAGGATTTTTATTTGGGGGGAGGAGGAAATCAACAAACCTCTTTTAGAAGGGCAAGCATCTGTGTGTGAAAACAGATTTTGTGATAGGACCATATTCTTCCATTTGGACTGGTGATTATAATTTTAGTTGGATGATACCTTAGAGGCCATCTAGTCAAATCTCATTTTATAGATGAGGAAGCTAATGTTATATTGTTTACCTCCCCCTAAGTAATACTGTTAAGTAGCTGAGGATAAATTTTAACCCAGGTTCTTTGACTTCAAATATTATCTTGTCTCCAATAGTCCTGCTTATGGTATCCATTTTACCATTCACCCCAGTAATAGATTTAATTTATCTTTTTTATTTTTTCTCTACTTAAATGGAAGGGCATCGTTCATTCTGGTGCAGGACAGTAAAAATGTTGAGTTCACCTTCCAAAAGAAAACTGACTTTTTTCTTAAAATTAAAAGAGGGCATTTTAATAATGCTTTTTAAAATATTTTTAGACATAAAAACAACTTATCTTTATCAAGTCTTCAGGATCCTCACTTATAGCTCATTTACTACTCAGATTGCTAGATAATATCGATCCACCAGAGTACTTTTACAGCATTGAGATAAAGAAAGATTCAGGGAAGAATCTAACCTTTTTTTCTCTGGATTGGATTGGTTATTCAATTAAAACTGAAACAATATTCTCTCCTCACCTATGGAGTATGGAATGGAGTGGCTTGTTAGAAACCAGTGGCACACAAATACAAAATCTCCTAAAGAAGGGCCACAAAATTAATCTCATCTAGTACATTAGGAAACACTTCGCTGACATTTGCTGTTCCTGTCATCCCTAATAAAGAGATTTTTACCTGTATTTGCCTATTCAACACTTCAGCCCCTCAGCCAATTTTGGAAATTATTTCTGATTTATGGCTCTCTTTCAAGCGGGTGTCACCTTGCCTGTCAATTATCCCTCAAAGCAAATGCTAAGTGAATGCTGGCTGGTAAAATTAATAAGGGAAACCTTTACTCAAAAAGGTAGGAAGAGCCTTGTAAAACGGATAATTCAGCCAGCAGGTAACTCAATTGCTGCTGGTGATATTTATAGGAGAAATGGAACGAAGACTGCAAATCCCCTAGCAGAGAGATGGAAAGAATTAGAATTCCTCCTTGATGATTGCTGCCAAAAAACATCACCTGAGAGATTCCTTGATACTCGGCCCTGAAAATACAGCTCAGAATTTCATCAATTTCTTTACAGAAGGTGTTTGCATTTCCCTACTTTGATAGCCCCTCAAATACTATTGTCTTCCTGCTTCATCAAATGTCTTCACTCGCATCTCAACTCCTCTACTCATTCAAAACTGTTTTGCCCCCATGATTTTGAACTGTGATATTCTCCTCTAATCACAATCTCATGTCATTCTTTTTCTCCCTGTGCCTCTCTCCTAATTCTATCATTTTTCTTAACTGGAACCGCCAGTCCTCCTATCTCTTCCTGTTCTGCTTGTACATTCATTTGCTTGAGATATACAATCTGCTTTCTGAAGCCACCATTGGACTGAAAATGTTCTCGTAAAAGTTACCAATGACTTAATTTCTAAATCTGAGTCATTCTCAGTCATTAGCCTCAGGATTATTTCCTATCCTTTCTTACCTCAGCAACCCTGAACACTTTTACCTAGTTCTCTTCTGGACTGATTATTCCTTCTCAATCTCCTTTGCTGAATCATCATCTCATTCCCTAAGCATAGGTGCCCCATAAAGCTTATATTATCTGCCCCATTTTGTGGTGGGCAATCTAATTTTCTTATGTTAATTAGTTCAATGATTAGATAGTGTACTAATTTTTCTCCTCAGTTTTATTCCCTAATTTCCAGCTACCTGATGAATATCTGCATTTGTATTATTGACCACCTCAACAAACAACATTTTCAGAACTGAAATTATTATATTTTCCCTAAACCTAGCTCTTATCTGAACTTTCTTTCCTATTTAAGCATTGTTATCATCTCAGTTATCCAGATTTGAAAACTTCCAAATTTGTATCTTCACGTTTCCTCATCCCCAACATCCGAACACCTGTCAGTCTTGATGATTCTATCTCATTGAGCACATCTTGTATCTGATTGGTCCATTCTCCCTACTCTAGTTCAGAGTCTCATTACTTCAAACCTGAACTGACTCATAATTAACATCTTTATTTCTAGTCTGGTCATTCTCTAATCCACTCTTTCTCTAGCTACCATCACCCTCCATACAACTGCCAAAATAATTTCTTTGAGGCATGTGTCTGAACATGTCACTCCCTTGATTAAAAACTTTCAGTGACTCCCCGCTGCCTCAGGGTAAACACAAAAACTTCTTAGCCTGGAATTTAAGACCATCTAAATCTGGTTCTAACATACTCTTCTATCTTTATTTCACATTATTCAATTTGTATACCATAGATTCCAAACCAACTGATTGAATTACTAATTGCTTCCTAAATATCACATTTTACCTTTCTCTTTCATGCATTCCAACAAATCTTTCCCATGCTTCTGATAAAATTCTGCCAAATGGGGTGGGTATGGGGAGGTACCTTATAGCAAGTTTCTCTGATAAAGGCCTCATTTCTTAAATATATAAACAACTTAGTAAAATTATTTTTAAAATGTTATTCTCCAAATGGTCAAAAGTTAAGAACAATCAGTTTTTAAAAGATGTAATCCAAACTATATAAAATTTTTGAAAATGGTTCAAATCATAATTGATTAGACAAATATAAAATAAAACAACCCTGATGTAAGACTTCACACTTATCAAATTAGTTAATATGACAGAAAAGTAAAGTGCCAAATGTTAGAGGGGTTGTAGAAAAATTAGGACACTAATGCATTATTGATGAATCATCCTAAAGGAGAATTTGGAACTATGCCCAAAAGGTTATAAAACTGTACCCTTTGACCCAGAAATATCCTTACTAGATCCATATTCCAAAGAGATTTGTTTTAAAATATTTTATTTATTTTGAGTTTTACAATTTTTCCCCTAATCTTACTTCCCACCCTCCACAGCCCCACAGAAGGCAATTTGCCAGTCTTTACGTTGTTTCCATGTTGTACATTGATCCAAATTGAGTGCGATGAGAGAGAAATTAAATCCTTAAGGAAGAAACATAAAGTATAAGTATAAGAGATGGCAAGATCAACAATAAGATATCAGGTTTATTTTCCTAAATTTAAGGTAATAGTCCTTGGTCTTTATTCGAACTCTACAGTTATTTCTCTGGGTACAGATGGTATTCTCCATTGCAGAGAGCCCCAAATTGTCTTTGATTGTTGTACTGATGGAATGAACGAGTCCATCAAGGTTGAACATCACCCCCATGTTGCTGTTAGGGTGTACAGTGTTTTTCTGGTTCTGCCCATCTCACTCAGCTTCAGTTCATGCAGATCCCTCCAGGCTTCCCTTAATTCCCATCCCTCCTGGCTTCTAATAGAACAATAGTGTTCCATGACATACATATACCACAGTTTGCTAAGCCATTCCCTAATTGAAGGACATTTACTTGATTTCCAATTCTTTGCCACCACAAACAGGGCTGCTATGAATATTTTTGTACAAGTGATATTTTTACCCTTTTTCACCATCTCTTCAGGATATAGACCCAGTAGTGGTATTGCTGGGTCAAAGGGTATGCACATTTTGTTGCCCTTTGGGTGCAGTTCCAAATTTCTCTCCAGAAAGGTTGGGTGAGTTCACAGCTCCACCAACAATATAATAGTGTCCCAGATTTCCCCCATCCCTTCCAATTGATCATTGTTCTTTCTGCTCATATTGGCCAGTCTGAGAGGTGTGAGGTGGTACTTCAGAGAAACTTTAATTTGCATTTCTTTAATAAGTAATAATTTAGAGCAATTTTTCATATGACTATGGATTGCTTTGATCTCCTCATCTGTAAATTGCCTTTGCACATCCTTTGACCATTTGTCAATTGGGGAATGGCTTTTTTTAAAAAAATATGAATCAGTTCCCTGTATATTTTAGAAATGAGTCCTTTGTCAGAAACATTAGTTGTAAAGATTGTTTCCCAGTTTACTACATTTCTTTTGATCTTAGTTACAATGATTTTGTCTGTGCAAAAGCTTTTTAATTTAATGTAATTGAAATCATCTAGTTTGTTTTTAGCGATGTTCTCTATCTCTTCCTTAGTCATAAACTGCTTCCCTTTCCATAGATCTGACAGGAAAACTAGTCCTTGATCTTCTAATTTGCTTATAGTATTGTTTTTTATGTCTAAATCCTGTATCCATTTGGATCTTATCTTGGTATAGGGTGTAAAGTGTTGGTCTAATCCAAGTTTCTTCCATACTAACTTCCAATTTTCCCAGCAGTTTTTATCAAAGAGTTTTTATCCCAATAGCTGGACTCTTTGGGTTTATCAAACAGCAGATTACTATAATCATTTCCTGCTATTGCAACCTAGTTTATTCCACTGGTTTACCACTCTATTTCTTAGCCAATGCCAGACAGTTTTGATGATTGATGCTTTATAATATAATTTTAGACCAGGTAGGGCTAAGCCCCCTTCTTTTTGTACTTTTTTCCTATTGAATCCCTGGAAATTCTTGACTTTTTATTTCTCCATGTTAAATTACTTACAACCTTCTCTAACTCATTAAAGTAATTTTTTTGGAATCTTGATTGGTATGGCACTAAACAGGTAGTTTAGTTTTGGTAAAATTGTCATTTTTATTATATTAGCTCTACGTATCCATGAGCAATTGATGCTTGTCCAGTTATTTAAATCTAATTTAAATTGTGTGAGAAGTGGTTTGTAATTGTTTTCACAAAGTTTCTCAGTCTGCCATGGCAAATAGACTCCCAGGTATTTTACATTATCTGAGGTTACTTTGAATGGGATTTCTCTTTCTAGCTGTTCCTGCTGCATCTTGCTAGTCATATATGGAAAAGTTGAGGATTTATGAGGGTTAATTTTATATCCTGCAATTTTGCTAAAATTCCTAATTGTTTCCTGTAGTTTTTTGGATGATTTCTTGGGATTCTCTAGGTATACCAACATGTCATCTGCAAAGACTGAGAGTTTTGTTTCTTACTTCCCAATTCTAATTCCTTCAGTTTCTTGTTCTTATTGCTGATTTCTAATATGATATTGAATAGTATGATATTGAATAGTAGTGATGATAATGGGCATCCTTGTTTCACCACTGATCTTATTGCGAATGACTCTAGCTTCTCCCCATTGAATATAATGCTTGTTGGTGGTTTCAGATAGATACTGCTTATTATTCTAAGGGACAGTCCATTTATTCCTATACTCTCTAGTGTTTTTAGTAGCAATGGGTGCTGAATTTTTGTCAAAAGCTTTTTTAGCATCTATTGATATAATCATATAATTTCTGATAGGTTTGTTGTTGAAATAATTGATTATACTAACAATTTTCCTACTATTGAACCAACCCTGCATTCCTGGGATAAATCCTACTTGGTCAAAATGTATTATCCTAGTGATAACTTGTTGTAATCATTTTGCTAAGATTTTATTTAAGATTTTTGCATCTATATTCATCAGGGAGATAGATCTACAATTCTCTTTCTCTGTTTTAACTCTTCCTGGTTTAGGTATTAGCACCATATTGGTTTCATAGAGTTAGGCAGTTCCATCTTCCCATTTTTTCCAAAGAGTTTATAAAGAATTGGAACCAATTGTTCCTTAAATGTTTGCTAGAATTCACTTGTGAATCCATCAGGCCCTGGAGACTTTTTCTTAGGAAGTTCCATGATGGCTTGTTGAATTTCTTTTTCTTAGATAGCGTTGTTTAGGTGTTTAATCTCCTCTTCATTTAACCTGGGCAACTTATATTTTTGTAAATATTCATCCATTTCACTTAGATTGTCAAATTTATTGGCATATATAGTGGGTCAAAATAATTCTGAATTAATACTTTAATTTCCTCCTCATTGGGGTGAGTTTGCCTTTTTTCATTTATGATAGCAATTTGGTTTTCTTCTTTCTTTTATTTTAATCAAATTGACCAGAAGTTTATCAATTTTATTAGTTTTTTTCATAAAATCAAATTTTGGTTTTATTTATTAATTCAATAGTTTTTTGCTTTCAATTTTATTAATTTCTCCTTTAATTTCTAGAGATTCTAATTTGGTATTTAATTGGGGATTTTTAATTTGTTCTTTCTCTATTTTTTTTAGTTGCATATTTATTTCATTGATTTCATCTTTATCTAATTTATGCATGTAAGCATTTAAAAATATAATATATCCCCTGACAGCAGCTTTGAGTGAATCCCATAGGTTTTGGTATGTTATTTCTTTATTGTCATTATCTATGATAAAATAATTAATTCTTTCTATTACTTGTGGTTTGATCCACTCATTCTTTAAAATGAGGTTATTCATTGTCCAATTAGTTCTGGTTCTATATCTCTCTAACTCAATATTGCATATGATTTTTACTGAATTGTGATCTGAGAAAGATGTATTCACTATTTCTGCCTTTCTGCAGTTGATCATTAGGTTTTTATGCCCTAGTACATGATCAATTTTTGTATAAATGCCATGTACTGCAGAGAAAAAGGTATATTCCTTTCTATTCCCATTCAGTTTCCTCCATAAGTCTACCATATCTAATTTTTCTAACAATCTATTTACCTCCCTAATTTCTTTCTTGTTTGTTTTATGATTTGATTTATCTAGATCTGATAGCAGGAGGTTGAGGTCTCCCACTAGTAGAGTTTTGCTGTCTATGTCTTTCTGTAGTTCTTTCAGCTTCTCCTCTAAGAATTTGGATGCTATTCTATTAGGTGTGTGTGTGTGTGTATATATATATATATATATATATATATATATATATATATATTCAGTATTGAAATCACTTTATTGTCTATGGTACCTTTTAGGCGTATATAGTTTCCTTCCTTATCTCTTTTGATGCTATTTTTGCAGCTTCTTTGTCTGAGATAAGGATTGCTACCCCTGCTTTTTTCACTTCAGCTTAAGCAAAATATATTTTGCTCCAACCTTTTACTTTTGCTCTATATGTATCTCTCTGCTTCAAATGAGTTTCTTATAAGCAGCATATTGTAGGATAACACTCTGCTATTTGCTTATGTTTTAAGGGAGAGTTCATCCCATTCACATTCAAAGTTATAATTACTCTTTATAGCCCTCCATGCTGTCTTTGCTCTGTTTGTATTTTCCCCTCCCCCCTTAATCCATATTCCCCAGTATTTTGTTTCTGAATACCACCCCCTTCAGTGTGTCTGCCTTCCTACATCGAAGAGATTTTTTTAATGGAAAAGGACATATATATGCACAAAAATATTTATAGCAACTCTTTTTGTGATAAATTATTGGGAAATGAGGGAATGCCTGATAATTGAGAAAGGGCTAAACAAGTTGTTGTATATGAATGTGATGCTTTAAGAAATGATGAACATGATGTCTTCAGAAAAAAAGCTGGGAAGATTTATGTTGCAAACATAAATTGGGACTGATGCAAAACAAAGCGAACAGAATCAATAGAACAGTGTAGCTAGTAACAGCAATATTGTTTGATGATCATCTTGGAATAGCAACTATTTTAATATAGACAATAATTCAAGATATTTCCAAAAGATTTAATGTTGAAAAAATTATATTATTTCCAGAAAAAGAAATGATGGGATTCTGAGTGCAGATTTTTTTTCACTTTTTTTATGTGTTTGTTTTTTTATAATACAACACACACACACACACACACACACACACACACACACACACACACCACAAAGATATATGTGTGTAGGTATATATATATGTATGTGTATATATATCAACTTCCTTGAGAACAGACACAATCTCCTATGATTGTGATCATGTCCCTAATCAGTGTATAGAGCTGGCACAATAGCTGTGTATTAAAAAATGTGTGTTGAATTAATCTGATTCGACTTGGATCTTTCTATTGCTGAGTCCAGTTTCTATTTTGAATTATATTTGTCCATGTTAACTCCATTTGTGCATTAGGTCCTAGAACATTTCAAGGCTGCTAAACAATCCTATTCACTTAAAAAAGTTGAATTTAAGGAACCCTGCAGGAAAAAAAAATAAGGATAATGCTATGAAGTTGAAACCCATGGAATTTACCTATTACTCTATGTACATTGACCAGATACAACTAGATGAATAATGAACTGGTCTCAGAATTGAATAGGAGGAAGAGGGTGGGAGAGATAAATTTTGAAAAATTTCTCAGATTTTTAATGACTTCTCAATTTGAAAAAGACCCACCTTTTAAATACCCTTATTGTTCTAATGATTTGATATGATTGTGACACATGAAATACTACAGACTCTGAAGAATTATAGTTGGCAGGAAACTGAAAGGTCAGTGAAGAAAAACATGATGAGTGAAAGTTATAAATTTTTACTGTAGCATGCATCATCTATCAACATAATCCCCTAAAATCTATATCTAGGTCAAAAGTAACTTTAAGTTAATACTTCTTTGAAATCATAGCTCACAAAGCCTCTACTTAATGTTTTAAAATTGAAACAACAGAGAACATCTTCATTCAAAATGAAAGCTATATACATACAAAGAAAAAAGGTAAATAAGGACCACGCACTATCACACAGATTCCTATGCCTTCAGTAGAAAGAACAATTGAAATATAGAACATTAGTATGACTAGGGATAAGTCCAACCTGAATTTTTTTTATTCCTATGAAACCAATTATTTTTGCTTCTCCACAAAACTGCTAACATAATTTGCTATAATATTTCCTCCACTGAATTTGTTTGCTGCTCTTTCTCTGTTGAACTGCTAATACTATCCTTGACATCTTTGTTGAAGTACAGCTACTATTTTTTTCCAAAAGTGAATAATTATAATTAATAGTCATAAGTTCAAGACTATTTCAATGCTTTGTGAGTCAGACCCACAGGTGCACCCAGGCAACATAACAAAAATTTCCAGGGATCATCCATTTATTTGTGTGATTTTTTAATTCGAAACATTTTACTCCAAGAATGAAATCTCCCAGACCCCTTGCTACTCAAGTTAGGATAGCAACCAATTTCAGACCAAGCATTTATCCTGGGGTTTCATTCCAATTTACTGGAGGAATAAAATGGTTTTAGCCAACTTTTTCTTTCTTTCCTGCACCTGCACAGTCAAATAATTGTTCCATTTAACACTAATAGTAAAGAACTGTACCAAGAAAACAGCACAAAAGGTATTGATAAATAAGTTGATAGTGAAAGATAAATAATCAATATTCCATTTGTTTATTGTCAGAAATTGTCAAATCTAGAAGTAGGCTTTCAAAACATTTTTGGACCCCTATGAAGGATTTATAGTAAGACCAGATAAGAATTTCATTCAAAAAAAACACTGAAAATGTTAAAATCTTTACCACTGAAAGGGAGTACCTATATTATTTAACTCAAAGAACCAAAAAATTACTAAATAATAGAATAATATCACTTTCAAGTGGAATCACATGTTTTGATTGCAAGAATTTTTCATTTATGTCATTGAGCCCCACATATACTGAAGAAGACAATATATATTTGGTGAAAATAATAAAATTAATATTTTATATTATATGTAGTGCATTGTAATAAATTCTGGATGGTTGGGGAATTTAATCCTTGACATCAAAGAGTTTAAAATCCAATGGTACCTTGGGGAGGCTAGGTAGTGCAGTGGATAGAGCACCAGCCCTGGAGTCAGGAGTACCTGAGTTTCAAATCCAGCCTCAGACATTTAATAATTACCTAGCTTGTGGCCTTGGGCAAGCCACTTAACCTCATTGCCTTGCCAAAAAAAACTAAAAAAAATCAAATGGTACTTTGATTATAATATTCATTGCACTTTCTTAAGTAATATATAATTTCCCTTTTTAATAATAAATTTTGCAGGAGAGATGATTAAACATAACTTAATACTATCCATCTCTCTCTTCCTATTGCTCTAACCATAGATTCAGAAAAAAACAGTCGATTTAGTCATGATTAGAAAATTCAAGGATTGCAACAATTTTTCAATACCAGGTAAGCAGCACATGGAATTGGGACAGGCTGAGCCACTCACAGCGTTTTTCAGCAGAGTTTGAAGATAGGGAAAAGAAGCATTTTTACATGTAACAGGGATGAGCATGTTGTTGGTTAGAAATGAGGAATAGAAGCTAATTTGGTACCTCTTTAATCCTGTTTCCAGAGCTGGGTTACATATCCATTGTGGGATGAGAAGGAAACTGGCACCTAGGAGCAAGCAACCAAGGACTGCACACCAGGGTAAGAAAAGATGCCTGAGGATGAGTCATTATACTAGCATAGAAATAAGAATAGCAGTTATCAGCAATTTATGGCTCTAACTCAAATATGGCATCTCAGATTTAGAGCTCAGTTTTATTTGAGACTAGCAGCAGAATAATCTGGGAAGGGAGCTCAGACTATGAAAGAAGTCATCAACTTCTTTGTTATTGTTCTGAATCTAGACAATCTTTTGCGAGCAAACAGCAATTATAACAAGCAGCTAACAGAACTACAATCAGGGCCAACTACATTTTTTTAACAAGACTGAAATCAGAGCACCTGCCCTGGAGTCAGGAGTACCTAAATTCAAATGTGACCTCAGACACAATAATTACCTAGCTGTGTGGCCTTGGACAAGCCACTTAATCCCATTGCCTTGCAAAAAAAGAAAAAAAAAAAAGGACTGAAACCAAGTTAAGGTAATTTTCTTATTAATTGACTTTTTATTAAGATTATAGATTAAAACAATAATCTGAGTAGTTTTATCTGATTGTAAATGATGTATATGCATAAAATACAAAGATACAAGCAAAGAGTGCAACAGAAGGGATGTGGGTCAGACTAGCAACTTTTTGGTGAGGATTCACATTGCTGACACATAAGACAGATTGCTCAAGATCAGAACACTTTGGATACTATAAAAGTTTTCAGGTCCCTGGCCCTAGCCACCCTGACACCATTAAGGAATTTAGTACTTAATATCAGGGAAATAATAACGAGACCTTAGAGAATGAAAACCAGGAACAAATAAGACTCAGGCATTCTGCTCTAAGAGTACAAAACCTGATTCTAACATAAAGTACTAATTTGGGAAGTAAAGCTGGAAGAATGAGTAAACAAACAAACAAAGAAGACTCAATGTTATGCTACACAAATTCAGAAGAATGATTTTAACATATCTAAAACTAAAGCCTCAAAAGGGGGATCCGATATATCTTGAATGCAAGATCCATTAGAATTTCTAGGAGAAATGAAATATGTGCTTTTTTTAATTTAAAATTATTTTTTTATTTAAATAAGTAGATTAGGAAAGAATTTGAATAGAATAAAGGGCTTTGGAAGAAAGACTGGAAAGAAGAATCAATAGTTTAATACCAGAGGTACAAGGGGAAACTAAATAGTACAGCGTCTAAGTGTACTGGGCCTGAAGTGGGGAAGATCTATTGTCCAAGTTCAAGTCTAGCCTCTTACATTTACATATAACTAGAATGACCATGGGCAAGACATTTAGCCCTGTTGGTCTCAGGTCCCCATCTGTAAAATGAACTGGAAAAGGAAATGGCAAACTGTTCAAATATCTTTGCCAAGAAAACTCCAAAAAGGATCACGAAGACTTTTAGACAATTGAAAAGACTGAACAACATTCAAAAATCTCAATTAACAAGCTACTTAAAAACTAGAATGGATGAAACAGAAATAAATGACTTTTAAAACATAATAAGAAACATTAAAACAAATTCAAAAGACTGAAAAAGTAGATGATGGTATAATGAAGGTCATAAAAAAGTGACCTGGAAAACATCCCATAGACATAAAATGAAAATCATTGGATACCCTGAAAAATCATAATGTTTAAAAAGAACTTAAATATCACACTTCAGGAAATCATACTAGAAAGTTCTCCATATCTATTAGAACTAGAGGGGGAAAAAATAAAAATAGAAAGAATAAATTAATCACTTTCTGAAAGAAACCCTCAAATGAAAATCCTAGGAATATCATAGGTAAAATCTGTACCAAAGGTAAGAGAAAACACTGTAAATAACCAGAAAGAAAAACAAACTTAAGTACCAAGGAACCCCAGTCAGGAACACACATGATTTAGCAGCTAGTATAAAAAAGTAGTGGGATACTTGGTATATCATATTCTCCAAGAAACAAAAAGTATAAGATTATAATTAAAAATAATTTAATCAGTGGATATAGGATTTATACATAAAGAGCAATATCATAGATAAATTAATAGACCAAAAATAATCTATCTATTTGATCTATGGAAAGGGGGTAAATTTATGACCAAAGAAGAAGTAGAAAACATTATACACTGCAAAATGAATGATTTTAACTATATTAAATTAAAACAGTTTTGCACCAATAAAAACAATGCTACCAAAATTAGAAGGAAAGCAAAAAGCTGGGAAATAATCTTCACAATTAAGAGTTCTGATAAAGGTCTCATTTCTAAAAATATAGGGAAATCTATAAGATCACAAGTCATTCCCCAATTGATAAATAGTCAAAGGATATGAAGAGATATCAAATGAAAAATTAAAGCTATATATAATCAGATGAAAAAATACTCTAAATTATTATTGATTAGAGAAATGCAAATTAAAACAACAATGAGGTATCATCAGATTGGCCAAAATGAGAAAAAGGGAAAATGATCAATGTTGGAGAGGTTGTGCGAGGATTGGGACATTTATGCATTGCTGATGCAGTTGTGAATGAATATAACCTTTCTGGAGAGCAATATGGAACTATGCCCAAGGAGCAATAAAACTGTTCATAGCCTTTCATCCATCCCAATTCTAGTCCTATATTCAGAAGAAATTATAAAAAAGGAAAGTCCTACATGTTCCAAAATATTCATAGCAGCTCTTTTTTGTAGTGGCAAAGAATTGGAAGCTGAGGGGATGCCTAGCAATTGGGGAATGGCTAAACAAGTTATGGTACATGAATACTATGGAACACTATTGTTCTATAAGAAACCATAGCTGGTTGGACTCTAGAGAAGCATGAATGACTTACAGGATCTGCTGCTGAGCAAAAGGAGTAGAACCAAGAGATCAATATTCACTTTAAGGGCAACATTTTGTATAAACACTAACAGACTGCCTTCTGTGGGGTGCGGGGGGGGGGGAGGGAAGCAAGATTAGGGAGAAAAAATGTAAAACTCAAAATAAATAAAATCTTTCTTTTAAAAAAACTTCCTACAAGTGAATGAATGCATGCATAAATTAATGAATGCATATATTAAACCTTTATTATGCACTTGCTGCATGCAAAGCACTGTGCTAACAGTTGGAGATAAAAATAAATAACATAATAAAAATAAGACACAAAAGAACAACATTATGAGATGAACAACTTTGATGGAAGCAGCTCTTATCTGTAGTCCAGAAGGCTGGGACAACTGTATTGGACTGGTTATAGACTATATTAGCCCCATTCAGAGGAAGAAAAAAAAAAACATACACAAAAAAACAACCTTTCCAAATCTGATGAACACTTTATAAAAATTATTTCTTATGTATCTCTTTCCCTTAATCCTTAGGTTGAAAATTACTAATTTGTAAATATGTTTAACAAAATATGTGTGTGAGATGCTAACCTGACTGTTCCCAGTTAAGGGGAGGAGGGGTAGGAAGGGAGGGTGGAGGGAAATTTTGTAACTTGGAAATATGCATGTGCATATGGATGAAAATAAATCAAAAAATAAAAAAGAATTATTTTTTTTCAAGCATTTGACAGCTAAAAATAATAATAATTTAACCAGCAAAATTAATCATAATCTTACAATAAAGACAAAAATAGATATATAGTGAAATAGAAGACTTGCAAATAAGCACAGAGTAGAAATATACACTTGTAGAAATAAAGAAATACAATATGATAAAAAATAAATGAGCATTTAAAAGGATCTAAATAAGGATGAAGTGTTGGAGACATTACAAGTGGCTCATAATAATCCTAAAGTTTTTTTTAATGTTATTTTATCCAATTACATGCAAAGATAGTTTTCAATATTTATCTATTTATAAAATTTTAGGTGCCCTGTTTTTCTATCTTCCTCTCTTCCCTCTTCATTTCCCATGGTAGTGGGCAATCTGACATAGATACATCTACCATCATGTCCAAGATATTTCCTTATTAGTCAGGTTGTGAAAGATGATTCAGTACAAAAGGAAAAGAAAACATTAAACCAGTTTTAAAAAGTGAAAATAATATGTTTTGGTCTGCCTTCAGACTCCACAGTTTTTTCTCTGCCTATGGATGGCTTTTTTCATCACAAGTCAATAATCCTAATGTCTTAAGAGTTTATAGAATTTAAATAAGAGAGAGAGAGAGAGAGAGAGAGAGAGAGAGAGAGAGAGAGAGAGAGAGAGAGAAGAGAGAGAGAGAGAGAGAGAGCCTGCAAGTAACTTTTGCTTTCCATTAATGATTTTAAAAGAAGATAGAAAGGGATAAATGAGAAGAAATTATGGAGGGAATTCATCTCACATGATTAAAATGAGGGTAAACAAGCAGAAGTCCATACAAAACAATAAGGTATGAGTGGAGTGGAGAAAAACTTGAATCTCATTTTCATGTAAACTTGTCAAATGAAGGAATACACCCAGAAACAACTGATTATAGAAATATACTACATAAGCAGGAAAATTGGAGTGAATGGAGAAAGTGGAGACAAGCATAAGAGTGAGGATAGATTTAAGAAAGTATAAAGAAAACAAATTATAATCTAAGATTTTGACTCATTAAAAGAGACTGGGGTGTGGGCCAGGGAAAGAGAAAAAAGGACAGCAGACCAGAAAATGATTATATCATGGATAGAGCAAGGATGCTAAGCATACTCCTCTCTCACTAACATATTTTTTTTACAAAAATGGAAGGGGAAGAAAAGAAACAAAAAATTATTAGAAAAGAATGGAAGAAAACTCACAGGTAATGATCAGATCTATGAATATGATTGATATGCAGTCACCTATCAAATGGAAGAGGATAGCAAAATCTAACAATGTGTTAGAAGAAATACATTTGAAACAAAATTTCACACAGAGAAGAAAAAGCTACATCTGTTATGCTTCTGCTGAACTAAAATAAACGCATTATATGTAGCAATTGGGATCTCATTCAAGGAAACAGCAAATATAGACTAGGTTAATAGAGATAAACAAAGAAACTACCTTACATTGAAAGGATCATTGATATTAAATTATTAAATTATTAGCAGTATTTGACACACATGTTCCAGATGACATATTATTTAATATCTTAAAAATATAGGTACAAAAAGAAATAGTAAAGCTATGATTGTGGGATAATAACAACTATTGGCTTAATAACCCAGTCTCAGAAGATGAAATTGAATATTTCATAAATAATCTCTTAAAGAAAAAGTCCACATGATGAGATGAATTCACAATAAATTTCTTCCAAAACTTCAATCCTCATGCCCAATGAAGACCAAGGAGGGTGACTTCCCCAAAATCATATTGCTAGTTTCAGAGTTGGGATTTTAATCCAAAGTTTTTTTTTACTTCTGCAAGAGTATTCTTTTCTCTTTATTGTGCGCTATAGAATACAAATAAGAGTTGAGTTCAGCCTTCCCACCACCTATTATCATTGCCTATTCACCTTAAAACACTAATTTCAATATTTCACTCCTACATTCACAAATCTGTAATGGTCCTCCATTATATTATGTTGCCTCCAAAGTTTGGCATTTGAGTTCTTAACCAAACTGACTCCAGCCCACCTTTCTAGCCTTCTTTCCTATTACCTCTGTTCATGCCCTTTATTTTCCAACAAAACAACTATTAGCTGCTTCTCAAATTCATCATTCTAACTCCTATGGCTTCCCATTAACAAAAAAGAATAATTCAACATCTCTACATTTCAGAATCCTCTCTTCCTTTCAGTTTCATCTTCCTTGAAATTCCCGCGTGAAATAGCATCTTAGCTGCATCTTTCCTTTACCCTCATAATTCTTCAACATATTAAATATAAATGTTTTTATTTCTTAAATGCTCTACCCCAAAACCTGGCCAGTGATTTGTAAACATTTATTTATTGAACATATCAAAGTTCTGCTATGTACCATTCTTGCTTTTCTAGGCAAGCATGCCCTTAGTGTTGTTTTGTTCTTGCATACTACTATTAATGACATGTAATAATTTGTTCTCATAGTATCATGGTTCTCCTTTCCATTTGGCTTTTGTGCAGTTTCATTTTTTCCCTGAATGTACATTGTTTTATACTCAGTCTAAATTTTCTTCAAATTGTTATTTGGGTTTTTCTTACATGGATTTTGAGGGAGTATCCCAAAAGAATCTAGAATTTTAAAGACTGCAAATTCCTGAAGAACAAGCCTAACTTTGCCTTTTTTGTATTCCTAAATGGAATTAAATTGAGTTTTATAGATTGTTTGTTTTTAATTTGCTAATTTTGTATCATACTGCCCAAAATATATTGTTGAAGAGACAGAAGTCTGAACATAAGGAAATTGCTATAGTATCTAAATAACTTGTACATATAATGAAAAAAATTCACTGGAAATAGGAAGATAAATGACTGGCTTAAAATAAGGTTAGTTCATCAGCCTTTAAAGTATCTTCCTGAAATCCTATTGCACAAAATCCATATTCTAGGTCAATAAAGTTCTCAATATAGGTATTTGAGCATTTAGGTTTGGGACATATCTGTTTAGCTAAATATGATTGCTAATATATTCATTCACTCATTATCAAAGAATTCTTACCTTAAAGTACACTTGTGTCAGGTCATTTCCATTTGGGATCTGTCTCCGTCAGAATTGCTACATATCTCTCAGGAGCAATTATACTTAGTTGTCAAAATAATACAATTATGAATCAAAAGTTTAATCTTATATATGTGACACGATGAAATACCCTGCCTGGTATATATCCCAGATTAGTGAACCACAGCACCCACTTTAATGCATAAAATCCTATTTTATCTACTAGATTCCAAAATCTAAAAAACATGTTTTCAAGAAGCAATTTCCTATTTTCCTAGAAACTTAAGTTCTCCCCAAATTATATAAAGATGTATATATGTCTTAATTATAGGTATCTGATAAGAACAAAGCAAAGTTCTAGCATCAGAAATGCAGAAAAATGCTCAAAATTTCATATTCCTTTTTTGGTAGACCTTTAATATTTAGAATTTTGCATATAACTGAAAATCAAAACACTTAAATCATTGATTTCTTTTCCATACTAAGAGTCAATGGAAGAATGCTCAGAGAAAAGAAGAGGGAAGAGTTTCTCTCAATATTATCAAAATATTTGGATTAGGAAAGTAACTGGGAAATGGGAGAAAGTGGAGGATGAGGGAAGAAGAAAAAGACTTTGGAAAATATTTTCCATTAAATTCTGTGTATGAAGTATATCACTCAGGGAATGTTTTCTCAAAGTGAAAATTTTAAACTCTTTCTACACTCTCCATACTGCTTGTCAACAGAGAAATGAAGGAGAAAAAATATAACCCTTGGGGTTTCACAGCTTTGCACTTTGAAGAAATCGACATTCCTACTCTACTTATCAAACCCCACCATTTCTTGTAGTGATGGATGTAGTATCCCTTGGTCTTCTGCTTGTGGAAGTTGGCAGTGCAGTAGATTACTTATTGAAACCATTTAAATTGAAGGATTTTTTTTCCTTTAATGGAAAGACATATCAAGTATTTCAAAAGCTGCCAGCATGATTCTTCCCTTAAGTTTTCTTTCTCATTCATAGCAGCTTAATCAACAATTGACTTTTAACTGCCCACATTGCTTTCACTTAGGATTTTTGCTTAATATTGTTGCTAAGATTTTTTTTAACCTGAATATATTTTCTATTGGGAGGGACTGGTTTCTCAAAATACTCCTTTACATTAATACAACAGCATTTTTGCTAATCTAGTCACTTTTAACTAATGTACAATAGCCACAAAATCTGATATTGTGAAATGGATAGATTCCCAGAAACTTGGGGAAATTTTTATGAACAGATATATAAAATAAGAAAAAACCAGAAAGACCTATTTATATAACTACCATACCTAAAAGGAAAAAATAACTTTGGAAAACCTTGAGACTTTTTTAATGTATGCAATGACTAACTACAATTCCAGGAAATTCATGCTGCCTACTTCTTGACAGAGATGTGATAGACAAGAGGTGTAGAATGAGACATACATTTTTAGTCATGGCCAAAGAGTGAAATTGTTTTTCTTTACTACATTTATGTGTTAAAAAGTTTTGACTGTGAGGGCGACTAGGTGGTGTAGTGGTTAAAGTACCGTCCTTGGAGTCAGGAGTACCGTCCTTGGAGTCAGGAGTACCTGGGTTCAAATCGGTCTCAGACACTTAATAATTACCTAGCTGTGTGGCCTTGGGCAACCTACTTAACCCCATTTGCCTTGCAAAAAAAAAAAAAACTAAAAAAAAAAGTTTTGACTGTGGCAGGTAGGAGAGTTAGGTTAGCAAGTAGTTGTGGTTATGATGATGATGATATTTGTCCTTTGTTCTTGAAGAAGACCATGACATCACATCAAACTGAATTTGAGTGAAGGGGTTTTGTGCTAAAGCACCAGCCTAACTTTCACCTCCAGAGTCTTCTGGGTCCAATGGTCAGATATGGATCAGGTTGACCAGAAATAGCTTTGAATGTGAGGCAATCAGGGTTTAAGTTTCTAAGATCAAATTTGAACTCAGGTCCTCTTGTCTTTAGGGCCCATGCTCTACCCACTGCACCATCTAGCTTCCCAAATGGCAGAAAAAAATGGTAGGAAAGTGGTAGTACTAGAAAGAGGTAGGAAAGCCAAAAAAGAAGAAAAGAAAGAAAAGAATATGATTGAAGAATTTTGTAAAGATGAAAAAGAAATAAAGGTAAGATATTAAAGAAGGAAATTCAGTTAATAAAAATAGTTTCAAAGCTAATATGTTGAATTTATTATCTGTCTTAAATACAAGCTATAAACACAATAGAGATTGGCATTTTGCATACAATTATTGATTTCTGTTCTTTGTATGGAGAGCCAGTTTGACTTATGAAATAGAAGCTGGCCTGGAAACAACACATTTTGAATTCAAGTCCTTTCTCTAAAATAGAAATTTGCAGAATATATATATATGGAATGGGCTGGTTATATTTTGTAGTATTTTTCAAGTTTAGAAAAAATAATAAAATATCTAATTCCTAATCTAGTCTTCATTCCATCTGCTATATACCATATCATTTTTTGTGTCACCACTATTTTTGTAGAAAAATCATGCTGATGTTAATGCTGATGGCAGTATGCACATTTACATAGTAAATTTCCTTCTCTGTCTTTGTCTCTGTCTCTCTTTCTCTCTGTCTCCTGTCTCTGTGTCTGCCTGTCTCTCTCTGATTGTCTGTCTCTCTCTCTCACATGTACACACATATTTACACACACATACATATACATATATTTGCACACTTAGAATATCTGATGGAAAAGACAGTTCAACCTGAGAAAAAATATTAGACAGCTGTCAGAAACCTATTGGAGGGAAGCAGGGAAGTTAGATTCCTTATATGCAGAAAGGGATCTAGAGCAGGTATTTATGTGACTCAACTGCCCATTTATAGGTAAGCAAGCCATGTTTCATAGGCAGCATGTGTTCAATAAAACCTTTGTACCTTTGCCAAAAATTGGCCTGCCAGAGTGATTTCCATGGATTGTGTCAGCAAATGTTATTAGCAAATTGTGTAGTTAACATAATGTAAGATTTTTATTGCCTCTGTATACACAGTGCTTACATATCAGAAAGTTTTTGATACTTACCCCCTACAAGTCCTTTGAGAAAGGAAACAGGATTTTTAAAAACGTGTTTACAGCTAATCAGGATTGTTTCTAGCCCTGTAAATTCTAGGTGGGAGAGGAGCACATAGCTTCAGTTTTAATTGGCTGTGGCAATTAGGGTTTTTTTTCCTTCCCACCCCCTAGGAAGGACCATGAACATGGACCAACAGGCTTTACAATCCATTATTCTGCTTCAGAAATGTGCTTCTTCTCTCATTTCCGTGAAATCTCAAACCATCTTTTCCTTTCTCTACTCCTCAAAAACCTCTAATAGTAATATGTAGTGATATGGTATTAGAATAAACATTCATATTAGTATAAAATAGCCAAGAAGAAATGAAAAGTAACTGATGCCAACACAAGAGAAAATTTTATTTCTCTGAGTAACTCAGAGCAAGAGAAAAAGTACTAGGTCCACAGAATCTGGGTTTTTCCAGACTGAATGTCTTTGCAAATTGCCCTTCCTGTAACCATTAGAAAGGCAGGGATTCATTATTTATTTTTCTAAAGTCTGGATTTATAATAATGGCTTTCATATTTTTACAACTAGCAGCATATTATGTTCAAAGAATTGCAAGTTGCTGTTGAGATTATGCGTGAGCTAAAGTTTGGTGGGAGCAAACTTGAAAAGATTGAAAATCAAAGCCTGGTTCTGATTAGCAATCACATTTGGGTCCCCCCCCCATTAACCAACCCATTGTGGTCTCAAAAAACTGAAAAATTGAGCAGGATATCTTGGCCTTGTAGTAGATTTTCTGGTTTTGATCAGCCAATAAGTTCAGGGTTCTTCAGAAACATAATATATTTGTGGAAATTGGTAGACAAAACATTTATGCCCTTCTAACCAGCTTGGAGCAGGGTTAAATAAACATGTTTGCTTTTCCCTCCTGAAGATGTTCATTTAAAATCATGTGGAATATGCATGATCTTCTTGTGAAAACAAGCAGGGTCAGAGTTACATTTTCACAGGGAAAGATACCAAGGATCTTAATTTCTTGTCAGGTGTCCAAAATACAAATTTATTTGTTATAATTTATTTTGCCTCTCATCCATCTAAGAATTTAAAATTTTGAATAGATATGTTTTGTCAACAAAGTGACAAACACAGAAAATTTGGTCAAAAGCTTCTTTGTGCTAGTGACCTACACAGAAGTCCCCAAAATAAAAAAAATTAAGGGCTGAAACTTTTAGAAGTAGAACAAATTATATATTTAAAACTATTTGACTCATTCATTATATACAACCATACATATGAATAGAGATTGGATAGGTTAACTAAATAGAGCATTTATTAAGAATTTTCTATTTGTCAGGCATTGGAAGTATAACTTCATTTTGACTAAGCTATTATGAAATATTGCTGTAATAATTCTGCAATAAACTCCTTGAGAGAAGGGACTATATCCTTCAAACTTAGCATAGTGACTGACACAAACCAGACATTTAAAAAATGTTTGTTAATTGACTAATTAGTACTTATTTCAAATGAAATTATATAAAGTATTTTTCAAAATTAATATGCTATATAAATGCCAACTCAATAATAATGATAATAATAGTCATTACTATTCAGCGAATTATTCACTGAACACTATCCTATCTATTCAACAAATAGTGAATGCAAGACTGTGCTCGGTACTAGGTGTATGTGGGGGGGGGGGGGAGTGTGCACATATGTATATTTGATACAACTATGATATGGTCCCCCAAGTAACAATACTTTAAGATTTAAATACATGCAGAAATGCCTAATATACTTCTAATGTATCATTATTATTGTCAAAAATATGTTAAAAATATATTGTTTCTTCATATCAAATCTAAGACTCTTGGCATTGAATAGTGTCTCTGTTTATATATGATACAAATATAATTATGATATTATCCTTGCCCTCAAGTAATTTATAATCCACTAAGATTTACATATTTGCAGAAATGACTGCAATTAAGGCAATGCATTATTACTATCAAAAATATAACAAATATAACAAAATATATCAAAAAAACAAACATATTGTTTCTTCTTATCATATCTAAGTCTTGATAATAAATAGTATCCCACTGGAAGAGTTCATCAGAATCCTGAAGATATTTAATATTTAAGCATTTAACCTTTTAAATAGATTGCTATTTTCTTTTTCAGTGAGATTCTTTTTACATCTCATTTTCAATAACCAATCACAAAACAAGCATTGGTGCCAAACCAAAGGGAATAAATAAATAAATAAAATAGCCAAACTGATGTGAACTATTAATATGACTACTCTATTTTTAGTAGAAAATACCTCAGTATCATCTTTGAATGCAGACCCAGAAATTTTCATTGTTTGCTCCATTTGTTTATAGACCCAGTTTATTGATAGGAAAGAGGAAGTACAGAAATTATCCAAGACTGTGTAATATAAAGACTAGACAAAGAAAATACCCTAAAATTACTGATTTTATTGGCTAAAGATAAGTCACTCTTCATCAAGGCCGTTTTCTAATAAGTCATACAAAGTAGAAAAACTCAAACACTTGTGTTTCCTAATAAAACTACACTAAAAAGCCAAGAAGGTGTATTCCATATGTGGTCAAACCTTATTAAAATATTGCTTTAGGAATATGATTTATCAATTTGTATAAGTTTTTGATTAGAATAATTTTTCTATTTCTGTTTTGGTTTCTGACCCTACTGCTTCTGAAATGAAATTAATCCGTTGACTTAATTGCTGAATGGGAAATTGCAGCAGTTAGTAAGGTTCTTTATGTAAATTGAATAAATCTTGCAATACCCTAAGGCTTTCAAATTCCAAAGAAGTAAAGGAAAATAAGGCAATGGCCTTAACTAGTCCAATCATTATTAAAGAGTTTCAGAGTTTTGTTATTGTCACAGTATACTGAAATGGTTAATAACACTGACACTAAGAGTTTTAATCTCAAAAAAAACCAGATAGATAGATAGATAGATAGATAGATAGAGGAATAAATAAATAAAACCAAGTGGCCCATCACCCATTCTAAAAGAAACTATCCAACTCTGTTAGACATTTAATCATATTCCTGCTCCCAAAGCCATCAGAGCCAATTTAATCAAATTGTATCATAGCCACGGTGTTATTGTTTTCCAAGTCTATTAGAAAAATAAAAGTTGGCACTTATTAAATGAGTATTCTCTTGCATGTTGATTGCTTTGCTAATTTCTTGTTTATAATCCCTTGTTTTGTCTTCAGAGAGAAGGGTGAATTCCAGTCTAGTTTAGTCAGTAAACAGAGGGATGCTACTCCAACTTGAAATATGTCAGCTGCAAACAGCTGAAAAACGATGTCTACTTTGCCCAGACTGAATATGCCTTCCATTTTAAGAAAGACAAATGGATGAAAGAGGTTGAATGCCCATAAAATCAGATGAAATTGAATTTAGAGTAAGATACATTATTGTCCTGCTTATTAGGGAAGAGAGAAAAAGAATTGGTGGGTACAACCTTCCATGGCTTTGTTTCTAGATCAAAATTGATTCAAGGATATCTTACTCTGACTTGTAATTGTCTTTGGGTCCTTTCAGAGAGGTGGTCCTCTCTGACAGATGGAACCACCAAAGAACATTCAGTGCTATGAAAAATAAACCCTTATCTAATAGGTGGGCAAAATTCTAGATTGGCCATGAAATAATTTTGATTCTAGTCTCTGATTTGCTCATTGACTTTGTGATTTTAGGTAAGCCATTGAATTGAAAGAAAGAATGGGTACACAAGATGGAGAATGGATCTCTCATCCTGACACAGGGTCTATACAAAGGCAAACTTTTAAATCAAAGTTTCTTAAACTGAGGTCTCTGAACATGCTTGATTTTGGGGGGGAAAGTATATTATATACTTGGTTTTCTTTGTAAATGTGCAAAAATAATTCTGAGAAACATCTATAGGCTTCATCAAACTGCCAAAGAGGTCTATGATATGAAAAAAATTAAGAACTTGAGATCAGAGTCATAAGAACCTTAGATCTAGGTACCATATCTAACTCTATCATTTTATAGCTGAGGAGTTTGCATGATTTCTCCAAGATAATGCAATTAGTAATAAAGTTTATTTTTGTGTTTTCATTTTAATTTTTCAGTCTTAAATCTTAGAAAAGAATCTCAAAAATCACCTAGCTCATTATTCCTCATCCAATAGGAAAAATCCCTTTTACAATATTCTTGATAGCCATCCAGGCTTTCTTTTTGCATTTTCTATGTCTAGATTTATAAGTTTATCTCTTCCATTGGAGAACAGTTTAAGGAAAGCTATATCCATCTTACAGAAAATATTCTTGTTTTTCTGTCATCTTCCCTTATTTTATCCTTCTCTTTTTTACCCAGAGTTTAACATGGTGTGTAGGGTCTTCCTTGTTCATAGTTAGAGAATGAGAAAGGGAAGACTCATTCTTCAGACTTTGTTTTATTACCAGCAAGCAATCATTGGTAGCTAAATGACATGGTGAATAGAATGTTGGATCTGGAGTCAAGAAAGCCTGATTTCAAATCTACCATATATAGCTATATGACCCTGGGCAAATCATTTGAATTTTATTTGCTTTAGTTTCTTCAATTATAAAATAAAGATAATGCTAGTATCCAACTCCCCAGAGTTGTTGTGAATAACAAATGAGATAATATTTATAAAGCATTTTATAAACTATAAAGAACTATATTAATACTAGTCTATTATTAATATTACCAAGTTAAAAATCAATCTTTAGTCACTTCCATATACCCAAATTTGGTAATTCATTGATTATGACAAATATCATTTTTTAAAAATTTTATTTCATTTTTCCAAATGCATGCAAAGATAGCTTTCAACATTAATTTTTGTAATATTTTGAGTTTCACATTTTTTCTTCCCTCCTTTCTCTTCCCCTTTCCTTGATAGCAAGTAATCTGATATATATCATATAGATGTATAAACATATTTAACATATTTCCAGATTAGTCATGTTAGAAAAGAATCAGGACAAAATGGGAAAAAATGAGAAAAAAATAGAAATTTTACAAAGTGAAAATATTATTCTTTGGTCTATATTCACACTCCATAATTTTTTCTCTGGATATGGATGACATTTTCTATCACAAGTCTTTTTACTCATTGAACTGCTGAGAAGAATAGGTCTATCATAGTTGATAATCTTACAATGTTGCTGTTAAAGTATACATTGCTTTCCATACTTAACTCATCATTAGTTCAAATAAATCTAGGTTTTTCTGAAATCACTTGCTCATGATTTTTTTATAGAATAGGCCAAAAGTCATTGATTAACTACATAAACTTTTAGATTTAGATTAAAAATAAAATATTAACCAGGGTAGAATGGGGCAGGCAGTTTGACACCTATGATGTCATTGATTATAATGAGAAAATTCTTCTAAGACAAATCAGAGTTGCCTAAAGTACTAAAAAAAGGTCTATATATCTGGGAAATAACTTAAACACAGAAAGTCCTGTCCTGAAGGCTAGCCTTCTCTTTATTATCAAGTTGATTTTCTGCTATCTATTAGATCTATTAATTTTCTTGCCATTGTTGTTTATTGTACAACTACATTTTCCAGCAGTTAACAGATTATGATTAATCATTAGTGTATTTCTTGGCTTAATGCACCACTCTCTTCCTCTTTTCAAACAGCTTTTCAAAAATTCTTGCCCTGGAAAAATGTATCTGGGGTAAAACCAATATTTTCAAATAACAGGAGGACTACAAATAAGGTAAAATATAGTTAGTAATAGAAAAATAGTTTGAGGCTGATTAAAGTGATTGTTCAACTCCTAAAACTTTAGTATCTCTGCCTCTGTGGTAGTTCTGTCAGTAACAAATTTTAACTTTCTGGAATTTTATTTTAAAGATAGTGTTAGAGTTTACTTTAAAGTAGCCTCACTGTTTGGAATACTGTTATTTTATCAGGAAAAAAGTGTTTTACTTTAACATGGAATTTTGAGTTACTTCATTTTCAAGTGTCATTTTATTATAAAATCCAGGGTCCAAACATTTTTTCTAGAATGACTATTTTCCTTATTCAATGATTAGTGTAATATTACCATAACTAAATTTTTGAATATCAAACTATGCTATAATATTTTTCTTCCTTTAAGCAAATGAACAATGTAATGAGTTTTGTACCTGGGCCAAAACTTATCTTCATATGTGAGCAATTAGAGAAATATCATCTAATGATGGGTTTTCAAGGTATCAATTTGCTATGGCCCAGGAAAATGGAATGATAGTAATTATCTATAGTTTCTCTGAAGACAGTAGTCTAATATTTGCAAAACTTAAAAAGTCAACAAAACATTGGAGAGGCATAGTAGATAAGAGTATTGAACAGGGAGTGAAAAAAAACAAGGAGAAAATAAAGTCTCAGCCTTGACAATTGTGGGTCATTTAACTTTTAGATCTTGACTGAATCACCTGTAAAATATAGATTGCTGTGCTTAGATACTTTACAGGCATAGCTGATAGAGTGAGTGCATCAAATGATATGATAGAGATCGATTTAAAGGTACAGATATAGATATTGATGATATGGATATCATAAATATAGATTACAGATGTAGACATAGAGATAGGCAAAGAGGCAGCATAGAATAACAGATAGAGAGCTGCTTCTTAGCCAGTAAGATTAAGATCCAAATTTTACTTCGGACACATGATATCTATGTTATGTAGGCATATAGAAAGGGCACAGGAATTGGAGGAATTGCAACCTTAGTATGCTAGGTCAGTTGTGTCAAACTCAATTAGAAAACTCAATTAGAAAACAGATCACTAAGCTATATGATACATATTGATTTCAAAAATCACACTCATTTCTTTTGTTGACTATTTCCCAATTACATTTTGATGTAACACACAAATGTGTGCATATGATTTCTTAGAATTTCCTTCTCCAACTCATTTTACAGATGAAACAGGAAAATAGAGTTAAAATCACTTAACTAGGATCACACAACTAGTTAGTGACTGAGGCCGGATTTGAACTCAGAAAAATGAATCTTTTAAGTTTCGGCCCAGAGCTCTGTCTCCCATGATACCATTCAATACACATGCACGTACATACACATATACATATACATATGTATATAAATACATATGTGAGTATGCATGTATATCCTTACATCCATATGCTATGAGGTCTTAACTAAGTCATAACATCTCTTCATTTTTAAATAAGAGAGGGAAAATTCATTTAGTCAGGAAGAAACTAGCATCACAAACAAAATTAGAAATACTTTTTCACTTTGGGTCAAAGCAATCATATATTCATACCAGAAATACTGCGCCCTTAATAGTGGATTAACCTCAAAGGTATCCAAGGAGTAGTAAAGGAGATAGGGAGGGCGCCACAGGACATCAGACTGAAGAAAATTAGGACTCTTCGGTCTGAAAAAAAATGATTAAATTTGAAATATGTTTAAAGTCTATAGCTTGATTTTTAAAAAAAACCTCAAGATTTAGATAAATTTACAGATAAGATAGATCCTTATCCCCAGTGAAATCTGGTGACAAGAACCATGCTAAGGAATTTAACCCCAACTCTTCTACTCACTATGCATCTTAGACACGTTATTTAAACTTTTCCCCAGTTTTTTTCATTTATAAAACAAAATGGAAAGGATTTTTACTAAATGATTTCTAAAATTCTTTATCACTCTAAATATATAATTCTATTTTATGGTTAGAAAGGGAAATTAAAATATTTTCCTGCTCATCTTTTAAAAATTAAGGAAGGAAATCGGAATGTTTTGCTTTATCCTTTTGGGGACTAACTCCAATGATTATTACTAATACAACTAAGGTTGTTTGGAAAATTTAGAGTAAACCAGCATCACCCTAAAAATACTTTCTACTCTGACTACCATGAGGAGAACTACCAACAGCTATGGATGGCATTGGAAGTTAACTTTCCTTTTTGTTCCTTTAGAAACACTGTGGTAACCTAGATTATAATTCTGATTAGTCTAACATGTCTCCCTCCACACACTTGCTCAAGGTGTAGCAATCACCAATTATGGCTCTATACAACTTGTCTCTTAATAAATTTATCTGACTTGAGAGACTGCTATGGATGGAATAATTATTTTGTGCTATAATTGAGTCTGGTGCTATACATTGAACATTACTTTAAGGTGCTGTGGTAGTTTGGATATAATCAAAATTTGTCTTCATATTTGTTTTTCTATTTCTTAAGCTAGTTGGCAAGTAAGGGGAAAAGGTGATAATTAAAATATACTGAATTTGATGTCAGATAAATTGAATTACAGTTTTGCTTCTAATTATGACTTTGGAAAAGTAATTTATCCTCTTTCCCACATTGGGTCCATCTAATGTGGATGGGGAGATACAGACTAAATGATTCCCAAGGTCTATTTCACCCCTAAATCAATGGTTTGTTGGTCTTCTTAGAGAGGTATTAGTGAGATGACATGTGTAAGGCTTAAATATGAAAATATTGGAAGGATTTGTGATTTCATCAGCATAGAGATTTCTCCATGAATAAGAAATCTAGGCACTAGTACAGATTGCAACCTTTATTAAAAGTTAATGAAGTGATTCATCTTCAAGGTCCTGTAAGACAGTGATGTTAAACTCAAATGGAAATGGATATCCATAGATTGCTTATTGTCTTAGAAAAATTAACATCATATATGTTGTATTTTATTTTTATTTATTTTGTTAACAATTTCCTAATTATATTTTAATTTGATTCTGACTAAACCAGGGAGTTTTACAGCTTCCCTGTGGCCTGCAAGTGAGTTTGACATCTCTGTTGTAAGAGTTCTATGATTGCTTTCTCTTCATTTATTTAAAAAGTTTCTAAACTGGCTATGTTACCTACCAATTTCCTTATACAATGTATAACATTAAATGGGTGGAATGGATAACATGAAATGACAGAAAAATTTTAAAAATTTTAGCATATAAGAAGTACAGATAAAGCTTTCCACTTAAATTTTGAAGGGAGGATAGGCATTTTGTGCATTAATAGACAAACTTAGGTTTCAACACATGACAAGTAAAAATAGTAACTCAGGAAAATATGTTTTGAAATTATTTAGGAGAGAAGTAGAAAACTTATACATACATACATCATATATTTGAATAAACTAAAACTTTACATACATATGTACATGCATATTTAAACACATATGCATGCATGTCTATGGATGCATATGTTTATTTATTGTGTACATATGCATGTATATATGCATGCACAAAAATACATTTTATATATATATAAAATGTATTTTTCTCTGAATGACAACTAAGAAATTTTAATCATTTTTTTTTGGCTGGGAAATACCTTTCTTTTCTTCTACTTTCACCCCATTTTCTTTTTCAACTAAAACTTAATTTAAAGTTGAGAGAAGTTTCCGAGCAAAGGAGCAGGACAAAAGACTACTTTCATCCTGCACCCAAATAAAATGGTTCATTTCAGCTTAACATAATATCATGTAATAAAGCAGATTGAAATGCTTTGTTTAGAGTTGTGTTTTTGTATGTGCTTTTTAATTGTACAGATACTGCTGAATGAGCAGTTAAACAGCACATGTTTCTAAATGGCAGATATGAAACTATAAAATATGATTTAAACCATATGCTTCCATTCTTTACTTAGAAAAAAAGAATTCATATATTATATAAGATAAATTGGAGCATGGATTAAGAAAAAGCTTATATAATTTTATTTTCTAAATTAAATGTAAACTAGCCATGTGGCACCTGAAATTGGGACTCTAATATGAGACCCAGGTTTGGTTTAGACGTTTAGAGTCTGGTCTTACCAGCCCTGAGGCTAGGAATTGTGGTCTATGCCAGCTGGCGACCAGGTATGGTATTAGCATGGACTCACACAATTAACAGAATTTCCCATTTAAAAGCTAGACTTGAGGTCTGGATATCTTGGATTATATCTACAGGGGCAATATGAAATGGAAAACAGAAACAAGCATCTGGACAATTCCAGCAAAAACCAATGGAGAAAAATTGATTTTATCATATATTTTTATATGATTTATTAGATAGAAAAAGAGAAATCAGTGGATAGTAATAGGAAATGGTGGTGATGCTGATGATGAAGATAGATATGTGAAAACATTTATTAAGCAATTACAGTTTACTAGATATTACTATTATTATTAGCCCAGTTAAAGTGTTCTAAGGGTAAAGGAATAGATTCTATTTCTCTTAATACCACTAGGTACACATTTTTGGTTTGTGAACTGTGGTTCAGATTTTTAATTTCATCAGTATGGGGAATTAATAGTGGAGAAAGTCCCTCCATTTATGCATACAGGTAACTTTCTAGAAGATAAATTCTTAGAGAGCTACCTGGTATCCTAAGAAAGTAACTTGCCAAAGGTTACATAGCCAGTATATGTCAGAGGCAAGACTAGACTAGACAGGTCTTCATGAATCAAAGGGCATCTATTCTATCCTGTCATCTCACATTGATGATGATGATGATGATGATGATGATGATGATAATGATGATGATTCTTGGGTTTAGTATTTCTTCTCATTTTGCAAATATGTACCTTTGATCACTCTGAAGCCTAGGCAAGGCAATTAAAATTATATTTAAAGGAATTATGAGAAGTTGGAACTATGTGAGGACCTAGAATATACCAGATCTTCCATAAACTTTCCAGTAAAGCTCAAAAACTGCAACAAAGGTAAAAATGATAAACACAAAGACAAGCATCTTCAACTTCTTCACTCTAGTTTGGGATTGAGCAACAAAGTTTGACAGAATGCTGCAAATACTCTAGGCAAAGACTAGCCAGAGTAGGTAGAAGACAGTACCAAAAGGAAGTCAGACATAGAACAGGTGACAGAGTCAGTCCAGTACTTAAATCAGGTTGAGACATTTGGGGAGATATAACCCAAAACATTACTTGAGTAGCAAAAAGTCAGATTTTCAACAACCACATGTAAAAATGTTGTATATTGCTAGACACTGAAAAATTCAAAAGAGGTTCCATTTCTCACCAGTAAGATCACCACCAATGACAAAAAATGGGAGAAAAAAAAAGATGGTGGATGGGGGCAGGGCTAGAAGAAAATAGAAATACTAATTCATTCTTGCTGGAGTTGAGAATTGTCTAGCTAATTTGGAACAGCATGTACTTTTTAATGTACTCCTAAATTTACTATAGTTAAGTTTGACTCCACTATACTAATAACGAGATTCAAGAGGGGGGAAAAGGCCCATATTTACAACAACAAACATTTATAGCAGTATTGTTGTTGTTTTTGTACAACAAAAAATTAGAAACCAAAGGAGTGTCCTTCAATTGGTTAATGGCTAAAACAATTATGCTTTATAAACATAAAAACTATAAATTTAGAGAAAACTGGGAAGACTTGTATAAGCTGATGCAAAGTGAACTAAGAGAACAATGAATACATTACAACATTGCAAAAAAAATTAAAGACCTAAAAAGCTCCAATGAATGAATTGACAAATCACTCCATAATGAATCATACTTCCATACCTTCCTGACAGAAAAATTCAGCATGCAGAAACTTGTGCTTGTTATTGCATATGGCCAATTTAGGGAGTTGTTCTTTGTTGTTTATGTATTTTGTTTTCTTTCTTTTTTCCTTCTCAGTTTGAGGGAGGAAGTGAGAGAGAAACTAGAGATGAGAAGAAGAAAAAAACTAAAGAAAATATCGCTGAAGTATTTTTAAATGTGAAGAAGATAGCAGAAGAGATACAAGAAAGTGTCACAAAGAAAATATCACAAAGTAGGGAAGCTTTGAAAGGGACATCTCAAACATTTATAGAATCACACAGTTAGTGAGTGTATGAGCCCATATTTGACCTCTGGTCTTCCTGACTCTAGGGCTGATACTCTATTAATTGCACCATGTACCTACTGCATCATCTATAATATTTTTCCATTCTATTATTTATATGGACATGCTCATATCTGGTCTCTGCTAAGTTCAGAGTAAAAAATATTAAAAGAAAGTCATTGATATAAATCCCAAAAAAGTCTAACATGTTTAATAAAAGATATCATGCCAATTTGTGCATAGGAAATGGTGGTACTAAGGAGGATGGGGGTGATTCCACATGTTTACTGACAAGGAGTTTATACTACCATCCATAGATAACCAATCAGATTGATTTAGAGATTTAAACAAATTCCCTTATTATAAAATTACCTACCTGTCAACTTTCCTTATATCCAGTGTTTGCTGCATATGGGGTTTGCCCCTATTAGTTCAGGGAATTTTGCATCTGGATCATCTCTAGTTCATAGAGCACAAGGTACTAGGTCACTACCTTTTTTTGTGAACAAATGTTTGATGTATTTAGAGTAAGTTCTGGTTCAATATTTGGAATATTAACATAAATCTTCAGGAGTTCACCATTTTAAGTCCCTTTCTTTACCAAGGCAAACCCAATTAATACTGAGATAAAAAAAGGCCAAAAGAGAATTTAATTTCTAAAAACTCCAAGTATTAATCAGTTCAACTGAGGTTGAAAAGCAGAGAGAAGATCTTGAAAAGAAAAAAATATATGGGAGAATCAGCACATAAGGAAAAAAGAAGTGGTAGATAAGAGTTACCTGCTGCCACTTCTGAACTTGACTCTAATGTGAATTGAACCAATAAATAAATATAAATAGATGCCTTGATGATATAATAGTTTGGGGTTGGAGGAGGTGGGGGCTAAAATACACAAATCCTTTCACATGAAAAATACCTCCCTGCCTTGCAAATACATTCCTAAAATTTGACAATTAGAGTTTCATTTCTTTGACTTAACCTGAATAGAGAACCATTAAAATATAAATGTTTCTGGGAGGGGTAATGTAAGGGGATGTTTGATCTATTTCCAGTAGCATGGCTCTTTCCTCTATTACAACACCTTCTCTTATCTTTCCTTCTTCCTTAAGACTATGAGAGCCCAGCTTGAATTACATGGTGCTTTGGAGAAATAATTCATTTATATAATACTCTATAGTCTACAAAGCACTTTTCTCACAACATTTACGTGGAGTAAGCAATAATCCTTTGTATTTATATAACAGTTTAAGCTTTGCAAAGTATTTCATACACAGTTTTTCCTTTGGTCCTCAACTCCACATGAGCTAAGTAATGTAAGTATTATTACCATCACATTACAAAAATTGAAACTAAGAGCTATTGGCAAGTTACCATAGCTAGTAAACAGTAGAATTGGGTCTTAAACCAGTGCTCTTTCTAGCACACTACATAGTCTTCTATTCCCTGATTGCTAAATAGATTCAGAAAGTGATAAGTTCTTTCTCAGAGCAAGTTGTCAATTTAGGTAATTTATTTTGTATTCAACCTATACTTTTTGTCTAAGAGTTTCTCAATCTTATTTGTGCCATAGATCCTTTTGACACTCTCATAAAGCCTCAGAATGTTCTCCCAAGAATTTTAAGACTTAAAGAAGAATGTTTTTAAATGTCTAAAATAAAATTCATAGGATTACAAAAGGAAATTGATTATAATGAAATGTATTTATTGAACTTTTAAAAATAAACTGCTCTAAATATTTCTTTTTCTCTGAATAGTTTTGTTTTAAAAAATCTCAATATAATCATATGAAAAAATGCTCCAAATCATTATTGATTAGAGAAATGTAAATTAAAAAACTATGAGGTATCATCTCGCATCTATCAGATTGGTCAAGATGAGAAAAAGGGGAAATGATCAATGTTGGAGAGATTTTGGGAGGATTGGGACATTGATGCATTGCCTGTGGAGTTGTGAAATGATGCAACCATTTTGGAGAGCAATATGGAATTATACCCAAAGAGCAATAAAAATGCTCATTTCTTTTGACCCAGAAATTCTAATTCTAGGCCTATATCCAGAAGAAATCATAAAAAAATGGGAAAAAATCCCACATGCTCCACAATATTCATAGAAGCTCTTTTTGTAGTGGCAAAGAATTGGAAATTGAGGGGATGCCCATCAATTGGGGAATGGCTAAACAAGTTATGGTACTTGAATACCATGAAATATTGTTTGATAAGAAACCATAAATAGTCAGACTCTAGAGAAGCATGGAATGATTTACGGAATCTGATGCTGAACAAAGAGAGCAGAACCAAGAGAACAAAATACACATTAGCAACAACATTGTGAGATGATCAGCCTTAATGGAAGCAGCTCCTCTCAGCAGTTCAGAGCACTAGGACAACTGTTTTAGAATAGTTATGGACAATGTTATCCCTATGTAGAGGAAGAAAAACAAAACAAACAAAAAGTCCTTCAGAATTTGATCAACATTGTATAAAAATTATCTCTTATGAATCTCTTTCCCTTAACCATAATTCCTCATGCTGAAAATGAATAATCTATAAGCATGTTTATCAGAAACATGTATGTGCAATGCTAACCTGACCTTCACCACTGAGGGTAGGGGGTTGGGAAGAAGGGTGGGAGGACATTTTGTAACAAAAATATACATGTGCTAAAAACATCAGTTGTACAAAAGTATTCATTTCAGCTGTTTTTGTGGTAGCAAATAATTGGAAATCAAGTGGGGAATGGCTGAACAAATTGTGATGCATGTGTGATATGAAACACTATTGTTCTATTAGAAACTAAGAGGGATGGGATTTTAGAGAAACCTGGAAAGACTTGCATGAACTGATACTGAGAGAGATGAGCAGAACCAGAAGAGCATTATATACCATAACATCAACGGTAATGGACATGTTCAGTCCATTAGTGCAATAATCAGGGACAATTTTAGGATATCTATGAAGGAGAATACCACCTGCATCCAGAGAAAGAACTGTGGAGTTTAAACAAAGACCAAAGACTCTTACCTTCATCTTCTTTTTTTAAAAAAGGTTGTCCTATGTAATATGTAATTTTCCTATCTCATATTTTATTTTTTCTCAAGGATATGATTTTTCTCTCAAGACAACAATTTTGATCAATATGTAGCATAGAAACAATGTAAAGATTATCAGACTGCCTTCTGTGGGGTGGGGGGGAGAGAAAGGGGGAAATTGTAAAATTCAAAGCATTACTAAAATGATAGGTAGAAAACCAAGTATTTATAAGAATATACATGTATATAGATGAATAGAATTTAAAAATAAATTAAAAATAAAATAGAAAAAATAAAAAATTGTGCTATTTTAAGAAGATAAGAAAAAGTCTAAATAAACCAATATAAACTGTACAGTGCTATATAAGTGAATTATTTTTACAGAGCTGTCATATGAAAAAGGGATTAAATTTGTTCTACTTAGTCACAAGACATAACTAGCATCAATGTTGAGGAATTGCAAAGAGACAGATTTCAGCTGAATTGAGGGGAAAATCTCCCAGTAATTAGAATAGACAAAACAATGATCTAGTGGACCACCCTTCACTGGAGATACAAAGGAGACTGGATTACCACTTTTATGAAATTCTATAGAAGGAATTTCTGTTCAGGTAAAGGTTGGATTAAGTAGTTTCTGAAGTCCCTCCTACTCCTGAAAGATATATTCTGTGAATAACTTCCAATATTTTTACCACATATTTATGCTCATGTATTAAGTAGAGCATTTAGATTTCTGAGTGCATAATAATTCTAAATAACCAATTGTTTGATGTATCATCTATCATGGTTCCACATTCTATTGGTTATACTAGAACTAGAACTAACATTATAGGAATCTCACAATACTACTCTTTGGGGGAAATGAGATTTTTCCTGGGTAATGAGATTTTCTAGTTAATTGTTCTCATTAATATTCAGTAGTTATCTTAAATTTACTATGCCTGAAAGGGTATGGCATCCCTGGCTGCTACCTTCCCTATGACTGCAGAATGCAACACCATCCTGACAATCCTTTAGGTTTACAACCTTGGAGTCATCATGGACTCCTTATTTTCTCTCATCCCTTCATATCCAATTTGCTGCTAAGACCTGTTGATTTTACTTTTGCAAAAATCTCTTGAATATGACCCATTCTCTAGTCTCGAATCTCATGTGGATTATTGCAGTAAGGTCTGCCTTGCCTCAAGTCTCTCCCCACTCCAATCCTAACACCAGTTATGAAAGTGATCTTCCTAAACCCAGATCTGATCATGTCGACCCTTCAACCCCACTCCTGCAGCTTCTCAATAAACTTTTTTAGTATTTATTGACTTCAAGGAAAAACTACAAAATGTTATTTGCTATTCAAAGCCCTTCTTAACTTAACCTTCCTTTCCCATCTTCTTATACCTTACTTCCTGCCACGTACTCTTCAATCCAGTGACATTGATCTCTTGGCTGTTCTATAAACAAGATATTCTATCTCAGTTATGGGCATTACCTCTGACTTTCCTCCATGACTAGAATGTTTTCCCCTTCTCTGCTTTGCCTACTGACCTTCCTGAGTTACAACTATTCCCTTCTTATTGCAAGTCTTCCTCCATTCCTCTTAATTCTTTTTTTCTTTTATTTATTTTACATTATTACAATAATTTTGTTATAAGAGTAAACATAAACCCTCCTCCCTACCAAGAAGATGAGAAACCTAAAGAATAGTGAGAGAGAGGGGAAAAAATGTACTTCAGTCTATGTTCAAATTGCAATGGCTCTGTCTCTGGGGTGTGGCCTTCTTTATCATAAGTTCACTACAGAAGTTGCTTCAATATTTTTCCCACAGTTGCTATTACTAGCTGTAGTTCCCTCCACTCTATTCCTCAACACTGTCATTTATTCTATTCTCTCTCTCCTTTCATCCTGTCCCTGTCCAAAAGTGTGTTGTATCTGAGTACCCTCTCCCACAATCTTCCCTCTCTTCTATCACCTATTCCCCCCTTCCCTCCCCCCATTCCCCCTTATCCCATCCCTTTCTTCTCATTTTTCTCTAGGACAAGATAGATTCCTATACCCTATTAAGTGTGTATGTTATTTCCTCTCTGAGCCATTTCTGAAGAGAATGAAGGCTCACTCATTCCCCCTTGCCTTCCCCTGTTCCACTCCATTGAAAAAAAGCATTTTCTTGACTCTTATGTGAAATATCTTAACTCCTTCTTCCTCTCCTTTCTCTTCCTCCCAGTACTTCCCTTTATCACCCATTCATTCCATCTTTTTATAATATTATACCATTATATTCTGCTCTTTCCTGTGCCCTGTCTATATATGCTCCTTCTAACAGCTCTTATAAATGAGAAATATTCCCATGCAGAAATACAAACAGTTCAATATCATTAAGATATTCATAGTTAGTCCTTCTTGTCCATCCCTTCTATGGTTCACTAGAGTCCTGTATTTGAAGATCAAGCTTTCTGTTTGTTACAGTAGAAAAATTTGAAAGTCCCCTGTTTCATTGAAAGTCCATCTTTTCCCTTGAAAGAGGATGTTCAGTTTTGATAAGTAGTTGATTCATACTTGTAAACCAAGATCTTTTGCCTTCCAGAATATGATATTCCAATCCCTACAAGCCCTCAATGTAGATGCTGCCAGATCCTGTGTAATCCTGACTATGGAGCCAGGGTAGTTGAATTCTTTATTTTCTCTTTGACTTGGGAGTTTTGGAATTTGGCTATAACATTCCTGGAATTTTTTCTTTTGGGATCTCTTTCAGGAGATAACTGGTGAATTCCCTCAATTTCACTTTTACCCTCTGCTTCTAGGAACTCAAGGAAATTTTGCTTTTATTATTTCTTGAAAAATGAAGTCTAGGCCCTTTTCCTGGTCATGACTTTCAGGTAGCCCAATAATTTTTAAATTATTTCTTCTGGATCTATTTTCAAGGTTGGCTGTTTTTTTCCAATGAGATATTTCACATTTTCTTCTAATGTTTGACTTTTTTGTAAGAGTTTTTATTTCTTCCTGATTTCTCGCAAAGTCATCAACTTCCTTTAGTTCCATTCTGTATTTGAAGGAATTATTTTCTTCAGAGAGCTTTTTGATATCCTTTTGCAGCTGATAAGTTCTGTTTTTTAAGGCATTCTCTTCATTTGCCTTTTGTTTTGCTTTTTCCATTTGGCCTAAACTGATTATTAACATATTATTTTCTTCAGTACTTTTTTGTACTTCTTTCACCAAGCTGCTGATTTGGTTTTCATGATTTTTCTGCATCGCTCTCATTTCTCCTCCCAATTTTTCCTCCATTTACCTTAATTGCCTTTTAAAATCTTTTTTGGGCTCATCCATAGCCTGAGCTCATTTTATATTTCTCTTGGAGGTTTTGGATACAGAAGCTTCTATTTTGTCATCATCCGAGTATGTGTTTTGATCTTCCATGGGACTAAAATAATTTCCTATGGTCAGATTCTTCTTTTTCTACTGTTTATTCATTTCCTCAGCCCAAGACTAATTTATAGCACTTCCAAGGCTCTGGGTTCTTTTTGAGACACTCCACTTTTATTCCTCTAAGGTCTTATTCTCTTTTGCCTGTGCTTTGATATGTAGATCACCACAGGTGCTGCCCTCTGCCCTGGAGCTGTGAGGAGGATCCCTGCTATCTTATTATGGAATGCCAAACTGAAATCTGTATCTGAGTGTGGGCAAATGGCAGAGTCCTGCCCTAGGGAGAGCAGAGAGATTTCTGCAGTCTCCCCTGATCCCTTTACCATCTGTGGGTTGTGCTCTGGAGGTGTAGGCTAGTTGCCCCCAATTCTGACTGCAGGTTTTGTGGCCAGTGCTCCTCACTCCACACTCATTCTGGTATAGCAGAGTCTTCTCACTGACCCTTCAAGCTGTTCCCCATGATCCAGGCCTGGGCTTGACTGGGCTAGGCTGAGCTAGGCTGCAATGGGGCTTTTTTCCAACTCCCGGTCCTGGTGAAACACTTTCCTGAAGAACTTCTAAGTTATCTTGGACTGGGAAAATGTATCACTCAGTCTTTCTGTGGGTTCTGCCCCTTTAAATTTTTGTTAGAGTCATAATCTGACAGCTTTTGGAGTTTGTGGGGGAAGGAATTACTGGGAAATTCTGCCTTCACATAGCCATCTTGCCTCCACCCATCCCTCTTAATTCTAATGTTTTCCCTCTCTTATTTCCTAATTTTTATATATACATATATATATATATATATATATATATATATATGTATTAAACTTTCTTTGTAAATATTTGTTTGCATGTTGTTTCCTTGTAAAATCATTGAGGGCAGGGATTGCATTTATTACATAGCAGACACTTCATATAAGTTTATTGATTAAATAAGAGATTAATAAGAAAACCATTTTTTATTTAGTCTTTTTTGCTTTCCTGGGATTATGGGTGATGGATGCCACCAAAACTTCCTGGAGCTTTGAATCAAGAGACTTTGTTCTGAATACTGACTCCATTATTTATCAGCTATATGACATTAGTCAAGTCATTTTGCCCAGTATACAATAGTTTCTCATTGGTAAAATGGTAAAATATAGATAATCATACTTTTACCACCCACTTCATAAGTCATTATATGGTAAACACTTCATAAAATGTATAGTGTTATTTACATGTAATGCATTATAATGGAGCAAACCTCAAACTTCAATGTAGAATTAAATTCCCAATTAAATGAAGGTATCAGTAAGTCACATTCCTGTTCACTGAAGTTATAATAGGAAATGAACAATTTGATAAATTTCTCATCCTATGCTTTAAATCCTAATCCAAGTGCCTAAAAAGTACACATGAAACTGCTGGAAAGTACCGTATGTGAAACAAAACAAATTCATATAAGGGCAAAAGCAGAGATTAATTAATGGTCCTTTGAGTAACTCCACAATACATTCTTTAAAGCCAGAAATCTTTCTGGCTCCATGTTATCATTTTTCAAAATTTCCTCTCTCACCCTGAAGGTTGAAGTTATTATAAATTATCAAACTCGTGGTAAAGACATATTTTCTACATAATTAGAATCATTGCCTGTTAAAACTAAAAGAGATCACCTGCTCCTCCCCCTCATTTTAAGCTTAAGGAAATGAAAGTCCATTAATATTAAATAACTGGCCAATGATTACATAACTAGTATAAGAACTGGAAGACCTTAAGTCTTTATAATATAAATCCTATGTCAAAATTTTGAAAACATGGATGGGATTTGGATTCTGTTGTTTTCACCATTTTTCAAGCTATGAGCTGTATTGGAAAAGGAACCGGAATATGAAATCAGAAAAGACTAGCACTGATATGGTCAATGTAACCTTAGAAAGCATAATTTAGTCTTTTTGGTTCCTCTGAATTCTTATTTCTAAAATGAGGAGGTTGAACCAAATGGTCTCTGAGGTCTCTACCTTTTATAACAATACAATCTTAAGACTGGCAGAATTTTAAGGTTGTAATAATGAATATACTGTGAGAAGCCTTTAAAATATGTATATGTATATGTCCCTATATATATGTATTTCCTAATAGCAAAATCTGCATGCATTTGAGAACTTTTCATTTGAAAACACTTGTTAGGTAGGTGAATACTTTAACAGAACTTATCTAAAAATATCATGCCACATGAAATTTGAAACTTTTCTCCTGTCTATAAAGTACAATGTTTTGTTTTGCTTTTTAAAAATGGTTTACCAAATTTTCCTTAGCTAGGAAATAGGCATGAATCTCAGTACTGATTGCTATGGAACTTTGATCTCTTTCCTATCTGGTTGCTTCTCTCCTCTCTAGGCCATCTTCTGGCCCCCAGTTTCTGGGGTTCATCAAATAAATATCCAACTCTTAACTAGCAAAGCTCACTGTAGCTCAGAAGATTCATTAACTACCAATCCCATCTGAGAGTGCTGCAAGTTATAAGACACAATAGAATAGATTTATTCTGTGATTAGAATTATCAGGACTTGTGCTGAACTGGAAGTAATGGAAATATATAGAACAGTTTTATTCTACAGAAAGTAGAATCTGTGTACATTTCAATCTATTAATTTGTAAGCTTCCCATTTTTTTGCCTTGAAGAAGGCAAGGAATCTGCTTGTTCCCAACTAGCTTCTTTCCCTTTCCACATTCCCTTATTTCCTTCTGTGAACTCTATTGCTTTTGTTTATAATTTAGGTGACAACACACAAACCAGAAATTAGAAAGAGTGAGAGTAATGAAGTTGACTTAAAGTTGAAGTTGTCTATTTAGAAATGTACAATAATCCCATCACTTGTATCTTGCCTCCTGAAGAATGTTTTGTCTTCAGCCTATGGAGTGTTTGTGTGTGTGTGTGTGTGTGTGTGTGTGTGTGTGTGTGTGTGTGTGTGTGTGTGAGAGAGAGAGAGAGAGAGAGAGAGAGAGTGAGAGTGAGAGTGAGAGTGAGAGTGTGTGTGTGTGTGTGTGTGTGTGTGTGTGTGTGTGTGTGTGTATGTGTGTGTGTGAATTCTAGTGGGGTGATTCATTCTGACATGGGAGTTCTTTGCATCTTTTACTCCACAAAATGTGTGAGAGAAAAGTAAGAGGGTCTCATTCCTTCTGAATTTTCTGAACAATCCTTTCCCCCCCTCATAGCCAGAGATTTTCCTATGAGAAAATTTCCAGTTATGACTTAACAATTCTGTGTTTCACAATCCAACTCACCCTTCTTGTCTGTTTCTCCCTCCGCCTCCCCAAACTTCTCACAATTCAGAATGAGTTGTGTGAGATTACCAGTACAATTAAGGCTCTGGGAAGAGGAAAACTTGTATTATGGCTTTTGATAACCCTTCAGGGAGAATGAGACACTCCTCTGCCACAAATTCCAATTTTAGTGCCGGAGACAACAATAATAATGAAGTGAAAAAACACAGGAAAGCAGACATGTGATTTAAAATCATCCATAACCAGAAGTGTTTATCTAGAAACATGAGACTCTGGCAAGATGTCTATCATCCTCTCTCTGCATATATTCCATTTTGAGGAGAATAGCTCTTATCTAATATCTAAGTGCTTTTACAACCTTATTTTGGAAAGGTCTCCCTGGTCACACGTACCTTAAACTAAAGAGGAAGGCAGCTGATTGCATTTTTTAAAAAAGAAAAAACAGTGGGCAGCTTCTGTAAAACAATACACAATACATTTATACCATTGCTTGCAAAGATTAAGATAAATGGAATAATTGCATCCACTGGGATTAGGATGGCAAATTTCTTTGTCTCGTCCATGTACAACCAACACACTCCACCAGAAAAGTCATGGTGAAAAGTTAATGAATCTTTAGAGATAATGTGACCTTCTTGGGAAGACATATTTAGGGAGAGTCCTCTGATTACCAACCATCTAAATAAAATGTAATTCCAATCTAGTCCCTTAGAAAAAAATGTTTGTCATCTAATAATGATGTTTTGAAGTTAAATTATGCAGTTATAACAGATTAAAGAAGACAAGGGTCAATTATCTTTTCAGTAGTGCACAGTATGTGTATACCCTTCAGGATGTGTACAATTTTTCATCTACACTTTCTTTTCTACTCCTCCATATCCAACCAACTTCAACAAACATTTATTTAGTACCTACTGTCTGCAGAGAATTGTGCTATACATTTATAATGACTAGTACTCTTTCATTGACCAAGCTAATCAATTTAAGATCATCCAAAATTACAAAACTTTTCAGCCAACTTGGGAATTGAAATCATGTTTGGACCCTTTTAGTGAAGTACTTTATTGACCACTGTCATTATTATTAGCTATATTTTTATAGCACCTTAAGGTTTGCAAATCACTTGGAGTACATTATATGACTTGATTCCAACAACAATCATATAATATAGGTGCTATTAACCTGATTATATAGATGAATGTTTTAAGACTGAGGGGTTAAAAAAATCTGCTCAAGGGCACAAAATTATTATATAATTGAGGTGGGAAGATGTTTGCAATAGGCTTTATAAAGATCACCTTATTTAATCATCATAACTTTGTAAAGTATACTCCTATCTTCATTTTACATATGAGGAAATTGAGACAGAGATTAGGTGACTTGCTTAGGACCACATGAATAGAACTCACATTTTCATCACTTCAAGTTTGGCATTCTATGCACTGTGTCATCTAGACACCTTTTGACTTCTAATACTTTCTTCTTATCTATGTAGTTTATAAAATGGTATGTAAAGAACCAAATTCACAAATAAGGTTACCCCATATATTAATACTTACTCCCCACCCCAATAACATTTCAGGGAGTTAGAAATATGTGTGTTCTTGTGTTGTTTTCTTTTTTTCTAATTAAAACCATCCAAGATTAGAGTTTCTGGCATTGCTCCATCCTTAGTCTGGGACTGAGAAGTGGAATATTCCATAACACAGCATTGTCTCTGAACATACCATACAGCATACTCTGACACTGTATCTGCCTCAAAAAAACTTTTAATGACCAATTTTTTTTTACACTCAAAAGTTTTATAAGCAGTCTCAAAAGTGGATGACCAATGACTTTAGCAATTGCAATATAAGGACTCTGCATCACTCTCTAATTTAGAAAATAGATGAATATGTATATTTAGGTCTCCATGTATATGTGTGTATATATATATACATGTAAATATATATATACACACATATCTATATTCATATAGATATAGATACATTTGGAGACAGAAGAGACAAAGAGAGCAGACAGGAAAAGACAGAGAAGGAGATAAAAAAGACAGAGATGAAAAAAAAGAAGACAAACAGGTAAAGCTATAAATGTGCAGAGTCCTGACAGCATCTTTCCCAAATAAACGTCTGTCTGCAGCACTGGAGTAATGTGCTATATCACATTGACTTTTACTATATTCTGTATTTCCATTGACTGGCCATAATCACCCCTTTCTACAGGTTAATGAGGCTGTAAGCAGGGATATGAGAAAGACAGGCTAACCAATCAAAATACCAAATTCTGTCCAAGTGTGCTACAAAATTCACAGGCTTTAGAAATGTGTCATTTAGCTTGCAATCCATTATGAAGATGATAGTGAGTGATGGAGGTGTTGGGGGAGGAGGAATGGCAAAGTGATATGATCTATTTGGGAGCAACTCAATAATGAATGAAACTAAATTGTAATGCCCCCAAATCCATTCAAATAGCTAATATGGCATTCACTGCAAGGAATAGCGGAATGGAGGATACTTTCTAACATTCTGCCATTGGTGGGTTGTTGTTACCCATCATCTTGAACATATTGACCAGGAAGGGAGTTACCAAGGACATCACTATAGGGAAAGTAGGGAACTGGAGATAGTTCATTAGAAAAGTACTCATGTAACTTTGAAGGCTGGAAGGATTATAATAACAGAGAGCCCACTGCCTACTGAAGCAGTCCAATTCACTTTTGGATAATTCTCATTGTTTGGAATAACTGTTCTCATTATTCTAATAATAAGTCAAACTTAGCTTTTCTCCAACTTTCCTGTGTTGTTTATAAGCCTGACCTCAGAGGACTGTCAAGTAAGTTGTTTGCACATGATAAACTTTCAAAAATTTGAAGATAACTATCATGTCACTCCTAATTCTTATCTAGGTTAAACATCCCTAGTTTAATGAAATTATTCTCATACACCATAAACTTGAGGTCCATCTCCTCATGATTATTCTTCCTTTGTATGATCTCCTGCTTACTTAAAATATCATATCTGGAACTGAAAATGATCCACATGTAAAATAGACAGGGCATATTGCAGAAGGATTATCATCTATTTTTGTACATTATACATTTCTTTTTATCTTTTTTTTAAATTTATGTTTATTAAAGATATTATTTGAGTTTCACAATTTTCCCCCAATCTTGCTTCCCTCCCTCCCCAACAGAAAGCACTCTGTCAGTCTTTACTTTGTTCCCATGTTGTACCTTGATCCAAATTGGGTGTGATGAGAGAGAAATCATATCCTTAAATAGAAGAGAAGTCTAAGAGGTAACAAGATCAGACAATAAGATATCTGTTTTTTTTCCAAAATTAAGGGGAATAGTCCTTGCACTTTGTTCAAACTCCACAGGTCCTTATCTGGATACAGATGGTACTCTCCTTTGCAGGCAGCCCAAAATTGTTCCCTATTGTTGCACTGATGGAATGAGCAAGTCCTTCAAGGTTGAACATCACTCCGCTGTTGTTGTTAGGGTGTACAGTGTTTTTCTGCTTCTGCTCATCTCACTCAGCATCAGTTCATGCAAATCCCTCCAGGTTTCCCTGAAATCCCATCCCTCCAGGTTTCTAATAGAACAATAGTGTTCCATGACATACATATACCACAGTTTGCTAAGCCATTCCCCAATTGAAGGACATTTACTGGATTTCCAATTCTTTGCCACCGTAAACAGGGCTGCTATAAATATTTTTGTACAAGTAATGTTTTTACCCTTTTTCCTCATCTCTTCAGGGTATAGACCCAGTAGTGGTATTGCTGGGTCAAAGGGTATGCACATTTTTGTTGCCCTTTGGGCATAGTTCCAAATAGCTCTCCAGAAGGGTTGGATGACTTCACAGCTCCACCAACAGTGTAATAGTGTCCCAGATTTCCCACATCCCTTCCAACAATGATCATTATCCTTCCTGGTCATACTGGCCAATCTGAGAGGTGTGAGGTGGTACCTCAGAGAAGCTTTAATTTGCATTTCTCTAATAATTAATGATTTAGAGCATTTTTTCATATGTCTATGGATTACTTTGATCTCATCTCTAAGTTGCCTTTGCATATCCTTTGACCATTTGTCAATTGGGGAATGGCTTTTTGTTTTAAAAATATGACACAGTTCTCTGTATATTTTAGAAATGAGTCCTTTGTCAGAATCATAAGTTGTAAAGATTGTTTCCCAATTTACTACATTTCTTTTGATCTTAGTTACATTGGTTTTATGTGTGCAAAAGCTTTGTAATTTAATGTAATCGAAATCATCTAATTGGATTTTGGTGATGTTCTCCAACTCTTCCTTAGTCATAAACTGTTCCCCTTTCCATAGATCTGACAGGTAGACTAGTCCTTGATCTTCTAATTTGCTTATAGTATTGTTTTTTATGTCTATGTCCTATATCCATTTGGATCTTATCTTGGTAAAGGGTGTGAGGTGTTGGTCTAATCTAAGTTTTTTCCATTCTAACTTCAATTATCCCAGCAATTTTTATCAAAGAGGGAGTTTTTATCCCAATGGCCGGACTCCTTGGGTTTATCAAACAGCAGATTACTATAATCATCTCCTGCTTTTACACCTAGTCTATTCCACTGGTCCACCACTCTATTTTAGCCAATACCAAGCAGTTTTGATGACTGATACTTTATAATATAATTTAAGATTGGGTAGGGCTAAGCCACCTTCTTTTGCACTTTTTTTCATTAAGCTCCTGGCAATTCTTGACTTTTTATTTCTCCATATGAATTTACTTACAATTTTTTCTAACCCATTAAAGTAATTTTTTGGAATTTTGATTGGTAGGGCACTAAACAGATAGTTTAGTTTTGGTAGAATTGTCATTTTTATTATATTAGCTCTACCTATTCCACTGATGGAATGAGCAAGTCCATGAAGTTTGATCATCACCCCTATGTTGCTGTTAGGGTGTACAATGTTTTTCTGGTTCTGTTCATCTTGCTCAGCATCAGTTCATGCAAATCCTTCCAGGCTTCCCTGAATTCACATCCCTCCTGGTTTCTAATAGAACAATAGTGTTCCATGACATACATATACCACAGTTTACTAAGCCATTCCCAATTGAAGGACATTCACTTAATTTCCTATTCTTTGCCACTGCAAACACAGCTGCTATGAATGTTTTTGTACCAATGATGTTTTTACCCTTTTTCATAATCTCTTTGGGTGTATATATGCAGTAGTGGCATTTCTGGATCAAAGGGTATACAAATTTTTATTGCCTTTTGGGCATAATTCCAGATCTCTCCAGAAAGGTTGGATGAGTTCTCAGCTCCACCAACAATGTATTAGTGTCCTAGATTTCCCACATCCCTTCCAACATAGATCATTGTCCTTTCTGGTCATATTGGCCAATCTGAGAGGTGTGAGGTTGTACCTCAGAGATACTTAAATTTGCAGTTCTCAAATAAGTAGTGATTTAGAGCAATTTTTCATATGACTATGGATTGCTTTGATTTCTTCATCTGTAAATTACCTTGGCATATGCTTTGGCCATTTGCCAATTGGGGAATGGCTTGGTTTTGGTTTTTTTTTTTTTTTTTGAAAATGTGACTTAGTTCTCTGTATATTTTAGAAATGAGTCCTTTGTCAGAAATACTAGTTGTAAAAATTATTTCCCCATTTACTATATTTCTTTTGATCTTGGTTGCAGTGATTTTGTCAGTGCAAAAGCTTTTTAATTTAATGTAATCAAAATTATCTGGTTTGTTTTTACTGAAATTCTCCATCTCTTCCTTGGTCATAAGCTGCTTCCCTTTCCAGAGATATGACAGATATACTACTCCTTGATCTTTTAATTTGCCTATAATTGTTTTTTTTATGTCTAAATCCTGTATCCATTTGGATCTTATCTTGGTATAGGGTGTGAGGTGTTGGTTTAATCTAAGTTTCGTCCATACTAACTACCAATTTTCCCAACAGGTTTTATGGAAGAGAGAGTTTTTATCCCAATAGTTTAACTCTTTGGATTTATCAAACAGCAGATTACTATAAGCATTTCCTGCTATTGCACCTAGTCTATTCCACTAGTCCACCACTCTGTTTCTTAGCCAACACCAGTCAGTTTTGAGAACTGATGCTTTTTAATATAATTTTAGGCCTTCTTTTGCACTTTTTTCATTGAATCCTTAGAAATTCTTGACTTTTCATTTCTCCATAAGAATTTAACTTACAGTTTTTTCTAACTTATTCAAGTAATTTTTTGGAATTTTGATTGGTAGGGCACTAAACAGATAGTTTAGTTTTGGTAGAATTGTCATTTTTATTATATTAGCTCTACATATCCATGAGCAGTTGATATTTGCCCAGTTATTTAGATCTAATTTAATTTGTATGAGAAGTGTTTTATAATTGTTTTAAGAAATATTCTGAGTCTGTCTTCGCAAATAGACTCCCAAATATTTTATATTGTCTGAGGTTATTTTGAATGGGATTTCTCTTTCTAGTTCTTCCTGCTGTTTCTTGCTAGACATATATAAAAAGTTGAGGATTTATGAGGGTTTATTTTATAACCTGCAACTTTGCTAAAATTGCTAATTGTTTCCAGTAGTTTTTTAGATGATTTCTTGGGATTCTCTAGGTAGACCATCATGTCATCTGCAAAGGGTGAGAGTTTTGTCTCTTCCTTCCTAATTCTAATTCCTTTAATTTCTTTTTCTTCTCTAATTGCTGATACTAACATTTCTAATACAATATTGAATAGTAGTGGTGATAATGGGCACACCTCTTTCACCCCTGATCTTATTGGGAATGCCTCTAGCCTCTCCCCATTGAATATAATGCTTGTTGATGGTTTCAGATAGATACTGCTAATTATTCTAAGGAATAGTCCATTTATTCCTACACTCTCTAGTGTTTTTAATAGGAATGGATGCTGCATTTTGTCAAAAGCTTTTTTCAGCATCTATTGATATGATCATATGATTTCTGATAGGTTTGTTGTTGATATAATTGAGTATACTAACAGTTTTCCTAATATTGAACCAACCCTGAATTCCTGGAATAAATCCTACTTGATCATAATGTATTATCCTAGTGATGACTTATAATCATTTTGCTGAGATTTTATTTAGGATTTTGCATCTATATTCATCAGGGAAATAGGTCTATAATTTTCTTTCTCTGTTTTAACTCTTCCTGGTTTAGGTAACAGTACCATATTGGTTTCATAGAAAGAGTTAGGCAGAGTTCCATCTTTCCCTATTTTTCCAAAGAGTTTATATAGGATTGGAACTAATTGTTCCTTAAATGTTTAGTAGAATTCACTTGTGAATCCATCAGGCCCTGGAGATTTTTTTAGGGAGTTCAGTAATGGCTTGTTGAATTTCTTTTTCTGAGATAGGGTTGTTTAGGTATTTAATCTCTTCTTCATTTAACCTGGGCAACTTATATTTTTGTAAATATTCATCCATTTCACTTAGATTATCAAATTTATTGGCATAGAGTTGGGCAAAATAATCTGGAATTATTACTTTAATTTCCTCCTCATTGGTGGTGAGTTCACCTTTTTCATTTATGATACTAGCAATTTTGTTTTCTTCTTTTTTTTTAATCAAATTGACCAGAGGTTTATCAATTTTATTGGATTTTTCCTAGTACCAACTTTTGCTTTTATTTATTAATTCAATAGTTTTTTGCTTTCAACTTTTTAATTTCTCCTTTAATTTTTAGAATTTCTAATTTTTTATTTAATTGGGCATTTTTGATTTGTTCTTTCTCTAATTTTTTTAGTTGCATGTTTAGTTCATTGATTTCCTCTTTCTCCAATTTATTCATATAAGCATTTAGAGCTATAATATATCCCCTGAGAGTTGCTTTGAATGAATCACATAGGTTTTGGTATGTTGTTTCATTATTATCATTATCTAGGATAAAATGGTTAATTCTTTCTACAATTTGTTTTTTGGTCCACTCATTTTTTAAAATGAGGTTATTCAGTTTCCAATTTGTTCTGGGTCTATATCTCCTTGGCCCAGTATTGCATAAGACTTTTATTGCATTGTGATCTGAGAAAAATGTATTCACTATTTCTGCCTTTCTGTAGTTGATCATTAGGTTTTTATGTCCTAGTACATGGTAAATTTTTGTATAAGTTCCATGTACTGCAGAGAAAAAGGTATATTCCTTTCTATCCCCATTCAGTTTCCTCCATAAGTCTACCATATCTAATATTTCTAACAATCTATTTACATCCCTAATTTCTTTCTTGTTTGTTTTGTGATTCGATTTATCTAGATCTTATAGCAGGAGGTTGAGGTCACCCACTAGTAGAGTTTTGCTGTCTATGTCTTCCTGTAGTTCTTTCAGCTTCTCCTCTAAGAATTTCAATGTTGTCCCACTGGGTGCATATATATTCAATATTGAAATGACTGTATTGTCTATGGTACCTTTTAGGACGATAAAGTTTCCTTCCTTTTCTCTTTTAACATATCGATTTTTGCTGCTGCTTTGTCTGAGATAAGGATTGCTACCCCTGCTTTTTTTACTTCAGCTGAAGGAAAATATATTTTGCTCCAACCTTTTACCTTTACTATATATGTATCTCTCTGCTTCAAATGAGCTTCTTGTAAGCAGCATATTGTAGGATTCTGGTTTTTAATCCACTCTGCTATTTGCTTACGTTTTAAGGGAGAGTTCATCCCATTCACATTCAAAGTTATGATTACTAATTTTTTATTGCCCTCCATGCTATCTTCCCTCTGTTTGTATTTTTCTCCCTTTCCCCCCTTTTATCTGTATTCCCCAGTCTTTTATTTCTGAAAGCCAACCCCTTCAGTGTGTTTGCCCTCCTATATCACACCCTCCCCTTTCTTTCCCCTTTCCATTTTTCCCTTTTCCCTTTTCCCTTCCCTTGCTTTTGTTATTTCCTCTTATTTCCCCCACTCCCCTTCCCTTTTTCTGTCCCCCCCCTCCCCTTTTCCCCTTTTAATACTTGAAAGGTTAGATGTTTTATAACTTAACTGAGTATGTGTAGGTTGACTTTAAGCCAAGTCTGATGAGAAGAAGATTCAGGTGTTTCTCCTCTGCTCCCTTCTTCCCCACTATTACCATATGTTTTTTGTACCTCTTAGTGTAATGAGATTTACCCCATTCATTCCCCTCCCTCCTCCTGTCTCTTTCCTGTCCCCCTTTTTAGGAAGATAGTGTTTTTTGTGGATCATTCTATCTGAGTCATAGAAAATTCTGAGTGTCTGTCCCTTCTAGTTCTGTATATATTCTGTCGAATAGAGTCAAAATTCCTGAGAGTTATTAAAGTCTTTCTCCCAAGTGTGGTTAAAGCCAGTTACATCCCATTAGATAATAGTCACATGAATAGGTCATGAATGTCCATCATTTCTGGCTAGGTGTATTCTCTCTGTTAGGGTTACATTTCTCAAGGTTTATGAGAATATTTTCCCCCCATGCTGGGATATAGCCAGTTTCAACTTACTGGATTGCATTTTTTTTTCCTTTTACCTCCCCCCCCCTTTATTTTTACCTTTTCATGTGTCTCTTGAACCTCCTGTTTGATGTCCAAATTTTCTGTTTAGCTCTCGTCTTTTCATCAGAACTTTTTGGAATTCTTCTATTTTGTTAAATGTCCATCTTTATCCCTGGAAGAGAAGGCTCAGCTTTGCAGGAAAGTAGATTCTTGGCTGCATTCCAAGCTCCTGTGCTCTTCAAAATATCTCGTTCTAGGCCCTTCGATCACTTAAAGTTGATGCAGCCAGGTCCTGCGTGATCCTTACTCTGACTCCTTGATATTTAAATTGTTTCTTTCTGGCTGCTTGCAGGATTTTTTCTTTTATCTGATAGTTCTGGAGTTTGGCTACAACATTCCTTGGTGTTTTCATTTTAGGATCTTTTTCTGGTGGGGATCGATGTACTCTTTCAATAACTATGTTGCCCTCTGATTCCATGATGTCTGGGCAATTTTCCATCACTAGATCCTGTAATATTAAGTCCAGGCTGTTTTTCTCTTCAATGTTTTCAGGAAGTCCTATAATTTTCAGGATGCCCCTCCCTGATCTATTCTCAAGGTCAGTGGTTTTGTTGATGAGGTATTTTATATTTGCTTCTATTTTTTTTCTATTTTTTTATTTTTTTTAACTGACTCTTGCTGTCTCATGGAGTCATTAGTTTCTGTAGACTCCATTATTTTTTGGAGGGGAGGAGTTTTCTTCATTAACCTTTTGCAACTCCTTTTCCAATTGGTCAATTCTACTTTTGAAAGAGCTTTCCAGTTGGTAGTAGTGGGGCAGAGCCAAGATGGCGACAAGAAGGGATCGAGTCTTAGGAGCTCTCTGATAAAATTCATCAGCTAAGGACTCTAACTAAATTTTCGAGAGACAGAAACCACAAAGGGACCCAGTGAGGCAGTTCTCCTACTCAAGGTAACCTGGAAAAGAGCAGAAAGGCTCTGGTCCCCAGGTTGGAGAGGCGGCCTGCCAGAGGGGTGGCCTGCCAGAGCCAAAGAACTTCAGCCTCCTGGAGGCAGCCCCAGGGCGCTGGCAGTCTCAGCTCACAGCAGCAGGGGAGTCTCCTGAGCTGCACCCCAAGGAGCACCAGGCACAAAGTGTGGGAACAGCAGGGGACCTCTGCTAGAGCAAGCACTTGGAGCCCAGCCCTCAGGGCACACAGCAAGCAGACCAGCCCTAATCCAGGAAACAGAAGCAGGCGGAGCTGGTAAGCAGGAGCCCCCAGGGCATGAGCCCATTGAGCTGAGGGAGGGGAATGAAGAGAGACTGCAGAGCTCTGTCCTCTGCTCCTGGAACAGGACTCTGGGGCTCTGACCACATTCAGATCCTGATCCCAGTCTAGGCCCCCCCCCATAGAACAGCAGGGCCTCCCCCACCTCAGCCCCATGGCAGAGGGAGGTGCTTAGGGTGATTCACAGACCAGGAGGGAGGACAGAGCCTCACACACTGAGACCCTTGTGGGAGTGTGTCAAAAGCTCAGGAAGCACCCCAAACCAGGCCCAGGCTGGGAAGATGAGCAAGCAGAGAAAAAAGGGGAACACCATTGAGAAATACTTTATCTATGATCCCAAGAAGGATCAAAATACTCAGTCTGAAGTTGAGGAAGCACAAGCTCCTGCATCTAAAGACTCCAAGAAATTGGGCTCAGGCTATGACAGAGCTCAAAAAAGACTTTGAAAATCAAATGAGGGAGTTGGAAGAAAAACTGGGAAAAGAAAGGAGAGAGATGCAGGAAAAACATGAAAATGAAGTCAGCAGCTTAGTCAAGGAAATCCAAAAAAATGCTGAAGAAAATAGCATGCTAAAAACCAGCTTAGGTCAAATGGATAAAACAGTTCAAAATGTTATTGAGGAGAAGAATGCTTTAAAAAGCAAAACTGGCCAGATAGGAAAAAGAGATAAGAAAACTCTCCGAGGAGAACAAATCCTTCAGACAAAGAATAGAATTCAGGGAGATTGATGAATTTACCAGAAATCAGGAATCAATACTTCAAAACAAAAAAAAAATGAAAAATTAGAAGAAAATGTGAAATATCTCATTGAAAAAACAACTGATATGGAAAACAGACTTAGGAAAGATAATTTAAAAATTATTGGAATACCTGAAAGTCATGATCAGGAAAAGAGCCTTGACATCATTTTCAAATAATTACTACAGGAAAATTGCCCTGATATTCTAGAAGCAGAGGGCAAAATAGAAATGGAGAGAATCCACCGATCCCCCAGAGAAAGAGATCCCAAAAAACCAACCCCCAGGAATATTATAGCCAAGTTCCAGAACTCCCAAGTCAAAGAGAAAATATTACAAGCAGCCAGAAGGAAACAGTTCAAATATCATGGAGCTGCAGTCAGGATCACAAAGCCTTAGCAGCAGCTACATTGGAAGCTCGTAGGGCTTGGAATACAATATACCAGAAGGCAAAAGAGCTTAGAATGCAGCCAAGAATGAACTACCCAGCAAGGCTGAATGTCCTCTTCCAGGGAAAAAGATGGACTTTCAATCAACCAGGGGAATTTCAAATGTTCCTTTTGGAATGCCCAGAGCTGAACAGAAGGTTTGATCTTCAGATACAGGACTCAGGTGAAGCATGGAGATTGGAGGAGAGGGGGGAAATATGAGGGACTTAATGAGGCTGAACTGCATGTATTCCTGCATAGAAAAATGACACTGATAATACTCATATGACGCTTCTCAGTTAATAGAGCAGGTAGAGAGAGCTTTTATAGTTGAAGCACAGGAGAAAGCTGAATTCGAAGATAAAATATGGTGTAAAAATAGAGTCAATAGAAAAAAAGGGAAATGGAATGGGAGAAAGAAAAAGGGGGGGGGAATAGTCCAAGATATTTCACATAAAATTTTTTTATTACAATGAGCTATTGAAATGATATGGAAGTGAGGAGGCAAGGGGGAATGAGGGAACCTTTGCTCTCATCAGAGATGGCTAGGAGAGGAAACAGCATATATACTCAATGGGGTATAGACATCTGGAGTAAAAAGGAGCGGGGGAGCAGGGGGAAGGGGTGGGGATGTGAATAAAGGAGGAGAGGATGGACTATGGGGGAAGAGTGGTCAGACATAACACATTTTCTTTCTTACTTCTTGCAAGGGGCTGGGATTGGATGGCCTGCCCAGAACCACAGGGCCAGGTGGATTCTGGGCCTAAGGGGTCGTATGGGGGCTCAGGGCTTCTTGGCCCCAGGACCAGGGATCTGTCTGCTGCACCACTCAGTGACCCTACAGCAGAGTCAGCGTCAAAGGAGAGAGAAAATAGAGTACATGGTAGTGGAGAAATAAGAAAGGAGGGAGTTGCGATCAGCAATGGCAACGTTGGAAAAATATGGAAATAACTTTTGTGATGGACTTATCATAAAGAATGAGATCCACCCATGACAGCATTGTTGGTGTTGCAACAAAGACTCAAGCACATTTTTTGTTATTATTATTTGGGGGAGGGTGCAGGGTAAGTGGGGCTGGATGGCCTGCCTGGGGCCACATAGCAGGGTGATCTTTGGGTGTCTGGGGCCGGATTTGGACCCAGGTGCTCCTGGCTTAGGGGCCAATGCTCTGTCTGCCACCAAGCCACCCCTACTATTATTACTATTTTATTTTATTTTGGGTCTTTTTTTTCTTTCTTTTTTTTGGTTTTTTGCAGGGCAGTGGGGATCATGTGGCTTGCATGTCACACGGCTGAGTGATTGTTGGGTTTACAAAGCTGGATATGGACTCAGGTGCTCGTGGCTCCAGGGCTGGTGCCTCGTCCATTGTGCCACCTGGCCATACCTACAATTATTACTATTATTTTTTTTATTTTAATTTTTTTCTCTCCCCTTTACTTTTTTCGCCCCAGCAAGTCTATCTATATTCATGGGGGAGGAGGGGTATTTTGTTTACTTGTAAACAAGAATATTTTATTAATGTAAAAAGACATTTGTACAAAATTAGAATAAAAAATAAATTAAAAAAATAAAATATAAAAAAAAGAAAGAGCTTTCTATTTGACCAATTGAGGTTTTGAGAGAATTAATTTCTTTTTGCATTTGCTCATTTGAGGATCTGAAAAAATTATTCTCATTTTGTATTGGTCCAACTGATGATCTGAGAGATTTATTCTCCTTTTGTGTTGGTCCAATTGTACTTTCTAAGGTTTTGTTTTCTTGTTGCAAGGTATTAATTGTCTCTCCTAAATTTTTAAGCTCCTTCCTTATTTCTTCAAGGAAGTCTTTCTGTGCTGGAGATCAGATTGTATTCTCCTCAGAGGTTTCAGGTTTCTCTGAGATGGGGTCTTTCCCTTCCAGGAATTTTTCTATGGATCCACCTTTCTGCTGACCCTTCTTCATTATGCTAAGACCTTGAGTTGGGGGGGGGGGCTGGTTCACTTGGCCTTGGGATCGCTAAAGGCTTTACTGAGTGCAGTTTCTCTGGCTGGCCAGTAGGAGGTGTTGGTTGCCCTCTCTGGAGTGTCTGTGACCTTGGTTGAGAGGCCTTCTCCCTTTGCCCAAAGGGTGGAGTTGGAGCTATTGAATTCTTTTGCTTTCGATCAGTGGTGGGCTTTACCCTGGCCTGAGGTCATTCCTCAGCTGGGCTGGTTCTTCTGCTCACACACCTGGGCCTGAAGCAGAAGTAGTTTGCATTTGTTTGTTTGGGAAGAGGCCTCTGTGCAATGGAGGCCTGGACTCAGAGTTTCTCAGACCTGAGGAACCTAGGGATGGTGTCCGCAGCTCTCCTGCACCAGAACTCACCCCCCAGCCTGGTCCCCAAGCTCCAGGGGGACAGCACCAACACCAGCGCCTCTGCTTCCCCGCAGACCCAAGCCCCTTTCGTCCAGCCCCACCGCTGATCCAGCAGGTCTGGCTCTCAGGCCCTCAGACTCCCGGTTCCAATTCAGCTGTTAATCTGGCTTATCTGGGGATGATCCTCCCTCTGAGCCCAGACTCACCTGCCTGAATTCAGCCAAAGCTGCTGCGGGAGACAAATCCTGAGGAAGATGTTCTTTCTCCTGGCTTTTCTTTCTGGGTTTTGTGGGTCGGATTTCTTTTAAGAGGTTTGTTTCATGTGATAGATGGACTTTAGAACTGTGCCTGTCTTCTCTCCACCATCTTGGCCAGAAGTCCATTATACATTTCTTCATGAAGCCTTATGTCCTATTAACTTTCTTGGTTACCGTGTCATAGAATTAATTGATTTTGAGTTTGCTATCCACCAAAGCTACCAAATTATTCTCAAAAATGACTATCTAGATATATCTTCACCATTTTATATTTGTGATATTGGTTCTTAGAAATCAAGTGTAAGACTTTATGTAATTCCCTTTTAAATTGTACTACTTTAGATCCAATGACTCTGAAATCCATATTGTAAGTGATCCATTTCATCTTTGTATTGCAGATTTGATAGGTATATACTTTTATCCAAGTCATTGGGGAAAGTGTTAAATGGTATAAAGCCAAGTGCCCAGTGATATAGACAACTGAAAAAACTCTACTTTTATGCTTTAGTGCTCTTTCTAATATTGTCCTGTTCAGTCCAGTCAAGTGCCAAGTGAGTTAAATGCTAATGCTTCTCAACTCCTCTGCTTTATCAATCATCCTTTCTTTCTAGATACTTTGGCCCCTCTTGGTTTTCATAAGATTGTTATCTCCTGGTTCTCCTCTTGTCTATCCAGTCTTCAGTCTCCTTTGCTAGTACTATAACTGTGTTATGTCCATGAACCACTGTCTTCCATCTGTCTTTCTATGTATTTCTGTCTCTCCCCTTGTGTGCATGTGTGTCTGTTTCTGTCTCTTTCAAGGAGATGAATTGAATACCTGCCATCCAAGGAGAAAATCATCATGAAAGGACTGCTTTCCATGTAATCCAGTTTTTAGCCACAATATTTCATTAAGATGGTCTTTAACAACAGTGATGTCAAACTCATGGAGGAAATCAGACCAACAATACATATATAAGGATCCCTACAGGTGACATATTGACTTAATTTTAAAAATCTAATAGTATCTATGACATATTTTATTTATTTTATCAACAATTTCACAAATTCCTTTTTAACAGGATCAGGCCACACTTGGGAATAGGTCAGGACACATATGTCACATAGGCTGTGTGTTTGACTTCTCTGTATTACAGCATCAAAGGATTTGAAGAATACATCAGGGGAAAATTCATTCTGATTCAATTGATCTATCTTTTATATAGTAGTGAAGTCATAGTTGTAGTTGCAATAGTCATAGTAATAATATAGTGGTGATGGTGGTAATAGTTATAGTGGTGGTGGTAGGTGGTAATAATAGTAATAGTAGTAGTAGTAGTAGTAGTAGTAGTAGTAGTAATAGTAGTAGTAGTAGTTATATGGCTACTTGAATTATTAAAATGTTAAATAATGTCTTTCATTTTGAATAAAATATCTGATATTTACATAGTATTTTAGACCTACAAAACTTCAATGTATATTTTATAGTAAGACAATAAAGGTAAATATTTTTTTGATAATCATTAAAGTGAGACCTGATTGGATATGGCATCACACTTTTCATTTTACAGATCAGGTTTTGAGTTCCTTTTATATTTACTTTTTTGTTTTACCTGACAGAGTTTCTGTGAAGAAAGACGTTTATAAAACTTAAAGCACTATACAGAAGTGTCAATAATTATGATGATGATGACTCCTCCTACCATCATTAAAAATTTTTGTCTTATTATCACATTTAAGTCTGAAAATAACCCTGTGATGCATGTAGGTGAGAAGCAATATGTTATTATAGAAAAAACATGGGATTTTCATAAAGAGGTAAAATCCTGCATTGGCACCTTCTGTATGAATTGGAGGAAATCACCTTACAATCCTGTGCCTCGGTTTCCTTATCTATAAAATGAAGGGGGTAACTTAAATAATATTTGATAGTTTTATAGCTCTAAAATTGTTATTATTATTATTATTATTATTGCTATTATTATGTTAGATGAAGAACAGAAAGGAGAAAGGATAAACTGAGCAGTACTGGAATTTATACTCCACCTTGGTAGTAGTACTCAGATCTTACTCCATGCTTTTTCCATTTAGGTGATAACTTTTAAAAGGCATAATCTCTAGCTATTTGTGTATTAGAATTCCTGAATCACAGAATAAAAAATGTGAAATGAAAAATTTTTAGTAAGTGTCTTGAGAAGTAGGACAATAGACCATTGTTACTTAGCCACAGTCTAATTCAATATCATGTACTACATTTACCTAAACTTACAGTTTATCTATATGCTGGAATTTAGTTTCTACTATTTTAAGTCATAGTTAGAATATTTTGTCATATTTCCTTCAATTATTTTCTTTCAATCTTCTATATCCTGTATCTTGAGTTTTTCACTTCTAAAGTGAACCAGATCAAACACAGTCCCCACTACTAATTGTCCAGTCTTTTAAATTAGGCTGAGGAATGGGAAAGACTTTATATCCCCAGCACCTGGAGCAGTACTTTTATATATAATAGACACTTTATAAATATTAGTTGACTTGAATTGATTACTTTGAACAATTCAATGAGTGCATATTCATAATATAGGACAAGACCTCAAAACAATTTGGGGAACTCAGAAATACAGTTACTTAGTAATCTTGGATTTCTGAATTAATGTCTTGAGATTTTTAAATGCATATAAGTGAATATTCACACAAATTCACAGTTTCTTCTATGCTACAATTTTTAGAAATGAGAAGTAAAAAATTACAATCACTAAAATGAGACACAGACAAACACAGGGTTGTAACTCTACAAGGTACTTTTTAATGGATATCAAGTCCAACCCATATAGGATACCTCTCTCATAAAGATTATCAGTAATTGAGTGCCCTCTATTATCTTTTGTGCTCTTGAGCAGCTCCAAAGGTTGATAAGTTTTTGAAATTATTCTGAACTCTTCTCTCAAGTTTGGTGGCAGGATCTACTATTGCATCCACATCCCTGGGACAAAATAGTAAAGGTAAGAGTCAATGGATTTAGCCATATCCAGCTCCATGTCACCAAGACTGCATTCACTTCATACAAATTAGATATTGTGAGCATCATTTACCTCTTCAACTACATGGTTTCTATGTTCCAGTAGGGTTCTAGTCTTGGTAAATTCAAGGGCACTGTCAATGGAAAGCTGATGATCATTGGAAAAGTCATTATCATCATCGTAGAGCATGATCCCACCAATCATCATTTTTATCTTTTATACTCAAAGAGGACCAAATGACATCATGATGTCAAGGTTGATGTACATTTTCTTTATCTGTGGCTGATAAGAACAATATGAAGTCAGAAGGTCACATATCAGGCCCAAATATTAAGTAGAAAGATATTGAAGTTAACTATGTGCTAGAATCTACTGGTGTCTTTACTATCATGTAAAAGATCCTGACCCACACTTAGCCAGATAAGTTAAGCATGTCATTATCTCTGCTCCCTCTGCTGATGCCTTTGTGTATGTGATGGTTGTGAATCACAGGAAATATGATAATTCCATTAAGATCATCAGTAATGTCCCCAGCACTAGCAACTGCTTCCCCCACTTCCTCTACCCTAGACAAGGTCAATCTTGTCATTGTGGAAGAACAAATGACCACAGTTCATTCCACTACTCCTTCTCAAAAAATGGTAGATGTTCTCCCACTGGCAAGTTGTAGTCTGATTGGTATGATACTGCTAAAAACATCATTCCTGCTCCCACTGCTATTGCAAGGTCATATCCAAGCTAAATAGGAAACTCATAGGCATGGCCTTCCATGTTCCTCCTCCAAATATATCTACTTATTTCAAGGGAAACATGGCATATATGATGATATCAAGAAAGTAGTAAGGGAAATATTGGGTATTCTTGAAGATCATCTTGGACTGCACAAACAACAAGGTTGTATACTGTGACTTTAATACCAATACGCATTCTTCTCCCTTTGATGATATTGCCTTCAATGATATTTTTTTGTAAAATGAATTTCTTGGTATGACAGTATAGTTATAGTAACCATTGAAGACCTCAGAGGGCAGGTAGGTGATCAAGTGGCTAGAAGCCCAGGATTGAAATCAGGAATTCAAATTTGACCTGAGACACTTAGTAATTGTGGGATTCTGTATCAGTCACTTAACCCTATTTGTCCCACTTCTTCATCTATAAAAAGGGCTGGAAAAAGAAATGCAAAATCCCTCCATTGTCTTTATCAAAAAAAACCAGAATGGGATCATGAAGAGTTGAATACAACTGAAACAGCTGAAGTTGACTTCATGGTCTAAATGACTTCTAAAGAATAAAGTAGAAAGCCAGGAATCTTCATTCCCAGTCAAAAGAAGAGTTCTACCATTGAGGAGCCCACATTCCTAACTTTTTCCCTTATATTAGGAATCCCAAACACATTTACAATTCTTGTCTCAAAGCATCCAAGTATTAGGAAGGGAGAGGCATAGAATCCTAAGTGGTAGTCAATAGTCACCATATCCAGTGCAAAAAACCCAAATAGTTTCCTATCAACCTAACCAACCCCAAATAAAACTCAAACTTTCCTCTTTGCAGCTTTCTTCTACTGATTTAACTTCTATCTCATTTCAGACAGAATTAGTTTGCTCTTCTAAATGAGACCCTTCAGATGCTTGAAGTGCTTAAGTGCCTTATGTATAATCAGACAATAAGTAATAGGAGCCAGAAAAAAATGGTTTTCAATTATACTTTCTTGTGATCACTAGACCAGGAAACCTTGCTTTCAGTATATTATTCATAAATAGTATCTTTTCTAGAGTTGTCACTAAATTTATAACTGATATTATCTTAACACATCAAGCAAATGATTGTGTTGCCTTATAAAATGCATAGCTGTTCATAAAGAGAAAATTCCTACTGGCCCTAAATAACCTTCTGGGGGAAGATGAATTATGTGGTCTCACCATCATCTTCCCTTTGTTACTATAAAACCAGTCTTGTCTGAAACATTAGTCCACCACAAGGGTTAGTATGGAAGTCAGGAGACTGACAGTACTTGAAGAATGCAGTTTCATTATTGGCATATTTAAGCAAAGTGAGATTTATATCTCTAGTCAATGGGTGTCTGCATCAAGCAGCAGGTTCATTCTTCTTACCAGTTTCCTTTAAACAGAGAAAGGAGGGGAAAGTATATGGAGGAATAGGCTGAAGCTTCTTCATACTGGATAAATGGCAACTATTAGAACTTTGGCACACATATATACCAGCAAGCTTGACCTGCAAGGCTAGAAAACAAACTCTCTTGTTCACTCATAGGATCTTGGAGTGTAAATGTGAGGAAATGAAGGAGAAATCTAAAAGTTAACAGCTCTTCAAATGTTAATGACTCTTTAACACCTTGGAGAGAACTTCAAGAAGCTTTTTAAAGAGAAGGAATTTCCTCTCTATATTCTTCCAGTTCCTAGAATATATGGGAACTTCTATTTACCCAAGCATTGGAGATGAAGAGAGGAGAGGAATGTTAGGGGTAATTTTATATATAATTTTGAGACTATTACCATAACAATTCCCTTTGAATTTTGCTCAATTGTTGTTCAAGGCAGATAAACCAAGGATTGTTAATACCAAATACCCCAAGGTTTTTGTGCTAAGAGTAGGTTTTAATTTGTTGTTGTTGTTGCTTTGACCTTAACCATAATTTTTTTTTCAAGGAGGGACAATTCATCCAAGCAAGTAGATGTGCAACAATAGCCTTAGAGAGTTGTCTAGGGCTATAAGAAGTAGGTTAACTTGCCCATAACTTAGTGTCAGAAAGAGAACTTACACTTGGATCTTCCAGCTGTCAGAGCTAGCTCATTTACCTGCATGATGTGCTGCCTCTCATGAGTATGGGTGAAACAACCTGAGAAAGATTTAACGTCAATTAAAGTCTTTTTTTAATACTGTAGTTAAGTCCTTCCTTGGTGTTTATGCTTCAATTTCCTCTAAATGAACTTTGAGGTGGACACTGTAAAAAAGAAGTTCTCTCAGTTGATTAAATTCAGGTCTTGGTGTTAACATTTTGGGGATAATTAAATCTGTTTTAAAAAAATTATTTACCATTATGATACACGCCAACTGGTCAAGTCAATAATTTTAACTGAAACACAAACCAAACTAGTGACAAATCCAATCATATAGATAAGATGCTTATTTCAATCACTTTAGTCAAAAAGAAGTCCATCTATTTTGTAGTGGCAACCAAATATGAAAAAGAAATGCATTTGCTTAAAAGTAGAAATTTCCAGAGACATCCAGACAAGCTGGCAGAGAGAAGACAGGCACTGTGTTAAGTGCTCCTGGTTCCCCTCAAAAATAACATGAAAGAAACCTCTTAACAGAGATTCAATCGACAAAACCCAGAAAGAGAAGCTAGGAGAAGAGCACCTACTAACAAGGTCTGTCTCAGAGACCTGTGGGTGAACTAGGAGCAGAGATCAGAGGGCCAGCACAGGGACAACAGCTAGGGGAAGCCAGAGGACTGGCCTTGGCCACAAAGGATTTGGTGAGTTGCAGGTCCAAGGAGAGGAGTGACAGGTGGGTGAGTTCCAGCACAGATAGTTTCAGAGTAAACCTGGAAAATGACCAGCTGGGCAAAGGACCTGAGCTCCATACTCTGAGCTGAACACTCTTCCCAGAAAGAACAGTAAACTTATCCTGAAGCCTCTCAGGCTCAGGTGTGAGCAATGGAGTTTACTCATCTGAAAAGGAGATCAACTCCCTACCCCAGGGCCCAGGCCCATTGTTCAAGTCAACTCAGACCCTGCTGCTGAGGATCTCAAACACTCCAGAGAAAGCAACAAGCCCTCCCTACTGGAATTACTAAACCAAGTGAATAAAGCCTCTAGGATCTTCAAAAGCAAACCTCTTATTGCCATCCCCCCCAACACAGGTTCATAGAAGGGGGGGCATGGAGAAATACTTAGAATAAATAGATTCTAACCCAGAGAGAGGTAGCACTTCTGAGGAGCATATGAATTGGTCTCCAGCCCAGAAAGACTTCCCTGAAGAAATCAGGAAGGATTTTAAAAATCAATTGGGGGGCAGCTAGGTGGCACAGTGGATAGAGCACCGGCCCTGGAGTCAGGATGACCTGAGTCCAAATACGGTATCAGACACTTAATAATTACCTAGCTGTGTGGCCTTGGGCAAGCCACTTAACCCCATTTGCCTTACAAAAAACACTTTTAAAAAATTTTTAAAAATCAATTGGAAAAATTGGGAAAAGAAACTTAAGAGAAAATTTACACATTCCAACAATAAAACAAATCCTTGGAAAATACAATTGGACAAATACAAAAAGGAAATAATTATCTCAAATCCTCAATTGAGCAAATGCAAAAAAAAATGATTCTTTCAAAATTACACTTGGACAAATGGAAAACTTCAAAAATAGAATTGACCAACTGGAAAGGAGTTGCAAAAGGTAAATAAAAAAATTATTCTCTAAAAAAAAGAATGGAATTGGTAGATTTCATTAGACAACAAGATTCTGTTAAATAAAACCAAAAGATTGAAAAAATAGGAGAAATGTAAAATACCTTATAAGCAAAACCACTGGCCTTGAGAATGGATCAAGAAGGGACAAACTGAGAATTATGGGCCTTCCTGAAAACATTGAAGTGAAAAAAAGCCTGGATTAATATTACAGGATTTAATGATGGAAAATTGCCCAATATCATGGAACCAGGGAGCAAAATAGTTATTGAAAGAATACATCAATCCCTTCCTGATCAAGATCCTAAAATGAAAACACCAAGAAATGTGGCCAAACTCCAGAACTATCACATAAAAGAGAAAATCCTGCAAACATTCAGAAAGAAACAATTTAAATACCAAGGAGCCACAGTAAGGATTCCACAGGACCTGGATGCATCAACATTAAGGGATCAAAGGGCCTGGAATGAGATATTCTGAAGAGCAGGGAGCTTGCTTGGAATGCAGCCAAGAATCCACTATCCAGCAAAACTGAGCTTTCTCTTACACGGGAAAAGATGGATATTTAATGAAATGAGAGACTTCCAACATTTCCTGATGAAAATACCAGAGCTAAATAGAAAATTTGGACATCGAACAGGAGGCTCAAGAGATATGTGAAAAGGTTAAAAAAAAGGGGGGGGATAAAGAAAAAAACAGCCTATCCAATAAGATGAAATCGGCTATACCCCTGCCTGGGAGAAAGATTCTAATAACTCTTGAAAATTGTAATTCTATTAGGGAGAATATACTTTGCCAGAAGTGATGGACATTACTGACTTTTCTCTGATGCAGATAGAATAATTTTAAAACAGTACCTCCTTAAAAAGGGGAACAATAAAAAAGACAGGAGGATGGAGGAGTTTGAATGGGGTAAATATCATTACATTAAGAGGTACAAAAGATCTATTATAATAGAGGGGAAGAAGGGAGGTGATCAGAAGCACCTGAGTCTTCATCTCATCAGTCTTGGCTTAAAGTTAATTTACACACACACACACTTAACTTAAGAAACTTATCTTGCCTTCAAGTATTAAAAGGGGAAAAGGGGAGGCAGGGACAAGGAGGGGGTGATAAAAAGGGAAACTAACAGAAGAAAGGGAAGGAAGAAGCAGAAAAGGGAAAGGGGAAAGAAAGGGGAGGGGGTTGATACAGGAGGGCGAACACACTGAAGGTGGCAGTATTCAGAAACAAAATACTGGGGAATGTGGATAAAAGGAAAAAAGGGGGAAATACAGAGGGAAGATGGCATGGAGGGCAATAAATAGTTAGTAATTATAACTTTGAATGTGAATGGGATTAACTCGCCCTTAAAACATAAGCAATTATCAGAGTGGATTAAAAACCAGAATCATACAATATGCTGCTTACCAGAAACTCACCTAAGGCAGAGAGATACATATAGAGTAAGGTAAAATGTTGAAGCAAAATATATTTTGCTTCAGCTGAGGTGAAAAAATCAGGGGTGGCAATCCTTATCTCAGAAAAAGCAGCTGCAAAAATAGATAGCATTAAAAAAGCTAATGAAGGAAACTATATCCTCCTAAATGGTACCATAGATAATAAAGTGATTTCAGTACTGTATATGCACCCAGTGGGATAGCATCCAAACTTTTAGAGGAGAAGCTGAAAGAACTACATAGACAGACATAGACAGCAAAACTCTACTAGTGGGAGACCTCAACTTCCCACTCTCAGATTTAGAAAAATCTAATCATAAAATAAACAAGAAGGAAGTTAAGGAGGTAAATAGATTGTTAGAAAACCAAGAAATGAAAGACTTATGGAGGAAATTGAATGGGGATAGAAAGGAATATACCTTTTTCTCTGCAGTACATGGCACTTACACAAAAATTGACCATGTGCTAGGTCATAAAAATCTAATGATCAATTACAGAAAGGTAGAAATAGTGAATACATCTTTGACAGATCGTAATGCAATAAATATCATATGCATTATTGGGCCAGGGAGATATATAGACCCAGAACTAATTGAAAACTAAATAACCTCATTTTCAAGAATGAGTGGATCAAACAACAAATTATAGAAAGAATTAATTATTTCATTTTAGATAATGACAATAATGAAAGAACATACCAAAACCTATAGGATACTCTCAAGGCAGCTGTCAGGAGATAAAGTGTATCTTTAAATGTTTACATGAATAAATTACAGAAAGAGGAAATCATTGAACTAAATATGCAACTAAACAATTAGAGAAAGAATGAATTAAAAACCCTCAATTAAATACCAAATTAGAAATTCTAAAAATTAAAGAAGAAATTAATAAAATTGAAGGCAAGAAAACTACTGAACTAATAAATGAAATCAAGAACTGGTTTTATGAAAAAACCAAGAAAATTGATAAAACTCTGGTCAACTTAATTACAAAAAAGAAAGAAGAAAGTCAAATTGCTAGTATCATAAAAGAAAAAGGTGAACACACCACCAATGAGGAGGAACTTAAAATAATAATTCAGAATTATTTTGCCCAACTATATATGACAATAAATTTGACAATCTAAGTGAAATGGATGAATATTTACAAAAATATAAGTTACCCAGATTAAATGGAGAGGAAATTAAAAACCTAAATAACCCTATCTCAGAAAAAGAAATTCAAAAAGCCATTATTGAACTCCCTAAGTAAAGATCGCCAGGGCTACATGGATTCACAAGTGAATTCTATCAAACATTAAGGAACACTTGGTTCCAATTTTATATAAACTCTTTGGACAAATAGGTGAAGATGGAACTCTGCTTAACTCTTTCTATGACACCAATATGGTGCTGATACCTAAACCAGGAAGAGTTAAAACAGAGAAAGAAAATTAAAGATCTATCTTTCTGATGAATATAGATGCAAAAATCTTAGCAAAATGATTACAACAAGTTATCACTAGGATAATACAATTTGACCAAGTAGGATTCATCCCAGGAATGCACGGTTGGTTAAATATTAGGAAAACTGTTAGTATAATCAATTATATCAACAACAAACCTATCAGAAATTATATCATCACATCAATAGATGCTGAAAAAAACTTTTGACAAAATACAGCACCCATTCTTACTGAAAACTCTAGAGTGCAGGAATAAATGGATTGTCCCTTAGAACAATAAGCAGTATCTATCCGAAACCACTAATATTCAATATTGTATTAGCAATGTTAGCTTCATCAATAAGAGAAGAAAAAGAAATTGAAGGAATTAGAAATGGGAAAGAAGATACAAAACTCTCATTCTTTGTAGATGGCAAGATGGTATACCTAGCGAATCCCAAAACATCACCTAAAAATCTGCTAGAAAGAATTAACAATTTTAGCAAAGTTGCAGGATATAAAATAAATCCTCAACATTTCTATATATGTGTAGAAAAATACAGCAGAAAGAGCTAGAAAGAGAAATCCCATTCAAAGTAACATCAGTCAATATAAAATACCAGAGTTTACTTGCCAAGGCAGACTCAAAAACTTTTTGAAAACAATTACATGGGGCAGCTAGGTGTTGCAGTAACAGAGCACCAGCCGGGGAGTCAGGGGGACCAAAGTTCAAATTTAATATTACCTAACTGTGTCACTTTGAGAAAGTCACTTAACCCCATTGCCTTGCAAAAAAGCTTAACAAAACAAAACAAAAAAATAATTACAAAACACTTCTCACATAAATAATATCAGATTTAAATAACTGGGCAAACATCAACTGCTCATGGATAGGTTAAGCTAATATAATAAAAATGACAATTCTACCAAAACTAAACTATTTATTTAGAGCCCTACCAATCAAAATTCCAAAAAATTACTTGAATAAGTTAGAAAAAATTGTAAGTTAAATTCATATGGAGAAATGAAAAGTCAAGAATTTCCAAGGATTCAATGAAAAAGTGCAAAATAAGGCCTAAAATTATATTAAAAAGCATCAGTTCTCAAAACTGACTGGTGTTGGCTAAGAAATAGAGTGGTGGACTAGTGGAATAGACTAGGTGCAATAGCAGGAAATGCTTATAGTAATCTGCTGTTTGATAAATCCAAAGATTTAAACTATTGGGATAAAAACTCTCTCTTCCATAAAACCTGTTGGGAAAATTGGTAGTTAGTATGGAAGAAACTTAGATTAGACCAACACCTCACACCCTATACCAAGATAAGATCCAAATGGATACAGGATTTAGACATAAAAAAACAATATTATAGGCAAATTAAAAGATCAAGGAGTAGTATATCTGTCAGCTCTCTGGAAAGGGAAGCAGTTTATGACCAAGGAAGAGATGGAGAATTTCAGTAAAACAAACCAGATAATTTTGATTACATTAAATTAAAAAGCTTTTGCACTGACAAAATCACTGCAACCAAGATCAAAAGAAATATAGTAAATGGGGAAATAATTTTTACAACCAGTATTTCTGACAAAGGACTCATTTCTAAAATATACAGAGAACTAAGTCACATTTTCAAAAAAAAAACCAAAACCAAGCCATTCCCCAATTGGCAAATGGCCAAAGCATATGCCAAGGTAATTTACAGATGAAGAAATCAAAGCAATCCATAGTCATATGAAAAATTGCTCTAAATCACTACTTATTTGAGAACTGCAAATTTAAGTATCTCTGAGGTACAACCTCACACCTCTCAGATTGGCCAATATGACCAGAAAGGACAATGATCTATGTTGGAAGGGATGTGGGAAATCTAGGACACTAATACATTGTTGGTGGAGCTGAGAACTCATCCAACCTTTCTGGAGAGATCTGGAATTATGCCCAAAAGGCAATAAAAATTTGTATACCCTTTGATCCAGAAATTCCACTACTGAATATATACACCCCAAAGAGATTATGAAAAAGGGTAAAAACATCATTGGTACAAAAACATTCATAGCAGCTGTGTTTGCAGTGGCAAAGAATAGGAAATTAAGTGAATGTCCTTCAATTGGGGAATGGCTTAGTAAACTGTGGTATATGTATGTCATGGAACACTATTGTTCTATTAGAAACCAGGAGGGATGTGAATTCAGGGAAGCCTGGAAGGATTTGCATGAACTGATGCTGAGCAAGATGAACAGAACCAGAAAAACATTGTACACCCTAACAGCCACATGGGGGTGATGATCACACTTCATGGACTTGCTCATTCCATCAGTGCAACAATCAGGAACAATTTTGGGCTATCTGCGATGGGGAATACAATCTGTATCCAGAGAAAGAATTGTAGAGTTTGAACAAAGACCAAAGACTATTACCTTTAATTTGGGGCGGGGGGGGGGACCATTATCTTAATATGTAATTTTGCTATCTATTTTACTTTACTTTTCTTCCTTAAGGATATGATTTCTCTTTCATCAAATTCAACTTAGATCAATGTAACCATGGAAACAATGTAAAGACTAACAGACTGACTTCTGGGTGGGGAGCAAGAATAGGGGAAAAACTGTAAAACTCAAAATAAATAAAATCTTTTTTTAAAAAAAAAGAAGTTTCCTTAAAATTTTTGACCTGACTAAAGAAAAGATCATTGGAAAAATAAAGAATGGGGTAAATCCCAGAAGAGTTAAATAGAGGACTATTTTTTAAAATAAAATGGGCAGGGATTATAAATTATTTTGTTGGATATTATAGCAAGGAACATAATAGTCAAAGCAAAAAAAAGTAATATAAAGAAGGAAACAAGAACTTATTAAACACCTGCAATGTGCCTGTGCTTTACAAATACTATCTCATTTGATCCTTACAATAACCCTAGGAGGTAGATAATATTATTGTCCCCATTTTACATTTGAGGAAATTGAGGCAAACTGGTTAAGTGACTTGTCTAAGGACATTCAGCTAGTAAGTGTCTGGGGCTAGATTTGAATTTATACTTTCCTGACTTCAGTTTCAGCAGCATCCTATATAGGGTGTATCTACCTGTTTCTATTGGAAATTTGCCTTTTTCAGATTCTGCCCCCATTCAAACCCTACACAAATATGACCACAAAATCTTATTGCCCAAAATGAATTGAAATTTTTTTAAAAAGCAGAAAAAGGAGAACAATGGAAAGATAAAATCTTGTTTTTTAAATTCTAATTCTGAAAGGACTATGGAATTGAAAAATATCATCAAGCTCTAGAGAAAATTCTGCCTGGGAAGAGATGTCAAAATTAAATGTACGTTTTCTTAGTGGTTCAGTTTATATCTGTTCTAAGATGAAAGTATAACTTGTATACTTTCTTTCAACTTCACAACTCTATAACATTATGCATTATGACTTTTGGGGCCTTATATATTTTGTTTGTTCCTTGAGTTAACTAAAGCTATATTAACTATATTAAAACAAATACTACTCTAATGATCACTTCCTAGTCATGTGTGAAAGAGAGAAAATGATCATTGTAGCATCTCTATTCCCTGTAATCTATAATGTGTTGCTATATCTATGTAAAACTTATGTGCTAATGGGTATTCTAATATTTTAAAACAGCCTCAAAAGTATGCCCTAACATTATTTGATATGGCTTTATTCTTGATTAGACATTGTTCTTAAATTAAACATACATCCTTATTGTACAGTTTTATTGCTTTTGTCATTATTAAAAAAATGTCCAGGATGCTATATATAAAATATATTTTCATTTGATTACTTTGTAGTAACTACTTTATATACCCAGTATTTAGATGAGGTCTGATGGAAGTTTTGTTTTCAACTTATAATAAATATTTCAGTGATGTATATTTTTATTAGGGAAGTCACCTACCTAATTCTACTGCTCATAAAGTCCTCTAGCTGCACATATATACAATCATTCCCTTTTTCAGTCTTTACCTTTCTACTGCTCCATCTCCTCCACTTAGACTTTTCCTAGGACTCCTATGCAAAATAAAATAAATTGGTCTCTCAAGCATTCTTCCTATATTTCTCTTTCATTTTATAGTCAAATTCATATGAGTTCATGTATATATATATATATATATATATATATATATATATTTTACCTCCAATTTTTCTCTTCTCCCTACCTTTAAAGTCCTTTTAACTTACTTTTTATCTCCTCTTAACTCCTTGTGATATTATCACTCAACTGAAACTTTACTCTCTTCAACTTTACTAATGATGTCATTTTCTTTTTTCTTTCACAAGGCAACGGGTTTATGATGTCATTTTCTTAATTGATATTTTATTTTTCCAGATTCATGTTAGAAAATGTTTTTCAACAATCATCTGTATGCATATGTATATTTTTAAGTTGCAATATTTCCTTCCACCATCCCTTCCCACCTTCCTCCCCTTGGTCAGGTTAACATTGCACATACATATTTTTGATAAGCATGTTTACAGATTAGTCATTTTCAGTATGAGGAAATTAGGATTAAGAGAAAGAAATATATAAGAGATAATTTTTATAAAATGTTCAGATTTTGAAGTGTTTTTTTGGTTTTTATTTTGTTTAGTTTTGTTTTTCTTTCTCTGGATGGGGATAGCTTTGTCTATAGCCCATCTAATAGGGTTGACCCAGGTCTCTGAACTGCTGAGACGAGCTGCTTCCATCAAGATGGATTATCTCACAATGTTGTTGTTGTTACTGTGAACACTGTTCTCTTGGTTTTGCTCTCTTCGCTCAGCATCAGATCCTGTAACTCATTCCATGCTTCTCTAGAGTCTGACCATTTATGGTTTCTTATTGAATAATAATACTCCATATTATTCATGTAACATAACTTGTTTCGCCATTCCTAAAATGATGGGCATCCCCTCAATTTCCAATTCTTTCCCACTACAAAAAAAGCTGCTATTAATATTGTGGAACAAGTAGGACTTCTCCCATTTTTTAAAAATTTTTCTGGATATAGGATTTGAATAGGAATTGCTAGGTCAAAGGGAATGAATAGTTTTATTGCTTTTTGGACATAGTTCCACATTGTTCTCCAGAAAGATTGGATTCATTTACAACTCCACCAGCAACGTATCAATGTCTCTATCCTTCCACAATCTCTCCAATTTTGATCATTTTCCCTTTTTCTCATGTTGGTCAATCTAATAGATGTGAGGTGATTGATACCTCCTAGTTCTTTTTCTTTAATCAATAATGGTTTGGAATATTTTTATATGACTATATATAGCTTTAATTTCTTCATTTGAAAACACTCTGCTTATATCCTTTGACCATTTATCAACTGGGAAATGGCTTGTGACCTTATAAATTTGGTGCAATTCTCTATATGTTTTAGAAATTAGACCTTTATCAGAACTCGAAATTGAGAAGATTGTTTCCCAGCTTTCTGCTTTCATTCTAATTTTGGCAGCATTAATTTTATTTGTCCAAAACTTTTTAATTTAATATAGTCAAATCATTCATTTTGCAGTTATAATGTGCTCTAATTCTTGTTTTGTCATAAGTTTATCCCCTTTCCATAGATCCAATAGGGTATTTCTTGGTCTATTAATTTATCTATGGTGATACTCTTTATGTCTAAATCCTGTCCCCGTTTTGACTTTATTTTGGTATAGGGTGTGAGATGTGGCTCTATGCCTAGTTTTTCACCATACTCTTTTACAGTTTTCCCAACAATTTTTGCCAAATAATGAGTTCTTATCCCAGAATCTGATGTCTTTGGGTTTGTCAAACAGCTAATTGCTATAGTCATTTACTTGTTTCTTTTGAACCTATCCTAATCCACTGATCCATTACTCTATTTCTTAATTATCTTTCCAAACAGTTTTGATGACTGCCAATTTATAGTATAGTTTTAGATCTGGTAGAGCTAGGCCATCTTCCTTTACAATTTTTTTCATCAGTTCTCTTGCATTCTTGACCTTTTGTTGCTCCAGATGAATTTTGTTACTATTTTTTCTAGCTTGGTAATGCTAGAATAAGTAATTTAATTTGGGTAGAATTGTTCTTTTTATCATATTAACTTGACCTAGCCATGAGCATTTGACATTTTTTCAATTATTTAAATCTGACTTTATTTAGGTGAGAAATGCTTTAAAATTATGTTCATACCATTTCTGGGTTTGTCTTGGTAGATTCCCAAGTATTTAATGTTGTCACTAGTTATTTTAAATGAAATTTCTTTTTCTAGTTCTTGCTCTTGGGCTTTGTTGTTCATATATAGAAATGCTGATGATTTATGTGGTTTTATTCTATATCCTGCTACTTGGCTAAATTTGTTAATTGTTTCAAAGAATTTTTTAAATGATTTTTTCAGGTTCTCTAATTATGCCATCATGTCATCTGCAAAGAGTGAAAGTTTTCCTTCCTTATTGCCAATTCTGTTTCCCTCAATTTCTTTTTCTCCTCTTACTGATAAAGCTAACATTCCCAATACTAAATTGAATAGTAATGATGATAATGGGCATCCTTGTTTCACCCCTGATTTTATTGGAAATATTCTGAGTTTGTTCCCATTATATATAATACTTGTTGATGGTTTTAGATCAATACTATTTATTATTTTAAGGAAAACTACATTTACCCTAAATTTTCTAATTTTTTTTAACAGGAATGGATGCTAAAGTTCATCAAAGACTTTTTCAGCAGTTGGTTTTGCTATTGATATGTTCAATTATGTTGACTGTTTTTCTAATATTGAACCATCCCTACCTATCTGGTACAGATCCTACCTGATCATGATGTATTATCTTAGTAATAACTTGCTGTAGTGTCATTGCAAAAATTTTATTTAAGATTTTTCCATCAGTATTCATTAAGGAGATTAGTCTAAAATTTTCTTTGTTTTAGTTCATCCTGGTTTGGGAATTAGTACCATGTTGGTGTTATAAAAGGAATTTGATAGAACTCCTTCTCCTACTTTTTGAAATAGATTATGGAGAATAGGAAGTAATTGTTCCTTAAATGTTTGGTAGAATTCACTTGTAAATCCATCTGGATCAGGAGTTTTTTTTAGGGAGTTTATTGATGGTTTCTTCAATTCTTTTTCTGAAAAGGGGCTATTTATTTCCTCTTCTGTTAATCTGGCTAGTTTGTATTTTTTCAAATATTAATCCATTCCACTCAGGTTATGCAATTTATTGGTGTACTGTTTGGCAAAGTAGCTCTGAATAATCTCTTTAACCTCCTTCTCATTGGAGTTAGTTCACCCTTTTTGGTTTTTGATTCTGGTAATTTTGTTATCTTCTTTCTTTTTCTTAATCAGATTAACCAAAAGTTTGTCAATTTTATTGGCTTTCTCATAAAAGCAACTTTTAGTTTTATTTATGAGATCAATAGTTCTCTTGTTTTCAGTTTTATTAATGTCTCCCTTGATTTTCAGAATTTCTAAATTGATATTCAATTGGGGATCTTTTATTTTTTTCTAGCTTTATTTAGTTGCATACCAGATTCATTGATTTCCTCTTTCTCTATTTTATTCATATACGCATTTAGAGATATAAAATTTCTTCTCAAAACTGCCTTGGCTGCATCCCATAAATTTTGATAAGATGTCTCAGTATCATTTTCTTGGATATAATTATTGATTATTTCTATTATTTGCTGTTTGATCCACTCATTATTTAAGATTAAGTTATTTAGTTTCCAATTTGATTTTGGTTTATCTTTCCATGCCTTTATTACATGTAATTTTTATTGTATCATGGTCTGATAAGTGTGTATTTGTTATTTCTGCCTTTCTGCATTTGGTTATAAGGTTTTTTTGTGCCCTGGTACTTGGTAAGTTTTAGGATAGATGCCAAGAACTGCTGAGAAAAAGCTATATTGTTTTCCATTCCCATTAAGTTTTATCCAGAGACCTATCATATATGTCTTTGAAGATTTCATTCACCTTCTTAACTTCATTCTTGTTTATCTTGTGGTTAGATTTATCTAGTTCTGAGAGAGGGAGGTTGAGGTCCCCCATTATTAAAGTTTTGCTATCTATGTCTCCTTGTAATTTACTCAGCTTTCCTCTAGGAATTTGGATATTATACCACTAAGTGCATGCAATTTAGTAATGATATAGCTTCATTACCAATAGTGCCTTTTAAGAAGATGTAGTTTCCTTCCTTATCCCTTTTAATGAGATCAATTTTTGCTTCTATTTTTCCTGAGATCAGGATCACTACCCCTGATTTTTTTTATTTCAACTGAGGCATAAACAATTTTGCTCCAACCTTTACCTTTACCTGTGTGTATCTCTCTGCTACAAATGTGTATCTTACAGACAACATATTGCAAGATTCTAGTTTTAAATCCATTTTGCTTTCCACTTATGTTATATGGGACAGTTCACCCCATTCACATTTACAGTTAAGATTACTAATTCTGTATTTCCCTCTGTACTATTTTTCTCCATTCATATTTTTTCTTTCCTTTCCTCTTATTCCTCCTCACAAAAATTTTACTCCCTATCCCCTTTAACTTTTCTTTTAAAATTTAGCTTTCAGTTTATTTTCATTTATACTTTTGTTCCCTTTTTTCGGTACCTTCTTACCTTATCTTTTCCTTCCCCATCCCTTCCTTCCCTGTAGATTAGGATAGATTTTTAAATGCAAGTGGGAATGTATCTGGCTCCCTCTCAGGGCCAAATCTATTGAATAAAATTTACTCAGTGTTCACACTCTCTTTTCCCTCTAAAATTATAAATCTTTGTGCCTCTTCCTTCACCTGGTGTTATTTATCACTCAAGGACTATTAATCAGGTATCATCAAACACAGCTTGATTATTTGATTTCTTGATAGCTCATATGTTATCAAAGTATCATCACAGACTGATTACTTGATTGCTTGATAGGCAATATCATCTCAAATTATATCAAATTATAATTATAATCATATTTTCCTTACCTCCTTTTCAAGTACCCTTTAAGGACACACAATCCTCCTCATGAGTCAAAGTATCATCCAAACCCAAATAATTTCTTGATCTATTTGCTCCCCTCACCCCAGGCCCATTTTTCCTTTGACTTTATCACCCCTTCCCCACCCAGGGTACTTAACCCCTTGTTAAGTGAAGCAAGGATTAAGTTAAAAACTGATTTAATTAACTACAAGAATCTTAAAGGGCTCAAAGTCCTGGGAAGCTCTGAAGGTCTCACTTGAGATCTTTACAAATGATTGTATATTATGGAAGACACTGAATCATTATTGCCCAGTTTATGATACCCTCTTTGGAGAAAGTGCTAAGCTTTGTCAGTATAGCAGAATTAAAGTGTATCAAAGGAAAAGAGACACTTAACTTTAGACTTAACACCCCTGCTTTTATCAAGGCTTTTTGTCTCAAACATAGTGATGTCATCTTGGACCTCTTCAACAGAGAGACAGAACAACAGGGACAGGACCACAATGGAGCAAAACCATCCCAGGAATCCAAATATACCTATATCCTTTAAATTCAATCTCTTCAATTATATTACACTCTTTAATTAACCTAAGAGAAAAAAAGTTCTCAAGAATTAGAAGTGTTATATCTTCCCTTTTATGGTTCAATATAATTTGATGATCTTTATAACACTTGTTTTGTTTTTTTTCCTTTACCTTTTTATGCAACTCTTTTTTTTTAGGTTTTTTTTTTTTTGCAAGGCAACTGGGCTTAAGTGGCTTGCCCAAGGCCACACAGCTAGGTAATTATTAAGTGTCTGAGACCAGATTTGAACCCAGGTACTCCTGACTTCAAGGCCAGTGCTTTATGCACTATGCCACCTAGCTGCCCCTACTATGCCACCTAGCCACCCCTACTATGCCACCTAGCTGCCCCTTTTATGCCACTCTTGAATCATGTATTTGATGATTGAATTCTCTGTTCAATTCTGGTCTTTGTGTCAGGAAATCCTGGAAGTTCTCTATTTCATTTAATATACATCTTTTCCTCTGACAGTATATACTGAATTTTGTAGGGTAATAAATTATGGTTTGTCATTCCAGGTCCTTTACTCTTCAAAATATGCTATTCCAGGTCTTCCAGTCCTTCATTGTTGAGGCTGTTAGGTTATGTGTAAGTCTGATTGTGTTTCCTTTGTATTTAAATTGTTTTCTTTTTGCTGCTTGTAGTTTTCTCACCTTTATCTGAAAGTTCTGGAATTTGGGTCTCTTTCTGGAGGGGTTCTGTATATTATTTCAATGATTATATTGTCTTCTTATTCTAGCAGATATGATATGTTTTCCCTAATAATTTCCTGCATGATGCTTCCCTGGTTCTTTTTTCACTAGGTTTTGCAGTAGTTCGATGATTCATAGATTATCTCTCCTGGATCAATTTTCTAGGTTGTTCATTTTTTCCTAAAGGGAACTTTTTTGTTTACTTCAAATTTTTCAGTATTTTTATTTTGTTTGATGAAATCTTGTATTCTCATAGATTCATTAATTTCCATTTATTCAATTCTAATTTTTAGAATTTTATTTTCTTCAGTTACCTTTTGTGTTTCCTTTTTAAAGGTGCTGAAATTTCTGGTCAATTTTCAATAAGTTTTCTGTATGACTCTATTTCCTTTATCCATTTTTCTTATTCTTCTTATCTTTGGATTTTAAATTATTTTTAAGCTCTTTGTATAGTTTTTGGATTTGACTGCAATTCATAAACTCTTTTGAGACTTCCCCCATGAGTGATTTTTCACTGATTTCTTCTTTCAATATGTCATTGATAACATCTTTGTCTATAAAGTGGTTTTCTTTAGCAAGCAATCTTTTAGCTTTTTGCTCATCTTTGTTGTTTTAGTTCTGCTCCTGGGGTATAGGGAGTACAGATCCAAACTTTCTATGCTGGGTCTGGAATCTGATTCCTGGCTTGTTGCCTATGCAATTTAAGTCTTGCCTTTGTAAAGGTTAGTTTTCTCTTTTATGTCCAGGTTTTGACTTAGCAGTGATTTGTTCCGAACACTTGTCTTTTTGGTGTACCCAGACTTTGTTTGGTTTGGGACCTCCCTGCTGGCTTCCTATCTAGCTACCAGGACCTCTTGCTGTTGTCAAGTTGTAGGGACTTAGACTATACTGTGACTAAAAGCCTCCTGCTGATTATCCTGCTCTCCTGTTCTCCTGCCCCATGGGATTTACTTCCTCTTTCCCCCCAAAGAGACAGTCCTTCACTGAAGATCCTCCATGAAGTCTACTGTTGAAAACTTCTTTGAATCTTCTCTTTTTCTTGGTGGCATCTGTAGCTTTAATGTCAGTGTGGAAGCATCATTTATTTTTGGTATGAAAATGCTTTGCCCGGGAACAGGATTCTGGGGCTCTTAACACATTCAGATCCTGATCACAGTCTAGGCCCCCCCATAGAACAGCAGGGCCCCCACCACCTCAGCCCCGTGGCAGGGGGGGGGGGGACATATGATCATTCACAGACCACAAGGGAGGACAGAGCCTCACACACTGAGACCCTTGTGGGACTGTCCCAAAAGCTCAGGAAACACCCCCAAAACAGGCTTAGGATGGGGAAAATGAGCAAGCAGATAAAAAAGGGGAACACCATTGAGAAATACCTTATCTATGATCCCAAGAAGGATCAAAATACTCAGTCTGAAGTTGAGGAAGCACAAGCTCCTGCATCTAAAGACTCCAAGAAAAACAGAAATTGGGCTCAGGCTATGACAAAGCTCAAAAAAGACTTTGAAAATCAAATGAGGGAGTTAGAAGAAAAACTGGGAAAAGAAAGGAGAGAGATGCAGTAAAAACATGAAAATGAAGTCAGCAGCTTAGTCAAGGAGATCCAAAAAAATGCTGAAGAAAATAGCAGGCTAAAAACCAGCTTAGGTCAAATGGATAAAACAGTTCAAAAAGTTATTGAGGAGAAGAATGCTTTAAAATCAAAATTGGCCAGATGGTAAAGGAGATAAGAAAACTCTCTGAGGAAAACAAATCCTTCAGACAAAGAATGGAACTCAGGGAGATTGATGAATTTACGAGAAATCAAGACTCAATACTTCAAAACCAAAAAAAATGACAAATTGGAAGAAAATGTGAAACATCTCATTGAAAAAACAACTGATTTGGAAAACAGATTTAGGAAAGATAATTTAAAAATTATTGGAATACCTGAAAGTCATGATCAGGAAAAGAGCCTTGACATCATTTTCAAATAATTACTACAGGAAAATTGCCCTGATATCCTAGAAGCAGAGAGCCAAATAGCAATGGAGAGAATCCACCGATCCCCCCACCCTGAGAAAGAGATCCCAAAAAACCAACCCCTAGGAATATTATAGCCAAGTTCCAGAACTCCTAAGTCAAAGAGAAAATATTACAAGCAGCCAGAAGGACACAATTCAAATATCATGGAGCTGCAGTCAGGATCACACAGGACTTAGCAGCAACTACAATTAAAAGCTTGTAGGGCTTGGAATATAACATACCAGAAGGCAAAAGAGCTTAGAATGTACCTGAGAATCAACTACCCAGCAAAACTGAATGTCCTCTTCCAGGGGAAAAAGATGGACTTTCAATTAACCAGGGGAATTTCAAATGTTCCTGTTGGAATGGCCAGAGCTGAACAGAAGGTTTGATCTTCAAATACAGGACTCAGGTGAAGCATAGAGATTGGAGGAGAAGGGGAAAATATGAGGGACTTAATGATGATGAACTGCATGTATTCCTGCATAGAAAAATGATACTGATAATACTCATATGAACCTTCTTAGTTAATAGAGCAGGTAGAAGGAGCTTTTATAGTTGAAGCACATGAGAAAGCTGAATTTGAAGATAAAATATGATGTAAAAATGGAGTCAATAGAAAAAAGGGAAATGTAATGGGAGAAAGAAAAAGGAGAGGGGGAATAGGCTAAGATATTTCATATAATGAGATTTTTCTTTATTACAATGAGCTATTTCAATGATATGGAAGGGAGGAGGCAAAGGGGAATGAGGGAATCTTCGCTCTCATCAGAGGTGGCTAGGAGAGGAAACAGCATATATACTCAATGGGGTATAGGTATCTGGAGTAAGAAGGGGGGACAGGGGGAAGGGGGAGATGTGAGTGATGCAGGAGAGGATGGACCATGGGAGGAGAGTAGTCAGATATAACACATTTTCTTTTTCACTTCTTGCAAGGGGCTGGGATTGGAAGGCCTGTCCAGGACCACAGGGCCAGGTGGATGCTGGGCCTAAGGTGTGGTAGGGGGGCTCCGGGCCTCTTGGCCTCAGGGCCAGGGATCTGTCTGCTGCACCACTCAGCTACCCTACAGCAGAGTCAGAGTGAAAGGAGAGAGAAAATATAGTACATGGTAGTGGAGAAATACGAAAGGAGGGAGTTGCGATCAGCAATGGCAACAGTGGGAAAATATGGAAGTAACTTTTGCGATGGACTTATAAAGAATGTGATCCACCTGTGACAGAGTTGTTGGTGCTGGAACAAAGACTGAAGCACATTTTTTATTATTATTCTATTTTGGGGGGTGCAGGGCAAATGGGGCTGGGTGGCCTGCCTGAGGCCACATAGCAGGGTGATCGTTGGGTGTCTGAGCCCAGATTTGGGCCTGGGTACTCCTGGCTCAAGGGCCAATGCTCTGTCCACCACCCAGCCACCCCTACTATTATTACTATTTTATTTTATTTGGGGTCTTTTTTTTTCTTTTTTTTTTGGTTTTTGCAGGGCAGTAGGGTTGGGGTGGGTTGCATGTCACACGGCTGGGTGATTGTTCGGTGTATGGGGCCAGATATAGACTCGGGTGCTCCTGGCTCCAGGGCTGGTGCTCTGTCCATTGCACCACCTGGCCATACCTACAATTATTACTATTATTTTTTTAATTTTAATTTTTTTCTCTCCCCTTTACTTTATTGCTCAAGGGAGTCTATATTTTTGGGAGGGAGGGGTATTTTGTTTACTCTTAAACAAGAATATTTTATTAATGTATAAACAAACATTATTTGTACAAAATGAGAATAAATAAATATTAAATATAAAAAAATTAAAAACTGAAAGAAATATGTGAATATCTCATTGGAAATATAACTGATCTGTAAAATTGATCCAGGAGAGAGAAATTAAAATTTATTGGATCTGAGAGTCAAGATAAAAAAAAAGGAATCTAGGAATTTCTGGCCAAAATAGTGGAGAGAAACCAGGAACCTTGTTAAGCTTTCCTGTGTTTCCCTCAGAAACAACATGAATCAAAACTCTTAATGGATTTTAGAGTGAAAGAACCTGCAAAAGAATAGAGTGGAACATCTTCCAGCAAGTCAGTCACAGGGGAACATAGATATGGCTTAGGGGCAGAGAACAGAAACTCAAAGCACCAGAAACAAGACTATGAGGGTACTAATCTGAGATCCTCAGTTGTGGGAGTAGAGACTTTTGCACTTTAGGCTGCATTGGGCTGAGAAAGTTCTAGTGCCAGTGCCCAGGACTTCCATTTAGCCAGTGCAGCTGATCTGGACTGCCTGACCTGGATGGGCAGTCCTGGCATTCTAACAGGAGGATCTGGTGTCCCTGTGCAAACAATCCATAAACATCTCCAGGTATTTCCACCTTTCCCAATGGCCAAGGGAGTGGGTAGCTGACATCCTCAGCACCAAAGGTCCAGAGAGAGAGCCTCAGGTATTTCTAACCTGAACAACCTAGTCCAATGATTGGACTGCCAATGAGGACAACGCAAAGACATTTCCGATGTTTCCACCATACCCAATGACCTAGGGAATGGGTGGCTGACATCCTCAGTGCAGATGGTTCAGAGAGAGTCTCTGGCATTCCTTACCAGTCGTCCACTGATAAACTCCGTGGAATTCCTAACACCTATAGCCCTACCTACCCGTAAGCAAGCCTCAAGGGTTCACAACACCAAATATCTGCAAAGGAAAACCCTCCCTCAACACAAGACCCTTCAAAAAGTGGACAAATCCCAAAATAGATAAGAAAGGTCAGAGAAAGCAGGGTCTATTGAAAATTACCTTGGAGATAAGGATGGACAAAATACTAGCTCAGAAAAGGAGGATAGAAGGGTTGCTACATGTGAAACTTCAGAGAAGAATATGAATTGGTCTCCAGTCCAAAAGGACTTCTTAGAAGAGCTCAGAAAGGATTTTAAAAATCAGATGGAAAATCTGGGGGAAAAAATTCCAGAGAAAATTAACATCTTGCTGCAAAAACAGACAAAAGAAAACATACTTTAAAACTACAATTGGGTAATGCAAAAAGAAAATTCCATGAGGAAGCAAAGCTTTCACTCTTTGGAGATGACATGATGGTATACTTAGAGAACCCAAGAAAATCATCTAAAAAACTCTTTAAAACAATTAACAAATTCAGCAAAGTATCAGGATATAAAATAAACCCATAGAAATCATCAGCATTTCTATATATGAACAACAAAGCCCAAGAGCAAGAGCTAGAAAAAGAAATTCCATTTAAAATAACTATAGACAACATTAAATACTTGGGAATCTACCAGGAAAAACCCAGAAATAGTATGAACATAATTTTAAAGCATTTCTCACCCAAATAAAGACAGATTTAAATAATCGAAAAAAATGTCAAATGCTCATGGCTAGGTCAAGTTAATATGATAAAAAAGACAATTCTACCCAAATTAAATTACTTATTCTAGCTTTACCAAGCTAGAAAAAATAGTAACAAAATAAATTCATCTGGAGAAATAAAAGGTCAAGAATAACAAGGAAGCTGATAAAAAGAAAATATAAAGGAAGGTGACCTAACTCTATCAGATCTAAAACTACTATAAAGCAGCAGTCATCAAAACTGCCTGGTACTGGTTAAGAAATAAAGTAATGGATCAGTGGGTTAGGATATGTTCAAAAGAAGTTGCAGTAGGGGCAGCTAGGTGGCACAGTGGATAGAGCACTGGCCCTGGAGTCAGGAGTACCTGAGTTCAAATCTGGCCTCAGACACTTAATAATTAGCTAGCTGTGTGGCCTTGGGCAAGCCACTTAATCCCATTGCCTAGGAAAAACCTAAAAAAAAAAAGTTGCAGTAAATGACTACAACAATCTACTATTTGACAAACCCAAAGACATCAGCTACTGGGATAAGAACTCACTATTTGACAAAAATTGTTGGGAAGATTCAAAAGCAGTAAGGCAAAAACTAGGCATAGATCCACATCTCATACCCTACACCAAAATAAGGTCAAAATCAGGACAGGATTTAGACATAAAGAACGACCCCATAGATAAATTAGTTAACCAAAAAAATACTCTATCAAATCTATGGAAAGGGAATATATTTATGACCAAACAAAAATTAGAGCACATTACAAATGGCAAAATGAATGATTTTGACTATATTAAATTAAAAAGGGTTTGCACAAAAAAAAATCAATGCTGCCAAAATTAAAAGGAAAGCAGAAAACTGGGAAACAATCTTGACAACTTAGAGTTATGATAAAGGTCTCATTTCTAAAATATATAGAGAATTGCATCAAATTTATAAGGTCACAAGTCATTCCCCAAGTGATAAATGATCAAAGGATATGAATAGTTTTCAAATGAAGAAATTAAAGATATATATATATATAATCATATGAAAAAATATTCCAAACCATTATTGATTAAAGAAATGCAAATTAAAAGAACTAGGAGGTATCACTTCACATCTACTAGACTGACCAAGAAGAGAAAAAGGGAAAATGATCAATGTCAGAGAGGTTGTGGGAGGATTGGAACATTGATGCATTGCTGATGAAGTTCTGAATGGATCCAACCATTCTGGTGAGCAATATGGAACTATGCAATAAAATTGTTCATTTCTGTTGACCCAACAATTCCAAAAGTATCCAAAAAAATCATAAATATTTCAGAAGAAATCAATAAAAATGGGAAAATTCCCACATGTTCCAAAATATTCTTAGCTGCTCTTTTTGTAGTAGCAAAGAATTGGAAATTGAGGGAATGCCCATCAATTGGGGAATGGATAAACTAGTTATGGTACATGAATAATATGGAATAATATTGTTCTATAAGAAACTATAAATGGTCAAACTCTAGAGAAGCATGAAATGACTTACAGGTTCAGATGCTGAGTGAAGGGAGAAGAACCAAGAGAACAATGTACACATCAACAACAGCATTGTGAGATGAACAGTCTTGATGGAAGCAGATCCTCTCAGCACTTCAGAGAACTAGCACAACTGTATTAGACCAGCTATTAGACCATGTTATACCTATCCAGAGGGGGGAAAAACACAACAAAACAAAACACTCCCCAAAATCCTTTAGAATCTAATGAACACTTTGTAAAAATAAATCCTCATACTGAAAACAGCTAATCTATAAACATATCTTTCAAAACATGTATTTACAATGCTAACCTGATTGTTCTCTGCTCAGGAGAAGGAGGTAGGAAGGGAGGTTGGAAGTAAATTTTGTAACTTAAAAATATACATGTGCACTTAGATAAAATAAATAAATAAATATTAAAAAGGACAATTTCTTAAAAAATACAATTGGGCTCCTTTAAAAATAGAATTGACCAAATGGAAAAAGACACGCAAAAGCTAACTAAAGAAAATAACTCCTTGAAAATAGACTGGGACTAATGGAAGTTCATGACTTCATGAGACACCAAGAAACTGTTGAATACAATTTAAAAGATGAAGAAATTATAAAATATAAAATGCCTCATTTGTATAGCAACTAACCTGGAAAAAAGACCCAGGAGATTCAGGACTACCTGAAAGGTATGATAAAAAAAAGAAGCATTCTTCAGGAAATTATCGAGGAGGACTGCCCTTATATCCTGGAACCAGAGGGCAAAATAGTCTTTGAAAACCACACCTTCTGCAAGTTAACCCAAAATGCCATGAAATATTGTAGCCAAACTCCAGAATTAGCAGATCAAGGAGAAAATTCTGCAAGTAATCAGAAAAAAAGGCTATGAGGAGCCACAGGACCTGGATGCATCAACATTAAAGGATCAAAGAACCTGGACTATGATATTCTGGAGAACAGGCAGCTAGGTGGTACAGTGGATAGAGCATTAGTCTTGGAGTTAGGAGAATTAGACTTTGAATGCAACCTCAGACACTTGATACTTAGTAGCTGTGTGACCTTGGGCAAATCACTTACTCCTGATTGTCTCATATCCAGGACCATCTCCAGTTATCCTGATTCATAACTGGCCACTTGACCCCTATGGCTCTGGGGGTGAAAGTGAGGCCAGTGACTTGCATAGCTCCCCCTCAAACAAATCCAATTCATATGCTTGGCATGGCACCATCTCCATGATGTGTTGGTCTTCTTCAAAAATGAAGGACAAACATTATTCCAGAAGGCAAGAGAGCTTGGATTACAACCAAGACTAAACTATCTAGTAAAACTGAGCATACTTTTTTCAGAGGGAAAAAGTTAACATTTCATGAAATATGTGACATTCAAATTATCCTAAGGAAGAGATCAGATATGAACAGCAAATCTGATCTTCTGTCATGTATCTCAACAAGAGAAATACATGAAAAGGTAAGCAAGGGAAAAGAAAAAGACTGCTTTTCAATAAGATTAAACTGGGTTCCATTGTTTCCTGGGAAGCAGAACCTTATAATTCTTGAGTATGATTATTAGGGGAGTATACTTCAGCTGAAGGTATAGACATAAGTTGATTTTGATGGAATGATTGAAAAAAATTAAGATAGTAAAGGTAGGCAGAATGGGGGTAAATTATAATACATGAAGAAGTGCAAAGGTCCTATCGCTGTAGAGGGAAAGAAAGGAGGGGGTGAGAACTTTCACTCCTTGAATCTTACCCTCATCAGATTTGGGACTGATAGAAGGGAGGGGAGGAAGAAGGGGAAAAGGGAAAGAAGGAAGAAAAGGAAAGGTAATTGCCAGAAAGGGGACAGATTGAGGGAGGTAGTGTTAAGAAGCAAAACCGGTGAGGAGGGATAGGTTGAAAGGGGTGGGGGAAGTATGAGCAGAGGGAGTGACAGCAGGAGGATAATAAAGAGTTACAACTGTGAAGGTGAATGGAATGAACTCTTCCAATAAAATAGAGTGGATGAAAAACCAGAATCCTACAATATGCTGCTTACAGAAAAACATGTGAAACAGTGAGACACATGCATAGTAAAGATAAAAGGCTGGAACAAAATATATTATGCTTCAGCTGAAGTGGAAAAAGCAGGGGTAGCAATGCTTATCTAGGACAACCAATTACAAAAATAGATCTCATTAAAAGGGATAAGGAAGGAAACTACATTCTCCTAAAAGATACCATAAACAATGAAGTAATTTCAATACTAAACATAGATGCACCAAGTGGTGCAGCAAGAGATTTAAAAAAAAAGGATTTTTTCAGTAACTGTAGACAACATAAAATACTTGGGAGTCTACCTGCTGAGGCACCTTCAGAATCTATATGAAAATAACTATGAAACACTTTTCACACAAATAAAATCAGAACTAAATAACTGGGTAAATGTCATTTGCTCATAGGTCAGTCAAGTTAATATAATAAAAATGACAATTCTACCTAAATTAAATTACTTATTCAGTTCCATGTCAAACTTCCAAAAAATTATTTTATTGAGCTAGAAAAAAATAATAATTAAATTCTTATGGAGGAACGAAAGGTCAAAACTATCAAGGGAATTATTGAAAAAAATGTAAAGGAAGATGACCTAGCCATAGCAAATCTACAATTATATTATAAAGCATCAATCATCAAAATTGTTTGGCACTGGCCAAGAAATAGAGTGGTGAATCAGTGGAATAACTTAGGTGCAAAAGAAACAGTAATAAAATGATTATAGTAATCTGCTGTTTGATAAACCCAAAGATTCCAGCTTATGGGATAAATTTGATAAAAACTTCTGGGAAAACTGGAAGACAGTATGGCAGAAACTAGGCTCAGACTAACATCTCACACCCTAAACTAAGATAGGGTCCAAATGGGTAAATATAAATATAAATATAAATGTAAATATAAATATAAATATAAATATAAATGTTGATATCTTAAGCAAGTTAGAATAAGGAATAGTTTACTTGTCAATTCTATGGACATTAAATCAGTTATAAATAAAGCAGAGATAAAGAATTTTATAAAATGCAAAATGGATAATTTTGATTATAGTAAATTGAAATGTTTTTACACAAATAAAATGCATCCAAGATTAAAAATAAGGAAGTAAGTTGGGAAACAATTTTTACAAGTTTTTCTGGCAAGGGACTCATTTCTAAAATATATAGAGAACTGAGTCAAATTTATAAGAACACAAGTCATTCTCCAATTGATAAATGGTCAAAGGACATGAAAAGGTAATTCTCAGATAAAGAAATTAAGATGAAAAAGTCAGATGAAAAAATGCTCTAAATAATTATTGATTAGAGAAATTCTAATTAAAACAACCCTGAGATACCACTTCACACCTATCAGAAATAGCAAATATAACCAAAAAGAAAAAAGGTCACTGTTGGAGAAGATGTGGGGAAAACTGGGACACTAATGATGGAGTTGTAAACTGATCCAACCTTTCTGGAGAGTAATTTGGAATTTTGTCCAAAGGGCAATAAGATTGCATAACCCTTTATGCAGCAATATCAATACTAGATCTGCATTCCAAAGAGATCACAAAAAAGGGTTAAAAAAACTCACTTCTACAAAAAATATTTATAGCAGTTCTTTCCATAGTGACAAAGAATTAGAAAGTAAGGGGATACCCATCAATTTGGGATGGGTGAGCAAATTATGGTATATGAATGTCATGGAACACTACTGTTCTATAAGAAATCATGAAGAACAACATTTCCAAATAGCCTGGAAAGACTTCCATGAACTAATGCTGAGTGAAGTGAGCAGAAGCAATTAAATATTATACGCATTAATAGTAACATTTAGGTGATGATCAACTATGATGGACTTATTCACTTCAGCAGTACAATCATCAAAAACAATTTTAAAAGACTTGGGATAGAAATTACCATCCATATCCAGAGAAGGAACTGTGGAGTGTAAATACAGACCAAAGCTTACTATATTTAATTTTTAAAATTTGTACCATGTTTTTTTTCCTCTCTAATGTTTTGTTTTTCTGATTTGATTTGATTTTTCTTTGCATGTACAGCCTAGATTAGATTGTTTTCTTTCAGGGAGTGAAGGGAGAGAAAGAAGGGAAGAAGAAAAATGGTAAAACTCAAAACCTTGCAAAACATGATCATTGAAAACTATCATTGCATGTAATTCGAAAAAATAAAGAAACAAAATATTTTAGAGTTTAGACATAATCTTTCAATAAATTATTAAGAAAAAACTATCCTGATATTCTAGAAGCAGATGGTCAAATAGAAATTGAAAGAATCCATTGATCATATCCTGAAATAGATTGCAAAATGAAAATTTTTAGGAATATTATAGCCAAATTTCAGAGTCCCTAGGTCAAGGAGAAAGTATTACAGACAGCCAGAAAGAAACAATTCAATTACTGTGGGACCACAGTCAGGAAACACAGTCAAGAAAATGCAAGACTTAGCAGCTTCCACATTAAGGGATTGTAGGGCTTAGAATATGATTTCCCAGAATGCATAAGGGCTTGGATTACAACCAAGAATCAACTTTCCAGCAAAGCTGAATATTTTCTTTCAAGGGAAAAGATGGATATTCAATGAAATAGAGAATTTTCAAACTTGCCTGATGGAAGGACCAGAATGAAAAAAACAAATGAATAGAAAATTTGATTTTTAAAAATGAGACTAAAAATAATTATTAAAAAGCTACTTAAACTACTTAATGATGTCATACTGCTTATATTTATGCATGGGATGATGATATTGATAAATCATATGAACTTTCCTCATTTATTAAGGCTGAGAGAAGAAACAGATATAGCCAATGAAGAGATGGAAGTTAAATATGAAAGGATAGTGTTTTAAAAAGATGGAGTTAGGGAATGATAAAGGAAATGACAAATAGTGGAGGGGATGTAGGAAAAAACGAGACATTAATGCATTGTAGGAAGAATTGTGAAGTGATTCAACACTTCTGTAGAACAATTTGAAAGTATGCCCAAAGGGCTATAAAAACATGCCTACCTTTTGACCTAGCAGCACCACTACCTATAGGTCTATATTCCAGAAGATTTGAAAAATAGGAATAAAAAGGGACCCATGTGTGTGTGTTTATGTGTTTGTACATATATGTGTGTGCATACATATATACATATATACATGGATAATTATAGCAGCTCTATACATATATACATGGATAATTATAGCCGCTCTTTTTTCTGGTGGTAAGGAACTGAAAATTGAAAGGATGCCCTTCAGTTGAGGAATAGTTGAACAAATTGTGATATGTGACTATGATGGAATACTATTCTGTTATAAGAAATGATCATCAGGATGATCTCAGTAAAATCTGGAAAGACTTATACAAGTAGATAAAATGGGAAATGTGCTACCTACACTGTAATAGCAATATTTGAGGATGATAAGCTGTGAATAACTTATCTTTTCTCAGCAAATCTGTGACCCAAGACAACTCATGATAAAGAACAGAATCCTACCCCAAAGACAGAACTAATGTCTGAATAAAGATTGAAGCATGCATATTTTTTACTTTATTTTTCTTATCTTTCTTTATTCTTTCTGGTTTTTGAGAGGGAGCTATGTTTATTTTCATAATATGACTATTATGATTATGATTTACATGACTACACATTTTAACCCATATCAAATAGCATGCTGTCTCATGGAGGAAAAGTGGGATGGGAAGAATGGAGAGAATTCAGAACTCAAACTTTTAAAAATGAATGCCAAATCTTGTTTTACAAGATTTACAGGCAACTGTGGAAAAAATGAAATATTCAAACAATAAAAATGAAATGTATTTCTGAAGAGAAAGTATAAAAATGATAAATACTTTTTCACTTTTCCCTTCAATGTTATAATGCATGTAGCCTGGTTTTAAGAATTACTGTTTTCTATGAACACAATCATAAACCCCTTCATACAAATAAAGTCAGATCTAAACAACTGGGAAACTCAAATCTAAATCAGTTGCTCATGGGTAGGCTGAGCTAATATAATAAAAATGACAATTCTACTTAAATCTACTTATTCAGCGCTATAGGAATCAAAATACCTAAAAAGTATTTTCTAGAGTCAGAAAAAATAATAACAAAATTGATCTGGAAAAACAAAAGTTCAAGAATGTCAGTGAAATTAATGGAAGAAAATGCAAAGTAAGGTGCCCTAGCCATACCAAATCTAAAACTATAGCAATCATCAAAAATCATCTGGTACTGGTTAAGAAATAGAGTGATGGATCAGGTTCAAATGATTAAGTATAAAAGAAAGAGTAGAAAATGACTAGGGTAATCTATTGTTTGATAAACTCAAAGACTTTAGCTTCTGGGATTAAAGATTCACTGTTTGAGAAAAGCTGCTGGAGAAACCTGGAAAACAGCATGACAGAAATAAGGTATAGACTATTATCTCACACCACATACCAAGATATAGTCAGATTGGGTATATGATTTAGACATAAATAATGATTCCATATATCAATAAGAAGAGGAAGAAATAATTTATGTGTCAGATCAATGGAGAAGAAGAAAATTTATTTGAATATTAAATAATATTGAAATATTGAGGAATATTATAAAATGCAAAGTGGATAATTTTGATCACATTAAATTAAAATGTTTTACACAATATAACTAATGCAACCAAGATTAGAAGGAAAGCAGAAAGTCAGGGGAAATTTTTTTTAAAGTCAATGTTTCTGATTAAGATTTCACTTCAAAAATATGTAGAGAACTAGGTCAAATTTAAAATATGTCATTCCTTAACTGATAAATGGTAAAAGGATAAAAAATAGGCAGTTTTCAGATGAAGAAATGAAAGCAATCTGTAGTAATATGAAAAAAATGCTCTAAATGACTATTAATTAGAGAAATTTTAAAACAACTCTATGATACCACCTTACCACCTATCGGATTGGTTAATATAGCTAAAAGAAAATTATTAGTATTGGAGGGGAAGAGGGAAAACTGAGACATGAATGCATTGTTAGTGGAGTTGTAAACTGATTCAAGCATTCTGACAAGCATCTTGTAACTATGTCCAAAGAGTTATAGAACTGTGATCTAACAATACTACTGCTAAGTCTGTATCCCAAAAAGATCACAAAAAAGAGAAAAGGACTCATGTACAAAAATATTTATATCATCTCTTTTTTTTGTGTTGGCACAGAATTTAAAATTGAAGGGATACCCATGAATTGGGGAATGGCTAAACAAGTTGTAGTATATGATTTTGATGGAATACTACTGTTTAATAAGAAATTATGAGCAAGCAGATTTCAGAAAAATCTGGAAAGACATGAACTGATGCTAAATGATGTGAGCAGAAACCAGAAGAATATTGTACACATTGACAGCTACATTGTATAGTGAGCAACTATGATAGACTTAGCTCTTCTCAACAATATGATAAAAGACAATTCCAAAAGACTTGAACTATGGGCATACTATTTTCACTTGTTAAATTTTGTTTTTTATTTCTCATGTTCATTCCCTTTTGTTCTATTTCTTGTTTCATAACATGACTGGTAAGGAAATGTATACCTACATTAGATTACTTGCTGTCTTAAGGAGGCAAGAAAAAATCTTACAAAAATGAATGCTGAAAACTATCTTTATACATAAATGGAAAAATATTATTAATTAAAAATATTTACTCTTTTCATTTTTACCAATAGCTATACAAGTAGAAAAATAACTTTATTCTCTATCCCTTCCTAGGAAGTAGGATTTGATTTAGAGGAATCAGAATTTATTCAAGCATTCCTGAAGACAACAAATCTCAGGAAATCAATGCTTCCACAATTTGCTATACCAATGAGAAAATGTCTTTTACTTTCCCCACTCCTCCTCTCTCAACCCATTAAAAAGGTCATACCCCTCTAAGAGATAATAACTGATCGGTTATGGATCCAAACACTAAGTTCTAAGGAAAGGGAGAAAAATTGAGATGAAGCCTCCTAAATTTGTAATCCCCCAGGAAGTTGGTTTGCAAAGTTAATTCAGGAGGTGTTGGCAGCTCTTTAGTGGGCGTTGAAGAGAAGAGACTTGGACAATTTGTGTCTCTGTGTTCTGAACAGCATTTTTGACAAAAACTTTTATTCAGAAAATCATGAGAATTGGTATCATAATTATATCTTTCCTAAAGTAAAATTCTATTTCACTTACTTATTTAAATATAAAAAATAAGAATAAAAGCAAACTCTGATGTGTAAGTTAAAGCTAAAATGTAAACAAGAATTGAAACACTACTTAAAAGCATAAATATGTGATAGAGAAATTAAAATGCTTAAGAGAAGTTTATGAACTCAATGTTCAGTGGAAGCAGGCTACAAAAGAGTTTAGCTGTCCTTCTAGAAAACAAAAATTAATTTGCTTTGGCCAAATTAAAATTAATTAAAATTATGCAATGTTGCCCTTGTGTTAATTTTAACGGTGAGGTTGTTGTGATTTAAGGCTACAATTAGTTCTAGTGTTTGAAAGAGAAGCACTGTAATCGAGACAGGACATTTTAATAATCCTGGTTATAAACATTTAATACATCATCTTTAGGGACTCACAAACACATTGTAATTAACTTTTACAACTGAAATAAATCAGATTGCATTAGCATATTGCAAAGGAAAAAATCATTTGCATGATTGAAAACAGCTTCAGAAAATTATGTCTAACAGACTCTACGCAATCCCCATCACAACTTTTACCAGTTTTTATTTGGGGATTATTTTTAGCCCATCTACAATTTAGGATTTTCTTCCTAATTAAGACTTGTAAGGATATGTCAGATACATTCATGCCCCTTTCTTGCCAAATTCTATGAATATGAATGCATATATACTTTATTTCTCCTCCATCCCCTCCCCCATCACCACTCTGACCTAGAATAATTTGCAACATACTTTGTGCATTTGAGGCACAGGAAGGTAATACTATTATCCAACTTTACAGATGAAAAATCTACTATTCATTTCATTCAAGGTCACATATCTAAGTAAATGGTGAAACCAGGACTAAAATCCAGGTCTTCTCAATTCCAGTCCTCTACATCTAAACTATTTCTCCTCAGCATTGGATGCAGTTGGTCTCTCTCTCTCTCTCTCTCTCTCTCTCTCTCTCTCTCTCTCTCTCTCTCTCTCTCAACCTGCATACTCATCCCTGGGTGTTGGTGACATTGTTTCTTCTCCCACCTATGAAGCTACTCAGTATACTTTATTGGATTATATAATCCATGCTCCTTACTCTTAGTTAACCCCCAAATGTTCTGTATTGAGTCCTCTTTCCTTTTCTCTATCTATTCACTGCCAATGAGTGAAAGAGAATGCTGAGCCTTCATAATCTTAACTAATTGAGAATACAGAAAGAACACTGAAATTGGAATTATGGAAGCAGGATTCTAATTTGAGCTCTTTCCTTTAGTTTAGTGCTTGTGATCTTTTCCTGGAAAGATAATTAACCTCTATCAGCCTCAGTTTATTTATCTGTGAAATGAGCAGGATGAACACATTTAGACTACTAAAATTCTTTCCAATTCTACTTCTATGATGTTATAAATCTGAATACTAAAGGACATCTTTCCTCAAAATGTTTTCCCCTACAGCACTTTGTGGTGTTTTACCCACCACATTCTAATTTGCATGCCACATATTTATCTGTATGTTTGTCATTCACCCCGAGTGCAAGATTCTTCAAGGAAGGGGCCAGGGAATTTTTCATTTTGGTATCCCCAATACTCAAAACAATGCCTTGTAAGGCTACATAAAGAATTCATGATTTCATTAGTATTATTTTCTTCCTAATAAATGAAATAATTCTTCTATTACATTCTTAGTAGATGGCCAGCAATTCAACACACTAAAGTCAAATAATAATATACCTCTTCAGACTTTAGTTAACCTGATCGTTCCTCAGCATACACATGGCATATACTATCCATTGCCATGGGCATACTCAAATTCTTTCCAGCTTCATAGGACCAGTAGTGCTTAATATATAAAAGCAGAACCCTTGAAAAGTCAAGGTGATCTTATGTCATAATTAGGAATCAGAATACAACTTCTATGGCCTTGCATGTGTATTACATGTCTAATAAATATTTATTGAATTTCAATGAATTAAGAAAAATTATGTATTTAAGTGCTGTGGTAATTTCATATAAAAATTCATAGGGAGAAGTGAAGTTGATTTTTCCCTTTCAAGCTGAAAAGGATTCTAGGACATGGTGAAAGAAAAGTCTTTCTCTCCAATATTTTTTCTTCCAACAATATTCATAAATAATTAAAGGGAAAATTCAGAAAGTTAGTTAGGTGTGTGGGGGAGTATGTTGAGAGTCCCTTCACAAAAAAAGGTAGCAACCTTTCTGAAAGAAATGGAAGTCAGACTGCTATATAGATAAATAAAATCACTCTAGCTTTGTGACTGTTGGTTGTGTTCTTGTATTAGTCACTTACTACTTGAAAATCTGTGTATGAAATACAAGGGGAGGAGGAGAATTGGGAGGAAAATGGTCTGTGAACCATCGGTTATTCAGATTCACTAGTGGACTACATAAGAAAAGCAGAATAGTTAATGCTGGTAATTGATACAGTAGGCTATGTGAAAGTGGGTATCTGAATAACATGAATCAGAATACAAAACTAGTCCAATTTGAAAGCAATGGTTTAGTTAATGCACATATATATGTATGTGTGTGTATATATATATATATATATATATATATATATATATATATATATATATATATGGGCTTTAAGTTAATGGATTCTTAGAGACTAAGTCCATTCCATATCTGAATAGCAATTCCTAATAAATGGTCATCCAACCTCTATATGAAACCTTTCTGAGGAGAAGGAACCTTTCTGAAGTACTATTTCATTTTTGGACAAGTATAATTCTTTCCTATTACTTTGAGCTAAAATGCTTCTTTGAAACTTCTATCTATTGCTTGTAGTCTAGGCATTTAGGTTGTGCAGTGGATAGATTGGACCTGTCAGGGAGACCTGAATTCAAATATAGCCTCTGATATAAGAGGAATGAAATTCTGTAACTTATTTAATTACTCGGCCTCAGTTTTCACATCTGTAAATGGAGATCATAATAGATTATATTAATCAAGTATATTTTAAGATTAAAATGAGAAAATACTTGCACAAAACTTTGCAACCTGAAACCACTAAATAAATACTAGCTATTATGGACCAAGCAAAGTCTAAATTAGTTTTTTTCTTGACAGTCCTGAGAATACTTGAAGAAAGTAATTATGTCTCCACTATATATTCTTTTCTTCTAGGGTAAACATCACCATTCCTTTGGACTAATGATCCATAGACTTTTTAACTCAGTTGCGCTTGTCCCACATTATTATGTATTATATGATATGTCATAATTCCCTATTAGAACATAAACCTCATGAGGTCAGAGCTGATGTCTTACCTAAATGTTTTATCTCCTTCTGGGACACCACTGTGTTCTGTACCCATTAGAGAATTTATAAATATTTGTGGAATTGAATGAATCAATATCATATAAAGGTCAAACAATAATTATATTTGTCCCTTTTGGACCTTGCTTATAATGGAAAGGATCATAAATCGTGCCTGTAGCCTGCTCCTGTTGAATTACCTTGAATGGTAGAGACAGAATACACAATGGAAAGAACATTGGCATTAGATTGGTCTCATAACTCACTTTTATCATTTAATGCCTGTGTCTCAACTGAGAATTCTACTTAATCCCCCTGGGACTCAGTTTACTCACCTTGTAAATAAGCAAGTTGGACTAGATAGCCTCTAAGATCCCTTCTACCTTTAAATCTGATGATTGGCATTAGACAAAAGAGCATATAACTCGGAGCTAGAAGACACTTTAGAACTCATGTAGCAGAGCAAGTATGTTTTACAGAATAGCATATTGAATGTCAGAGAAATTAAGTGACTATACAAAATGTGAACACTTTATGATTGGCAGTGAGAATCTGAACCAAGGTTCTGCTACTTAAAATTCAGTGTTCTCTCTGCTATACCAGCTTTTTAAAAAAAAATTCTCATGTACTTAAGACTTTGTTTAGAAGGAGAGAACAAAGCAATATTCTTCCTCTTCTAGGTGTCTTCTTGGAAGCCATTTGTGGGGAGTCTTGTTCCTCCTGAGAATATAGTTTATTGACTCAAAAGAGCAGTAACTTAATTAACAGGAGAAGTGAAGCCTACTGCATAATTAACAAGACATTTACCTAAAATCAATAATCTAATTGCCCCACCTAGGTAGGGGACAGTGTTTATCCTATTGAAAACAATTCATTTCTATCTACATGTTAACAAGGTGATTGGTGGTTTGTTTAAGACACTAACCTGATCTGTAAAGTGATAATTTATTGAGTAATCAATTAATCTTTTTAGCATTGCAAATGGAAGTGGATAATGAATACTTACAAGTAGAGATCTGCATATGAAAGTTCAAAGGTAGCTGATTCTTCTTTCTAAAATGGAAATTATACTCAAACCTCCATTAAACTAAAAGGAGATAGGAAATGCTTACCTTTACTAAAACCCAAGAACAAATAATGTACTCAGAATTTGGAACATACTAATTTAGAAATATTTCTTGTTATTTTAAAAGATTTTCCTTTTTCACAGATTAGAATTATTCCATTCCAATATTATATATTCACATCCAGTACCTCAGTGGTCTTCAAAAACTTGAAAATGTTTCAGTTAAAAAGCAAAAACAAATAAATTAATCTTGGGTCAAGTGTCAATTCCAAAAGATTTAAAGATCAGGTTTAATTCAGATAAGGATGCCCAATTCTGTATGGTTAACCTAAGTTTATCCATTCTCTTGAATATAATTGGTGATAGTGTTTCCTCGGATCAATAGGAACTTCCTGTTAGATCATTCTCATGGACATGGACATATTCTCATGGTACACTATAACTTCTCCTGCAGCTTTTATCCATGGGAATTTGTTATTTAAAGCAATTGGGCCAAAATATGCCAGGTCAGAGGCAGGCAAATATCTATATATAGGAAATAAGGGATTTTTTTGTTTGCTTGTGTTATCACCATCACTAAATATATAACTAAAAGCAATTGATTGATCTCTACATAGAATCAAAAGAAATAAAATTATGAATTTCAGAGACAAAAAAGCTAGATTTTTAAAGATCACAGTATATAGAATGCCCCCAAATTCTTAGTCCAGTTTAAAGTTAGTGCTTAAATTCAATTTTTAGCTAGTGTTTAAAACTGCATTAAGACCTTTGGGATTGGGTGCAGTAGATAGAGCACCAGTCCTGAAGTCAGGAGTACATGAGTTCAAATGTGACTCCATACACTTAATAATTACTTAGCTATGTGGCCTTGGGCAAGCCACTTAACTGCATTGCCTTGCAAAACCTAAAAAAAAAAAAAAAAAAAAAAAGACTTTTGGGACATACTATGTCTATTGCTATCTGCATTCCAGATCTATTAGGAGGAAAAATCTTTATAAACCTAAAAATATTATAGAAATTGGATTTATCATTATTATTATTATTATTATTATTATTATTATGTCCTCATGGGGGGGGATGTGCTTTGCAAGGCAATGGGGCTAATTGACTTTCCCAATGTAACACAGCTAGTGATTATTTAGTGTCTTAGGCCACATTTGAATTCAGATCCTCCTGACTCCAGGGCCAGTGCTCTAGCTACTACCCCACCTAGCTTACCATATCCTCACTTTCTTGATAGAGCTCAGAGAGAAATAGTCCCAAGATAAATTTTGTTATTACTTTTCTAATTTTTATTCTTTGATATTAATATTTTATATTCTAAATTATATTATTTTCATGTACTCTATTGACTATTAAACATTAATAGATTGTGACTTTTGCAATTGAGTAACAATATTAGGTTCCACACTCATATTCTATGGGCTCATTGAGAGTATGGCAGAGCTCAACCTGACTTTTATCTAATTACTTCTTTACCTCTCTCTCTCTCTCTCTATCTTCTACTATTTCTCTATAATTTGAAATGTTTTGTTCGATGTAATTCAAAGATTATAAATATTTGGAATAACTATTTAAAGATAGCAAGTTTCTGATACATAATTCTGGACAACAGGATATGTCTTTCTAATTATTTTTGTAGTTGTTTAATTTTTGAAGCTAGAAATAGTATGATAAACAGTTTCTAATGTATCCTGAAATAATTCACATTGATCATTAAGTCCAGTCCCATTAAGGATAACTATCTGTAATTTTTTTGGCAATAGCATAATCTGGAATTGTCATCATAAAGGCAGTTCAACAAATAAATCATTCCATTCTGCCATTTGATATACATTTATCTATTGACATGTATTAACTGAGTTCATCTTGGATACTCTTCATCCTTGAAGATTACTTAATGGAATTCTCATCTTGAAAGTACTAGGTCTTCAAGCACATCATATCTTTTCATTTCTCACCAGGTGGAACTCTAGACTTTTCCATCATGACCTCCCCTCTAGATCACTTCCCTACTGTCCCTTTTCAGCTTCTTTTTGACTGTTGTCTTTCTCCTTTAGAATATAAGCTCCTGGGTGGCTAGGTGGTACAGTGGATAGAGCACCAGCCTTGGAGTCAGGAGAACTTGAATTCAAATTTGGCCTTAGACAATAATTACCTAACTGTGTAAACTTGGACAAGTCAGTTAACTCAATTGCCATTGCAAAAAAAAATAGAATGTAAGCTCCTTATGGGCAGGAATTGTATCTCTTTTTGTATTTCTATTTATATTCCCAGCACTTAGTACAGTATCTGGAATATAATAAGCACTTTGTACATACTTGTTAGTTGACTGACTGACTTACAGATGATGTTTTGGGAAGATAATATTGCACAATAGAAAGGATATTCATTTACCACTTCTACAAGATTTGTTCATATTTAAATAAAAATTCTCACATGGTGGCATACAAAAGAACAGTAGAAAATGAAGATAGAAATCTGTAGTGCTCATGATGAAAATGAAATCATAATTTTAACCTATGATAGTTTTTTAATAATTGTTCTAATGTAGAAAAACTCTCTGCTGTGTGTGTATATATATAAACACATATGCCAATTATGAATAATAATAGCTCTCACTTATTTAGCACTCATATGGCTACAAAGTACTATCATTTACCTAATTTAATTTGATTCTCCAAACATATTCAATTTAATTCAACAAGCATTTAAGTGCCTCTATGGCCTGCTACTGGGCTAGGTACTGGGTATACAAAATCAAAGCAGTGTCTATCCTCAGGGAAGAGAGATTGCAAACATTTTACAAAGGCAGAAATAGCCTCAGTGACCAAGGTTAAACCATTAGAAATTATAGACCTAGGACTTCTGCCTCCAAATGCAATAGGGATTCCCCCCATTATACCAAAATGCCCATGATCTATGAAGTCTTTAATGAAATCAATAAGTCTAGAGAGCAGTCGCCAGAAATCCTCATAGTTATTTTCACTTATGTTAGCTTTACAAAAACAAAAACAAAAACATTAATACTTTAGATTGAACAAGCTGTCACTGAGTCAATTTTTAGGAGCCCATTAAAAGCTTTAGATAACTATATGACGTAATGAGCATTTAAATTAAGATTGTGTATTCCTTTCCAAAATTAGGTTTTTATAAATTTTTAACGGTGAAGTTATGGTAAAAACAGGTCACTGTGTATTTTTTGATGCTTAAATTTTATATCACATCATACTTGTTGCAGGAAGAACAATGAAAACTAAAATAGAGTCCATTCTTAAAATTCATTTTCACTGAGGCTGTTTCTTAAGAAGTTTCTTTTCAGATCATCACAAGAAGTGTACTTGACATATTTCATATTGTTTTCTAACATTATTTAAAATATTTAAATACTCGAATCAGAGTGGGAGTCCTTTTTAAGCAGAAGGTCCCTTGCTATCTCGTTGGATTTTGAATGTACCTCTTTTAAAGTATTGTACTATTATTCACTGTATGATTTTTTCCCCTTATTTTAAAATATGTGCTAAATGGAATACACTAATGGTGTGAGGCATATTTTCTCACTTAAGAGAGTTGATTAGCAGTTCAGAATTTTTTATATGATTAGAGTGACATCTTTGCTCTGGATACCAACAGAACCAAAACTGATCAGGTATTATCTCAGGAAATAGAATGAAACCTGGTTTATTTATAACAAAAGTCAGGAAAGAACTCCCCTTTAAAATAGCTCTTTGAAAACATATTGAAATGCTGTTGCTACAACTCCAATTTCATTCACTTTGACCTTCTTTGATAGAAAAACACTGAGAATATCCTTGAAATACTTCAAGCTTATCCCTAATACTACTGTGTCAATGATATTATAACATTTTAAGGGGTGGGTGGGAGGAGTGGTCCATGAAATTTACCTAGAGGGTGCTGGGAGTTACTCCAAGTATTACCTATTTAAAAAATGTCAATATGAACAAAATAGAATTTTAACTTCATCTTGCTTAATAGCTAATATTATTCTGTTTCTAATGATAGAAATATTATTTCTTTTTTGCCTTGAGTATTCTGGTATATTTATGCAGTTTTGTTTTTAACCCTTTACAAGTTTAGGTTCTTCTCAGTACTTCTTTCACTTCACAAGACTTTAACCATTTGCACACATAAAAAAATCCCAGCTAATCTTTTCAAATTAGCACAGCCCTAACTCTGGAGATTCTCATTAGATGTGCGGCTGAGATTGATCAGATCTCATTTGCCTAATATGGGGCCTAACTTTGGGCGTCTGGCCCTTGCAGTAGGGGGTAAGAGAGAATGGGAAGATGTCTTTTGTCATTGCTATGCAGGCTCACTAATTTGCTCCGCCTAATAAAATTACAAATGAACACAGCTTTGCTCGCATTGCCTTTATAGGTTATAATAACCTTGGTCCCCCATAACCTCCCGCTAGCTGAATTAATCAGATCATATTAATATTTCTTCTTACTTTCTTTTAACTGGTTCTTCTCTTAATTAAAGGGGCCAAAGATGTAAACAGGGTAGGTGACTAGAAACATGGCGTCAGGTTATAAACAAGGCTCATTAAAAAGATGGATGTGCCGGCAGACTGCAAAAATTGCTTACTCCGCAAGTGTACATTTTGTAATTTCCTGACGACTAAAAGGACTAATGCCAGATTCTACCCCCCTGTTTTTTTTTACATGTATAAAAGATGATAATTTTTGAATACTGGGGGTGGGGATGGCAACCCTGAACAACCTATTCATCAACCAGAATAAGGTCACTCACATTACAAGACTCCTCTCCCCCCTTACCCACAAACCTCCAAATGCAAAAAACATATCCATAAAATGAATCCCCCAAAAGAAATATAGAGATACAGGAAATGTGTTACATCAAATTTTTTAAATCTGTTTTATATCTAAAGATACATAGCTAAGAAAACTATTAATATGTAGTAAATTTAGTATTAAAGTAAAAAAATGACTTTTTTTGTCTCTTTCATGTATATTCAAGGATATGCTAAATGCATATTCCTGCCCATGCCTATATAGGAGATAGAATGTAGATATAAAGAGATATGCAACTGATCTCAAATGTTAAACACAGGCAGCCCATCCCAAGGAAGTTTTCGGTTGATGATTCATGAAGTTCTAAGAACATCATAGTATATCACCAAAAAGGATCCATAATGCAGTTTTAATTTACACATGTGCTACATCTACGTAAATATTTGAATCAACTCATACATTGACTACACTGAATGCATGTACGATAATGCAAAACATATGTAGCTATAGACACATGTATACATACAATCTTGTGATCTATTTATATACTTTTTAAGGACTTCAGTTCATGTTCTAATCTATTATAGAAACTTTCATCATCATTCATTTAAAGAGAAGAAAGCAAAGGTAATTCTTCCCTCCACTCCCTTTACCAATTACTAGTGAGGACCAAACCCCTGATTTCCCATCTTTCTTTATCCCATCTCAACAAGAGGGAAAGTCATTCTGACAGGATGATGCACAGCATGACCAGGCAGGACCTCTTTCCTTCATGAATAAATTAGAGATGAAAGTTTAACTTATCCCTTTGCATTTTTATGGAGGGACTTCATCCTAATTTACCTAAATGCTTTGAACAGAATGTAAGAAAATTGTAAGAGTCAAATGTGGAAAGGTTAAAATCTGTGTTTAAATTGAAGGATATTTTAACAAGCACAACACATGAGTACTTGTAACTGATCAATACCTATGTGCAAGTATACACACATGTGCACATATTGGTATATATTACATGCATATAATATATCAGAATATGTCTTACATATAAACATAATATGCAAGCATACTTAATTGCATATACCTGATTGCACATAATGCACAAAACACAATATAATGATAACTATTAGCTATAGTGTATACTATATACATACATATAATGGTAGGTTGAATTCTCTCTAGTTTAAACATCTATGACATAACAACTTTTCCCTTAGCAAATAGTACTGTCTACTTCTAGACTTTTTAAAGTTTTACTATGGTCCCTGAAAAAAAAAGTTCTGTTTAAGATATTTTTCTTATTGGGGCTCAATTTTGGTGGGAATGTTATTTTTACAGAGCTGCTTTGTGATTTAGTTCAGTAAACAACATCTTTCAATGGGTTCTTCACTGGCAAGTTTTTAATGCTCGGAAAACATCATAAGAGACGTTATTAGATTTTTTTCATATCGGATCAAAATGATTGACTAAAAACATTTGGACTCCTACTTCTGGCATGTGTCCCTTTACCTGATATTTCAAAAGCCAGAGATGGTTCTGCATGGCTCAAGACTTTAATAAGATACCTTCCTACAAGAAAAAAATAGCAAATTGGCATGTGGAATCACTTTATGGGTATTTCAAATATGTCATGTTTGTGAAACTTTGATTTCAGTAATGTAATTGACAATGCCACCCATGAGTGAATTATGAACTCTGTTCATTTTGAAATAATGCATTTTATCAGAAGTCATTCAGAGACTAACAACTATTTTCCTGGCTAGTCAATGGATAGTCTTTAAGAGAATCCATTTAAAGAAAGGAAAGATAAAGAACAGATTGCTAACATCATTTATGATTCTAGGGTCAAATAGGTAAAATAGTAAAAAAGAAAATTAAATTCTAATGTAGATTACTTTCAAATTTTAGTCTACATACAGGAAAACCAAGCATTTTGATTGTGTTAGCTAAAAATATAATATCAAATATGAAGAAGAGGGCAGGCAAAGGATGGAGATAAATGCTTCTTCTCATTTGATTGAAACTCTGATTTCTACCTGTCCTAAAGGCCATGAAGGATCTTGAGATTGCAACTAGATGGTAGTTCATTTTTCCACACTAGAATGTCTTTTAGATTAACATGTTTTATGTGAGTTTGGTGCTAACATGAGAAAATCATAAATCAAAGACATTACTTAGCTTTTATAGATCCTCATTTTAATGCATTTATTTTTTTTAATTGGGATAGAAAGGACTAAATTACAAGACTTCATTTTTAAATACTCAAAAAAATAGGACTGAGCTGCAAGATCATTGTATTATAAGAATTTTTTCATTTTACTTTTGGAGATGTGATTTTGTGCTGAGAAGACAGAAGTTTTTTGTCATTTTAGCAACAACCCACAATAAATGCTTTGATAAATGTTCTAAAAAATTAACAAATTGTGTATACAGTACACCATTTATATTAATCTAAAGCTCAATGTTTTCATATAGTTCAATAGGCTGACAAAGTATATTTTGTTTCAGGGCTAAAATTCTTTTCCTTCTCTTTGGATCATTTTTCTAAAATGAACTGGCTCCCTCTTCCCCTCCCACCATTTGTTGTTAGAGGAGTGTAATTTCATGACCCTTTTCTTCTACTTACAACTTCCTTCAAACAAAAGGACACAATAAATAAACAGAGGAGATAAGTTTCTTTTTCCACTTTTTTTTGCTTCCCTTAAACAGCCAAAAATACTTAGCCCTTCAAATATTCTTCTACATTAGTATCCACATTGATGCTTTGAAGCTAGCATACAATATAATAATAAATTCTAAATCAGGTCCAAACTGCAATATGTGTATTGATATACGTATTTTCTCACATTTTTGGCGAACCTATCTTGCTGACTATACTGATGAAGGTTGCAAGTAATTGTGTACGCATTTCTGTGAAAGATAAATGGCTCGCCTTCCCAAGGACACTTGGCCAGGCCGTATTCATGAATATCTGTGTGTGTGTGTGTGTGTGTGTGTGTGTGTGTGTGTGTGTGTGTGTAAGCGTGTGCGTATAACTGTTTTTTGAAGACCTGACAAGGCATCTTGATCATTTCCTCATTTTGAGGCCTATCCACAGCCTCGCACATGGCCCCCCTCTCTGAAATGTTATTATTCTGTCATGAGCCCTTCTTCGGTCAGGATGTTACTTCATTTCCACCTTTTGTCTCGGCCTGAATGTGAATGATGCTCTTTCAGCAATATACAGCCGCTTAAACTCCCTGCTGCAGCCTTACATAAATATACAACACCCGTCTTGGTCTATAACTCACTTCAGGCCTGGAAAAATAGTGACTTCCTTTATTGGTCAGATTCTCTCGCAATTCCCAACAGCTGTATGTTCTCACCTCTGAGGATCCTTATCTTCAAGTTTCCATTTGTCTCAGCACTATTCCAGTGGATTGCCAATAAAAATGATTCCCATTTTTATAACCCCTGAGAACACAGGAGCTGACTTTCCAAAGAAACCCATCCCCCACACACCAAATAAACAAATAAACAAAGCCCCCTGTACAACTTACCCAAAGACAAGCTTTGCCTTTAGAAGTTACTTTCAGAAGGTGGGAGGGAGAGAGAGAGAGAAAGAGAGACAGAGAAACAGAGAGAAGGGTGGGGAGAGAGAGAGAGAGAGAGAGAGAGAGAGAGAGAGAGAGAGAGAGAGAGAGAGAGAGACCTAAACTCAACTCATTGAGTATACAAGAAGATCAATATATTTTAAACAAAATGAAAAGGAAGATATGACTGACTCCTCTGAATAGTATGAGTTTATATGTATTCAGTTTCTATATCAGATATATACACTCATGTTAAGATGATCTATGCCTCATACACACCCTTGATGTACATATAATAGTGTCTGTTTTGACTTTTCTTTCATTTAATTTCTTTCCCCATGTCTTTGAACTGAAGGTGATTTTAAAACATAGGTATCTTCTTTTAGATTCCATTTTGTTACTTTCAAGCCTTCATGGTAAACATGTGGAAAGCAAAAGGTTTTTAAATAACAATTCTCTGAAGAATGGGAGCAGGGTTGGTTAGAATCGGTGCCGTGAATATGTGTATTGTGACTCCTTTACTGAATGAAAAGATAGGAATATTAAATATTCATGTGACAAAGCTATACTTAAAAAAAAGATGTAAACACTAGAAATAGGGAAATTTGCCAGGTTAAAGCCAGCTATATCATTTGATTTTATTACCACACAACTGTTTACTGAGAAAAGATAGATGATTGCTTATATACCGTATATGTTATCATAAGAGCTTGCTTGGGAGCTTTTCATGTAGAAAAGACTGACAATTGCTACAATCCTATGCAAAACTCTGGCTTGGGGAGCTGTTTTTCCTCTTCTCCTTTCTCCGTCCATCACACTGAAGCATTAAATCTTTTGGAAAAGTAAACTGGCAGAGTCAGTATATTAGAACTATCCCTGAAGACAGCAACTAAATAAACTCAAATGATTCAGGCTTTTATCCAGTGTCCAAAACCTGAGTCATTTGAAGACTCATCCTCCTCTTCCTCTAGTTGATCTTGGGCTCAGATGTAACTCTCTCCTCTCTCTCTGTCTCTGTCTCTGTCTCTGTCTCTGTCTCTCTCTCTCTCATCTCTCTATCTCTCTGTCTCTCTCTCTGTCTCTGTCTCTCTGTCTCCCTCTGTTTCTCTGTTTCTCTCTCTCTCTCTCTCTCTCTCTCTCTCTCTCTCTCTCTCTCTCTCTCTCTCTCTCTCTCTCTCTCATCTCCCTGTCTCTTTGTGACTGTCTGTCTCTATCTCTTTGTGTGTCTCTGCCTGTCTCTGTCTCTCTGTCTTTTTGTGTGCCTCCCTCTCTTCCTGCCCCACCTACTACTACTACTACTACTACTACTACTAGTACTACTACTACTACACACACACACAGACACACAGACACACAGACACACAGACACACAGACACACACACACACACACACACACACACACACACACACACACACGTTTTTTTCTTTTACTGTTTCAACTAGGAGAGAATTCCCTGAAAAGGTCCATCTGACTGGAAGATGATTAGCATCTAACTGCCAACACTTTTGAAGGAAGCCAGGAGTCTTCTTTTGCCCATTACCTCAAGCAGCTGTTGGGAAAATGCAACATTTTCTTAGGGTCAAATGTTCTACTTGTCAGCAGCAAAATTTTTCTTCTTGATGGACTCCTGCTCTAAATGAAATGTTACAAAATAATTTTTATAAAAGCTTTTAGAAAAGAGACTTGAAGCTATTTTATTTATCTGACGATTATGAGCACTGTAAAACATGTTGTTTCACATTGTAACATAAGCTCCCTTTTTAAAGTTCGCCTGGAGTATTTGTAATTGTTATCAGGCCCAGATGTATCTGAGTGTCAGCATGAAGCACTAAGAGTTTGCTCAGATGTACAGAATGTAATTAGCTCAAAGCCCTGTGAGCAAAGTTTGTAGTGGAAGTGCAGATTGATAATAAAAGCCCCAACCCATACCCCAAAACCTCTCCCCTGAATAAAAGCAAAGAACCAATCCTGTTGTTAATAGTGCTAAAGTTGTTTTTGATGAAGCATATTTGTAACAAAAGTTAATACATCTTAAAATGACTTGATTTCAACTGAATGGAAGTTAGTTGGACAGCTAAAGCCCTTTAGGTATCTTTGTGGATAGAGGAGTGAGCCTAAAGTAAAGAACAACTGAGTTCAGATTCAGTCCTAAAAACTTACTAGTATCATTTAATACTGTTTGCCTCAGTTTCTTCAGCTGTAAAATGAGCTGGAGAAAATCATGCCAAAATAAAAGAAACTCTCAAAAGGGGCCACAAAGACTTGGGCACAATTGAAATGAACAGCAAAAATAGGATGAATGGTAGCCAGAATCTAAGTAGTCCTAAATGGCCTACCTGAACTGCAAATGGATTACTTTCACATTTTATCCCTCAGTTTCTCCTCTCTCCTTTTTGCTATCATTCTATTTAATTCTTAGAAGTAGATTTTTCATTTTATAGACCATATATATGTATATGGTCTATATGCACCCTCTCAACCTGAAGAATCAGTATTCCTATCTTTCCATTAATCTTTTATTCTGTATATTCCTCACCAGGCTATACTCTTGACTTTTTCCATTTTGCCCAAGAAGGCTCTTCAGTCTTGGAATTCACATCATCTCTGAAATACCTTCTATTTCTGTGACTTCTACCCGTTTGGATGATTCCTTCCAGTATTTTCATATAAGAAGAGTGCCCATGTTAGCTTTTTCTTCATTTGTTAAAAGGTTACATTCTGGAGTTCCTCATCATGCCACCCATACTGGGTAGCTTTTTCTTCATCATTGTTTTCTGGCTTCCTTTTATTATTTCCCCTTTTATAATATATACTCCTTGGGTAGGGTCTGACTTTAATTGTGCTTGTACAGGCATACCTTGTTTTACTGGATTTCACTTTATTATACTTTACAGAAGAAACTTCAGGTCTTTTGTTTGTTTTGCAAATTGAAGGTTTATGGCAACCCTGAATTAAGCAACTCTCCATCAGTGCCATTTCCCCAATAAAATGTACTTAAATCTTATCTCTGTGTCACATTTTGTTAATTCTCATAATATTCCATAGTTTTTTCTTATTATTATTATTATATTTCTTATGGTAATCTGTAATAAGTGATCTATGATGTAACTATTGTCATTATGTAGGGGCACCATGAAATACAACCATAATAGGACTGTGAATTAATAAATGTAGGTATTCAGACTGCTTCACTGACTGGATGTCCATCCATCTCTCTATCTTTCCTTGGGCCTCTTCGTTAACCACAATATTGAAGAATATCACATAAAATTAATTGATAAAGGCAGGGTTGAGAGGATTGGCTCCAATTTTGAAAGAAATTCTACTGTAGTTAAAATGCTATCAAACAGGATCACATGGTACAGAGAAATCTTTCATGAAAGGAAGAGTCAATGTGGCAAATTTCACCATTATCTTATTTAAGAAATTGCCATAGTCAACCCATATTTCAACAACCACTACCCTGATCAGTTAGCAGCCATCAACATCGAGACAAGTCCCTTCACCAGAATAAAGATTACTATCTGCTGAAGGTTCAGATCATGGTTAGTATTTTTTTTAGGAATAAAGTATTTTTAAATTCAAGTATGTATATATATATATATATATTATAAAACTAATGCAAACTTAATAGACTACAATAAAGCATAAATATAACTTTTATATAAACTGAGAAACCAAAATATTTGTCACTTACTTTATTGTAATATTTGCTTTATTATAGTGATCTGGAATCAAATCCACAAAATCTTTTGGGGAATGCCTATAATTTTATTTCCGGTGGTTAGCACAGTGATTTGCACATAGTAAGCACTTTATACATGATTGTTGACTGATCCTTTTAATGAAATCCTTTTAATACCAGAGAAATATTTGGGCTGTCCATTTATCCTGTTTCATACTTAACTTCAAAACCAGCTCAATTCTACTTCTTCATTATATACATTCTTCCTGGCAACTTTTATATTATTTATCATATCTAAGATATCATTGGTAATATCAGGCAGCCTGCTTGTACAGATATGAAGATATAAAAAGATATGGCAATATTTCTCTCCATCCCCTCTTTGGATCAACTCGAAGGTGTTTTGTTCTGTTTTGGTTCTTAATGGAGAATGTACTCTTTCATAATGTGTACTCAGAGAGTATCAGTGATAGAATCTTGGCCTTTAAAAGAGGTCTTTGTGTCGGGAAGTAGCATTGAATTCTTCAAAAGAAATTTTGCAGTTTTACAAATGTTATTGAGGTTTATTCCCTCAATTCAAGTCTAGATTTGACATTTTGTCCATTGGTAATGCAAACCCATATGTACTATGGGTTGCCCATTCAATTGTATATGGAAAATATATATTGGTTTTTCTTGTTTTTTCTCATATGTAAAAATTTCTCAAAGTTTATTTAGAAGGTCCTACAATGTTTCGATGTAATCAACACAATAGTACCTGTATACCCGAAGGGATATCCATTGAACTTCTCTGTCAATGGAGAGTCTCTCTTTTATTTTGACTTGACTTGGTCCAGGGCATCCTCTATATCAAATATAAATTGCTAGAAAGTGTCTTAGAAGCTTTAGAAAGTTGATAAGCATTAATTTTTAATTGATAGACCCATGAAAATGGGATTCAGTTCAATTTTCCAAACATTCATTACTTCTTAATACATGCAAACTGCTGTATTAGGCTTAGGTTGAACATATAAAAGTAAGTTTTTGTTCTCAAATAGTTTACTTTCTCCTGGAATGATATGCAGAGAAGTAAATGAAGTGTATGCAAATAAAATATAAGGTCATTTCTGGTGTGGGAGAACACTCTTATTTAGGGTTTTCAGGGAAGTTGTTATTCCCCAGGTGACACCTGAACTGAGTCTTGATAAAAGCAAGGAATTTTAAGGGCTAGAGGAAAGGAGTGATCGAGAGTATAAAGAATGGTAAACAGTTTCTTTAAATGGAGGCAGTGGAATGTTTCATTTGGGGAAGTAGCAAGGATACTGATTTGTCTGATTTGGAGAGTATGTGACATTTGTTTCATGAAAAATAAGTGACTCCTTTAAAAAAGTAACAAATTTTATATAAAACTAAACCAAAGAAATGTAGAATTCTTTGAGAAAGACAGGCTGAAATCATAAACCAGAACCAAAGTAATTTGATCCAAGACATTAAATTAATACTTCTTTAATTTCAAATACAAATTTAACATCCCACTCCACCCTTATCTCAGTGACTTCACTTCCCAAACCATATCCACATAGAATGGACAGATCCTCAAAGGGTAATTGTTTACCTTCCCTCAAAGGGTTCTGTCATCAGAGTAAAGACTGAGGGGCTTTAGTTCCTTCCTGGGGAGAATGGACTCAAATTTGAAACACAGAGATCTATAAATACACCTGCAAGGAACAGCTAGGATCTGAGTTGTACCTTGAATTCCTATGCCCAGGAGTATTTTCTCCCTTCCCAAAGTCTCCACAAAATATTCTTCAATCCAAGAACTCTCCCTTTGCTCATTTAGGCTAGTTCTTTATAGGATGTGGTGTTTTGGATGATGGACTAACACTGTTAAGCTGGATCAAGCAGGTTATTTGAAAACTGAGGCTCTGTCATTGATGAAATGAAGCTACCCATATACTCTGTTATTAACTATCTCTTCTATCTATTCAAAGCTTACAAGAGCCTAACCTGAACAACTTGTCCTTTCATACTGTGACATACAAAAGGAATGAAAATATAAGATATATAAGAAGTCCAGGCATCTTGTGTTCATAAATACATGGTAATGGGTTGAAAGATAATCATAGACATGGCTTCTTTACCTGGTAGCCCATAATAATGCTCATTTGAGAGCTTTTAGGGAATGAAAAAGTAATAATAGTACCACAATGGGGGTATATTAATCCTTTGTATCTTAACACTATTCTGACTCTTTCATTAATCTTTCCAGCTCTAAAGCTAACCATTATTTATCTCCATACAATAACAACCTATCTGATATTATATCTAAAATAAGTCTCTCCAGAGTTCCACATGTTGACATGAAACTCACCATCAAATGTTGTGCATACTCTAAAGACTGAATCCTTATTGACCAGTTCCCCTTGCATAAAAAGCATATTAGCCAAACACTATGAGGGATAGAAAGATTCTAAGTCCATTCCAATTCTTTACACTACTTAGAATCATGTAACATGGTCAGCCAGATATCATCTACTGAGTTTTTTCTTTTGCCTTCTGAGTTTTCCTTCTCTAATCTGGAATTTTATTCTCTTTTTTTGCTGGAACCTTTTGCTCTTCCCAACCTTTTAATGTAAGGAAAAGTCACCTCTTTGGCAATCCTACTTCTGTAGTTTTTGTGACCACCTCAATGTCATTCCTCTAATATTTTCTTTTCCAGGAGTGACATCTTGGGTTGCCTACAGAATGTAACTATCAAAATACCCCATTATTAAAGTAAACTTTCAGCATGTTCAGAATTGAGCTGATATTCTTTATTCCAATACCTTTTTTTCTGATATCTATTATTTCTGTCTGTGGTATGTCTTTGCCTAGTCTCCCATGTTGGAAATTTTGTGAACATTTCTGTTTCTTCATTTTCTCACATCTCTCATAACTATTCAGTTACCAGTTCCTCTTGATTCCACCTCTGACACATCTTTCATTCTTTTTCTTCTCCATTCTTTTGGTTTCCATTCAACTACAGGTCAATTCTAGACTATTATTGCCTAGATTAAGAAAGTATCTTATCTGAATATTGTATCTTTATCATTGAATATCACAATGCATTGCTCTTAGTAGGTATTTAATCAATACATTTGAAAGAATTAAGTAATTAATGATGAAAAAGTTCATTTCTCCTTCAGGAATTTTTCTATCTAGTAGGACAGATAAGAGATATAACAAATTTGATCATATGATAGATACATATGAAAGGAAAACTATACAAGTCAAAAAAGTTTGAGTTGAGTAAATTATAGGGAAGTAGCAGTTACAGAGCAGTGCTTCATTGGACCTTGAAAGAAAATAAGGATTTTAAAAGGTAAAAGTGAAGGGTGGAGTGGGTAAAAGAAAAGGAAATGAATTTTAAGTATGGATTATAATACTAACATCTGTGGAGAGAAAGGGGAAAAAAGTTCAAGGATTGGTGAATAATTTAAAAATAGCATAGCATGTATGAAAAAGACAAGTGTGATTGTTTAAGACTATTTGTGGAGATTCTTGAATATCAGTTTGATTTTTGACTTTATTTGATAAACAATGGGTAGTCTAGAAGGATTTTGGATTGAGAAGTGGGAAGGATATGTGTAAGGAAACACTGGAGGTTATACTTCAATTATAATAGTAGTCCAAATGGAAAGGATAGGAAAGAAATAAGACACAATATAAAGTCAGAATCTATAGAACTAAGCAGCATTTTGGAGGAAGGCAAGCAGGAATCATATATTAAATAGATTAAATTTCAGTCCTAGGTTGCTTGAAGAATACACCATTAACCAAAATAGAGATAATGATACTAAATACATTTACTAGACCTGGTTGTATAGCTATTAAAGGCTTAGGCTCATAATTCTATTCAGAAAAAAGAAAAGTCAAAATAAAAGTATGTTGGTCATATACAATATAGTACACATTGGATGAAGGCAGAATAATTCCTTCCTGACCCTTGCAGGAAATCAGTTTATGCCCTGAAGCATGAAATTTGATTGTAATTATTTTAGCTTGCACAGCTACATATGTTATTGATGATCTTTCCTAAAAATCACCAGCCTTTTAAAAATCCTGCCACAGTACTTGACTCAATGACCTGTAAGGTATACATAATAGAAAATAAATCATGCAAGGATTCTCTATTGATTCTTCCTTAGAAACCCACTTTTCTTGAGCAGCTAAGCACTAACATGTTATATAATAAAAGTACATGAAAGTGGATTATCACTATTAGTTTTTAAACATTTGTAAAGTCCAACTGTAAACACACTAAACTGTATGCAGTGAAATCTAAGGCTTATGGGAAAACTCTAAAGTAGACACATTTTTCTAATATCTTCCACCTAAATCTATGCAGATAGAGTGAAAGAGAATTAGGATGATAATCAATCATCTTGGAAATCTCCAGTCTTGCAGATAAGAATAATAAAAGTTGTGTTGATGATTTTAATTGTTAACAATTTAAATATTATTTCAATTAAATGAAATGTAGAATTCTACTGCATTTTGTCTTGCACAGAGATAACCCTATTGTGTGAAGAGAAAGCAGTACCATTCTGTGAGTTCATCTCCCTTTACTTTGGGTATCTATGGCATAGTTTTCCACATTATTTTAAAAATCAGACCTTTGCCTTATTTTGTTAAAAAAATTCATTTAAGTGTGAAAAGTTAAAGAAAGAAGACTTTATAAATCTTCAGTTATGCATTTCTATATGATTTCTTTGCTAGAAGACATGTGTTTCCAATGAGACTTAGTTTAAAATAATTGAATAATTGTTGAATTCATTATTAAATTACATAAATAATTAAAATAATTAATTCTAAATTAGAACAAATTTGACACAAGATCTTCCTCAAAGGGGTTTCACCAAGGATCTGGAATGATTTTATGTTCCAAAGAGGTGGGATACAATGCAATTGGCATAAATTGTTCATTCTTACAATGAAATTATTAGACTCATCTATTAAACTTCAATCAATCAATAAATAAGCAATTATTAAATTCTTACTATGCGCTAGGCACATAATTATTCAATTGTTGATTCTGTTCATGTGGCTCTCATATTTGAACTCCTTTCCCTCCTTTTATCCCAAACTCCAGGTAGACATTTCCAATTGACTACTAGAATCTCTACCTGGATTTTCTACCAGTACTTGCAATTCAACTTAGCATCCTTCCCCCAAAATCCACTGTGTCTTTGAACTTCCTTATTTATGATGACCACCTTTCTTTCAGTTAGCCAGACTCCTTTACCTCCTTTTCTGAAATCTTCTCAAGTGTGGAATTGATACCTAGAGATGCTACAATTTCCAAAATATTTCATACTCATCTTCTTATTTGCTGAAGATCTTATTATCTCTTATTGTGCTCTAATTTCCAGACTGACGTCCCTTTATCCAGCTTTTAACCTTCCCTATATATCTTCAATTCTCTTCACAGATTAAACTACTTCTGACCCCCAATACTCCTTTTGGGGGACTTGGCAAAGATATTGGAGTGGTGTCATTTCCTTCTCCAGTTAATTTTACAGATAAGGAAACAGAGGTACAGGGTTAAGTGACTTGCTTAGGGTCACACAGATAGTAAGATTTGAACTCAAGAAGAGGAGTCTTCCTTACCCCAACTCAGCACTCTTTCCCCTGTACCGCCTAATCATTCCCCAAATAACTCTTAGCTCCATTAATTCATATCATACATATGCTTCTTCCACAGAGCCTTACATAGTCTTTTTAGTTAGGGTCAATTTCTCTCCCTTCTCTGAACTCACAAAAATATCCATTTTAACTTCTTTAATGGTGTTAATGAATTATAGTTGTGTGTGTATGTAGATATTGTTTTTTCTATTAAATTTTACAATTTTTAAAGTGAGGACCATGTTTTATTATCTTTTGATCTTTAATGTCTAGCACAATGCCTTGCAAGTGATAGATACTCAATACAAGATGGACTGGTGGAATAGAATTATCTTCTTTGTTCCTTCATAGTAAAAAATTTCCAAAGCATACACATATGGTTTAAGTTGTGGTCCAACAATTCTGACCAATATGTCCCAAAAGGAATCTCTGCATTTATCCATCTTTTCTATGGTTTTTCTGAAGAAAATTAACACTAGCATATACATAATTCTGCACTAACTACATAGGTAAATCTCACGTACATATCATTTATGGTAGAAAGTGAACTGAAGGGGCAGCTAGATGGCACAGTAGATAAAGCACTGGCCCTGGAGTCAGGAGTACCTGGGTTCAAACCCGGTCTCAGACACTTAATAATTACCTAGCTGTTGTGGCCTTGGGCAAGCCACTTAACCCCATTTGCCTTGCAAAAACCTAAAATAAATAAATAAATAAATAAAATAAAAATAGAAAGTGAACTGAATTTAGGGTCATAAAAGGTAGAATGATATTTCAGCTCTGCAATTCATCATCTCTGCTATCTTTTTCAATCATTAATTTTCTAGATCCTCAGTTTCTTCATCTTTACCCATCACAAAATGTGGAGATTATATAAAATGAAAGGCAAGAAATTATAAGAATTTCTAAATTTTTGATACAATGATTTTTTTTTCATTCTAGCACTCTGCTTATCGTGGCAACTAACTACCTCAAGAAAAAAACAAAATGCATATTAGTTGTTTTTTTGCACCATGCTTTATAAAGCTTTACAGATATATTTCATGCACTATTACAATACAGAGATTATAAAACATATACTCATAATGATTAATATGTAGTAAAGACCGGTTTGCCCACAAATACAATGATTAACATTTCCATGAAGTTCATGAAAAAATTTTGCAAAGATAATGAAGCATTTCAACTAAAATCTTAAAAAAAAAAACCCAGCCCTTCCCATGCCTTTCATGATTACAATGATATTTTTGTGGGGGTGATTGTCATTTGCTATTTTCTCTGTTTTTCCCCATTGTCCTATAGAGTGAATATATAAGAACAATAATTAGTGAAGATATAAAATAGTATTAGATAGTGTCATATCTCTACTGTCATGGTCCTGTAGGGGGAAAAAAGTTATTTTGTAAAATGAGAGCCCAGTGTTGCAGTTCTATTGACTTTTATGTCATGTTTGTTTCAGTTTACTAGTCAAAACAAGTTTCAGAGCTCTTCCTGGTCCAGAAGGTTCAGTTTGCCTTATGAAAATGAAGCTGTCTTGTTTTCTGGTTCATAAATCATTGTCAAACTGAGCTAGATAACAGAAACAAGTCCAGATTCTCAAATGATTATTCTTTGAGATGATCTATTAAATATACAGAATACAACTTGATTTTCATAAGCCATGTTGACTTCGCAGAACTGAAACTAGAGGGGAAAAATTATCTCATAAGTGTAGTAATGAGAACTTGAAAAATATGCTACCAGGAAGGAATCTGACATGGGAGAAGGCAAAAAAGAATGGGAAGGGAAAAATTTTGGTGGGGAAGACATGATAATCCCTTTTACATAAAATATTTATGTTGCCTTATACATGATTTTCTATTTCAGAGTTTAATTATTACATTTAGTACAGGGAAATCTCTCTTTTCCCCCACCTTATAGGTAATACAAAGGGTATCCAGAAAAGAATAATTTTTCTCATCAGAGGTCTGTCATTTTCTGTTCCTTCCCACAACAAGGACTTTTCTCATACCATTAACTCTCTTTGTTGTTATTGTCTATACCTAGTAGATATTATATAAATACTTATTTTCTCCCCTTCTTAACAGACATATTATTTGTTAGAGTTCTTAAAATTTCATTCTAATGAATAATTTTAATTTTTTTTTAAATTAAGCCCTGGACTGGGAAAATATGAGCAATTTTTTAAATTCATGAATATAAAAACCCTATTAATCAAATTTTACCTCTGTTAATGTCCTACTAATCTTTTTTAGTTGTATGAAACTAGTACACAACTTTACGTTGCTGAGATAGAAATCAACTTACAATACATGATTCCAATAACCATAAAAGTGTATAATGAATAAGCATGAGAAAAATGTTTTATTTCCTCTTCAATGTTTATTTTATTTGGGGGAAAATCAATTTAAAATGTGAAAGGAATCTGTAAAAATGAACACTTTACTGATTCAGATATTACTTTATGATGTTTAGATAGCTGATTTTAAAATTAGAAATGATGAAAATACATGTATGGTAAGTATTAATCATATGTGAAAAATCATCCAGGAATATGTATAGTCTAAAAATCCCATGTCCAATTTTGATTTGAAATGGATCTATTGTAATGTTAGATTCATATCTGTGAAATGTAAGAAGCCTTCCAATATTATTTTAGCTGATGAATATTGTAGAGTCATTGACTGATAATGGTGGGAGTTATGTTAGGTATGCAAGTTAAAAAATCATGGAGGTATTTTTATTTATGTGATTAACTCAAACAGAATTTTACCTTAAATATATATATACAAATATATGTATAAATATATATACAAATATATGTGTATATATATGTATATACAAATATATGTGTATACATATATAAAAGGTGGATACATGTTACACACACATACATATATATATATATATATACACTTTATTCAAATTAATGTTCTCTTTAAATTAAATTTGGATGATTAAAATTAAGTACCAGTGTAACCAGACAATAGTTGTACAAAAAGCAAAGTTAGTTGACCAGTTTAATTTTAAAATTAAAACAAATGCAAGTGGAAATAACAATAAAATAATTTTTAATCCTCTCATTTACAAAATTACATATGTGTGTTTGTGTGTGTGTATTGTGCAAATACTCCAATACTAAGATGGAATTGTGATTCAGTGCTAGATTGAAGCTTGACAAGTTCCCACAAAATTAGAAAATATAAACTTTTGATCAGAGTTTCAGCTTGATACTGCACACAATCTATATTGCTTTGAATTAAATTAATGAATTTTGATAACTTACACACATGCACAATATAGGTAAGATAATATTAGTATAAAAGTATAAACTTTAACTTCTATAATTTAAAAATCTTTGAGTATTTTAAATAATAAACACTTTTCAGGACTACATTTAACTTGCTAATCTTTTAAAAAAATATTTGCTTTATATATTGCGAGAAGACTTAAAAGGAGCTTTCATATTAATATTAAGAATATGAGGCACTCTGCGGAAACTTTGCCTCCAAACCTGATAAGCAGTAGGCATTACTATGGACCTAGGCACATGTGATCTGTGAAGTATACATTCATTTATTTGCAGCTATTCTCCTTCATTCTATTCAACCAACCAATCAATATTTATTAAACACCTAAGCACCCTCAGTGCAGCACCAAAAGATAGTTCCTGCCTTGAAGGAACTTATAAGATAAAGAGGGAGTTTAGCCCTGACATACCATGAAGAGAAAAAAAAGACCTATTTCAGGGATTTTCTGTGGTTGTTACATAGCTCCAACAATTAGAATCTGAAAGATTTTAGAGGTTCTCACTTTGGGGGCACATATACTCAAATTTGCATGATACAAAGAAGGTCCCTGCAAAAGAATGACACACAAATGTGTGAAGTGAAAGACCTTAGTGGACCTTGAGCTTAAATTTCTCACTTCAAGTGAGAAGTTAATACCATGAGAGGGGAAATGATTTGTCAATGGTTAAACAGATAACCAAGATTTAAACTTATGATGCCAAAGTAATCAGTTAAATCAGAAAAATATTGATCTGGGTATCAAAATAACTAGTTGAGAAAGCATTTAAGTTTTCTTATAACATCTAATAGATAAAAATATTAATGAGTTATTAAAATGAATTGAGTTATTCTAACATAAAAGATGTGGGAAATTAATTAATTGATTGTCAGAAGATGTTGGTCTTAGTTCTGCTACTGCTACTAAAGAATCATGTAACTTCAGATAAGTCACCACAAAACCTCACAGGTTTTTCATTTTCAAAAATAATATATATATATATATATATTATGTGTATGTGTGTATACATATATATAACATATATTTCTTATTCTTCAGAGTACCAACATAAGAACTTGAAAGTAAACATTTCAATCACATAATAAGTTGTTCAGTCTAGAAATCACCAATCCACTAGTCTAAGTTTTCTCACCAAATTTTATCAACTTTAAAAGTAAGCTGCTTGCATTTTTTTTGTAATAGCAAAGAAGCAAGAGGAAAGCATGTACCCACTGATTTGGGAATGACTGTATAAACTGTGGTAAATGAATGTAATGGGATATTATTGCATGATAAGAAATGATGAATATGAAGAAATTTGAAAAGACTTATACGAACTGATGAAGAGTAAAATGTAGTAGCAGAACAATTTCTATAATTACCAGAAAACCAAAAGAAAACCACACTGTAAGACTTCAGAACTATGATCATTGCAATGGCCAATCGTGAAGATGAATATTATGGTGAAATCTGCCTTCTGTCTCTCAGCAGAGAGGAAAGTTCACTATAGGTGTGAAATTAGAGATACATTTTCAGACATGAATTATTTGATGATCTTTCATACTAGACTGTACTTTTTGGTATGAAAGAATCCTATAAGAGGAAAAAGTTCAATAAAAAGTGGCACTGATGTTAAAATTAGAGCATTAATAAATCAATTTCAAAAAAATAAACTGTCAAACAGTTGTTCAACTATTTTTTAAAAATAAACACCTCTGGTGAGTTTATTCTTGCTCTATATAATACACCTATCCAATTGGAGTTATATATACAAAATCAAGGACCTCTTTTTTATTAAATAAAGAAGATTCCTCAGTATACTACATTAATTTTACCTACTACAAGAAAGGTGTGAAGAAGTAAAAAGAAGAGAGCAGGATCAGATCTATACATAACTTTTGAACTGGACTATGAAAATAAACTCTAGTTTGAATATTTGAGCTGTTCTTATAGATTATTAAATAACTGAATGAGTCGTTGCAACTTTTATCCTATGTGAAAATAGATACATGGATGAGTTCAATACTATCACAACCTGAGGGATCCGTATATAGAATATTAATTATGCAATGGACCCAGTGAAATAAACGAGTTGGATAAAGGTAGTAAAATGGGATATAGGAGAATATTTTGGATTATTCCAAAGTAGGAAAAGTGAGGCAATTGTTGATTATGCAGTAACTTCAATTAATAAAATATATATTGAGAATAACATAACAATCATTATTAATAAGCTAATATATATGTGTATATATTGCTTTAAGGTTTTCATCTCATTTGATCTTCACAACAACCTTGTGATATAGAAACTGTTATTATACCTACTTTTACAATTGAAAACCTGAGACTAAGACGTTTAGTGATTTCTTAAGGGCCACACAGTTAGTGTTAAAGGCTGAATGAAACCATGTCTGACATTCCTTCTAACAGTCTCTACTGGCTTCTTCACCACAAATGAACCAAGTGCAATTTCTTACTTACATCCCTATTCTAACTTGAGAGATGGTCTTTGAGAATTGTTGTTAAATCTCCTAATTCATCCCCTTGCAATCAACCTAATAATGAGCCTGAGGGACATGAGATCATTTGAAAGGAAAAAAGAGAGTTAATGAGCTCCTAGTCTCAGGGATCACCTCATTTTATAGATGAGAGAACTGAGATCCAGAAAGTTTAAGTGACTTGTCCAATATCACTCTGGTTGTAAAGCATATCTGAATGGCCTCATTTTGCAGCTATTTGTTTGCTTGTTGTTTCCCCCAATTAGATTGTGAGTTCCTCAAGGTCAGGGACTATCTTTTGCCTCTTGTGTATTCCTCTACTTAAAACAGAACATTGTAAGTAAATACTTTTTTTGAAAAAAAGTTTATTGACTAACTGAAACAAGATAAGGAAAATGAGACTCAAGGAATTTAAATGAATTGGCCAATATCACACAGATAGTAAATATCAGAGATCAAATGTGAACCCATGATTTGGTAAGAGTAATGTTTTTTAAAATAGAAACACAGAAAAAGTGAGCAATGAAACATGTATATGATACAAGATCCAAGATAAGGAAACTAAGACCTAGAGAAGGAAAAATGACTTTGCTAAGTTTACATGGGAAGAAAGGTACAGAACAGAATTTAACCTTGGTGCTAGTATTGTGAATCAGTAGTATTCTTTTTACCCTTCCCACACTGAGTCCCAGAATTAGTCTTCATGAAAACACTCTATTTGATTCAACCTCCAAACCTGTTTCTTGATGGACTAATTGTCAGTGTGGCCAAAACCTAAAGATTTTGGTTTCCCAGAAGCTGCCCCAGTGGTTCATGGGAGTAATTCTACTTGATTGCTAGTCAGCATCCTTTATGCTTGAAACTACAGTGAGGAGTATTGATGATTAGTCCATCAAGAGACAAATTTGTATTAATCATGTTGTCGCAGTCCAATGTTGCTAAAACACTGTGGTGATTCATATGTTGAAAGCTGCTATTTCACATACTGGCACTCTGCCCAATGATCCTGGAGCATAAAGGTTCCTTGCTGATATGGTGGAAAAATCTTAAGTCTATATTATTTAAGAGCTAAACATTCCTACAGCATCCATACCACTACCAAAAGTCCTTCCAGCACCCCCTCACTCAAATCCCCCCCCAATCCAATTCACATGCTTGTCATGGCATCATCAACTCTCTGAAGTCATGGTATTCTTTGAAAATGAAGGACAGGGCGGCTAGGTGGTGCAGTGGATAGAACACTGGCCTTGGAGTCAGGAGTACCTGAGTTCAAATCTAGCCTTAGACACTTAATAATTACCTAGCCATGTGGCCTTGGGCAAGCCACTTAACCACCATTGCCTTGAAAAAAATCTAAAAAACAAAAAATGAAGGACAAACATTAGAATTTCCATTCTCTGGTACAAAATGGTTTGGTAAAGGCAAATGAGAAGGATATCTTTGCACAACCTGCCCCTTGTTATAATAAATATAATGTGCAAACCAAGCCACCATTAATTTCGTTGATGTGATCTTCGATTCTAAGGACAACTATTAATTAAATTGATTCAATCTAGTTCTAGAACTTTCCTAACTATATTTCAGGAAAATCATGTATGAGCCACTAAAGACCCCTCCAAAAACTGACAATATAATAGTCCCCAGATTCTTCATTTATCTTCCTCCTCACCCAGGAAAAAATTATCTTAGGGACATATTGATCAAATTGTCCAGTAGTCCAAGTTCTTGATCCAGTTTAAATGTTAAGAGAACAGCAAACCACAAATGAACAGTGTTTGAAAGAGGTTAATAGAGAGGGAGTGTTTATATAGATAAAGGTAAAGAGCAGTGAAGAAATAAGGTTATCATCTTGATGGCACAGGATAAACCTAAACCTTGTCAGCAAAGAAGAAATAAGAATTGTCTTACTTTATCCAGTTTGAGTATAAACATTGATCAAATTCCCCAGATATCTGGTCATCTCTGTGCCATATTTGCTTTTGCTTGCATAGACAGGGATTTTAGTTCAGCTTCTTGAAGCTTATGGGATCTTAATGTCTCTTTTTGTTTTCTATAGCTAACAGTGGGTATTAGAAGCCAGGAAGAGTAAATCCTAACCTGAAAAGATAATAAGTACAGCAACTTCTTAACCATCAATTCAGTGGTGTCTATTACTTAAATGATGGGGATCAAGTATTTTTTTTTCCTGATTCCTTATTTGACTTAGCTATTAAAACAAAACTACACTGGCCCTGGAGTCAGGAGTACCTGGGTTCAAATCTGGTCTCAGACACTTAATAATTACCTAGCTGTGTGGCCTTGGGCAAGCCACTTAACCCCATTGCCTTGAAAAAAAAAACCTAAAAAAATAACCTGAAACCTAGAAAATAAATTTAAAAACACCAAACAAGGAATATAAAATTCTGGGTCTTTAGAGTTAAATCATTCAGCTATTGGCTAAATGAGCCCTGATGTTTTAGTCTGAACCCTAGCACAGTATTAAATTGTGTGCTTGACTCTAACAATGTTCTAAGATATAAGGCCATTTGACTGAGGTCATACTTAAGATAATAAAACTCTTTCTGATGAGGTTCATTTACATATTTGTTTTCCTTGCCCTGATTCCATTTTTTGTGTAGATTTAGTACAGTTGTTTACAGTGGTGGAATTTTTATGATCCAGGGTCATGCATGAGATTATTTACAATGTCAAGGATAAATGTGACCCCTATTTAAGCAGTGTATTCTGTTTCCAAATGAGATCAAACCACATTTATAATTTTAATACATTTACAAAGGACTTAATAAATGTTTATTTTCTGAAATAAGGAAATATATAAACAGTTCTTGTATTGTTAAAACAATGAAAAGGCTTATTGTCTCCATGCCCACATTAGCATTGTAGATGGATATTCATTTGTCAATATCCTTATCTTTGAAAGGACATATAGTCCTTATAGGATTTCTATTTCCAATCCAGTTTGAGATCTTTTGAAAGTAGAAGAGAAAACAAATAATGTAAATAATACCTTAGATGGCAGAGTGAGGGATAATGGACAAAGAATTTGGAATAATTTCAAAGAAATAATTTTTTTAATATCTGTCTTGCCCATACTCAGGGAGTAATAATTTTACTTATTAGAAGTGTATATGACAACATATGTTCAGGTGGGTTTATGGATCAAGTGAGAGGAGAGGAGGTTCCATGCTCTCATTCCTTTGTAAGTGGATTCCACATATACCTTGGTGAAGAGGGCAGGATAGAAAGATCCCTTGAAACACAACAGAAAGATGTAACACATATGTATAGCAATTATATGAGAAAGCCATTAATTATATTGTTTTCAATATCATCTAAAAGGGTTGCCTACCCCTAACTACATATTTATACATATTTACTTGATAATCAATAAAGGAAAATGGCTGCATTATTTTGATTAAAATATCAACCTTCAATGTTACAATAAAATGAAATTTAAGAAGCTAGAAAAGGGGAGATAGCAGCTCCTGCTACCCTCCAGTCCATGATATATGATATTTTCAGGCTGCTGGGAGAGCAGACACATTAAGAAAATAGTGCTAATGATATTAAAGTACTTTACAAGGCTTGTTACTAAGAGCTGACAAACCTGTCAAGTGTATAATGTAGGAGGCTATCGTAACATTCTCAGAAAACCATACCTCTACCCCATTTCACTGCAATCTCCTAATAATGGAGCTGCTATAAATTCTAGCCAGCAATGGGACAGAGCCATGGCTTCTCACCCCAATGTGAAGACATGATAAATATAAAAGAAAATGGCTGTCAGTTTTGGCGCCCGAACCTTATTACAAAGTCTTAATCTTACTGGCCTCAGCACCTTTTATCACCGCCTTGTTATGAGCTGATGGCTTTTTTATTTGCTGGGAGATGGAGGATGTGTCATTTGATGTCCTTTTATGTAGCCACTGCTCTGTCCTCTCATGAAAAAAAAATTTTTATATGTTTATTACAGTAACCGATTAAATGCAAGACTCTTGCTCTTGGTACAGGTACTTTGCTCTTAGGATTTAACAGAGACTGTATTTAAATAAGCCATTAAGAGTATTTATGTGAATGAGCTTCAAATAGGAAATTAATTTTTTCTGCTCTAAAGATATATTTGCAATATTCATTGTTTATTACCATTATTGTTGTTATTATTATTGGTCATTCTTCTTCCAAGGTCAGACAGAAACTCTTGCTTTAAACACCAAGCTTTGAGGAAGGAGGCCTGTAAACAAAGCTTGGTTCAAACTCGGCTCGGGTTCAATCAGTTTGATCCTTAAGATGAGATAAATCACAATTATCTAAATATTATTCTGAAATCTCACAGCTGACTTCCCATATCCTTCATTTATGGCAAATAAGAGTCTGAACTTCACTTGAAACAATGACCTTGACAAAATCTCTATCCCTTGGAACTGCAGCAAAAAGTTGGCATCAAGATCTTAATGAGTCATGACTCTGATGGGTTGGTTTCAAGCTGTGGCCAGAATCTCCATCCCTAGATCTTATCCTCAATTTATGTTCATGAAAAGGAATGGCCTAACAGATTAACATAGAGAGCTTTACCCTTCTTGTGTTTGCCAGCTGTGAACTGGACTTGAAGAGAGGGAAATAACTAATTTCCAGGCGGTTATTAAGTTGTTGGATCTAATCTGTGTGTGTGTGTGTGTGTGTGTGTGTGTGTGTGTGTGTGTGTGTGAGCATGCATGTCCCTTGAGTACATTTCTGAAGGTGGATATCCACCCAAGGCCTTTGAATCCCCCAGTCAAAGGCTAAGTATACCAAAGAGATTTATTTCTCTATTACTTGTAGGAAATGAGCAAAGTTTAGCCACATGGCTACCACCACTTATCTCAAATCTCTATAATATGATTTCCTAGAAGCTTTTTGAATACATAAAATTAGCAAAGTTGATTGAGAAAATAAAAATTTCAGTCACATTGTTTAGTGTGACTAATAAATAAATTGTTTACTAAGAAATACTTGAACTAATATTTGAACCAAATGACTTCGTTTTTTTGACTAATAGACCAAAATAAACAATCGTTTTGTCATCGTGACATAGATTATTTTTGTTTGTTCAATCATTTCAGTTGTGTCTAACTCTTCATGACCCAATTCAGAATTTGCTTGGGAAAGATATGGTCTGTTCTTTCCTTCTCCAGTTCATTTTTACAAATGAAGAACTGAAGCAAACAGGGTAAAGTATGTATCTGAGTAAGTAATAGATGGGAAGGGAGGTAGGAAAAGAACCCTTATATTACTTGGTTCCTAATTTGACTTATCAATTAAAACAAAACTGAAACCCAGAAATAATTTTAAAATCACCTAACAAGGAATATAAAATTCTGGGTCTTTAGAATTAAATCATTCAGCTATTGGCTAAATGAGCCCTGATGTTTTAGTCTGAACCCTAGCACAGTATTAAATTGTATGCTTGACTCTAACAATGTTCTAAGATATAAGGCCATTTGACTGAAGTCATACTTAAGATAATAAAACTCTTTTGGGTGAGATTCATTTACATGTTTGTTTTCCTTGCCCTGATTCCATTTTTTGTATAGATTTAGTGCTAGTAAGTATCTGAGGCCAGATTTGAACTCATATCTTTCTGACTCCAGTGCTCTACTCACTGCACCCCATAGCTAACCCATCATGAAATATACCAACAGACTTATTTTTCATCTCATGTTCACTAAGAGAAATTTTGTGATATTAAGGTGCATTGGTCAGTGATGTCTTCTTCCTATGCCATGGGGGAAAATGTTAAAAATCTTTTTTTTTCCATTTGAAAATGTGGATCTTCCTATCTCTTGCAAACTACTAACCAAATAGCTAAAACCCTGGAGATAACAATCTCCCTGAGTCTTTTTAACACCTTGACTTTTAACTTGAAGTTTTTTACTGATGTGGTTCATGTGCTTAAAATACAGCCTTTGGGATGAGTGGGCAATGGAACATCCTCCTGTGTGGTTGTAACTGTAATAAGCCATTCGTGATTTGCCACTATACAAGAAAAAAGCTGATGAAAACCCCAATACATTGGAAAAGGCAAATTGCTTGTCTGGAAATTTAATTAAAAAAGGAAATAACCCTCCCCACATAAAGGTTGGAAGTCCCTATCACAATCCTCCTTTCACTCCTCCTCTTCCCTGCCCTGCCCCAGTACAAAAAAGGACTTGCTAGTGAAATCCACACTGATGCATATTGATAGGAAAAAGCAGGCAATCAAAAAGTTCCATAAGCTCCTCGTCTCCAACAAGTAGAGACAAGGGTAATGTAAGGCAGATTGGGTTGTCTCAGTCCCTTTCATCCACTTTCTCACTACTCTGAGAACACCTTTCTGCTTGCAGTAGGAGCTATTAATTTTACATTTCCAATCCTCTTTCTGAACTGATTAAACTCTAAGAAAATACATAATGAAGGCAGGTAACTCCCAGTCACATATTACCATGCGTTTTGCATGTTTCTATTACTTTTGGTGTTCCTTGGCAAATACATAACCTGAATGAAAACCTTAGCTGAAGGTTATCCATTGAAATCCTTTGATATACTGGAATGTCAGACTTTCCTGAACAAACGGTTGACATGAGATTTTGACTCTCAGAAAACTACCATTGCTCTAAAGAAAGTTAACATCATAAAGTGAGACTTGCCTCTGACCAAATGGGAATGATATTGCAGATTAAAGGCTCTTTAAATTATGCGTTTAGTTCAGACTCCTGGGGAGAGAGTATTTGAGACTAAGCAAAGGCAACAGACTTAATCTGTATAAAGTTGTGAAAGCCAAAAAAATGTTTTCAGGAAAACTTTTGCAGACATATAAAGGGCTATCACAATAAATGTATGGGAAATTAGAATGTTGTTATATGTCTTATTCAAGAATTGGAGGGAAAAGGTGAGAAGGAAAATGAACTTTAAAAAAGAAAAGAAAGACATATGTTTCTTGTGGAGTTTTTTTTTTCTTCTTTTTTACATCTGTTTAACATCTGCATAGAATGGAAGGATTGGGAACTTTATTTCTCTCAACATTTAGCTCTATAAAAGCTTTACTTTTATAGATTCTCTAACTTACCAGACAATACAGACACATTCAGTATGGAGTTACTTGGCTATCAAACTTTGTCTAAATTATCCATCCACATGTCACTAAGTATCTGATGTACCATTTTACTAGGTAGAAGTAGGAGGGTTTATTGTAACATTTTTAAAAGTGCTTATTAAGCTAGCTGTGTTTTCCCAAATGACTGTTTATTCCCTTTAAATTTTAACATAGTTTAGTAACATATTTATATAACATGTTTGGATTTTCAAAGTACTTTCAGGTACAACCATGTGAATTTAGCATTGTAAATGTCATCTTTTTTCATTTTAAGGGAATTGAGGTTTAAAGACTTGTTAAAGTTGAAATTGAAATCCAGATCTTTCCTGACTCCAAGTGAAATGCTCTTGCTACTTATAATAGCTATATTATTTATGTAATTCTCTAGTTTTTCAAAACACTTTACAAATACTATTAAATTTGATCCTTGCAACAATCTCATGAGATAAATATATATATATATTAATAAATTTATTTATATGGATGAAGAAACTAAGATAAAGCCACATAACCACTAAATGTCTGAGACTAGTTATGTAATCTAGTCTACCTGACTCCAGATCAAGTACTCTATTCTTTGTGGGTCCTAACTACCATACAATCTTACCCCATTTAATGAAGGAAGCAAGCAAGCAAGCAAGAAAGCATTTATTAAATACCTGTTGAGACCAGAGAGATTATGAATTATTTAAGTTTATATAATAAAATTTCAAGTGCTATACTTATTTTATTTTGATTACTCTGGAAAAAACTGCTAAGTAAAATGTTAAATAGTGTATTTTAGATATAAGTATATAATAAATATTCCCTTCTCCAATCAAACAAGCATTTCTACAAGAGGCATCTTGGTATAATAGAATGAACTGAATATTTAGAGTCAGAAGAGACATTCAAGTCTCATCTCTGATCCTTACTAATTGCATGACTATGGGCAAGTGATAATCTCTCATGTTTACATTTTCCTCTTGTGCATATATCAATGCAGTCTTCAGAAGGAATAGTGATGTTAACCAAGATAGCCTGTGTTGAAAGAGAGGGAGAGAGAGAGAGAGAGAAAGAAAATCTCAACAAAAAAATTACAAGAAAAGACAGAGATGATTACCATTACTCAGACCTAGAAGGATATACAAAAGTCTTGTCATCCAAATGACCTCAAATGGCAAGAAGAATCAGTGTATTGGCATCTTTTCCCTGGTACCCCAAGTCCATGAGTAAATTGGGTCCCACCAGAGGGGAGAATTCCTTGATATATCCCAGAATACGTAGGATAATTTTCCTTAAATTAGAAGTACTTGAGTATGAACTTGTTCTGCAATTGTGGGATTAAGTAAAACCTCTCCTATATCATTAACCTTTTTGCTTGCAGTGTAGCTGAATGTATTTAAGGAGACAAATCAATTTTGTCATCAGGTTAGAATCTGATTCAGTGGGAAAAAATGAGTCATAAACATTATTATTGAAAGAGGTTACCAAATAAAGAAAGAGGATACCAAGGTGAAATTTGTCTGTGATATAAAGAGAAAAGGCCCAAGAGAACACATGAAGCATCTCATATTATTGTCAGAATGAAGTGATGAGTGTAAAATATTTTATTTAAACTATTTTTAAACTATATGCAATGGTGATTTTCAACAATCATTTTTTGCAAGATTTTGAGTTCCCTCCCTTCCTTCTCTTCACCCTCCCCCTTACAGAAAGCAATCTAATATAAGCTATACATGTATAACCATGCTAAACATAGATCCATATTAATCATATTGTGAAAGAAGAATCAAATCAAAAAAGGGCAAAAATAAAGGTAAAAAAACATAAAACATAGTACAACTTATAGAAATTTAAGATAGTAAGCTTTGATCTACATTTAAAATCCAAAATGCAAAACACTTTACAAAAATTACCTTATTTGAACCTTACAACACTCTCATAAGTACTATAAAATAAATAACTCCATTTTCATGAATGACATTTTTCATCACAAGTCTTTTAGAACTGACTTTAATCATTATTCCACTGAAATGAACAAATCTATCATAGTTGATCATTACCCAGTGTAGCTGCAAGTGTGTACTATTAAGCTAGCTATGTTCTTCTGGTTCTGCTCACTTCACTCAACATCAGTTTGTGCAAGTCTTTCAAGGCTATTCTGAACTACCATTTCTCATAATTTTTTATAGAACAAAAGTATTCCATCGCATTCATATGACATAATTTTTCAGCCATTCCCCAATTGACAAGCATTTCCTCCATTTCCAATTCTTTGTCACTACAAAAAGAGCTACTATAAATATTTTTGGACATGTTGGTGTTGAATGTAAAGAATTCTTTAAATCTTTAAGTGCCCTATAAATGGCAGCTTACTATCATTAATATTACATGGGTGATCTTAGGCACTTTACTTAGACTCATTCTAGATGTGTCCTCATTCTAAATTTAAGGACTTTTTTGATCACCAAAATGTTATGACTAGGATCAGATCACTACATCTTTCTCAACTTCAATTTTCATATAAAAAAAAGAGTAATGTAAAAATACTTGTACTGTTTCCCTCACAGAGATATTTTGATTTTTTCAAATCTTCATACAAGATTTATGAGTTTATTAGTATAAGGAGATTCCAATGAGGAACATTCTATACCATTAGAAATTGGTTCATTCTCTGTAATTTATAGTGTTAGAGACTTGTCCAGATCAATGATCCCCAAACTTTTTCTAATAGTACATTTCAATCAGTAAAATGTTTTGAGCATGAATCCTTAATATGTCTATTTTACTTGTAAATTGTATGCATGTATTACTGCACTAATAATTATGTGCATTTTAAACATAACAAATTTAGAAATTAAAAGGACACCTACCTTGCTTTGTTGTTGTAAGGATCAACATAGATAATACATGTAAAGTGCTTTTACAAGTCTGAAAGTGCTATATAAATGCTAGTTGTTTAATGTATTGTTATTATTTGACAACTGCCTTATCCTCCTCCACAGCCTTTCTACTTCAGGGTAAATGCTTCTAGTTTCTTCAATTAATTTGGGGCATTGCTCCAAAGTTCTTTCTAACCTTGCTTGTTGTCCTGTGGTTGCTTTTTTGATCATCAGTGTATTTGCTAAAATGTGGTAATTGGCTGTGAATATAATAGTCCTGTTGTGGTCTGATTGAGCAAGAAAGAAGAACTATCACCTTTTCTTAATGCAGCCTGAGATTACCTTAATGTCCATGGCTTTCTTATTTCACTATTGACTCATAATGAACTATTCCCATTTCAAGATTTTCTTTAAAAGAAATGCTATCTAGCTACACTCCCCCTTCTTTACTTGTAAAGCTTTTGAAAGCAAGTATAGGATCGTGCATTTAATTCAATTCAACAAATATATAAAAACCATTTACTAGAGTCCAGAGGCTTTGTTAAGCATTAGTGATATAATTTAAAAAAAAGAGTTCCTGTCCTCATGGAGTTTATTTTTTCACTGGAAAGATATGTGCAGATAAGTAATGACAGAATAATTTCAAGATAAAAATTTCAACTGGAAGAATCAGGAAAGGAAGGACATAAGAAGTACCTCAGTTGAGACTTACAGGAAGCTAGGGATTGTTCTAGCTTCCTGTCCAGAAGACAAAGATAGTACATTATAGAAATGAGGAAGAATCTATACTAAGACACAGAACTGAGACATGAAAGATGGAATTCAAGAAACAGTAAGTTAAGACTATTGAGTAGATGTAGAGTGCATTAAGTGAACTGTACAATAGAAAAGCCAAAATAACATATTTCATTCATTTCCTCTTTTATTTGCTAAAATAAATGAAAAGCCTGGGGTGACACAGGTGCAAACAGACCTGGTTTGTTTTTTTTTTTTTTTTTGGCTAACCTCCATTGAGCCATTGTGGCTTACTACCTTGCTCTTATTATATATTATTACTTATCTCTTATTAAATTTCATCTCCTTAGACTGAGTCTAATAGTATTATCTTTCTGAAATGTATTGGATCCAATTCTATCATCCAGTATGTTAGCTATCCATCTCATCTTTTTGCCATCAGGAAATCTGATAAGCATGACATCTATGTTTATGTGCAAGTCATTGATAAAATTGTAAACAGCCCAAGGCTATTTACCTAAGTACAAATTCCTCCCCCAATACCCACCCACCCCCATACACACACAGGAGCCCCTTTCAAAATTGACATTGAACCATCATTGACTACTTCATTCAACTGAAGTCTGAATTCACCTTATTATACTATTGCCTTGCCCATATCTTTCCATCTTTTCCACTAGAATAGCATTAGTGACTTTGCCAAAAGCCTGCTAAAATCATATAAACTACATATGAACATTTCCTTGAGGAACCTGTGAAAAGTGGAATGTGATTTGTCTGGAATAACCTACTCTTTTCTTTAAAGGAAAAATGTAAATCTATTCATTTATTAAATGTTATTCACCACAATTTGCAATAAAGGAAACAAAATAGAGTATAACTTTCTAATGACTGCAAAGTTGATATTTTTTTGCATAACCTCCATTGAGCCAAGTGATTCAAATAGTCAAAAAGCTGGTCCTATGTGTTGAAGGGATGAATTGGGATAAAGAAAGAAAAACATGCTTGTTAAGAGTATAGAAGTTTACATAACATGCTTCCTACATAACATTTGCTTCCTCATTTATATTCATAGTACACAATCTTCCTCCACCCCTCCCAATATTTGTCCTTTGGGTGGATTATTTAAGTTTCAGTGGATGGAGATATTACTTTATGATTAAGAGAGGACACTTTGTTAATAAAATAAGATCGTATATCCCTACTGTCTGAAGCAGGAAATCCAAGATTTTCTCTTGGAAAATCAAAGTCAAAATTTCTATTTTAACATTTTAAGCAAATGGTATACCAAGTTTTAGCAGCATTTACCCACATACATTTCTAACCTATGTTTGGGCAACATCAATGATTGAGAGTTGGACAAGTGGGGAAGTGCAAACAAGCATGGCCACCCTTCCACAAGTCCTGGGAGATGGAGATCTTGCCTACCAAGATCTGACCAGTAAGGTTTTGGGGAGAGGATCCTTTTGGATAAGTGTGAAGTTGTCTACTGTGCACATTTGGAGACAACTTTGCATCCACAAGGAAGACGCTAACTACCATGTAATAGGCCCCATGACCTGCAATTTGCCAACAAACTCTTATTCTTTTACTTGCTGTCATCTGACTCACTGTCAGATAAAGACTTTCTCTTGCCCCCATCTTTTTCTTTACCAGTCTTCTGAGAATTCAGAAATGTTTCAATCAGTTCTGGACAATCTATGTTTTCCTTCATATTTCTACATATTGTCTGCATCTGTAACTTCTTTCCACTTTTAATAAATATCCCACTTTCCTGTTCAGCCCTTGCTGGTCCAATACCTTCTCCACTTCAAACTTCTCAGCTCTACTTCCTCCACTTTCTTACTCTTGCCATATGGCAAATTTCTTTATAAGCTTTGGCAATGTAGTTTTAGAGGCCATTTTAAAATTTCAGACTTGAAGAGCTTGCACTCAAAAAGTGAATGCCAATTAAAAGGAAGTTTACATGAGAGAAAAAGCTAATTGAATAGAAATTTTAAAATATGGAACTCTTCACAAATTTGCATATCATCCTTGCAAAGAAACCAGTGTCATCTGTATCATTCCAATGTTAGTTTATGTGATGCTGAAAGGAACACTGAAATGACCTAATCTTAATGAATTCATCTTAACTGTGATCACTGCTTCCTTTTCTGGACACTTGTTATCCATATCTTCAACAATATATTCTACAATTTTGTCAGGCATCAAGAACAAGCTCTTTGGCCTATGTTCTATGGACTGTTCTCTTTCCTTTTTTAAAAATAACATTTTTTTCTACAACTCGGCAGCATGTTTCCTGTTTTTCATGATATTTAAAAAATAATTCATGACTCAGCATTCACATACCAATGCTCAAGAACATTTATCTGTCCAAGTAACTTAAACACATCAAAGGTCCTCTCTTACTGATTCCCTATTTATCTTGAGTATCAACATCCTATTAGTCATTAAGAATGACATATGGAGTGCTATAAGATAGGGAGTTATTCCTAATTAAAGATTTAAGTATCAAACGATGAGTAAGATAGAGAACAGATTAAAACAGGGGAAAGGAACCACTTATAGGTACCATTTAGAATGAAGATTGTGAATTGTGGTTGGGTTGGCAGTTGGGCAGAATTAATATAGTAAGATAATATAGTATAATATAATATAGTAAATATAGTAATATAATATAGTAAATATAGTAATACTATCAGGATCTGACACGTATAGAGAGTGTTGCAAAATATTTGGGGGGAGGGAATGATAATTGCATAATTATCAGCCTAACTAGTTTTTATAAAGTACTTTAAAGTTTGCTAAGCATTTTTCATATTATTTCATTTGATCCTCACAAAAATCCTGTGAAGTAGGAGCTATTATCATCATCCTTATTTTACAGTTGAGAAACTGATGTTGCAAGGTAAAGTGTCTTTCCCAGAGTCACATAGCTATTATGTACCTGAGGCAGGATTCAAATACATATCTACCAAAATTCAAATCCAATTTTCTATCTACTGACTCTAGAGTAAACATTCCCTGATTCTGTCCTCAACTATCTCTTTCTGTCTCTGTCTCTGTCTCTGCCTCTGTCTCTCTCTCTGTCTCTCCATCTCTCTGTCTCTTTGTCTCTGTCTGTCTGTCTGTCTGTCTCTCTCTCTCTGTCTCTCTCTGTCTCACTCTGTGTCTCTGTTTCTGTCTGTCTGTCTGCAACATAGCAATAACAACATAAGATGCTTCTTGGTTAATGGATGCCTAGTTTCAAGATCTTCCTCTTCTCTAATGGATTGTGTCTGGTCTAAGCCAGTCTATTGCTTGACCTAACACCACTCTGTTTTAAACTATATTATCTCTAGCTGAATGAGCATGGTATCCTGACCAAGAGACAGGAGGAAATATATGCCAGGCAAGCAAAACCATTTTCACTTTTGAATGAACATAGATCAGAACACTGGACTCAAAGGACTAGGAATAGCAGCCCTCAGTGTACCCTCTCTATCCCCCAATACCCTGAATTCTGGCCCTAACTCCACTCTGGCCCAAGTAAATCTTACTGAAAGGAAAAATGCCTTTGGAAAAAAGAACCATCTTCTTTGCAACCACCTGCAGCAACTGCTGATCAGTTGCCACCAATAGGTAAGTCCAAGAGGTCTGGAAATGCTAGTCTTCCCTAGACCACCAACCCCATTCCTAACACTGTCACTATACCTATCATCCTAGGTATCAATAATTATGTAATTATTGACCTGAAAACCACTTTTTGAGGTTCCAAAGTTCCAATCTCCTCAAGAATAAGTAAGTTCTCACCATCTAAAACCTTAGCATTGTCAAATGGTTCAAAATCAGAAGTAGATATGATTTTATCAGAGAAAGTGATATTAAATAAGAAGCATTATCATCTGGTTTACCACTAAGTCTAAGGGCTGTTGAGACCTTTTTGACTTGTAGTTCAAACTTCTTTCATGGTTTAACTCATCATTGAATTGTGACTCCCTGGAGATCAGTCCTTTTATGCTTTGTATTTTTGTATTCCAAGAAACCAACAAAATATTAAATAGCATCTTTATTGTCATTTTCAGGCATGCCTGACTCTTTTTGACCCTATCTGGGGTTTTCTTGCCAAAAATACTAGAGAGGTCTGTCATTTCCTTCTCCAGTTCATTTTATAGATGAGAAAAATAGGGTTAAATAATTCGTCAAGGGTCTTACAGTCAGTAAAGTATCTATCATTTGCAACATAGGACAGCTAGGTGATGTATGAAGTACTTGGCCTGGACTTATAGAGACTCATCTTCCCAAGTTCAAATCTATCCTCAAATACAAAGAGTTAGACACTACTGAAACATTTTAAAAACGATAAGCACTTATATTTTTCATTTATTTATTCACCCATTCATCCATTCATTCATTTTTGCTTTCTGATTTGCTTTTGACTGATTGTACCATCTTGGTTTTTACCATCATTATTCTACATGTTCCTTATACTGACTTGATCAGAAAACATAGCTCTCACTTTTTGTCTTATGTATAGGCAACTGTTGTGAAAAAAAATCTCCTTTACTTGAAATTCCCCAAAATTTAATAATCAAGATATTAATATGTAATCTCCAAGTGTACATTATTAAAATATAAACATGTAAACATATTAAAATATAAATATAGAAGCATTCCACTTCACTTGCATTAATTTATCACATTAACTAGTTTTGTCTATCATAGACATAGTTAAAATAAAAGGTCAGAAACATAGCATCCTTATAAATAATGTAAACATCACCACTATCATCCTCATATTAATAAAACACTGAATATATATTATCTTACTTAAACATCACAATAACCCCCAAGAAGACAGCATTATTATTATTCTCATTTTATAGATGAGGAAATTGAAGAAGAGAGGGGTGGTAACTTTCCCAGCACCATACAACCAGTAAGTATCAGAGGTCACATTTGAACTCTTGGTTTTCTTGAGGTTTGGGTATGGGGATCTATCCACTCTACCACTTTCTAAAGTTAGAATGAAGCACTAGGATGCCTGAATATAGGTGTATGTGAAGAGACTCACAAGGCTGTGGTGTTCAAAAATAAAAATCACTCATTTTACAATTTTAGTTCATATTGCCTAAAATCACATCCAAAATATCTATTGAAAAGAATAGAATAGGGGCGACTAGGTGGCACAGTGGATAGAATACCAGCCCTGGAGTCAGGAGGACATGAGTTCAAATCTGGCCTCAGACACATAATAATTATCTAGCTGTGAGGCCTTGGGCAAGCCACTTAACCTCATTGCCTTGCAAAAAAAAAACCTAAAAAAAGAATAGAATGAATAATAAATAAATCCCTTTTGAGAGACTTAGAAACATAAGATACAAAATTTTTAAAATCATCTGACGGTTTTCAGTAGAAATTAAATTCCTTTGAGAGTAAGAAACTGTTTGATTTTTTTTCTTTGCATGTCCAACACCTAATATAGTATCTAGCTTAGAGCTTAATAAATGCTCATGGGGACAACATAAGTTATAGTAAAAAATTAGTGAATATTTCATTTTCCTACAGATTTCAATTACATGGATTACTTCTATTTAGTTCAAATTAATCTGAAAGATGTCAAATCTCCCTTTTGCTACTATGCCATCAAAATATAATCAAGGACTAAAGAGTGATTGCCTATGTGGTTGCATGTAGGCTAAGATCCCTGAAGAGACTGGAGATGTAGGTTCCAGAAAAGAACAAAGGATATTTAGACCTAGATGAGTGATCATTTAAGAGAGATGTGAGAGATGTCTTCAAGTATTGGATGATCTGTCAGGCAAAAGAGGAATGAGACTAGTTCCATTAGTCTCCAGAGGATTAAAAATAGGAGCAATGGATCAAAGTGCAGGAGCAGAATTAAGGTTGATATAAGGAAAACTTTTTAACAGTTAGAACTGTCTAAAATGGAATGGGCTGCCTCCAGAGAAAATGGATTTCCCCTCATAGGAGGTCTTCAAGTGAATACTGGATGGCCACTTATCAGGATGTTATAGAGAATATTTTTGTTAAAGTATGGATTGAACTGAAGACTTCAGAAGTCTTTTCTAACCTTGAGGCTCTAATATTCCCCTGATTGTTGAAATACCAGTCAAGACAATTTAATGAGACTAGTTCAATAAGAACTGAGTCAGCACTGTCTAATTTGACTTTTTTCATATTGTAATGATTACTGATTCTGTGAAAAGATGAAGCATTGTCACAAAGGAGGAAAAGGAATTGGTCACAGCAAAATATACTAGCTCAAATAAAAATAAATATCAAGAAAAAGGTAAAAGTGAAATCTCTACTCTTTCCAACCTATCAAAGGAAACACTATAGAGCTGAATGAAAAGAAAAACTGTGCTTTGTTCTATCTAACTAAAGGTGGGAGAGGAGAAGTTGGTGGGCAAGAGAGTTACGCATGTGGCAAAGATTAGCAGGTAGGCTTCTCAGCTAGGGTCTTATCAACACAGCAGAATCACATTCAAATAGCTAAATACAAAGTCGGAGGGAGGTCTACAGAGGAAATAGTTTCATAACCTTGGACCTAAAGATACTAGGACCCTAACCTTGCTTTTCTTTCTTCACTTATTTCTACAGCGCCCTTCAAAAACCTTGCTTTCTTTCATATCCTGCTTTCAGAATATTCCCCAGTCACCAGTTTGCTCTGTGGCTTCACAACAGACCTCCTGGCAAGTGTGGTCCAAGGTATTTTTCTGAATGAGCAGTGGTATCGGGGAGTATCAGAGAAATGAAATCCCAGAAACTTTGTTCTTCAGTAATAATAAGAAGGATAGGGGCAGCTAGGTGGCAAAGTGGATAGAGCATGGAGTCAGGAGTACCTGAGTTCAAATCCAGCCTCAGACACATAATAATTGCCTAGCCATGTGGCCTTGGGTAAGCCACTTAACCCCATTGCCTTAAAAATAAAAAAAAAAAAGAAGGATAAAATCCCCAAACCAGCAGGTCCCACAGCAAAAAGATAACAATCAGAAAGCAAAGTCAGATTTTTTTCAAGCTACAAATCAAGAGCAAGACACTGAAAATGAAGAGTGTCATTTGCAAAGATTTTAATTCACTTCACTCAAAAGTCATGTCATATAGTGACATGCTGGCCATGCCCCACCCTAAAACATTTGATGGTAATCAAATAATATGGTGAGATATCATTTCTTTTCCTTAGATAAAATAAAATGTCCTGGAAGCACTCAAGATGCCTACAAAAGTTGTTTCCTCAAGAAAAGAAAAGCCAAAGCAAGGAGAAAATTTGTTCCTTGCTTGGGCCCAAAACATAAATTTAAGAACTAGAAAAAGCAGATAGTATACTATAGCATTAAAACTTCAGTTCATACTTTGTATGTGAAGTTATTGACTTCCTATCATGAATCTGGATCTGTGTTGTATTGGACATTCTTCATTTCGATTATGTAAATATGATAACCTTGGTTTTTTGATCCATTGAACAATATCAAGGACAGTATCAAGGATTTACTGTCATGGATGTAAGTACCATTAAGAGCCCATTAAGTATAAGAAATTCACTGCTAACCATATTTGTGGGTTTTTTAAGTAAATAGTATCAGGGCCCTAAAAGAAGAGGTAGACATCCAGATGAACTCCTTTAAATGATTCTTTTCAAATATTTCTGGAGTAGACATGTTTCATAGCATCCTTGTTTTTTATTTGAGGAAAGATAGTTCAACAAAAGTAAAATGACTTGCCCAATGTTATCCAACAGACATAGCCAGGTCTAGTGATCTTTTTTTTTTAGATTTTTTTTTTTGCAAGGCAATGAGGTTAAGTGGCTTGCCCAAGGCCACATGGCTAGGTAATTATTAAGTGTCTGAGGCCAGATTTGAACCCAGGTACTCCTGACTCCAGGGCCGGTGCTCTATCCACTGCGCCACCTAGCTGCCCCTCTAATGATCTTTTCATGACACTTTACTGCCTTATTACACTTCAAGTTCATGATTTAAGAACAGAGGTCCTTTAGGGAAGCAGACTGGCTCAGGAGTAGCTATGGGACCTGAAGACATAGGGAATAGAGTCATATTAGGGTCTCTTTTAGCAGGGAACAAAGTTTCTCTTTGCCTCAAGTTTTTTTTTTTTCTTTAGGAGACTGCTCTTCTTACAAGTGTGTTGAATACTTCCAGGGTATCTACATAATTACTTTTCTGTATGCTGAACTAGTTAGGTAGATATTCAATGCCTTCTTTCTCCTCCATTGCCATGATGAAATTATACAGGTTTTTCTCACCCTCTTAGCTAAAGACCTGATTTCAAACTTTACCAAGAAAATTGAGACCATTCACCATGAGCTCCTTCTTTTATCCTTTCTCATCTCACAAACGCTTAACCTATCTCCCCCCTCTCCTCCTTTACTCCAATCTCTAATGAAGAGGTAGCCTTTTTCATCACTTAAACCAATGCCCCTTACTTTTGTCCTTGAACCCTTCCTTTTCCATATTCTCCACCAGATTATCTCCCTTCTATCTAATTTTCAGTCTCTCCCTATTTACTGATTTCTTTTTTCCTGTCCATATATATGACCTGACTCTCCCCTATCTTGAAAACTTCGATATATACAGCCATCCCTGGGATCTATTTTTCTCTATCCCTTCTCCTCCTCTCATGAAATTCCTTAAAAAGTTGACATTTGTTCTCTTCAGTGCTTGGTTTCATATTCTCTTCGAACTATACTTAATACAAAGTGTGTTCTAAGCTCCTCATTCAACTTAAACAGCTCTACAAGGTTGCTGATGCAAATTTAGAAATTGAGGGGATGTCCATCAATTGGAGAATGGCTGAACAAGTTATGGTTTATGAATGTTGTAGTGTATTATTGTTCTATAAGAAATCATGGATGGTTGAATTTTAGAGAAACTTGGAAAGAATTACATGAATGATGCTAAGCAAAGGGACAAGAACCAAGAGAACATTGAACATCTTTTTAATATATGACCAACTATGATGGATGCAGCTACTCTTAGCTGTTCAGCAATCTAGGACAACCCTGGGAGAGTTAGTATGGATAACAACATTCACATTCAAAGGAAAATAAAACCACAGTATCTGAATGGATATTATTTTCACTTTTTAAAAACTTCTCTTACACTTTTCCTTCCCATTCCATAGTTTTATTTCTTTTTCCCTTAGTTCCAATTCCTCATACACAAAAACAAATGTGGTAAAAACAAATGAAAATTTGTTACACTGATCAACTCTGGGGGGTAAGGGAGGGTGATTGAAAAATGTGTAGCTTATAGGTATGCACATGGATGAATGTTGAATAACTTTCATAGCATGTAATTGAAAAAATAAAATATAGCATAAAATAAATAAATTGCAAATCTAATGATCTATTCTTCTGTTCTTCAATGTACTATTTGACTCTGTTGATCTCTCTTTATCCCTGGATACTCTCTCCTCTCTGCTTTTGTGACACTGTTACCTTTTGGCTTTTTCCTTTATCTGAGGACTCATTTCTTGTCTTGATCATCATCCATGAGATTCCAACATATCCTAAGGTTCTGTCTTAGTCTCTTCATTCCTCTACTCTCTCATTTGGTAATAACATCAATTCTCATTTATTTAATTAGAATTTATATTCAAATGATTCTCAGATCTATATAATTCAGTCTAATTATTTCATCTGAGTGCTAGATTTGAAATCTTGGTGTCATCTGTGATTCCTTACTCTCACTCACCCCACCATATTCAATTAAATGCCAAATGATGTCAGTTTTGCCACAACATTATCAATTTCATATGTTCCCTTCTTTCTAATAATTTAACCAGAATCCTATGTTGGACCTTCATCACCTCTTGCTTCTACTATTGTTCCAGTTTCATAACTGGTTTCCTTTCTTCCATGTTAATCCATCTTTACAGAAACAAAATGTGATTTTTCCTAAAGCCCAGGTCTCACCATATTACTCCCTTTGATCAATAAACCTCAAACATTCTCTTAGTTTTAAATACAAATGTACACTTTCATTTTGTTATTTAAAGCACACAGCATTCTAGCTACATCCCAGCTTTCCAGCTTTATTATTTTTATTATATTACTACCTGCTAGACACTCTATAATCTAGTCGCACTGGTATTCTTGCTATTATTCATTAACCACTTTGCTCATTAACCATTTGCCCTGACTATTCCCCAATCCCTAGGATGTGCTTACTTCTTACCTTTGACTCTTGGAATCCCTATTGTCCTTCAAGATTCAGCTCAATCTTGAGCTTATTCTACATGAGGAATGTCTTATCTACTACTCCCTCTCCCTTATGCTTTCTCACCAAGGATAGCTTATTTTTTTAATGTACCTAACTTATATACTTGTTATATTCCCCATCCACCAATAGAATGTAAATTCCTTTAAGATAGGAGTTATCTTTATATCATTGCTACCAAATACCTGAAATATAGTAAATATTCAATAAATATTTGTTAGTTAACTGATTTCTCCTCACACTCAAGACTTTGATTCTTGTGGACAAGTGGGGGGAAACATTGCATGGTCTAAGGAAGGGACAGCAGAACAAATATTTAAAACATCACAGTACTATATAAATATGAGTTATTACTAACTTTTTATATGCACATTGTTGTATGAGTGCTAGTACATCTGGGAGTAAATCTACCCAAGGTTATTCATTGTAAATAGGAACTAGCAGTCCTATAAATTGGTCCACTAAAGTTAGTTCATTTAAAGAAATATTTTATTCCAGATCCTTCCTCTAGCTAAAGAATCACCAAAAATTTCATGGAATTGATGAAGGTATCACTTCAGTATTGCTGAGTAAGGGGATATTTCCTGAGACATCTGTCCAATCAGTATGATATAATATAACAAAAGTCACATTTACCCAGTCTTTTTAGAGTTCCTGTGAATGTAGTGCCAAGAGTCTAATTTATATTAGAATCCCACTCATTTTATCTTTGAGACTGGAGAAGGAGGGAGGTAAAAGTGAGCCCCTACACTGACCTGCTCCCAAAACCATTTATTCTCTTTCTGTATAACCATGACCTTACCTAGAAGATGTCACTTCTCTCTGTAATTTGGCTCAACTGTTGCCAGGGAATAGAGTCCTGAACTTTTCATTCTATTGCCTTCAATTGAGGAACTTACATAGAAAATAATTTTTCTGCCCTTGATGAACCTAGAGGAGATGTTGAGTGAAGCAAAGATGTCATGTCTCAACTAGACTGGAAAGGTTAGGTCCACAGTAGAGGAGCTAGGCATATACAGGAGATTAGCAGGCATCTGTTTCTCTTGGGTTCCAAGGAGTATTAAAACTGTAAAATTAATCTAGGTGGGACAAACAGGTGTGATTGAATACAAGTTCAAAGGAGAGTAGGGAAGTCAATAGGACAAACAAGTAAACAAGCAAAATCCACAAAGCAAAGGAGCAATAAATCCATAGATTTAAGATTTAAAAAAAAACATGTTTAGAAACAAATTTGAGGCACTGTTATGAGGCAAGGAGCAATATGGTTGTACTGCTTCACTCCCACCACATACACACACACACACACACACACACACACACATATATACATACATACATACATACATACATACATACATACAAATACAGAATAAAGCTATAGAATTTTGTCTAAAAAAGAGTGAGGAGGAAGAGGAAGTCCAGGATAGGTAGGCAGAGTATGGGCCAGACTAGATAGCCTATGAACAGAGCTATAACTTAGTCAGAATGATGGAACAATTCTCCCTTGGCATAGAAATTCTAGACGGTCTTTATAGTTTTCACTCCTATAGAAATAAATGAACTTAACAGAAGGAATGATTAGTGAAAACTGCAGCTACCAAAAGGATAGTGGTTGTTTCTCTCTATATACCCCACCTCTACTGGCAGAAAGATCCTCTCTAGTTTCCTGGTATTCAAGTGTTGCTTCTATTACTACCTCCCACCCTTGACTGAATTGAGTGTTCATTTTGTGAAGCCTGCCATGGGTGTAAAATTGCTAGTGTTGATTCTGCTTCTGAGAATTTTTTGAACACAATAATTCTGTAATATTTCGAGACCCATGATCTCTAATTTCAATGAGCCTAGGAGAAAAATTTCCCCAAATTATGAAGCCAGGCAGGGAGGGGGGAAAAACAGCAACATCCACAACTTCAAGGAGAGTTTTCAACTCATAAGAAAAACCTTTGGCATTTTATTTTCTATCCTGCCGACAGGAAAATTACTCCTTCAAGGAAGAGGAACGGCACTTGCAGTATCCCCTTAATCAGTATTTGCAGCATGTCATCAACCTTATCATCTTGATGGTAATAGCTGTTTGACAACTAGGGATAAAAGTGATATTCTTTGGAGAATGAGGCCACAATCTGGTTTTAAAAATCGTCTGATGTAAGGTATGTTTTAATTTAATTTAAGTCTTGGAAAACAGCTTGCCCAAAAATGACTTTTGCAAGTCACGTACAGTATTTCAATCTGTCATCTTGTATTGACCTTCATAGTCTTGAAATATATTGCATTGAACTTGTGAAGCTTGCAAGAATGATATTAAAGTTGGTAATATTTAAAGAAAAATCTTATTTTATGATCCACTCTGTGTACTTGCCTACCCAGAATTCATGGAGGCAATGATATTAGGGAGCATTCTTAGATACCTAGTGAGTGACTTGTCAATTTGAATATATCAAGGTTAATTCAGGATACCCCAGAAAAAGAGATGCAAATATCACCTAAGTGTACAATTCCTTTAAAACTGGAATGCTGAGTAATAGGTTTTATTTTAAGGTTTCATGAAATCTTATTCATGGTACTATACCAGGCTGATCAGATTTTTATACATAAAGGTGGAGTTTGGAACAATTTTCTCTTAATTAAATCTTACATAATAAATTATGAATTTTTTCTACTCTTATTTTTTTCTAGTTTAATTTATACATTTCAAACATCCCACAATAGGAAAGGAATATGTTAAATCATTTAACATCTGCAATCCTAAATGCTGCATCACTTATTTCTTCCTATTTTACTTTCATATTCATCTTCTAATTTTAGGAATGATCAATTAATGAAAAAAATTAATACATGTTACTTCCAATGAAATAAAATTAAAATTATGTATTCTACTTACTACACAGGAGCATTGGGAATTCTAAGGCAAGAAATAAACTTTTATAAAAGTAGAAAGTAATCTTTAAAACTGTTACTTTAATAGTCTTGTCAAAAATTCAAAAAAATGAACAAAGTGTTTTATAATTGCAAGTGAAATGCTCACAATATTCTTGTGAGAAAGAGAGTTGTTTCTCCTCTCCCCCCAACTCTCATCTTCAAGATTAGTCAATTGAGGAATAGGGATTAAGAGTAAAAATTTTATTTACAGTAAAAATAACAAAGAAATCAAGGGAAAAGAACCTAAATTCAGCCAGATATTCTTTAATTTTTATTCCAAACACAAATTCTGATTTAATCATAAATATTTAGAAATTATTTATATAATAGTGAAATTTTAAACTGAATTCTACCTTAATTTTTGGCTGAAATATACAGAAACAACTTTGTGGATTTCAAAGGAAAAATTTGATCCTTCAAGGCTTTGTAGAACTATTTTATTTAAATTATTTTAATGTATAAAACACAATTCCTTTCAGTTATCTAAGATCAGATATCACATTAATCCATAAAACTATTTAAACCAAAGAATACTTTTAAAAAGTGAAGCAGAAATGAAACATTACTCAACTGAGCAGTTGCCAAACTACCAAAGTCAAAATGATGTTAGAATAGTTAATTTCATTTTTTTTAATTGTTCTAATTTTGGTACAATTTATGGGTAGCAAAATTGGGAGTAGATATTATGTACTTCTCATACATACATACATATCCCCTATTCACCTCTATGTACATATTTGAGATATATATGATTCTATCAAATGGAGAACTCCCTGTGTAGGAACTATCTTTACCAATACAGATTTCATCTCAGCCAAGAATTAGTAGGTATATGTTAGAGGATTATATAGAGGCTAAGGAACATGATCCAGGATCACTTAGATTTAGTGTCAGAAATAATATTTGAATCCAGATTTTTCTTACTTCAAGCCAAAACACTAACTATTAGGCTATTGGGCCTCTGTTACATAGGAGCATATTTAAAGTGACATATGTTCACTATATTCATGATATAGACATCATGAATACACTAGATTCATAATTAAACTATAACAAAGGTCCAGATTGTCACAAATGTCTTATGCTCCGAAAGTGTGTATATGACTCAGTTGTTTATAAATATTAATATATTTTTTAAAATCATCACAGCAATAACTGTGAACAGAACTTTAACACAATGGTATATTTCATAACACCCCTAATTGCTTTATGCAACAGCACTTAGTTTTGATGCCTGTGTCATTTAGAGATTTATACTCATATATCTCTTCCCTGGTCCTACTAAAAAAAAAAGTAATTATTGATGTTTTAACTTGGAAGAGACAAAATTCTAGTTCTTCTTACTGTGATAAGGGATAAAACCTTATATTCCACAAATAGCAATAATTGTAGGGTTCAACATTTTTCTCACAACAACATAATCTTTGCTTAAATGATATAGAAATTTGTCAAGAGTTTCCTGAGAGAATGTCTGTGAATGAGTTTCAATATGATGTGGGGAATTATTTATTTTGTCATCAGCATCAGCATCAATACATTTGAATAGCCACATTCTATACAGCATAGTATGTGATGGACTTAGGAAGTTATTATAAATTAAACCCAATTATAATAAAACATCATTTCAACAAAAATCTATGATAAGACTTCAAAATGATGCTTAATTAAGGGAAAAACCTTGTTTGGAATTGTTAAAAAATTATAGAAAATATAAAAAATGAAATTTTATTACTTTTAAGTAAAGTAATACATAAGATTTTCTTAATGTTAGGACACCAGACAATTAGAGAAAATATTTAATTATTTAATATAGATTGATGGCAGGCAACTAAATGTCAAAAAGATTTGAATAGAGGGTATTTTCTAAAGTAGACTAAATCACCTTGATTCCCCATAGATAGTACTAAAGCAGCCATTCAAATTCTCACAAAATATGAATTAATGATATATTCCTGGATAATGAAAATTTCCTAAGCTCCAGCCAATCAACTGCTCATTTGAGGCATTATGCTATACAATTAAGTCTCACAAATAATTAAAGAATTGGAGTAGCTGGACAAATCTCTTGTAATAGCATAAAAACAGCATCTTCAAAGCCTGAAAAACAATTTTCATAACTAATCAAAATTCACCCTGGTCTTCTTTGGTCCCCATGTCCCTTCAAATCCAATTAGGATACCTGAATTTTCAGATCCTGTGACATAAATTTTGCTCGGTTCTAGAAAGAATTCATTTAGGCAGTTTCCTTTTAATGAAACCTATTTGGCTCAATTGCTTCTCTAGAAGAATTCTGAGTATGTCTAAGTCAAAGTCTGGAGATGGTCTTGCAGCAATGTAAATACCAGTCAATATAGTTTCATTGCCAGTTCCGTTTTGAATAATGTACTGCAACTTCTCCAATTCAGCCTTAGTTTTCCTTCTGTTCAGCTAGCTCTGGTTCTTCCTTCAGATGTTGGTGTGGTGTCACTGTGAATGTGCTTGGAGCAGAGTTATATGGCATCATTTGGAGAAACATTGCGTTAATAACCAGAGTTCAAGGGCAAAGGATATAAACGGAGCAAATTACAAGTCTGAACAGATATATAGCTTTTGCTAAAAGGGACATGGGCTGCTACTTTATTTACTGGGCACTGGTGCACTTGCAAAAGCTGCAGGAAAACACGAAAGCATTTTAAAACCACCATATCACAGCTTAGGAAAGCAGCACAAATTTCTGGAACAGGAGAACGAGTGAAAGGAGCAGATTCTCTGTTTCCTAACAAGAGAAAATAATATACTGTAAAGTACCCTAAATGTCTGGGATCATTTCACGGATGATAATGCAATTTTATGTGCCACAATGGGGGGACAGCAGGAGCTCAGTGGATCAGTTTATTCATCGGATCATTTCAAACTACAAATCCACCTGGTATTGCAGAGGTCTCTTGCACTGGTAATAGTGACAGCTTTGTCTTAATTTTCCTAACTCTGTGCTTTAGTTTTAAATGTAGTACCAGGAAAGATATTCAAGAGATTTTTGTATACAGAAATTTTGTAGAAATGCAATTTTATTTTTTATTTTTTGACCTCAGAGCCATCTTAAAAATGATCAAAAAGAACAATTTACATATGAACTTTGCCTACTCAGGGATGTTGGTTTATTTTCGATTTTTGTTTCTCACATTTTTCCACACAGTGTACTAGCATCTTATAGATAAAACAAGAGAACATCAAGTTTTTCTTTTCAAACTTAAACTTCTGCTGCTTAAAACGTGTTATTTGCCATGGGGAAGGAGAGGGAAATATTCTATAGTAAAATTAATTGAAACTGATTTTTATTTTTATTTAAAATATATACCAAAGAAATTTGTAATCAAAAGCAATGTTAAAAAGGTGAATGTTTGATTAATTCCTTACTATTATTTGTATTAAGTCTGTCCTTAGATATATGCATTGGGCCAAATGCTCATAAATGCAATGAAAGGGCCAGTCTTTTAATAATCAAAATAGGTTTATTGATATCACTAATTTTTTATACTATAGTTCACATATTCATATGCTTTTAGTGTATTTATCTCAAGAACTAATTTGTCTAGTGGGTTTGTGAAGGATGAGTTCCAGAGATAAATTTTATAGATACATGAAAGATGGCAGAAGATAGAAAGATAGATAGATAGATGATATATAGATAGATAGATGATAGATACATAAATGATAGACAACAATAAAAATCAACATCTCTTTTCAATCATTTGCACAGAGGTATTGAGTATGCTTTTCTTTGGTCATACAGAAATTTTTTAAAAACTTAGAAAATTTACATTAAAATATGCAAAATGAATTCAGGGAATGTACAATTTTTAAATTTTAAAACTTGAGGAAAATTTTCAGTTGCACTCAATACATACATATACCTAGTAACTTTTTTCTTTTTTTATTTCTCTTATTTTTTTTGCAAAAATCATTTCCCATATTTTGATGATGATGCTATTTCTATGACAAATCTGTAAAAATAAAATACAACTATTCAACTATAAATCTATCGAACTCCTTAGATATGTAACTCAACATGAGCTATTTATGTAATGACACGAGTAGCGGTTTATCTTTTAAAAATGTATTTAAATGTATTTGACGTTTGGAAGGTGGGAGAAGGAAAAAAGAAATCCTGATGCTGAACTGATTTTCCTGTTGGTACAAACCAAATATCAGCTCGGAGATAGATGAATTAAGTTATGTGGAATTCTAAGCCTATCCACTTTCCCATACAACATATTCTTTTCTCCCACAGGGATATAATAGAAACTAATCTTCAAAATCTAAACATTCCAAGTCAAGTCCTTTTGTTAAGTCATTTTGTTCATTTCATTCGGTACCGTTAGAGCGCTGAGACCACTTGTATTTACATATACGGAGAACCCCGCTGTTTAGAACTCTCTGCTCACAAGACAGGGCAATTAATCATTCCCAAATCCTCCTGCCGAGCACTCAACGACTCCGACAGCAAGCTCAGCCAATCAGGGAGTGCAGGTGGGACTGAAACCTGCAGGAAAGCCCCCTGCACCCTGACCCAATGCTAGTGTGTTCTCTTCCTTTTCAATCTCTTAGCTGCGCAAGAATAACACTATTAATAGTGTCCTTGTAATCTACTAAATTTACTTTAAAAAAAGAAAAGAAAATGAAAAAGAAATGGACAGGTATGCTTCATGTGATATTAGATTCTGTAAGCTCTGCGTGTATGTACATCCACATTCAAGAGACAGAATTGGAATCACATATCATAGAAAGCATATTCTTTCTTTGACTCTTAGTTGGTTGTTTTTATCTCTTGACCCTTAATGTCCAGGTATGATTTATCTCTATAGTGACCAAAAGAGTGAGAGAATTATGATGACTATGATTTAATATTAAAGGATAACTGGACCGCTCTTTCTGGTTGCTGTTCCCCGCCATCGCCTTATACTAGAGTCCAACTATGTCGATTTGAATCTGTAGCTGCTTTAGTAAACAGGTTACCGTGTTTCTAAGAAAAGATGGGGTTCAAACAAGAGAACAACGTACACATTAACAACATTGTGTGATGTTCAACCTTGATGGAAGCAGCTCCTCTCAGCAGTTCAGAAAGCTAGTTCAACCATATTAGAACGGCTATGGACAATGCTATCTCCATCCAGAGGAAGAAAAACCAAAACAAAAAAAAAAACGCTTCAGAATCTGATGAACACCTTATGAAAATTATCTCTTATGCATCTCTTTCCTTTAATGCTAATTCCTCATACCAAAAATGACAAATCTGTGAACATGTTTATCAAAAATATGTATGTACAATGTTAACCTGACTGTTTGATGCTGAGGGGAGGAGGGTGGAAAGGAATTTTGAACCTTAAAAATATACATATGCATATGGATGAATGTTGAAAAAACTTTCATAGCCTGTTTTTGGAAAAATAAAATATCAATTTTAAAAAAGTAAGAAAAGATGGGGTTTCATCTGACTTATCACCATAAAGTATAGTGAAAGATAAATAATAATTATCATAAAAAATAAAAATTAAACATGGCACTGATTATTTAAGAAAAGATGGGTTTTTGATCTGTCTTATCACTATAATATATAGTAAAATACAAATAATAATTGTTATAAAAAATAAAAATTAAACATGACAATGATTATTTTTAAAAGGAGAGACATCAAGTCTATATTTGTAAGGGGAATATTTCATAGACCTAAAACTTTCACCATTAAAAACACATTATCCTGAGTTAAATATAATAAAATAAAGTCAAGCTTTCTGTTTTTCAACCACAGAAAATACTCAATTCATGTTAAGTTGTTTTTGTGTTTTAATGCATGAGTTCTTTGTCCTTTCTGAGAAAGTAAGATGTGATAAACTCTAATGCCACACTAATTATTTTGTAACTACTTATTTAAAAATATCTCTGGTTTGAATGAACCCAAAGTCTAATTTCTGTAAAAAGACCATCTTGCTCACAAAGGGACATCAGAATAATTGGGTGAAAACAGATTTTTTGATATACTCCTGCTCTCACCCATAGTACATTATGTGTTTAACTGTTTTAGTTAAAATCACAGAAAATATAAGCGTAGTTTAGCTGCCAAGAGCCTCTAGTTTTCTGCAAAGAGTTGGTTTCTTTTTTTTAAAAAAAGGCATAAACAAAAAGAAATCCCTCCCCTTTCCCATAGAAATACCTTATCTCTAGTCTCTAAATTATAAATTATTCACCAAGATAGCATTTTGTGTCCTTAAATAACTGAGACTGGTAAGACCAAAAAGGAAGAGAAATTGACACTTGAACCATATTGTTCCTAAAGGACTAGTTTCTTTCACACTTGAATGTCTACAATTTCCATCTCAGGGATATCTCCCCAAAAGTGAGAAGGGCTTGCCCTTTATTCTCCCTCTGACTTTGGCACATTCATGCTCTCACAATTGTTTTGTATGACCTTATATTTTAAAATCCAGATTGGGAAATTAAGTATTTCTGTATTCTCCCATAACTTTAACACCAATTAGCTTTCTTTCTTAGTCTTCATTCCCTGAGTATAGACTTTTCATACTTAATTTTTGATTAGAGATAGTTCATTACCATAATGAAAATTAGGTTTCTAGGTGGTATTGTTTTCTTCTTCCAGTTATTGTTTTTAAATAGATAATCTTCCATGGAATTTCTCTTGTTTGTATTATTTTGTTTAACATTCCAATGTGAAGGAATCTCAATTATTACATATGTACTCTTTGTTCATTCATATTTGGTTCTTTTGGCAGTATTTTAGACAATCCAAAAATCTGGCTATAGTTTTCATATGAAAACAACCTTTTTGATCACACAAGTGGGACTGAAGTTTCCCCTTCCTTTGGTTTTTCTTGCCATTTGTGGCTGGCTGTACTGAATTTCTAGATGATGTTGTACACTTTTCCTTCAGAGATAGATGATCTGTTCTTTGATTAGACACCATGACCTTTTACGGGTGTTGATCATTGATCTTGATCTAGGCTGGATAGAAAGCTTTTGACTCTGAAAAGTTACCCTGCTGCTGGCACCACAGGGAAATTCAATTTCTAACTACATATACAGGGCAGCGGGACTCCTCTTCAATTAGGATTTTTGTGGTTATTATTTTACTTTTATTAAGCAAGCTCCAATCACTGCTTTCTAGCCTTAGCTTTTACTCACAATGATCAATTTTTCAGCGTAACTGGCTGTAACTGTTAGCTCAGATATTGAGCTTTCATAGTGCTCAGACATAGTGTGTTGCTGTGAAGTGTCTTCTACATACTTCTCAGAGAGATGGGTAATAATACTCTACATTAATACCTCCACATTGGTTTATGTGTGTTTGACCACAGTGCTAGCATAATTATTTTTCCCCAGTAAAAGCTATTAGAGATCTATTTGGTAGCTTTTACGATCAATAGCTCCTATGATATTTGTGTAGCAGGCACAATATAATCAATTGAAGGTCATATAAAGTAAATTACTATCCTCCTATAATGATTCTTTTTTCTCTAGAAGAGAATGGGTTTTATTATTTCATCAGGAGGCCTTACAAAGCATGTTCTTTTTGTTTACAAAAGAGATAGGATAAAAGTTGTCAGTATTTTGAGCATGTCTTAATACGCATTACTCAATTTATATTATTGGATTATTGAATTAGCAGATCTGCCAGGAATTTTTTCCAAAATCTTCTAATGAACTCAAGTGACACAGCTAATAATAGTCTTGAACACATGGAGTCCTTAGCCACATGGTACAGGAAGTCACTTTACAAAAGTCAATCTTTGAAGCAGTATCTCTAGAGTTTATTTTTTTTTTTTTAGGTTTTATACAAGGCAATGGGGTTAAGTGATTTGCCCAAGGCCACACAGCTAGGTAATTATTAAGTGTCTGAGGTCAGATTTGAACTCAAGTACTCCTAACTCCAGGACAGGTGCCCTACCCACTGCCCCTACTGCCACCTAGCTGCCCCAGTATCTTTAGAGTTTAAAAGCAAATTAAGAGTGGGTTCAAAGTGTTATATTGACATTGGGACTGAGAATTTTAGTTCAAATTCTTTGGAACTGCCACAGCAAACTATCCTAACAATTTGAACTAAAGAATACTGAATTTTAATGTTGACTCCACTAATCTTGGTCATGGTTACATGAGAGGAGATCCACAATAGATACTTTAACAAAGGACCTTCTTTCAATAGCTACTCCTAACCTGGATTTCAAATGAGCAATCAGAGATGAAGCAATGGCTGTAACTCCCATAACTATTGCAATCTGCCAACCAGAGGCCTGCAATCCCCCAACTGTCTTAAAGGGACACATTTTCAAAGTATAGCCTTTCTTTTTGTGGGTGCAATCAGTTGTGCACTGAAAACCTGCAGCCACAGTTGGATAACTGCAGGCACAACTGGTCACTGGAGGCCTCTTTGCTCCAAATTTTGTACCTGCAACTAATTGCACTCACAGAAAATGGAAGTGTGGTAGAAGCATTTTGAAAATTTGGGCCAGTCAATTCTCCATGGGATTACTGGTAGAGAAATAAATTCTTATTTTCCTAAAGCTGTAGATAATCATAGACCTAGCTTTCAACCCATTCCATAGGCTTTGTGTCCTATGCTCTAAGTGCAAAAAAGATTTAGGTTTGTTCAGTTATTAAAAAAGAAGAAATCCCACTGACTTGAGTACATTATCTGCAAGACTATTACTTCTTTTAAACACACTTGAAATGATCTGGGGCAAAAAAATGGCAAGAACAGTTGTTACTTTCTCCTGGTTTTCTCAGACTGCATATCAGTTGGCTAATACTGGTATAATTTAAGATATAGAATACTCAACTTTTTAAAAATTTTGTTATTGTGCAGAAGTGTCCAGTTCTTCATGATGCCATTTGGTGGTTTCCTGGCAAAAATACTCAAGACATTTGCCATTTCCTTCTCCAGTTCACTTTACAAATGAGAGAACTGAGGTAAAATGACTACCTACAGGATCATACAGCTAATAAGTTCCCATTTGAACTCACAACAATGACCCTTTCTTTCCACTGTGTCAACTAGCTGCCCCAGGTGCAAGAATGATAACAACATTTGTTACTGTTTCCTGACTTTCCCAATACTATAAGATAAACTGTCAAACTGCTGAAAAAAATAAAGAGGACAGTTTTTACTCCATATACTTTTAGAGGTCATGCAAATGTAAAGGAAAGATAATGACAGCAATGATAACTGATTTTATATAGTACTTACTATATGATATTTCATTTGATCTTCACAATCAGTCTAAGAGATAGTATTACTAAACTATCACTGCCTCACATGTATATAATGGTTTAGGATTCACAAAGTACTTTCCCCCATCAGGAAGATATTAAGTAAATTGGACTTAAGTGAGATAGGGATGTTAATATTTTATTTGTTTTCCAATCATATACAATAGTTGTTTCTACCTATTCTTTTTTGTAAAGTTTTGAATTTTACAATTTTCCCTCACCCTCTTTTCCCACCCCTCACAGAAGGCAGTCTGATAATCTTTTCATTGTTTCCATGCTATACATTAATCAAAATTGAATGTTTTGAGAGAGAAATCATATCCTTGAGGAGAAAATAAAATATTGGAGATAGCAAAATTATGTAGTACATAAGACACTTAAAAATTGAAGGTAATATAGACTTTGGTCTTTGTTTAAACTCCACAGTTCTTTCTCTAGATACAGATGGTATTCTCTGTCACAGGTACTCTACAATTGTCCCTGATTATTACACTGATGGAATGAGCAAGTCCATTAAGGTTGATCATCACCCAATTGTTGCTGTTAGGGTGTAAAATGTTCTTCTGGTTTTGCTCATCTTGCTCAACATCAGTTTGTGCAAGTCTTTCCAGGCTTGTAAGGTACGGTTGTGCAAAGTTCTCAACCTACATCTTTCCTCCAAAGCCCAGTGACAAACAATAGAACAAGACTCCTCTTAATAAAAATATTTTAGCCACATTATTAATTTTATTTGACTATTCTGGGAATTCTTCATTATAAAACTTTGTTTCTATAAGAAAATGCATCTATTACATATAGTACAGTCAAGTCTTCTCCCTTTATCAATCAAATCAAACAATATTTATTAAACACCTACCATGAACCAGATACTATGGTAAGTCTTGGGGATACAAAATTAGGCAAAAGACAGTTGCTATCTTCAAGAAGTTCACAATAGAATGGGGAAGACAACAGAAAAAAATACACCAAAACAGGATATATAGAGAGGAAAAACAGGAAATAATTCAATGATAGAAAGCATTATAACTATATGCCATAACATAGGGAAAAAGAAAGAGGAAAGTAATGATTTATTCCAAGCAGAGTGAACCTGTATTCTGTGTAGATTATCCCACTGTTATCAGTAGTAGGTGGAGAGTAGGTTTCATCTTTAGTCCTCTGGAATTGTGGGTTGGTCATTGTACTGATTAGAGTTTTTAATTCTTTCGAAGTTATTTGTCTTTACAATATTGTTGTCCTTGCATGATTGCTCTCCTGTTTGTGTTCACTTTTACATTGCATCATTTCCTGTAAGTTTTCTGATGTTTCCCAAAAATATCTCCAATATTTCTCATAGAACAAAAGCATTTCATCACATACATATGTCATAACTTGTTCAGCCATTCCCCAATTGATGAACACCCCTAAATTATTCTTTATGACAACAGGGAGCTACTACAAATATTTTTGTATATATTTGAATATAGGATAATTACCTTAACAGTTGTTTTTCTCCAGATAAGGTTTGTTCTGTCCAATATGATCCAAGTAAGTAGATAAAACAGCCAGAATTTGAACCCAGGTCCTTTGACTCCAAATTGAGTATTCTTTCTACTCAGCTCTTAGAAAACTGGCCTTAACTTTTTTAGAGACATCAGTTAACATTAAGATGCACATTCTAATCCTAATAACACATAGGAATAAAGTCTGTTTCCAACTTCCAACATTGTGCCAAGAGATAACTTAAGAAAAAAATATGCTTGGAAGGTGAAAAGGGGTCAACCAGAGTCAGGGGTAATCTTCCTCAATGCTCATCCAAACCCCCAGCTGCTATAGTCTTCTCAAGATCCTAGCATCACGTAAGAAGCAGCCTAGGGTTCCCTATGAATTATCTCAGTTTAGGTTCTTAAGGCTCACTTTGTGGACCTGGTCACGGACTACATGAAATAATTCTTTTTCCACATGAGAAAGGATCAAAACAGTTGTTACTGCTCTGATTATTGTGATTATTCTTATATCTTCCTTCTATTTTTTAATGTACAGAATTATTAAATACAAGTAAGTTGGTTTTAAAAATGCTAGCATGACAGGTAGACTTTATGGCAAATTTATGGGGAAAGGAACCGCATATGTTAACTGAACCAGGAATAGAGGAAAAAGAAACTATTAAAGAAAATGGAAGAGTAAAATGCATGGTTTGATTCAGGCTAAGTTGATGTAGAAAATGGGAGAGTACCTTACTCATTAAAGGCAAGTAAAGTAAAAACAGTCTGAAAATGATATCTAGCAAGTTATAAAAATGTGTAATAATTGCAAAAAAACTGTAATGAATAGTATATAAGTTAAGTCAACAAAATAGTATATAAGAAAAGTCAACAAAAAAGAGAGCTTGGGAATCTTTGTGAGTCTTGTTTTCTCACAAGGCATTTATTCAGCATTGATTGTAGCAACAATCAGAATTTAAGAGTTGGAAGGGATAGTAGCAGTCATCTAGTCCTAAATATATATGAAATTCCCCACTCTAATATATCTAAAAAGTAGTCACACAATGTATTAAAACCTCCAAAAAGGAGAAACTCACCATATCCAAGGATAATCCATTCCACTTTTAGATAACTTAAATGGTTAGCTTTTGTGTATGTGTGAGTGTCATTTAGTTTCCTCTTTGAGCCTATTGCTTTGGGTTTTGCCCTTTGAAGTTGAATTTAACAAATCTAATTCCAGAAAACAATCACCAGGCATCCTATTGTATTTGTGACTAAGACTTGTCATATCTTCTTCCAAATTTCCATGCTGTTCATCATCAATGTGCCATCATCAGAGTCTACCAAATTACCTAGGGAGAAGTAAACAAGCCCAGTTTGGAAATGGAGCATTCTAAGGGCTCTCCTTATGATCAGTAGTGGGAACCCTTAAGTAGCTCCTATACTTCTAGGGTATGATAAAGGAAACCCATAGATTGATGATGATGATGATGATGCTTGTCCTTTGTTCTCAAAGAAGACCACACAACATCAGAGGGTTGATGTCATGACAAGCACATGAATTGGATTTGAGTGAGGGGGTGCTTTACTAAGCCACCAACCTCACTTTCTCCTCCAGAGCCATCCAGGGGCCAAATATAATTCAGGGCAACTGGAGATGATTCTGGATGTAAGGCAATTAGGTTAAAGTAACATGTCCAAGGTCACCCAGTCAGTGCCAAGTGTCTGAGGCTAGATTTGAATTCCCATCCTCCTGATTCCAAGACAGGAGTTCTATCCTATGTGCCACCTAGCTGCCACTGTGTGTGTGTGGGGGGGGGGGGTGATAGACAAACACATAGACAAATATGAGTAAAATTTTAAAAATCTAATCCCCTTCCTCTAAATACATGAAGACAGTAATCATACCCAATTTGGATCTTATCTTTGCCAAACTAAATATGCCCATTTCCTTCAACTAGTCCTCAAAAATACCTATACTCACCCTGATTGAGTTCCTCTGGACACTCTCCATCTTATTAATCAGACTAGTCTAGTATATGAGGGGGAAGTCCTGTGATTTCATGTACATAGAATGAGAAAACAAGGAATAGATGTCAGATTTTGGCATAACTTTTGCTTACAAAAGTTGACTTGATTTTATTCTGTCACCTGTTAGCCTGTAAACACAGAAATGTCATCCTCATCACCATTTTCAAAGTAATGGTAGTCTATCTCATAACAGGCACATTCCATATTATTTAAAACACATCCTCAGTAAAGAGGGCAAAGATGACCAAAGAGAAACATAGTCTTAAAAGAATCAATGACCAGAAAGGAGATCAAGTTCATAGCCAATGTACTGAATGATGAGGAAGAATTACAGGACTCCTTCTTTCCCACCTTCTATACTCAATACTTGATTGCTTTTTGAACAATTATAGTCATAGGTCAGATTTAGGATCATACTAAGGATATAGTTATGATTATAGTCTATGTCTAGAAATAAAAAATGCAACTCACTTAGTCTTATACAGTTGCCACACAGCTGGAGCCCAGAAATAGAGTTTTTGCCACTTTCATGGCATTAAGGAAATTAAGGGTGATGCAGTCTGTTTAGATTGGGCCTTTTCTCAACAGAGATTGGGGTGGGGGGAGGTAGCTGGCATGCAGACAGAAATAACTAGAATGACTGATGAGTCTATTAAGTACATCCCATGAATATCAAAGGAATTCTAACAATGTCTTATCTGGCTTACTCAGGATTGGTGTATTCAAAGGTACTTACCCTAGATTGATACTATTATAAAAGGCTGCAGCTCCTTTTATCCCTCTAAGTATAAAATACCACTACCCCTACACTACTTAGAATAGAACTAGAATTCTGGAAAGGAATGGTTTCCTGGGACCAGCAAATGTTCTGTCTCCTGCCTTAGAATCAGAGCCAGTGTTGGCTAGTTGGTAATCAAGTGGATGATACCAATGGATCTTTAAACCTTTTGTATTTTTACCACAGAATGCTTATTAGGCATCAATAAATGCTATGATTAGATCAGACAGTGTTCTGTCGCTTTTCTTTTAAATCCCAGAATATGTAGGAAAATGTAACTCTGAGGAAAGATTTACAGTTTTATTTTACTAGAAAGTCTTGTGAAACCTAAAATATTTTTTACCATTTTGGTTAGGCATCTTGATATAAATTTGAAATCTTGACCCAGGCCTTTACTATGCTACTAATCTTGGGAAAAGACATTTCACTTATCGAGATCTCAACTTCCATATGTATGTATATACATATGTGTATATATATATATATATATATATATATATATATATATATACACACATATGCATGTATGTATTATATGTGTATATAATATACATAAATATGCATACATACATACACATACACACATATGAGTGAGTATCTGAAGCAAGACTTGAACTCCGGTCTTTGTCACTTCAGACTCATCATTCTATCACTGGAGCACCAGCTGCCTCTGACACAGAGTGTTATGTACTGATAAAGGACAATTATCTGGAGAATTCTGAGATAAAATAACACTGGTTTGAAAAGCAAAAAATAAAAGACGAAAAACTTCTTGCCATGGAAGTCCCATGTAAATACAGTTAACTATTTTAGTTCTCTGGTTCACTTTCCCAATATATAGATTAGCAACAGCTCTTCCAAGAAACATGATCCAACTTTTTATATCAGAGGGGTCTGTGTGTGTATGTGTGTGTGTGTGTGTGTGTGTGTGTGTGAGAGAGAGAGAGAGAGAGAGAGAGAGAGAGAGGAGAATAATTTTAGTACTATGTTCTGTTCTATTTGCATCATAAGACATTTTGATACTTCTACATTTAATTCAGCCGCATTGCCCACTGGACCCAAAGGCAATGTAACTTAAACTATAAAGTGGCCTTGAACCAATGTGTTGGGATTTCATAAATATGACATCATTCCATTGTGACATCAAATAACACTCCTTTTATCCCCATCCTCAACCTTCTCCACTCCCAAATCCCTGCCCACTTTTCTCTTAAAGCCATGGCAGAGCTGGCTGTGCAGCACAGAAGGACCATAAAACCTGTATCCCTTAAGCTGAATTCAGCCCAAATAACAATAACCAAAACAAAGCTAGCAGGAAACGTTCGCACACAGCATCTGTTATGATCACATAACCACGAGACAGATGTTTAATCCCAACTGTTAACATAAGATCATTTGTATGTTTGAAGAGCGATCCCATTTGGGTTTTCCCTTTTATTTATTTATTTATTTAAAACTTTTTTAGAGAGTAAGGCTTTCTCAGCTGTGGGATGTAATTTGTGTTTCTGGGGGTTTTTTTGCTTTTTTTTCCACTTTCCACCCTCAGCTTCTGAAAGAAAGGGGGTGGTATAGCTTTCCTGAGTATAAATGCTCAGAGGGGAAAGCTCATGACTGTGTGGTCTACTCCTTGAGCAGTACAGGGATCTTTCTCTGTCTTTGGGACCTGCATTTAGCTCCTCAGAAGACTCATAAACTATTCTGGTCAGATTATGGGAAGAGGGCCCTCACATGAAACGAGTCTGGTGGTCCCAGCCAAGTTCTAGCGAGTAAGGCTGAAATTTCCCAGCACCACCCAGGATTGGAACCAGTCCCTGTAAAGTTCAGTTCCAAACCTGAAAACAAAGTCATTAGCTCACAATTACTTTGAAAGGGTCAATGAAAGATGTCAGCACTTTGTGTGGTCTGTTTGAGTGCCTCCATTGGAAATTCTTAATAGACACCTAGATAGCTTATGATGGCCAGAATTATAAAAATGCTTTACATTTATATTACACCTTCTTTGATTCCCTCAAGGCTCTCTCACTGTTTGACACATTATATGTACACAGTGCCACAGAAAGGCAGCCAGAAGTAGGGAAGGGGAAAGAGGGGTGGCTCAGGTATATTATCAGTACAGAATTGATTATAGATTTAATTGGTCAAGAAAATTATCTAAGAACAATAGAAAAAATTCTAATATTTTGAAAACTTCTAAATGAAAATATCATGACTTTTCCATCTCTTTATTTTAAGATTTAATTTGAACAACCCATTCCTTTCTCCTCTTTTAATAGCAATGTACTCAGTATATCACACATGGTTTTTAAACAAATGAAAGCTGACATTTCTCTGGATATTTTGCTATATCTCTAAAAGTTCTAATATAATAAATATATAGAAACATATGCACATATGTGTGGGGCATGGATGGATTAGGATCTACATGATTGGAGAGCATAATCCCATTGATGAAATCAGAGTCAAATAAAACATCCAAGTGAATATATTTATATGTGTATTATGTGTATATGAATGCATAACTCCATAGCCATGTCTTTACCAAGGAAATTAGCCAATGCACACTATAATATGTATTTATGTGAATATATGAAGGTTCTGTGATTTATTCAGGATAGAAGTCTTCCAGTTTAGGAATGACCTTTACCAACAAAGATCTTCACCATTTATGATTAAGTAAATAAATCCTAGGGCATTATCCAAGTTATATAGAAGTTAAGTGACTTGTCCAGAGTACTTCAAATGTATCAAGTGAATCCATTTCTTCCTCCATATATATATATATATATATATATATATATATATATATATATACACATATATGTGTGTGTGTGTGTGTGTGTGTATATGTTCCTGAGGTTTTTTTTACCATGATTTATTTTAGTAAGCAAAAAAAAAAGGGTGAGGAAGGGGAAAACATGGGTAGTTGATATTGTAATAAAGAGTTAAAAATATTCAGGCAAATTTTCTGATACCAGTTCTCATTGTGCATAGTTAAAATGCTGTGACATCCTTTGGCCAAAAAAAAAAGTTTGTGTCCCACAGTGAGGACAGTTGTCCCTAAAGATTATGAATATCTATCTCAATGTGCAACTTCCCTTTGCACAGGACAAAATCACCAACATCTTTAATGGGAGAAAATCCTCTGTTGACTGATTCATTTCCATGTTTTGTTCATGCTGCTAGACAGGATATCCTGTAAGGTGGCAAAAAGGGAGGGAAACCTAATATTATCAGTCTGTGATTTACCCATATTATTATTGTTGTTGTTGTTTTTATTCTTTTAAAATTGATATTACATTTGTCTAATTAGTCTCATAAGAAGAAGTTGTATTTTGTTTCTTTCTTTTTTGTTTTTTTTTAAATCCCTAGAGGTGACAGATTACTCCTCTTGGCAGGAACAGAATGCCCTGGATTTGGCAGATAGTGAGCAGTACTATAAAAAGAAACAATATAGTTTAAATATTTTTCTGGTTCTCTTAAAAGTAAATGTCTACCTCCCTATCATCTACCTTAAAATTCTGATGTTTTTGTTGTTATGAAAAAATATCAAGCAAGTTGGAAAAATTATGATTAAGAGTATTTAGAATAAGAACAATTATGCAAGCAGGAAATAGAAACTCTACAATTTAACTCATGAAAATGAGATAGAAACATTTCTCTGTTAGAAGAGCTGGAGTTTCACCACTGTCCAATTAAAACAAAGATTTAAAAATGTAAAGTGACTGTACCATTTTAATATTATGATGGCATAACTAAAAGAAAAATAAAATATAGAAATCATTTGAGTGCTTTAAAAATCATAGAAAATTCACTTGGATATCTATTTATATAGTGATTGTAGTACTGTCCACATAATTACTATCACTAATCAGTTATTCAATGAATCATTAACTAAGTATTAAGTACCTAGTATGTGCAAGACACAGGTTATATAAGAGTGAAAAATAAACATTCCCTGTTCTCATGAAACTTCCATTCTATTAGGTTTAATATATAAACAAACTATAAAAGGTATTTTTGTGAGGATGCTACTATAAGTTGAGGGATAAGGAAAGATTCCATGTAGGAAGTCACATTTGCACTGAGTTTTGAGGGTTTTTTGTGTGTTTGTTTTTTGTTATTGTTTTTAAAGGAGAAATTATGAACATTCCCATAATCTATGGAAAAGGATCCTCAAATGGATGAACAACCACAATAACTGGTATGGTTTTCATTAGCCCTAGAGTTCTACTCTGGAGAGTATAGACTATAAGCAAATCTTAGGTTTCCCAAAGGTAAATGGACTCAGAAAATCTATGAGTTTCTTGTAAATAATAGCATACATCTTTGGTGTATGAGCCCATCTCTGTGCATATTTATTTGTCTCATGTGACCATAGCATAGAGAAAGAGATAAAAAAAAGATATCCCTGTGATTATTCCCAAAACATGCTTAATTTTTAAGTTTACCTTAAAACCTAGGCTTCATCTAAAGTTTTACAATGGAGTTATATAGAAAACATCCTAATTGATAGACCTTATTGTTTTGCCATCAAACCTGAGAAATACTGTAAATGACATGAGACAGCATAGCATAGTAATGAATTTGGAGCCATAGCACCTGAATTAGCACCCCAGCTTTGCTATTCCCTATTTGTGTGACCTTTGGCAAGGCATTTAACCTCCAAGTCCCACATTGGTAGCCTATAAAATGAGGAATTTGAACTAGAAAATTTCTAAACTCACTCCCAGATCTAAATTTATGATCCTCTTTATAACCATAGCAAGAGTTGGCTCTTTCCAATTTAAAGTATGAGGGATGGATAATATGTTGTGTAGTCTAGGTTTTGCATTTGAAATATTAAAATAGTCAGAGGCATTGATTAAGAATATGGTAGCTCATGCTTATAATCTTGCTAATTTCAATAATTCCTGAAATGGGATGAATTTTGATGAGACTACAAAGCACATAAGATGATCACCCTAAATGTAGGACAAATATGGAGAATCCTTAGGAGCAAAGAACTTCCAGGTTATTTAAGAAGGGACAAACTGGCCATGTCGAAAAATTAGAGCAAATTTAATTTTCTATAACCAGTCAGAATTAGGATTGGGTCCAGGAGTGGGCCACTGCACTTCTAGCTTGAATAAGATATATATATATATATATATATATATATATATATATATATATATATATTGAGAGAGAGAGAGAGAGACTCAATCTTAAAAAAGAAAAAGTAAAGGTCTTTCATACATTGAGTGGATCTTTTATGGAGAACATATGGGAAAACATGGACAAGCATCACAAGAAACACAGAGGGGGCAGATGAGTTGCAATTTGCCCTGGTAAAGTGAGTAACTAAGCCTACGAAAACAGCAGATGTGCATGCTGAGCCACTGTTGGTGATCTTTGAATGACTGGGGAGAATTGCAGACGTGTTGAAGGACTGGAGAAGAGTAAATACACTGATTTTACCAAAAAAAAAAAAAAGCAGAGTGGTTCTGAATAATAAATGATAAAGACCTGTGGACTTGACTTCGGATCCTAGAAAAGTTTTAGAATGAATATCACTAAGGGGATGATTGATGAGCTTTGAAAAGGAGAGCATTGATCTCTAAGCTTCAGTAGAGCTTTATCAAGAACAAGACATAATCAACTTGGCCATGTATTTTTTTGACTAACTACATTGGTAAAATATGATGTGCATATATTATGCACTGATTATAATCAAACATTTGATGATCATATGATTTCCTTTCAGATAAGATGGAGATATGTAGGCTAGATATTACACTTAGATTCAAAACTCATTAAATGACCAGAAATAAAGGTTAATAATTAATGGACCAACTTAGAAGGAAGTCTTTAGTACATTGCCTCAAGGATTTGTCAAGTCAACATTTTTATCAGTGTTTTAGATAAAAGCATTGATGGAATGTAAAGAGACTGATAATATGTACATGTCAATGTTGGTATCAAAAAACATCTTATTAGACTAGAATAATGTAACAAATAAAATAAAACAAAAATAGATATGGATAAATATAAAGTTCTATACACATGTTTAAAAGAAATTCTACTTTCACAAGAAACTGATGGAGGAAGCAGGATCTTCTATAAAATAGTTATAGATATTTTAGTGAACTGCAAGCTCGGTAAGGTATAAAATTATGGAATGTTAGTTCTCAAATTACTATAGAATTCTAGTCTAATATGAGAGGTACTTATCCCTGTTCATGTCACATATGGATTTTTTTTCTGGAAATCAGCCTTTAGAAAGGCTATTGGTTAACTGGAATACATTCAGAATGACTAGGACATTTAGAGAACTAAAGACTGATTAAAGAAACTGGTGATAGTAGTAGTGGGTTCTCCCCATTTTAGGTGGGGTGAATGCCGACTTGGTAACAATGTTTTAAAGGCAGAGTCCAAATCATTATTAGGGACAGTATGACATATTGGCAGAGATAAAGATGGAATAGAAAGCTGGCATCAGCTTTGAACAGACCAGAATTAAAGTCCTGATTCTGACATATGCTGAATATACCACCCTGGACAAGTCACTTGCCCTCTCAATGTTTCAGATACCACATGCAAGTATAATATGATTTATATATAATTGTTATATATTTGTTCATATGCATATATGTACTATATAATATATTCTGTCTTAATCTTTGTATTTATATATGTGTATGGATAAGTATGTATATATATGTGTGTGTGTGTGTGTGTGTATGTATGAATACTTTTTTAAGTATTTTAAGTATATACTTATTTAAGTATTTAAGTATTAACATGCATCCCATAGGTGTGAAGAACTCTGATAAAGAAGCTTCATCAATGTAGATACTCAATTGTCCATCATTTTAAAATCTTGGAAAGTCCCCTGGGTTTACTGGACCATTGAAAAAGTAAATGAATTTTACAAAATCAGCATGTGTCAGAGACAGAATTTGAAAGTCTGACTTCAAGGCTGGCTCTCTTATGTACTACCTCTCTTTCCATCTACTGCCTTTTATAGATTTGAACCAGAGATAAAATATAGAATATAGACTTCAGTAATGGGCTGGAGTAGATCAACTCTATTTCAATTAGATCCCTTCTCCCAGAGGAAGGTAGAGAACAATAGCTAGAATGGATGATGAGTCTGTAATGTTTAGCTCCCAAACACAAAAGGAATTTTTTTCTTAACCCTGAGTTTGTTTTAATGTAATCTATTCATCCCTGCTGTCTATTCATTTCTATCATGTATCTATCTATCTATCTATCTATCTATCTATCTATCTATCTATGTATCTATCTACTGACCAAAGAAGTTAATAGCATTAGGTAGACACTCCATAGAAGTAAACAACAGAAGGTTCAAATATAGAAGGCATTGTGTTGAAGAAATTAATCTCCAGATGCTGAGCATGTTAAGTTCTCTCACTCTTGTGACACTACCAAAGAGCTTGGGATTCTTTCCTATGGCAATGACCTTGAAATAACATATAAACCTCTTCCTTGTTTTCTGTACTCTTCTTCTAAGTGAACCATTGGCAGCATCAAACTTTAAAGTCTTTCTTTAACTCCATTAATACTATCATAATATAAGAATGATGATTTGTAAGACTGCAAACTATATTCAGGTAGGCAATAACAGAGAGATGAATAAAGTACCTACTTCTACTTAATGTCCATATAGCTTAGAAGATAAAATTTCCTTAAGATTTCTTGGATATGCCTACCATTTTTGTGACCTATACTTGACCCAAATATTTCTTATCTTACCTCCCTGTGATATTTATATAATCATCTTTGAGTACTTGTACTCTCTAGTACAAGCTAAATCTTTCCTGATAAGCATGGCATTACAGAAAGGACTCTAGAAACATGGGATACACTTTAACCTCTGGTATTAACTGATTAACTTGATCTTTTACAAGTTACCTCACCCTTATGACTTTGGTTTCTTTAATTGTAAAAGAAAGGTTTGGACCAGCATAACCTCTAAGGCAGGTGGTATTAACCATTCTTGTACAGGGATACCTTTAGCTGGCTGGTGAAACCTGAGAACCTTTTCTGAGAATAAGTCTGTGAAATGCATCAAATGAAATATATAGGATTACCAAAAACCAGAATTCTATTCTCAAAAAGTTATCAAAATATTTTTAAAAACAAACTCAGAGACCCCAGGTTAAGAACTACTGCTTTATGATCTCCTCTGGTTTTAATCTCCTATAATTTCTTTTAGGTATCCGGAAACCAAAAACGTCTGTTAATATTCCTAATTCAAGCAAAGTTGCTCTTCTGTCCTACTTCTAGTCCCCAGCCTCCAAAGAACTAACTCCCTTTTCTCTTCCTTTAACTCTCCTCTGCCTACAATCTATGTTCCCCTTTGATCTATTATTCAAGATTGGATTGGAATCATCCTGTTTCCCCTGGCATGCTAGAAGCAGTTTATGCTTACCCATTGCCATTTAACTCTCAACAATTAGAATTAGTCATTAGCATATAAAAACAGTCATTTAACATAGATTACACTGAAGGCAACATTAGGACCACACCAAAGAGATATTGCCTACTCCTATGTAATGGGGGCAGGGTATGAGGAATATCCTCACAGATGTGTCTACCAAAGACAATACTTCCAAACTGTTTCTGTTTTATGCTGCTTGGTACCGAATATATGTGTGTCTGTGTGTGTGCATATGTATATGTCCATACATAAATATATATATACATGCATGTATATATATATATATATATATATATTATATATATATATTAATTTTCACTGGGAATGAGAGGAGAGAGTTCAAGATGAAAAATAAAAGGCTTAAATTGATAACTCAAGTCATTGCCAAGCTGAATACATTTTTATGATAATAGACAGAGATTCTAGAGTTATAGAGGTCCTCAGATAATAACTATTTTAACCTCTCATTTTGCAAATGAGAATAGTGAAGGTCAGAGAAATGACTGAACATAAAAGAAGAATTTTTATTTAATCAAACTAATGAAAAAGAAATATAACTTATAACCAGAAATAGCTATCTTAGGTTGGACAATTAGTTAAACCACCCACTGGGACTGGTCAGTTAATCGAAACAACCAATTGGGCCCACTTTAATTAATTTTTCAATACCTTGCCCAACTCTTCAATTGAATTTATCCATTGCTTTGTCCTCTGTAGACCCAGTCATAGAAACAAATCCTTTGGACAGTCAATTCAAGAAGTTTTTCTTTTAAATAGAAAATAATTCATAGAAACCAGAAAGTCTGAGATAAACAAAAGAGTATCTCAAGAATTGAAAATAATATTTACATGAGTAAATCTCAATTAATTATTTCCTTCCAACTACACCACTACACAGAAGCCATTTTTTTCTCTAATTAGAAAGGTCAGGTGAAGATGCTTTGGGCTGAATTTACTGAGATAACTTCAGTTTTTGTTTCATTTTGCATATGAAGACAAATATAATGCATGATCACTTGCAATGTCATTGCAATGCATATTTAAAATACTGGGCTATTTCAAATAATACTTTTTATTATTCATTTTTTAGAGTTCTGAACCACTGATATTAATATTTGAGTGCCTTCATAGAAGATCATATTGGTTGAAAAGCTGTTATTGTTTGTCCTTTGTTCTAGAAGAGAATCATGACAACAGGGAGGTGATATCCTGACATGCAAGTGAATTGGATTTAGATGAGACAGGTTGTGCAAAGGCACCAGTTTCCACTTTCTTCTCTGAAGCCATTTGAGTTCCCTGGCCAGATATGGATCAGGACGACTGGACATGGCCCTGGATAGAGTGGGAAACCTTGTCCTTTTTAAACTAGAGTCTTTAACTGGTCTCAGTTTGACTGAGGCACTGCCCATTAGTAATTAAGGCTAGGTAAGAAAAAAAATGAGTCTGAGATTGTTTTCTTTAACCTACACCAGAATATACAAATAGCTAGATAGCTAGATAGCTAGATGGATAGATAGATAGATAGATAGATAGATAGATAGATAGATAGATAGATAGATAGATAGAAAAACAAAGGAATGGATGAATAAGTAAATAAATGCTTAAATAAATAAATAAATCTGGGAGGGAAAGAACCTCAGGGTTTCTGGTCAAAACGATAGCAATCATTGTTAGCATTCACTCTCAGTCAAGGATCCAAGCAATGTCCAAGTGGTGTTTGATCTAGGAAGTATTATTGCCCAGCTAGGTGGCACAGTGGATAGGGCACCAGCCTCAGTCAAGAGGATTTGAGTTTAAATCTGGTCTCAGAAATTTGACACTTACTAGCTAAGTGACCTTGGTCAAATCACTTAACCCTGATTGCCTTGCATCCAGAACTATCTCCAGTCGACTTAATTGATATCTGACCTCTGGATTCAGTTCAGGAGGAGAAAGTGAGGCTGGTGACATAGTACAACACCTCCTCAATCAAATCCAGTTCATTTGCTTGACATAGCATCACCTCACCAATGTTATGGTCTTCAAGAACAAAGAACAAACATCAACATCTGCATTGTTGGCAAAGCTAAAAGAAACCTAAAATATCATGTAGTACAACTGCTTTGTTCATCTGTCCTTGACATTATCTGAAAAATGCAATACCACACTCTTTGCAGCCTTGAAGATAAGACCTTTAATAGCTGCAGTGAACAGTCACTTCTACTTTTCAGTTTCTGACTTTTCATGTTGAGTTCCACCCCCCACCCTTCCACATACACACACACAACTGCATCCTTATGACATGCCCTAGGGTAATGAACAGAATCTATCCCAGCCACAGATTGCCTTAATCTTCCCCATAGCTTCCTTTTCCTCCCACTAACACTTCCTTTCTCAATGCTAAAACATCACAGGAAAAGCAGTTCGATGCCTGGCTGCCCACATTGGTTAATCAATCCAGTGACATTACCAGAGCACCCAAACAGAGCATGTTTTTGAAACTTCACATTCTTTGAAACATCTTATATTTAACTGTACAAGAACAATCCTCCTGAATTAAGCTAAGTCAAGGAACTTCCTACAATCTCTTCTGCATGAAGGGAAGGGGCATAAGGAATGAGTTGAGGGGAGTAGGAGGGTAAGATTGTTGGGAACATTCCCCATCCTCTGCTGTTTAGAGCCCTCAGAGTAATCTGTGGTATCTAACCACTTCCCCTCCTTAAAAACCACAAACTCCTGAGTAGTTTTGGAACGTTTTTCTAGTTGAATATCCTCAAAGCTCTCATTCCAATGGGTAGGGGTTATTTATAAGAACAGGATGTTTACATAACAGAAAACTCCCCTAAAAATCTGAGACTGGATAGCTAGTGCTTACTGTTTCAACTTAGGTCTCAGGAACCCTATACTCCTATATTTCTTACACTGTCTTCTTGTTTTTCTTACCTGGTCCTTCCTCCCATGATTAAAAATTCAATAATACAGAGCCTCAATTTATCATATGAAATTGGGTAAATTTGGGAGCATTGGACTAATATTTTTTCATTTCTTTTATGATGATACAAATAGAAAGTAAACAATAAATGTTGTTCTGCAGCTTAAGAAACTTGTAATATATAGTTTACTTTTAAGATACACCATATATACAATCTAGAACATAC